>NW_026622874.1:8405535-9787380 GCF_023065955.2 Ursus arctos | reverse complement strand
AAATGGGGAGTCTGCTTCTCCCTCTCCCTCTGCCACTCCCCCTGCTTGTGCTCCCTCACTCGTGCTCTCTCAAATAAATACAATCGTTAAAAATAAACAAAGACTAGAATTCCTGTGACAGAAATAAAGTTTAAAATAAATATGTAAATATTTGCAACATACAGTGAAGATAAAGAACAAATTTCCCTAATATTAGGTGCTTAAAAATTGAGAGAAAGAAACTAAACAAAATTTGAGGTTTTTTAATTGAATGGGCAAAAGATCTGAATACATAGTCCACAAAAAGATATACAAAGGGCCTTTAACAATGTGAGAAAATATCCAACTTTGTTCAAATGGGAAATGCAAACTGAAGCTACAGTGAGAAACTAATTCTCACTTTTCAGATTGGCAAAAATTCAAGTTTGACAACACATTATGTAAGTGAGCCTACAGGGAAACAGGCTCTTCACCATTTTTGGGGGGAGAACTAGATGGTACAAAACTAACAGAGAGGAATTCAGCTGTACTTCACAAAACCACACACGCATTCACCCTTTGACCAGACAAGTCTATACAAGAAAAAATGCACAAAGTTATTTAATGACCTATTCATAACAGCAAAGCACAGGAGACTTATTGAATAAATTATGGTACATCCCCACAATGTATGTACAACGAGAATTTAATGCAATGGGAAGCTGGTGTGCTTTAAAAAATGTGCTCAAAAAAATAAGAATACATCAAAATACAGACAAAGTTGGCTTTAAGTGCCCCACCGAACAACTGGGGTAATTTAAGCATCAAAAAGCATTATCAGTAACAAATTCTAATATGCTGAATTAAAAAAAAACCTATAATCCCAAAGTGATCTTTTCAAAAAAGTGGAAGGGACAAAGGAAATGTTCTTATTTACAAAACAATGTCAATTAATAAATGTAGAAGGAATGACAATTAAAAAATCACTATTTTGTAACTACATTTTAACAACTGATTAAGGCAAGAATCAACACTAAAACCAATGTAAGAAAGATTGTTATGAAAAAGAATATTCACACAGTCTCAACATATCACTTCACAAACAGCTTATTAATTGCAAAGGGTAAACATACCTACACAATGGAGAGATCAAACTTAACATTACCAGTAAGGGGACAAACTAATATCATGTACCACAATGTCACCTGTGGAGAATTCTTAGCTAAAATGGCTTCAGAGGGGAGAGGGGTGGGGGGTTGGGATAGGCCAGTGATGGGTATTAAGGAGGGCACATATTGTATGGTGCACTGGGGTGTTATATGCAAATAATGAATCATGGAACACTACATCAAAAATTAAGGATATACTGTATGGTGACTAACATAATAAAAAATTATTTAAAAAAATAAATAAAATAAAATGTTTTTAATTTTAATCTATTCATGAAGAAACAATCAGACAAATCCAAACTGAGAAACATTCTATATAACAACTGTTCTTCTATATTAATACAACGGTAAAACAACTAACATATTATTATCATGAAAGACCAAACAGTTGAACGAAGTATCCTAAAAGAGACTAAGGCAATATGACAACTATGTGAAATGATGGATGGAGCTTGGATAGAAAGAGGCATGTATAGGACAGTATAAAGAAAAGAGAAAATGTGAATACAGACCATAAATGTACACATGTGTATGTATTATGTGTGTACATCGTCAGATAGAAAATCATATATATAATAGCATATAGTTGGCTCTCATCGTTCCTGAAAGGTCACTGCCAACACTGAATTAACAAGTACTGAATCACTGCTCCAAGGGAAATATGTGATTAGGTTCCTTTGAGCCTCTTGCTACAACATTTTCTTCAATCAGTCAATAAATACACAGCATTGTTTTACATGTTTCTGTTTAAAGACCTAATTTAATATATACTGTTGACTCATTAACATTGAAGTCATGGCCAACAGCATTCTAAGTCATGCCTAAACGAAGCTTATCTAACATTTTTTTCTCCATAAGAAACACCCCAGGCTTCTTGTGCTGAGGACCATGAGACAGTATTTCAGCATGATACCTGGGGACATTTTAAACTGTGAAATCATCAATAAAAAGCACAAAAATGCAAAAATGAGACATGAAATAGACCACGAAAAAGATACAGTACGTTTACAGTATGAGAGCTGAAATAAGTCAGAGTGCCGCCCTGTTTATCTCAGCTGGTAATGTGAGTGTTGATGTGTGTACTGAGTGACTTAATTCTTTTGCCACTCTGCTCATGTGCATGGCCATGAATGACCAGGAAGGCAACTGGAAGTATTGACTTAGGGGTAAAAAGTAAATTTCAATGAGTAGGCAAATTTGCAAATATGAAATCCACAAGTAATAGGGATCAACTTCATATTCAATATTACGTATTTTTTAAAATAATGTTCTTGTTCTTAGTAGATATATATGCCGAAGCATTCATGAATGAAGAGCATGATGCCTCCAACTTGGGCTCAACTGCTTTAAAAAAAAAAACCTATCTGTGGATGTTCACTGTATTATTTTTTTCAATTTTTCCAGGCGTTTTTAAATTTTAAAACAAACTTAGGAAAATATATTTCAACTTTATTTTGGGTTTGGTTTTAAGTGAGTATTTACTATATAACACTAACTGCCAAATTCTTATCAGAGACTACCACACCAAATCGTAAAATACATCTGGGATGAATATTAGCAGCTATTTACCTTGACCACTTTGAATATTTAAGTCACTTCATTTTATTTAAGACCTAGGTTACAGGGTTATAGCCAAAATAAGGATTTGCTAAGTACCATAAATTACTCCACAGTAAATCTTACACATATAATGCACATATAATTAGGGTCAAATAAAAAAGGGGGGTGTCTTTTGCACCTGCATCAACCAAAGCCAATGGAGGATAAAACTGTCTGTGAAATATTTTAAAATCTTTTATTCCTCTCTTCAAGTGTAAGACACTAAGATCTGTAAGACTAAGGTATAAAAAATAACACAGAGAATAATTAATGTAAAGCCTTTAAACGAGACAGATATCATGACCTTTAACTCTGGCAGCTATTTTAGCATGGTCTACCAAGTAGCTAACTATATAAAAGTCACTGTGTAGTGTATGTATTAGTTTCTTCATCCGACAGGCCTTTGGCTTTGCTTTAGTCACATTCAGCAGACGTTATTGTTAACAGTTCATGATTTATCTCCATTTAGCTTCAGAAACAAAAGAGCTCGATACACTAATATGTGTACTGACATATCACATATTATTCACAAATTGAGATGGATTTCTTTATTAATGTAATCAAGATTTAAAGAGTAAAGAGTTGAAGCTCTTTCCTTTTGGACCAATCTCTTGATTTCAGATGTCTTCTTCCAAACTTACTCCCCTTCCAGTATTCTCCGTCTTCATCTCAATGGCAGCAATACCCACCCACACAGTTGATCAAGCCAAAAACTAAAGAATAATCCTTCACATCTCTTTCCCTCATCCACTATAAAACAGTAAAATATATACTGTACATATACACACACACACACATAAAATATAAAATATGTAAAATCCACCAGCAAATTCAGGTCCAAGATACATTCCAAACTACTTCTCATCACCTCGATGCCAGTATCTTTGTCTAAACCAACATCTCTTCTCACTGCTATGACTCAATGGCCTCCTATCTCCTATTTCTGATCTTACTCAAACTCTACTCTCCAAACAGCAGCCAGAGCTATCTTTTAAAAATGCAAATCATATCACCTGCATGTTTAATACACTCCAGTAACTATTTCAATTACACTAAAATGTAAACTCCTTAATACTGCCTATCAAGCCTACTGTCTGACCACTGCCCACCATGTTAACTTCATTTTGAACCACTCTCTCCCTAATTTATTAATAGACAATTGTTGGAAGAACAAGTACTCATGTGTATACAATTAGTAATTCCAACAAAGGTTAGAATTTGTTTTTAATTGTCAAAACTGAAACTATACAATCAATATAGGTATGCATTCTACTGAAGGTAAACAGTGATAAGGTTGATTTTTTTAAAAAATGATATGCAAAGCGCCTGGGTGGTTCAGTTGGTTATGCAACTGCCTTTGGCTCAGGTCATGATCCTGGAGTCCCAGGATCGAGTCCTCGCATCCGGCTCCCTGCTCAGCGGGAAGTCTGCTTCTCCCTCTGACCCTCCCCCCTCTCATTCTCTCTCTTTCATTCTCTCTCTCTCAAATGAATAAATAAAATCTTTAATTAAAAAAAGAAAAAAAAATTTTAAATGATATGCAATTGCAAGTGGTTATTATTTTTGATAGCTGGATTTATTTTCTTATTTATGCTTTCCTTGAATCAATGCATTAAAATACTTATTCAGAAAACACCTAAGAATAATGGCCTAGAGAGGTAAAAGTTGGCAGAGTAACTTAATTGATGATGTAAATGACATATTGATAACTGGAATTAGTAATAAATGTGAATGTGAACTAGTTGTAACATCTATGACTTTACTGATCATCAGGTTAATCTAGCTGGCCAAGCAGGTATCTCTTTCCTCTTTCATCATGTCACATACAATGCTTCCAAAAACTTAAGCTTGGGGCACCTAGGTGGCTCAGTTGGTTAGGCGTCTGTCTTCAGCTTGGGTCATGATCCCAGGGTCCTGGGATTGAGTCCCACATCGGGCTCCCCACCCAGTAGGGAGTCTGCTTCTCCCTCTGCCCCTCCCCCCCACACTAGCTCTCTCTCTCGCAAAAATAAATTAAAAAATAAAATAAAATAAACCTTAAGCTTGGTCCAGGAGTACCCAGATAGAAAATATTGGTTCTTCAATCTCTTGGTAAAAATCACTCCTCTCTAAATTCAACCCATACCCCTACCTAAGAAATTGAATACAGAAATTCCTTGCCTTTCCTTTACTAATATTTATTGGGCACCTACTATGTGGCAGGTAAACTACTAAGTGTCGAGGAAGCAAAAAAGAAAAAAACTGTCATTGTCCCAAAGAAATTACTGTCTAATGGTGAGCAACATGCAAACAAACATAATATAATAATCTAATCATCCACAAAGTACGATGAGTACAGGAAGGAATGCCTACATTTGCCTAGGGCAACTAGAGAGGTATACTACAGCTAAGAGCCAAGAATTGAAGGATGGATTTAAATTTGCCAAGTAGGTGGGAGGTACATGGCAAAGCAGGAGAACATCCCACGAAGAAAGAATAGTGCAAGCAAAACACAGAGTAAAGAAACATGCTATGCTCTGAGAACTTACAGGTAGCTGGCTGAAGCCAAATCAAGAAAAATTTTGCATATGCGGTACACTCAGGATTTCTTTTATATTAGATATTACAAGGTTACCTTCCTTCCGTTTCATCTGTACCTTAAGGAGGTGGCCCTTTTGGGGAAGGGAGTGTCCCAGCATACTGTGGAGAGTCTGCTATAGGAATCCATACTTGATTTGGGTCCTGAGCTTTGTTTCGGTCCACCTTGACCTTCAAGGCCATCAAGACTAAAGTTTATAAATGCTTGGATTGACAAACATCTTCAGGGAGAATGTAGCTTTCATGCTCACTTCTTCTGGACTCACTTTTTCCCTTCCATTTTGGACTGATAATCCCTTACTATCAAGGCAAGTTTCTTGTTACTTTTAGGACAATTTTTTTAGGACAATTTTTAAAAAGTCTTTAATTAAGAATATTTTAGTTGTTCTCAGTGGAAGGATTGGTCCAAATAAACTAGACTATAATTATTGGAAAAAGAAACTTCTCTCTTGTATATTTTTGAGACATACCATATATAAAATTAGGATATGTTACCATTAATAAAAACACCTCCAACCCCTTAACTCTATTAAAAAAAAAGTGTTTCAAAACTTTTATTTGCATTAAATTAATCTTTCATTGAACTCACAGGACCTAAAAATAGAGTCAGGGGCGCCTGGGTAGCGCAGTCGTTAAAGCGTCTGCCTTCGGCTCAGGGCGTGATCCCGGCGTACCAGGATCGAGTCCCACATCGGGCTCCTCCACTATGAGCCTGCTTCTTCCTCTCCCACTCCCCCTGCTGTGTTCCCTCTCTCGCTGGCTGTCTCTCTGTCACATAAATAAATAAAATCTTTAAAAAAATAAATAAATAAAAATAAATAAAAATAGAGTCAAACTTTAAGAACAGGTAATATTTGACTCAGGATCAAAACACTTTCTTTTCCTATGTAATTAATCATCTGCATTTTAAATTTTTTTTAAATATTCCTATACGATAGCAAATTTAGATCTATTAAGACCAATATGTGAAAAGATAAAGTCTTGTTATATTTAAACTCTTTAAAAATATTATTTGATTACTCATTTCTTTTTTTTTTTTTTTTTAAGATTTTATTTATTTATTTGACAGAGATAGAGACAGCCAGCGAGAGAGGGAACACAAGCAGGGGGAGTGGGAGAGGAAGAAGCAGGCTCCTAGCAGAGGAGCCTGACGTGGGGCTCGATCCCATAACGCCGGGATCACGCCCTGAGCCAAAGGCAGACGCTTAACCGCTGTGCCACCCAGGCGCCCCATGATTACTCATTTCTTAAACTGGAAAAGAGAAAGTAATCACTTTTCAAATATACATTCTATTGGGAACCATGCATCACAATGAATGTCCTTTTTCCAAAAATAAGCAAATGAAGAAACAAGATCTTCTAAAAATTATTCTATCGGGTATAGTCACAAAATAATTGGAAGAAGGGACTTGGAGATATATGTGTACACCTATGTTCATAGCAGCATTATTCACAATATCAAAATGGTAGAAGTAGTAACTCAAGTGTCCACTGAAAGATGAATGGAAACAAAATGTGTATTTACATACAACAGAATATTATTCAGCCATAAGAAAAAAGAAAATCTGACACATACTGCAACATATTTGAATATTAAGGACATCGTGAAAAATGAAATAGCAACAGAAAAACAAATACTGTATAAATGCTTACATGAGGTATCTAGAGTAGTCACATTCATAAGAGACAAAAAGAATGGTGGTTGCCAAGGGAAGGAAGGAAGAAAAAGGAGTTATTGTTTAATGGGTACAGAGTTTCAGCTTTCCAAGATCAAAATCGTTCTATAGCTGGATGTGGTGATAGTATCAACAACGTAAATACACTTAATATCACTGAATAGAAATATTAAAAGTAAGATAGTTAATTTTATGTTATGTGTATTTTACTACAGTTAATTTTTTTATTTTAATGTTTTAAAGAGTGAAGCTCTACATCTTTTCAAAAACAAAAAAATTATTCCTTTGGTGTCTAGTCAGCTGCTCTTAATACTGTAAGCATTAAAACTCTGATAGTAATGGTCAAAGAGCATTCCACATATACATCATTGCAGGAAATTTCCTCTACTATAAGGAAAAGGTTGTCCTAGTATAACATAATGATTTATAAGAAATATACCTTTGGTCATCCAGATGACCAAAATACATTTCTCATATATATATGGTCTTCGTCAATAGTTTTTGAAAATGCTTCAGAGACATAAAGGTGAAATGGGTGTCTTGTTATTAATGAAGGTGACTTTTGGACCCTACCAAAGTGTGGGGACTGGTTGCCAAAAGGAGCAATCATGAGATTTGAGAGTTGGAACTCGGGAGGGGAGAGGGGCTGGAGGTTGAATCAGTCAGTAACCAATGACTTAGTCAATCAGGACTGTGTAATGAAGCCTCCATTAAAACCCAAGACGACAGTTTTTTGGTCTTTTTCAGAGCTTCCACACTTGGGGAATCAGAATGCTTCCATGTGCAACCAACCCAGGCCCTAAGCTCCAGGGTGGAATTGGGTACAAGCACCTTAAAAGACCTAATAATTGCAGACCTAACACAACTAGTATTTGAAAACCTCAAGTTTCCTCTGCTAAGTCAGTACAATTAAGTAAAGCTATCTCTGAAATTAAATTATGACCAGTCTTTTAATCAAGGATATCTTCAATATGAACCTCATTCAGATTGAAGGAACACAAACATTTATTTAAATATCTTAACTGTTTAAATGTGGAAAAATAAGAAATATGTGAATAATTTATTCTGTAAGATAGCTACTATTAAATAAGTTTGGTTTGCCAATCTACCAAGTTCTCACTGATACAAAAATAGGTGTATAGTTTCTCCATATACAGAGAAGAAGAGCCAATAAAAATCAGAACATAATCCTAATTACATAATCCTAAAACTCAAACGATTATGCCAGTTTATGGTATTAAATATCATGAAGCATTTCAACTAGAGCCTAGATACTGTTTTTGCAAACTGATAAAATGTTTCTTAAACCACCTAGCTGAAGAGTAGATTTTGTGAGCATGAAAGAAAAAAGCAATCACATTGTCTTTTTTCCCCCCAAGAATGGTTTACTGAGATAATGTTACTTTTGGCAATTTTACCCACATAGATAAAATGAAGCATATTTAAATTTGCTAGAGCCAAAAGCTGGGTGAAATCTACTGTTTTCCTAAGAAGATTAAGGGACAGTCATGTAATAATTTTCAAATTACATAACTACCTTGAGCAAAATAAGGATAGTCTATTACAAATGCCCATTCCATAATTATTTACAATTTCTTAATTTTTAGCTTCTTAATTTTTCTCATTAAATAACAGATTTATTTTAAGCCACTTTACCTTTCTGCTGTAAGGATTACTAATTACTAACTTGGTATCATCTGAGCCAGATAAAATATATTCTCCAGTCTCATTCCAACAGATTGTATTAACCTAAAAAGAAAGCAAAAAATAAATTTAAGTAAACTGGACATATAAACAAGTATGCCATCTTTCAGTTAACTGATGACTCAAAATTTATATCACTAATAAAATTGTGTCTTATGGTAAGGAGTATTTACCAGTTAACCTATCGAAAATACATAACTGCCATTTAGCAAACACAATATTCTGTAAACTCACAATGAAACGTCTGAGTCGTTACGTTTTATTCTTTAAATTTACTTTAATTAATTCATTTTTTTTAAAAGATTCTATTTATTTATTTGACAGAGATAGAGACAGCCAGCAAGAGAGGGAACACAAGTAGGGGGAGTGGGAGAGGAAGAAGCAGGCTCACAGCGGAGGAGCCTGATGTGGGGCTTGATCCCAGAACTCTGGGATCACGCCCTGAGCCGAAGGCAGACGCCCAACCGCTGTGCCACCCAGGCGCCCCTAATTAATTCATTTTATACCCAGAGACATAAAACAAGGCCACCTTTAAAAAAAAAAAAAAAAGAAAGAAATTAAAAGAACTTACTACAGAGCTATAGTAATCAGGCTGTATGGTACTGTCAGGATCATAGACACATAAATCAATGGAATGGAACTGAGAGTCCAGAAATAAACCCTTACATTTATGTTCAAGTAATTTTTTATAAGATTTCCAAGACCTTTCAATGGAGAAAGAGTATTTTTTCAACAAATGGAGCTGGGACAATTGGATATACCCAAGAAAGGAATACGATATACAAAAATGAAGTGAAAATGATAAAATTTAAGTCTCCAAACTATAAAACTCTTAGAAGAAAACATAGGTATCAATCTTTATAAAAATTAAAACCAAATGAAGTACCACTTCACACCCATTAGGATGGCTATAATTAAAAAAAAAACAAAACAGAAAATAATGAGTTAGCTAGGGTGTCAAAAAATTGGAACCCTAATGCGTTGCTGATAGGAACGCAAAATCATGTCACTATTTAGACAATTTGGCAGTTCCTCAAAAGCTAAAACAGAGTTACCCTGTGACCCAGCAATTCCACAATAAGGGATATAGCCAGGAGAACTAAAAACATGTACCAAACAAAACTTGTACACAAAAACCCATAGCTGCATTATTCCTAAGAGCTAAAAGTGAAAGCAATCCCAACATTTATCGACTAATGCATGGATAAACAAATGTGACTATCCATTTGATCATAACAAAATATCCATAAAATGAAATATTATTCAGCCACAAAATGAAATCATGATATGTGCTGCAACATGTAAATACTTTGAAGACATAATGCTGAGTGAATGAAGCCAGTCTGAAAGGCCATATATTATAGGATTCCATGTATTTTAAAAGTCTAGACTAGGCATATCTGTAGAGACAGAAGGTAGATTAGTGACTGCCAACAGCTTGGTAGAGGGGGAATGGGAGTGAATGATAACTGGTATGGACTTTTTTTTCAGATGGTGAAAATGTACTGGAACTAGACAGTGGTGATGATTGTACAACTTTATGAATATACTAAAAAAAAAACCCACACTGAACTGCATACTTAAAATGGGTAAATTTTATGGTACATGAACTGTATCTAAATTAAAAAGAAAAACAGACTTCCACTTTCAGTCAAGACAGAGCAGCATGGACCAGATTTACTATCACATCTGAAACAACTAAAACACAGCAGAATACACATTCTTTTTTTTTTTAAGATTTTATTTATTTATTTATTTATTTATTTATTTATTATTTAGAGAGCACGAGCATGCGTGCACAGGGGGGAAGGGGCAGAGGGAAAGGGAGAAGAGAGAATCTCAAGCAGACTCCATGCCTGACATGCAGCTCGATCTTACAACCCCGAGATCATGACCTGAGCCAAAATCAAGAGTCGGATGGTTAACCAATTGAGCCACCCAGGCACCCTAAATATACATTCTTTTTAAGTACACAAAAAATATTTACCAATATAGAAAATATTTATGGGTCATAAAACAAATCTCAATATTTTTAAAAGATTTCAACTAATACAGAGTATGTATTCCACAAAATGGAAATTAAATGAAAATCATTATATTTGGAAACTACAAAATAACAGATATCCAAAAAGAAATTACCCAATAAATTAGAAAGTATTTTGAACTGAATGAAAATGAAAGCACAACATAACCCAATTTATGGGTTGCAGTTAACTCTGAACTTGGAAGGAAACCTATAGCACTAAAATACCTATATTAGAAAAGATAAAGGTCTCATATCAATGACCTCAGCTTGCAATCAAAAAAATTATAAGAAGAACAAATGAAACCCAAAGTCAGCAGAAGGCTGGAAATAATGAATATCAGATCAGAAATCAATGAAACAAAAGAAAACAGAAAAGCAGGGGGGAAAAATTACATGAACAAAAACACTAGAAGCTGGTTCTTTGACAAGACAAATACAATTAATGAACATGTAGCCTGACTAATCAAGGGGAAAAGACGGGACAGAGGGATATATACCACCAATATGAGGAATGAGAAAGATGACATCAATCACTAACTACACATTCTACAATACCTAAACATTAAGGGAATACTATGATCAACTTTATGCCAATAATTCAATGTGGATGAAACTGACAAAATCCCTGAAACACACATGCTAAACAAAATTTACTCAATACAGAGTCTATTTTTATTAAGGGATTGCAGTTAGAATTTTCCACAAAGAAAACTCTAGGCCCAGATGGCTTTACTGGTGAATTCTGCCAAACATTTAAAAAAAAATAAATAATGAGAATTCCGTACCATGTCTTCAGAAAATTAGAGACAATATAAATACTGGAACTAACAAGTGAGTTTAGAAAGTCTGTGACATACAAATGAACATGCAAAATTAGACAGCACAGAGACTTAAAACCACAACATGATATCACTAGATATCTACTAGAATGTCTAAACATTTTTTACACTACATTTTAGCCAAAAGACAGAGAAGCAAACTCTAAACTTTTTTTTTTAATTATTATATCAGATGTAAAGGGAGAAACAAACTACAAAAACAATAGTAGCAGACTTCAATACCCCATTTTCAACAATGGATAAATTATACAGACCTGAAAATTAGTAAGAAAACATTAGAAATGAATTATACTTCAGATCAAGATTTAGACATATACAGAACAGTCCATCAAACAGTAGCAGACAGACCTTGCTCAAGTGCACACTGAACATTCTCCAGGATAAATCATGATAGATCACAAACAAATATTAGCAAATTTTAAAAGAATTAAATCATACCAAGTACCTTTCTGACCACAATGGTATAAGACTAGAAATTAACAGCAGGAAAACTGGAAATTTCACCAGCATGTGGAAATTAAATAACATACTCTTGGACAATCAGTGGGTCCAAGAAGAAATTAAAAAATGTCTTGAAATAAATGAAAATAGAAATAAAACATATGGGATGCAGCAAAAGCAGTTATAAGCAGGAATTTTGCAGCAATAAATGCCTACACTAAGAAAAAAGAAAGATCACAAATAAGCAACAGAACTTAACATATGAATGAAAGAGAAAAACAAACTAAGGCCAAAATTTAAGAAAACAATACAAAAGATCAGTGAAACTAAAAGTTGGTTTTTTGAAAAGATAAACAAAATTGACAAACCTTTAGCTACACTTACCAAGAAAAAAAACCAAGACGACCCAAATAAATAAAAATTATAAATGAAAGATATTATAATTGAGACCACAAAAAGACAAAGGATTATAAGGGAATACACTGAACAGTTATATATCAATAAATTAGACAACCTACTAGAAACAAATAACCTACCGAGACAAAATCACAAAAAATAAAAATAAAAAATCTGAATAGGCCAAAAACAAGTAATTTTTTTTGTTTCTGGAGACTAAATCAGTAATCAAAAACTGTTAAAAAGCAACCAAAAAAGCGCAGGACCGGATGGCTTCAGGGGCTTTAATCATTTACCAAACATGTGAAGAAGAATAAACACCAATCCTCCTCAAACTCTCCAAAAAACTGAAGAGGAGACTATATGCCCACACTCATTTTCTGAGGCAAGCATTACCCTGATACCAGAGCCAGATAAGACACTACAAGAAAAGAAAACTACATGCCAATATTCTGATATAGATATAAATATTCTAAACAAAATATGAGCAAAACGAATTCAACAGCACATTAAAAGGCTCAAACACCATAACCAAGGGGAATGCATCCCTGAGATACAAGGATGGTTCAGTATACACAAATTAATAAATGTGATATTCCACAATAATATAATGAATGATAAAAAATCATATGATCATCTCAATGTATGCAGAAAAAGTACCTGATGAAATTCAATATCTTTCATGATAAAAATTCTCAACAAATTGAATGCAGAAGGAACATATCTCACCATAACAAAGGTCATATATGACAAGCCAACAGCTAACATCACACTCAATGGTGAAAGGTTGAAAGCTTTTCCTCTACAATCAGGAACAAGAAAAGTAAGGACTTTCATCACTTTTATTTAACATAGTATTAGAATCCTGTCCACAACAATTAGGCAAGAAAAAGAATAAAAGGCATCCAAATTGGAAATGATGAAGTAAAACTGTCTCTGTTTGCAGATGACATGATCTTATACATAGAACACTCTAAAGATGCCACCAAAAAACTGTTAGTACTAATAAATGAATTTAGTAGTTTCAAGATACAAAATCAACAAACAAATATCCCCAGTTGCATGTCATGTCTACATACTAACAATAAACTATCTCATGCTGAGTTACAATAGCATCTAAAACAATAAAATACTTAGGGATAAATTTAACCAAAGAGGTGAAAGATCTATACACTGAGATCTACACAATACTGATTAAAGACAATGAAGAAGACACAAATAAATAGAAAGATATACCAATTTCGTGTATTGGAAGGCTGAATATTATTCAAGTCTCCACACTACCCAAAGCAGCCTATGGACTTAAGGCAATTCCTATCAAAATTCCAATGGCATTTTCCACAGAAATAGAAAAAAAAAAACCCTAAAGTTTGTATGGAACCACAGAAGACCCCAAACAGCCAAAAGAATCTTGAGAAAGAAAAACAAATCTGGAGGCATCACACCTCCTGACTTAAACTAGATTACAAAGTTACAGTAATCAAAACAGTATGGTATTGGCATAAAAACAGACACACAGACCAATGGAAAAAAAATACAGAACCCCAAAAATAACCTATATATATATGGTCAGTTAATTTACAACAAAGGAGCCAAGAATACTCAATGGGGAAAGCACAATCTTCCCAATAAATGGTGTTGGGAAAACTGGATGTTCACAGGCAAAATAAAACAAAATTAACTTGAAATGGATTGAGTACTTAAACATAAGACCTGAAACTATAAAACCCTAGAAGAAAACAGAGTGAAAAAACTCCTTGACCTTGGTCTTGGCAGTGATTTTTTTTTGGATAGGACACCAAAAGCACAAACCACAAGAGCAAAGATCAAATTCAGAAGTTTCTGCACTGCAACAGAAACCAATAAAATGAAGACGAAACCTACAGAACAGGAGAAAATACATGCAAACCATATATCTGATAAGGGGTTAATATACAAAATACATAATGAACTCATATAACTCAGTAACAAGAAAAAAACCCACAAATAATCTGATTAAAAATGGCCAAAGGACCTACATAAACATTTTCCAAAAGTATACACAGCCAAAAACACATGAAAAGGTGCTCGACATCACTAATCATGTGGGAAATGCAAACCAAAACCAAAGTGAAATATCACTTCACACCTACTGGAATTATTGCCTATTATCAAAATAGACAAGACAAGAGAACAGGTGCTGGTGAGGATGTGGGGAAAAGGGAGTGTATGTGCACTCTCGTGGGGCTGTAAAATTGGTGCAGCCACTGTGGAAAACAGTATAGAGGTTTCTCAAAAAATTCAGCATAAAACTATCATATAATCCAGCAATCCTATTCTAGGTGTATAACTGAAAGAAATGAAATCGCTATCTTGAAGATAGACCTGTACCTCCCATGTTCACTGCAGTATTATTCACAATAGCCAAGACATGGAAAGAACCTAAGTGTTTACCTATGAACCAATGGACAAAGAAAATGTGGTGTGTATATGAGATGGAATATTAGTCATATAAAAGAAGGAAATCCTGTCATTTGCAACAACGTGGATGAACCCTTAGGGTCAGACAGAGAATGACAAATACTGTCTGCTATCACTTACATTTGGAATCTAAAAATACCCAATTGGTAGAAACAGGTAGTAGACTGGTTGGTGGTTGGCAGCAGCTGGGAAATGAGCTGTTATTGAAAAAGTACAAACTAGTTACAAGATGAGTTCTGGGGATCTAATGTACAGAACTAAGGGGGAGCTATGTACCTAATATACATCTAATATATGAGATGAGTATGTTCTGGGGATCTAATGTGCAGCATGGCTGGTGGTTATAGTTAACAATACTATGTTGTATACTTGAAAGATGCTAAGAGAGTAAATCTTAAATGTTCTCAGCACTACCTCCACAACAAAATGGTAATTACATGAGGTGATGTATGTGTTAATTAATCCTATTGTGGTAATCATTTCACAACATATATGTGTATCAAATCATCACATTGTACACCTTAAACTCATACAATGCTATAGGTAAATAATATTTCAAGGAAGATGGAAAAAAATAGATATCCAAAAAACTAAAACAAGTGGTTATACGTATCAGGGAGCAGAAAGGAATGGGAGAGACAGAAACAAGGGTGGGAGCCACTTTTTATATACTGTTAAAAATAATTTACTTTTATACCATGAGAAAGTATTACCTATTCTTAAAATTAAATGCAGGATAAAAATAAGGACAACATGTTTTAAAAATAGTGTGAAGGCAGAAAAAATATGGTTAAGCTTGAAAGAAGTTTACTTTCCACTCACCCTTAGAAAAATATTTTGAGAATATACTCAGTAAAATCTGAAAGTAAATTTAAAAATGAGAAGACACAGAATCCACAGCTTGTAAAACTTGAGAATATCATAAAGGCAATTGTCCGTCATGGGAGAATCCATCTGAAATTAATACTAGAAAGTCCTCCTTTGGGTAGGGAGAAAGATGTGACCTTAGACCCTTAAAGAAGACACAAAATCTAACACATAACACACACTTTGCCTCTTCAACCATAAGTGCCACATAAGTACTAGGCACTTCTGACACTAGATGAAGTAAATAAATTTCTAAACATATTTTTTTGGCCCCGTGTTCTGGGGCAGGTGTATATACTATGAACAAATAAATAAATATGTTTGAATTATTATAATGTAAGATAGTGATATGCACTGTGAAGGAAAAAAAAACAAGAAAGATACTGATCGGGATGGGGAGCTATTTGACTAGGGTGGTTAGGGAAAGCTTCTCTGATAGGTAACACTGAGAACTAAATGAGGAGGTGAGCTTTACAAATATACGCAGTAAGAGAGTTCTGAGTAGAAGGCATAAAATACATAAAGCAGAGGTGTACTTGGCGTATTTAAGGAACAGTGAAGAGATGAATGTGACTGGAACAAATAAATGTAACAGTGAACATATCTCTTTTTTTCATTTTTTAAAAGTTAAATTCAATTAATTAACATATAATGTATTATTTGTTTCAGGGGTATAGGTCTGTGGTTCATCAGTCTTATATAATACCCAGTGCTCATTACAACACATACCCTCCCCAATGTCCATTACCCAGTTACCCCATCCCTACACGCCCCCCTCCCCTCCAGCAACCCTCAGTTTGTTTCCTATGCTTAAGAATCTCTTATGGTTTATCTTCCTCTCTGGTTTCGTTTTGTTTTATTTATTCCTCTCTTCCCCTGGATCCTCTGTTTTGTTTCTTAAATTCCACGTATCAGTGAGAGCATGTGATAATTGTCTTTCTCTGATTGACTTATTTCACTTAGCATAATACCCTCTAGTTCCATCCATGTCGTTGCAAATGGAAAGATTTCATTTTTTTGATGCCTGCATAATAATATTCCATTGTATATATACACCACATCTTTATCCATTCATCTGTCGACGGACATCTGGGCTCTTTCTATAGTTTGGCTGTTATAGCCACCTGAATCTTATGATCAATCTTAGCATTACTAAAAGTAGAACAAACATTTTGTGCCTCTTTATTTGACATAATTTGAAGCATATAGTAGTATCATCTGTAAATATTCCTGCCACAAAAGTTGCATCTATGTCTAATCAAACCTCTAGAAGTAACATCCACTTATAGGAAATACAAAGAATATAAAAACAAGTCAAACGACTACACAAGAAACCACATTAGTATCTAGAATGTAGGACAGTCTACAGGAAAACTGACTCAGATTCCATAACAAGTCAATGGCAGGAACAAAAAAAAGGAAGCCTGCTCTAGTTTAATAGCAATTTAAGAGGCATGGCAATCAAGGAATGGACTTTGCCTGGGTCCTCTTTTGAACAAACAACTATAAAAAGACATCTTTTTTTTTCTTTTTTTTAAAGATTTTATTTATTTATTTAACACAGATAGAGACAGCCAGCGAGAGAGGGAACACAAGCAGGGGGAGTGGGAGAGGAAGAAGCAGGCTCATAGCAGAGGAGCCTGATGTGGGGCTCGATCCCATAACGCCGGGATCACGCCCTGAGCCGAAGGCAGACGCTTAACCGCTGTGCCACCCAGGCGCCCCTATAAAAAGACATCTTAAACAATGAGGGAAATTTGATTATGGACTGTTTATCAGATGATACCAAAAATATACTGTCAATCTTGTTAAATTACATACTGGCATTTTAGTTACATAAAAAAATGTCCATTGCTTTTAGGCTACATATAGAAGTGAAATGACACAGTATGTGGGATTTGCTTTGAAATATTCGCTAAGGAAAAAAAGAGAAAAATGAAATGGAAAATGTGTCCCAAGCTTGATCATTGCCAAATCCACCTGGTGAGTATACGAAAACATGGCTGAAATTTTCATAACAGAAATTAAAAGGAAAAGGATTCTGTTTTGGCCCTGCTAAATTTGGGATGCCTATTAGACATTCAGCTGGGAATGTGAGGTAGAGAGCTGGATACACAAATCTGGAGTTCTGGGAAGAAGTGAGGAGATAGAAGTCGTGTTTTTTTAGCCATGGGACAGGAGAGCATGTCTTAGAAAAGTGACATGAAAAGGGTGGAGAAGCCAGAAAAGTCTTGATACATCCACAACATTGAAGGCCTAGAAGTGGAGGAGTCAGCTAAGAAGACAGAGAAGATGCAGTGAGTTAATGAGATACAAAGAGAACAAAGAGAGCAGAAACCAAGAGAAAAAATATTTCAAAAAAGAACATGTGGTTCAATTAATGTCTAATTTCCTAAGAAGTAACCACAAGTAATCATTAGTGACCTTCATAAAAGCAGTGACTGAAAGATATGGAAGCCTTTTTTTTCCCTTGGAAGCCTTTTGACAATATTAGAAAACTTGCCTGTGCTTTAAAAAAAACAAAACAAAAAACAAACAAAAAAAAACCCTCCCATATACTTTTCTAAATCAAAATATATTTATGTTTTAATGTAAAACTTTATTCTCCTTAAGATATTTGATTATAGTTAGACATAATCTCTTCTGGAAGGATGGGGCATTTCATCAAATATTTGAGCCCTTGGTATTAAAGTCCTTCATAGTTAGGAATTATTACTTACACAGCCATCATGTACATTCAGGGTTGCTTCAAGTTTCAGTCTTTGGATAAACTCTCTTCTTCCTGTTTAAAAAGAAAGAACTAAATAAATTATAAGTCATTTTTGTTGAGAAAAGGATAACAATAAGGTTAAGAGCCCAGGATCCAGCATGAGGAAAGTCTTAATTTCTACTCCTCCACTTGCAAGCTGAGTGATACTGGGGGAGATTAACCTCGTCCTTAGTCCTCATTTCCTCATTGGGTAGTTCTGACCTACCTCGTGTAGTTATTGTAAGGATTAAGCCATCCAAGGACAGTGTCTGGACCACATTAATCATTCAAATATTCTCTTCATTCAACCCCTCATTCAACAAATCTATTGAGAAATCACTCCACTCCAGGTGGTGTTCTAGGAGATAGGGGTACAGTGGTGAAATCAAGAGAAAAAGATCCCCGCACTCTAATAAGCTTACTGAAAGAATAAACAACATGTCACTTGGTCAAAGTGTTATATGGAAAAATAAAGCAGAGAAAGAGGGTAAGAAAGGACTGGGGGTGGGGGATAGGGTTTTAAATCTTAACTAGGTTGGCAAACAGTGTTTTATAAGATACCACCTATTTTCAAACACATCTCAATTTCAGAAATGTTAAAGTATTTGAAGGTTCATCTTCAATGATGAAATATGGCAGCAAAATATAAAATAAACTCAGCCTAAATGTCCATCAATAGCAGAACAATACTGCAAAAACAGAACAAATCCCTTTGAAAAAGAGAAATTTGTTTCCCTTTAAAAAATGAATCATCTTTACCAAAGAAGGACCAAAAAGCTTCATGTTTATTCAGAAGCTGTAATGAAAAGAAGCTGAATATATGACAAAGAACAATAATTAGCTAAGTAATCAGGCTGATGAGATCTCAAATATAATTAAATTCGACTATGCTCTCTGTATACTGTCACAAGGGACAGATTTCTCTATTATGTTTTCTTGCCATTCAACATAAAGATCACGCTCTTCTTGAAGCCAAATTGTTTTCTTTCTCCTTGCTTATAACTGGTAAGCTGGCTAGGTAAAGGATGAACATGTAGGTTAAAGAATTTTTTTCTTTTTTGTGTGTGGGGGAATGCTCTACAGTTCCTAAACATATTGGAATAAAACAACCAACAGAAATTCAGTATTTTCAGGGCACCT
This sequence comes from Ursus arctos, assembly GCF_023065955.2. Lineage (NCBI taxonomy): Eukaryota > Metazoa > Chordata > Mammalia > Carnivora > Ursidae > Ursus > Ursus arctos. Next base: position 9,767,779 of record NW_026622874.1, on the reverse strand, counting down.
AGGTGGCTCAGTCTGTTAAGCATCTGCCTTTGGCCCAGGTCATGATTCCAGGGTCCTAGGATCGAGTTCCGCATCAGGCTCCCTGTTCAGTGGGGGGTCTGCTTCTCCCTCTCTGTCTACCCCTCGCCCTGCTCCTGCTCTCTCTCTCTCACATGTTCTCCCTCAAATAAATACGTAAAATCTTAAAAAAAAAGAAAGAAAAGAAAAGAAAAAAGAAATTCGGTATTTTCATGAACTGGTTGTACTTTATATAATTAACTTTTCAAATCTGGTTTTCAGTTTTAAAAAGACGCTAACTGTAGGAAACAGATAACATTAAAATTTTTTCCCCTTTGGCCAACAGCAGGCTTGGCAATCCTATTGAGTTACAATTAAGAGTTAAGGGGCGCCTGGGTGGCTCAGCCATTAAGCATCTGCCTTTGGCTCAGGTCATGATCCCAGGGTCCTGGGATCGAGCCACGCATCAGACTCCTTGCTTGGAGGGAAGGCCGCTTCTCCCTCTCCCACTCCCCTTGCTTGTGTTCCCTCTCTTGCTGTATCTCTCTGTCAAATAAATAAATAAAATCTTTTTAAAAAAAGAGTTAAGAAACACTATTCAAATTAACAACATGACAGTAATTAAAATTCATTAAAGTTCTTTAAAAAAAGGAGAAGCACAAAAAATTTTTTCCAAATTTTTAAAATCTAGGTTTGAAAACAGGGCTCTAACCATCTCTGTCTAGAGAAAATGATGGTGGGACACGAGAACAGAAGACAAAGTTAATTCTTCTAGCAAGAACACATGAAACCTGCACATAAAAACATGCACTGAGACATGACAGTTACATAACAGCTCCTGAATGATATTTCTGCATGTGACTTTGGAAATCAAAATGACTGTATTATTTCCACACCCCATTAAATGTGATTCCAGAACAAACTAGTGTAAACCTCCTCTATCCTTTTAGTAAATAAATGCACTACCGAAAAATAGGAGCTGATAGACGCCATAAAGAACTAAAAGTTAACTATGATCAAATGATCTTCAACAAAGCAGGAAAGAATATCCAATGGAAAAAAGGCAGTCTCTTCAACAAATAGTGTTGGGAAAACTGGACAGCCACATGTAGAAGAATGAAACTAGACCACTTTCTTATACCATACACAGAACCAGACTCGAAATGGATGAAAGACCTAAATGTGAGACAGGAATCCATCAAAATTCTAGAGCAGAACACAGGCAGCAACCTCTCTGACCTCGACCACAGTAACTTCTTGCCAGACACGTCTCCAAAGGCAAGGGAAACAAAGGCAAAAATGAACTACTGGGACTTCTTCAAGATAAAAAGCTTTTGCACAGCAAAGGAAACAGTCGAAAAAACCAAAAGACAACCAACAGAATGGGAGAAGATATTTGCAACTATCTTATCAGATAAAGGGCTAGTATCCAAAATCTATAAAGAACTTATCAAACTCAACACCCCCAAAACAAATAATCCAGTCAAGAAATGGGCAGAAGACAGGAAGACATTTCTCCAAAGAAGACATGGCCAACAGATACGTGAAAAAACGCTCAACATCACTCGGCATCAGGGAAATACAAATCAAAACCACAATGAGATACCACCTCACACCAGTCAGAATGGCTAACATTAACAAGTCAGGAAACAACAGATGTTGGCAAGGATGCGGAGAAAGAGGAACCGTTTTACACCACTGATGGGAACGCAAGCTTGTGCAGCCATTCTGGAAAACAGTATGGAGATTCCTCAAAAAGTTGAAAATAGAGCTACCCTATGACCCAGCAACTGCACTACTTGGTAGTTCACCCCAAAGATACAAATGTAGTGATCCGAAAGGGCACCTGAATCCCAATGTTTATAGCAGCAATGTCCACAATAGCAAACTATGGAAAAAGCCCAAATGTCCATCAACAGATGAATGGATAAAGAAGATGTGGTGTATATATACCATGGGATATTATTACGCAGGCATCAAAAAAATGAAATCTTGCCATTTGCAACTACATGGATGGAGCTAGAGGGTATTATGCTAAGTGAAATAAGTCAATCAGAGAAAAGACAATTATATGATCTCACTGATACGTGGAATTTAAGAAACAAAACAGAGGACCATAGGGGAAGAGAAGAAAAAATAAAACAAGACGGAACGAGAGAGGGAGACAAATCATAAAAGACTCTCAAGCATAGGAAATAAACTGAAAGTTGCTGGAAGGGAGTGGTGTGGGAGAATGGGGTGACTGAATAATGGACATTAAGGAGGGCATGTGATATAATGAGCACTGGGTATTATATAAGACTGATGAATCACTGAACTCTACCTCTGAATCAAATAATACACTGTATGTTAATTAATTGAATTTAAATCAGAAAAACAAAACAATAAAAGCAAAACAAAAAAGAACTGTAAGTTTAAAAAAACTGAGCCCCCTCAAGTTAAAATAAAAATAAACTCATACCTGTTACCAAGAACTGTGAAGTCTAGACTACTTGTAAGCTGAGTACCTGCCACCATCTCATGAATGCTGACAGAAGACACAAGACTCCTAAGTTAGAGACAAAAAATTTTTCTACTCAAGCAGTGTAAGCTTCAGGTTTCGTTGGTTCCTTGTCTCCCAATTCCCACAGGGCAATGGGGAGCAGTCTGGGTGAATATTGTACATGCAGTGGGCTTGAATCACAGCTGGGGAAGCCCGAACTTGAGGGAACCCAAATTTTATAAAATATCAAGCAAACCTGCTTGGCCTTTGTCCCAAAAAGTGACATTAGCTTTATTATACTGGATGATAAATAAATCTGCCCTCTGCTTCAGGAGATACTTTAACTTCCAAGTTGTTCCCTATTTATAAATCACTGAAAAGATAGTCCAGAACAAAGGAGCCAGTGCTTCTGCTCACAAATGTGCATCAGTGCAAGAGACATGGAGAATCGTCTCCAGCAATTACATACTTGTTATAGACGAATTTACCTATCCCTGTGGTTTCCTACTCAAGTCTTTCTTGAAACCCCCGCTGTCTCTCATAATTCTATCACTGCTTTGACATTCTCTTCTATCTTAACAGACTATAAGCTCAAGAAAAAGAGAAACTCTCTTGTTCACCCAAGTATCCTAAGTGCTCAGAAAAGTGCCTATGACAAAATAAGCATTTGACAGACATTTGCTGAATCAGTGACTAAGTAAGTGGGATTACAGTATTCACTCTGTTCTATAACGTGTTTTCCCTCAGTAATACAGGGTGAACCTCTGGCAAGGACAATACAGAGCTGCTGCTCATTTGAAATGGCTCTATAACTTATTAAACAGCTTTATAACCGATATACCCACCTCCTTTATTAGACTGAGATGCTTGATCTAAGCGTTCGACCAGGTTTAAATGCTTCACTTGGAACACGCTACGCATAAGCTGAGCAAAACTGAACCTCAGAGCCTTAGTTTACATTTGTATAAGTTTTACATTTGATGGGAACAGATTTATAGTCAGGAGTAAATTAATTAGCATACTCAAAACTTATGCCTGATACACTATACACTTAAAATTAGTTCTCTCCCTATGTACAGGTGGGATTGTTCTAAGTTAATACTGCCTGAAAAGAGAGGAAATGATTTTTTTTTAAATGAACTTATTTAGGAGTTGAGGTAAGTTCAGCGGATTAAGGGAAAAGAATAAGGCTGGTGATATTGAGAAGAAATGGGAAAGCACTTTAACAAAATTTTTCATTTTACTACACTATTGCCCCTTTGAGCTACTTTGTGTTTAATGCCAAACTTCCCAGTCATCTCCACACGCTGCCTTCCCTAGCTCACTGTCAGCTCTTTCCCCTGCACTGCCCCTATGGCCCCCTCCTCTCTGTTGGTTTTGTTCTTAGAAATCACAGGTTATCAGTAAACCAGTGGGCCCTTGCAAGACACATTTTTCATGACCTCATAGTATTATCTGTCATAGCTGACTGCTATCTCCTTGAAATAATCTTCCCCTTTGGCTCCCACGGCATCTTATCAGCTAACCAGGAGCACTGAAAATCAAAGGGTGACAAAACTACCTTTGAGGTAAGACAGAACACAGAACTGTTTCATCTATGACAGCACAGGACAAAGAGGATTGCCATCAAAGTATGTTAAGAAGAAAACAGTGAAATTCAAACAAACGCTTAAAAACCAATTGTGGGCTAGCGAGATGGTTGAGAATCTCTGAGATTCTAGACACAGGCAGAGTCCTCATTTAGCCACCAGCTCTTTTCCATTAGCTTCCACTAAGAACTCACAAAACTGAAAATAGGGCAGGAGGCAAGAAAGAGTCCCTGTTTGGTGGGACACAGGAGTGAAACTCCACTCACCTTTCAGGCCCTTCTCTCAGGGGAAACAAAAGCCTTAAGCCAGCAAGAAACCCCAGCAAGAAATGACCTCGGCAAATGCCTACTACCTCTAAGAGAGGCAGGAAACTCTCACTCTCTTTTCAGGCAAAGGCAACTGCCCTGAGAAGGGATAAAAGCATACATTGCCTATCCTTGAGGGAAAGGCAGGAAACCCCCTCCCATCTAATAAATAATTAACATTAAGTGCTGTGGCATTGTAACGTGTCAACTCACACTGAACCATATTCCCAGAGTTCCTTCCCTGTATATTTCTTCTTGAATGAATCACTAGTCATTTTTGCACAAGACTGGTGGGTGGAAGTAAAGTAACAGCCATATTGACTTTTACCCTCAGAAGGCTGGAGCAAAGCTCCTGCTGTTGTACAAGTGTTGTTACCTATCTTAGGCTCACCTTCCTGGAATGAGCACAACTAGGCCTAGGTGTGTCCCACCTTCCCATGAATCCTCCTTTAGCTTCTTAATATACAGAGGGAATTGTGTGTTTTACTGACAAAAGGTGCTAGCTTCCCCTACAGAACACCCCAGACTATCCCTGTAGAACATCAGTAAGTTTGGAGACAGCGAGACTAACACAGATCCTATCTCTTCACGGGTTCAAGTCTGTCCTTCCTACCCCCAATTTACAATCATCTTTCCTTCCCAATTGTCTGTCCAAAGGATGTCAAGCTCCAACATCAGACATTTAGAAAATAACTTTACAAAGACAGTTTAATGAGTTCCCACGATATAAGACCAAATACCAGTAACACATCTTTGTGTCTATGTATGTATGTGTATCTTCTAATGATTCTGCCTCTTGGATTGAGCCCATTCATAAACTCTCAGCAAACTAGGAATAGAAAGAAACTTTCTCAATCTGATAAAAAGTACCTATAAAAGAACCTATATTTTCTGGTATATTTAATGGTGGAAAACTGAACACTTTCCAGTTAAAATCAGGAATAATACAAGGATGCCCAATCTCACCACTATCATTAAACATAGATACGGCAGGTTTGGTTCCACACCACTGCAATAAAGCATGCATCAAATGAATTTTTCCGTTCCCCGGTGCATATAAAAGTTATGTTTACATTATACTGTAGTCTGTTGAGTGTGCAAAGCATTATGTCTAAAAATACAATGTACATACCTAATTAAAAAGTACTTTGATAAAAAATGCTAACCATCATCTATGCTTTCAGCAAGTCCTAAACTTTTTGCTCGTGGAGGGTCTTGTCTCAATGTTGATAGCTGCTGACTAACCAGGGTGGTGGGTGCTGAATATTGGGTTTGCTGTGGCAACTTCCTAAAATAAGACAACAATGAAGGTTGCCTATCAATTCTCTTCCTTTCACAAATAATTTCTCTGTACCATGTGATGCTATTTTGTTATAGCATTTTACCCACAAGGAATCACTTCTCAAAACTGTAGTCAAACCCTGCCACTGCTTTATCAACTAAGCTTGTGTAATATCCTAAATCCTTGGTTGTCATTTCAACAGTCCTCACAGCATCTTTACCAGGAGTAGATTCCATTTCAAGAAACACTTTCTTCGTTCATCCGTAAGAATCAACTCCTCATCGGTTTAATTTTGATCCTGGATTGCAGCAGTTCAGTCCCATCTTCAGGCTCCACTTCTCATACTAGTTCTCTTGCTATTTATTTCTACCACATCTGCAGTTATTTCTTCCACTGAAGTGTTGAACCACTCAAAGTCCTTGATTAGAATCAACTGCCAAACTCCTGTCAATGTTGATATTTTGACCTCTTCCCGTGAATCAAAAATGTTCTTACTCGCACCTAGAACAGGGAATCCATTCCAGAGTTTTCAGTGGAGCAGACAGAACACACGCAACATTTATCAATTAAGTTCACTGTCTTATATGGGCATGGTGTATGGGGCCCCAAAACAATGACAATAGTAACATCAAAGATTACTGATTGCAAATCACCGTAACAATTATTGTAATAATGAAAAAGTTTGAAATATTGTGAGAATGACCAAAATGTGACACAGAGACACAAAGTAAGCAAATGCTATTAGAAAACTGGTGTTTGACACAGGGCTGCCACAAACTTTCAATTCGTAAAAAAATGCAGTATCTGCAAAGTGCAGTAAAATGAAGCACAATAAACCAAGATATGCCTGTACTGGAAGTCTTAGCCAATATGATAATGCAAAAAAAAAAAAAAAAAAAAAAGACAAGACCTACAGATTGGAAAGGAAGAAATAAAACAGTCCCTTTGGAAGATGACATGATTTTCCATGTAAAAATCCCTAAGAATATACCAAAAAAAAACCCTCCCACAACTATAAGTGAGTTCAGCAAGGTCACAGGATATAAGACCACAACATACACAAAACTGCACTTTTATATACTAACAACAAACGTGTGGAAATTGAACTTAAAACACAAAACCATTTGTGGGGCGCCTGAGTGGCTCAGTTGGTTAAGCATTCAACTCTTCATTTCGGCTCAGGTCATGATCTCAGGGTTGTGAGATTGAGCCCCAAGTCAGGCCCCACACTGGGCATGGAGCCTGCTTAAAATTCTCTCTCCCTCTGTCCCTCCCCACTCCCTTAAAATAAAAAATTGTAATTGCTCCAAAGAAAATTAAATATTTAAACATAAATATAAAAAAATAAATATAGCATGTTGAAGATCTGTATCCTGATTGTTACAAAATGCTGATGAAAGATACCAACAACCTAAACAGAGTATACCACGTTCATGGATCAGAAGGCTTAACACAATAAAAGATGTCAGTTCTTCCCTAACTGATACATAAATCCAATGCAATTCTTATCAGAATCTCAGCAAGGTGGGGCGCCTGGGTGGCACAGTCCTTAAGCATCTGCCTTCAGCTCAGGGCGTGATCCCAGCGTTCTGGGATCGAGCCCCACATCGGGCTCCTCCGCCAGGAGCCTGCTTCTTCCTCTCGCACTCCCCCTGCTTGTGTTCCCTCTCTCGCTGGCTGTCTCTGTCAAATAAATAAATTAAATCTTAAAAAAAAAAAAAAATCTCAGCAAGGTAATTTGGGGATATGGACACATCTATCCTACAATTTATAAGGAAAGGCACAAGACACAGAATAGCTAAGACAATTTTGAAAAAGACAAACTAAGGGAGGGGGGGAAATCACTCAACCTGGTGTTAAAACTTACTATATAGCTACAATAAGCAAGACAGCATGGTATTTACAGAGGGACAGACACAGAGATCAGTGAAGGGAAATAGAGAACACAGAATTAGATCCACACAAAAATGCCCAACTGATTTTTAATAAAGGTGCAAAAGCAATTCAATGGAGGAAATACAGCCTTTTCATTTTCAACAAATGGTGCTAGAGCAAGTGGACATCCACAGACACAAAAGTGAACTTCAAGCTAAACCATACACATCATACAAGAATTAACGCAAAATGGACCCTGGACTTAAATAAAAGTTTAGGGGAAAAACACAGGAGACCATCTTTAGGACCTAGGGATAGATTAAGAGTTCTCAGACATGATACCAAAAGCATAATCCATAAAAGCAAAAACTGATAAATTGCACTTCACTGAAGTCAACAACCTTTATTCTGCAAAAGACCCTGTGAAGAGAATGAACAAACAAGCTACAGACTGGGAGAAAATATATAACAACTGCAAATCTGACAAAGGACTAGTACCTAAATTATATGAATAAGGCTCCAAACTCAACAGTAAAAAACAATAATAATCCAAAGAGAAAATGAGCAAAAAAACATAAAGAAACAGTTCACTGAAAATATAAAGATGGCAAATAAATACATAAAAAGATGCTCAACATTAGCCATTAGAGAAAGGTAAACTAAAACCATGAATTATCACTATATACTTATTAGAGATGATGCAGAGAAACTGGATTACGCATACATGGCTGATGGGAATGTAAAATGGTGTAGCTGTACCTGAAAAAGAGTATGGCATTTCTTACAAAATTAAATAACGTGCTTACCATAGAGCCCAGTAATTGTAATTCTTAGACATTTCTCCCAAAAAGATGAAAACTTATGTTCATACAAAACTGAATGTTTATAACAGCTTTATACTTAACAGTCAAAAATGGAAACAATCCAAATATCTGTCAACAGGTGAACGGTTAAATAACCATGTATCCATATCATGAAATACTAATCAACAAAAAAAGGAATAAACTATTAATACACACAACAACGTGGATGAACATTAAGGGAAATATGCTGAGTGAAAAAAGCCAATCTCAAAAGGTTACATGCTGTTATTTATAATGTTAACATATATGTTATTTACATAAAATTCTTGAAATGACAAAATTATAGAGATGGAAAGCAGATTAATGACTGCCAGAGATTATTAGCAATAGGAAGAAAAGAATGTAGCTGTGGCTATAAAAGGGTATCACAAAGGATCATTGTGACGGACCTATTCCCTACCTAAATTGTGGTGATACCCATGTTAATCTATTAAAATTAATGTTAAAAATGCATAGAATATACGCACACACGCAAAAATAAGTACATATATAACTGGAAATATGTGAATAAGGTTCATGCATTTATCTATGTCAACTTCCTAGTTGTGATATTGTAACATAGTTGTATAAGTTGTATAACCATTGGCAGCATTGGTTGAAGGGTATATAGGATCTCTCCAAATTATTTCTTACAACTGCATTATGAATCTATAATTATCTCAAAATAAAAAATTTTTAAAAGTACCTAGTTAAAAAACAAAAAACAAAAACCTTCCCACAGAGAAACTCCAAGCTCTGAAGTCTTTAATGATGAAATATATCAGATATTTAAAGAAAAGGTAATTTCAATTCTATCCAACCTCTCTAGAAAAAAAGAACACATCCAACTCATTTATGAGGCCAGCATTATCCTGATATCAAAAACAGGCAAAAATAGAACTATAAGCTATAATTACAAACTTGTAAGTTATAAGAAAACCATAAGCTAATATCTCTTATGAACACAGACACAAAGTTTCTACCAAAACTCAAGCCAGCAATATATAAAGGATAATTTATCATAACCAAGTAGTATTAGCCCAGGAATCGAATGTTAGTTCAATATTAAAAAATCATTCAACATGCTAATATACCAAATTAACAGAATCAATGAAAGAGAAATCATATAATCAAGTTTATAGATGCAGGAAAAAACCCTGACAAAATTCAACAGCTAATCATAATAAACATTCTCAGCAATCGAAAAAAAAGGAAATTTCTTCAAAGCGTGTCTACAAAAAACACATGGTTAACAAGATATTTAATACTGAAAAACGGGCGCCTGGGTGGCACAGCGGTTGGGCGTCTGCCTTCAGCTCAGGGCGTGATCCCGGCGTTATGGGATCGAGCCCCACATCAGGCTCTTCCGCTATGAGCCTGCTTCTTCCTCTCCCACTCCCCCTGCTTGTGTTCCCTCTCTCGCTGGCTGTCTCTATCTCTGTCAAGTAAATAAATAAAATCTTTAAAAAAAAAAAAAAAAAGATATTTAATACTGAAAAACTGAAATGCTTTCCAAGATGAGGAATGAGGCAAGGATGCCCACTCTCAGTACTTCCATTCAAGATTCTGGGGCAATCTTGGACAGTGCAATTAAGCAAGAAAAAGGAAAAAAGAAGAAGAAAAACAGAATACAGGTGAAAAAGAAAGAAGCAAGACTATTTTAATATGCAGTTACATTATCTACATAAAAATCCCCTAAATCTGCAAAAAAAAAAAAAAAAGTGTAAGTAATTGCGGTGCATGGCTGGCTCAGTTGGTACAGTATGCAACTCTTATCTCAGGGTTTTGAGTTCAAGCCTCATGTTAGGGGTAGAGATTACTTTAAAAAGAAGAGGAAGAGGAGGAGGAAGGAGAAGGAAGAGGAGGAGTAAGAGAAATAACAACCAGGTTTAGTAAAGTTGCAGGATATAAGGCCAATAAACAAGCAAACAAACAAAAAATCAACTGTATCTCAATATACCCATAACGAACAACTGGGTACTGAAATTAAAAAACAACACGATCTAAAAACATTATGTTACAAGAATAAATACTGAGAGAAATGAAATATCCAAATAATTGGAGACAAAAATGACCATCATTGGTTAAATGTTCAATATTGTAAAGACTACAATTCTCTGAAATAACATAGATTCAACAAAATGCCAACCAAAACCCCAACAGTCTTTTTTGCAGAAATTGATAAAATTGATTCTAAAATTTATATGGGAATGAGAGGTGCCTGGCTGGCTTAGTCAGTAGAACACATAATTCTTTCCTTATCTTTGGGTGATGAGTTCAAGCCCCATGATGGGGGTAGAGTTTATTTAAAATATATATATATATGGGAATGAAAAGCCAGAATAGCCAAAATAATTTTGAACAAAAAGAACTAAATCCAAAATATTGTAAGCTGATTTCAATGTTCACTATAAAGACAGAAAGTACTGGTATAAAGACAGACACCTACCTCAATGGAACATGGTAGAGACATTAATTTACATATACGGCCGAATAATTTTCAACAAAGAGGAAAAGATAGTTCTTTCACAGATGATGTTGGAACAACTGCACAGCATATATAAAAATGAACTTAAAATTGTTCATAGACCTAAATTAAGAATTAAAAATAGAAAACTTCTAGAAAAAAAAACACAACAGTATAAATCTTTGTGACCTTGGATTAGGTAAAGATTCCTAAATAGGACACATAACATGAACTATAAAAGATGCTGTTAAGAAAAAGAAAAGACCAACTAGGAGAAAAATATTTGCAAAGAATGTATCTGATTAAGGACTTGTATCAAGAATATATAAAGAATTCTTACAATACTAAGTAGGGAAATCTGAACATTTAACCGAAGTACAGATGGCAAATAAGCCATGAAAAGATATTCAACATCATTAATCATCAGGAATAAATCAAATGCAAATTAAAATGATAACGATGATATTATATCTACATACTTAGGCTAAAAGTAGGAAGACTCATAATGCCAAGTATGGTGGGAATGCAGTATGGTACAACTATTTTGAAAACAGTCTAGCAATTTCTTTTAAAGTTAAACACACTTATACAACTCAGCAATCCCCAGCACGTATTACCCAAAGAAATAAGAATTTTTTTTTTTTAAAGATTTTATTTATTTATTCGACAGAGAGAGAGACAGCCAGCGAGAGAGGGAACACAAGCAGAGGGAGTGGGAGAGGAAGAAGCAGGCTCACAGCGGAAGAGCCTGACGTGGGTCTCGATCCCATAATGCCGGGATCACGCCCCGAGCCGAAGGCAGACGCTCAACCGCTGTGCCACCCAGGCGCCCCTAAAATCAGACATCTTTCAACTTTCACTCAGATTTCAAGACTAAAGAAACAAAATACAAATATTTCACGAACTTTTTCCCAGTAGCTAACAAGGAAGCATAAATCAGAATTTACGGGCTCTCATATAATATACTGTAACTTGGCAACACATTATGAAGAACTACGTAATGTACATGTATTCAGGATATGCTAAAGAATAATCTAAATGCAGGGACGCCAGGGTGGCTCAGCCGGTTAAGCATACAACTCTTGATTTTGGCTCAGGTCATGATCTCAGGGTCGTGGGACCGAGCCCTGCATTGGGCTCTGTGCTGAGCACGGAGTCTGCTTGAGATTCTCTCTCCCTCTCTCTTCCCCTCCCCCTGTGCATACTCTCTCCCTCTCTCAAATAAATAAAATCTTAAAAAAAAAAAAAAATCCAATGCAAAATTATCCATTTCAATACATACTGACTCCAATGATATTCAAATGACATAGACTTCCTAACTCCAGTATAAAGGTATCATTGGCTGCCTGCTATAGTATGAATGGTTGTGTCCCTTCAAAAATTCCTATGTTGAAATCCCAATCCCCAAGGTGATAGTATTAGGAGGTGGGATCTTTGAGAGATGATTAGGTTAGGATTAGTGCCCTTATAAAAGAGACCACGGAGAGCACCAGGAAGCAGGCCTTCCTCGTAAGACCAAGATCCTGATGTGAGCATCCTACTCTCAGCCTTCCAGCCTCTACAACTGTGAGAAGTAAATTTCTATTGTTTATAAGCTACCCAGTTTATGCTATTTTGTCACAGCAGCCCAAGCTGACCAGGACACTGTCTAATCATAGCTTAAGCATTTTATATTATACTATACATTATGGCAAACAACTCCCTAGAAAAGTTCCTTTACTCTTGCCAGTTACTGTCTTTTAATGTAGAAGGGTTAGAAAGTATAAATTCAGGTTGTGGCCAAGTCTTTAAAATGAGAGGAATATGACTAGAAAGAGGAAATGTACAGAAACCAGTGTCTTTTACAAGCAATGTTTATCTTTATAAAGTTGTGTGCCTGTGTGTGTATATAAATAATATGTGACCAATAAGTTACTATAATAATCACTCAATTCCAAAAGCACTACTCTAGAGATATACAATATCTTAAGAAACTGAAACATTTAAATCTACAGGTGTTTCTGACTCTGGACTTTGATAATTACTCTTTAAAAAGATAAATACTACACTGAAATTTAGATCAGGCACATAAAGATTACAATAGCTGGCCTAGCCTCTGAATCCATGGTAAACCAAACAACAGTCTGTTGGTTCAGGTGCATCTTGTGAATTTGGAGGTTGTAAGTAAACATCTTTTTCTTCTAAATAACGTATGACAGGAGTGCCTGGGTGGCTCAGTTGGTTAAGCAGCTGCCTTAGGCTCAGGTCATGATCCCAGGTCCTGGGATGGAGCCCCATATCGGGCTCCCTGCTCAGCAGGGAGTCTGCTTCTCCTTCTGCCCCCCCTTCACCTGTGCTCATGCTCACTCACACACTTTCTCTCAAATAAAAATTTTAAAAAAAAATAACATACAACAAATTATTTATCTTCATTCCCACAATATAAAAAGATGTTTTATGAACTCCAGTTTTGATAGGAGGAAAAGTAGTAATTAATCAAATTTAAAATCACCTAAAAAGCTTGAATACTACTATCGGTAAGACACGCTATAGTGAAATAATTTGAAATGTAAATGTTACAAGAAAAATCTGTCAATTCTGTGAATTATTTACTTAGCAGTAATTCATTATTAAAAATACAAATAATGGAAATAAATTGGAAAAATAACCTACAATACTATAAACAATCAAAATGTTTCAAGTCTCAAAAAAGGAATCTTTCTAAAACTCTTGAACTTGGGCTTTTTAAAAAGCTTTGGAGAAGTACTTTAAAATATTATTTTTTAAAAACTCATTAATTCAGGCACTACTAAAGTGGAATTTACTATTTCCTGAATGCTAAGCCAAGATTAGCACAGGGGTGTGGAAGAGTTAGATAAAGTAATGGTGTAAAGAAGGTCTACTAAGGCCAAGAAATTACTTCACAAGCTATTTTCAAATATTTAGAAAACCACTTTTAAAGGATGCCGTTTCAAGAATATGCTAATTATAAAGTATATATTATTAACACATTTAAAGCATTATTTAAGATCAAAAACTACCCGTGTGTTTTGAAAACCTGTAATTCAGACTTTCTACTGAAGTCAATGGACTCTTGCTCTTCAATTTCCCTTTACCCAATGTAAACTCCACTCGCATTAGGGAGTTAAAGGAGGAAGGGAAAAAAGGAAATGTGTAGTTTCATATTTTAACTATCATAGATATAGCTGAACTAAATGAATCAGAAAAAAAATTAATATTTAAATCTATATAAATCAGTACTTACACAGTCCAACTAATACAGGACCAAACAAATTTACTCCTGTAGAACACAGTATTAAAGTTGGTTTCATCAAGCTAAAATTGTTATTTTTCAACAAATATTAAAAGACATATTGCACATCTTTTTAGGTTAACGGTTTAAAAAATCACTTTCTACTGATGTTTAATTTTAAAACAATTAATTACCACTCTAGGTGTTTATCCTAGAACAAATGCACAAGCATGTATAAGGATGTTCACTGCAATGCTTCAGTAACAGCCAAGGTGCATTTACAGAGGGAAAGATTTGAGTCGACTACAGTGCTTCATACAGTTAAATACTATGCAATAGTTTAAAAGACTGAACAGGTCTACTTTTACTGGCTGAAAAGATCTCCAAGACCTAATGTAGAAAAAGCAAGCTGCAAAACAATGTTTACAATAGGACACCACATATGCACACATACACACACACACACACACACACACACACAAAACTATAGCATTTCTATATGTATATATGAGCTTGTAAAAACGCAAAGAAAAAGGTCTGGAGAAATATTCAGGGAACAGATAACAGTGTTACCTCTAAGAGTGTGTGTGAGAAACTGGAATGGGAGGGAATCAGAGGGATTTCTGCTTCATTTTTATTAAGTCTGTACAACGAGAATATGAATACAATTCATATGTCACTTGAGACACTAAAAAACAATAAGAAAAAAAAAATGCTTGCTCAGTTCTCCCAAATAACTTACAAACCAGAACCGTTAGGTGTAAGGAGATTTCATTTTCTTTTATCGACTTGAAGGCAAAACCAAATGCCATCAACAATACTTACCTAGCAAAAAGTGACAAAACTAGAAAGAAAAAAAAAGTTTTAAATGACGTCTTACCTTCAAATAAAAAAAAATAAAATGTGCTGAAAAGACTGCAGAGGAAGAAACAAAAAAGACGCTTACTAAATACGTCCACTTTGAAGATACTGGACTTTTTTAGCTTGACCCAGAATCCTCACACAATCACCTTATCCAAAACGAAAAAAAAAAAAAAGTGGAATACTGTTCCCTCAAGTATTGAAGGTTGTTTTTAGAAAGCTTAACTAAGAAACAGTAAATGCCAAGTGTGTTTTACAGGGGTGGGAATAGGAACGTGAAACCCTACACCTCCTTAAAGCGGTCAAAACGAACTGAACAGCGCAGTGGAACCGGGAAGGCGCGCGGGGGTGGGGAGAGCTCAGCTATCACTTTTAGGTTTTGGCTGGGAGCCTCAGAACAGTTTACGCGGAGTCCGTCTGGAGCGTGAAGTCCCTGAAGGTGGTCATCGCGTCGCACCCGACACCCAAGCCCTCCGGAGACTGAAGCAGGGGGCGGGGGGGGGGGGGGCTGTCAACAAAAACTTAGTCCTTCGGCGGAGCGGGGAGAGCGTTGGAGAAGAGCACAAGCGCCAACTTTGGCTCGAAACGAAGCAGCTCCGGGAGGTTCGGCGAGTCTTCTCCCGAATCCCACTCCACACGCGCCCCCAACACCTTTCCTGGCCAGTAGCGTCTGCCGCCCATCCGGCCCCCCGAGGAAAACCCAGCAAGGGCAGCGGCTGGCAGCATGCAAGGGGGGCTTGGCCGTGGGAAGACACCGGCACGGGGTCCGTCGGCCAACGTCCACCCAGCACCCCAGAGTCTCCGGGGCGTCCCTGCCGAGGCGCTGTCCCACCTCCAACAGCCCCCGCGGCGCGGCCCCCTCCCCCACCTCTGGGCGGCGACCTCAGCGCCTCCGCCCCCGGGGCCCCCGCTCACCCAGGTAGCGGCTCCGCAGCCGGGACGGGTCCTCCAGCCCGAGGGACCTTTTCCTCACGTCCCACAACAGGTGTGGGCAGGAGCCACCCCGAGACATGGCTCTGCCGGGCCGGGGTAGGAGGGGAGACCACCGCGTGGGGGAGGGGAGAAGGGGGAGGGGACACGCGGATCAACACCCGAGCCGCACCGGCACCATCCGCGCGCCGGGCCTCGCGGGAGTAGCGAGTTAGATGGCGGCGGCAGAGCCCTCGCCCCCGAAGCCCGGCCGCACCCGGGCCGGAGCTCGCCTCATACTCTCCTTCTCAGACTACCCCGAACATCCAGAGATCAGCAACAGTCCCCTCCCTCGGCCCCCCTCCAACAGGAGGAGGAGGCGGAGGCGGAGGCGGCCGCGACTCCTCCCTCTCCTCGTTCTCGACGCCCTCCCTTCCAAGCCTTTCTCGCGAGATGACACCCTCCACCCCCCCCACACGCCCCGGGACTGAGGCCCTTGTACGCTCAGGTTGCCCTCACCCGAGAAAAGTGGGTTCGGGACATTGTAGCTAAATCCTTGATTCTGTATGGGCAAATGAGAAATAGAGAAGCTGAGATATGAAGTCTCTCAGTCACGACTCTCATTCCAAAGGAAGCAAGAGCGTTGTGCAGCGTCATCTTTAGTTGGGGCACTGAAGGCCCAAAATGCCCATTTTAGCTACGGGCTATCTTAAAGCGAAAGGGGATTAGAACCTGTGCAGCTTCACTTTCCCTTCTCCAACATGGCCTCGAGGGCAGGAAGGAGAAATTGGAGGTTCGCGCTGGACCCCGCCCGCGCCGCAGGGCGGGCCAATCACTGTGGGTCGCTCCACTTGCGCAGGCGTGCTGCCGCTAGGGCGGGGGTTGGCTTGCTGAGGCAGTCTTTCAGGCACCTGTTGCCATGACTCCTCCTCCCTCTCGGCGGCTGGAGGGAAGGAGGCGTACCCGGGGCGGGCCGTCGCAGAGCCTCCGCCCCCTCAATCTTTCCTGGGCCCCCGCCACCCGGTGGTTCGTACCCGGGCAGCCTGAGCCGCGGGAAGGGCACCGTAGGGGAGAGGCACTGTGGCAGGAGAAAGTGACGAGTGCCCTTCGTTGTCATCCAGGGAGGAGCACGCGGCCACTCTCCCACTCGACCGCCCACGACCAACTCGTCCGCAGAGATGTCAGCCGCTGGCGTCCGGGGCCTTCGGGCCACGTACCACCGGGTCCTCGATAAAGTGGAGCTCCTGCTGCCGGAGAAATTGAGGCCGCTGTACAACCACCCGGCAGGTAATAGACCCAGAATAGCTCTCACCGAGACCTTCCCTCCCTCTCCCTCGAAAATAGACCTTTAGAGGCCACGGACAACTCTGCCGCTGGAGGCATCACCCACAGCCCCAACACCTTCCCTTCAAGTGAATCCGTCTCACTTTCCCATCCAACCTGCTTATCACTTTACCTCGTTCGACATCTCTCATAAACCTGTGATTCCCGAGTGAGCGCCCTTCGCGACCTTCGTTGCACCCCATCCCTTAGGCACGACCCAAAGCCGGACCGGGCCTCTTGCTTTGATCCTTCTCCCTTTCCGCCGCCCCAGATCGGTCTGTGCCCCCACGAAATTCTCCTTCTCTCCTCTTTCCCTCCGCGAGTAGTGGTATATTGATCCACGCAGAGCAGAGGCGTTCTATCGCACCGCAAGGTTTGGAGTAAAGGTCACACTTCCTTCAGCTGCAGCTGGCAGAGGCCTGCAGATGCGTTTCCCGGGTTTCAGAGTCGGTGTCATACCTCGTCCCATAGGTCCAGTTTGTTTAAGGCTGTCCTTACTTATGAAATTAACTGAGCTGACTTTCCGTAGACTTTCTCATGCGGACAGACTCGGATTTAATTCTGCTCTACCTCTTACTATATAGGTGTGACCTTGGGCGAAATCCTAGATATTTTAGTTTCTGTAAAATCTGTTTAATGTGAAAGTTAAAGATAACATGTGTCTGATTCTTCATAAATGCCTAGCAAATGTTAGCTCGCATTTGTCCTGTTGGAAAACAGTGTTCTTGTGGTTGAAAAAAAAAAATAGTTCTCTAAGAAATTGGAGATCCCAATCTTTCCAACTCTTTAAGATTTAGTTTTGTTGCCTGTTCTATAAAATAGGCTGTAATAATATTTGGCTGGGAACTAAAACCGGAGGTATCGAGGTCTCCTTCAAGCCTAAGATTTAGCTGAGAAAATGTGTTATAAATTGAAATATTGAAGTGCAACCCAAAAGTGACCTTTTTTCCCTACATAGTTAAATCTCTCTCTGCAGTTAGCGTCATTAGGAAAGTTGTCTTTTTTCCACATATTTGACTGGGAAGCAGGTCTCTGGAATCTGAGATGGTTACAGACTGTGATATCCAGTTTGATGATGGGATGAATAGTATAATAATATTATACTAAAGTATAATATTTATACTTCACCCATTATAAAATTGGTACCCATTATAAAATTCGAAGGAGAGTTTAAGGTGAGTTCTTAAGAAGCTTAGTTTATTTGCTTTTTAGATTTTTAACACTCAATTTTTTGGAATGGGCTGTATTTTGTGACAAAAATTTTCAGGAGGGAGGGTTGAGCAATGCTTCTGTGGTAGTCTGGGTTTTAGAGTCAACTGAATTCTGTGGAGTCAACTTTGACCCTCTTAAGCTTTGTATTTGGGCTGTAGGATAAGGGCAGGGTAAGGAGGAGCAATTTTAAACTACTTTAATACAGAAGCAAAAGGTAGTTTTTCAGTGATCTTTTCCAGGGCCTTGGCTTTAACCACTTACAATTATTGCTTTAGTCACCTTTCAGAAGCAAGAGGAATTACCTTTCATTTGTAGACAGTGCATTTCATCTGGATATTCTTGGATTAGTTCCGTTATTATAACCCCATTTTCAGTGTAGGGGAAGGAGAATTAGGCTCTGAAGCCAGACAGAGATAGGTTAAAATCTTAGCTGTGTGACCTTGACCTTAAAGCCCCCAAGCCTTATTTTTCTGATGTATAAAATGGGGATAATAATTATCATCATTTAAGGATTGTTGTGAAAATTAAATGATATAATGGCTTTAAAACATTTAGCAAAGTGTTTGCACTTAGACTCAAAAATGTTAGTTCCCCCCCATCTAAGCTTTTAACAAGTATACATAGTAAGAATATCTATCATTGCAAAAGTATTTGTGATTAAAAAGTTGTAGACACACCAACGGAGAAATGGAGAAACATGAAAAACATAACTTGATTAATTGGTATTGAATAAAATCTGAGGAAACACTGATGATTGCTCCAAGAGTCATCAGAGTGACTATGTAAGGTTTTTGTGTACTATTTTGCGTCATAGTATGTTATTGAATCCTCATTTAAACCTTAGACTACATTCACATACCGGAGGTTTTTACAATGATATACAAGGCTAGGATATTAACAGTTGGATATCATACATTGCAAATTCTAAATATCTGAGATTTAATTGTATCACTGGCAGAATGTCCAGTCAGGAAACAAGAATATGTCTTTATATAGATATATGCTAGAGTTACAGTACTGTTATATATTATTATATCATAATGACATATATTATAGTTAGACCTACGGCCTTCATCATTCACGTATGTGTTGTTCCTGGCACACTGTGATCTACCTCTATAGAATAAGAATAGAGTTCTAACCAAATGTGTGTCCTAGCAAGTTCAAGTGTCATAAGGTATGTCACTCTCTACCACCACTCCTGACTGTAAAGGTAAGGGACTCTACACTAACCAGCTGCATAGCTCTACTCCAGGTTTTTGTCAGAGAAATAACCTTGAAGTCATGTTGCCCTGTGTTTACTTAAAAGCTTAGTTGGAGGGGGGAACATCATTAGTGAAAGAGTGTCATTCCTTTGTATTTATGAGTCCCGAAAGGGGTGAATTGTCCCAAAGTATACATGAAATGAAACATTGGAATGTAGGAAGAAAACCATACAGCTTCTATTAATGTTTACTATTATTTTATCTTTTTAAATTTTCTATTCTGTATATATAATATAAAAATAAATTAGTCTAGTTATACATATACACAATGTCGAACACAGTTGACTTCTGCGGAGTCAACATATATACATGTATGTAAGTTATATATAGTTTATAAATGTATACAATATATATGTAGGGGATGTATGCTCAAAAAAAGGGTTTTTAATGACAGGGCCCAATGTTCAAAAGTAGTTAGGAGACTAGGATTCTGAAGAATCCAAAAACTATCCTAGAAAGTGGTCTAAAGGTAAAAACTTCCTGTTATAAAATAAGTAAGTTTGGGGGATATAATGTACAACGTGGTGACTATAGTTAACAATACTGTGTAATATATTTGAAAGCTGCTAAGAGAGTAGATCTTAAAAGTTCTTAGGACAAAAAATGAGCTAAGTGAGGCAATGGATGTTAACTGAACTTATTGTGGTAATACTTTTGCTGTATAAATATATATCAAGTCATTATGTTGTACATCTGAAACCAATACAGTCTTATGTGCCGATTATATCTCAATAAAACTGAGGGAAATAAAATAATAACAAATAATAAAATAAATAAAAACTATCCGTCAACTTAGCCCAGAAAAACAGGTTTCTAAACCACATCATTTTATGAACCTCACCGTAGCTTTGCTTTACTTGAGTTACATTTTGGCCCAAGTGGAAGAACTTTTGAAAAAGTAGTTCTGTGAAATCTGTTGCGGTGCTTAGTGTCCTGTTGCTGAGAATATAATTCTCTGCATTACATGGTATTCTCCCTGTGAAGGCTCACTGGAGAAGTTACTGTAAGATCTCAGTAATAGTAATATTTGCTTTTCTCCTACGTAAGATTATTTTTTCCTTTATAGCTTAAATAGCTAAAGAATATGTTTTAAAATAAAAACAGGGGCACCTGAGTGGCTCAGTTAGTTAAGTGTGTGACTCTTGATTTTGGCTTAGGTCATAATCTCAGGGTAGTGAGATTGAGCCCAGCATCCAGCTTCACGCTGAGTATGGACTCCACTTGAGATTCTCTCCCTCTGCCCCTCCCCCCACTGGAACACACACACACACACACACACACACACACACTCTCTCTCTCTCTCTCTCTCTCTCTCTGTCAAATAAATAAAATCTTTAAAAATAAAATAAAAACATAATAAACGAACCCATATTAGCTGTGTTCATAAGGGAATATCTTTATCATAAAAATTCAAAGTTAAATACTAAGGGAAGTTGTGTTATACTAGACAGTCTAATGCAATTTAGTTCAGCGTATATATTGTTTTATTATATGTAAATAAAGCCAGATGTAGATCAAATAAATAAATAGTGTAAATGCCCACATAGTTACAAATTAACATAGTTCCTTAGCATTTCTTTTAGTTTCTTTTCTTGCTTCGGAGATTGTTTGAAGAATTTTAATCTTCTAGAATAGATACATAGATATTTAGATATCTGGATTATATTATATATCATATCTAATATATATTATGTTTATATATGCTAAATATATGGATATACATATATCATTTTTTTACAGTAATAACCTCTGTTACCCTTAAAATTAAAGAATGAGAACCAAAATAGAAAGTTGAGATTTCACATATAACTGTGAGGTATCGATGAAAAGTAGGGTATCTCTAAAGCAGTAGCTACCAAGAAAGTTGAGTTATTCAATATTTATTGAGGGCCTACTGAATATCAGGTATTGTTCTGGCACTTGGGATATGTTAGTGAATAAAATAAAAATGCCTACTCACAGAGATTTTATATTCTTTTTTTTTTTTTTTAAGATTTTATTTATTTGTCTGACAGAGAGAGAGACAGCCAGAGAGAGAGGGAACACAAACAGGGGAAGTAGGAGAGGAAGAAGCAGTCTCCCAGCGGAAGAGCCCGATGCGGGGCTCCATCCCAGGAGCCTGGGATCAGGCCCTGAGCAAAAGGCAGATGCGTAAGGACTGAGCCACCCAGGCGCCCTGAGATTTTAAATTCTCAGAAGAGATTATAAAACGAATATAGTCCAGCTGTAGTTGTTCGTTTGACACTTAGTATAACTTTTGTCTACTAACCTGATTTTAAACTAATTTTAAGAAATTAAGACTATCCTTCACCTAGTTTGATTCAACAGATATACCAAAGGAGAAGCAAGACCTAAGGAAAGCTATAAATAATTTGACATTTCCAAGTCATGCAAGAATATTAATTTTGGTTATAAGAAGGTATGAAATGTTTAAAGTATGGTAGGACATATTAGAAAGAAGAGGTGGATCAAAGAGATCTCCTTCTCTATCTGGAACTACCTGAGATAAAACAGATTACTTAAGATCTAGGTGCCTTTTCTTTTTCATCTGTTAAAATAAGGGAGCTTGGATTATCTTTAAGGTCCTTTTCAGCTATAAAAATCTACAGTTTGGTCTTCTTGCTAGAGCTTTTCTTAGTTTCAGAGCTTTAAAGAAACTCAGATTTCATTGGGGAAAACTATGTGATTATTGTTAAGTTAGGATTTGGGGATCTTAGTTTTTAATCCTTCCTGTGCTATGTATTTTACGTGGGCAATTCCCTGTCTCTGGGCCTCATTTACCTGATCTCTAAGACGAGTGCCTGAACGAGGTGGTTTCAACTATCTTTCTAAATCTAAAAGTCATTGATTCTTTGTAACCGAACAAATAATTAAAATGTATCAACCCTAAAATGCCTATTAGCTATTTTAGCTAGTTGTTTCACCTGTTATTTTACTTTGGCATTTGTACCAAAGCCTGTTTTCAATCGACATTTTAAGAATCATTATATACCCTTGACGTTCTGGGTGCTGAGTGATGGCTGTTTCCAAGGCCTTTCAAAAGATACAAAGATTACATGATTCTAAAATGGTAGTCTAGTCACGTTCTTAGTGTGAAGTCAGAACTAGTTCTAGTACAAATAAAAGTGAGTAACTTTTGACAGCCCATATCTATGTCAGGGAGTAACATTTACAAATTCTAAGGATTTGTAAGTGTTTCTCACATGGTAGTGAAGAGGGGATTGCTCAGTATCC
Organism: Ursus arctos; assembly: GCF_023065955.2. Classification (NCBI taxonomy): domain Eukaryota; kingdom Metazoa; phylum Chordata; class Mammalia; order Carnivora; family Ursidae; genus Ursus; species Ursus arctos. Next base: position 9,744,904 of record NW_026622874.1, on the reverse strand, counting down.
GGAGCTTAGAAGAATGTTGAGGAACGTGGAAAAGCTGCAAACCATAGAGAAATGGTCTGAAAGGGACAGGAAGAGATAGTGAAAAGCATTAAATGAGAAACTTTATTTTTCACATTGGCACATAGTGAGTATCTCAACTCAGTATTTGTATGTGTGCATATTTGCATGTGCGTAAAGTTATTCTGTTCCAAGAAGGAAGTTTTTCCTCTGTACCTGAATTCATACGTCTAAATTTACTTGATTTTTTTACTCTTAAGGTAGAAAATGATTAGTAAGGTAAAATGGAAAAGTGAACTAAAATAAGTTTTCTTTAAAATTTTTTGTTAGTCCGTTGTATGATGACAGGTATTGCTAAGCTGCTGTTTTCCTTTTCTTAACAATGAAGAAAACACTATTTGTTTGCATATATAGATATCCAACTCTGATTATTTGTGTCACTTGTCAGCATCCTCTGATATCTCAGAAATATTAGAAATTTAGAATGTCTTATAACAGGGGCACCTGGGTGGCTCAGTCAGTTAAGCAGCTGCCTTCGGTTCAGGTCACTATCCCAGGGATCAAGCCCCATATCGGGCTCCCTGCTAAGCGGAGAGCCTGCTTCTCCCTCTCCCTCTGCCTGCCTCTCTGCCTACTTGTGCTCTCTATCTGTCAAATAAATAAATAAAATCTTTAAAAAAAAAAAAGTGTCTTGTAATACATATTTGCTAATGATATTTTTAAATTTAGTGCTTAGCTGTTGTTAAAATAATTGAAGGTTTGTTTTATAGTTTAAAATTATTCACTAACTAAAATATTCATACCTCTCTTGGTCCAGGTTCTAGCAACCATAATTACACGTTTGAAGTTTTTTTGTTTGGTTTGGTTGTGAGCGAGAGGGACGGGTACTATTTTAAAACTATCATCTGGCTTGGGGCAGTTGAGTGAATTAGTTACCGAGCAAACACTGAAAAGCTCTACTGTTCATTAACTCTGAAGGATCAAATATTGAAGCTTATAAAGAAGCCAGAACCTAGAGGCATTGTTCAGGAAACAATTTTGAAGGTGGCAGAGGAGGAAGCATCAGTTTTGAAATAGGAAGAGAGGAGTTGGCTGAGAAGTTCAAAGCCAGAGACCAAAACAATGTGCTGACTGACCCTTGAGTGATGAAGCCAAGCCTCCTGCAGGGATTAAAAAGTAAACTTAGTAATTGATATTGCATATGACTCAGAGACTTCGTATATGGAGAAGAGAAATAAGCTAGCTGTGCTGTGATAGGAATCTCAGAAACTCAGGCTAAATAAAATAACTAGAGAGTTTGAAAAGATTGACTTACGGGATCAGTGCATTATGGCATCAGACTCTACGGGAAGAATTTTCAGGAGCCAGATAGGGGAGTGTCATGGTCTAAGAGTAGAGTAACTAATGAGTGAAAATCTAGTACAGCCATGATGTGAAGGGAACTTGATGTCCCTGGAGAGGAGTAAATAGCAGATTCTACCCTTGATGAAACAGTATCAAGGCATATCTGGTCAGACTTAAAATTTGAATATCTTTGATTAACACCTGTCCTGGACATGGTTAATCCAATTCAGTTCTGTTCACATATGTTATTTGTTGAGGAAATCTAAGAAATAGGCCTTGTCTTCACCTTGTCTAGTTAAAGTGACGGATGCATAAATAAATCGTTTTAGTTGTTAAGTGCAGAAAACAATAGAGCAGTATAGAGGCGCTTTGGGAGTTCAAAGAAGGAGGATTTACTGTATGTAACCTGGAGATGTTAAAGAAGGTTTCCTTGAGGAGATGAAATCTAAGGTAAGTTTTCAAAGGATGTTAGGAGTTAGCCAGATGAAGGCAAGGCAGACTATTGGGATATTCTAAGCATAAACTAAGGTTTAGAGTCATTAAACACCATGAAACTAGTTGTATGCTTGCCTAGCTTGTCAGCCCACGTAGACCAGGGTTTTTTACCCTCCTCTGTTGACATTTGGGGGCTAGGTGATTATTTGTTACAGGAGGCTGTTTATCAGCCTGCCTGGCCTCTACCTAGAGGGCATCAGTAAGAGTCGCAGCGCCACCATGACAGTTGTGACAACTAAAAATGTTTCCAGACATTGCTAAATTTCTCCCCGGGGGGGGGGGGGGGGGCAAAACCACCCCTGGTTGAGAACCAGTGACCTGGGCTAAAATTTAATTAAAATAGGATTAGAAATTTATATTCTGGGGGCGCCTGGGTGGCTCAGTCGTTAAGCATCTGCCTTTGGCTCAGAGCATGATCCCAGGATCCTGGGATCGAGACCCATATCGGGCTCCTCTGCTGGGAGCCTGCTTCTTCCTCTCCCACTTTCCCTGCTTGTGTTCCCTCTCTCGCTGGCTGTCTCTCTCTTGTCAAATAAATAAATAAAATCTTTTAAAAATAAATAAATAAATACATACATACATAAATGTATTAGTTGATCCAGTGTGTGATAGCATACTCATCATATTAAGTACTCTGATCTATATTGGATTTAGCATGCTTAGTTATATTTTAAATTATCATGGACCAAAGTCTGTTTCTTTCCTGCCCCTGTAGCCTCGGGAAGGTTAAATGAGATACATCATTTGGAAGAGTTCAGAGTGGGCAGTTACGTAGTTAAAGAGCTAGAAGGCTTAGGTTCCAGGCACCGTTCTGCTGCTTCCTGGCTGCCCGCATGGACTAGGTCATGGGTCTGCTCTGAGCCTCATGGTAACATGAAGGATTTAGGTTAGATGAACTCTGAATTTCCTTCCAGCTCTGAAACACTACATTTCTTAAATTCTACTTTATCTAAGAAACCAGAATTGTTTTCAGTGCTACCAACATTTACTTAACATTTTGCAAAAGGCCAGTGGATACCAGGATAACTAAAATTAACAACCCTGCTGTTACAGAGCTAAGAGATCTTAAGTCTTTCCCCTTTCTCATGTGAACCTTAAAATTAGGTTCATTAATTTTTCACTAGAGAGGCATCTGGGCAGCTCAGTCGGTTAAGCATCTAACTCAGGTCTTGACCTCAGGTTCCCGGGATGGAGCCCCTATGTGGGCTCCCTGCTCAGTGGGGAGCCTGTTTCTCCCTCTCCCTCTGCCGCCCCCACCCCATGCTCTATCTCTGTCTCCCAAATAAATATATAAAATCTTAAAAAAAATTTTTTTTACTAGAATATATAGACTTTTTATAAGAGCTTTTATTATCATACATATGGCAACATGTCACTTATAATAATAAATATTAATAGAATTAGTGAATATCTTATAGTTACTGAGGCTCATATCACAAAATCTCTATATCTCTAATTTCTCCAACTCGGAGGTTATCCTTGAGTGAACTAACATTAAGGTTTCATGTTCAAGACAAAGCTTTGGGAATGGTTTCCAGACTATCTCCGTTACACTTTTGATAATTTTTAACAGGTCACAAAAATACAAGTAATTGACAAGGCAATCAACACAACTTGTATGTAAGGTTGACACTGTAGTGACTTTCTAAATGTTAACAAATACACAGAATGCAGAAAGGGTAGTACAGATGATTAGAAATAAATTGCTAAATTTTGGGGATTTTGAAACGTGGTGATGGCTGTTAAAAGACATGTATAACCGTAAGAGACTTAAAGATAGAGAACAAACTGAGGGTTGCTGGTCGGAGGTGGTGAGTGGGTGATGGGTTAGGTGGGTGATGGGTATTAAGGAGGGCACTTGTTATGATGTGCACTGAGTGTTGTATGTAAGTGATGAATCACTGAATTCTACTCCTGAAACCAAAATTGCAATGTATATTAACTAACTAGAATTTTTTTAACTAACTAGAATTTAAATAAAAAATTTGAAAAGAAAAAAAAGAGACATATAAAACAGTTGGTTCGTTTCTAAATTTTTCTTTTTTTCCTCCCAGGTCCCAAAACAGTTTTTTTCTGGGCTCCAATTATGAAATGGGTAAGTCTTGAGTTTTTGCAGAAGGTACTGAAAAAAATATTCTTTAAAAGGACCTTATTAATTTGAAGACATTTTTATGAAAGATGTACTTTTTAAATATTCATGGCTGGAGATTATTTCATTCAAATAATCTCAGATGTGTCATTTTTACTGCATAAAGCACACTACCTGCTTAATTTGTTCTGAACCCCTTAGATAAAAGGCCTTCTGGGAACATAATTGATATCAAAAAGCCTGGGTGGCTCAGTCGGTGAAGCGTTTGCCTTCAGCTCAGGTCATGATCTCAGTCCTGGGATCAAGCCCATGTTGGGCTCCCTGCTCACTGGGGAGTCTGCTTCTCCCTCTCCTTCTACACCCGCCCCCCCATGCTCTCTATCTGTCTCAAATCAATAAAATCTTTTAAAAAAAAATTTTAAAGCCTGTTAATTGTGGGCCCTTGGAACTGAAACTTCATTCTAAGATTTTATGACTAAGTCAAACATGAAACTGATTAGAACCCCCCCAGATTAACTTTTATTATTAATTTAGTATGTGAACTGAAGATACCAACACCAAGATACAGGCAAGGAAAGTTAGTCTCAAAAAACAGAAAAGATTATCCAAGGGTATGTATTAACATTTGGTAAATGGTAAAGTCTTAGGACTTCTTGACTCAAAGTCCAATCCTGACTCCAGGACCTTAGGCCAAGAGTTTCCATTCCTGGAGTTCTCATTTAGCTGAAAAGAGGTAGTTGTGGAAACAATAAAACAAGTCATTGATTTTATGTTATAAGGGCCAGTTTTGGCCTATAGCAGTGTTCTCAAAGTGTCATCCGTAGACCTACTGCATTGGCATTGCCCACGAACTTGTTAGAAATGCAGATTTTTGCACTCCATCTCAGTTTTACTGAATCTGAAACTCTGGGGATGGAGCCCAGTTATTTGTGTTCTAATAAGCCCTCCACGTGATTTTGATGCCTTCTAAAATTTGGAAAGTACTGGTCTGTAGGCTTTTTTATTTTTTAATTGTAGTCAACTACACATAAAATGTACCGTCTTAGTCATTTTTTTAGTGTAAAGTGAATTCACATCATTGTGCAGCCAATCTCCAGAGCTCCTTTTATCCTGCAGAACTAAAACTCTGTACCAGTTAAACAACTCCTCATTCCCCTCCCCCAGCCTTTGGCAACCACCATTCTACTTTATGTCTCTATGGATTTTACTACTCGAGGTATCCCAAATAAGTGGAATCGTACAGGATTTGTCTATTTTTGCTTGGCTAACTTAGCACAGTGTCCTTTGGGTTTATCCATGTTGTAACGTCAGATTTTCCTTTTCTTTTTTTTAAAGTATGAATAATATCCCATTGTATAGATACCACATTTTGCATATCCATTCATTTGTTGATGGACACTTGAGTTGCTTCCACCTTTCGGCCATTGTGAATAATGCTGCTGGGAGTAAGGGCATACATCTATTCCTGTCCCTGCTTCCTGGTCTTTGAGGTATAAAACTAGAGGTGGAATTGTTCAATCAGTATTACTTTGAGCAGCTGCACTGTTTTACATTCCCACCAGCAATTCACAAGGATTCCAATTTCTCCACATCGCCTGCCAACACTTGTTACTTTTGTTGTTGTTGTTGTTTTAGAATAGCCTCTTAATGGGTGTGAAGTAGTAGCTCATTGTGGTTTTGATTTGCATTTTCTAATATGATTAGTTATGCTGAGAATCTTTTCGTGTGCTTATTGACCATTTGTATATCTTTGGAGAAATGTCTGTTCGAGCCTTTTGTCCACTTTTTAATCGAGTTGTTTTTTTGTTGTTGAGGTGTAGACTATTTTAATTTTCATAAATGTACTGCTTTAAATTGTCAGAACAATTTCAGAAACTCAGTTGTAAAATCTAAGTAGTTGAGAATGTTAGAATTGGCTATCCCTCCATCTTATGACCTTAGGCAAGTTAAATCTGCCATTTTTTCCCCTTAGGTAAAATGACTAGAGTAGATTAGTGGTTGGGAGCTACATTTTACAGAGAACTAGGGAGCAGTTCTTTTTATTATTATTATTTATATCGTTAAAAATCAAAATTTAACCAAGTAAATTTGATCAATGGGACAGCATCCCATTTAGCAAGTTGAGGGGAGCTCCCAAGGGCCACAGAAAGAGTTTTTTTCAAGGCAGGACAAGGAAGTCGTAAACTTTTAGAAAAAAGGATTATTTCCAGGTGAGGTCATCTTCATTTGGAGACAAAAGAAAGGATCTTAGTAGGTGAATTATCTCCTCTTTCTTTGGGGGATGGGGAGCGGGTCCAGGTGACAGATTACCTCATTGGTGCTGACCAGAAAATTCCTAACTGACTGGTTAAGGACTCCATTTCTGGGGGAGGTTGAAAGTGCAGTTACATTAGGTGTTGGTGACTTGGCCTAAGTGACGCCACTTTGGGCCTGTGGTTTTCTTTTTAACAATATATTGAGAAAAGGTCCCATCAGTTAAAACAAAAAGAAGTTTGAGCGTATCATGTTTAATGGTTCTGCTCACTCGAAGCATTGAAAACTAGCTGTAGTTTGGTCTGACAGTACTGTCAGGTCAGCCCTCTATTTGGCGCTGTTTCTTACACAGACACACATATTTGTTTTCCTGTTTTGCATCTTTTACAATCTTTACCACTGTGTATATTCACAAACAGCAAAGAAAAGGAAAGATGCAGGATGTTACCAGAAAATGCAGCTGCTTGCTATTCACAGGGCCAAAAGCAAAACACGAAAAATAGGTAGCTATGTTCAGAACTACTACGTAGTTTATTGGCGTAGGGGGAAATAATACTGCTTTTTATCACCCTTGTCTTTAAAGCCCTGTCTTTAAAGTCTTTTCAAAATATTTGCCAGTCACTGAAGTTTACAACTGAAAATAATGGTGCCTTAACTTCATGTGCTTCCCTGGCACTTCATTCTGATTTTTTCTTGACTTGGTAAGTAATTAGTAAGTAGTTTACACTCACTTTCTTTTACTAAAGACAAGAGTTATGTACATTTGATATATGTTTTTGTTGCCCTATTACTGAATGAGAGTCATCTATGTAATTGGACACTAAATTCTATCATTCCATTGTAATCCTGCATTTATTCCCAGGAGTGTGAATTAAAGTCTTTTTTTTTTTTTTTTAGTGTTTAAAATGTGTTGTCTGTTTATTAATTTAATTAAAATGTAGATCAAAGGAAAAATAAACATTCAAAACTAGTGTGATTTTTAAAAAAACAATGGAAAGTATATTATTATTTTCTTCCTCTTCTCTATATCAGCACTGGAAATTATATAGTAATTATATGTCTATAAAGGTGTAATTGGTTGCTTAACTATTATTTCTAGCCCCGTTATCAAAAGAGTAAGAATTATTTACTCTTGGGGCGCCTGGGTAGTGCAGTCATTGGGCGTCTGCCTTCGGCTCAGGGCATGATCCTGACGTTCTGGGATCGAGTCCCGCATCAGACTCCTCTGCTGGGAGCCTGCTTCTTCCTCTCCCACTCCCTCTGCTTGTGTTCCCTCTCTTACTGGCTGTCTCTCTGTCAAATAAATAAATAAAATCTTTAAAAAAAAGAATTATTTACTCTATAACAGATCTGGGGGTTCTCTTTGACCTCAGATTTGTCACAACTTAGATGTTTACTGATTTTATCAATACTTTGGTGTTTCTTTAATCTGGTCCACCAGTGTTTTGAAACATCGACTGTATGACATACTCATAAGTGAGTATCTGTCTCCTTTAAAACCATCTATTTTAAGTTCATGTTGAAATCATGCATAGTCTTCTGATGACAGCATAGCAGTAGGAACTGTGCCTCGTTCTCTGGTGAGGAGACTTCTTTTGTTATGTATTTACTTTATGTACATATTATTCCAAACCATTTGATAATAATTCATGTACGTAGATATTATTCCAAACCATTTGATAATAATTCAGCTATGATAGTTTATCCATAACACATAACAGTATGTTCTATATTAAGAATTTCAGACTATACTTGTTCAGACATTTAACTGGAGTGGAGTCCTTCTTAGCCACTTTTGTTGAAACCAAATAGTCATTGAGGTCAAAGTGGATAATCCTAAAAAACAATACTCATATAACTTAAGTATTGTATTTTAACTTAATATATATTTATTTGCCAATCATCTGTAAGGCTAAAGCTTTTATTTGTGTATGGATCCACTTATTTTGAGTTCCACGCTTTCTTCTTCAGATGCATTATACTGTAGTGCATCCTGTATAATTTTCACTTTAGGGGTGCTTGGCTGGCTTAGTTAGTGGAGCATGCCCCATGTTGGGCTCCCTGCTCAGTGGGGCAGCCTGCTTCTCTCTCCCTCTGTCGTCCCCTCCCCGCCCACACTCCCACCCAGCTTGTGCTCTCTCTCAAATAAATAAAATCTTTAAAGAAAATCACAGTCCTGGGCTTCAGACAATTTGAAAAACATGCTTTTAACAGGGAGCTAACTTGAGTCTACTGGATGCCAAACTGTATTGGGTTATTTAATACATTATCTTGTATTTGATCTTCACCCAAAAAGAAATCTGAGAAGTATTATTACCATCTTCCAGGTAAAGGTACTGAGGTTCGAAGAGCTAAATGACTGAACATACTGTCATGGTAAATGACACATCAGGATGTGAAAGCCCACATCTGTTTAACTTCACAGCCCATTAAGTGTTCTTAAACACTTAGATGACCACCTTTAAAATAGTTACTGTGGATCTAACTAGTAGTCTCTGTGTATGTTAAAGAGTATTTTACATAATCTTATTATTTACTCTAAACATTCTCTGAATAGAATCTATATAGTTCTATTTGAATAAAGTTCATAATAAAGATGAAAAGGAACACAGACCATCTGCCTCCTATGCTGAGGCTAGTAATGGTGGAAAAGATAGAAAACAGTATGCCTTTTTCTCTGTTGCTCTACAGACATAAGCTACTATTTGTTTGTATTCATAATATTTTGCAGACACTGTGCTAAATACTTTTAAGACATATTATCTCATTTAATCATACATCACTTTTGCAGGGGTAGCTATTAATATTCTCATTTTACACATGAGGAATTTAAGGCGAGTGTTATGTAATCTGGCTAAAGTCACACAGCTAGTAAATGGCAGAGATTAGCTTTGGTGAGATTTTCTAAGGTAATTTACATAAGGTTAGAGTGATGTAGAAGTAGAAAGGGATTTTTTAGAAACATGAGAAAGAGAGCTCAAGAGAGCTCGTGGGAGAGAACAATTACTGACACGTCCCAGAAAAATAACGAATATTCTGTGAACGTGAACAAAATCATGACCACTGACTTCTTCCAAAAAAATGTTAGACTGTAGCCCATAGTGTTCATAGATCTATCCAAGAAGGCACAGTGGATTAACAGTAGCAATCAATCCCTTTCTTCCCCTTCCCAATGGCAGTGTTCTACCCTGCAGAAGTAGAACAAATACGAAATGGAGAAAACGCACATTGGGACCTAAAAGAATATAGGAAGGATAATCAGGAAGCATTTGGGAGAAAAAAATCACAGGACTGTGGGTGGAAGTTAACAAGAGGCAAAATAGTGTTAGCCGTGATTTACCTCTGGTTATACTCTTCTGCGTAACCATTTGCCCCTTTTTAAATCAGAATCGTTGTTTTCTTGTACTGCTGAATTTATTAATTCAGAACCCTTTGTAGTCAGTTTAAATTTGTGTATAAATTCACAAGTATATCTATGTTCTACTTAGGAGCAAAAGCCTTCGCTGATCTATATTTTCCATGTAAAAGTATCTTTTAGATGGGGCGCCTGGGTGGCTCAGTCGTTAAGCGTCTGCCTTCGTCTCAGGGTGTGATCCCGGAGTTCTGGGATCGAGTCCCACATCAGGCTCCTCCTCTGGGAGCCTGCTTCTTCCTCTCCCACTCCCCCTGCCTGTGTTCCCTCTCTCACTGGCTGTTTCTCTCTCTGTCAAATAAATAAATAAAATCTTAAAAAAAAAAAAAAAAGTATCTTTTAGAAACCCAGTGAGACCTAAAAATAATTTCTTAAAAACATATTCTCTGATGACATTTAGGATTTGGTTTAAAATACTTAAAGGAAAAAGGAGAAAGGGAAAAGGGGAGGTGAAGCAGATGTGGCAAAATTTCAATAATTATTAATTCTGGGTGGTAGGTATATAGGGGTTCTTTGTACTAGTCTCTTATTTTGTGTATATTTGAATTTTTCATCAATAAAAATCATTTTATTACATATTCTTGTCTGCAGTAGAACAGCATAGCTAATACTCTAGTGAAGGAAGACTCATTACTAAACTTTCTGAGTGATGCTAGTGGTAGGGGTATTAGTAGGATGATTATATAACAGTGTTAAAAACACAGCAGAGAAGAAATGACCATGTTGTATACTTTGACATTAAAGGAAAATTATGCAGCCTAAAAACTAAAATTATATCAGAGTTTTTCTGACACTTCCACTTTTTTTTCAAGATTTATTTATCTATTCCAGAGAGAGAGTGCGCATGCACGAGAACACGGGGGGGGGGGTTCAGAGGGAGAAGGAGAGAGACTCAAGCAGAGTCCACTCTGAGCACAGAGTCTGACACAGGGCTCGATCCCACTAGCATGAGATCACAACCTGAGCCGAAACCAAGAGTCACATGCTTAACCGACTGCACCACTACACTTTTAAAAAAGAATACGTTGACAAAAACATGAAAGGAGGATCTATACAAATTACCTCAAGTAGCTTTTAGGCATCCTCCACACCAGTGGTTTCCAACATGTGTAAAGAACATATAATTTCATATGTGAAAGAAGTACCATTTGTTAGGGTACCTACACACACTACTGATTTTCAGGTATATGAGGCTGTTTGGTGTGGTTAACAAAACATGAATTCAAAAAGCATTCCTACATTCATTGTAGTTTTTTATGATGATATGTATACATTTCCTTACTGCATGGGTACTAAAATTACAGCAACTGTCGTGTGGAAATCTCTGAAATAATTATATGTTTTATTTATAATTAAGAATCATTACTGCGCACTCATGATACCTTCTCTCTTTCTGTGTGTTAACATATATTTCCAGGGGTTGGTGTGTGCTGGATTGGCTGACATGGCCAGACCTGCAGAGAAGCTCAGCACAGCTCAGTCTGCTGTTTTGATGGCCACAGGTAAATTAAATGAATACTTCCTGTGTTCCATTTAGGACATTCAATATTTCTTATTTTGTTTTCCATCAATTTATTTAACAGTTTAATATTTGAAGCACATACATACACTCAAACACACACACACACTCACACACAAAGGAATTAACAGTGTTGTCTCTGGGAAATTATCAGATTATAGATAGAGAAGGCAGAAGAGGGTTACTGTGAATAAGAATTGGCGTGGGTTTTGTTTTTTGTGTAACACTGAATTACAGCGACTTTATTTAAAGACTCAAAGTATAGCATTTCCTTTTCCTTTATCCTGTATTGTCATGGTCCTATTTATTATTAATTTAATATTGAATGTTCGAAAGATATTGCAGCAGTACCTGTGCTTTTAAAAAAAAATTTTTTTTTTTGTTTCAACAGGATTTATTTGGTCAAGATACTCACTTGTAATTATCCCAAAAAACTGGAGTCTGTTTGCTGTTAATTTCTTCGTGGGGGCAGCAGGAGCTTCTCAACTCTTTCGTATTTGGAGGTAAGCCTGTCAAAGATGTAAAAAGAAAAATCTGCCTCAGAAGCCACCCAGATGGCAGTGCTTTTTTTTTTTTTTTTTTTTTTTTTTTTTAAGATTCATGTATAATGCTAAGATGGGATATGCCTAAAGCAGAAATTTCTAGAAAAATCTGGGGGTTTAAGTTAAAAGTGTTAAGCAGTATGTTTGTTACCTAGGTTTTAAATCTGTCTGTGTATTATCTAGATATATAGCCTGTTCGTAGAATCTGTTTTAAGACAACATACACAATTATGAAATATTAAGTAATTTTCTCCACTCGGTTTCAGTTATATATCATAAAGTGGGACCTAAATGTGTATGGTTATGCAGTATTGGAAATGATATTTAGAGGAAGGCTACTGGTTTTGTCAGAAAGCGTTCCGTGAACATTGGGAAATTTTTGAAACTGTGTACAGGCATCCCTTATTTTATTTCAGTTCACTTCATTGTGCTTCACAGATTTTGCACATTTTTACAAATTGAGGGTTTGTGGCAACCCTGCATCGAGCAAGTCTATCGATACCATTTTTCCAACAGCATTTGCTCCTTTCATGTCTGTGTCACATTTTGGTAGTTCTCACCGTATTTCAAAAATTGTCATTATTATCTTTGTTATGGTGATCTGTGATGAGTGATCTTTGATGTTACTACTGTCATTGTTGGGGGGTGGGGAGTGCCACAAACCACACCCACAGAAGACTATGAGCTTAACTGATGAATGTGTGTGTTCTGACTACACCACCGACCGGCCATTCCCCCATCTCTCTCCCTCTCCTCAGATCTCCCTATTCCCTGAGATGCAGCAATATTAAAAATAGGCCAATTAATAAGCCTGCAGTGGGCTTCTAAGTGTTCAAGTGAAAGGGAAGAGTCGTATATCTCTCACTTTAAAGCAAAAGCTAAAAATAATTAAGTTTAGTTAGGAAGGCATGTTGAAAGCCGACAAGATAGATCAAAAGGTGGCCTCTTGTGCTCAACATATAGCTAAGTTGTGATTGCAAAGGAAAATTCTTGAAGGAACTTAAAAGTGCTACTCCAGTGAACACATGATTGATAAAGTGAAATGGCCTATTACTGATATGGAGAAAGTTTTAGTGATCTGGATAGAAGATCAAACAGCCGCAACGTTCCTTTAAGCCTAAGCCCCATCCAGAGCAAGGCCCTCACTCTCTTCAATTCTATGAAGGCTCAGAGAGCTGAAGAAGCTGCACAAGAAAAGTCTGAAGCCAACAGAGGTTGGTTCATGTGGTTCAAGGAAAACTATCTCCATAACATACAAGTGCAGAGTGAAGCAGCAAGTGATGTAGAAACTGCAGCAAATTAGAAGATCTAGCAAGTTAATTAATGAAGGTAGCTACAGTAAACAACAGATCTTCAGTGTAGGTGAAACGGCCTTATATTGGAAGGAGATGCCATCTGGGACTTTCATAGTTGGAGAGGAGAAGTCAATACCTGGCTCTAAGGCTGACTCTCTTGCTAGGGGCTAATGTGGCTGCTCACTTTAAGTTGAAGCCAGAGCTCATTTACCATTCTGAAAATCCTAAAGACCTTAAGAATAATCCTAAATCTATTCTCCCTGTGCTCTATAAATGGAGCAACAAAGCCTGGATTATAGCACATCTATTTACCACAGGGTTTACTGAATATTTTAAACCCACTGTTGAGACCCACTGTGTGGGGGGAAAAGGTTCCTTTCAAAATATTTCTGCTCGCCTACCGTGTACCTTGTTACCCAAGAGCTCTGATGAAGATGTGCACCAAGATTAGTGTTGTTTTTTCATGCCTGCTAACAACATCCGTTCTGCAGCCCATGGATCAAGGAGTTGTTTCAATTTTCAAGTCTTCTTATTTAAGAAATACATTTTGTAAGGCCATCCTTGCCATAGATTGTGATTCCTCTGATGGATCTGGTCAAAGTAAATCGAAAACCTTCTGGAATGGATTCCCCATTTTAAATGCCATTAGGAACATTTGTGATTCTTGGGAAGAGGTCAAAGTATCAACATTAACAGGAGTTTGGAAGGAGTCGATTTCAACCCTCATGGATGACATTGAAGGATTCAAGACCTCAGTGAAGGAAGTAACTGCAGATGTGGTGGAAATAGCCAGAGAACGAGCATGAGAAGTGGAGCGGGAAGATGGATCTGATTTGCTGCAATCTCAGGATCAAAATTAAACGGAGGAGCAGTTGATTCTTACGGATGAGCAAAGAAAGTGTTCCTTGAGATGGAATCTACTCCTGGTGAAGATGCTGAGAAGACTTTTGAAATGACAACAAAGAATTCAGAATATTACTAAACTTAGTTGATAAAACAGCAGCACGGTTTGAGAGGATTGATTCCAGTTTTGAAAGAAGTTCTGCTGTGAAATAAAATGTTATCAGATGGCATCGTATGCTACAGAGAAATCATTTGTGAAAGAGTCAGTTGATGTGGCAGCTCCTTATTGTCCTGTTTTAAGAAACTGCCACTGCCACCCCAACCTTCAGCAACCATCACCCCGATCAGTCAGCAGCCATCAACATTGAGGCAAGACCCTCCACCAGCAAAAAGATTACAACTCACTGAAAGCATAGATGATGGTTAGCAATTTTTAGCAATATTTTTAAATTAAGGTATGTACTCTTTTTCTGGACATATTGCTATTACACACTTAATAGACTGTAGTATAGTGTAAACATAACATTTATATGCACCAGGAAACCCAAATACTCATTTGCTTGCTTTATCGTGATACTTGCTTTTATCATGGTGGTCTGGAACTGAACCCACAGTGTTTCCAATTTTTGCCTGTACTCAGTAGTTAACATTATTTGTCAGTGACCAGTTAACAATCTGGAGTGAGCTCATCTTAGATGAAGGCTCGGGCTTTGTTTGAACCACAGAATCTTTCTCAATTACAAAACAATGTTCTTTGACTAAAAAAAAATAAATGATCTCAGTAAAGAAATAGAAAATACTCAGTGATAATTCACCTTCCTTTCAGAAGGCGTTCTGTTCTGCAGAGTATAGTATTTCCTCATTTTATTCATCTTTACTATCCCTAGGTTTATAATTTAATCCTTTCATAATCATCTAGCACAGATTGCGTGGATGAATAAATAACTCACTCATTCTACAGTATGTCAGATGTCTGACCAGCATTTTTAGAGCTTACTTATGTCACTATAAACTTCAATTTGTATAGTGATTTCATTCACAAGTATTTTTCTCATCCACCATTTCATTTTAACCTTATATTAACTCAGTAGTAGAGCTAAGAAAACACTACATACCACATTCAGAACTATTTTTAGAACAAAAACTCAGATACAGTTTGACAAAAGGATTTTTGGCACCTTTCAGTCACAACAGCAGATTGGGAGATTTAATTAAAAATATAAATGTTGGATTTTGGAGCATTTAGAAAAACACTGTTGAGTATTTGAAATCAGAACCTTTTGAGAAATCTGGGAGGTATGGTAGACTCCATGGACTAAGTTACTTTTTGTTCTTCTATTATTGTAATCTGGGAAGAATAGCAAATGAAGCTCAGGGTATTGTAGAAGGAAAGGCTCTATGGCTTTGTGGGTAATTCTACTTTAGATTAATGAGAATTGAAAAAACAGGCCTTAGTTTTACTTGCCTGCTAACCCAGTGTTTACAACCTGCTAATAACCCAGTAACCTGCCTGTATCACAACAGTATATTTTATTTTTAGTGATTAGACAGGATCCCAGTCCCAATTTATTTTATTCTTAGGAAAGATGTTCTGTGAATATAAAATAAAAAGTTCTGGATGACCACATTTTGCTAAATTTTATATATATGTTCACATGTTTGTCATACTCTTATATAATTCAAGAGTGAAAATATTCACCCAAATAATACTTTTGTATGAGAATCAATATGTCAGTTAAGTTGTTAAAACTCTTTGGCAGTTGGAAACCAGATGCAAATAAAATCCTTAAGTCACTTTCCCTTTTGCCTGTTTTACCTGCATGCCCCTGAGAAGATTGTAGTTACAACGATACAGCCTCTTGACTAGTGAGAAAAAAGACCTGGAATATACCCATTCCCTTCTTCTTACACATTTATCTATTGCGATTCATAATTATTTTTCTTTCTGTTTCCTTTATAGATATAACCAAGAACTAAAAGCTAAAGCAAACAAATAAGAGTTCCTGACCACCGGAACAGTCTAGATATGGATATAACCACTGGGACTAATTTGATTTATTATTTGGCTATTGATAAGGTGATATTAACTGTGCTACTGTTTGGAAGGCATTAAAAAAATCAAACTGTAAACTGGGGGCTAATACTTGATTCAACAGAAAAATAAAGCAAATTTTTAATAACAGTGTTTCTTTGTATATGACTTAAGGAACTTATCTATGGACATGAGTAACATTTTTTTTCTACCATTTGCCCATAATAAATCGTACTTGCTCCTACAGACCCTTCCTTGGCTTCCTTCTGTTCTAGTCCACCAGAGACGGTTAAAAGGTCAAATAATCTGTTGTGCGTGAAGGTCAGTGAAGTCGCTGGAAGTAAAAGGAAATAGAGCTAAGGAGAGTGAGAAGTGGGTAATGGAATGGCTAGCAGTTCTTTTACAGCCACAGAGTAACAAAGGATCTCTAAATGTTTGAATTACATTCCGTAATTGATATAATGTGGCAGAAAAGGCTCTGGAGTCCTAAATTTGAATCCCAGCTCTGTGATTTGTAATCGGTGATTTGGGGCAGATTAAAAGTGTCTGGTAGAGTACCCTGGACATAAGTCAGCTTTCTGTCAACATTGTGACCTTTGTCCTTGTTATGAAGAGAGACTGGACATAGATTACTCTAGAAATAATCAACAGTCTATTTAATTTGAGCTCCTGTTTGGAGTACTGAGTTTCCTTCTAAAAATCCTAGTAGAGCTGGTCCCAGGTAGTAAACAGGTTGTCTTTTTTTTTTTTAAGTTGCTCAAATGATGGTGAAAGGTTGAATCTTAACAAGGGTTGACCTCAAAGCCCAGGTTCCTCTCCATAAAGCAAAATAGTTTCTAGTAGAGCATGTTTATATAATGAGACAGAAGTAGAAAGCACTGGTAATAAAATGGGCTTTCTCCCTAAGGGGTCTGTTTAATTGTATGAGGTATGATTCTAATTATATTAAGACTGGTTTCCACAACTAACATTAGAAAAATTTCTTGACAAAATATAATTAAATGAATCTCTTTTCCTCCCTTAAGACAACTGTGTTTTATAACATTTTGAAACACACAGTAAATTTAATTATAGGGCTGGACTTTCCTTGAGAATGATTACTTACTTTTTCAGTTCAGCTTTTTTAAATTCAAGTTTTACATATGTGTCACTAAATGTTAATTGTAGTTGTGTAATACATACGAACAGCTAGAAAATCAAAACATGATTTAAGCTGTTAGAAAATATGCAACCCTCTTAAAACACATTTTGCCAGTGTCGCACTGGATTGAGAAACCCAAATCCATGTCACATTGGATTGCAAATTATCTTTGGGGTGAATTTGATTAGAAATGCTGGGGGGGGGGGCGCCTGGGTGGCACAGTGGTTTAGCGTCTGCCTTCAGCTCAGGGCGTGATCCCGGCGTTATGGGATCGAGCCCCACATCAGGCTCTTCTGCTATGAGCCTGCTTCTTTCTCTCCCACTCGCCCTGCTTGTGTTCCCTCTCTCGCTGGCTGTCTCTATCTCTGTCGAATAAATAAATAAAATATTAAAAAAAAAAATGCTCGGGGGGCGCCTGGGTGGCACAGCAGTTTAGCGTCTGCCTTCGGCTCAGGGCGTGATCCCGGCGTTATGGGATCGAGCCCCACATCAGGCTCTTCTGCTATGAGCCTGCTTCTTTCTTTCCCACTCCCCCTGCTTGTGTTCCCTCTCTCACTGGCTGTCTCTATCTCTGTCGAATAAATAAATAAAATCTTTTTTAAAAAATGATTAGAAATGCTCACTTGACCAATCAAAAAAGATGGGTATGACTATGGACTCTGAGAAACAAACTGAGGGCTTCAGAGGGGAGGGGGTGGGGAAATGGGATAGACTGATGATGGGTAGTAAGGAGGGCACATATTGCATGTTGCACTGGGTGTTATACACAACTAATGAATCATCGAACCTTGCATCAGAAACCAGGGATGTACTGTATGGTGACTAGCATAATGTAATAAAAAAGCATTAAAAAAAAAAAAGATGGGTATGTAATTCTTCAAACAAAAATTTATCTCATGAAAATCCCTAAAGTTCTGAATGCATAACTGATAAATTTCATAGTCCTGGTAAAAGCCATAATCATTATTAATCAAAATTGGGTGTTTGCTCATTCAGGAGATACATGGCTTTATGATAATCACCTACTATTGCTTAATTTCAGCCACCCTCTATGAGGCCAGAGAAAGAGTTACGAAAACTACTTTGAGGTCGTATCAGTCTCACTCACCCTTGCCCCACATGTCCCAATGGAGAACCTGAAACAACCAGTCCCTGTAGGAGCAATGGGCCACTGGGACAGGTGGGGGAGGGGAGAGCAGTGCCAGCCAATCAGAAGCACGATCAGTGAGCGTGAAACAATGAGCTGCTGATGAGGGTGTGGCCTGGAAAACGGCTTTTAGACAAAACTGTCATTTTATGGGCCATACGCGGACATGGCACTTCTGCTATCTTCAGAATAATGTCACCCAGGCCCCTTTTCTGTTTTCTGCCCTCCTGAAAGATCTGGTACCTGATCTAGGCTCTGGTTTCCCTCAGCCTTGGAGAAAAAGGAGGTATGTGGAGTCTCAGTAGGAAGAATGGTTACAAAGGTAAAGGTGAGATCAGCCCTCTGGGAAGAAAGCAGGTATTGGAGCTTAGAGGAAAGTGGGAAATCCTTGGGCTAGGTATCCTAGATAGATGATAGATGTAAATCTCTCTGTGTCAACCTTTTAAGTGAGGTTAGAAACATGAAGTCTTAAATGTTGCCTCATCTTAGGTATCCTGGATACCTATTTTTCTGGCTTGCCATCTTTATCTATCTCTGTCCTGCAACTTCTCACATGATAGCCTGCTTTGTATTGGTCCTCAAATGCAAAGCCTACCGTGTGAGGGGGTGGTAGGAAGATGCTCTGGAGGAAACAAAGACATGTAAAATATGGTCTTTAAAACAGTTTCCAATTCACAGGAAGATTTAAGCAGATCAATAGATAAGTAACGATATTTAAATAGAAAATAAGACACATACATTTATAGATACCAAGTGTCCTTGTAACTCAGAGGAAAGTCACCTTGGCTAGAGTGGGCTGGCTAGCTTTCCTGACACAACATTATCCCTTTAAGTTCAGAGTATCTCCTCTTTGGGCTCTTTTAAAACCTGATTTTACATAGTGGTAAAAACTGAATGAAAGCTGAAATCATAAACTTTCTAGAAGAGATATTTAGAGAAACTATAATGGATATAATTGATGTTTAATTTCATTTTCATTTTTGGATACTGCCAAGTTTTAAGTAGAATGAAACCGTATACTCCTTCCTTCTTTCAGGAAACTCTTTCTTGGTGTATCTTTGGGGTCTCATCCACCTACTTGCTCTTTCAGTCTTTCAGATATCCTCATTCCTCGGTGCTTTCATTACCCTCAGTGCCTGCTCTGTTCACGCTGTCTTCTTGACTGTGATTGAGTTGGTCAAATAATTGATGACAGTGCTATCAACATGCATTGAAAGTACTCTTAAATTAAATGCATCTTTTCCCTAGCTCATAAATATCCCCAAAGTGTCATAAAACATGTACCAATGGGATGTAACAAGGTGTGGTGGAAAGAACATGGATGTTCAGATCCCACTGACCTGGGCTTTCCAGCTGGGTGGCCTAAGGCAAATGAATCTCTTCAAACCTCAGTTTCTGTGTCTATAAAGTGGTCATGGGGCCTGTCTTACAGTGCTGTTCTGAGGCAACCTATGTAAAATGCTTCACATGAAGAGGTCTCAATAACTTGAAATGTATGTGCCACAAAGTAAATATTAATCTACTCTTCTAAAACAGAAATTTTCTGTTGTTGTTTAATATGTGTTCATAAGACAAACTTTCTCAGGTATTCCTTTTAGATGTCTGTGCCTCTTCAGCTCATGGACAAATCATTTTCTTACTCTAGTTTCCCTCATAAATTTGTCAGCTTAGTGGCCAAATGCATCTACTTTCCTTGCCTAGTAGTA
This sequence comes from Ursus arctos, assembly GCF_023065955.2. Taxonomy (NCBI): domain Eukaryota; kingdom Metazoa; phylum Chordata; class Mammalia; order Carnivora; family Ursidae; genus Ursus; species Ursus arctos. The sequence goes on along the minus strand of NW_026622874.1, from coordinate 9,725,089 downwards.
ATAAACTTAAAAAAAAAACTGTCCCAAGTTCTCAGATCACCTTATTTAAAACAATGAAATCTTAGCAATCATCTTTCCATTAAATGTAAGAATCACTATGACCTTGCAGGCAAGACAGCTGTGCCCTTCACAAGGAAATCCAGCGCTTCCCAAACTGCCCAGTTGGGGAGTTTACATTGTTAAATTTGCCTCCCAGTGATTGCCAGCCACTGATCCTAGTTCCTCCTTTTGGAGCAACAAAAAATAAATCTAACCCACTTTTCACACAGTGTTCAAACTAAAGCAAGGTGGCCTACACTGTGCATTTGAGGAGGGTATGGTACTTGCCAGAATTGACAGGGTGGAAGCAGAGTTGCTAGATAAAATGCAGTATTTGGGATATATTTACGTTCAAAAATTATTCATTGTTCATTTAAAATTTAAATTGAACTGGCTGTCCTATATATTGTGCTAATTCTGGTAGTCTCACAAATGGTAGCCAAAGAAAAAACGGTGAAGAAGTCAGTGAGCAGCCACAGGAGAGGAAATAGAGCTTCAGCCCTGCTCGGTTGTCTTCGGTCCTACCTCAGTTCTTAGCACATCTGCGCAAGCGTCTTCAGAACATTCAAGCCTGCAGAAACCATACTACTAAGATCACCCGTTCTTGGATAAACTGACCCCCTCTACTGAGGAAAAATCGCCAGCCTGCCTTGACTCCTCAACCCTCTCGTGAACGTTATTCTCGCTTAGCCATACTCAATCCCTACCAGCGGGAGAAAGTAGAGGAATTAGTATGTGAAAAGCGGGGGCCTGCATTAGACTTTGCACAACAGGGACCTGTGTCTCCTTGTTTCTGCACAACTTTCACATTTCCAAATATTTGACGATAACTAGCATTTCACCCGAATGTCATCATCTCCTGACATTTCCAATCTCTCCCATCACTCATGTTCCGTTGTTAGTGACCTTCAAATAAAGGGGGCAGAACTAAACCCAATGCTGTGGATCAGATTTGAACACTACTCGTGGACCTTAAGATTGCAACATATCCAAATGGCCAATAAGCATATGAAAAGGTGCTTAATTTCATTAGTACCACCAGGGAAACACAAAGCCACACATACCACCACTCACCTATCAAGATGGCTAAAATTTTGAAAGACTGACAATAGCAAGTATTGCCGGGATACAGAGCTTCAGAAGTCTGATATCTTGCTTGTAGAGTATACATTGATACAACCAGTTTGGAAGACTGGCAGGATCTACTCAAGTCCAATATATGTGTCTCCTGTGACCCACCAACTCCACTCCGTAGTAGATGCCCAAGCAAAATGCACACGTGTTTACCAAAACACATGTACAAGAATGTTCTTAGCAGCATTGTTTCTAATAGCCTAAAACTGGAAACAACCAACAGGTCAATAATTCAATGGATAAAGGCTTGTGGTATAATCAGCTGCTGAATACTAGACAGCACCAAAAAGGAATGTTCTTGATATACATACAACATGGATGAATATCACAAACATTTGAGAAAAATGAAAGAATATATATGGTATGATTCCATTTATGTAAAGTTGAAAAACTGGTAAAGGTAACCTATGGTGTTAGAGATAAGGAGAAGGGGTTACCTTTGGGAAGAAGTGTGGGGGCGTGCCTAGGCCATGACAGGAGAGGACCTTCTGTAGTGCTGGTAACATTCTCTTGCTTGATATCTGTAGGAATTACGTGCATTGGTCACTTTATAATAATTCATAAAGTTATACACTTACGAATTGTTCATTTTCTTATACATGTTATGCTTTAATAAAAATGTTTTTTAAAAGATAGCAAGGAATTTGCAGTAAATCTAGTTTTTCACACCATATGCTTATGCATTTGATTTCATTAAAATTCTGCATATAGCACTTTGCTTTTGTTCTTCTGAAATTTTATTATTATTTCAGTCAATGAAGATATTTTAAGATCCTGGGCCATCTGGTGGTTCAGTCCGTTAAGCGTCTGCCCTTGGCTCAGGTCATGATCCCAGGGTCCTGGGATCCAGCCCTGCATTAGGCTCCCTGCTGAGTGGGGAGCCTGCTTCTCCCTCTCCCTCTGCCTGCCGGTCCCCTTGCTTGTGCTCTCTCTCTTTCTCTCTCTCTGTTGAATAAATAAATAAATAAATAAATAAATAAATAAATAAATAAATAAATAAAATATCTTTAAAAAAAAAAAAGCTATTTTAAGATCCTGATTCGGTCATTCAATACATTGGCTCTCTTTCCAATTACATCTTTACGTCCTCTAGCATGCCCGTGGAGGCTTCCCTCTGAGTGAACAATAGAACATGAATCAATATCCTTTAGGTAGGACTGTTAACTATGTTAACAGATAACTATGTTTTCATCAGCTATAATTTTGTATCTTACCCATAAGGATGTAAGAAATTTGGCTAAATGCCTTGTTAAAGTCAAGATATACTTTACAGCATTCTCTTGATTTAAAAGTTTAATAACTCTTGGGGCGCCTGGGTGGCGCAGTCGTTAAGCATCTGCCTTCGGCTCAGGGCGTGATCCCAGCGTTCTGGGATCGAGCCCCACATCAGGCTCTTCCGCTGGGAGCCTGCTTCTTCCTCTCCCACTCCCCCGCTTGTGTTCCCTCTCTCGCTGGCTGTCTCTCTCTGTCAAATAAATAAATAAAGTCTTTTAAAAAAATAATAAAAGTTTAATAACTCTTCAGGGGCGCCTGGGTGGCTCAGTCGTTAAGCGTCTGCCTTTGGCTCAGAGCGTGATCCCAGGGTGCTGGGATCGAGCCCCACATTGGGCTCCCTCCTCTGCTGGGAGTCTGCTTTTTCCTCTCCCACTCCCCCTGCTTATGTTCCCTCGCTTGCTGGCTGTCTCTCTCTCTGTCAAGTAAATAAATTTAAAAATCTTTTAAAAAAATTAAAAAATAAAAGTTTAATAACTCTTCAGAAAAGGAAATAACTTTGCTCTTGGCTCTGAATCCATTATGGCTCCTTTTAATCACCTCTTGGTGATCTAAGTGCTCACATATCAGCAAATATTTGAATTATCACAAATATTCCAGCTCTGTCTCCCGCTGCACACATGGTAGAATTGCACTTTCACACTTACTTGAAATTGTGTTCACATAATATTCTTTTGTCAATGTCATGTGAGAAGAGAAATATGTCACTTCTGGGAAGACACTTTAAGAATGAGTCTGCCCCATCAAATCCTTGTCTTGCTAGTCAGAATGTCCCAGCCTGGATCCCAAAGTGAAGGCAATAATAGAGCAAAGCCTCAAACAACCTACAATAGACATGTAGCACAAGTAAGAAAGGAACAGGAAATAATCCTTTGTTATTTCAAGCCATTGTCACTTTGGAGTATTTGTTAATGAAGCAAACCTAGCTTATACTGACTGATTACATTATATTTACCAGTCTGTGTTTTCTGTAGCCTCATCTTTTGAAATTCAGAAAAGAATGTGACCATCTCCAGTTTTCCAGCTCCTCTCTCGTTCTCAACATTATGTCTGTACATTCCTTCAGTATCTGTATATATAGGTTATCTGGGGCTGGCTACTTGAATTTATGTAAAGTGACTGGGTGCTGGGGCGCCTGGGTGGCACAGCGGTTAAGCGTCTGCCTTCGGCTCAGGGCATGATCCCGGCGTTCTGGGTTCGAGCCCCATATCAGGCTCCTCTGCTATGAGCCTGCTTCTTCCTCTCCCACTCCCCTGCTTGTGTTCCCTCTCTCACTGGCTGTCTCTATCTCTGTTAAATAAATAAATAAAATCTTTAAAAAAAAAAAAAAGTGACTGGGTGCTTTATCTCTATCTTCTTAGCTTGGAGTTCAATTCTTTCCTAGCAGTATTTGTTATACTTTTCAATTCTCCATAGTGAAGGAGGCAGAAACTTTGTCGTTATTCCTCTTTTAATAATTTCCTTGCTTTTAATAAAGGCTTACAGTCCCTCTAAGTTTTCTTAATTTCAGCATTTTTCTTAAGTCTCAGCTTATTCTGGGGTGTCAATCTTCCCCAACCTTCCTATAAGTTCTTATAACACTTACTAAATTCACTATCTGAAGTTATTTATTTGACTTACATGTTCTCTGTTAACTGTTCCTAGTACATGCTGTGGTTTTTATTGAGTTTCTAAATGCTGCTCTTTTTTTTAACCTTAGGTACCTGTTTCCCTGTCTTTTGTTCACTTAATATTTGAGTTTACCAGGGTTTTTCCTTTTAAAGGTCATTCAATATCTAATATTTAGTACTGAATTTTAGAGGTTTCCGTACATTTTGAAGATTGCTAAATATACTAATGTTTTCCCTTGTTTGTGTTTTTAATGTTTTTCTTAAGTCTACAATACATGTTAACTGTCTCACTTTTTCCTTCTAATGCTCACACACCCCGGTATGAACTGTGTATAGTTGAAATTATCAACCAGTTTCTCCCTGATGGTCAGGAACAGTCCCTCCCCCTTTTTTTAACTCTCTTATTATCTGTATCTCTTATTCCAGGAACTTGGATTGGTCTGAAAATGTTAGGTATGCTATTTCTGTTCACGGTGATAGAGCATGATTTTTACAACATTCAAGCATGAACATTTAATTGACTCCAACAGCCAAAGGAAGGCCTTAGGCAATTCTGGTTTTCTTAGAACTAACTTGGCAATAAATTAAAATTTCAACATTTCCCTTTTAACTTACGTTTTAAAGCCTTAGGTGTGCACGCGTGCGCGCGCGCACACACACACACACACACACCCCTTTGAATTTGTTCCCTCTTGTAATTTAAGACAATACCATGGGGCACCTGGGTGGCACAGCGGTTAAGCGTCTGCCTTCGGCTCAGGGCGTGATCCCGGCGTTATGGGATCGAGCCCCACATCAGGCTCCTCCACTATGAGCCTGCTTCTTCCTCTCCCACTCCCCCTGCTTGTGTTCCCTCCCTCTCTCGCTGGCTGTCTCTATCCTGTCAAATAAATAAATAAAATCTTTAAAAAAAAAAAAAAAAGACTATACCTTAATACACTTAATCTCTTGCTTGTATGTGATACTTTGCTTCTCACCTTTATATAAATATTCACCCACATAAACTCACATCTACACTTTTTTTTTTAATTTTCAAAAAGGAGAAAGAAAAGATGAGAGACCAAAAGGGAGGGAGAGAGGAAGATGAACCACGAGGACAGAAGGACAAGGAGCATAGACTGACTGAATATGCCACTGGCCCCTCTTCAACAGGACTTGTATGCTGAGGGCTCATCCCTTCACGAAAACGCATGGACTCATTCAGCTACCCTCTTTCACTCCATTCCATTTGTAATGGTGCTTATATATGTCACAGCTGTTGAGGGTTGGAGGCCCAGCATAGGAAGCATTCTCTGTATAGAAAAGTGGCCCTTTTCAAGTGTGACTCAACACTTCAGGCATTATCACTACCCAGTCACTTAAATAAGTAGTCCACAGTTTAGAGCAAAGCAAGTGGAGAAAAAGAAATAGGAAAATAGGTAAATGAATATAAGTCAGATTTCCTGCATTCTCAGCTTTTCTTTATAGAAGGTCTATTTGGGGACTGTTTGCTGTCACCATAAATTCCTGAACATTTGCCTTGAGCATGAACACTCGAAGAGAAGAATCACAGGACCGGGCCATCGTCAGAATAGCAGCGCATTTACCGGACCTCATTGTCTATGGAGACTTCTCGCCAGAGCGACCCTCTGTGGATTATTTTGATGGAGTCCTGATGTTTGTTGATATTTCAGGCAAGCACAGAGGGAACGTTTCATGTGGGTGAACACACAGAGCTTAATTGCAGAGTGGGGTGCCATTTTTTAGCTTTTGCGCTATTACAGCTGATAATCCTATGGAGAAAACTGGAGGGAGGAGGGAGAGCCTGTGGACCTGGCCCTTTCGTCTTCCCTTCCCTGGCATGTCCAGTCACTGGCAAACCTTTAAGATGCCCCAGTCCCAGTACTGGAATTTGAGGCTCCATGTCCCTGCCCAACTTCACGGAGTCTAGCTCCCAAGCCCCACACACATCCCAGGCAGACTTGACCTCAGGAAATGGTCTTTCCAGGTGTTGTTTTCATCTTAACAGTAAACTTGCCACCTCTTCAGACGTGTTTCCATTTTGTGTGTTTTCATTCCCACAGAATGGAAATTCTATACCAGTTAAAGGAATTGCAGTCATCCCTGTATAGGGTGAGGAAATTTGGAGGGAAGAGGGAGCTGGCACCTTTCCTGGCCCCTAAAATAATAAGCATAGATAAGGGAGGCTGCATGTTTGACACTTGACCAGCTGAAGATCATGGAGAAGAAACCTTGCCCATTCTTAAAAGCTAGGGCTCAGTGCTCTCCAGTGATTTCCTCTTTTCCTGGCTGTTTGGTTCCTCCAAGCAGCCAAGGAAACTAGGTGGACATTTATTACAGGTTTCACTGCAATGACTGAGAAGTTCAGCACAGCCATGTACATGGACCGAGGGGCTGAGCAGTTGGTGGAGATCCTCAACCACTACATCAGTGCAATAGTGGAGAGTAAGTGTCCCCAGGGGTTTCTGATTTATGTATGTTTCATTTCCCGTGTTCCTGTATTTTTTGGTTATAACCTGGTAGAATGTGATCTTTGTTTTCCTCATGAAATGTGTGAAAAACCAGTCTTTTTTGAAATATAATACCGTGCAAGTAAAGGAATGTAATCGAACCTCACTAATACGGACTATTTGAGGGAAAGAGTGTTTTGTACCAGTTAAGAGACTGAATTAGAGATTACCTTTAAAGAACTTTAGTTATATACAATGACTCAAAAAACGAGCATCAGCATAACCCAAATATGGTCTTTAAGAGAACGCTCTACGAATAGATGAGTGATTTTAACTAACTCATTAGTGTTCTGTCTTCTAATGATGAATTCAGAAGCACAACTGACTTTTCCATCTCTGCTACCATCTTGTTTGTATTATCATTTGAACTAATCTTGAAGAAAAAGATTTGCTCTGTTAAGGTAAACTCAGGGTCTAGTCTTTTATCGGGCTGTAAGTTCCCTAGTAATATCTTAATGTCACCCGCTAGACAAAAGTTAATGTTCCTTAAAAGCAGAAACTGCGTCTAATTCCTGTTTGTGTCCCACTCAGCACAGCGGTGCTCAACAAATTTGTGATGATGCATAAATAAGAGAGAAAAACGCCCACATATGTTGTTAAGCCTGAACAAAATGCAAGTTGGTAATAAACAAAACCCAAGTTGCCATAGTAATGGTTCCCAATTTTCTTTTTTTTAAAGATTTTATTTATTTATTCAACAGAGATAGAGACAGCCAGCGAGAGAGGGAACACAAGCAGGGGGAATGGGAGAGGAAGAAGCAGGCTCATAGCGGAGGAGCCTGATGTGGGGCTCGATCCCAGAACACCGGGATCAAGCCCTGAGCCGAAGGCAGACGCTTAACCTCTGTGCCACCCAGGCACCCGGGTTCCCAATTTTCTGATTCTCACTTCTATGGAATCCTGCCACTCGTCCACTCGTCCACTCGCCCATGCCCCTCAAGCCCCAGCTTATAACATATATTGATCAGTAAAAAGCATTCCATTATTATGGGAGTAGATCGCTGTCCTCAGACCTCACCAGAAATCCCACCTTCTTTCCTATCTTTTCCCATTCACAGAAACAGAGCGTGTGCGTCATCTAGGTCAATGTGTGCATTCCACAGTTGAGGAAACACACTCCAGTGGGCATAAGCGACTTGTCTGAGACATCTTCAGTATAAGTTTATTCTCTGAATTGATGTTCTCTTGACCGAATTTCTATTCCATGGATGAAGAATGATTTCTTGTTAGCTTTAAGAAACTGGAGTTTGGGGGCGCCTGGGTGGCACAGCGGTTAAGCGTCTGCCTTCAGCTCAGGGCGTGATCCCGGCGTTATGGGATCGAGTCCCACATCAGGCTCTTCCGCTGTGAGCCTGCTTCTTCCTCTCCCACTCCCCCCGCTTGTGTTCCCTCTCTCGCTGGCTGTCTCTCTCTGTCGAATAAATAAATAAAATCTTTAAAAAAAAAAAAAAAAAGAAACTGGAGTTTGATTTACCTTATTTTCTTTTTTCCTCAGAAGTGTTGATTTTTGGAGGAGACATCTTAAAATTTGCAGGTATGGGGGACTCACTGAGATGGGAGGGGTAAGGAAGGAGTGCCGAGGTGCCTGTGTTCCAACAAAGAAGGCACCTCAGAGAAATCAGGGGCTGGCTTGAGGCATGTCTGAAGAGTAAGTGTCTGTATAGATTTCAGACGAAACAGATGGATTCCCAGGGCCGCTCAGAAGCCCTCCGGTGTGTCTGTCCCTTCAAGGTGATGCGCTGCTAGCCCTGTGGAAGGTGGAGCGAAGGCAACTGAAAAACATCATCACGGTCGTAATTAAATGTAGCCTGGAGATCCATGGATTGTTTGAGACGCAGGAGTCTGAAGAAGGCCTGGATATCCGAGTCAAGATCGGTAAGCTCTGAGAAAGGAGAGATGCTCCAGCATTCTGGAAATGGGTCCCGACCCCTGAGGCATCGCTCTCCTGGAGAGAAAACACAGAATATAGTGGAACATAGTGGCTCAGCCCACCCATCACGTCTTGAGCTTTGGAATTAGGCTAACCAGAGGGAGTTTGGGCTCCTTCGCTTTACCAGTTCAGATTTGGGCTAATCCTAATTAATTTGGGCTAATCCTAGTCTCTACCTGGTAGGCTCTTACAAAATGTGAATTGAAGCAACTAGTAGAGTACCTGGCACATAATAACCACTCCACAAAACTAGTCTTTGTCATGACTATTACAACTATCATTGTCAGGTCTTGGTGCTGTCAGTCATTTGAAAGAACTGTGTATCACTCGTAGTTCATTCGCACGTAACGTTTTGTATATATGACGTATTTTACAACACTCTATCTTCTGTCGCTCTGGTACCAAAACCTTCGTCTCTCAACTTGAAAACACTCAGGGGGCGCTTTGTGGGGGTGGGACGCTGACTGTCAGAATACCTACTCCCTTTCCCCCAACCTTTCCCCCTCTGGCTGTTGCCTGACATTCAACCCTAAGGGTTTCTTTTTAGTTAAAGCCTCAGTTTCTGATAAAATGCAAATCCTCTCCAAAAGGAATTACTGAGGGTGTTCTCTGTGGCTCTTAAGTACAAGTAAATTGAAGAAAGGATAAAATACCTTTGGGGCCTGAAAGGGCCATCTAGAGAGAGAAATGTCCCAGAAAGGTGAACACTAGTAGCCGAGTTTCTAGCTCGGGAGAAAGAGGAGCTTTGGAAGCCTGGGTGCACAGAGGCGTCTTCTGATAGCTGTGGAAACTTTCAGAAACTACACTGGCTCTGAGGTAGACAGTCACGCAGGATTCTGACTGAGAACTGCTGCTGCTGGGGATAACCGAGAACTTCTCGTGCTTGCCTCCTTGCCAGCCCTGGCTGCCGGCCACATCACCATGTTGGTCTTTGGAGATGAAACACGCAACTTCTTTCTGGTGATTGGGCAGGCGGTGGATGACGTGCGCCTTGCGCAGAACATGGCGCAGATGAACGATGTCATTCTGTCACCAAACTGCTGGCAGCTCTGTGACCGGAGCATGATCGAAATTGAGAGGATTCCAGATCAGAGAGCTGTTAAGGTAGGTGCGATGCTGCCGCTTGCAGAAAGTTGTGTCAGTCTGTGGCCGGGCGGGGGGGGGAGCCCCCTGTCAGGAAGCCACTGGGAAGGCCTGTCCCGTGAAGCCCTCGGGCTGGAGACTGGGATGGGAGAGCCCGAGTTAGACTTAGAAGGCCCGGCATTCAAGAGGAAATGATGAGGCTTCTCTGTGCTAACCGGGTATGGAGGCCTTTGGCGCAGCTGGGACCCTTGCTTAAGGAACAGGAAGGGTCTTCCCCCTATTCCCTAGGAGCAGAGGGTTGTCGTTTGAGGGCTGCCATCAGCCGTCGCTTTGACTACTCAACACCCTCCTAACTCAGGGCAAGGGATCACTGAGGGTGAGGAGAGGAGGGGAGCAGGGGCAGCCATTTAGTGAGGGAAGAGAGACTTGACCCCACAGCCCTGCCTAGTAGCAAATGCTGTGGTGAAGTTGAAGACTGACTGTAAGCAGCCCTGTCCTTGGGACATAGCCAGTTAGCGAAACTGGACTTTGTACGTAGCAGGGAGGAGAGCTGTGCCACCAGCTGACCCCAGAATGGACCGCACAGCTGACAGAAAGGCGATGGAGATCCAGGTACCTGCTGGTGGAGGCGAAAGGCTCTCCCACATTGTGCATGAGTCTACCACCCTCATACCCGCCCACCGCTCTCCCTGCAATGCCGCCCAGGCTACATGACCTAGCTGGCTCACAATTCCTTGTTCCCCATCTTCTTCAATCATTCCTTATATCCTTAGAAACTGTTTTAATTTTAATTAATTTTAGACTCACAGAAAAGTTCAAAATCAATACAGAGTTTCCATATATCCCTTACTCAGCTTAACATCTTTTACCAGAGTGCAGTAGTCAAAACCAGAAAATGAACATCGGTACGATACCATTCCCTGATTAAAAGCCTTCTTTGGACTTCACCAGTGTCCCACTGAATATCCTCAGTGGAATGTTCCAGGATTCTATCCGTGATCTCACACTGCATTTTGTGGTTATTTTTACTTAGTCTCCTGCAATCGATAGCAGTTCTTCAGTTTTTCCTTGTCTTATTTGACCTTGATACTTAATGAGAGTATTGACTATTTTGATGAATGTCCCTCCATTTGGTTTTGCCTGATACTTTCTCATTATTGGATTAAGGGTGTTCATGTGGGGTGGGAGGCAAGAACACCACAGAACTGAGGTTGCGTCATGCTCCATGTATCATACCATGGGGTTCCTGATCTTGGGATGAATCTTCTTGCTGGTGACACTCCTCCTACATTTTTTGGGCATCAGCCCCCCTTTTCCTTTTATCCTTATAATCTAAGAAATAAGTGATATATAATTTAACCAGGTTTTATTTACACTGAAATGTTATGAAGGAAAGAAAGAAGAAAGTTCTAAGAGTGGAAAAGTATGCAGGTGAGCCCTCTGGTGTGGCCCTGTGTACAAACTGAAGTTTGAGACCTTCAGGACTAATCAGAAAGATTTTTAATGTGATCACATCCAAATTACAGATCTTTGTTGTCTAAGTACGCCAGTCTCTGTTTACCGTGTCCTGGACATGTAAAAGCATACGCCCTGCCTTTCTGCTGAGAAAGTCTCTTCAAAAGACCAGACAACCCTCAGAATAACCAAACACTTCTCTTTTTTTTTTTCTTTATTTAGGTTAATTTCTTAAAACCACCTTCTACTTTTAACTTTGATGAATTTTTCACAAAGTGTATGACTTTCATGAATTATTACCCTTCTGGTGACCACAAAAGTAAGTACACTCCATGGACAGGAGCCTTTGCCTCTGTCAATGGTCAGGGGGGTCTTATCAACACCAAGGGCTCTATTTTAAGTGGCTGGCCTCCCCAATACAGCTCCCAGTCCTCAGCAGCACAGAGAGGGGACCTCCTTCCCATTCCTCACTATAGTGATTCCAAATACAACCTTCCTCAGGCCCTCCATCTCTGCTCTGGCAATGACCTTTCCCCCTCATCTAAACATGTGCAAGTCTGCCCCGTGATGAAAGGAAAAATAAAACTTATATGAACCCTACTTTCCCCTCCTAATTTTCACCACCAGAGTTCTGAGAAGAGTAATCTGTACGTCTGTGCCTCCTCTTCTATCTTATTTATTTATTCACCCAATAAACTTGGGTGAAAATTGCATGTGCCTTGAAGGGCATGTGTTCAGCTACTCTTCAGTCTTGAGCCCCTGACGTCTAGCTTCTAGCCATTTCTCCTGTCTACTGAGACTGTTGAGGTCAAGGCCACCAATGACCATCAACTTGCCAAAGCAGGTGACCTCTCTTCAGGCCTCATCCTAGCTGGTTGGCCTTAGATTACTCTCTTTTTATGGACACAAGCTTCTCCTCTTTCCTTGGGTTCATGAAAATTCTTTCCTAGTTTTGCTTTTACACCTTAAGCCACCTGTTTCCACTGCCTTTGCTTAGTCTCCTTCCCATTCCTTAAATGTTGGTAATTCTAGGGATCTGTCCTTGACCCTCTAAGTCCTTCCTACTGACCTCTTGGAGATCTATTCTATTCATCCATGCTTGACATTCCTAGGACTCCCAGCAGACTGGGACTAAGATGAGGAAAGGAGGAGCCTAGGGCACGAAATTTAAGGAGGCACTACTCATGGTCTTGCAAGTTGCTTGCCTCACCTAAGATCCAGCCCCAACTGCCAGAATTCAGCCCAGACTTTTGTCATGGTTTCTAGACTCATAAAAAGACTGCCCATGGGTCGTCTCTACTAGATGTCAAACAGGTACTCCAACATTAACATGTTGTTAAAAATTATTAAAGACAATTTAGGTGATGCAAATAGACCTGAATGCTTCATGAAGTGGACAGTCTCTTTTAGGAGACCTACAAAATGGGGCGGAAGGCAAGCAGCTTTTATAAGATGTACAATTAAGAGCCAGAAAGCAACAAATAGAAAATATCCAACTGCCTGGGGCCACACAGTCAACCTTGTTTGTGCTGAGAAGACGGAGAGTTGGCTTGGCATTTGGGGATTGGCTGACTAGATATATGGCATTTCTGGTCAAGTGGGGCATTTCCAGGACATGACAGTTCCCAAAGTTTCAGTTTGCGATGTGGCACCGCAGGTAGGAACAGCTCCGGCACGGGCCTAGAAATTGATTTCAACAATGTCTAAACTCTGAGCTACTTGCCTTTCTCCCACAATTGTTTCTTCCTCCACACTAGAAACTTCAGAAGCATCTTTGAATCATTCTTCTTCCTCGTCATCTACGTACAGGTCTTACATATTTTGAACATTACAAATAGTTGATTATACTTTTATTGAGCTGGAGGTGGGGCAGGAGGGAACTGTTGGAAAATTGACCAGGAAAGGCCAAGAACCCAAAAGCTTCAGAGATGGAGAAGGTCCAGTGACACCCCTGATCCCATCCCCTAGGTCTTACTGGTGCCTTCAATCTAGGGCCTCTTCAGGCTTTATTTTGGGCGCTGCAGTATCACACTGCAATTCTGATGCTAAGTACCTGGAGGTAGCCCAGATTTCATAGGTTACGTTCTCTCCAAGACCCCCCCCCCCCCGCCCGCCCGCCAGCCACAGCTTCAAACACCACAGCAAGCTCTGGGATCACCAGGCCACCCTACTTCGGACCGACTGTCTATAAATCTAGGGGTTCCCCCAGTGCTCCCAAGAATTTACTAGAATGACTCACAGATCTTAGAGAGGTGCTATGTTCATGATTTTAGTTGGATTTTAAAGGATACAAATCAGGATCAACCAAATCAAGAGACACTTAGGGTAAAGTCTGCAGAGTCCCAAACATGAAGCTTCTGTGTCCTGAGGGCACATCCTCCTTCCTGCACATCGTTGTGTGATTACCAACCCAAAACAGTTCATCCTGGCTTTGGGGTGTTCAGTTTTTATTGGGGTTTTACTAAGTAGGCATGATTGCTTGAATCATTGGCCATGTGATTAAACTCAATCTTCAGACCCCTTGCCCTCCTCAGAGGTCAGAAGTCAGGCTCATATCACATGGCTCAAAGCCCTAACCCTCTCCTCACAGAGTTGGTGTTTTCAGCACAACTGGCCCCAACCTGAGACCCCTTTAGCATAAATTCAGCTGTGTTCCAAAGGGCCCACCATGAAGAACAAAGACAATCCCATTATTTGAGAAATTCCAAAGATTTAGAAGTTACTTCCCAGGTGCCAGGAACAAGGACCAACCAAATTCTTTATTTTACTATAGGCACACATACGTCTCCATAACAATAGCCTAGACCTTTATAACTCCTGCTCCCTTGTCTCCATAGTCCGTTCCATATCACTTCTTCTTCCTGTTTTCTAAAGATTTATTTATTTATTTGAGAGAGAGGTGGGGGAGGGGCAGGGGGAGAGATTTTTCAAGCAGACTCCCTGCTGAGCACAGAGCCCTGTGCAGGGCTCCATCTCACAACCCATGAGATCATGACCTGAGCTAAAACCAAGAGTAGGATGCTTATCCGACTGAGCCATTCAGGCGCCCCCCCCCCCATATCATTTCTTCTTAATCTCCAGTACTCATACGGGATTCCAGCCAGGCTAAAATCTTCACACTGTGCTCATTCTTGACTTTCACTGACATGGTCCCTCTGCTAGGCATACCCTCCTCAATCCTTCTAGAAAGATGCCAGAAGTCTTTCAAGATCCAGTAAAACTCTCTAGTTCTCCTGTGAACCCCTTTCTGATTAAACTACCTCATATTGACCACTTCTTCCTCTTTATAGTCTATTAGCCCATTTGAGCTTTTCTTTTTCTATTTAACTTTTCCACTCATATTATATTTGAAAGTCCAGTGAGTAAGTGCCTCCAGGAAAAAGCCCAAACTTCCTAATTACTTTTTTATTCCCACGTAGTGCCTAGCATGGTATTTTGAGTATACTAGGCTTTGAATATACTCAATAAATGGTTTAAATTGAATTTGCTTTTTAATTTATATACTTTTCAGACTACTTCATTTATATTTTTCATCCCATTTTTTTGCACTGTTATTATTCTGTTCCATGCTGAAAACCTATTGCCACTTTTTCTCCCTTATTTTTTTTTCTTCGAGCTCATTATTATTATATTATTCCATAGTATGGAACTGTCAACCATCATAGTGAAGGGAACCATAGAGATTATGAAACCCCACTGAGCTTTTTTTTTCCAGGTGAAGAAATGGGGGACCACCGGGGCAGTGAGATGACTTGTCCAGGGTCATAATGAGTTGGTATCAAACCGGGGATGAGAAACCCAGAGATCAGAAGTCTCCTGAATCTTACCCATGCTGCTCTTTCACTTCTGCCGTCCTCTTCATTCTGTCTTCCTTTTCTGTTGTCATCCTCTCATCTGTCCATTCTCATCCCCTGTGGCCATAGCTTTAGCTCAAGTCTGAAAGTAAAAGTCTCCCCAAGTTCCGAAGTGTGATGACAACAGGGTTTTGAGCTCCATGCAACCGAATTCTGGGAAATCTGCAACTTCGAAGAACTTCTCATTGGACTCCCTTTGGTTCTCTTTGGCCACGAGATGTCCCAGAGTCCCCTGACTGGACTGCAGAGACCATTACCCAAGGGAACAGGGACTGGGAGACTCCTGTCTCTACCTCTGCAGAACTATGCTTCCTTTCCTGATGCTGCCCCTTCTTTTGCTCTTAGACCTCCTGAGGCTTGCGTGCATGCTGGAGTCTGACCCTGAGCTGGAGTTGTCCCTACAAAAGTATGTGATGGAAAGCATACTGAAGCAGGTATTTGCACAGTTTGATTGATTGGCTTTTATTGTCAAGGATCTTGGATATCGGGAAAGATCAAGAAAACCAGTAGCTAGTAAAATGTTTCATTGGACTAAAAAGAGATGGGGCTGACGTTAGCTATATGTAGGTGACTACAAAATTTGTTCTTCAAATCAGGATCCTTTTAAGAGTTAAAGGAGGCATTATTCATAATTACACTGGGACAACAGGCATAAAGCAGGACTGTGTGTTTTATACAACTGGGCAAACGGGACCTTTTTTCCCCAAGCAAACAAGAGCATGTGGTCCCCCTTTCTATATGCCACACAGCTGAAAGACCTCAAGTGAGTTAACATTGCTACACTGTTTCTCTGAGTCACTTGTTCACCTTAGATCTTGAGTCTTGGGAGTTTACAATACAGATAACTAGAATGCCCAGAACTACCTCCATCCCCTAAAATTTTCCCTTTTTATTCTCTTGGATCTAGGCTTTCTTAAATGTATTAATTCATGTGAGTCTCAGCACTCACCATATGCCAGGCATTCTGCTCTTATGTATTTATTCTTCACAATTCTTGCTAGATAGCTTAATCCCCATATTATATGTGAGAAAACTAAGACCCAGAAGGATACCAGGAACTTTTCGGAGGTTATAAAATAAGAGATGTGGCTAGGATTTGAACCTGATTCTATCTGAATCCTACATTTTTTGCACAGGCTGTATACCTTCCTAATACATGCATGTTTTAACCCTTCATTCCATCAAAATGCAGTCGTGTCCGGGAGGAAATCTCAGGCAAGCCTGAACAGTGGGCAGCTGCCTTCCCAGTGTGAGTTGAAGTGGTATCCGAACACACCCCTCCACCTTCAGCCCCATTTAGAAGCACCACCTCCAGTATCTGCAGTCGCTTGACCCCTCAAGGTTTCTGAAGCTCCCGAAACCCCTCCCCTCCCCACCTCCAAGAGATATGACACATTATGCTTCTTTAGCTGCAACCAGCTGAGATCAAGGTCTACAGGAATGGGATACAAGATAGGCTCCATGAGTCACCAGGAAAATTGTGGGTAGGAATGATGAACAGCGGGTGGAGAGATACAGCTAAGGGGGCTGCAAGGAGGCAAAAGACAAACGTTTTACCACAGTACCAAGACTACACCTAAAGAATAGAGATCCTCAGAGATGCGGTGATTGCATTCTCCCAATCAAAACTCAGAACACACAGTCCGATGGAATAATTTTAACTCATTTCTTTGCTAGATTTAATCTTTAATATTTAATATTAATTTCTTATTTAGTGATTTATTGGAGAAATCAAAGAAAGTCATCACATCGATTAGTTAGAAATTAAGTCATTTTTTAAAAGATTTTGTTCATTTATCTGAGAGAGAGAGCGCGCACAAGCAGGGGAGAAGGGGAGAGGGAGAAGCAGGCTTCCTGCTGAGCAGGGAGCCCGATGTGGAGCTCGATCCCAGGACCCTATGATCATGACCTGAGCCAAAGGCAGACGCTTACCCGACTGAGCCACCCAGGTGCCCCTATTAAATCACCTTTTATGAAAAGAATAAAATTACCTGAAACCAGGACTGTCCCAGCCAGTAAGGAAGCATGACTGCAGGATTCCCTATGCACAATTCCCTCTTTTGTCTGGAATATATGTTTTATATTGTCAGTGGAGAATCTGGTACTTTTGTGCTATTTGGAGAGAAAATACAATGATTTCCCCCATTGGTTTGCTATGCACTTAATATAACAAAATTCAAGAATGATGATAGGCAGGCATGATTTGGGAACGTACTTCTTTCCTTTCCCTGGGCCTGTTGTGCGCAGGAGTGGAGAGAAGAGGGAAGCGGAATGAAATATACTGCCCGGGGACACAGATGCGAGTCGTAAATGGAACATTGGACTAGGAGCCTGGAGATCTGGGTTCTGTGTGACCCTGGGAAAGCTGTGTTATTGCTCCATGTCTCAGTTATCTAATCAGTAAAGTGGGGATAATAATGCTGATTTTATGTCACTTGAAGATAAAGTGGGATAAAATGTGAAAGTATTCCGGATGGTCCCGGGCTGTGAAAATATAAGGTTGGATTACATAACATGCTGTTCTTATCCCTAAATTGTAAGAGAGCCAAAAGGAACAGTACTTCTTTCTGTTATTGTGACGGCTCCTACTGGTACTAGGGGAGCCAGCAGCTGGGGCAAGGGTGTGGTGGTCACGGTGCTGGGGTTCATGAGGCAGTATGGAAGTTCACACTGGAAGAGATTCTGATAGTGCATTCCACTTCCATCTGCTCGGCTCTGGGCTGACTCTGCCAGGTGGCACCTCGCACATTCTGGTAACTTCAGCTTTCTGGAGAACCTCAAAAGCTAGTTCCCTTCCAATGATAACGTCATGGAGGTGGGGTTGTGATGAAGAATCCACGGCCAAGGGCACATGCGAGGGAAAGCTGCTCTCTACTCCGCAGATTGATGACAAACAGCTTCGGGGTTACTTGTCCGAGCTTCGCCCAGTGACGATTGTGTTTGTGAACCTGATGTTTAAGGACCAAGACAAAGCAGAAGTCATCGGCTCGGCCATCCAGGATGCCTGTGTGCACATCAATTCCGTCCTGAGGGTCTTCCGAGGCCAAATCAATAAAGTCTTCATGTTTGACAAGGTAAATATGAACTAAGGGGTGAGAACCTATGGAGAATTTAAGGTTAGCGCTCACACCTATGGACATTGGTGAGAGGGAGAGAAGAGACACTTTTAACCTAAAAGTATCCATCTTTATTTACAATTATAGAAACAGCTTATACGGTGGCTTTGGCACTTACTATGTGACAGGCATTGTTCACAACGCTTTGCACATATTAACTCACTTCACCCTCAGGACTCCTGTAAGAAGTAGGTGCTGACACACTGAGACCCTGAGACAGGTGAGATTAAGTTTTGCTTGTGATCATCCCGTTAGTGGGTAGTGGGCTGGATTCAAACCCGGCTAGTCCGCCTTCCCAGCCTGTGCCCTTAAGCACTACGCATGACTAGCTCTCCCTGTAGACACATCTCCAGTCCCCCATCTCCCAGAAATTTTAGGTCAGGTGTCTAGTAGCCATCACACCCCAGAAGCCAGTTTCTAATAATCCCCACCTGCCATATCTACACCCCCAGTTCCCCTTCCAGCTTCATGGGGTGGGGGGTGGGGGGAAGGGGAGGCCAAAGTGGGGAGGGAGGCAGGGGACAGGGGAGTGGCACCTCTAGCTTCTGGGTGTTTTTAATCTGCTCTTAATCAGTTCAGGGAAGAACTGTGTGATTGACAAATTACCACAGAAGTGCTAGTGAGCACTGATGCCCCATCTCAAGTGTTTTTGCATCTTAAGAGCAGAGCACTGAATTACTGCCCCAACACTCACTCGTTCATTTATTGGGCATTCTGTAGAAGGGATTACCCTCTGGTCTTTACACAGACCTGAATCAGAGCTTCCTGTCTGCCATCAAGACGGAGCCCGGCGCCAACTAGGATCTGACACTTAGACTCGTTATGGAGAGGGTTGAAGAAACCAAGGCATTCTCTTTTGCATTTCCTCAGGCTATAACATATACAGACTGAAGGTTTAGCCCACTGTCCTTTAATTATTATGCTCTTTCCTTATAGACAACAGCACCTGACTGAGGTAATTTTTCAAGTGATTGAGGCTAAGAATGCCAAGCTTCAGAGTTTAATCTCTGCTTGGAACAGTTAAGGTCATGCCAAGAAACACCGCTCTCAGTTTAAGCCTTTCTCCCTAAGAACAGTAACAATATCTGAAAGGAACATTATAGTTTACAAAGTGTCACTGTATATCAAGCTTATATTATATTTGCATATAATGTTAATATAAGTTTACAAATACAACATCAAGGTTACAAAAGTATATATATACACACTGTAAAGTATATATTCTATATACAGTATAGAATATATGTAATATACTATGAGAAGTGTGTATATACTATAAAGTAGTTTACAAAGTTATATATATATATGTATATATATGTGTATATATGTATATATATATATGTACATATATATATATGTAGTTTACAAAGTTAGATAGATATCTGTACGTATACACACACACACACGCACACATAACCCTCATGCTAGTAGCCAAAGCAACCTTGGCAGGACTCTAATATCCATTTGCAGACCGAGAAACCGAAGTTCACAGAGTGTAGTTGACTTCTCCAAGTGAGAACACAGATTTTCTGATGGCAGAGCTGGTGCTTTTCCACTGCTCTGCGCTGCTTCTCGGATTTATACTTAACACCCTGTAGCATAAGATCTTGGCTGCAGGGGAAGAGACAGGTGGGTGCACACGTGGCCCAGTACAACCCATTATCTCTGGAGAAAAGCAAGCCCTCCTCAGGCTCGAGCCCTCCTGCTGCCGATGCTCTAGCAGTTAGGTGAAGTTTACTAAGCATGAAATAGGTAGGAGAGAAACCATGATGGAATGTGATCCAGACAGGGAAAGTTGGTGCCCACCTTCCACTGGGCCTTCTGGCTGGTCCGCTCTAAAGGTCGCCATGCACCAGCTGTGTTTTGCTGACTCTCTCCCTCACAGGGCTGCTCCTTTCTCTGTGTCTTTGGTTTCCCTGGGGAAAAGGCTCCTGATGAGGTCAGTCATGCCTTGGAGAGTGCTGTGGATATATTTGACTTCTGCTCTCAGGTTCACAAAATCCAGTGAGTGTTGACCCTGATCCCACGTGGTGGTCCCTGAGCTTTTTGTAGTATCTGGGGAGAGAAGACAAGGGTCAGGGAATAGGAAGTAAGGAGAGGGCTGTCCTTGACAGAATGCCCTTCTGTTTGTATTCGTTATTCAGGGCCAACCCAGCCCAGGTGCAGTGATAGAGGGATGGTAAAGGCCAAGTGCAGAAAGGATACCCTTACAAAGTCAAAATGTAGCAGGTTTGCAAGAAAACCTGATTGGGTGGTCTCTCGATGCTCCGGCTTACTTCCTGGTAGAGGTTGAACTACCAACACCATGCTGGAGGCCGGCGTTGATTTTTAATAGTTAGGAGATACAATGAGTCCTTGGGCTAGAAGTTTGTCTATTGATCTGGCCTCAAGATGATCTACTCACAGTAAGACTCTTAAGAAAGTAAGGTTTACTGTCCCCAGCCCTGGCTGCCTAAGAGCCCCGGCCCTCAGGTTCATCTAACCTGAGCGCCCCAATGACCCAACTTGTAGCTCTACTTAGGTACAAACGGGTATCACCCCCTTGCTCTAAATATTTCCACCATGTCAGCCCTTAGTCGTCTATATATTCAGCCATGATCATGTACGAACAAAGTTAGCTTTTGATGCCACATCCTACAGCTGAGTTACTTCCCTTCAAAATAATGACTTTATTCTTCCTAGCAATAACAAAGATAGTGAAATTGTTCGCAGCCACTCTCTATTGAAAGTCCGCTTGGGGGTGATGAGAGGTTATTTTCTAGAAAAGTGGCTCAGATGAATACTTAAAAATAGCAGAAAAGTGAGCTGATTTATCACTTCTAAGAACTTAGTTCTGTGTCCCAAACTGTCCCTCTTTCACAGCTCTAGGGCCCTGTACGGTGGCCCTAAACTCCCCACTGTGGAAGAGAGTTACTTGTTGAAATCCTTTCCCTCCCTCACTGCCCCATTCATCATCATGTCCCCACCCTCCCCACTGTCAGTCTGCTCATTACCTTTCCCTTTTGCCTTACAACTCTCTCGCTTACTTCCGGGCACCAGTACTGTCTCCATCGGCGTGGCCAGCGGGATTGTCTTCTGTGGAATCGTCGGGCACTCCGTGAGACATGAGTACACAGGTGTGCTGAGCTAGGTCATCTCGCCGCGACTTGCCACCCAGCTTTGTGGGAGGAGGGGCAACACTGAGTGACACCCGGGCCCTGCCCTCTAAAGCCTATAGCCTTCCAAGAGAAACCGAGCCTTGTAGCTTCGCCCATTGGCAGCTCGATGCTTGCAAAGTGCACGTTTCTGGGACTCTGCGCGAGTATCAACTACGTAGTCATTCGAGGGGAGCAATGGAGGCTCTAAGCTCATGGGATGAGGGGGCCTTTATAATAATTGCTTGCTAACCGTAGACAGGCCTCTTAATTCCCATTAAAAAATCCTAAAGAAAATTAACAATATTGGTATTCCTGATAAATAATACTAACCTCAAAAGAAAATAGAAAGTAAATATTATCTCAAGATTTTGCTGCTTTTACTTCCCTCCTCAACGCTGTTATGGTTTAAGATATTCAGAAACAATACATCTAGAATACTGAAATAGTTATGTCTGAAATGATTGGGTGTCTGAGATTTTCTTCAGAATAATACAGAATGGAGAGTAGATGGGAGTGAGAATGGGGCTGGATGGGCCGTGGGTTTGTGGCTTTTGGGACTGGGTGACAGGTATATGGAGATTCATGATACTATGCTTTATTGCATGGTCAAATTTTTCCACATTAAGCAGCTTTTAAAATGAATATCTTGATCAAAAGAAGGTGTTAGTTGAAAAAAAAAATCTTGATAGAACTATTTAAGTTTGTGTTAAAGTACAATATTTAAAACCTAGCTAGTAGTAATATTAATTGAGGGCTTACTAGCATCCAGGCACTGTTGAAAGTGATATGCATGAATTGACTCATTAATCTTATTTTTTAAAAAAAAAGACTTTTATTGATTTGACAAAGAGAGAGAGAGCACAAGCAGGGGGAGCGGGAGAGGGAGAAGTAGGCTCCCCACTGAGCAGGGAGCCCAACGTGGGACATGGGACTTGATCCCAGGACCCTGAGATCATGACCTGACCCAAAGGCAGACGCTTAATGACTGAGCCACCCAGACACCCTGTCTCATTAATCTTTATAAACTGTCCCTGAGAGGGACACTGTTATCATCCCCATTTACAGATCAGGAAACGGAAGCATGGGAGAGTCTGCCCAAGTAATTTGGTAACATTGTTAGAGGTGGAGCTGGGGATAGAACCTGCTCGGCTTCCTTCAGACGCTGTGCACACGTATTACCCTTTAAAACACCCCCTGAGTCTGTCTTACACACACACCCCTTCCAGCCGTATTTACTCACCCTTAAGAAATTGCCAAAGGGGCGCCTGGGTGGCTCAGTCGGTTAAGCGTCTGCCTTTGGGTCAGGTCATGATCTCAGGGTCCTGGGATCGAGTCCTATGTTGGGCTCCCTGCTCAGTGGGGAGCCTGCTTCTCCTTCTTTCTATGCCCCTCCTTCTGCTCATGCTCTCTCTCTCTCTCAAATGAATAAGTAAAATCTTTAAAAAAAAAAAAAAGAAAAGAAAAGAAACTGCCAAATGAAAGTGATTCAAAAATGAAATGAAAAGTTGCAATTTTGTGCCTCATTTGGAGGTCAGTGTCCCCCACCCCAGCTTGTGCTTGTCTGTCTTGTAGCAGAAGACCAGCTAAGACCTCATCTGAGCGCCCTTGGGCCCATGGCCACCACCCGCACAGAGCCCTCTCCATATACGAGACCCTTTCATCTCCCAGCACAGCACCCCCCGAGGCCTCCCAGGAGAGGTAGAAACTGTGCCAAGAGCTAATCAGGTTAACTCCCTGGATAGTTTTAAATAACCATTGGCAGAATAAGGGTAGTCCAAGGCCAGACTTCTGTGTCATTCATGAGAGGTAAAAGGAGTAACGAGTGAAAATGCCCCTTGGGTCAGTATGTTTCGGATTACATTCTGCTAGCTCAATGGCTGTATTCTCCCTGTCTTTGCCTTTCTCCTTTCTGTTTTAGTAATTGGTCAAAAAGTCAACATAGCTGCTAGGATGATGATGTACTACCCAGGGATCGTGACGTGTGACTCTGTCACCTACAATGGCAGCAACCTACCGGCCTACTTTTTCAAAGAGCTTCCAAAGAAGGTCATGAAGGGTGTTGCAGATTCTGGACCAGTCTATCAGTGTTTGGGACTTAATGAGAAAGTGTGAGTGTGGGGCATTGGTTGGTTTTGTGGTATTTTTTAGTAAAGAAGTGGGAAAATTATGATAGCAAAAACCATTGGTCACCCATGTCAGATCTGAATCCAACTTATGAAATTAAAATCTATTCCTTCCCCAGAACAAGGCCCAGATTTCAAAATCCTTCATCTTTCTCTATCCTACTGATATTATAGATGGTGCAGGAGCCCATTTTACCCTCACTACTGATAATCTGAGGGTGACTCTTCACAGGTGGTGCAAAGAGAACAGAGAGTCCCCTCATTTGAGTATCTGTTTGGACCCAGGTGGACACAGTGACCAACCATGAGTATTTCCTGATCATACCAACTGTGCAACTGTGTGCCAGGCAACAATAGGGCTAAAAGAAGATAAGACGTTGTTCCTCCTGTAGGTCTGTAGTGAAATGTATTCCTCCAAAGCCCAGCTTCAATGTATGGGTATCACCTTGGAACTAAAAATCCTTCAGTGGCTTCCAGTCATCCTCACGATCATGGTCAAATTTCTTGAAATAACAGACAAGGTAACCACCTCCCTTTCCAACTTTGTCTCCTCCTGTGACCCCTCCTTTGGGCTGTCTAAACAGACTGTCCTCTCCATCACCCACCCTATCCCCAGTCTACTGGGAAAATCACAGTCCACTTTTGAAATCTAGCTCAAGGACCTATTCCTCCATGAGGCCGGTTCTGGAACAGCCCAGTCCAGCTCAGAGAGCTTAGCTTTTTTTTTTTTTTTTTTTAAGATTTTATTTATTTATGTGACAGAGAGACAGCCAGCGAGAGAGGGAACACAAGCAGGGGGAGTGGGAGAGGAAGAAGCAGGCTCCCAGCAGAGGAGCCCGATGTGGGACTCGATCCCAGAACGCTGGGATCACGCCCTGAGCCGAAGGCAGACGCTTAACGACTGTGCTACCCAGGCACCCCAGAGCTTAGCTTTTTCCTCCTCTGTGTACCTCTCTAGCACATACCCATCACAATGACTGACCTGATGGGCTTTTCCCTTACTACCTTGCGAGCTCTTTAAGGAGAGTGGCTATTTCTTGTTCATTTTTATATTCCCAGTGCTTGGCACATAGTGGGCACTCAATAATGATGAATCCAGGAGTGAGTAAATGGAAAGTGGAAAGGTATTATTGTTGATATCAGCAAGCTAGAATCTAGGTCTTAAAGGGTCAGAGAAGAGACTCAGGGCTGCAGCTGGTTCAAGGAGTCTTTATCATCCATCTTTGTATCCCCCGCGTGCCGCACTGTGCTTGGCATGCGTAGACCATCAATAAAATGCTGTCTGACTAAATGAGTGAATAATACTAAATTTTTTTTTGTGGGCCCTTTTTCAGTGCTAGGCACTCACTGTACCTCAAAATATGTAATTTACTCTAGTATCGACCATATCGGGTAGAATCTATTATTATCTCCAGTTTATAAATTTAAAAGCTGGGATTCAGAGACGTTAAATGACTTGTCGGTGGTCATAAATCTAGTAAGCAATTAAGCCAAGTTTCAAAATGCCACAATAATGCTGCATTACAGGCAGCCACAAAACCTTAGTGGCTTAGTATAAGCCACAAGAAACATTTGTTTATCCCACGAATATGTGGGATTCAATTGATCTTGGCTGCATTTGGCTGATCTTCACTAGGCTTATTCACATGCCTGGGGCTCAATAGGTTGTTGGCCGATCCAGGACCATGTCAGGTGGGATAACTGGGAAGTCTGGCTGACATAACGGGGACAGTTTGGCTCTGTGTGTCTCATCCTCCATCAGACTGGCCTGGGCATGTTGTCATGGCAATATCAGAAGAGCAAGAGAGAGCCATCCCAATGTCCAAGCATTTTTCAAGACTCGCTGTCATGTTTGGTAATATCCCGTTGGCAAAGCAGTCACAAGGCTGAGCCCAGACAAGGAGACCACTGCAGAGTGACATAGCACAGGCCATAGATAAGGTAGGAGTGAGGAAGGGGGGCCATTCATGCAGTCAGTCTACCACAGAAACCCAGGACTACCCGATCCCAAAGGCTGGCCTCCTCATAGTTTTTCTATACCATTTTTGCAAATATGAGAGTGTAGAAACACAAATATGAACAGGGCCTGGTCCTTGCCCCGAAAATTCACAATTTCATAGGGAAGACCAACCTATACAATATACAAAATTAGCTGTATGTTACATGGGAGAGCTGATATGTCCTGTAACAGAGACATAACAAAACAGTATGTTAGTGCAGGCAAGGGAATGATCCATTTGACTAAAAAGGCTCTGTCAAGAAATATTATGCGGTAGACAAGCGTACATACCCTGGCCTGGTTATAGATACTGATTCTGTGGGTATCCTCTGTCTCTGTCCCCACTACCCATGGGATCTTGGGCAGGTTAAACTCTCTGCACCTCAGTTTTGTCATTTGTAAAATGGACATAATAGTACTTTCTTAATAAGGTTTTTCTCGGGAGTAAAGGCTGACACGTGTAGAGCACGTGAAACTGTGCCAGACACATAATGCTGGCAAAGGTGGGCCATTGTCGTTTGAGCGCTTGGTGGAACCTTTCTAGGATGGGACACAATCTACCACATCCAAGTCTATGGGTCCCATCATGGTGTCTGGTTTCCCTAGAAAGGGATTCAGTTCCACCAGTGGAGACTCAACAAGCATTTACTGAACACTGTACCAGGCTCTATGGGAAAGGCTCTTCATAAGTTGTTTGGACTCTCTATTTCCAGGTAAGAACTTCTCTTCTCTCCTCCCCCTGGTATCTGCAACCCTCGAGTCAGGAGATGGATTCGTGTTAGAGATCGAAAAGGAGACTTTCTGGGAACTAAGAATGAAACACTCTTGCTCTCGATATTTCCCTCTTCTGACTCTAATGTCTTTTCTTTTCTTCTCTTCAGCATGTTTGGTATGGCATACCTCATCTGCAACAGAAATGAGGGCTACCCTTTGCTGGGTAGGTAGTGGGCCTTGATTTTTAAACTTCGTTGTTGAACTATAACAAGACATACAGAAAAGTACACCAATGTTACATCTGCCTCCTACGGAAGTATCGCAAAGTGAGCATACAGCCACCATCCAGGCCAGCAAAGAGCAAAAGGGCAGTCCTCCAGCACCGCACACACTTTATCCCTCACCCTTTCCCCAAGACGTCTAACACCTTAGATGACTCAGGCCTGTTTGTGACCTTCCTATAGGTGAAGGCGTACAACGTGTAATTACATGTGCCTTCTTTTAATCAGCCTTACGTTATGGAATTCCTCCGTGGTGCTAGGTGTAGCGGTAATTCATTCATTTTTATCGCCATGCAATATTCCCTTTTGTAAATGTACAACACTTTATTCATTCTCTCATTGTACAACATAGAAGTTGTTTCCAGTTCTTGGTTTTTATGAATAATACTGCCATAAAGATGCTTGTACGTGTCTCTTGGTGAACACATGGACGTGTTTCTGTTGAGCATACACATAGGAGTGAAACTGTCAGGACAAAGCGCACAGCTTTGGTAGGCGAGGCCAAATAATTGTCAAAAATGGTTGTATTTATTTATATTCTGACTAACAGTGTTATGAGAGTTCCCGTCACTCTTCCTCCTCACCAACAACTTAGTTTTTAACAATCTCTATAATTTTAATAAGTCTGTCGGGTGCAGAGTAGTATCACATTGTGATTTCCATTTCTATTCTCCTGATACGGTTGAGCTCCTTTTTCATATATTTATTGGCTCTTTGGACATCATCTTTTACAAAGTGTCTAC
Organism: Ursus arctos; assembly: GCF_023065955.2. Taxonomy (NCBI): domain Eukaryota; kingdom Metazoa; phylum Chordata; class Mammalia; order Carnivora; family Ursidae; genus Ursus; species Ursus arctos. The sequence goes on along the minus strand of NW_026622874.1, from coordinate 9,698,089 downwards.
ACAAATCTTTTGCCTATTTTTCAGTTGAGTTGTATGTTTATTATAGATCTGTTGGAGTTTTTTATGTATCCTAAAAATGGGTACAGTCTCTTGTTTTTCCTGTACATAACTTTTCCCATTCTGTGCTTGCTTTTTTACTCTGGTTTTGGGGGGGGGGGTGTTTGATTTTATTTATTTATTTGTCAGTGAGAGAGAGAGAGCACAAGCAGGGAGAGCTGCAGAGAGAGAGGGAGAAGCAGGCTCCCCACTGAGCAGGGAGGCTGATGCAGGGTTCCATCCCAGGACCCTGGGATCATGACCTGAGCTGAAGGCAGATGCTTTACCGACTGAACCACCCAGGCGCCCCAATCTTTTTACTCTGTTAATGATGTATTTAATGAACAGAATATTTTATTCTAATGTAATCCAGTTTATCAGTCTTTGACAGCTAGTGCTTTTGTCTACCATTTAGAAATTTTTCTTCACCCAAAAGTTATGAAACAGTTTTTTTAGATTCTCTTCCAGAAATTTTGTTTGACCTTTTACATTCAGATCTGTGATCTAAATCTTGCAGTGGCAGTGATGTTTTTGTGATTCGTGGTGACAGGGACCCTATCATAAGAAAGTTAACTCGAGACTAGACTAGGCAGGGAAGTGGACAGAAAACGAGGGTGAAGAAACCCTCATGAAGATAAGCCCGTGGATTCTGAAGGCAGCCATTTCTAAGAACACTTGAACTTTCCTTCTGTTAGACTTGAACATCCCTAAAAGCCTCATCATAAGTTAAATCCTGGTCCTGACTGTGTTAGGACAATTAGGAGGAGGCTCTGTCCCAAACTTTGGGGCAATGTCAGGACAGAACCCTGATTTCAGCGGAGCCTAAAAGAAGGCAGAGGGTCAGCAGCCATGCCCGCTTCCACTGCAGGCAGGTGTTTTTCAGAGTCTAATCACTTCTTGTAAATCCAGACCCCAGACTCCTGAAGGCTGGAAAGGAGAAGGAATGCTCACTCCCCCCCTCCTCTGAAGCCTTACTTCCGATCCTAGGATATGCTTGTTGTGATAGTGGTTGACAGCAAGCAAAATCCTAACCTGTTCTACAAGACAAGGACTCAATATGGCAGTCATATTAGAACACAATGGTACCTGCATCCATTCCAGTCGCCTTTTTCCCTGATTCCATCAGTGTGAGGTAAAGACCAAACCCATATATCTTTTCCTTAAAGCCCTAGCCAAAAAAAAGACTGTCAGAAGTTAGGACTATAGGAAGTGGTCTTCTTTTATAAAAGCTCCTATGAATGAAATTGTGTGCTAACCAACCACATAGCTGTCAATGAAACTAAAATCAAAAAGTGTTTTTTTAAGATCAAAAACACATGCAACAGTCCCAGATCCCAGATACAAGGTGCATGAACTTCAAGTCAAGGCGACTAGACTTTTAGAATCCAGCTGAAAGACAATCCATAAGGTCTTACCTGTATGGGTTCCATGTGACTAGGACACAGAGAGCTAGAAGACGCTGCTCTGTGGCCTCCTGGGCTCTGTCTTCTGAGTTACCTACGTGAGCCTTGGGCCAAAGAAGAGCATGACACATCTCATGATATCGAAGTTCAAATGCATTTTCAGAAAGGGAACGTTTCATCCAAAAGAAGCCACATAGTCTGCAGGCTAGTTCTCACTAAATCGTGCCCAGAAATTTCCATCACCAAGTGAACACTTAGCTTCTTTGTATAAAGCATCTAAGCTTAGAGCAATGGTCCTGGTTTTCAATAGACATTAGATCACACCTGGATATGTGTTTACTCTATGAATGAACATCTCACATGGGCCTTCAGCAGTGACCAATCCCGCAAAGGAGGAAGAACCAGCCCTGAAAGGGTCTCCAGCTCTTTCCACAGAAATTGCTCACTCCTTTGCAATGACAGCTCTGCCAGTTCCTTCTTGTCCACCTAGGTTTCAAAGATTATGGGCTGACTTTCAGATTTCCGTCAGGGCATCCTGTTACCTGTATTTAAAAACACACCAGAAAAATAACAGCATCAGGGTTGTAACCACGGTGATGTTTATTTTCTTCTAAGTTTTCCATATTTTTCACAGTGAGCATCTGTTTGTTTTATAATCGGAAAAGACTATCATTTATTTTTACTAAGACTGTAAGTTGATCCTATGAAAGAAATAACCTACACATGATTTCTGAAAGCAAATCGAATTTTCTAATCCCTGATCATGTTTCTTAGTGGCCCTGGGATGAGTATAATTTCTCATTCATAAAGAGCAAGTTTCTTTCACAGAATTAGAAATAAAAATACTTTATCCATAATTGTTCAATATAGGAACCCTAACTTTAATACATTTATTTTCCTATGTAATAATCTACAGATTACTTCTAGCGTGTTATAGAAAACAAGAAAAAGGAAAGGAACATGAGAGCCAGGGCTAGATAATGCTGGTTTTGTTCTTGGTTGTGTAATCTAAGCAGTTGGCTACACTAAATCTTGGTTTTCTATGCTAAAATTAAATGGACATTATAATGAACATTATAAGAATACTTGCCCTCACCGCTTGTGGGCATCAAACAAAACTGTAAAACTACATTGTTAACTGGAAAGCTCCAGAGAAAGATTTTTAAAATTTTTAAAGTGCACAGAATCTCAAGAAAGTTCATGAACAATTCCATGGAAATTCCAGAGGTATTTTTAGAAGTGGTATCACTATGTGCTTTTTTATATCTCTAGATTATCTTATGTTGATTAGGTTTGCTCCCTTTTTAAAAAATAAAAACAACAGGACGTGATAAGGAGATCAAATACTTCATGTGTACTATGAAGGAATTTTTGGTGTCCAACTGCAGCCGAGTCCTAATGTACGAAGGATTGTCAGGATATGGAAAAAGCCAGATACTTAGGGAAATTGAGTATCTGGCCCAAGGTGAGAACCACAGGTGAGTGTCTCGCAATGATCACTTCTTGTGAACCCAGAGATATGTTCTTAAGAGTTTCATTTATTTTAATGCTCCTCTCCTTTATATTATTTGTCATATGTAAATCCCCCACAATCTGTCAGTTATTGGGTGCCATGCCCTCCGTACTAAGTAAATAATTAATGATAAACACATTGAACTAAGAAATGAGAAGCTGGGCTGCCCCCTGGAAATCCGAATTTAATGCCAGGTGGGGCTTGGATATCAATACTGTAAAGCCTCCTAAGTAATCCGAATGTGCAGTTTGAGAACTCCTGGCACAGATGTAGAGAGCAAGGCTAGATGGGGTCTACAAAACGAACACAGAAATGTATCCAGCTAGCGGGCAGAGAATCACTCGTTCAAACCATTTGGCCCTGTGAGTGGGGATAGAGAATGATAAGCCTCTGGATTTTCTTTTGGAAGGCAGACCTAAGGTACTTCTCTCATACCGTTCATCTGTTTTCATGTGAGAAAAGTCACGAGGGCACTCTGGGACAGCCCATGTGGCACCCTTGTGACAGTGGACAGCATGGTATTCAATAACAGTGACCAGGGACGGTGACTAAGATGAGGACAATGGTGTCTCATATCTTTCACCATCGAACCTTAAGGCTTTAAGAGGAAAATGCTTAGAAACCGTATATTACTCTTAGCTGCTTTTCTATTCTTTTTTTAATGTCAAGCCTAAGAAAGGCTGGTTTATAAATAATTTGAACATTGCTGAGGAAATAATGCATCACCAGAAGACATTTATTCATTCATTTATCCCGTCACTTATCAAGCACCTACTATGTTCCAGGAACTGTTGAGTGCTCTATGTTTGCTAGAACGTAGCACGAGCTGGGTGGCTCCCTGAACAGAAATTTGTTGTCTCTGAGTTCTGGAGGCTAACAGTCTGAGATCAAGGTGCCAGCTGGGTTGGTTCCTTCTGATGGCTGGGAGGGACGGTCTGTTCCATGCCTTTTCCCCTAGCTTCTGGTGCTGGCTAGCCATTGTTGGTGCTCCTTGGGTTGAAGAAGCATCACCCAATCTCTGCCTTTATCTTTAGATGGTGTTCTCCCTGTGCCTTGTCTGGGTCCCAATTTCCCCGTCTTATCAAAATGCTAGTGATTTTGGATTAGGGGCCCCCTCTACGCCAGTATGACCTCGTCTTAACTTATGTAATTACATCTATAGTGACCATACTATTCCCAAATAAGATCACATTCTGAGGTACTGGGGGCTAAGACTTCAACATATGAATTTGGGGGGGACATGACTCAACCCATGACAAGTGCCAATGCCCCAAATATGAGTAATATCTGATCCCCTCCCTCAAAGAGCTCTCAGGGAAGAGGAGAGGGAGAGAATAAAAATAGGATGCGGTGAGGACCGTGATGGATATGTACAAAGAGGGGTCTGTAACCCAACCTCAGGGCACCAGGGAAGATTTCCAGGAGGCTGAAGCTGAGCTGAGATTTGCAGATAAGCAGGCGAAATGAGGGATCAGACAGGGCTGTGTAAGCTGCCAGGCTGGGAGACAGTTTACACAAGGGCATGGGGAGAAGAAACAGCTCCGGGTGTGCAGGGAACTCTCACTAGTTTGTTGGTGGAGGGTAGACGGCTGGGCAGAGTGGGAAGAATGACATAATGAGACCTGGGAAGTCTGGTAGGTCACATAAAAGAAGTCTAGACATTTCTGCAGTGGGAGCCACTAAAAACTTGTAAATAGGAGAGAGGATTTGCATCTCTCCAGATACGTCAGGCTTCTGTAAAGGCAATGCCCTGAATCATGGGACTAGGCAGGGGTAGTGGCATGTTTCTCAGCAGTGTGGGTGAGAGTCTGAGGGCTTGGGGCAAGGTGGTGGGGGTGGGACTGCCGAAGAGGACATAGTTAGGGTCAATTAGGAGGGCTCAGGGACATAGAGGAATGAGGGGAGCGTATCTGAAGCAGGAGTAAAGAACAGCTTCCAGATAGTTCAGGAAATTGCTGTTGTAACAACTGAATAGGAAGAGTCAGAGCTTTCCTTCAGCCTTTATTATTTTCAAAAAATATATTTAAGAACTCTTTTCTGCTTCTCGGCTTTCTTATAAACAGGACTATTGCTATCGCGTTGACTAAGATCAGCTTCCATCAGAATTTCTATACCATCCAGATACTCATGGCCAATGTGCTAGGTCTGGATACTTGTAAACATTATAAAGAACGACAGACCAACCTTCAAAATAAAGTCAAGACTCTGTTGGTTGAGAAGTTCCACTGTCTCCTGAATGACATCTTCCACGTCCAGGTGAGCAGCTAGATGGCGTCTCTGCAGGAGGGTGGCGGGTACCTGCAGCGGCTCCCGCCTGAAGTTGGATGACTTAGCATCTCTTGGCCATTTGTTTTTGCTTTTTTTTTAAAAGATTTTATTTATTTATTTGACAGAGAGACAGCTAGCGAGAGAGGGAACACAAGCAGGGGGAGTGGGAAAGGAAGAAGCAGGCTCCCAGCGGAGGAGCCTGATGCGGGGCTCGATCCCAGAACGCTGGGATCATGCCCTGAGCCGAAGGCAGATGCTTAAAAACTGAGCCACCCAGGCGCCCCTCTTGGCCATTTGTTATCCTTTTATTTTCTCATGTGGAGACTCTGGGTGATGAAGAAGTGGCTCCCAATCCTCCTTGAATGAGCTTCTACCTTCCTGAGACATTGGAAGTATCTAGAAATACCATACTTGAGAAAATCCAAACAGCCACCCGCTGATTCATTTTTTTCTCACCTTTCCATCAGAGCTATTCCTCTCCTAGCTGGTGCCAGGCACAGAGTCCCTCTGCTCCCGCAGGGGACTGCCAGGGCAAAAAGAGAGCATGGCCCTGGTACGTCCTGTGTCTGTTAGGCTCAGTGACATAGAGTAGCACAGCTGGCAGGGACCTTATGAATCATCTAACACATGAGGATTTGAACGCACAGAATGGTAAAGGGATTTGCCCAAAGCCACATAGCTAGTAGCTCCCTTTGCTATTTTCCCTCACTGAATATTCCCATAATTCTTTATACAGTTCCCTATTTCACGAGAGGTTTCCAAGATGACCACCTTTAAAAAGCAAAAGCAGTTGGAAGCATTGTTTATGAAGATCTTGGAGCAAGTAAGAGCATGTGTTGGTCTCGAGTCATGGGGAAGGGAAACGGGAGGTGGCCTGAGGGGTTCAGATGCCTCTGGCGAGAAGCTTTGAACTTTGTGGAAGCTTTATCCTAACACCTCTCACATCTCCCCCTCCTTTCTTCCTTCCAAACCTCAAGTCAAGAGTCTGTTCAGAATTTAGCTGTGCCTGAAAGGAGTCCCCTTAACATTACTCCTGGGGGTTTGGCCTCTCCTTAAAACCAGCCCGCTTTCCTTCTCCCTCTGCCTGAGATGCAGTATACCCAAGTGGTTATGACGTCTCTCTCTCCCGGACGATTTCCATGGCTTCCCAACGAATCTCTGTGCCTCTTACGTCTCCACTCCAGCTCATTCTCCATATAACTGCCAGAGCATAGGCAGATCGCACCAACCGATGCCTTCTACTATTCAAATAATTCCCAGGACGAATGACATAAAAGCCAAAATTTGTCGTCGTTTTTTTTAACCTGGAGAAATGCTATTCATCCTTCAATGTCACTTCGCTGGTGAAAACTCCCCAAAGCACTAGGCATGACTAATCCTTCTACCCTGCTTCTGTAGCACTCTGAACATCTTTCTTACGATATTTACCATGCACTATGACAATTTGTTCCTTATATATGTGTCCGTCCCACTTAAGAGATTGTGAGTTTCTTAAGGACAGGGAGCCTGGTTCAATTTTACATTACCATTGAGCAGCCCAGCGTCTAGCACATTATAAATGATCAATGCAAGTTGGTGGCATCGTCTTAAGTTTCTCCTTCTCCACTTCAGGCAAATAAGCAAGGCAATATGAGTAATTTCAAAATGTCAGACTTTGGACTGTTTGTGTTACAAGTATCCAGAAAGCTTCTTTAAAAAGCACGGATTTACAAATAGAAAAACAGACTCTTAAATATGGAGAACAAAATGGTGGTTGAGAGAGGGCCGGTGGATGGGGGCTGGGGGAAATAGGTAAGGGGATTAAGAGTACACTTACCTTGATGAGCACTGAGAAATATATGGAATGGCTGGATCATTAGATTGTATACCAAAACTAATATAACACTGTATATTAATTATACTTGAATTAAAAAAAACCTCTGTAGAAAATGAAAAAAACAAACAAACAAACAAAAACCACGAATATTTGAGTTCTACCCCATAAAGGTTCAAAGAGGCTTAGGTTGGGCTTAGGAATTTGTTCAGTTGTTGGTTTTTGGTTTGAAACTCCTCTGTTGGTTCTGCTGCACGATCTAGTCTGGAAACCACCACTAAAGCTACGCTTTAACTAAGTGCCATGACAGGAAGCTTCAGATTGTGTACTATCTGTGTGACCTTGGCAAGTTCCTTCACTGAAATTTTCTCAGCAAACAGATTCAATAGGACCACTTCCTGTGAATGTTCTGAGGAGTAAATGAGTTACTTTATGCCAAGAGCATCACACAGTGCTTGGAACATAGTAAGTGCAATGTAAATGTTGGCTCTTAGTCACATTAGAGAGAATCCAATCCAGTCTTCTCATTTTAAATATGTAGAAACCAGGGCCTAGGATGGAGTATAGAATTCATGCTTTGTTCGTTCCTGCTTGACTCCCCTCAGTTTACAAATGATTCGCCGACAAGGCCATCACGTAGCAAAAGCTCACATTCCTATCTGCCCTGTATTTTTGAAGGTATCAGTCAAAACCGAAACAAATGTAACGCTAACCTCCTCATTAGTCAAGATGTCCTCAAGGTCAGTGAAGAGTTAAGCATCTGGTAACAGAACGGGGCTGTAAAAGTAGACTTATTATTATGTATATGTAATCAAACAAGTTATAATACTGTATAATGATTGTCTTATGAAATCCGACATTTTGAAGTAGCCTTGGCTGCTTTCGTTTGTAAAAATGTGGAGGGGAAGAATGGGTTAACGGAGTGTCTTCCCAGAGGGGGCCAAAAGAAGAGAAGAGCAGCAGTGAGAGTGGGGAAGTTCTTCTCCATTTAGGCCTCACACAGTGCAATGCAGGGCTTGCTCTGCGAGGGGCTGACCCCACCATGTAAGCTCTTTGTTCAATACTGTATTGAACACCTAGAACCTAGAACAACACCTGCCCCTGATGGGTGATAAAAGCGTAATGAGTGAATAAATAATTCAGACTAGGGAGGGAAAGGTAGCCCACACCAGGAAAGGGACATGTGATCTGTTTTCAAGTGTAACACATACCACGGTTCGGGCTAGAATAGCATCAGCTAGCTTGCTTTCCTTCAGCACCGTGTATGTAGCCCCCGGCCCAGCAGGTGCTCAGTGAGTATGTGCTGAATACATACGTGTTGGTTGAACAAATGTCAGTTAGAGAAACCCAGGAGATCTTCATTCGTCAGTAGACTAAAATGACATGTGGTACACATATCAGTAGCGGGTACTTTCACTTGGCTACAACCCCATTTATCCCATGAATTTGCATTATCTTTACACAAGGATTTGGCAAAGTAAGAACCCATTCGAGCCAGCTCTGTCCAAATTGCCACAAATTCCAAGGTAGTGGAATCTACATTAATACAAATGTATTGGAAAGAAGATTTTAGCTGAGCACCACAGTATCATCCGTGCATACACGTGAATACAAATCCAAAGTCCTACAGCACTTTTGTGTTTCTCTACTTTGTCCAGACAGTGAAAGAGGAAAGGATTATTTTCATCATCGATGAGGGCCAGTTTATTGACTCAGCCTCCTGGGCCTTTATGGAGAAGCTTATCCGGACGGTTCCTATCTTCATCATCATGTCCCTGTCTCCCTTCATTGACTTACCCTGCGCAGCGGCCAGTGCCATAATGAAGAACAGGAACACCACCTACGTGACCCTTGGAGCCGTGCAGCCGAAGGACATCCGCAACAAGGTCTGCCTAGACCTCAACGTCAGGGGCATCCCCAAAGAACTGGACACGTGGGTATCCTGTTTCTCTCCTGAGGTCTTCACGTCCGTGTCCATTCCCCAGATCCAGACTTCATCAGATTTCCTAAGATAAATCTGAAAGTAAATATTTCAGTATTTTCACTGGGCCTTCCTTTCAAAAGAGCCATTGATCATGGGTGGTATGATGGACCCTGCTCACCTTCTCCTTGTTATCGCTCCCGTTACACCTCCTCAAACTTTGCTCAGTGACATCAGTTTTGCTTCCCTTTCATCGTGCTGGGGATGGGCAGGCTCAGTTTAATCAACAGCGACGGGGGCGTCGTCCTGGGCAAGTGTCATAAAAGGCAAACTGGTAAGCTGTAAAGACACACCCTGGGACGCCTGGGTGGCTCAGTCAGTTAAGCATCTGCCTTCAGCTCAGGTCACGATCCCACAGTCCTGGGACTGAGTCCCTCATTGGGCTCCTTGCTCAGCGGGGAGCCTGCTTCTCCCTCTGCCTGCTGCTCCCCCTGCTTGTACTCTCACGCACTCTCTCTCTGGCAAATAAATAAAGAAAATATTTTTAAAAAATAAGTAAATAAATGGGGCGCCTGGGTAGCGCAGTCGTTAAAGCGTCTGCCTTCGGCTCAGGGCGTGATCCTGGTGATCCTGGTGATCCGGGATCGAGTCCCACATCAGGCTCTTCCGCTATGAGCCTGCTTCTTCCTCTCCCACTCCCCCTGCTGTGTTCCCTCTCTCGCTGGCTGTCTCTCTGTCACATAAATAAATAAAATCTTTAAAAAAAAAAAAATAAGTAAATAAAGACACAACCTGCAGATAAGCAAAGTCTCACCCGGCTGTCAGTAAAGTAAGCTGGGATTGCTGTGGCAGGTGCTGGAAGGCTGGCTTTTTAGCCACTGCTCTCTGAGCTCTGTGACTCCCCCATTGGGGTCCAGACAGTAGTCACCTTAACAAAATGGACAGCACCCCTTCTTTAGCTGGTTGTTGACAACCCACCTTGGTATCTGCATCCATTCTTTCTAATGAGTTTGCTTTGCTTCTGGAAGAAAGATGTCTGGGACAAAGTCTCATTTAAAATAACTCCAGGCATGAATTTGGCACGCTCTTGCCCTTTGCCTCTCGCTCTGTCTGTCTCTTTCTATGTGTATATGTATATTTCGTGTGTCCGTGTACATATGTATGTACACTTACCTTCGGATCCAGCAACCCCAATTCTTGGAATCTGTCTCAAAGACTTATTAACAAAGCTATAAAGAGACATGCGGACGTCGGGGTGGCTCAGTCAGTTAAGCCTCTGCCTTCGGCTCAGGTCACGATCCCAGGGTCCTGGGCTCAAGTCCCATGTCGGGCTCCTTGCTCATCAAGGAGCCTGCTTCTCCATGTCCCCCTGCCTGTAGCTTCCCCTACTTGTGCTCTCTCTCTGTCAAATTAAAAAAAGAGAGAGAGAGAGAGAGACATATAGATAAAGTTTTATGAAAGCATTATTTGTATTAGCAAAAGACAGAAAACAATCGAGATGTCCATCTCTGAGAGGATAAGTAGGATAAAATAGGATACAAGTACACAGTGGAGCACTACATAGCGTTAAAAAGAAGGAGATGGGGCGCCTGGGTGGCTCAGCGGTTAAGCGTCTGCCTTCGGCTCAGGGCGTGATCCCGGCGTTCTGGGATCGAGCCCCGCATCAGGCTCCTCTGCTATGAGCCTGCTTCTTCCTCTCCCACTCCCCCTGCTTGTGTTCCCTCTCTCGCTGGCTGTCTCTATCTCTGTCGAATAAATAAATAAAATCTTTAAAAAAAAAAAAAAAAGAAGGAGACGATCTACTGATGTGGAGGGATGAGCAGGATATAATCTTGACTGAAAAGACAAGGTGTAGCCGAGTGTGCAGTAGGGATAACATGCTGTCTTAGCTAAGAAAGGGGTGGAACACGTCTGTGTGCGTTTGTTTGTAGCTTCAAAAAGAACCATTGAAAAGATAAACCAGAAACTGACGTGGTTATTTATAAGATGAGCAAGGGAGGCAATACTGAGGATATACCTAATTATATATTTTAGGCTTTGAAAAAATGTGTTTTATGTAATTTTAAAAAAAGAAAACAAGCAACCCTAAAAAGGGAAAACAAATGGAAAAAATAGAGAATACTATTATTTTCAAATAATGAGTTATTTTCAAATAATTAGATGAGTCAAATATTTTTCCTTCCTAAACCATGGTTTTGGGTGTAAGTAGGTCACCTTGTTTCTACTGCAGGTACCTGGTGGAGGGAAGCTGTGGGATTCCGTTTTACTGTGAAGAATTGCTCAAAAACCTTGACCATCACAGGGTACTCGTTTTCCAACCAATGGAGTCTGAGGAAAAGACCAATATGACCTGGAATAACCTGTTCAGTAAGTCCCCTGGTTAAGACTCGTTCTCTCACTCCTTCTGCGAGAGGAAAGGAATGGGCTTTTCCATAGACAGCATCCTATAGGGTCAGGAGGCTTGGGGAGGCAAGGAGTGTTGGACCCGATATCCGAGATGTCGAGAGAAGTTAGCATTTCCTGTGGGGACTCACTGAACTGGGTGGGAGAACGTGTGCCTTGGAAAGAACATGGAAGAACACTGGGGAATCTTAAAGCCCAGAATCAACACTGAAGGGGGAGTTCGATGTTAATTGAGGGGAGAAAATTCCTTGACTTCCAGTGGTAAAACGTCTAGCTCAAAGTGAATTGTCAACAAGGTTCCCACGCTACAGAGACATACAGGAGGATGAAATGTGAGATAATGGCACAAAGGAGGCCAGGCGGATTTTTAGGAGAATAATTTTAGCGAAGGGGAGGGAGAATGGGGTAAGGATGCTTTCCAGAATGTGGAGCATTAAAGCTAACCTGAATGACAACGAAAGGTTGTGGTGCACATGCTTGGTTAGGAAGTTGGCAGTAATGAGAAAAATTCACGTGCTAGCAAACAGCAACAAAATATAAAGGAGACCTGTGACGGTTGAAGAGATATTAGCTCTTCCTTGGAAAGAGAGAGTATAAAAGATGCAATCAAGAGAACTTTTGGGGGGCGCCTGGGTGGCACAGCGGTTAGGCGTCTGCCTTCGGCTCAGGGCATGATCCCGGCGTTGTGGGATCGAGCCCCACATCAGGCTCCTCCGCTATGAGCCTGCTTCTTCCTCTCCCACTCCCCCTGCTTGTGTTCCCTCTCTCGCTGGCTGTCTCTATCTGTGTTAAATAAATAAATAAAATCTTTAAAAAAAAAAAAAAAAAAAAGAGAGAACTTTTGGGCCCTGAAGCCAGGGGCCCAGAGTTCCAATGCCACCTATGCCATTTAGTTGCTGATATTTAAGGACTAGCCACGACCTTCTTTGTCAGGCAGCGATTATAAAATGGGGCTAAAGGAACTCAAATCTTTTTTCATTCATTCATTCAACAAACACGTACTGATCACCTTCTCTGTGTCTGACACCACAGGAGGTACTCTGGGAACCTCCTGGAGTATAAATGAAGTGCCTGAATCAATAATACTTACTTTGCTACCTCTTTTTTTAAAAACAAATAATACAGGGGCGCCTGGGTGGCACAGCGGTTAATCGTCTGCCTTTGGCTCAGGGCGTGATCCCGGCATTACGGGATTGAGTCCCACATCAGGCTCTTCCGCTATGAGCCTGCTTCTTCCTCTCCCACTCCCCCTGCTTGTGTTCCCTCTCTTGCTGGCTGTCTCTCTCTGTCGAATAAATAAATAAAATCTTAAAAAAAAAAAAAAAACAAATAATACAGAGAGATTTCGTGCACCCTTTACCGGGTTTTCCCTGTAGTGTGAATTGGCAGTATAGTAGCACAGGATATTGTCACTAAGGCAGTCAGGACACAGAAGTTTCCCATCTCCACAAGGATCCCTCCTGTTGCCTGTTTTATAGCCACGCCCACTTCTGTCCTCCCCGCGCCCCCCCCCCCCCGCCCCCTTCACCCCTGGCAACCTGTAATTTGTAATTTTGTCATTTTAAGAATGGGATCTCGCTGGACTCATACAGTATCTATAATGTCTTGGGGTTGGTTTTTTCCCTCCTCATGACTCTCTGGGGGTCCTCCAGGTGGTCGTGTGTCTCGGTGGGTTGTTGTGGTTACTTGCTGGGTGGCGGTCCACGGTGCATGCACCAACCACTTGTTATCCCATCCGCCTGTTGCAGGATCTGCGCCGTTCACAGCTTTGGGCTATTACAAGCAATGTTCCTACAAGCATCGTGTGCAGGGTTTTGTGTGAAGCTAAGTTTTCCTTTCTCTAGAATAAACACCCAGGAGTGCAATGGCTGGGTCATGTGGTAGTTACAGTGTTATTTTTTTTGTTGTTGTTCTTTTTTGTTCTTTTTTTTAAACTGCCAAATTGTTTTTTAAATTTTTTAAAGATTTTATGTTTTTGAAAGAGGGAAAGAGAGAGAGAGAGAACACAAGCAGGGGGAGGGGCAGAGGGAGAGGGACAAGCAGCCTCCCCGCTGAGCCAGGAGCCTGAAGCAGGGTCTCGATCCCAGGATCCTGAGATCATGACCTGAGTTGAAGTCAGAAGCTTAACTGACTGAGCCACCCAGTCCCCCCTAAACTGCCGAACTATTTTCAAAGTCGCTGTATCATTTTACATTCCCATTCACAGTGTGTGCAGGGAGCTGGAATTTTCTGCCATCCTTGCTACCAATTGATGTCACTGTGTTTTTTATTTTAGCCATTCTGTTAGGTATTTGGCAATATCTAATTGTGGTTTTAATTTGCATCTCCCCAATTGCTAATGATGTTGAATATCTTTTCATGTGCTTTTTCTTTGCCATCTCTACATCTTCTTTGGTAAATATCTCTTCATGCTTTTTGCCCATTTTCTAATTGGATTGCTTGGAGTTTTTTTCATGTTGAGTTTTGAGAGTTTCTAATCTATTCCAGATATGGGTCCTTTCTCAGATGTGGGTTTGCAAATATTTTCTCTCTGTGGCTTGTCTTCATTCTCTGCAAAAGATCTCTCAAAGTGTTTTAATTTTGACAAAAGTTCAATTATCAGTTTTTCCTTTTATGAGTCATGTCAAATCCAAGAACTCTTTTTTTTTTTAAGATTGTATTTATTTATTTATTTCAGAGAGGGAGAGAGCACACAAGTTGGGGGGGGGGAGCAGCAGAGGGAGAGGGAGAAGCAGACTCCCCACTGAGCAGGGAGCCCAGTGTGGGGCCCGATCCCAGGACCCTGGGATCATGACCTGAGCTGAAGGCAGACACTTACATGACAGAACCACCCAGGTGCCCCAAATCCAAGAATTCTTTGCTTATCCCTAGACGTAAAATGTTTTCCAATATGTGTTTTCCTTTTTTTCCAAAGTTTTACATCTTACATTTAAGTTTGTGATCCATTTTGAGTTAATTTTCATATAAGGTATGAGAGTTAGGTTGAAGCCCTTCTTTTCCCCTTCCTACCTCCCATGCCTGTCCACTTGCCCCAGCAACAGTTGTTAAAAGGCTATATTTTCTTCCTTGAATTGCTTTGGCACCTTTGTCAAAAATCAGTTGGTTGTATTTGTGTATTTTTGGCTCCCTATTCTGTTCCATTGATCTATGTGTCTATCCCTTTACCAATACCATTCAGTTTTGATTAGTATAGGTATATAGTCTTGAAACCATGTAAACTGATTCCTCCTACTTTATTCTTCTTTCAAAACTGTTTTAGCTATTCTGGTTCCTTTGCCTTTCCATATGAATTCTAGAATAATCTTGTGTGGGGCCACCTGGGTGGCTCATTCGATTGAGTGTCAGACACTTGGTTTCAGGTCATGATCCAAGTCGGCTCTCCACTCAACCGGGAGTCTGTTTGAGATTTTTTCCATCTTCCCCACTCCCTCAAATAAGTAAATAAATCTTTCAAATAATCTTATCTGTGTCTACAAAGAATCTGTGAGGGATTTTTTAAAAAGATTTGTTTGTTTATTTTAGAAAGAGAGAGCATGAGCAGGGGGAGGGACAGAAGTAGAGAGAGAATCCTGCAGCAGACTCCTTGCTGAGTGTGGAGTGTGGAGCCTGATGTGGGGTTCGATCCCAAGACCCTGAGATCATGACCTGAGGAGAAACCAAGAGTCAGCTGCTTAACCAACTGAGCCACCCAGGCGCTCCTTTGGAAGGATTTTTGTAGGAATTTCAATATATATGCATTGCATTGTATATCAATTTGGGGCAAATTGACAAGTTTTCTATGTTGTCTTCCAATCCATGAACGTAGTATGTCTCTTCCATTTATTTAGATTTTCTTTGATTTCTTTCATGAGTCTTGTAGTTTTCAACCATACAAATCCTGTGCATGTTTTGTTAGATTGACACTGAAACATTTCTTTTTTAAAAAAAAATATTGTAGGGGTCCCTGGGTGGCATAGTCGGTTGAGCATTGGACTCTCGGTTTCAGCTCAGGTCGTGATCTCGGGGTTATGGGATTGAGCCCTGAGTCAGGCTCCACACTCAGTGTGAAGTCTGCTTGGGACTCTCTCTCCTTCTCTTTCTGCCCCTTCCCCCTGTGCTCTCTCTCTCTTAAATACATAAATAAATCTTTTTTAAAAATATATTGTTGGGTCATGATCCCGGGGTGCTGGGATCCAGCCCCACATCAGGCTCCCTGCTCAGTGGGAGCCTGCTTCTCCCTCTCCCTCTGCCACTCCCCCTGCTAGTGATCTCTCTCTCTGTGTCAAATAAATAAAATCTTAAAAAAATAATAAAGTAAAAAATATATTGTAAATGCTATATGTTTTTAATTTTGATGTTCACATGTTCATTGCTAGTATGTAGAAATGCAGCTGAGTTGTATGCATTTATCTTGTTCCTGTGTCCTTGCTGAACTCATTTATTAATTCTAGGAGATTTTTATTTTGTAGAGTCTTTGGGATTTTCTATGTACAAAATCATGTCATCTGCAAATAGGAACAATTTTATTATTTCCCTTGCAGTCTGTATGCTTTTTATTTCCTTTTCTGGTCTTTTCAACCTGCTAGAACTTCCAGCACTATGTTGAATAAGAGTGGTAGGAGTAGCCATCTTTGCCTTGTTCCTGATCCTAGGGAGAAAGCATTCAGTCTTTAAGTATTAAGTATGCTGTTAGCTGTAGGTTTTTTTGTAGATGCTCTTTTTCAAGTTGAGAAAGTTCCCACTTATTCCTATTTTTCTGAGAGTTTTTATCATAAATGAGCTTTGAATCTTATCAAATGATTTTCTGCATTAATTGCTATGATTATGTAAATTTTTTTTCTGTTATATGATAGATTGCATTGATTGACCTTCAAATATTGAACCAGCCTTGCATCCCTGGAATAAACTCCACTTAGGCATGTCCTATTTTTTTTATTTTTATTTTTTTTTTGTATATTGCTGAATTCTATTTGCTTAATCTGGTGTGAAGGATTGTTGCATCTATACTCATGTGGGGTATTGTTCTGTAGTTTTCTTTCCCTCTTTCTCTTTGTTATTTTGTCTGTTTTTGACATCATGGTAGTACTAGCTTTGTAAAGTGTAATGGGAACTATGCCCTCCCATGTCCTAGAAGAAATTGTGTGGAATTGGAGATAATTCTTCCCTAAATGTTGGTAAAATTCTCCAGTGAAACCATCCCATCCTGGAGATTTCTTTTTGGGGAATTTTTGTTGGTTGGTTGGTTGGTTGGTTGGTTGAAAATGTATTTATTTTTCTTCAAATGATCTTTTTCAAGCAATAAATAAAAATAAGCATGTTGACTTTTCTAAAAAATAAAACCAAACAAAAAACAAAAAAATCCCCTAAACTGTATACATCCAACAGAAATACAAGCATATCAAATGTAGAGATGACATCACTTGGAAAGACGGGGCTATTTACAGAAGTTACAAGTATTGCATTGCTCTGTCTTGAAGAAGCCTCTTCCCCATGTGGCTCATAAGCTCTAATGATGGGTAGGGTGTTCCTGGGGGACAGGGGTATCATCAAGAGGTGAAACTCCCCCATTTTCTTGCTAGACAAGGAATGTTTAAGGAAAAACCTCAACATCTTTTTGGGGAGTTTTTAAATTAAAATGTCAATTTCCTTAATAGTTATGAGGCTGTTCAAATGAACTATTTTATATTATATTAATTGTGATAGATTTGTTTGTTTGTTTGTTTGTTTGTTTTGAGAAACTGGTTCCTTTGATCTAAGTCCTCAAGTTTATGTGCCTGTAGTTGTTCAGAGTACTCAGTTAATATCTTTTTGATGTCTGCAGGGTTTGTAGTGATATTCCCTGTTTCATTCCTGATATTGGTAATTTGTATTTTCTTTCTTTCTTATTAGTCTTAACTACAGATTTGTCAGTTTTCTTGATCTTTCCAAAGATTCAGCTCTTTGTTTTGTTGATTTCTGCTCTTATCTTTATTATTTCCTTCCTTCTGCTTGCTTTGAATTTAATTTGCTCTTTTTCATTGTTGGAGGTTTAGATTAGCAGTTTGAGACTTTTCTTCTTTCTTATGTATGCATTTTTAGTACTATAAAGTTTCCTCATGGTACTGCTTTAGCTATGTCTCACAAATTTTAATATATTGTATTTTCATTTTTATTTGAAACAATGTATTTTTAAATTTACCTTGAGTTTTCCTCTTTCGCCGTGGATTATTGAAAAGAATGCTATTTCCAAGTGTGTGGAGACTTTCTCGTTCTCATTCTGTTATTGGTTTCTAGTTTAATTCCGTTATATTTAGAGAACATGCTCTGTACAATCTCATGTATTTATTTTATTTGTTGTTTTTAAAGATTTTATTTATTTATTTGACAGAGAGAGATACAGCCAGCGAGAGAGGGAACACAAGCAGGGGGAGTGGGAGAGGAAGAAGCAGGCTCCCAGCAGAGGAGCCTGATGCGGGGCTCGATCCCAGGACTCTGGAATCACGCCCTGAGCGGAAGGCAGACGCTTAACAACTGAGCCACCCAGGCACCCAATTTCATGTATTTTGAATTTGTTGAAGTTTGTTCACAGGATATGGTCTATTTTGGCCAATGTTCCATAGGCACCTTGAAAAGAATATATATTCTTGGTTTTGTTGGTAGAATGCTGTATAAATGTTGGTTAGATACTGATGATCAATGATTGTCGAATTCCTCTGTATCCTGGGCTGATTCTCTGTCTAATTGTTCTACCAATTGCTGAGAGAAGAATGTTGAAGTCTCCAACTATAATTGTGGATTTGTCTATTTCTATTTTCAATTGTATCAGTTTTGGCTTCACGTATTTTGCAGCTTTTTTATTTGGTGTATAAACATTTAGGATTGCTATGTGCCCTGGTGGATCGACACTTTTATCATTATATGATATCCCTCTCTGTCTCTGGTAATGTTCTTTTTTTTTCCCCCCCAAATTTTTATTTAAATTCTAGTTAGTTAACATACTAACTAGAGTTAGTGCAATATTGGTTTCAGGAGTAGAAATCAGTCATTTGGGGCACCTGGGTGGCTCAGTCGGGAGCCCTTCGGCTCAGGGCGTGATCCCAGCATTCTGGGATCAAGCCCCACATCGGGCTCCCTAATCCGCTGGGAGCCTGCTTCTTCCTCTCCCACTCCCCCTGCTTGTGTTCCCTCTCTCACTGGGTGTCTCTTTCTCTCTGTCAAATAAATAAATAAAATCTGAAAAAAAAAAAAAAAGAAATCAGTGATTCATCACTTACATACAACACCCAGGGCTCATCATAACAAATGCCCTTCTTAATGCCCATCACTCATCTAGCCAAACCCACACCCTCTGGTAACTTTCTTTGCTCCAAAGTCTATTTTGCCTGACATTAAACAAATTCTTTAGAATTCTGTCTTGAGGGGCGCCTGGGTGGCGCAGTCGTTAAAGCGTCTGCCTTCGGCTCAGGGCGTGATCCTGGCGTACCGGGATCGAGTCCCACATCAGGCTCCTCCGCTGTGAGCCTGCTTCTTCCTCTCCCACTCCCCCTGCTGTGTTCCCTCTCTCGCTGGCTGTCTGTCACATAAATAAATAAAATCTTTAAAAAAAAAAAAAAAAAAAAAGAATTCTGTCTTGATTTATCTACAGTAATTGTGGGGCTATCTCTTTGTATAGCTTTTTTAGTGATTGCTCTAGCTATTACATAATATATGCATATGTTATCACAGTCTACTGGTGTCACTTGAAAACTCAAGGTATGTTTCACCAGTTTGAGTAAAGATTAGAAACCTTACCCCTCTTTACCTTCCTTTGCCATCTACTTTTTATAATTATTTTAAACATTTTCTCTGTGTGCATTTAGAACCACATTAGGTGGTGGTTATAATGTTTGCTTAAACTGCAAACATAATTTAGGAAACTTAAGAGGAAAAGGGATATCTATTGTATTTACCCATATTTTTGCTTCTCCTGTTCTTTATTCTTTTCTGATGTTCTGTGTCTTCTTTTATTGTTTCTTTTCTGTTTAGAGAATGTCTTTTAGTCATTCTTTCAGGGTAGGCCTGCTGGCCACCATTTGTCTTAATTTCCCATTATCTGAGACTACCTTGATTTCCCCTTCATTCCTGAAAGATATTTTGGTTGAATATAGGATTCTCTGGGTTGACCGTCCTTTGCTGTCAGCTTTTGGAATGGAAGCCTAGGCTTCTCCCTCAGCCTTTGCTGGTGGGAGCAGGTGTGGACTACACTTATTTGTTTTTGTTTTTTGTTTGTTTGTTTGGCTGAAGTTAAGTGATTATTGTCTAGAAATTTTCTGTCTCGCCAGCTGCCCTTTTGCTGGTCCTTCAGCAGAATGTGCAGACTATTGTTTGCAACCCTTGCTGTTTCTGGGTCGTGAGATTCTTCACTCCAAGTCTGAGATATAAGGCAAAAAGAAAACTCAGGAAAATCACTGCTATATTGTTCCTTGGGTCCCAATGTCCCCAGCCATTCTGACTTCTCTTCACCTTCAGTGTCTTCTTATATTTGTTTTATATATAATGGCACGGTTTTGAGTAGTAGTTAACAGGAGGAATAAACAAAAACATGTCTACTCCATCTTTCTAGAAATGGAAGTTGTCAAATAAGTGATGGTGGTTTTACAGCTATAAGCACTGTGCACATTAACATTGCTATCTTGCAGAATAACAACGCCTTCCTCTGAGACAAATTTAAAGGTGAGAATGTACATGGAAAATCAGTGCCATGCTTTGATGAATGTTTGTAATAAAGGAGCTTATGGTGCTGGCTTTCTGTATATAGCAGGACAGAAAATTATCGCCCAAAGGTGATAAAAAGAGAAATTTCACAAAAAGATTCCTCTTGCTTCCTGAAACTCCCCATGTCTCCTGTGTGATTGAGTGAAGCCCAGAGGCCCCATGTCCCTCCATGAACTGTTTCAGGCTATGGCTTCATCTGCTGCCTCTCATTCTGTGTATAATGACAGGCCCACAGGACCACATGGCCAGAGTGCTCACATCTAGAGGAGAAGTGAAACAGAAGTAAGTTTGCTTTTTAAAAGAAAGCTAATTTTTTTTTCTGGGTAACCATGATTAAACAACAGTCAGAGAAAGGCTTTTCTTGGCCAGTTAGTTTTAAGGAGGATAACGGATCATCAGATAGACAACGAGTGCTATGATCACTGTCTTTAGGTGAGTCCCTTACAGTCATGTATTGGCCAATGAATTAATAAAAGGAAATTTGTAAACAAACACTACCGAGCTTACATTTTCCTGTTCCTACATTTTACATATTTGTTTATTTGTTCGACAAACATTTATTCAGTGTCTGTTAAGAGCTCGTTTCAAAACAGGTGACTCCTTTAAAACCGTTCAGTAGCTTCTGGGGTCATTGAAAAATTTTGAGATTTGGGGCACCTGGGTGGCTCAGATGGTTAAGCGTCTGCCTTCAGCTCAGGTCGTAATCTGCAAGTCCTCGGGTCGAGCCCCACGTCGGGCTGCCTGCTCAACTGGGAATCGGCTTCTCCCTCTACTTCTCCCCTCTGCTCATGCTCTCTCTCTCTCCCTAATGAATAAATAAAATCTTTAAAAAAAAAAAAAAAGGAAAGAAAAAAAAGAAAGAAATTTTTTGAAACTAGAGAGAGGTTTTGTTTGCAAACAATGTGAATGCACTAAATGCCACCGAACTGTAGACATTAAACTGGTTATTTGTATACGAATTTCACCTAAATTTTTTAAAAAACAACTATATATAGTACATGATCCTAGACTGGATCCTATATTGGAAGAAGAAAATGCTAAAGGACATTATTGAGTCAGTTGACAAAATTGTTCTATGGAGGGGAATTCCTATTTCAATGTGAAATATTCTGAAGCTGGAAGTGTACTCTAGTTATGTAAGAGAATCTCATTCTTAGGAAATACAGAGCAGAGAATTTGGGGTAAAGGGGCAGGAATTGTGCAACTTGCATTCAAATGCTTCAGAAAAAGATCTGTACATATAGAGAAAATAAAGGATGCGGCAAATGAGGCAAAACCTTGACAACAGGTGAATTTGAATAAAGAGTCCATACACAGTTTTATTCTTACAACTTTCAGTAAGTTTGAAACTTTCCAAATAAAAAGATTGCTTTAAAACATACTCACAGGGGCGCCTGGGTGGCTCAGTCGTTAAGCGTCTGCCTTCGGCTCAGGGCGTGATCCCGGCGTTATGGGATCGAGCCCCACATCAGGCTCCTCCGCTGGGAGCCTGCTTCTTCCTCTCCCACTCCCCCTGCTTGTGTTCCCTCTCTCGCTGGCTGTCTCTATCTCTGTCGAATAAATAAATAAAATCTAAAAAACAAACAAACAAACAAACCATACTCAGCATTTAGTGGTTTCCCACTGAGCCTACGATGAAATCCAGCCTCCCAGCCAGGGCGGGAAACGTCCTGCGGGACCTGGCTTCCTCACCTATGTGGCCTCATCAGTGGTCTGAACGTGCTCTGGCCACACCGGCTGCATTTCTGGCATTTCCGTGGCTGGGACACACGCTGTCCCCTCTCCTCAGGCGCTTCACACCGGTGGCTCCTCTCTCCCTCAGCTCAGGTGTTGCCTGCTCAGGGTGACTTTCTCTACCCCAGTCTAGCTAAAGAAAGCCTCCCTGGCCCTGCACCTTCTTGTGAGTCTCTGTTACCGGGTTTATTTCCTTCATACAACTAAATCGCATTATGACATTATCCTATCAATTAATTATCTGTTGTTCATTGTCTCTCTGCCGCTGTTGGAATTGAAAACTTCGTGGGGCAGGAAACCTCGTACGCTTTGGAATCTTTAACTCCAGAACAATGCCCAGTACCTAGGGGTGCTCAGTTGATACTGGTTGAGGGACTGAAAGAGTGGTCATCCCAGTTGCTAGGTCCTAGAAACGGACGTGAAAAAGCATAAAAGAGCATAGACCAAGTTGTGCCCTTGGACCCCACTCTCCCACCCCTAACACGCTCATACACACTCATACCTGGCCCCTTTTGGGGTATTCTCCCCTGTCTTGGCCACCCTGCTTCTCAACTCTTCCTGTCCCCCCACCTGACCTCTCTGACCAGTCAGTCCTCGGCTTGGCTCCTGTCCCTGGGCCTACTCCTCCGATGGCAGCTTTCTTCAAGTTCCATCCTCAGCCCTCTTCTTTGCTAGCTTGGTTCTCTCTGCCCAGATGTCTTCAATTATCCATCTGTTCTCCAGTCTTCAGTGTGTGTGTGTGTGTGTGTGTGTGTATGCGTGTAATCTTCAACCATAACCTCACTCTTAATTCTAGGTGGTATATTCCCAACTGCCCATTGGATGGTCTTCTAGACCCCCTCAAACTCAACCTACTTAAACCTTAATGCATCGCCCTCTCTCCCATACTGCACCTCCTCCTGAATCTCCCTGCTTGATTCTTTTTAAAAAAATTTTTTTTAAGATTTTATTTATTTATTTGAGAGAGAGAGAGCAGAGTGAGCAAGAGAGAGCACAAGGTGGGGGAAGGGAGAGGGAGAAGCAGGCTCCCCACCAAGCAGGGAGCCTGATCTGGGGCTCGATCCCAGGACCCCGGGATCATGACCTGAGCTGAAGGCACACACTCAACCAACTGAGCCAGCCAGGCGCCCCTCCCAGCTTGATTCTTGGCAACACTCATGTCTCAGCTCCATCACAAGCTTGCTCAGACCCATTTCCTCCCTATGCCTCGCGGAACCACGAGGTACCTCCATCGCACCGTCACTGCTTCATGTTCCGTCGTTACCGTTTGTTACACAGCGTTCCCTCTCCTGTTCTCTTGCCTCTCCCATACACACTTCCAGTGTTACCTTCCTAAAAGCAGCTGATATTCCCCCTTTATTTTGGAATAAAGTCCAGACTTCATAATGTGCTGTCAAATGCCCTCCATGCTCTGCTCCCAAACTGTCTGTCCCGATACACATCCCCTGGTCGCGCTCCAGTGCCCCACACGCTGGAGTCCAGCTGCCCAGGTTTCCTTACGCTCCCCTAATCTGCAGGGTGCTCTGTGGCTTCTGTGCCTTTTCACTGGTCGCCCCTTGGTCTTCCACTTGGAAAATGCCTTCATCCTTCAAAGTTCAATCAAAATACTTTCTCCTCCATGAAGCCTTTCTGAATCCACCAAGACTGAGTTGTTTTTTCTTCTCTATTCTCACAACACACTATGCTTTGCTTTTTAGCTCTTGAGTCACTCTGGCATTATGACTAATTACTTCAGTATCTGTCTCTAAGATTTTAAGCTCTGCAGGGTTGGAAGCATGCACTGTTCACATTTATAGCCTTCACAGGCTATGGTGCACAAAAGGTCTGTACCGTATCGACATTGAACTCTCTGACCCTGTGCCACTCACATGGCACGTGTTTACTGCCTGGAAGTATAGTCCTTTGTGTACATATCTCATCTCTCCAGGAGATTAGAAACTTAGCTATGTTCACCTTCGTATTTCCACATCACATATCACGGTGTTACATGAGGAATAAGGAAGTCATGCATTTTGGAGTCCTAGGAGACAAAATTACCAGACGTGTACTATCCAACCTCACCGTTTTCAATATCTCTTTCTGATAACCGTGTTGTAAGTTGAGTCCAGTCTCCCACAAGATGTATTTGCATCTGAGTGTGGACATTTGCATGTGCACACAAATATATGTTACTATATACTATAAGATACATCCTGATAGTCTTTGAATGAAATTTCTGTAAGACTGCATATACTACGGAAGACTTCCAAGGCTTCCAGTAGTTATTATCAATACTTCTGGAGTACATTTAGGTTCTCATATTTTAGTTTACACTAAATGGTATCCCGAAGTATTTGATGAGCCAACACACGTCTCTACCTGCTGTTTCTCTCATAAGATCCAACTTGAAGTGTATTGGAAAATCAAGGTAATGACAGAACAATGACTCTCAACTTTCCTTCCTTTTCGTCTTCCTGCAGAGAATTTTAGTAGGCCAACCGATGAATTAAAAATATTTACTACTAATGATGAGGAGGGATGTGAAGAAGTCTGTAACCTCGCCAGTGGTGTCAGATTGAAAAACTTGTCACCACCAGCATCATTAAAAGGTAAAGAAAATTGGACCTGGTGTTCCAGGACTTAGACTCCCCTTTTCCTTTCTCTAAGGTGACTGTGGGAAAGGGAGAGAGGAAGACAGTGACAGACCGCGGTGCTTGTCTGTGTTGTGTTGTCCCAGGCAGTCGAAGTCTCCGTGGGAGGCTTAGCTTTTCTGCTTCTGATTTGGAGCCACCTGCTTCCCTGGGCATATTCTGGAGTCTGATTTGAACAAAGTTTAGTTCAACTGCGGAAACGAATGAGATGTAGTACATTTGTCATTAAATCAAAGCCCGATAATGAGAGAGAAAATCAAATACTGAAACTTTTTCTGCCATTTACGTTTATAAGAAATGACAAGCATAGAATTTATATCCAAGCTGTATTATTACTATTCCTTTAAAGAAAGATGATTTTCAAGCCATGTTCTAGTATGACTTCAGCTCCAAGTCATGCCATCTATAAATAACTGAAAATGTTTGATGGATGACCTAGGGACACCTCGAGGTTCTCAGTCTTCAAAAAAAGCATCACTGGCTTCATTCACTATGTCTACGAAAGTAGGAAGGTGGGCTAGCTTGGCTTCTGCAGTGTTCTGTGGGCAAGCGGAGACATTCCGATTTTGTCCTGACACAGGTGATGTAATGGAAGGACATCCTGGTCAAGATGTCCAGGAAGCCACGTGACTGTGACACCCACGCTTAGGTGAGAATTGGAGCTCGAAGCTCTCTGGCGCTTCGTCATGAGCATCGAGACGGTAGTAGACTGTCACAGGAACGAGTGAGTCTCAGGGGAGGTCAAGAGGAGGCTTGTTGCTGGGAGGAGGCAGTCAGTGAGGGGGACAGACAAGGAAGGGCCAGCTGGAGAAGTCAACATAGCAGGTGGATGGAGGCGCTGTCCTCCGATTACCGTGGCCCACGTGACCTCCCCTCTCCTCACCAACCCTGTCATGCTCCAGCACAAAACCCAAACACCTTGCAATCTGTCAAGCTCTGGTCTGGCCATCATGCCGTGCGTATCTCAGGTGGCAGCACCTGCCTCCTTTGCGTGCCCAGCACACGCGCTGTCTGGGAAATAGGTCCTAAGCAAATAACCTCTTTTGGTTTAGCATGGCCGGGTTCCTGTGAGAGAAGCAGTGCAGAGCAGGACAGTTGTCCGTCTCTAGAACATAATTTGCTACGAACAGGTGACCAGTCTCCTATTGTGTGGCTTTTCACCTGCAGAAATCTCTCTGGTTCAGCTAGATAGCATGAGCCTTTCCCACCAGATGTTGGTGAGATGTGCTGCCATCATCGGCCTGACCTTCACCACGGAGTTGTTGTTCGAGGTGCTGCCTTGTTGGAACATGAAGATGATGATCAAGGCCCTGGCGACTCTGGTGGAATCCAACGTCTTTGATTGTTTCCGGAATGGCAAGGAGCTCCGGACGGCCCTAAAACAGAACGCGGCCTCATTTGAGGTCAATTATCGCTCGCTGTCTCTGAAGCCCAGTGAAGGCATGGGTGAGTAGAACCTGGCAGTGCCTCCATTTCCTCTCAGTGAAAGGCACACCTGGTCAAGGAACGGATGTGTGCGAGGCAGCAGGGGCTGACCCGGCGCCTTTCTGTTCTCCCTAGCTAATGGTGAGGAGGAAGAGCTCCATGAGCTGGAAAGTGAGGTCATCGAGTGCCACATCATTCGATTTTGCAGGCCTATGATGCAGAAGACAGCCTATGAACTGTGGCTGAAGGACGAGAAGAAAGCCATGCACTTGAAATGTGCGCGCTTTTTAGAGGAAAATGCCCACAGATGTGACCATTGCCAAAGTGGGGACTTCATCCCCTACCACCACTTCACAGTGAACATTCGCCTCAACAGTTTGGACATGGATACCATCAAGAAGATGGCTAAGTCCCACGGATTTAAAAGTAAACGTACGTCATTCCTCATTAGTCCTAACTATTCCTGGGGAATGGAGTAGATCTGGACTTGAGGGCTTTAAGTCCCTCAAGGCGTGGGTTCCACAAATGGCTGGAGACTTGAGTAACGTAGGTCACTGGGGTGGGAAAGGGGGACATGTGAGCAGCTGAGTCCAGCAGGAACAGTCTTGCTGTGAGACTCAGAGAGGGTTTGAAGAGCAGGACTCTGGCAAAATGGGGTGCAACCAGAGCTCAAAGGAAAATATCCAGAGGGATAAAACTGGCCCAGCTTAATTCACACCATGGGATGGAATCCAAGGGCAGGGATGGGGCAGAGTGGGGGGCAGGGGGGAGCCGGGGTCTCACATGTTAAAGAGGAAACAAGAGCAAGAGGGAGTACTGTTTCTTGGCAGGTAAGAACATTGTCACTCTGGTCGTCAGGTTTGAAACAAGGTTCCATCGGAGAAAGAATGTGAGTGGGGGAGAATTTGCAGGGCTAAGCAGGTCAAGGCCCCAGGAAAGGGGGCTCAGGCTCAGGGCAGGGGTTCCAGACCATCTGTGAAGGAAAAGTGAGAAAGTTACAGTCTGGTAGCACAAATCAGCTACACAATCTGAGAAAACACAGGAGAGGATTCAAGGGGTATCAGGGACTCCATTACCGTAGGCATGATGGATGTGAGGCTAGGGGCAGCTCAGCCCTCCCTCATGCATGACCAGGGAGCACCAGGGCAGGCTACATGCCCTAGCCGAAGGCTTTGGTGATTATGGCTAAATCTGGTTGGGAAAGCAGAGGCTGCAAGGACAGGATTCCTATATTATATCAATATTAAAAATTGGGGAAGAAATGTATGTAAAGTGCCTAGCACATAGTAGGTATCCCAGGAGTCTGGGATCATGACCTGAGCCGAAGGCAGACGCTTAACCAACTAAGCCAGCCAGGAGCGCCTTTTTTTTTTTTTTTTTTAAAGATTTTTAATTATTTTGGGGCGCCTGGGTAGCGCAGTCGTTAAAGCGTCTGCCTTCAGCTCAGGGCGTGATCCTGGCGTTCCGGGATCGAGTCCCACATCAGGCTCCTCCGCTGGGAGCCTGCTTCTTCCTCTCCCACTCCCCCTGCTGTGTTCCCTCTCTCGCTGGCTGTCTCTCTGTCACATAAATAAATAAAATCTTTAAAAAAAAAAAAAGATTTTTAATTATTTTTTCGAAAAAGTGAGAGAGCTAGAGAGAGAACATGGGGGGGTGGGGGGAGGAGCAGAGGGAGAGGGAGAAGCAGACTCCCCGCTGAGCAGGGAGCCTGATGACTGAGCCACCCAGGCACCCCCCCAAAATAAATATTTATTCTCATTCATTCTTTATTTCACATGCATTCTACTTGATCTTCATGTTAACCTTTCAAGGTGGAGGTTTATTTTCATTTTATACACAGATGGGAGAAAAAGCTAGCCTGGAGCCATTTTAAGTACTTCCCGAGTACTCTTGGGAGTATGAGAAGAGCTCTAGACGTTGGAACAGAAAACTCAAGAAAATAACAACTTTTAAGAAGGACTTGAGAACCAAGAGAGGGCAGACCTCTACAACAAACAAAACAGGCACCCTGAGGGCAGGCGATGAGGGCTGACAAGGACGCGTGTGCAAATCCAAGAAGCTTCAGGGATGATCCCAACATAGGGCCGTGTTCAAGGAACCAGTGCAAGTACCAGTAGGAGAGAGTTGACTGAGGGAGGTAAGAGAAAGGGGAAGAAGCAAGGGGCAGCCTGGGTGACTCCGTCGTCTGAGCATCTGACTCCTGATCTCAGTCCAGGTCTTGATCGCAGGTTGTGAGTTCAAGCGCTGTGTTGGGCTCCATGCTGGGTGTGGGTTGGGTGCGGGGCCTACTTTTAAAATAAATAAATAAATAAATAAATAAATAAATAAATAAATAAATAAGAAAGGGGAAGGAAGATTCCAGACTGTGTGGAACCAGTAAGACTCTCTATGTTAGTAATTATATATATATTTGGTGGCAGTGGGGATAAAATCACAGTTGATTTTTGTCTAAGTTTGTTTATTTTAGAGAGGGGGGAGGGGCAGAGGGAGAGAATCCCAAGCAGACTCCCCGCTGAGCACGGAGCCTGAAATGGGGCTTGATCCCACCACCCTGAGATCATGACCTGAGTTAAAATCAAGAGTCAGATGCCCAACCAACTGAGCCACCCAGGTGCCCCCCTCCCCTGCACCCGGCCAGTTGGTTTTAAGCAGGGGGGCTAGGGCTGTCAAAGAAACAACTTCAGTTATTTTTGGATTCTCCAATACACCTTAGAAGATTCACTCAGTTTCCCAGTGCTCTCCTGTGTCTTTGAGCAATGTCTGCATTTTTGTCAACTCCTCCACCAGCCTGAGGCCAAAGCTCTATTTCTCTTATCGGAATTTTTCACCTGTTTAAAAGGCTATCAACTAGACCTCTTTAAATAAACACTTCAAGATTTTTCCTAAAAGCTTTACAATAGAAACAATAAGCCCAAGCCCCAGTGTCCCACAGACTTTCAGTACTTCTCAGGGGCAAACATCTTAACTTAGCTGTGCTTTCTAGTCATTGCCTCCATATACAAAATGATGTGTTCATACAGTTTAAAAAAAAAAAAATTCTGACATTTTCTGTTTTCCTCTCACTTTGGTGAACAGATGCAGCATGCCCCGGTGAGGACTTACCCCTGTCCCGCTACTCCTCGGGACCTCTCCCCCAGTATTGTTCTATGGCCATCATCAGATAAATCTTTACAAAGATCATGCATTACAGAATCATATGCTGTATCCCTCCTATGCTGAGCAGGGAGCCAGATGCGGGGCTGGATCCCAGGAGCCTGGGATCATGACCTGAGCAGAAGGCAGATGCTTAACCAACTGAGCCACCCAGGCGTTCCCTAGAGTTCTTACAAAAGTTTATTTTTCCTCGAATTTCTAGGATAATTTTCTTTTTTGCAATGTCTTCTTTATAATAGCCTGTCTTGGTTGGATACTCTGTCCATTATCCCTGAATCTTGTGCCTGTAGGTAATACTGGTGAAGGACATACATTTGACCCTTGAACAACACAGGTCTGAACTGTGCAGATTCACTTATATGCAGATTTTTTCCAATAAATCCAGTACAGTACTATAAATGTATTTTCTCTTGAGATTTTCTTAATAACGTTTTCTTTCCTCTAGCTTACTTTATTGTAAGGATAAAGTATATAATACATAAAACAGAAAATATGGGTTAATTAACTTTATGTTATCAGTAAGGCTTCTGGTCAACAGTAGGCTATCACATAGTTAAGTTTTGGGGGAGTCAAAAGTTATATGTGAATTTTCAACTGCTGGGGGGCGGTGAAGGGATCAGTGTCCCTAAGCCCCTGTGTTGTTCAAGAGACAGCTGGAAAGGGAAGAGGTTCAAAGACACTAGGTGTAGATTAGATAGTGAGGAAGTTGATTCTCTTTTCAATTCTCTCTCAATCCTCAAGTCTTTCTTGAGTTATTTTCTTAAGTCTTGATCCCCAAACATCTGCAGTCCATGGGCTTCCTCCTGGGCTCTGTCCTTCGACTGGCTCCACCTACTTCATCAGAGACCACTCCTCTCACTCCTTTGCCATCTGAACAGTATTGAAACCCCGCCCAACGTTTCATTTACTCATTCAATAAATACTTAGTTCCTACTATGTACCAGACCCTGCTGCAGGCATGTGGGATACATCAGTGAACAAAAGAGCATTTATTCTATTGTGGAGAAGCAATGGAGGAAAAAACATAATAAAGAAGTAAAAAGTCTACAGTATGTTATGGGAGGTAAATCCCATCCCAAGGAAGAGAACTGAAAAGCCTGTTTGGTAGGGCAAGGGGGATTAGGAATGCAGAGCCATTAGGGGAGCCCTCATTCAGAGATGAGATTCACAGAAAGACAAAGGAAGTGAGGGATTTTGTCTTCCGTTTTAGGCAGAGAAGATAGCCAGTGCGATGGATGGCCCTAGACAGAAATTGACCCCTTCCATTCTATACGTTGTGGGTTTATGCTTTTTAAGATTATTTTATTCTCAGGTAAAATGTCCTGGACCTGGAGAGACTGGAGATAAACAAAAGAATTCAATTTGTTAAGATGCCTGGGTGGCTCCGTTGCTTAAGCATTTGCCTTTGGCTCAGGTCATGATCCCAGGGCCCTAGGATCAAGTCCTGCATCGGGCTCTTTGCTCAACTTCTCCCTCTGCCTGCTGCTCCCCCTGCTTGAGCTCTCTCTTCCTCTGACAAATAAATAAGATCTTAAAAAAAAAAAAATTTTCAATCTGTCACCTTGAACCTGAAGTCTTATTTCTAGGTCTTTGAAACCATGAGATGAACAAGTTACCACTTGCTCTTTGCTTTTCTACTTTCTTCTGAGAGCCTACAAGCATTTTGTATATATTTTTTCCTTTTGAATTTTACAGATCCCCTTTGAACTAGGGAACTTTTAATATGTTCTTCATAAACGAAGAAAATGGAGAACTAAAAATAATATGATTCACCTAAGAGGTTAATGATAGAATGACAAAAAGCCTATCTTGTACTCCCCAACTTTGTTTCCTTTTCTTGCCAATATTGCTTGTCTCTGAATCTCATTCTATCATTATAACAACTTGAAACATTAAAAAAATAGAGATGTTGAAGGAGAAATAGCATTTTATTTTTCTTATTTTTTTTTCAAAAATGTGCATTTATTCAGCAAATATTTATTGAGCATCTACTATGTACTAGGCAGTGGTCTAGGTACCAGGGATATAGTGCTGAAAATGATAGACATGTGTCTATTCTCATATATTAGAATTTTCTTGAAGGCTGGTGATAGATGTGATAGATAATAAACAGATTAACTAATTAATAAAACCATAAGAGAGCCTTATAGGCCTTGATAAATAGTCTGACTTTTATTTTAAATGGGTTCGAAGACTTTGGAGATGTATTAATTAGAATTAGTATTGTCTACATGTAACAAGGACCAGCTAGAGTGGCGTTAATTTATTTACTCTTAAATTTATTTCTCTCTCATGTAAAATGCTTTGTCTCATCATTGGGACTAGTATAAAGGGACTAGTATGATCATCAGAAACTCTTGGTGCAAAAATGGCTGCTGGAGCTCCAACTGTTATGTTTACATTTAACACTAGAAGAAGAGAAACCAAAGGAAAAAAGAAAAAAGAAAAGGGAATGCCCCTTCCCTTTTAAGGAATGTCACCTGGCTATATCCAGTTGCAAGGGAGGCTGGAAAATGGAGCTGCCCTGAGTAAAATTGAGTTCTACTTCTAAGGAGAAAAGGGATAATAAAGCTGAGATAGGAAACCAACAGTCTCTGCCACAGAAATCTGAGTCATGTTTCTAAAAACATATTCTGTCTTCTCTGTAGAGAACAGATTGCAGGGATTGAACTAGAAGGGAGGTCAGTTTTTCACACTTGTCCAGATAAAATTTGGTGGTGGACTCGGGTGGTACCGTAGTAAAGATGGACAGAAGAAGATGGATTCAGGTATGTTTTGAGGTTAAGTCCATGGGACTTCCTGATGGGCTGAATGGGATGAGGGAAAGAAAAGAATCCAGAACATTGCCTAGGTTTTTTGCCTTGAGAAAATGGATATATGGCTCTGATGCTTAGTAAGATCAGAATATAGGTTTATGGAAGAGAGATTCAAGAGTTCTGCTTGGATCATGTTAATTTTTAAATGCCTGTTAGGCATTCAAACAACAGTTGCCAAGGGGGCATTTGGATATATGAATCTGTAGTTAAGGGTAGACGTCAGGCTCAGAGCTTAAACAATTGTCAGCCATTGGCATGTGACTGCGATTCATAGTCATGGGCAGATGAAATTACCTAGGAAAAATGTGGATAGAGAAGGGAGCCCAGGACCAAACGGAAGCTCACCAACACTGGGAATGTTGGTAGAGGAGTAGGGGCTGGCCCAGTGGACAGCAAATGAGGAAAGCAGCCAAGAGAATGGCTGTTAGAAAACCTGGTGAAAAGAGGGAATGGTCGGTTGTATTTAATGCTTGCTGAGAGGTGTAATAAGATACAGACAAACGTGACCTTTGGCTATGGCAACATGGTAGCCACTGGTAACCTTTACAAGAACAGTTTTAGAAGAGTAGAAGGAAAAAGGCGTAATTTATTCAGCATCTAGTCACTAGAAATACATTAGCTGGCAGTCTAGGGGGAGAGGTGGGCAAATTATTCCTTACACAGTGTGACAGTAAGAACCATGATGGAGGTCTGCACAGGGCACAGGTGAGTCGGGGCACTGAATCTATGGGGACAAGGGCACAGAAGGCTTTCAAAAGAAAGTGATAACTGTGTGCCTTAACTGCATTTTTAGAAATTAAAGGATCTGTGGAGTAATGCATTGGCCTTGAAGCTGGGAGACCTAGGGTCTAGTCCTACCTCTATCCCTGACAGGTGATCTGAGACAAGTCCCTTCCCCTGTCTAGGCTTCTTCCTTCCTTCTGCAGGGGGAAAGGTCTAGATCGGACCATCCTTATTTGTTTCTGTTTTAAGATCATTATGGAATTTTCTTACCTGTTGGAGTCTGGATAGACTGAAGGTTTGAAGTTCAAAGTTCTCTGCCCTTTAGTTAGCCTTTGGGGTATATATTTAAATGTCTACATTTGTCCACTAGAAACAGATCATTTATTCATTGTTTTAGTTGCTGCAGGGTCAATTAGTTAGGACAATGTTATCGTCTATAACCAACCGTAACATTTCAGTGGCTTAACGGAGCCACTGCAAGTCACTCCAAGATGGGCCATTTTGCATGAATATTATTTTGAATTAAAAGCAATCCAAACCCAGCAAATTGGAGAAAAGCCCTTTACCTGCCGCTCAACTGCCTACTTTACCAGGAAGAGAGCTATTAAACAGAGATTCCTCTTTACCAAAGAAACTTCTCTGCATAATAAGGCAACCTTTGTTTTCCAAACATCTCCTCTCACCTTCCTGGTCTTTCTTCCCTTTGTATCCTCAGACCCCCTCCCCTTCCCCTTAGCTTTTACAAGTTTCATGTTTCCGCACTGTCTTTGGAATTTCCATGTCTGCATGGATTCCCCTTATTGACATCTATTAAATTTGATTTTCCCCTGTAATCTGCCTCATATCAATT
The DNA here is from genome assembly GCF_023065955.2 of Ursus arctos. NCBI lineage: Eukaryota > Metazoa > Chordata > Mammalia > Carnivora > Ursidae > Ursus > Ursus arctos. The sequence continues at coordinate 9,664,689 of NW_026622874.1, read as the reverse complement.
TGATTCTTAGTTCAGCTCGAAGGACCTCTGGAGGGCAGAAGAAATTCTTCCTCCCCAATGACACAATAGAATAATTTTTTTCCTCCGCATGTAACGATCTAATGAAAGTTCTGGCAAATGGTCTTGAACACAGGAAGTCAGGGACCCAGGCTCCTTCCATTCTGTCCTTTTGCCGTCCCTTAGATTCTCACAATTATTTGCTCTCTGGCGGAAGGAAAGGTGGAGAAGATACCAAACCATCTCAGCTCAGAGGTGCCAGATATCACTTCTGATAGAATTCCATTTTAAGTGAATCGCATGGGTTCACTGAGACACAGTGGAGTCTGGGAAATGGAGAGTTGGGCTGGGCAGCAGGCACTGTATTGGGAAAGCGGAACAAGAGTCTTTGGTGGACACCAGACGTTTCTCCCACGTGGAACATTTCGTGACCCATATAACTCATTTGTTTGTTTATTTTCTAGCTGAAGAAGAGATCACCTTTTCCAAAATAGAGATTCCTAAGAAATCGGAGTTATTTCCTGAAAATCTCAGGTACAGGCATGCATGACTGTTGAGGCATAAACAATTGTCATTAAGTTCAGAATACTGTTAAAATCTCCTGTCCATTGAGTTCTTTTCGGCCTCTTTGGTACAAGTGGGGAGATGCTGGGGTGTGTGCATGGTGAGTTCTGTCAGTAGTGTCCACATCGAGTTTGATTATCTTGCTCTTTTCTTAGTTTTTAAAAATATTTTCATATCAAAAGCTAAGTGTAGCTACAAGTCATTCCTCCTATTTCTGCATTTGGACAGTCCTGAAGAAATACGAGAAAAGATCTTGAGTTTCTTTGACGTCGTTATAACAAAAATGAGGACGTCTGATGAAGACATCATTCCTCTGGAATCTTGCCAGTGTGAGGAGATCGTAGAGATGGTCATCATGCCTCTGGCCCACCATTTTCTGGCGTTGGGAGAAAACAACAAAGCCTTGTATTACTTCCTAGAAATTACATCTGCTTATCTCATCTTGGGGGATAATTACATGGTAAGGTGTTTCTACCCCACTCCCCTCCATCCTTGAGACAAGTTAAATACCACAGCGCCCAAAGGGAATCTCTGGGGTGTTGTGTGTTTTTTTATTACTTCATGTTCTTGATTCCTGCCAGCACCCCTTTCGTCTGAAAATCAAATTGCTGAGAAGGGAAATGACCTGAGATTGAGAAATGAAAGTTAGAACAAATTGAAAGTAGCATTATACAACATTTAAAATAGCGCCCTTTGGAAACTCGCCGCGAACTGTCTACCTACATGGAAAGGGGGTGGGATGTCTTGCTCATTCCCAAAATGATGCAGAAAGGACTCTTGGTCCCCACGCTGCCGTTTCAGCAGAGTCTCCTCAGTAATGGCCCTGTGGCATTTGCCTCCTGTCCTCCCTAAACACCTGTGACCACAAATACCTGTAGGTCTTTGGATAAGCTCACCCACTTTGGTCTTCGTGTAATTTGTGCTAAATTATCATACATTTCCTTTAGACCACCAAAACACTAGTGTTTCTCCGGGATAACTGTAAATAACATTCCAGGGCAAAAGGCCCCTAGAAACGTGGGGATTTGAGTATAATGAAGTAAAACGAATTCATTGTTCAGTAAGTTGGGAAGCACTGAGCGGAATGAAGCTTGACAGGTTTCTTTACTGCAAATATTTCATGGCCTTAATCTGCTAAGATATGTGTCAGTCTTCCAGAGGGTCCGGCTAGTTCTGGGGCATACTGCGTTTCTCAAACCTACTTGACCTTAAACCACTTTTCACAGAGCAGCTGGCCAGACTAACATTGCATGAACTCACTTTAGGAAATGCCCCTCTGGCCCTTGCTTCATCTGACTCACATACTGAAGAGGCACGCGTGCAGTTCATGGCCACACTGGGGGTCTGTTCCGTATTTAAAACTACTTTTGATCACAGCAGCCTAATCGGCCCTCATACCTTAGATTTTTATAAAATTTAAAAATTTAGTCATTAAATATGTTGGTAAGCCCCAGTTCTCAGGGTTTATGTTAAAGATGGAAGTCGCCCATGCATATTATATATACAGGAATACGTATATGTAAATACACACACACACACACACACACACACACACATGGAAAAGGGGGCTATGGTCAGTGAGTCCCAAGAAGAGAAGGCGGAAGTAGCCCTGGGCACCAACTTGCTAAGCGCCTCCATCTCAATTAGCAGGGAGTGGGGGGATGGCCAGGAAGACAAGGATTGGAAGCAGAGCCCTGGTGGGTGCAAGTTACCCACAATGTGCCATTGGCATCCTCTCTCCCATCAAAAAATAATCTAGTAGGTCCAGGTCAACTCCTGTTTCCCTCTTCTGCCTCCCACTCATATCCCTTTGGCTGTATAAGACTTGAGGACATCGCCTTCCCTTGTTTTACTCTTCAAGTCTGACCTTGCCTTGGTACTCACATGTACCAAGGCTGTCCTGTCTAACGATGTCACAGTAGGTTTAAAATGAAGTGGGGAGAGTTGCTCAGGGCCTTGCCTTCCTAAAGAGGCCCCCGGCAAAGGAAATGGGAGTGGTTCATAACTCACGCCAAAAATCAAGACCAGCTTCTCATAGATGTGGTGATGCCATCAGGGGCAGTGGGTACCTTGTTGGAAATCGGGGCCATCGGGGGTGGAATTACTCAGAGGAGGAAATTGCCCTGGGTCCATCCTCCAGAGCGAGTGATCCAGTGGACAAAGACAGGCCTGCAGGTGGCCAGGATCTTCACCAGGAGCCACTACCCAGAGCTGCCTAAGTTTGGAAGCCCTTACTAATGAGGAGCAGGGGATGCGGGCGGAAGTGGGTCCTGCAGCCGAAGCTGCACCCCCCCATTAGCGGCTGGACCCCCGCTGACTCCTATTCTGTGCCCCTCTGCTGGCTGCAGGCATACATATACTTGAACGAGGGAGAGAGGTTGCTGAAAATGCTCAAGGACGACAAATCCTGGAGTCACACTTTTGAGTCCGCTACCTTTTACAGCCTCAAAGGCCAGGTAAGAAACCGTGGAAAACAGAAGCATGTGTTATTGGTCACTGGGGCGTTCTATAGAAGAAGCAGCAGCCGTCCCTGTACCTCCTGCACCCTCCTGCCACCCTCTGCCACGAATCCTTGCCACGCCCACAGAACCTCACACCCCACGACTCCAACCTCCTTGCCATCACTTGCCAGCAGCGAGCTCTTCCTTGTCCTTGTGGGTGATGACGTCGTCATGAAAGGTTTCTTTTAACAACCTCCAAAACTGGACCCGCGTGGGGGAAACATATTCTCAGAGGTAGATGATTCACAAGAAAGATGCTATGCGAGATGCTAGTCCCCCAGCCATCCTCCCAGGCATACGTGTGTAAACGTACTATTGTGCCAGGCACACGGGGAGCTCGTTCCTAGGGCCTGAGTTACCTTTTTGATAAGAATCCCAGGAATATGTGTGTTGGAACATCCGGGTTAAGTCCAGAGTCACTGCTTTTCCTCGCTCCTCTCTCCCCCTCCCTTCTCGCCGCAGGTCTGCTTCAACATGGGCCAGATGGTGCTTGCCAAGAAGATGCTCCGGAAGGCACTCAAGCTCCTCAACCGCGTCTTCCCTTACAACTTAATCTCCCTGTTTATTCACACGCATGTTGAGAAAAACAGGCACTTTTACTATGCGAATCAGCAGGGCCAAGAGAGCTCGCCTCCAGGGTAAGGGAAGGAGCTGGCAAGAGCTGGAGGTCTCACTCCCCAGACAGAGACCTGCGCAGACTCCCATCAGCCCCCAAAGCCAGCACCTCTAGGGGGCGCAAGAAGGCCTGGGGGCTCTGCCCTGAGGCTCACTGGTGCAGGAGGGAGCCCGTCCAGGAGGCCCCCAGGCGAGGTTGGGGTTGCCCCAGCAGCTTTTGTGAAAGTGAGCTCAGGTGACAAGAACATCAGGGAGCCCTTTGCAAGCCGAGCTCCAGTGCCGCGCCCTAGTCTGTCCCTCCAATCCCTCTGGCCAGCGTGTGTACTAACTGCACCATGGCTCCTGGGGCCTCAGTCACAAGCCCTTTTCCATTCAGGGGTACAACACTGCCCCCAACTGAAATAGAAGGTCCCAAAGACCTCCGCAGAGGAGAGACTGCCCACGCATCTGAGCATCTGGATGGGGATGTGGGTCACATGGGAGGATCCATCAGTCAAACCGCTAAGGTTTATACATCTCAACATATGTAAATGTTGCCTCTTAAACACTATAAAAAATAATAATGGGGGGGGAACCCCAGTGGCTCAGTCGGTTAAGCATCTGACTCTTGGTCTCAGCTCAGGCCTTGATCTCAGGGTTGTGCGTTCAAGCCCCGCGTGGGTAGTTGTTGAAGCTGGGTGTTACGGCATGCAGTTCATGATATTTTTCGGCTTAACCATGTGTATGTTTGAAATTTTCCACAATAAAAGTTTCCAGATATATTCCACCTATCCAGTCGGCACCGAGGGAAATGCCACCTAGCTGGGGATCTGGAGAGCTGACGGAGGACGGACATCTCTCCCATGTTGGGAGAGGCCGGTAGCGTATCCCTACAGGTTCTGCCTAAGACACAAGCATCTGTTTCTTTTCTTTCTTTCTTTTTTTAAGATTCTATCTATTTATTTGACAGAGAGAGAGACAGCCAGCGAGAGAAGGAACACAAACGGGGAGTGGGAGATGGAGTAGCCAGTGGGAATGGGTGAAACCAGGGGGAGAGGGAGTAGCCAGGCAGGAGAGAGAGTAGCCAGGGAGACAGGGAGAATCCAGGGGAAGTGGGAGAAGCAGGCCAGGCTTGAGCAGGGAGCCCAACGCGGGGCTGGATCCCAGGACCCTGAGATCATGACCCGAGCCAAAGGCAGATGCTTATCCGACTGAGCCATGCAGGCGCCCCCAGGATACCTCTTTCTTCCTCCTTAAAGGTCTTTATTTGAAATCTGCTTTTTGATAAATATTTCTAATTATATTTTGTTTTCTTGGTTTTGTTAAATCACTAATATTGCAGGCAACTTGCTTATCATAAAGATAAGGTTCCCATTTTTATCATAATAGAAGGGACAGTTGGCTACATTCTCAGTTAAATGATTATTGAAGCCAAGACTGAGACCCCAGACATTCTTTGTAGGTGGTCATCCATCCTCCCCTTGAATACCTCCCGCACAGGAAGTTCACCACCTCCTGTGACATTCCATTCCGTTGTTGGAATGAGTCTTAGTCGGCTCAGGCTGTTATAACGAAATACCATAGACTGAGTGGCTTATAAATAGCAGACATTTATTGCTGAAGTCTGAGAGAGATCAGAGTCCCAGCATGGTCGGGGAGGGGCCTCTCCATGGTCACAGACTTTTTTCATCTTCATATGGTGGGAAGGGGCTGGAGAGCTCTGGGGTCTCTTTCATAAGAGCCTTAACCCCATTTATGAGGGCTCTACCCTCATGACCTAATGACCACCCCAAGGGCCCACCTACTCTTACCATCACTTTTGGGGGTTAGGATTCAACATCTGAATTTGGTAGAGATGCGTTCCGATCATAGCAGAATGTAATTGTTAAAATGTTCGTCTCCTTGGCTGAGCTGAGGCCTAGCTCCTGATGGCAATGCTCACTGGATGACGGGACACACTGGGATGGCCCGGCTGGAAATGGCCGGGGCTTGAGGCCCGGCACCACCACATCCCAGCTGTGTGACTCTGGGTTAGTCACTCAACCTGTCTGAGTCTCACCTGCTTACGTAAAATGGGGTTCCTTATTTCTTCCTTTCTTCCAGGCTTGTTATCAGAATCAAATGTGATGAATTACATAAATGTGCTTTTAAAATAACTTCATTTAGGGGCACCTGGGTAGCCCAGTCGTTAAGCACCTGCCTTCGGCTCAGGGCATGATCCCGGAGTTCCGGGATCGATCCCACATCGGGCTCCTCAGCTGGCAGCCTGCTTCTTCCTCTCCCACTCCCCTGCTGTGTTCCTTCTCTCGCTGACTGTCTCTCTGTCACATAAATAAATAAAATCTGTAAAAAATAATAATAATAAAAATAAAATAAAATAACTTCATTTAAATAGCAAGGACCTGACAGGGGACACGTGATTTGCATAAATTATCTTTTTTTTTTTTAAGATTTTATTTATTAATTTGACATAGAGAGACAGCCAGCAAGAGAGGGAACACAAGCAGGGGGAGTGGGAGAGGAAGAAGCAGGTTCATAGCGGAAGAGCCTGATGTGGGGCTTGATCCCAGAACGCTGGGATCACGCCCTGAGCCGAAGGCAGATGCTTAACGACTGCGCCACCCAGGCGCCCCTGCATAAATTATCTTAATCAATCATCACAACGTAGGTATTATGCTCCCCATTTGGTAGGGGGGAGAAAATGTGCTTCATAAAAATTAATGTGCCTGCGCTTTACCATCTTGGAAAGGAGGCAGGACTCACACTCCCATGTGCGTTGGTCTCCCAGCCAGCGGTGAGGATTCTGTCCTGGGTTCCCCTCTAGCATGCTGGTGACCATACGTTCTTTCTCTCTCCGTCGCATGTGTGTGTTTCCTCTCATAGGAAGAGGAGGCTGGCGCAGCTGTACCGGCAAACTGCCTGCTTCTCCTTGCTGTGGCAAATCTATAGCTCGAATTATTTTTTCCACTACAAGTATTACAGCCACCTGGCAGCTATGATGCAAGTGAACACGGCCCTGGAAACTCAAGATGATTTTCAGGTAGGGTGTTGTTGTAGCTGCTTTTTAAAATCTCTGCATCTCATTTAGAGGGAAACTCCTACAGGGAGCCAACCGGGATTCAAAATCCGGGCCAGGTTGTTTTGCCAAGGGCAGCAGCTCTCAAAACACTTTGGTCCCAGAATCACTCTGGCCTCTTAGTAATTCTTGAGGCCCTCAAAGCTTTTTATTTCTATGGGTTGAATCTACTGAAATGATAAGAAGGAAAAACCGAGGTATTTAAAAAATATTTTTAAAGAAAAATAAAACTCTTACATATTAACGTAATTAACATTTTAATAGGAAAAACAAAAGGCCAAATTCCCCAAACAAAAAATTGAGAAGAGTGGCATGTATTGAATTTCTGCCAATATCTTCATGTCTGACTTCATAGAAGACGGCTGGGTTCTCGGTGTTTCTACCTTCACTCCATTGCAGCCTCAGACGTTGCCCCTGGAAAATTCCACTATATGCCACTAGAGGATGAGGGGGAAAAAGGAAAATGTTAAAGGATAACTTTAAAAAAAAAAAAAGATAAAATCATGACTCGTACAAAAAGAACCCATGTCAAAGATCCTATTAAACACATTAATTACTAAGAAACTAGTAAGATGTTACAACTGGTTCCAAGGAGAATTCAGTTTCTGCCTGGACGCATAGTCTAGTTACGGGGCGATAATCACACGTATTCCCCTGAACACTGACATTTCTATGCAAGAGGCTAATTGACATTACTATCCGTTTTCTGCCTCAGGCAGAGCTGTAAAATAGCCCAAAGACAAGGAGAGGCAGAGATAACCTTAGTGAGTGACCTAGACTGGACAGTCGACCGAGTTGTTTTTGTTTTTTTTTTTAAGATTTTTATTTATTTATTTGACAGAAATAGACAGCCAGCGAGAGAGGGAACACAAGCAGGGGGAGTGGGAGAGGAAGAAACAGGCTCATAGTGGAAGAGCCTGATGTGGGGCTCGATCCCATAACGCCGGGATCATGCCCTGAGCCAAAGGCAGACGCTTAACGACTGCGCCACCCAGGCGCCCCAGTCGACCAAGTTTTTGTTGTTGTTGTTTGCTTTGGTCTTGCATCATTTTTCCCCACACAAATAATGCCTTGATATCCTGCAACTAGCTTTGATTTCTTTGTGCACTCCCTGACATGGCCTCAGGACCCACTGGCAGAACTGCTGGTCTATGTTGTTGGGGAGGAAGAATTCTCTCTCCCCTTCGGGGTCCTTCTAACTGAATTAAGAATCAAGTTGACATGAGACAGAGTAATAGGAGAAATTCAGATTTAATAGCGTACGTACGGGGAATCCACATAGACCTGAAATTCCAAAGACAATGAGGCAACAGGAGGCTTGTATGAGCTGGGAGAAGGTTAGGGGCCTGAGGGCACGAAGGGGAGGAAGGCTGTTAGCAGGAAGTTGAGGAGATGTTTGGAAAACAAAGGTGTTGTCCTATTACACAGCGAAATTCCTTAGGTAAAGAGAAATCTCAGGAAAGCGGGCAGTTGAGAGACAGGTAAAGAGCTCTTCCTTGAAACTAATGTAACACCGTATGTTAATTATATTTCAGCTTAAAAAATAAATTTGTTTAAGCCTTAAAAAAAAAAAAAGAAAGCTTTTCCTGAATCTGCTGGGTTTTGATTGCTTTTGACTCAAAATAATTGATGGGATTTTGGAATATAGGTGAGGTTCAGTGGGGTGGAGTCCGGAGTCGATGACGAAGAAAGGAAGAAAGAATTCTTGAGACATCTTTGATACAAAATGGTGGTTTATTGAAGCTCGGGGGCAGGACCCCTGGGCAGAAAGAGCTGCTGCCCCGGGGTTGTGAGGGGTGGCTGATTATATACTATGGGGTTGGGGGAGATAAGGAAAAAGGGAGGTTTCTGAACTTTCATGTGTTAAAGAAGACTCACAGGACACCCGAGGCCTTGCCGTTGTCAAGTTCAGGTTGTTTACCCCTCTAGTGAGGCATTCACATGAAGATAGTGGGAGCTTCCTGGAGGAACGTTACACTCTGCCCACTTCAAGTATCTGTCAACGGGCTGCAGATTATAAAGTCGCTTAATTGTATCTACATTCCCTTCTGGAAGCTAGGTTATTGATAGAAATGCTTTGTTCTTGTAAATTGCTAAGACTTTCGTAATTGAGGGAGACTCAGGTCTTGCAGGATTGTGATCTCCGTAAGTTAACTATTTGTTTTTCCTTTCCTTAGCTTTAGGGCAGCCAGAAGTGCCTGAGGAATGTCACATACATCCCATCTGCGGGGGGTGCGGGGGGAGAGTTGTGGGGTGTCAGCTTCTGCTTTGTCCTGCTTGCCTTCTGTTCCCTCATCAATAATGTTCATGCCAAAGTGGCCCATTTGGGGGCAGCCTGCCCTTGGCTCCTACAACGTCATAAACTGGGACATCTTTGTTTAGATGCAGAAAACTCCAGGAGACAAAATAAGAGATTGTTAAGCTAAATCCAATTCATCTAATGATCTAGTTCCTTTATAAAAAAGCACATCAAGCCTAGGTTTCTTCGGGGCAATAACTTCCTCTTGGCGTGATTAATCATCAGGAATTGAGGGAAAATGGTCAAGTAGCCCTGTAAATGCTGGAGGGGCTTAAATTCCTAGCCAGGAGTCTGTCCCCAGCATTAGTACCTTCCAATAGCCCAGGATACGTAAATATTTATAAAGCCCATCAAATACAGCCCTCTGCCCATCCTCCTCCTGTAGCTCCCTGGGCCACTAAACCCAGCCATATCAGACCTCTTGTGGTTCCTCAAACGTGTTCAATCCCCTTGTAGGGTCTTTGCAGTGGACACTCCCAGACCTTTACAGGGCTCCGTGCTTATCAGCTTGAAGGTCACCTCCGTCATAGGCCTTTCTTGACCACCTAGCCCGTTGACTCTTTAACCTGTCACCCTGTTGTAGTAGCTCTTCTCACCATCTGACATTTTCTCGTTTGCTCCTTTTTTAGTGTGTAGCCTGAGTCCATCCGCTACCGGCCTATAAAGTCCCTGAGAGCAGGGACCTTGTCTGCTACCTTTTCCCATCGTGAGCTTCAATAACAATGTCTGGCACATAATGGGCACTCAACAAATATTTAGTGAATGAAATCCTTTAATTCCCCTCCATATTTGGGGAGCTGTCTCTTAAAAACATGGTGGCACTGGGGGACAGGAGACTATAGCGGAAAAGCCCAAACTGGAAAGTGAATCGATAGAGGCTTGTTGACAATATGGCCATGATCGAAGGCAGAGCAGCCTGGCAAGTGCTCCCCTGGGTGCTCAAAAGCAAACGAGACACTCATTGTTGGATAACACACAGAACCAGAATGAGCCCCGAGAGAGTAGTTTCCGGAACTTCACCTATCTGTGGCGTGACCACTGGCAAGCCACATAGCCTCTGAGCTTCAAATTTTCCCCCATAGAGGAAAGCAGTTGGACTCTGCTTTTGGTCCAAATCCAAGAAGTCCTGGGCTCTTGTATAGCTTTGGACGTTTCATTTGCCCGTCAGTCCTCTCCTGGTCCACAATTTCCGGCTGCCCTTCCCTTCTGGTAGCCACATTGGAAACACAGCCCAGATCAGGAATACAGGAACTCCCTCAGATCGACTTTGTGGTTTAACAAGTGCCCATAGAACTGCCAGTAACACAGAATTTGTGGCCTGCTTATTTTGTGTGATTTGAAGAATTCTAGGAAAAAAGTCCCCTTCTCCTAAATGCCTCCCCACTGACTCTGTGGGCAAGAGGAGCCATCGAGCGTGCCCTGGAGGATCCAAGAAACAGGTGGCAGAGACCCAGTTTAATATCTGCACCTAAGCCCATGCCTTGCCCAAACGACCAGCTCCACTCTCAAGCTCAATGAACACATGTTCCCTGGCCAACACTGGGCGCTGCCCCTGGCCTTCCTGCCTTGGTTCCATCCACTCCTCTTCTCCACTCTTCTCCATTTCAGATCATCAGGGCCTATCTGGACTATTCACTGCACCACCAGCTGGCCGGGCACCAGGGCGTGTGGTTCAAACACGAAATCATGGTCATGGAACAGATCTTCAACCTCCCCCTAAAAGGCGTGGGCATTGAAATCGTGTCCTATGTGGCTGATACACTGGGCTACACCAAGCTTTTAATGGGTCACTTGGACTTGGCCATTGACTTAGGTAAGGTTTGTCTGGGCAAGAAGGGATATGCGGAATACAAGTAACACCCCGAAATGTACTGGAATTGTTTTCTTCCCAGGCTCTCGAGCCCACAAGATGTGGGCACTGCTCCGGGATCCCAACAGACACTACATGGTCCTCTGCTGGCTTAGTAAATCTCTCTTCTTGAAAAACAGGTATTTAGCTGAAAGCATTTTCCAAAATTAGAGGGAGGAAGCCATTGTAATTGAGCCTTCTGGGCTCACTTGACCCTGGCCATTGGGTGGCAAAGGACCAGGACTTACAGTAAGATGTGACTGATAATCATAGTTTTTGGGATACCACTGTTCTTTGCACAGCATTCTTTTTTTTTTTTTTTTAAGATTTTATTATTTTTTTAAAGTAATCGCTACATCCAACATGGGGCTCAAACTTACAACCCTGAGATCAAGAGTTGCACGCTCCGCTGACCGAGCCAGCCAGGCGCCCCTGCACAGCTTTCTTTCCCATACATCACCCCTAGTCTGTTTACTCTCAGTGACTGGAGGAGAGTCGGTCAATCACCCTGCTTGGGGATCAGGCCTTCCCTGGAGGGAAAGGGGCGAGTCTCACAGGGAAGGCAAATGCCCAGAGAAGAGCCCCCGGGACCAGAAGCTCCTGCCAACTTGGCCTGACTCTGGTGGCCCTGATACAGAGGTCTGTGACAACAGTTTGAGCAAAGAGCCAGTTTGAGATTTGGGAGTGGGTCTGAAATCTGCGTAAGGGCCATATTTGGTCTGGAATTATGGGTAGCATGGAAACAAGACCAGCACTCAACTCCATCTCTCCTCCCCAGCACTTCCTAATCTTACTACCTTCCTTGCCACAGAAACAAGCAATTGATCCAGGTGCTGGGGTGGCTGTGGGAACTTTCTATAACAGAAGAGCACATCTTCAGCAAGGCCTTCTTCTATTTTGTCTGCCTGGACATCATGCTTTATGCTGGTAAATGTGGCTTGGGGACCTACAAGCAAGCGGGGGCACGGTGTCCCCACACTGTGTGCTTGGTGTGGTGTGGCAGCTGTCAGGGCGGGGGTCTTCAGACCACTAGGAGTCTGGCTGGAAAGACCTCTAGGACCGGGAAGGGGAGAGCATGGTGGAAGAGCTGAGGAGCCCTCTGGAAGGTGCAAGGATTATGAAGGACCAGCAAGGAGGAGAGTTTAGTCCAGAAGAACCTGTTGGGTTTAAGCTGCCCGTTTAAGGGGGAGATCAACTTACCCACCAGTGTAGGGACCGACACACATGTCGGTCCCTATATGTGCCTTTTACTAGAGGACTTGTTCACAGAATATACTCAAAGACTCATGCTTTAGGACGAAGGGTGGAATTGCGAATGGGTCCAGGCACTGGAAGCTGTTGGAAAACAAGTTCTGTCCGGATACTCCTGGTTACATCAGATAGGCAGCCCTCAGCTCCGTAGTAAATCAGGCCAAGCTGGGCATTCCTTCCCCACCCTGTGATTTTGAAGAGGGAGGCCGGGGTGGGGCAATGGGCAGGTCCCAGGCTGCACTGAGGCCAACTCCAGCAGGGCTCCCAGGGGAGGGCTGGTTGAAACTCCACTCCTGCCTGGGTGAGTCTATGGAATTGTACCCTGTGTGCATACACATGCACGGAAGCTGGGGCTCTGCAAACACGGGGCACTGTGGTCACAAGGTTGTTGCCCTCCACAGGACCCTTCGGAGTCTCTAAACAGAGATGATGGCCTCTCCCCACAAGGAGCTACTAGGCTAGAACAGGACCACCCCCACCCACCACCAAAGCTCTCCTGTTTCTCTCTTTTTTAGGCTTTGTTTATAAGACATTTGAAGAATGTTTGGAATTCATATACCAAAACGAAGACAACAGAATCCTCAAATTCCAAAGCGGAATCCTCCTGGGACTCTATTCCTGTGTAGCTATCTGGTAACGATGTGTTGCATATCACTAACTCCCAAACTGGAAAAGGTTGACTCCTCAAGAAGAGTTCTATGAGATTAAAAAAGAAAAGAAAAAGAGTTTATAATTTATACGGAGACAGATCGAAGGCGTCAGAGTGGATTTACGTTGAAAGGCACCCTGGGGGGCCACCTAGTTCATCCCCCTTAGGCAAGACCACCTCAGTTGTATTCAGTGCAACAAGCATTTATTAGCACAGAGGGGTAAGAGTACTGGCTTCTGAGGAGTGTTTGGGGCTTGAGGGAGACACATAAATAGCGCCACTTGCGCACCGCCCCGCCAGGATGGAAGTATATTGAAAACCATTGTTGACAGAAGTGATGTTGGAAGATGCGGCTTGTGTCTGCGGGCGGGTGGGCTTCCTAATTTTGAACCCCAGTATTAGGTTTGCCCACTCGGCAGCAGGCAGTTCTGGAAATCTGCTGTTCTCCCCCATCAAAACGGGCTTCTTTCCGCCACACGGCAGACAGAAGAGCCATACGAAGCTCCCTGTGGGCCTTCCTGCCCCTCGGGCCAGAGGGGGCCAGGTCCTGGGCTACCCCTGCCTCCCTCCTTTCCCACAGTCGCCAACAACCCGTCCCTCCGGACCACTGGAGCCATGAGTGAAGCAGGGGAAGAGAGGTCGTGCTTTGCACCGCTGAGCTCCCTCCCCTGAAAGGAATCTGTGGGAGGGGAAGCAGCACCCTTCTGTACCCCGTTACCCCATCAAGCCTGGGCTTAATGCCTTTAACTCATCAAGTTTTTAATTCAGTCAAGCTGCAGCTATGGTCGTACCTTCAAGGAAGTAGAGCAACAGCAAGGTTCCAGAACATTCGTTCAATTACTTGCACAGCATCATTCCCTAGTCTACCTCCTGTATCACATATGCAGCCATGCAGCCCAATAGTTCAATTTGGTGATGAAATTAAATGAGAACACGAAGACAGTCCTATGCAAAGTGCCACAAACTAGAGCAGTTCCAACATTGAAGAGAAATAAACTCCTTGGGAGTTTTTATAAAATTCCTTGGGAGAAATTGAACTCCACAAATTAATTACCCTCACCAGTAAAAGTCCAAAGAAATTAAAGTCCCAAGTCGAATTAACTTGCCCATGTGAATAAAAATTCAAGGAATCTAAAGTCCAAAAGTCATCCTAATTTTTTTTTTTAAGATTTTATTTATTTATTTGACAGAGACAGCCAGCAAGAGAGGGAACACAAGCAGGGGGAGTGGGAGAGGAAGAAGCAGGCTCCCAGTGGAGGAGCCTGATGGGGGGCTTGATCCCAGAACTCTGGGATCACACCCTCGGCCGAAGGCAGACGCTTAACGATTGCGCCACCCAGGCACCCCGTCATCTTAATTTTTTATTCTACTCTATTTTCTTTCAACAGCTGTGGCCTAGGCCAGGGCTCGTCACACTTTCATGGGCACAGGAATCACCTGGAAGTCTTGTTAACACTTATTAACTCGGATTCCTGGCCCCATCCATCGCCAGAGGGTCTGATTCCGCAGATGTGGGTGGGACCAGCGAGCCTGCCTTTCTAAGGAGCAGCCAGGTGACACTGGTGATCCCAGTCTGTGGCCCACACTTCGAGCAGCACTGGCCTAGGCCCTCTCTCCTTGGAACGGGAGCGATGTCTTCCAGCTCTAGAATGTATAGCTCCAAGCGTCCGATAGCCTACGCTTTTTTAGAGTCCAAAGAGTTAAATAACTGGTTGCTAATATTACCTGAGCGTTCCCGAGGATTCTCTTTGCCTCAAACCATCAAAAACATTCTATTCTTGCCCCGCTCCCTACCCCAGCATTCCCACCGGGGAGCAGACGGCAGGCTTCCAGGCGCAGGTGCTGGGAGCTGTTACTCGCAGAACCTCAGCTCCTTCCAAGGGCCCCACCGACTTGTGTCCTTCTGTGGTGGCGCAGGTATGCCAGGCTTCAGGAGTGGGACAACTTCCACATATTCTCCAGCAGAGCTAAAAACCTAGTGCCCAGAAGAACGCCGACAGCTCTCTACTATGAAGGAATCTGTAGGTACATGGAGGGGGAAGTTCTCTACCTTCAAAAGCAGATCGAGGGCCAATCTGAGAACGCCCAAGACAGTGGAGTCGAGCTGCTGAAGGTGAGCCCACGAGAAACCGCTCGTTGAGTGGGCATCTGTCCACGTCCTTGTGATAATTATTTTCTCGGATTCCAGAATGTATATGTTGATAGTACAACATGTTAAGGTAATGCCTTCCCCCCAAATTAGAGGAAAATATAAATTGCCCACTACCTTACTACTCAGAGAGAACCACTTTTTACGTATCGAGACACCACGGTTCGGATTTTTTTCCAGGTATGCACATGTGCACATTTCCATTTTTAAAACGTGCTATCAAATAAAATATAGTGCGAATGATTTCCTGTCAGTACGTCGTTTTCTACACCACGAGTTAAGAGGAAGCATAGTATTTTCTCTCATAGATTAGATCTCAAAGATCTTGTTGGACAATCTGCCAAACTGTTCTGGGACAGGAATTTTTCATAGCATTTTACTGCTGTTCCTGTGATAAACAGCTTGGTGGGTAAGTCTTCGCACGTGGAAATTTAAAATATTCCAGCTGATCCTGAGTGTGTCTTTTAAGTTAACTTCTTCAAAAAACAAAACAAAAAAAACAACTTGTGAAATGAGTTTTCAAACACTTCAATACAAGCATTACGCAACGTGCATCTCTTCCACTCACTGAACAAAATTGTGCTGAGTGCAAAAGTAGATACATAAGGAAAATATTCAGCTGCTATGTAGTGACCACCAGGTACAGCTGTAGGGGCACAAGGGGGAGCAAATCACACCTCTAGGTTTACAGCCTAGACTGGGCATGCCCTCCAAGGGAGTGAAGGGCTGACTCTGTGGCGTGTTTGCCTTGTTCTCTTAAAAACTGGGCACAAGTGTATTCGTTGTCCACTGCTGGGTCCCCAGTTACCACACACCTAACAGCTTAAATAACACAGATTTGTGACCTCACGGTTTGGCAGGTTAGAAGTCTAGACAGGCTTGCCTGGCTTCTCTGCTCAGGGTCTTAGAAGGCTTTAAGATCAAGACATTGACCAGACTACCCTCTCATGATCTAGGGACCTCCTTGACGTAAAGCATGTATTTATTTGTTCTGATAATAAAGCATTCTGCTGGCTCTCACTGAGGACATGGACTTGCTTGGTTATATAAAACATTATTTTGTTTTACATAATTATTCTGTATTGTGTAATTTCATGTAATTTGATAGAGTAAACATCATTCCTTAAGTTGAGAGAATGACTTATGAGGGATTTGAGACATGCTTAACTCCATGTTGGTCAGAAAAAAATAGGTTTTTTGTTTGTTTGTTTGTTTGTTTACCATCTTACACATGATTTATTCCAACATTCTCTCTCTCTCTCTCTCTCTTTTTTTTTTTTCCCAACTACCAGGCACATTACATATGACAAATGAATTGGCTGTCATTATCACTTCTAACTATTGATTAATAATAAAGGTGTACCATACTTTCGGCCAAACTAATATATGAAAATCCAGATAGACAAACTAGCAGGTGCTGAAAAGAAAGCACATCGTTATTTAGTGAGTAGTAAAGCGATAACACTCACCTATCCCAAAGCCAGTACAGGTTAAAAATACAGTAGGTGCTACCGGGGTTACAAGAAAGATGAGAAAAACCCTGAGGACTTTGTGATTTATCTGAGTTGGAGAAGCCGGTAGGGGAGGGGGTCCCGGAACTGGGAAGGTGTGATGGAGGGAACGGAGAGACCACGAAACCACGAATGAAGAGCAAAGTGTGTGTCTCCCACTGTACACAGAACAATGCCTTGTTCCCAGTAGATGTTTCATTTTTTCAGTTATCGATGGGCTAAATAGACATGGAACAGATCAGTCCAGAAAACTCCCAAGTTTTGATTCAATTTCTGTAATATTGAAATAAATGCAATAAAACAATAAGACATCATTTCATTGACCATGAAATTAGCAAAGACATGAAAGAAGACATATTTGTACTCTGAAAGACTCCCACAAACTTTCCAGAGAGCATTCTGGCAAAATATCTTTAAAATAATGCACCTCGGTTAATTCTCTCCCTGGGAATTATCCTAAGGAAATAATCAGATGGCAAACAAAAATTTATCTATAAAGATGTTGATCTCAGGTTGATAGCATTAAAAAAACTAGGAGAAAAGAAAAACTATATGTACTTTACAAAGAGGACTTGGTTAAGTCGGACATGGTGCATTTAAACATTGGGATATCTGATATAAAAATTCTGAATTTCTGACTCTTCTTTTAAAAACTGGAGTATCTGGTGACTCTAGGCCCACATTCCCCAAGGGCAGCCGTTGGCTGGAATTCAGAGGTGACGCTTCTATGGGGCACATCTTCCATCTTCTCTCGCATGACGTAAAAAGCGTAGTTCTGCTATTATCATGCCACATCCAGCTTGCTTACTTTTTTGTTTGTTTTTTTTAGAGAAGGGGAGGGCAGAGAAATAAGTGGGAAAGGATGTACCCAAATGTTAAAAATATTTCTTTCTGGGTGCTAGACTTATGGGTAATTCATATTCTATACTTTTCCCCCCACATTTTGAACAATAACTTATGTTGCTTTGGTAATCAAAAGAAAAGATATTTTTCTAAAAAGTGGTTGCAGAGAAGGGTTAGCGAGCCCCCCCCCATATCGCATTCTT
This sequence comes from Ursus arctos, assembly GCF_023065955.2. Lineage (NCBI taxonomy): Eukaryota > Metazoa > Chordata > Mammalia > Carnivora > Ursidae > Ursus > Ursus arctos. The sequence continues at coordinate 9,647,203 of NW_026622874.1, read as the reverse complement.
GGTCTGGGGGGACCGCCGAGGCTATGCCACTTGATGCGTGTCAACTTACGTCCACTGCTTCCTATGTATGTCTCTGTAATGTGCTTTTTCATTTGATTGCTTGAAGCTTTGAAATGTTCCCAAATTATCTGTGGAGGAACAATCTTTGCAGCCAAGGACCCCTTTCTGATTCGAATATGCTGTTTTTCCTTCAGAACTTGGAGAGTCTGGTGGCTCAGAATACCACCGGCCCTGTCTTCTACCCAAGGCTCTACCACCTGATGGCCTATGTCTGTATACTAATGGGAGACGGGCAGAACTGTGACCTCTTCCTGAACACAGCCTTACAGCTCTCTGAGACACAGGGGAACGTGCTGGAGAAATGCTGGCTGAACATGAGCAAAGTAGGTCCCGCCAACCAGCAAGCTGGGATGGGGATGCCCACCTTTCCAAGGAAGCCCCGGAAGCTTGCTGCCTGGTTAGGCTTCCCCAAGCCTGGGAGGTCTTTCTGGACAATTCCTGAAAGGGTTGATAGATCTGTAGTTCAGATGTGTGTGCCTCCTCTTCCCCTTTGAGTTCCCATAGACTCTCCCTCACATTCACATCAGCTTCAGCAAGATCTCTGCCCCTTCGTTGTGGCCCTCACCGCTTTCCAGTCTGTGTCATGTTGCATGGCATCCAACATGGCGCCTTGTACTCAGCATTTGTTGAAGTGAATGGATGTACACTTGTATGGGTTTATTTAAAGGGTCATGTGTCAGTATTTGAGTTTGGGCAGCAAAATTCATCACTTGTCTGTGGGTTCACATGGTTCTGAAAGCTCAAGGATGCTAGACCATTTCTGTACGAGCCCAGCCTTGGTCACACAAGTCGAGGAGCACTGCTTAATTCTTGGCCCTCTCCCTCCTCTCAGGAATGGTGGTACTCAAGCTCCGAGTTAACAGAAGACCCATGGCTTCAAACAATCTCGAGGCTCCCGTCATGGGAAAAAATTGTATCTGGCAAGGTAAACATGCAGGATATTCAAAAAAACAAATTCCTGATGAGAGTAAATATCCTGGACAATCCTTTCTAACATTTCATGCAAGAGGACAAAGATTTCAGTAAGACTCCTCCTCTTGCGATTACCCATCATTACCCTTTCTCTGCAGCCGGCACCGCCCCCCCCCCAGGTTCCCGCATATTCTCTTTCGTTCCAGACACAGAACCAGACACGCTGGTTTCTTCCCTCTCTTTCTGGAGGGTCAGAAAGGGTCGGCGGGCTCGTGTTTACTGTCTCCCCGTCTCACACAAACCGCCTTCGCCTCTCACTTTCAGCTTGACCTGTTCATTTCGGTCCATGCAAAAATGTGTGTCCTGTGGAAGAATGTCCATATCAAAATGGTCCATGTTGTGACAAAAACATTTCTAGTGAATCTATTAAACCAAAAATGTTTATTTGTACATGTCCAGTTGTTTTTTTTTTTTTTTTTAAGATTTTATTTATTTATTCGACAGAGATAGAGACAGCCAGCGAGAGAGGGAACACAAGCAGGGGAAGTGGGAGAGGAAGAAGCAGGCTCATAGCGGAGGAGCCTGATGTGGGGCTCGATCCCACAACACCGGGATCACGCCCTGAGCCGAAGGCAGACGCTTAACCGCTGTGCCACCCAGGCGCCCCATGTCCAGTTGTTCTGTCTTTTGTCTGTAGTGTGCGCAGTATTGCAAATGGCAAGTTCTTTTCACGGTCCGTAGGGCACGATTTGCAGACACCGTGTTGTGGCGGCTGACTGCGGCTTCCACATGCACCAAGTATCCGTGGAAATAGATTTTTTAAAGTTGAAATACTAGTAATTCAGAGGTATATGTACATGTGTAGAGTTCGTTTGCTTGTTTGGTTTAAGAGAGTAACAGCACTCGACTTCGCTTCCCAGACGCTCGAGAACATGCCCCAGAGCCACCCGCCGACGCTGTCTCTCTTTGTTGGCAGACAGAACAGTTGGGGTTTTTTGTTTTTGTTTTTTAAGATTTTATTTATTTGACAGAGAGAGAGAGAGAGCACAAGCAGGGGGAGCAGCAGGCAGAGGGAGAAGCAGATAGGGGCTCAATCCCAGGACCCTGGGATCATGGGATCATGACCTGAGCTGAAGGCAGATGCTTAACCGACGGAGCCCCCCAGGCGCCCCACACAGAACAGTTCTTAGTGGCATTTTGTGCCTCTGAGGGTGTGGAATCCATGTAGACTCAGCCCATCTCTTCATGGCCACAGCTCGCTGGTGCTAGCTCATTCCATGGACGCAGGTGGCCATCTCAAGCAGGTGTACCAGGACTTCCATTTGTCGATTCCAGTCCTCTTCTGATCCCGGGAGGAGGTTCTCCTGATGGGCCTCGAGATGTCCTGCTTTAACGCACACCCGCATTTCTCCTAGAGATGGTGGTGGCAGTGCCACCAGACGGCTGTTTCTCTAGTAGGCCAGGATTTCACTGTCCTGCACAAAGCGAAGATGTGTATTTTTCATCCTGGTAACATAACTGTGCCCCGCAGAGGCCTGGTGGCCTGGGCAGTGGGGAGAACAGCAGCCCAGGAAATTACAGCGTTAAGTTCCAGCACGAGCTCTGCCGCACACGTACTTTATTCCTGTGGTTCGTCACCTAACCTCCCTGTCCTGGAGCACGGGTGTGAGGACCGCAGATGACAGAGGTGAAAAGGTGCTGGAAATGTGACAACACGCCACACAAGTAAAAAAACTTAGTAGTAGACAGATGACTGATTTTTAAATAAACACGTCAAACAATAACCTGCATGTAAGTATCATCCCCTTCAAAGTTGTTTTCCGGGAGGTTGGGTCCTTGTCTCATGGTGCTGCACCAAAATTACTCGCTTCTGGGGCGCCTGGGTGGTGCAGTCCTTAAAGCGTCTGCCTTCGGCTCAGGGCGTGATCCCGGCGTTCCGGGATCCAGTCCCACATCGGGCTCCTCTGCTGGGAGCCTGCTTCTTCCTCTCTCACTCGCCTGCTGTGTTCCCTCTCTCGCTGGCTGTCTCTCTGTCACATAAATAAATAAAAAATCTTAAAAAAAAAAATTACTCGCTTCTAACCGCCCTCATTATTTCGTCATCATCCATTGTCATCATTTACTTATTTACTCATCCAACCAACGCGTCTTGACTCATCACCTCGTACCAGGAACTGACGAAGGAGCGGAGGTTATGCTACGAAGACATAAAACACCAACCCTTGACCTTGGCAAGCTCGTAAGTCCATCAGAGGAAGCAGGTGCGCCAGTACAGCTCGCCTGGCCCCCTGCGCCGTGGTTAGAATAGAGCCGTGGAGAGTCGCACCCATAAGAGCCAGACATCTCAGGAGACTTAGCTGAACTGCCTCAGAAACAAGTCATTTTGGTTACATTGTCCCTTCCTGGAGTGGCTGGAGGGCAAGTGGCATGAAGATGGGCGGGTATGTAGGACAGCCTGGGCGGGAGCACAGCTTGGCCTGCGTTTGACTGGAGCTTACTGGAGATGCAGGCCAAGTGTCTGGCACCCCATCCTACAGAGGGTGCTCTGTCCTGGAGGTGAGGGCTGCCGTCCTCCCTGCCTCCCCCCCATACCCCCCTGCCTGGGGCAGGGCCTGCCATTAAATGACTAGAACCCAGGAGAGAGGAAGGCCTCCAGTGAGGAGCTGGGATGTGAGGGTGCCCACAATCCTTCCTTGCCCCAAACTTCAAAAGCGTCTTTCCCCTTATCGGCTTATCGGACTGGCTTCCGAGCAAGCCAAAGCGAAGGCTGGGCTAGGGGGACAGGGAGAAGGCAGGGGGTTACTGGAAGTGCAGCCCTGTAACTCCCAGGCTGCATTGGGAAGATCCGCCCTTGCACGTGCCCGAGTCCAGAGGAGATTGCATCGGGCTTTACAGGAACCCTGCACTTGGTTTCCGGCCGCGACCATGCCACAAACCAGTTATGTGACCTTCCCGTCACTTCCCTCACGTCCAAAATCAGCACACTGGGGCAGCGTCCCGGGTCTGCGTCCCGCTCCGGCTGCGATCCCGCCTCCCACCGACAGGGCGGCCGTGGGCGCGTCCCCTCTCCGGCCAGCAGAGGGCAGCACCGTCTCCGGCTGCGGCCGCCGCCGCCCGACCTGAAGTTCTAGTCCAGCTGCCGGCTCGCGGCTTCAGACCTTTAGAACCACTTCCGCTTCCACGGTGGCGCATCGCGGGAGAAGGTGGATTCGGCTGAGAATCCCATTTAGAAGGCCCCTAATCCATGAAGGCTTCAGGAGCAGAGAGGAATGGAGAAGAGAAGATAGATCCTTTTTTTTTTTAACATGCGCCCTTGACCCCCCTCCTCTGCAAGTCCCTGAACCCCTGGAGGGCGGGGGCTCTGTCCTCATTCCCTACCTCCAGGCCTGGGGTCAGGCAGGAAGTGCTCGGAAAGTGCTTGCAAACTGACGAACGTATTAACATCTTCATCTGATCATCTCAAGTTCACTCTTACAGGCACCCCGAGAAGTAGGAACCTAATATTTACTGGATGAGTAAACTGGACCCTCCTGGAGATGAACCAGTTACTTCTCATCAGCTGCGGTGGCCGGGCTCTGCGCTGGGGCTACGAGGACGGACCTATAAGGACCCCTCTGCAGGTCGGTTACAGTGTGGGCCCCGGACCTCCCTGGATGGGGTCGCCATAGTGCCAGTTGCTAGCTTGGTGTCCTTGGGCAAGTTAACCTCTTCGTGGGGCAGTTGCCTTGCTATAAAACAGGGATGGGGGCGCCTAGGTGGCACAGGTCATGATCCCACCGTCTGGTCCTGGGATCGGGCCCCACGTTGGGCTCCCTGCTCAGCAGAGAAGCCTGATTCTCCCTCTCCCACTCCCCCTGCTTGTGTTCCCCCTCTCGCCGTGTCTCTCTCTGTCAATTAAATAAAATCTTAAAAAAATAAAACGGGGATGATAATAGTATCCACCTTAAAAGGTTGCTAGGAGTTAATTAAGGTAAGGTCCTCCGAATTCTGCAGAGGGAACAAACAGGCAATTAAAATGCAGGATTCTGGAGGGGAACCACACAGCCTTTGTGGGAGAACAAAATGGAGAGGCGCGCACCCTTATGCGGCTTTAGAAGTTTCTAGAAAGCTTCCTGGAAGAAGAGGACTCAGCCAGGGGAAGACTCGCCAGTCTGGGAGGTTGTGGAGGCCACGGAGAGCCTGGGCCCCCCACGTGGTCTGAACGGAGCTCCACGGAGCCAGGCGGTGCGTGATGAGGATGTGGGAGGCAGGTGGGATTGGCCTTGCTAAAGGCCTGGTGGACCGGGCGGCTTAGGGGCTGGGACCGTATCCTGCCAGCACTAGGAGAGGCACCACTTTCCTGAGGAAGTACCTGCACCGCGTTTCTGTTTTCGAAAGACCAGCCCTTTGTGGAGCACGGGTTGGAAGGGAGCTGGGCCCACACGAAGACGGGAGGTAGTTGCCCTTGCGGGCCCGGAATTAGGACGGTCTGCAGGAGACAAGCGGCAGTGGAGACAGAGTCAGGTCTTTGATTTGAGAGATACTGGAGGAGGCAGAACATGGAGAAATCGTAGGCTGGCTTTTCAAGGAGGATGCTGGCAAGGTACAGGTAGGGAGAAGCCCGGTCAACTAGGGACTGGGGAAGTTTCGAGCGCTTGCATCTTCCCAAGACTTGCGGAATGCACTATGACATCACTCCCTCTGGCCTCTGCCCCAGCGCCCTCAGCATCACCTGCTGGTGACCCCGCCTCCCATTCCTTAGCGGTGCCGGTCACTGGTGCTATAATCTGCCAAAGCCCTTTCCCGTTCTCTCTCCCTCCTCACACCCTGCTGACCATCTCCATTCCCGCCGCTGCGGAAAATCCAGCTGGTCTGGGACCGAGCTCCTCGATGGCCTCGGGATGAACTGCACCTGTGGTTTGATTTCAGATTCCCCCCCCCCCCCAACCGGCAGGGTGAGCTTGCGCACCTGCAAATTCCTGTGGGCTGCTCCTCTGCGTAAAAGCCTGTTTGCCTTCAGGAAAACATCCATCTCTTAGCCTGGACTGCAAGGCTCTCAGGGCCTGGGTCCTGGCCAAATTGACTGCTGCAATCACATTTGGCCCTCTCCCTCCCTCCCTCCCTCCCTCTCCTCTTTCTCTCTCTCTCTCTCTCTCTCCCAGCCTGAACCTTTAGGCTGTTCCCTCCAGCTGGAATGGTCTTCACCAGTCTTGTGAGCGTGTGGGTGCAAATAACCCAAAGGCTGCAGCTCCGGCCTGGTCTACACCAGCGCCGTCCCACAGAACCTTCTGTGATGGAGGAAATGCTCTGTCTCTGCACTGTCTCCATACTCTCCAAGACCACATGGAGCTACTGAGCACTTGGAAGGTGGTTAGTGTGAATGAGGATCTGAACTGGAAATTCTGTTTAATTTTAAATAATTTTTTTTTAAAGATTTTATTTATATTTCAGAGAGACACAGCGAGAGAGGGAACACAAGCAGGGGGAGTGGGAGAGGGAGAAGCAGGCTTCCTGCCGAGCAGGGAGCCCGATGCGGGACTCAATCCCAGGACCCTGAGATCATGACCTGAGCTGAAGGCAGATGCTTAATGACTGAGCCACCCAGGCGCCCCAATTTTAAATAATTTTAATGTCAATGGCCGCATGTGGCCACTGGCTCCCAGATAGGACAGTGCAATAACTTTATTAAACTTAGGGGTGCCGGGCCCGTGGGAGCCCTACGCTCCGCATTCCTCTGGGTCTCTCGCACATATTAAGAGAGCCCCTACAAGATAAATGAAACACTTATGTTTTTTTCTATCAAGTTCTTTTTTTTTTAATTTATTTTTATTCATTTATTTGACAGAGCAAGAGAGGGAACACAAGCAGGCCTCTGATGCAGGGCTCGAACCCAGGACCCTGGGATCATGCCGTGAGCTGAAGGCAGAGCCTTAACGACTGAGCCACCCAGGTGCCCTCTTTTATCAAGTGCTGAGAAACTCTGTCATTATAAAAAGAACCCTATAGAAAGCCAGAGAAAGACCCGAGAATGGATTTAGAGACAAAGCTCAGTGTCCTTGGAGTCCGAGGTGGGGAAGGCAAAACCCCAAGCTTTCAGCAAGCTGGCCTTCGCTTGGCCTGGTCCCCCCGCCTCAGCAGAGCCGCGATTGGGGCGCAGGAGGGCAAAGTAAACCCCAACCGTGCCAGCCGCGCAGCACTGGGGGGCAGGGCTCCGAAGCAGAGGTGGGAATGCTAAACCTGCCAGACTTCCTCCTTCCAGTGGGGGAGATCCAAAAAAATAAAGAAAAAATAAAGAACCCAGCCCTTCCTTCTGTTCAGGGCACCTGCGGCGGGGCCCGAGGCTCCCCGTGAAGGAATGGACGGGCGATCAAACCCAAAGCTGAGCCAAGAGCGGACAATAGCTGAACATCCTGTTTGCAGGAGGAAAGGGAAGCTGGAAGCAGCAGGTCCTCTGGGACTCGGGGAGCTTGAAAGGTTTGTGTTTCCTTCCTTGTAAACACAGCCAGGCCCCTGTAGGTGCTGGAGCTCCGGCCTGCTCCTGCCCCCGCTGTTCCTCTTACAGTCCAGCCAGGGGCCCTTCTGCCAGCCCCGGGGGGCTTTGGGAAGGACGTGATGGGGCAGTGAGGTCGAGAGCCACCCCCATCACCCTCAGATCCCCGTTGCCAGGGGGCTGTTCTCACCCTGTGCTGCTCGTAGCTGCAAATAATTACATTGGCCTTTTTTCGTTACTAGTTCATGAGAACAAGTGACAATGACAGGACCACTTGGGATGGACAAAAACAAGACAACGAGAAACAAATATCCAGGAAGTCAGAAATGGTTTTAAACATGGTGCATCAACACAAGAGAAGGCCCCCGAGGTGCTACTGGCCCGTGGCCTAGTTCTTTCCATGCTCACCCGGAAGCTTCTCTGGCACAGTGCTGAGGGGAGAAGGCGAACTGCTGAGTACTATGCTCCCGTCCTTGTTTCTGGAACCCAAACGACATCGTGTCTGGGGCCGTGTTTGGATCCTGATTTGAAGAAACTATTTGTAAAATGCCATTTTTGAGACAAGGGGAAATTTGAGTATGAACTAGGTTTTAGATGAAATCAAGGAATTATTTTTTTGAAGATTTTATTTATTTGAGAGAGAGTGAGCGAGAGAGAGAGAGAGCACGAGCCGGGGCAGAGGCAGAAGAACAGACTCCCCCCTGAGCAGGGAGCCCCACATGGGCTCGCTCCCAGCACCCCGGATCATGACCTGAGCGAAGGAAGGCAGACGCTTAACCAACTGAGCCACCCACGCGCCCTGTAGTCAAGGAATTATTGTTTAAATGTGTGTTTTTTTAATTTTAATTCAGTTAATTAACATAGGATGTATTATTGGTTTCAGAGGTACGGGTCTGTGATTCATCAGTCGTATACAACACCCAGTGCTCATCACATCACGTGCCCTCCTTAATACCCATCCCCCAGTGACCCCATCGCCCCTTCAGCAACCCTCAGTTTGTTTCCTATGATTAAGAGTCTATGGTTTGTCTCCCTCTCTGGTTTCGTCTTGTTTTATTTTTTCCTCTCTTCCTCTTTTGTTAAATTCCGCACATCAGTGAGATTATGTAATTGTCTTTCTGACTTATTTCGCTTAGCATAAAACCCCCTAGTTCCATCCACGTCATGGCAAATGGCAAGATTTCTTTTTTTTGTTTGTTTGTTTTTTTTAATGTCTCTATTAGGGACACCTGGGTGGCTTTGTCAGCTGAGCCCTGGCCTCTTGGTTTCTGCTCAGGTCTTGATCTCTGGGTCTTGGGATCAAGCCCATGTCTGGCGTGGAACTCTTTCTCTACCCCTCCCCTTGTGCACTCTCTCTCTCATAAATAAATCTTTTTTTAAAAAGTTTCTGTTAAATGTGACATCATGGTTATGTAAGAAAATTTACATATTTTTAAAGATGCCCAAAGAATGTCGGGTGAACTGACATGTTTTGGGAGTTGTTTTCAAATAATTCAGAAAAGAGGAAAAGGAAGGAAGGAGTGGATGAAGCAATCATTGAGGACAGATATGTGGAAGTGGATTTTACTATTCTCTTTTGTGCCTGTTTGAAATTCTTCATAATAAAATATCTCGATATACAGGAAGAACGTGTATGTGTGGGAACCTACCAGAAAAACATGGTCAGTTCCCTACACAAATGCCACTTTCCTCCTCTGCGAGAACGCTCCCTCAGCCGTCACAGGCAGCTGGGACGATTAAGTCATTGGTTCCTAAATCCAACCTGGTTGGCATTGGAATCACCCAGAAGGGCCAGGAGGGAGCCTTCAGCTTTAAGGGGGAAGACACAGCTGAGGTTTCCTCTTAAATCCCGCCAAAGTAGCCCACCTGAGTATACATCCGGTTGGCATGTTCCCCAGGCAGCTCGGAAACCAGAGCCCCAGCAGGAGGAAACTCCCCAGTACTCAGTTCTCAGCACCCCGCCTCTGTGAGCTGGGGGAGGCGTCCCTCTTTTTGCCACATCCCGGGATGGATGCGGTTCCTGGGAGATCCGCTCCCGCAGGCGGTCCCGCCAGCTCCCTGAGTGTGAAGGTATGGAGGCCAGGGGCTCGTGCCTCCATGGGACTTTATCACAGTAATAAATCCCTAGAAACCATCACTGCTCCTTAGACATTCGTAGCTCTCCACAGGCTATCACCATATTGTCTTCCAGCTGAGGTCAAGGCCCCTGGGCCTCTGTGTCTGTACAACACCTCCCTCGCTTCACCCCCACCTAGCTCCTAAGGACAGAAAACTGCATTTCGGTCCCACAACACATCGATTTGAGCAAGGAAGTTCTTTGTTTTGCTGAGCTAGGCCACGGGGCACGTGTTTAAGAACAGGGCTTGCGATCCCACAGCCCCAAGCCCAGCCCTGCCTCTCCGGGCCTTAGTAGCTGAGTGAGCTCGGGCAAGTTCTAGCCCGTAAGCATGACCCCGTCCTTCTAGAAGTGGGTTTAAGATTAGTACAACTGGCGCACACTTACGCTCTACAGAGTAAGGGCGGAGGGCTGGCGCACAGCAAGTACTTAGTAGCTATTCGTTATTACCCTTACGTCCCCTGCTACCCTGGCACAGCGCCTGGGGCGGGACAGTTCTCCATAGAAACGTGCTGAACGAATAACACCCATCATCAACCAGTCGACACGTGCGGAGCCCCTGCTAAGCGCCAGGCCCTGTTCTGTGCACTGAAGACAGAGCAGCGAACAGAACAGCAAAGCTCTGGGGCTTGTGCTCCAACAGGGAGAAGCAGACAAGCACACGTACAGCTGGACAGAAGGAGAAAAACGGAGTGGCATTAAGGGGGCCGGGGAGCCAGCGGTGGGGGGGGGGGGTGCTGCTCTTTCATCTACGGCAGAGGGCTCTCTGAAGTGAGCAGAGACTTACAGGAAGTGAGGGAGCAAAGCACCCACTGCGAGCTCGGGGCAGAGGGGACGGCAGGTGCAAAGGGCCGGAGGCCGGCAATGCGTGATGTTCCTGAAGAATGAGGCCACTGTGACCCGAGTGCGATGAAGGAAAAGGCTTTCATCTCTTTTAATACTTGGGTTGGAAATGAGCACAGGACACGATTCGGTAATTGAAAAAGATGTATTAAAATATTCACAAAAGTACAATTCTGAAGAAGGAAAAAACCAACAAATAATAATGAACTTGATGCTTTTTCCCGAGCTGGATACATTTCTACTGAAAACCTACAGGTGGTTTGGGATTTTCACCTCGAAGTGATCCCTTCTGGGTGGCCCCTGATCACACGGAATGTTAAAAGGTCTCGTTCTGCCAATAATTAGACATGGGAGGGCAGCTCTGTGGGCTGAGAGCAACCCCACTGCTGTCATCTGGGGCCTGGCACGCAACGCTGGGACCCAAGGCAAAGGGCCAAAAACCCAGAGGAGGTTAGGAGAAAGCCCCGAGGCTGAGGTGCTCTACCCAAGCCTGCCCCACAGACCCAGAATGACACTGGCTGGCGGAGGAGGTGGGGGGGAGGCAGCAGGGGGGCAGCAAGGTGGGGTGGAGGCCGGTGGGTGTCGCTAGAGGGGGCGCGGCGCTGGTGCCCTGGGGTGGCAGCTTCACAGCAATCAGGACTGTCACTCTCAGGAGGTATTAGGAGGGTCTCCTTTATTCACAGGACCCGGCAGGGGGGACGGAGGAGGCCCCTTTTCTCTGCAACAGCCGACTGCAAGGAAACATTGCACGCACTTGGTCTCTCAACAATTGGTGAACTTTCTGCCTTACAACAGTCCTGGTCAGCTGTCCAAGTCTCACGGTGGCAAAAGCGCCCCAAGAATGTTGTCATCTCGGCATCCGATGGAAGAAGGGGGACAATCCCAGCCCCCCCCCCCCAAACACACACGCACACACAGGTCTTCGGAGCCTCCTGCAGTTCTCGGAACGGATACAGGGAAGTTTTGGGGGGCAAGGCAAAGTTGCCCGCCTTGCAGAAACATCTCGGGTGAGCCCCGGGGCCATCACAGCAAGGGGGTCCTCGGGAAATACAAGGCCACACGGCCAGACGGGGATTAGTGTCAAAGCTCATAGACCCTTCCTGCATTATCACCTCGCGCCACTTCTGTACCCAAGGCCCTCCGGGAGCACGCGGACACTCGGCCTCAGTTTCCCTCACGAAGGGGACAGGAGACGGGGAGGCCAAGGGAGCTGCTCCGGGCACGCCTCAGACGCAATGGCAGGAAAACCAGCATTACCCGAACGTGTTCTGTGACCTGCTGGCCGGTATCCTGCCCACGACCAGGGTGTTCCACTTCGTTTTAAGTGGAAAAGAAATTCTGTTACAACAAAATAATCCAGGAAAAAGGGGGAATGACAATAAAAAGAAGGGTTCGCTGATCTTCGCCATGTTTTTCATTCCCAGTAAAAGATAAACTCACTGGCTTGAGATGGGGTAAGGAGGGTAGTCAATGGAAGAAGATGAATTCTTAGGATACCCAAAATTCTTCCTCGTCTCATTATCAATTCCATATAATGGGAAAAAGTGGGGGGAAAAAAGTAAAAACAAACAAAAAAGAAAAACCAAACCCCCCCCCCCAAAACTCCAAAAACAGTAACAGAGAAGAGACTTCCAGAGTAGAAGTGCTAATAACCCTACCTGCTGATTTAAAAATCTAGACTCTCTTTACCTTTGACACACCGTGAAGCTATTACAGAACCATGACTAATGCCGCCTCTTGCCGGAATCATGATGGAAGCTTTTACAAGGATGATTCTCTGGAGACAGCTCTGGGAGGCTAGACTGGCTTCTAATGATCCCATTTGTGCCGACTTAAAAGGAAATAAAATCCCTCTCCTTCGGCTGTATGGGGATCCTTATTTTGAGCAGGAGGGACTTGGGCAATGAACATAAGTGGTACCTTTTACTCTCCAAATGGTACAGTGCTCCTCCAGCAAGGCCTAGGTTCCTACTTGAGTCATGTATTTGTTATCGATCTAAACGTACCTAGAAAGAGGTGACCTTGGCATTTATCCTTTGCTGGTCTTGCCATGACAAATGCACAAACTGATACAATAAAGGGTTTAACATTAAAGTCGGTCTCACGGTCTGACGACACTTAAAGCAAAAAACTGCCCTGTATCTGAGAGAGGAAAAACACCAACAAAAACGTCTCAAACTTCAAGTGGCACGGCTAAGGGAGGTTTTCTAAATCCTAGAGCCCAAGAGGTGGGGTTAACACTGGGTTAGAGGCCCCCCGGGCACGCTGCCATCACAGTGTCTCCACTCCAACCACGATCAATGCTACGACTGGTTAAGCCCTTAGATAAAAGGGCCATGTCTACTGAAATACGAAAGATCTGCTACCGTCTCCACGAAGGCAAACCACACCTAAATGACAGCGACAGGAATGTTTCTGACTTTTCCCAACTGGAAAGGACCCTGAAAGAAAGTAAAAACAGCAAGACAATTTATATATACGTAGAATCATACCATCTTTTCGTCATGCAACACTGGCTCCCCATATCGGATTAAATAGAATATTTATACACATCCTTTATACACATCTTTTTCTCCTTCCATGAATAAACTGTGTTTGTCCTTGCCCGGCTCTCCAAGGCCACACGTGGCTATGGGTTCCATTTTCTGCACAAGTGTCCCATTTCGTTGGTTTCTTGCTTAGGATATGTTCTGGGTCTTCTCTTAATTTTTCCGGATGTCCGCGTACACCACAGACTCTGACTTGTTAATCCTGTCGCTGTGATGTCCACCAGAGTGGTCTAACTGCGCGTATATGACTGGGCCCTGGAGAAGAGAAACACAATTAAGGGTTTGGGAAAACCCGGTGGTCCCTTTGGGGGCAGGTGCAGAAGCAGTATTACAGCGGTAACATTAGGGTTCCAGAGTCATGAGCTCCTTCTTCTGAATGTCTTCAAGAAGACCCCTTAGAAACAGTATGTCCAGGGCTGACCCTAAAACAAGGCTGCAGATGCTTCGGTGACCGTGAAAGCTGGTGCACGGAGGCATATGACATCACACAGTACATCGACTTCTGTATCTGACTGGGAATTTCTATACAATATAATATTCCTCCTCAGGAATTACCCTCATCTCCATACGTGCCACAGAATTCCTCAACCCCTGTAACTGGGATCAGGGTTTTCAGGTCGAAGATGGGCACTTCCCCAACCAACCTGAGCCCCACTGAAATCGCGAGCCTCAGATCAATGTCCCTCAGAAAGCAGCACGTTGGGCATCACCCACAGATACGGCCAATCTGAACTGGTCACTCTGTACAAACAGGTGCTTAAAAACATTTCGAATATTCTCTCATGTACCTACTTAGAGTATAATTCTTTTGGTCTGATCCTATCCTAATAAAGGTATTGCCTCTTCAGTATCTAAGACCAGGTAACTATTTTTCCTGTTTTAAAGTAAAAAACCAAAAAGCTATGACCTGGAGCAATGTACATACAGAACACTCTGGATAGACTAGTGGAGACCAAGTCCTCCCTTTGGCCTCAGCAGTGAGAAGGGGGCTCCAGGGTCCCACAGGGCAGCCAGGGCAGGAGGGCTGCCGGGGGTGGACAGTGAGTTCTCTCTCCGGCTCCTGGGGGAGGAGGTCTGAGCAGAGGCTGGAGTTTCAAAGATCAAACGGGTGCTTGCACTTTACGACCCTCATCGTCCCCTCCAACCCGGAGATTCTCAAGTCAACAATAACACAACAGCCCTGAGTGCAAAAGACAAGTTCAATATAACGCAAAGTCGACTTTTCTCCCAATCCAGGAAACTCTCCTTGAGAAGCCAAATATGGTGCTTCAGCTTTCAACTTTGCAATCAGAGGCTCAGTAGCCAGAAGCCCGCAGTTTCAACTAAACATCTTTATTCCCACCTAGGAGCCCCATAGCCTGCATCCCCTAACGTGTCATGGGGGAGCCCGAGGAGTGCAGGCGCTCCGACTTCTCCAGAAGGAACATGCCGGCTGTCAGGGCTGCACGGTGTGCACCCGAAGTGGTTACAAAACAATATCCCAGGGCCGCCTCTCAGGCCAACAGCCTGTCCACTAACAGACTGTGATGGAAACCACTGCAGACAGTCCAGCCAACTGATCTGGTCCAGCCAGAGGTTGCTGAACTGCTCCTGACCAGATCTGCCCAGCCAACCTACTGGGAGCCAAAAAAATATGGTGGCTGGCTTAAGCCGGTATGTTTTGGGGTGGTTTGTTACACAGCAATAGCTAACGGATCTACTAGGTGAGTGGAAAAGAAAGAACAGAGAGAACAAAGATGAAGAAAGAATAGAGAATAAGCCGAGAATCAGTCAGTAAATGTTACAATACCAGTAAGGTGTCTCATTGAGACAGTGCTGTCTTTCATGCCAAAAGGACGCAACAATTTGTCGAAAGCAACTGGGAAAACACTGATAGATGAAAGCATTCCCTCCTGTTGACGGATTTTTTTTTCCCCCAAACTGCTTCCCACTATCCCATGTCCTCGCTCCCTTTCCCTCTTCCAATGGGGTCTTGAGGTCAGGGATTTTGTTAGGTAAGTGCCTGGAGCAGGACTGGGCAGACCCAGTAGGTGCCCATGAAGGGCTGGATGGCGTAATGGAGCCAAAGGAATTCTGGGATGTGGGTCACGATTGGGCATCGGCTGACAGATCTAGCTCAATCCAGAACAGCTCTTTGAAGCCAGGTTCTGAAGGTGATCTGGAAGCCGAAAGTATCCTGGGTCTCTGTGGAACATGGAAGAGGATCCAGGGGACCAAGATCAATGTGGAAATGACTCCACCACTGCTAAGATCGTCACTCTTTGGTATTCGAGAATTAAAACACCACCAAGAACAGCACCTATGCTAACCCAGATGTTTTTACTGCACACCTTGGCACTCACCCCCTCTACCCTCCACTTTTTTGTGCAGGGTGGGGGTGGGCTTTACCACAAAGAATTACAGCAATCCAGTGAAAAATTGCTCTGGATACATTTTCCCCCAACTATTTACAACATAAATTGTCCTTAACTACTGAAAATGTTTCAAGAAACGAATTGCTTGACCCAGGTCTCTTCTTTTAAGTGCCAACTAGAGATAAAATTACTCCTGAATTTCACGTGTATGAAATCCATTCCAATATAAAAAACATACTGGTGAAGGTGGGAGGAGAGGGTTCTTGAGGAAAGGGCTACAGAAGAGCAAGGACGCCTACCTCCAAACACGCACGAATGACGCCGCAGCTACCGTGTCCTGTCCTGCTGTCTGTCCACTTCCCATCGTCTCTGCGGCCCTTTCTAATCTCAGCGGCGCCTGAGCCCCTAGCAGAGGTAACCCCAAGAGAGAACATCTGCTTTTACCATATGCTCGGTGACCGTTCACAAAACACCCTTTTCAGGAATCGCTGCCAAAAACAGGTGTGAAACACAGCTGCAAGTTCGGATTCTGAGATAAACGAGACCGAGTATCAGAGCGGCCGTGAAAGGAACCGGACAGGCAGGAGAAAATCAGCATCTGCCTTCGAGCCAGACAGATCTGGATCTAACAGCAGCTCTGCCACTACCTAGTAACCTTGAGCCAGTGTGACTCAACCTGACAAAGCTTCCTTTTCTTCAAGTGTTAACACAGGGACGATACAAGAACCGGCCTCGTAGGGCCGCAGGGAGAACCCGAGGCGGCGCTGCGCATGCGCACTTCAAACCTTCCCCCCACGCTGACAGGTGCCTAACTAGTCCCTAACTAGTCCTCTCTCCATCACCGCCCCCCACCCATTCCTGCCTTTTGCATACAAAACATTAACCATTTCCACAAAAGGATTCAGGAAAGAGACCCACAGAAATTACTTTAAACGAAACTACACAAAGGAAGAATTTTACTCCTCATCCCTAATGCCAGCATACTCTACGTGGTGCCTACCCAACACCCTTGCCAGCCCGACCTTCTGCTTCCACTTCGCTGGATGAACCCTAATTTGGGTTTGGTGTTCATGGCCCCTTCACCCGGGTAAATTAGCCCACCGTCCCCTGCCCCCAGGGGTGAAGCCAGTCACCATTCCTGTCCCCCTGCCCATGACTGGAAGAGGCATCAGCACGTGACCCAGGCCCAGTGGGGACTCAGAGAAGCCTGCTGAGGGAACTTCTGGTGAAGGTCTTCTTCCGTAATAAAAACTTCATGGGAGGGCGCCTGGGTAGCGCAGTCGTTAAAGCGTCTGCCTTCAGCTCAGGGCGTGATCCCGGCGTTCCGGGATCGAGTCCCACATCGGGCTCTTCTGCTATGAGCCTGCTTCTTCCTCTCTCACTCACCTGCTGTGTTCCCTCTCTCGCTGGCTGTCTCTCTGTCACATAAATAAATAAAATCTTTAAAAAAAAAAAAAAAACTTCATGGGAGGAGATTAAGCTCCCCTTTTCTCAGGCGCTGCCTGAAACCATCTGGAGGCCGCGGAAGGAGCCCAAGAACAAAGATATTATACCGAGGATGAAAGAATACGGTGGAAAGAACTATGTTGCTGATGACACTGTGAGGGCACTGAACTAAAAACAGAAGTGCCTGGTTTGGGACCTCTTGTCAGTTAATGAACCTCTGACTGTTAATTAAAGCTACTTTTTCAAGCCTTCCAATTGTAACAAAAATAGTGACCAAAGACAGACAAATAATACAGCAAGCTTCATGTCCTGCTTGGGTGTTACGTCTCATCTTCTGTAAATTTCCTTAGTGCACTCCTGTTATTTCTCTTCTTCTGATAAAATAACATGGAATTATTTATTCCTCCAAGTAGTAATTACTAATGCTATTAGATTCTCAGATGGTGCCAGCGGGTAGGAAATGGGAGGTTTTGCTGATCAGGGAACATGTCATGATAAAACCCCTGGAAGAAAGAACCAAGGGATAGTTTGCAAATATTCCTATCCGAGCCCCACATCACCAACCTGACTGCTAGCACGGGCAGCGACTGCCTCCACCTGTCCTTACAAAGCACAGTGCATCACGGGCCCTTCTAATTAAAAACAGAAAAATGAGAAGACCGACCTGCCCCAATCCATCATTTCAGAGATGAGGAACAGATGCTGAGGTGAACTCATTCTCCCCAAGCTGACACCACTGGCTGGACCCCAGAGTCCGTGCCAGTCCGTTAATACATCAGTAATTCTTTTTTTTTTTTTTTTAAGATTTCATTTATTCATTTGACAGAGAGAGAGACAGCCAGCGAGAGAGGGAACACAAGCAGGGGGAGTGGGAGAGGAAGAAGCAGGCTCCCAGCCGAGGAGCCTGATGTGGGGCTCGATCACGCCGGGATCACGCCCTGAGCCGAAGGCAGATGCTTAACCGCTGTGCCACCCAGGCGCCCCTATACATCAGTAATTCTTAAAACACTACCCTGGAGTTCATCTAAGCATGAAGACTTCCTCAAGGCTGTTTGTCAGGGTATTTTTAAAAAAAAAATCTGTTCATTAGGGTATTTTTAAAAATTCAGGACATCACAGAAAAGCCTAAAAACAACCCAGGAGACTCAAAGGTTTTTGAAGGCAGGGTCTGGGTGCTAATCATCCCTGCACTTCCCACGCTCAGCCTACGCTGCCCGAACAGTAAGCACCCACGTGTGCGTGGAAGTGATCCAAACAGAACACACGGAAGAATGACTGGACTCTTAAGAGAATCATTATGTTTGGTTGCATTCAACTTATCAAAGGTAATTAATCTCATAAATTCCCTAATAAGACGAACATATCAGGTCAAGCAAGTTTTTCCTACACTGTGAAAACCTTTGCAGAGTCAGTGGCCAACTGTTCATCAGTGTGAACAAACTGGAGAGAGACTGTACCACAAGGATTCCGGTGAGAACAACCTCCACCCAGTACTCGGTACTTAGAGACACATTGCTACTGCGAAACGGAAGACGGCGCGTGAGCAACGGTGAATGGAAGCGCACACAGGGGAGCCCGGGTGGCTCAGCTGGTTGAGTGACGTTTCATTTCAGCTCAGGTCATGATCTCGGGGTCGTGAGATCGAGCCTCGAGCTGGGCTCTGTGCTCAGCGGGGAGTCTGGATGGAGATTCTCTCCCTCTGCCCCTCCGCCGGCTCTCTCTCTCTCTCTCTCTCAAATGAATAAATGAATCTTTAAGAAAAAAAAAGCACACACTAGGATCACCTGCTAATGCTCTATGGCGCTTGGGAATTTTATGGTGTGACCGAAGCAAATGTTTTAACCTTAGGATAGCGGTCCCTGTTGCCACTAAATGCAAAGCGAAATAAAACAAAAGCTAGAAGAGAAAGCTGCTAGGAAGTCACGTGATCTGCTTCCAAGCCTTGCGTTAACTGGCAAAGGATTTGTAAGTTCCGGGAACAGGTAAGGCAGAAACTAGTTTTAACAAGTACCAACTGTAAAATAAAAGGTACAGTATGACTTGATAAAAATAACTGAGTCAGACAAAGGGCGCTCAGGTACACGGCACCTGAACAGAAACCCTGATTTACGACCTGATGGGGACAGAAGAGGCCTTCAGGGGTCTACCCTGAGCACAAAGGAAATCACGCAGGAATCAACTGGGAGAAACACCACAGTTTTACGCCCAAAGCTAATCTGGTGTTATCTTGCAGAGGCTGAAAAATGCCAATACAGACTGACACAATGGTTGGATTCTTTCTCACCAACTTCTAGAAAATGCCATCGAGTTGGGCCTGGGCAGACCCCTGGGGGTTTACTCACAGGAAGTGAGCCAGTCTCTGACTCAGGGACAGCAGGCACTCAAAACGGGGTGGGCAAGTCTGCTTACAGAACAGTGAGCCCTCATCTTTCCTTCCTCTGCTCAGCTCCCAAGCAGGGATTTCTTTCTAGAGAAAGTGACTAACCCCCCCAAAAAGACTCTCAGCAACTGATATCTAGAGGACCCCAAATAGAAGACGGCCAGCACTTTATACCAACAGTGAAGCCCACTACCCAGAAGCGCTCTCTCTGTACAAAGAGCTTCTGATCAGATTTGAGTACCTTAAATATCAATGGCTAAGCAAGGATCATTGAGCATCTGAGTCAAGCTTCTGACATGAAAGACAGAAATTATAAGAGAGGGGCGCCTGGGTGGCTCAGTCATTAAGCGTCTGCCTTTGGCTCGGGGCCTGATCCCAGGGTCCTGGGATCGAGCCCCGAGTCGGGCTCCCTGCTCTACTGGGAGCCTGCTTCTTCCTCTCCCACTCCCCCTGCTTGTGTTTCCTCTCTCCCTGGCTGTGTCTCTGTCTGTCAAATAAATAAATAAAATCTTAAGAAAAAAATAATAAAGTTGTTTAGAAACATGAAGATAAATACCAGAAGAAACAGTTAAAAGAATGGAAAGCGTTTGCCTATTATTTCTTTCATTTTTTTTTCTCACTCTAATCAGGTATTGCCCATTCTCTGCAGTCTGCCCTTCTTCGTGCTTCATTCTGGACAGTGTCTACTGCTGCGTCTTTGAGCTTACTGATCTTCTCTTCTGTGGTGTATGCCATCCGATGATTTTTTTTCTTTCCCATTTTGGTCTTTTTTATATTTGTCTCATCATGTCAAGGTTCTCTTTACATCATTCAGGTTATTTATAAGATTTTCATACTTGTTTAAACAAGTCCTGGTTCTACGTCCATTGTCTCATTTCTGGGTTTGTTTCAATTGACTGACTGTTCTCCTGGTTCTGTTTTTATTTTCCCGCTTCTCTGCAGGTGTGGTCATTTCTGACTGGTGCTAGACATTGCAAACTCGACACTGCCGGGTGCTGGATTTTGTTGCATTCTTACAGTGTTGGATGTTTTCTGGCGTGCAGCTAAAATACTTTCAGTTTAGTGCGATTCTTTAAAGGCCTCCTTTGAAGCTTTGCCGTGGTGGGTCCACGGTATCCACACCCTGGTGCTCCATCAGTCCTACCACCGAGGCACGACCATGCCGAGGACCACAAACAATGCTCCGTACATCACGAGGTCTCTGCGCTCTGGCCTCTAGGACCACGAACAATTCCCAGCCCTGCTTGGTGGTTTCAGGTGGTTCTCTGGTTGGAGGGTGTTTTTTCCCATGCACGCAAAAATTTCTACTCTGAAAAGGCTCAAGAGACCTCCACGACGCCACATCTCTTTGGCTCTGAGTAGTTTCTTCTCTGGTACTTTGCCTCTTATATCCTAGACACCTTGGCCTCCGCAAACACTGACCTCCGCTCCTCAATTCAGTGAGACAACTGAGCTCCGTTTGTGCTTCCCTGCCAGCACTGCAGTCTGGAAGCTGTGTCCTGGCAGCAAGCTCGGACAGTCACAGGGCTCCTCGTGTTTGCAAGTCCTTTGTCTCAGGGATCACGGTACCACACTGTGCTGTTTTGTTTTTCAATGTCCAAAAACTATTCTGTTGTTTTTTTGTTTTTCCCCCCTAGTTTGTTTTCAACAACAGGTGAGCAACTCCCACAGCACTTCAAAGCAGAAGGAAAAGTTTCCAAGCCTTCTTTGGATGCTAGGCCGAACTCCCACGCCTTTCTCCATAGCCCTATTCCCATCTGCAATCCAAATTAGCGAACCGAGGTGTCTGAGATATACTATGTTATCGGAGACAGACAGACTAGGATCGGTCATGAGTTCTGATGCTATGATATGACAAGAGAATGTGCTAGAACTTGAGTTCTAGGCCCAACTCTGTGATTTGCTGGGTGTGTGCTCTTAGTGATTTAACGTCACAATGCCTCAGTGTCCTCACTGTGTAGCAAGAGGGGCAGAAGACCCTGAGTGCCACCTCCACAGAACGCTGCTGTTCCTTTGCTTCCTTTTAGATCCTTCTGACCTCCGAAATGCCTCAGGGCAAAGCTGTAACTGGCCAAATTCCTTAGAATGCTTTCTGCCCCAGAAGGACACAGCTCTGGAATTTTTGCCATGCCACAATGAGAGTTCCAACAACACAGCCGAAACACAGTATGAACTGTGTTAAGATTAACACGGTATTAACATGCTGCTAGATTCTATGCTGAGCTCCCGACGGAAGTTACTTCTCTTCTGCACTTTCTACGAGGAGTAGAAATCAATGCTTCTCCTCGTTCACCAAACCTACCAATCATTCGGCTTCACGTTTACTTTCAACTTCTTCTAAAGAACTCATACAAAATAATTTTTTTCTGTTTTATTTTCAGTACCAAGAACATCCATTCTCCCTGCTAATCCCTTGTCTTACAGAGCGCTTCAAAACGTACTCTAGATCCCTGGATTTATTTCCTCAAGCAAGTAAGGAACCACATCTGACAAGGCCACTTCCTCATTGCATTTGGCCGAGAGGAGCGGCGGTATTAGTCAACAACCCGGGAGTGGTGCTTTGGGGGAACCCTTTACGCGAGTTGGATTCTTCTGCACGTGTCTTGTCGTGGCCCTCCTGTGCCAGCTCATTTCCCCTCTCGCTCTCCTTCCTGCCTCGTGGCCCGGGACCATTTCCTGCCCCAGGAGAGTGACCGAGCGCCCAGGCCAGCGCGCGGGGCGGGGGCGGAGCGGCAGTCGGCCGTTACCTGGTGGGACGCGGCAGGCAGGCTCTTCGCTAGACCCTCGGGGTCGGAGGGGGGCTTCCGCGGGGCCTGCTTAACCGGAGACACGCTCTCAGACGTGCTGCACCTGGGCCGTTGGCAGTTTGGAGAACAAATGTAGGAAGAAAAAAAAATTAAAATAAATGGGAAAAAAAATATAGATATGCAAGCGATGACAAAATGAAGCAGCAGATAAAACAAAACACAATGGGATGACGAGCAGCCAAAGGGTCACGGTCTGGAGGCTATTTCTCATCCCTGACACTACTCTAAGCCGATCAACTACTGTGTGTGGACGAACCAGACAGCCACGCTGTCTGCTGGATGGGACTCTGGCTGTAAGGTTTGCTTATCCTTCTGCTGCTTTGTGTTTCTCCCCTGCGATCACACCTTCTCTGGGATTAATGCTGCAAGGAGCAAGCTAAGCCTTTGTAATAGCAACCCGAGGCAAACGTCTGCCTTACGGATCCATATCCAGCTTGCTTCCTTGGCTCATCTCACCCCTTCCCTTCCTTAGCTCCCCATATCCAGTTTCCCCACGAAGACTACAACCAAGAAACCCAGGAGGTCACCAATGATAAGAAACTGTGGCATGTCCCATCCCACAGGCTGAGCTCCGTCAGGGCTCTGGGGGTGTTTAACAACAAGCACTGTCTCATAAATAAAGAAGGGAAAGTGAATGCCAGGAGGTAGGTCATTAGGGATTCTCTAATGGTACCTGTCAGGGCTTCAATCCTTTCTGATGCATTTTTAAAGAAAACCTCAGGAGTTTGGGGAGGTTCACATTCAAGCGTGGTTACTGAGACCAAAGCAAACTGTGTGTTCTGGGAACTGCATCTTCTCTGCAACAGGAAGCTCTAAGCTCAGTATCCCAAACCAAAATGTCTGAGTATCTAGCACAAAGAGGGTCTCGATCACCAATAACACAATTCACGTATGAAAGAACACACGAACACACACACACACACACGCGCGCACACACGCACACACACACACGCAGCCATTCTAGGTGAAGAACATATATATTCAGACGCTCACAAGACCTCTAGGAAAACTGACCACCCAACTTCCCTGGGATGGTAAGCTCAACGAGTTGCCAATGCAAACACAGGACGCATTTGTGGACAAACCATAATAACTGCTGGGTTAGCTCAGAGCTAGCTGGTTAGTTGTCGACGAGGGGGATGGGCTGGATACATACGCATCAGTGTTAACAGCAACGGGCAACGTGATTAGTTACCATGTGTCTAGTGGGAGTGGAAGAGGACCCCAGCCCTGCTACAGTCTCAGAGTGTCGTCTATGTCAGCTTTCCTTAAGAAGAAGATAAGCAGGATCTGATCCCGGCACACCAAGGTAGAAAAAGCAGGAGAGGGGAAAAAAAAACCACAGTAAGAAGAAAAGCAGCATTCATGATGCCATGCAGGATTCAAAGGCACACTTTTCTGCCCCCTTACGAACCCCAAAGCCAGAACTACATACAGACCCTGGCAGGTCAGCACCCTGGATTAGTCTCATGTTGAAAACCAACGCTCCAGTTACAATTCATCGTAAAGCACTCACCATGCAAAGGGGAAGACAGAGTCGGCAGACAGACGCATCCCAAGCAAACAAGCTCTGCATCCGAACACGCAAACTTGTTAGAACACGGCACTCCTAAAGACCAGAGCAGCGGAGCCTGGGTTCCCACTGTCCACCAGCACGGGGGCCAGGGCATGCGGTCCTCTCAGAGCACACTCCCTGCGGGCTCGTTACAGGGAGCCCGTGCACAGGGGCTCGGTCTTACCCCAGGAGTCCTACATGGCTTACGCGGGCTGGCTGTCCAGCTGGAGCGGGGGAGAGAGAAGGTCCTTCAGTGAGACATGCACCCTCTGCTCCAAGGTGTTCTGAGAAGCCATACACGAAAGGAAAATCTACTTCTCTTTACCGCTGGTATATTTTGGTGTGCAACTCTTATTATCCCAGTTTGGAGGAGTCCAGCCATGCGTGCGAGATCAAAGCAACAACACTGCTTACGACACAACAAAAGGGAAAAGCCCTCATTTCACATGGGCTGGAGGTGTTTATCAGCGCCATGCTCTGGAACTAGCATTTTCTATTTACCTAACTGAAAAGAAGAACCTGGTGAGATGACTACCAAGGGCTTCAAACCACATTCACAGTGGGAAAGGGACGTCTGTGGCTCCGTGGTCCTAACTGTGGTGTGGAAGGTAGTGACACGCAGAGTAGAGACTGCGCTGCTGTTTGAGGCACCGAACCCGCGACAGGCACTCTGGAGTGGGGCGGAGGGCCACAGGCCACACTTACGCGCGGGCCACCGCTCTCTGCTGGGCCCTGAATGCCACACTCCCCGATTCCGAGGTAAAAAGCGAACAGTACCTAATACTTCACCATGCTTTGTCCACAAAAAGTTTTTTGATTCCTTCCCCCCCCTTCTCCCCCCAGAGCAGTGTTTCTTACCCAGTATAGTCCCGTTTAGAGTTTCTCCTTCTGTAGAGCACGGCCAGGATCATGCTGATGAGGAGAGTGAGACCTAGGACCACGGCAGTGACTATACCCACCACCACCCAAACTGGAAACACGGGCAAGGTCTCTAGAGAGAAAGAACAAAATCGTTTTAAGGTACTTGGCGACCAAGACAAGAAGTGCGATTTTACTAAATGAATAAGCAAGCACTTTAGCAGTGTCCACTTCCTCTTTTATTGTCCACATCACGAGCTCCTAGTGTGTCACTGAGGACGTACCAATGTCATCGGATAAAGAACGGACTACGGAGCAAAGCATTTCTACACGCACAATCCCTCCCTCTCAAGGCTCTAAAGTCAGCGAAATTCCCCAGGGTGTGAATTCACCTCAATTTGCTCTCCAACAAAGCAGACTTTGTCTCAAAAGGAGACACCAGACCTGCATTTCCTGCTTTCTTTCCCAAAAAGGGAAGAAAAAACCAACGTGCTTTTGCAAATGTGAAAACTTTCTCTCGGAGAACACGGAAGCAGTATTAATCTCCTTTCCCACTGCCCAGCCCATGCAACCGTCGTGAATTCGGTCTGACTTCTAATTACTACCGAAGAATGAACACTCCTGAGTTTGGATCAGTGGGCTCTAGGTATACAGATGAAGACACCGGCTCCTCCAGCTGGAGAAGCAGGGGCTCCCCGAGCTCGCAGGTGTGGGCGAGCCCCAGGTACACGGGGGCAGGGAGCTTAACCGTGGCACAAACATACTTCTTCCCCACACACCTGGAAATGGAACTCTTGCTCTCCAGCTAAATCTGAGATAAAGGTGACCGTGTCACCCCTGCTGAAATACTCAAGGAAGTACCTTTCTCTACGACATAGAGCCTAATGTGTCCAGGCTGGGCAACAATGTCAGGAGGGTTTTTGACGTCACAAATATAGGTGCCGTTGTGTATAAACTGCATATTTTCTATGTTGATTGATGCGTCTTTCTTGTCGAGGTCTCCAGCCCAGCTGATTCTGTCCTTAAATGGTGGGTAATTCCCAGGATACACTTGCCCTTGGGAGTAGTGGAAAAACTGCAATTAGAAAAAAAGAACACATGAGCTTTTCTCAAAGGCAGGCACTCTAAACTCTGGTAACAGGCATGCTGTGGAAGGTTCTTTTCAAAAGACTTCATAGAGAAAGAAATATGACTTCATATGACAAGTAAGCCAGCCTGGAGTTTAGAAATCACAGGGTTTGGTCCTACTTCAGTGGAAGTAAATAAACTCGTGTATCATCTCAAATCTTCTCACTGCCTATTTGATGTAGTGATTACTGCCTATTTTCACATATAAGGAAAAGGACACTCAAAGAGGCCATCTGCCCAAGGTCACAACGATAATAGGTGGTGGATCTGAAGTCAAAGTCAGGACCAGCTGACCCTTCAGAGCCCGTGACCACACCATGATTGAGCCTGTGAATCCAAAGGTTTCAGTCTGAATTCAGGAAGATTACCATTTAGTTCTACAAAGACCTGAAGCAAGCAACGCCCGTATATCACAGATCAGCTAGTTAATCTGATGGACTTCTCCCTCTTATGTACCGGTTTCCTAGGGAAACGTTACGGGTGTGTGAGAGGAAGACCAGACACCCCAATGTCCTCACTTCTCTTTCAAGATTCATACCTGCTTTTATTAATTTTTTTTTTAAAGATTTCATCCATTTATTTGGCATAGAGAGAGAGAGAGCACAAGCAGGGGGAGCAGCAGGCAGAGGGAGAGGGAGAAGGTGGCTCCCTGCTGACCTGAGAGCCCAACATGGGGCTCAATCCCAGGACCCCGGGATCATGCCCTGAGTCGAAGGCAGATGCTTAACGGACTGAGCCACCCAGGCGCCCTCATACCTGCTTTTAGCAAAGGAACTCATTTCTCAAAGAAACCTTGTCAAGCCCAGCACCTCAGAAGCTAGCTTAGGCCTGGGGGGTGGGGATCTACCCTGATACTTGGCTTCAATCCAGCTCTGCAGGAGGCTTGATGCCTTTCCCCTTATTCACACGTGGGATGATACTGGGCCAGGGACAGAAATCAGCACTAGTCAACCACAGCTCCGTGGTAGCTCAAACAGAACATTTTCAGAACCCTCTGGGCACAGTGAATCCTCCCTGTGATCTTGTCTATTGCTGTGATTTAAGGACCACTGCCATTTTGGTAACCCTAACCCCTCTCTCCACCCGTGGTGTTCCCCTAAGGAGGAAGGGGTTCTCCTGAAGACTTCACCTTCTACCGTGTGTCCCATCTCAACTGGTGGATGACTTCGGTCTCCCGAACCGTAAATCGTGGAGTAATCCTTGGTCCTCTACCTTCCTTCCCATCCAGGTAACCCACTAATCCTGTCAATTCTACTTTAGTTTCCCTGACAATACCTCATTTCATGCTCTCACCATCTTGGCCTCTGGCCTCTTACCTGGGCTCAACCTTCTCTAATCCACCCTCCAGGATGCCTAAATGATGACTGGGAAATATTAATAGTAACAATTTACAGTATTATCATTACCATTTATCAAGCATATACCCTGTGCTTAATATAACCTACACGCTTGTTAAGAACAGCAAACATTCTTATTTCCTGGGGTGGAAAAGAAGTGGGAGCAGATAGGGAAGGAAGGATAGGACCAAAAAACCCCCACAAGACTCAAGATTTAAGAATCGGGTCCTTAGGCACACACACAAGTACCCAAAAGGAACTAGCAAAGAAGCTAAGCAAAGGGCAGAGAAGATGAGTTCGTCTGGACACGGGGACCCTGATTCCAGACAGGAAAGGCCATCTATGGTATGCCGGGCTTGAAATTCCCCGGGAATCTATAAAAACCAAAGCATCTGGCTCATTAAACATATTCTGATACTCTCCAGTTAGAAGATGCTGTATCAATAGCTAAGCATTCTGGAATCACCTGTCATCAGGCTGGTGTGTAAGTATAAATGGATCAGCTAAATATCTTAATGAAAAATACAGCATGTTCTTTGTATTAAGTCTTGTAAACCTGCCTCAACCCACTCGACAAGCAAGGTTTTGAGCATAAATGGAGCCAACTATTGGAGAGAAAGGGATTAGCACTGGGTGTCTTCCCGGGGATGTCTTATGTTCTAGAGACTAAACAATGCCTCTCCCATCCACTCTCACCGAAGACTTCAGTTGGGAACCCTCACAGGTTTAAACAACTCTTTGGACTCTCTTGAGTAAACGTATGCATGCTTAATTTTGTGTCTGTAGCAAGCGTGTTCTCTCACTCACCCCTGTGCGACCTCACGCAGAATCACACCCAGCTGTACGCGGTGAGTAAGTTACATAAATCTGCACTCCCGGCCTGGACCTCCCGCTTCCTTCCTTCTCAGGCCTAACACCCATCCAAATCCTGGGGCAAACAGGTCCGCTCAAGACTTTTTCGAAGTCAGGCATATACATTCCAACCCAGTGCAACAGAGATTTTCTTTCGGAGACTTATTTCAACAGAAACTACGTAAAGCTTTGATGACACCGCATATGAAAATGAAGCCACTTAGGCTAAACATAAAAATGGTCTTATTCCAGGGGCTACAGTCATCTCCACACACAACCCAAGTTCTCCCAAAGGAGACCCTCAGGGACTCATGATCTAGAGATAATACACAGGCGGTCCCTCAGTTCTCAGAGGAAAGCCATCCAGAGGAAAGTCTAGCACAAAGGCTCTCTGCAAAGAAAGAAAGAAGGAAAGAAAGAAAGAAAGAAAGAAAGAAAGAAAGAAAGAAAGAAAGAAAGAAAGAAAGAAAGAAAGAAAGAAAGAAAGAAAGACACTCAACTTTCATAGGTTATCTGTGGTCTTAAAATTTCATAAAATTTCAGAAATTTTTCACAAATTAGAAAGTATGTTTCAAAAAGACGCCTCAGGAAGGTGATAATGAATAAAAAGCCTGAGAAACACTGCTTTAGCCTAGTGTTTCCAAACTCTAAACCCTAAAGCCTAGAGACAGTGAACGTTATGAACAAATTTTTCCATCTGAGAAAGAAGGGATAGATAAGGGAAGTAATACAGCAACCAGAGGGCAACACAGCAGGGTCTGAACAATTCCAGCCTGCATGGCAGGACCCTGGGCAGATCATGACCCCTGAGCAGTTTCCCATGCCCCCCAAATCTGTGGTGGGGAAAATACTTGTTCCTCACGATGGTGAGGAGGCGATGTGATGGAGGCATGCGAGGGGTTCAGCCTCCAGAGGATGCCCAGCGACGTAACTCGTCATCATGCAGAAGAAGCATTTTTCTTAATGAGAAGGGACAGACTCGGTACCCGCCGAGTCCCGACACCCTGAAATGTGAAACACTGTTAAAGCAGGTCCACATGCAGACGAACAACAGAAACAGGATAAACTGGGCACGTCAGCACCTCAGAAGCCAGACGTGGTCCTGAGCACTTGACTTGAACAGTCCTCCGTGACCCTCATAGCAGCCCCAGGGGGAGGTCTGCTCAATCCCATCTTGCAAACAAGAATCAGGATGGTTGGGGCACCTGGGTGGCTCAGTTGGTTACGTGGCTGCCTTCAGCTCAGGTCATGATCTGAAGGGCCTGGAATCAAGCCCTGCACTGGGCCCCTGCTCAGCGAGGTGTCTGCCCCTGCCCCCCCCCCTTGCTTGCACTCTCCTGCATGCTCTCTCTCAAATAAATAAAATATTTAAAAGTATATATATTAAAAAAAAGAATCAGGATGGTGGCTCAGTCGTTGAGCATCTGCCTTTGGCTCAGGTCATGATCCCAGGTCCTGGGATCGAGCCCCACATCAGGCTCCCTGCTCAGTGGGGAGCCTGCTTCTCCCTCTCCCTCTGCTTGTGTTCCCGCTCTAGCTGTCTCTCTCTCTGTCAAATAAATAAAGTCTTAAAAAAAAAAAAAAAGGATGGTCGTTCCATGGGGAAGCGACCCACTGCTCAGCTCGCACTCAGCTACTGACTGACTCACCTTCCTGGCAGCTCTGTGGCGCTCGTCTTCGGTCTGCCGCTCACCTTAGGCTGAAGCCCCCCACGTACTATTCCTACTCCG
Organism: Ursus arctos; assembly: GCF_023065955.2. Classification (NCBI taxonomy): domain Eukaryota; kingdom Metazoa; phylum Chordata; class Mammalia; order Carnivora; family Ursidae; genus Ursus; species Ursus arctos. The sequence goes on along the minus strand of NW_026622874.1, from coordinate 9,617,807 downwards.
AGTTATTCCCAAGTGAGGGCAGACAGGATCGCACGGTTCTGAGGACCCTACAGAGCCCCTGCACGTGAGTTCCCGGGACTACTGCTGAATCAGACTATAAATCCAAAATCCCCTCATAATTAAATCAGAAAGGAGTGTGCGTGCGTGTGCGTGTGCGTGTGTGTATAAAATGGAATACTTCAAAGAAACACAACTAAAAAGGAGGCAAATGAAAGCTGAAATGTGGAGGATAAACCAGGATGAGTCAGCAGGGTCAACCAGAAGGTGCTCCGAGGAAGAGAAAACCCGTAAGGGGATTTGATGGAGAAGAGCAGTGGGGCTGGCAAGGGGCGAGGGCCATCCGTGCAAAGCCAAGGAAGTAACTGCATTTAAGGGTTGCTGAGCTTGTTGTTTCCTAGAGAGCTGAAGTAAAAGAAGGGCCCTGGAATCGAGGAGCCAACACCAGCATTTGGGAAGCGAACCACGGTTAGAGTGGATATTCATGATATGACAGCAGTGATGAACGCGGGAGGGCGGCCCAGCAACAGGAGGCGAGCGTTCCTACCGACACGGTGGTGTCGGTCCCCTCTGGCTGGAAGCTCCAGGAGACCGAGGTCAATGTGCCGGTGGTGTTAGTAGACTTGAACTTGCATGTCAGCTTCCCTTGTGTCCCATTTGCCACGAAGATTTCTTTCGGCGTATATACCTCCAAGGCTGACGTGCCAGTGGTCACTGGAGAGAGAAGAACAAGGAAAGCTTGAGTAGGTTCCAGCATAAATACCCCGCGTATCTATCAGAGAAGATGACAAAGGGAAGGAGAAAGTTATTGGATATAGACAGTATATCCGTTGCCACTGTGTACTACACATTTCTGGCAGAATATTCCACAGCCAGGTACTTCCAACAAGCAGGATAAACTGAGGGTCAGGGATTTTGTTTTTGTTTTTCAGTAAGAAGATATTTTCACTAGTTCGGCTGTAGCTGATGTTTATGTTTTCTTTTAACAGACTTTATTTTTTAAAAATATTTTATTTATTTGAGAAAGAGAGTGAGAAAGAGAGAATGAGGGGGGGGAGGGTCAGAGGGAGAAGCAGACTCCCCGCTGAGCAGGGAGCCCGATGTGGGACTCGATCCTGCGACTCCGGGATCATGACCTGAGCCGAAGACAGACACCTAACCAACTGAGCCACCCAGGTGCCCCCAAACTATTTCTTAGAGCAGTTTTAGGGTTACAGAAACACTGAGCAGGAAGCAGAGGGCTCCCATCTATTCCCTCACTCCCTCCCCCCATCAAGTTTCCCCTATTGGTAACATCTTTTGTTAGTGTAGGACCTGTTGCAATTGATGAGTCAATACTGTTACATTATTGTTAACTAAAGCCCATCATTCACATTAGGGCTCACTCTGTGTTATACATTTCATGGGTTCTGACAATGTTTCCACTATTCTAGTAAAACACAGGATCATTTCACTGTCCTAAACAGCCTGGTGTTCCACCTTATCACTCCTCTCCTCCCTCCCCCTAAACCCCTGGCAACCACTCATCTTTCTACTGTTTCTTTATGTTTGCCTTTTCCAGACCATTTTAGAGTTGGAATCATACAGCAAATGCAGCCTTTTCAGATTAGCTGCTATTGCTTAGCAATATTTAAGTTTCCTCTGTGTCCCTTTACTGCTAGCAAGACAGTTCATTTCTTTTTATTGCCGAATAATATCCATTTTGTGGATATTCACCTCTTTTTTTTTTAAAGATTTTATTTATTTATTCGACAGAGATAGCGACAGCCAGCGAGAGAGGGAACACAAGCAGGGGGAGTGGGAGAGGAAGAAGCAGGCTCCCCGTGGAGGAGCCTGATGTGGGGCTCGATCCCAGAACGCCGGGATCACTCCCTGAGCCGAAGGCAGACGCTTAACCGCTGTGCCACCCAGGCGCCCCTGTGGATATTCACCTCTTGAAGGACATCTTGGTTGCTTCCCTGATGGTCTGTATTTAATAATGTAGATAGAGGTCATTTTTTTTCCCACTTCTTTAAATAGTTCTAGTTACCTGTTAAATTTCAGCTATCACATTGAACTTTTCTCATCTTCCATATTTAATGCAATTAAAACTATTCTAGGTAAGGTATCACTTCCTTTAAAGTCATGTTTAGAGGCACTTGGGTGGTTCAGTCATTAAGCATCGGACTGAAGGGCAGCTCAGGTCACGATCTTGGGGTCTTGGGATCGAGCCCCCCATTGGACTCCGCAATCAGCGGGGGAGTCTACTTGAGTTTCTTGTTCTCTCTCCCTAAACCCCTCCCGCCTCTCTAAAATAAATAAATAAATCTTAAAGAAAAATAAAGCCATGTTTCTTGTTTAACTGACCCCTTTCCTATAAAGGATTTAAGGCAAAAAACATGCACAACATTGGGGTGCCTGGGTGGGTCAGGCTGTTAAGTGTCTGCCTGCTGCTCAGGTTATGATCCTGGGATCCTGAGATCGGGCCCCACATCGGGCTCCCTGCTCGGTGGGGAGCCTGCTTCCTCCTCTCCCTCTGCTGCTCCCCCTGCTTGTGCTCTTGCTCGCTCTTTCAAATAAATAAAATAAAATAAAATAAAATAAAATAAAATAAAATAAAATAAAATAAAAAAACAGAACATGCACAACATATTTTGCTTTCCTTAGTGAAATCCTATCTACTCTTACATTTCAGCGTGCTTGGTACATATATATTCAAGAACTAGCTGACCACAATGAGTCACAGTTTCACTTCACCCATTGACTTTACTCAGTTAGCCTAAGCCCAGAAATAGTCATTAAAATGCCTATCACTTACAACATAAAAACAGCTCCTTTTTTCAAATCTGTAAGCAGAGCCAACTGCAAGAATTTTAAGGACTGCTGCTAAAATAAAAACAATCTTCACTCAAAAAAGACATTTTCAGGGATTCAATGAAGGTTAGAAAGAAAGCTACTTAGCTTAAAAATGAAACCAATTAAAGCTAACGAAGAAAAGATTATCTTCCAAATACGAAATTTTTGAAAGACATAGTTTGGAAAGAATCCCTATCTGCACTGTCCCAATTATTCTTAGAATGTAACAGATGAGCAGAATAAGGAAGGGTGCTGTCTGTCACCCGGGCCTGATGATCATATTCAGAATTTTTTCTTCCTGAGGTCTTAACCATGACTCTAGGCCAAGGAGAACAAGAGTACTCCCCCGGTCCTCCCAACCACCTTCCAAATGTTTATTCTCAGGACACAATGGGCACTTTTGGCTATTCTTTTAAATAAACTGATAGCCGCACTGCATCAAGCAGATTTTTTTTTTCTGCTAAAGAGGGTGGATTATTATTATAGAGAACAATGGATTATTATTTGTGATCCAAACCTCAAAACAAGCCCTTTTTTCAAACAAGAAGCAAACAAAAGACGTTCCTTGCCATTGTGGGCAGGCAGAAAAGTAGCCCCAAGGCATCTGAGTTCAAAATGAGGGACAAAGCACAAGACCAGGCGACCTGGCGAGTTTATTCCAGGAAGTAGCACTGGTTTACAACCCTTATTTACTCTGTGTCATTTGACTAGTTTTCTCCATGGTGGTGGCACTGCAAGGGAAGCCAGTCTACAACGTCAATAAGTAAGTCTCTCCTTAAGGGTTTTCTTAAACCAGATCTCTGCCTCAAGGCTGGCTTGCAAAATCTGACGCCTGAGAGGTTATTTCAAGATGGAACTAGGTCAAGCGTCCAAGTTTAGTCGCTGAATTTTGACCATAAAGACTAACCAAATCCCTAACTGGCTTTTAGACAATCTATCTGAGACAGACTTAATTATACCAAGAGCTGGTTAATGAACAAGTGACTTAAAAGAAGAAAAAAAGTCACTCTTTGGCTAACTAGGACATGCAGCTTTTACAGCCAGGATTATGAATTCCAACTCTGGCCAATCAGCAGTTCTGAAAAAATAAAACGGCTCCATACATAGCTAGTTAATGTCCTCTCATCCCTGACTCTCTCTCTCTCACCAGCACTACCCTTGTCCCAGTTCTTGGAGATCCCATTAGTCTTGAAATGAACCTTCCAAGGCCCTAGTCTCGTCGCTTATCTCCTCTTTTCCAGTTATATTATCCTCAGGCCTATCCCAGCCACCCATCCCCACATCTTACCCTAGGCCAGGGCTTCTCAATGGCGGCACTACGGACAACTGGGCTGCCTTGTTCTCTGCTCAGGGCCTGTCCTATCCACGACAGGATGTTTAGCACGGTACCTAGCCTCTGCTAGCTGTCAGTGGCATCTTCTCCCCTTCCAGTTGTGGCAACCAAAAATGTCCCCAGACGCTGAAACATCCTCTCAGGGTCAAAGTACCCATGGTTGAGAACCATGGCCCCAGACCCTATTACTAATACAAGCACCCCCACCCCAACAATCTCAGGCTTCTCTACTCTCTGACTCCACCTCCTGTCTTTCTAGAGCACTTCCCCCAATACCCTGACTTTGCTGACCCTTCAGTCACAGCAGAACCTAAAATCCATCAACCAACCATCCAGTCTCTACGGTCTCTCATGCTCAGCATGTCTTCCTTCATTTGTCCTACTCAGACTCGTTCCATACCGCATGACTGGACCCATCCCCCAAGTCTTCCCGCTCAGTGCACTCTCGTGGCCAGACCTCAACCCAATCCTTCACCCAACCTGCATCCCCACCGAGGCAGCTGACCATAGACGGAGAAAAGCACACCATCCCATTGACTGGTTTCACCTGAAATTCATGACCACTGACTTCAAAGGGACTTCTTAATGCTGCCCAGTAATCCTTCACCATTTCCCTAGTCCATCTATTTGCCACTTTCATAGTTTCCTCTCTCACCTCCACTCTCCACCAGAGTGTTGCTTCCTATTCCACTGAGAAAACAGAAGCGATCAGAAGAGAACTTCCCCATGTCCCCATCTCCCTGCAGCTGCGCCCATAAGCTCGGCCCTTCCTCCGATGCCACACAGGAAACATCTGCACTGCTCTCCAGGGCTGGCCCCTCTGCGCACAGGACCTCATCTTCTCTTGCCTAACTAAGGATGTCAATGCAGCAATTCTCCCTCTTTCTCTGGAATTTTTCACTCTCTACTGAGTTACTGTCATCAGCCACATAAATACCCATATTTATATTTATATCCCAGCTTTACAGGAAAAAAAATCTTGACCCTGCATCTCCCCACAGCGATGGCTGTTTTGTCCTCTTCTGTTTTACAGATCTTGAAAGAATAGTCTGTTCTCACTGGGCCCAATCTCTTTCCTCCCATCTTCTCTTGAAATAAACCCAGTTCAGCCTTTTATTCGCAGCACTCCACTACAAGCTCTTCCCGTTAAAGCATCCAATGACTGCCCGTGGCCACATCAACAGTCAACTCTCAAACCTCGACATCTGACACAGTTGATCGCTCCCACTTGGAACAACTGTTTTTTCTCAGTCTGACTTCTGAAACATCACTCTTTGGTTCTCTTCTTATCTCATGGCCTGCTCCTTTTCTAGTTCTCCTGACCTCCATATGTGGGAGAGCTCCCGATCGTATGTCTTCTCTTGACGACCTCATCTAGTTTTGAGGCTGTAATTCTCTCCTAAATGTTGATGACCCCTGCGCACGCACACACACACACACACACACACACACACACACACACACATCTATCCACAACCTCACGTGGATCTAACTGGCTTCTCAACTTTAATATGTCCAAACTGAATTCCTGATTCCCACTCTCAAACCCACCATTCCATGGCCTCTTCCAGTGGCGGAGGCTTCCTGACACCTCTCCTTCTCACGACCCACCTCCATGCTGTCACAGAACATGGTGCGTCTTCTTAGAAACATCTCTGAAACGTGATCTCTCCCGGCCTCTCCCCACGCCGCCATCTTGGTCCCAGCCACTATCATCTTTCCCTGGGGATATTTCGGTGGCTTCCTAAACCAGTGTCTCTGCTTCGACCTTCACCCACTTAACTGCAGCCAATCCATGGGGAGGCTTTTTGAGATACATAGGGTATCACACCACTCCTCCGCTCAAACTACTCCAAGGGTTCTCCACGTGAGCCAGGATCAGGCGGAAGGCCTCACAGGCCCACAGAGCCCAGCAAGCGCTAACTCCTCGCCACCCCTCAGACCTCGCCTCCCAGTCTTCTCCCTCAGACATGCTGCAGCAGCCACCCCGGTCCTTCTGTTGCTCTTCTGCCCATGATGAGTGCCCCCAAGTGCAGAGAATGCTAAGGTCAAAGGGATGTGAGGGATCCCAGGAAGTCGTGACGCCAGGGGGGACAAGGGAAGGCTGAGTCAGTGGATACCCTGCTTAGAGTGCCTGCGGTCGGCCAAGGGCTCGGCCGAGCACAGCACAGCAGTTTCCGACCACACACGATGACCAGGAATGGTGCTGCTTGCTGTGGGCAAAGACACACATGGTGTGGGCAAAGGACAGGTTTCTCTCTCATGCTGCATTCCAGCAGCTCCAGCAAGGGATGAGTTCACTGGTTTCTTAAACAATTGGGAATGGTTTGCTTTGTCCAGCCTTTCCCCACCCCCCACCCCCCAGTCACTAGGAGTATTATGGAAATACATAGTAAAATGATTGTGGAATCCAGACAGCTTGTCTTCACAGTCATGAAAGAGAGTCAGTTAAAATGGCTCAAAAACCAAATGTAAAGGACACGGAGATGTGGAGAAACTACTGCTGTAAACCCCACCATCCACGCCACTGGGGACCGGAATCCCAGTCTGAGTGAGATACTAAGTAGGTTTCTTTCAGGCCGAAGATTCAGGTTAGTGGCAAACACTGCTGTGAGAAATGGTAAAGCTTTAATTCAAAAATTCAGATGGGGAAAAGTCTCCTATTGAATCCTGGAGAAACCGACTGCCTCAGGAATAAAAACACATAAGTGAAATGAAATAAAAAGATTAAGTGACGTATAAATGTTTTTATATCCTGCCAACTTTGGATTCTGAGTTATCTATTAACTTACATGTAAATTTCAAAATGGTACCAGGCGCTGAGCATACGTTCTTCCTGGGGTAAGGAATCCTGCTAAGTTACACTCGTATTCAAAGGGCAAGAAAACCAACAAGGACAACCCTTCTTGTAGGAGATCAATTCAAATGAAAAAAGCCTGAAAAATCATTTGATGAATAATCAACAGGTTTGCAGAATCAACTCACCAGGGTTCATCTCTACAGTAATCAAATATGATGCCCACAATTTTATATTCTTCTATTTTGGATGGAGAACCGCAAGAGTTTAGGAAAAAAACAAAGTGACAAAACAACATTCATTGCAACCACAAGGAAAAAAGCAAATTCAAGAATAGTTTATCCAAGAATCGATTTCTTGACATGATCTATTTCTTCTTTTTTTTAATTTATACTTTTAAGATTTTTTTTAAAAAATTTACTTGACGGAGTGGGGTGGAGAGAGAGCACAAGCAGGGGGAGCAGCAGGCAGAGGGAGAGGGAGGAGCAGACTCCTCACCGAGCACAGCGCCCGACGCAGGGCTTAATTCAGGACCTGGGGTCATGACCTGAGCCAAAGGCAGACACTTAACCGACTGAGCCACCCAGGCGCCCAGAAGTGATCTATTTCAGTATTTTGAATTATTGAAGTAATGCAATGTCAATAATGCCTCCCAATTAACATGCCAAATGGTCTTACGCCAAGTAAATTCAAACTCTCATACCATAAAATCACTTGAAATACCCTGGAATAACATTATTATGAATGAATAAACACTTTCAAGGCCTAGACAGGGACCCCGAAACTTAACGCTGGAAGCGGTTCCTTGTCATATCACTGCTGGTCCATCTACAGCGCCTGGTTTGTAAAAACCTCACCCATTCAACAACCCCCGCTACGTGTTCCTTGAAATTGAAAGAAGGCTTTTGTTTTGACATTTTTTTGGAAACACTTTGATGTTACCAGTATATTCTCCTGCCTAGAAGAGTACAATCAAGCAATTTATTTAAATAGCTTTCTGGCCTATCTCTTGTCGGCTGTTGGTACATGGTGTTAATCTGATATCCTAGTATCTCCTAACACAAGCCTAAGCAGGACCTTTGAAAACATACTAAAGGAGAAACAAAAGAACACGGAACATGATTCAGACGGGGGGTCTGAGTAGCAGAGGGTGGAGGGAACAGGACAGAAAAGGCACACACTATTGGTAACATTTGATTCCCTAGGGTAGGTAGTGAGGGCATGGGGGCTTGTTTTAACATTAGCTCTGTACACTGCACACACACACACACACACACACTCACACACCTTCATATATATTTTATTTTTCATGATAAAAACTGTGTTTTTAAAGAAAGGAAGACATCAGTAAGCTGGTAAGAGATTTGCTTTTTAAATTCCAGAATGCTCCAGTGAAAGCATTCAGCACAGGCCTCCCTCACTGTATCAACTGTTGACTCCTACAATCAGGCTGGATGGAGTACAGCCAATACATGATGGGTGTCAGCGGAAACCACGCAGGTGTTGGGCCGGAGGCCTCCCATCCTCAGAACAGAGCCACGGTGCCGCTGAAGTGGGCTCCTTTCTTCTATGAACCAGGGCTATCTATTCTGGACCTCCCTCAGCTGGAGAGCACAAAGTAAGTGGAGACTATAAAAACATACTCTATTCAATGAACCCTAAATATTAATAAATTAAGCTTTTCAGGACACCTGGGTGGCTCAGATGGTTAAGCGTCTGCCTTCGGCTCAGGTCATGATCCCCCCTGGGATCGAGCCCACATCAGGCTCCCTGCTCAGCGGGAAGTCTGCTTCTCCCTCTGTCTGCTGCTCCCCCTGCTTGTGCTCTCTCTCTCTCTCTCTCAAATAAATAAATAAAATCTTTAAAAAAAATAAATGAAGCTTTTTTACTTGTCAGGAACACACTCCTCGGGGCACCTGGGTGGCACAGCGGTTGAGCGTCTGCCTTCGGCTCAGAGCGTGATCCCGGCGTTATGGGATCGAGCCTCACATCAGGCTCCTCTGCTATGAGCCTGCTTCTTCCTCTCCTACTCCCCCTGCTTGTGTTCCCTCTCTCGCTGGCTGTCTCTATCTCTGTCGAATAAATAAATAAAATCTTTAAAAAAAAATTAAAAAAAAAAAAAGGAACACACTCCTCTACATTCTGTCTGCAGTTATGCTTTGGGCCTCAATCTAAAAGTGACTTCCTCAGGCGTTTGCCTGAACTCCCCACCCTGTGCTCCCCCTGCATCCTGCCCTGCCTGACCCTGTAAACCCCCCCCCCCTTACACTCTGCTGGAATGACCGGCTGCCTGTAACCAGGAGAGAGCAGGAACTGTGTCCTCCTTGATTCTCATTACCTCACAAATGCCTTTTGTCAATGTGTTCAACAAACATCTGTTTGAAAGTTGGAAGGAAGGAAGGAAAGAAAGAAAGAAAAATAAAACATACCAACTAAACTCAGATAAGCTCAGCCATAAAAAGTATACTTGCTCCACAACCAACGCCCTTGGGATAATGCCGCGAACAGTGTTTGCAGATTACTCAGGCCAAGTTAGGGTGCTGACAACCATCTTGGAGGAAGTTTAGATAGATTTCCAGAGTCTTCTTCCAGTCTAGATGAGAGAAACCCCAAGGAGACTCATCTTTTTTTTTTTTTTTAAGATTTTATTTATTCAACAGAGATGGAGACAGCCAGCGAGAGAGGGAACACAAGCAGGGGGAGTGGGAGAGGAAGAAGCAGGCTCACAGCAGAGGAGCCTGATGTGGGGCTCGATCCCATAACGCCGGGATCACGCCCTGAGCCGAAGGCAGACGCTTAACCGTTGTGCCACCCAGGCGCCCCAAGGAGACTCATCTTTTGAAACGTTCAATAAGAAAGGTGTACATACTACTTTAAGACGGCAAATAGACAAAGCGATCTAGAAAAAGAAAAACAAAACTGGGGGCATCACAATTCCGGACTTCAAGTTATATTACAAAGCTGTAGTCCATCAAACCAGTAAGGTACCGACACAAAAAGAGACACACAGATCAATGGAACAGAAGAGAGAGCCCAGAAAAAAGCTCCACAATTACAGGCACTCTTCAACAAAGGAGGCAAGAATATGCAATGGGAAAAAGGCAGTCTCTTCAGCAAATAGTGTTGGGAAAACTAGGTGAGTTGCATGCCAAAGAATGAAACCGGACCACTTTCTCCCACCACACACAAAGATAAACTCAAAGTGGATTAAGGACCTAAATCTAAGACCTGAAACCCTAAAAATCCTAGAAGAGAACACAGGCAGTAATTCCTCTGACATCAGCCATAACAACATCTTTCTAGATATGTCCCCTAAGGCAAGGAGAACAAAAGCAAAAATAAACTATTGAAACTACTCAAAAATAAAAAGCTTTCTCAGAGCAAAGGAAACAACCAATAAAACTAAAAGACAACCTACTGAATGTTGTTTGCAAATGACACATCTGATAAAGGGTTAGTGTCCAAAATATATGAAGAACTTCTACAACTCAATGCCAAAACCCCCCACAAATAATCCAATTACAAAATGGGCAGAAGACATGAACAGTCATCTCTTCAAAGAAGACATCCGGACGGCCAACAGACACATGAAAAGGTGTCCCACATCACTCAGCATCGGGGACACACAAATCAAAACCACAGTGAGAGACGACCTCACACCTGTCAGGATGGCTGAACTAAAAAACACAAGAAACAAGCGTTAGCGAGGATGCAGAGAAATGGGAACCCCTATGCACTGCTGGTGGGAATGCAAACTGGTGCAGCCACTGTGGAAAACAGTACGGAGGGTCCTCAAAAAATTAAAAATAGGACTAACCTATGATCCGGTAATTCCATTACTGGGTATTTGCCCAAAAAACACAAAACTACCAATTCGAAGGGATACATGCACCCCTATGTTTACTGCAGCATTATTTACAATAGCCAAATTATGGAAGCAACTTAAGTGTCCATCAATAGATGAATGGATAAAGAAGATGTGGTATCTATAATACAATGGAATATTATTCAGCCATAAAAAATGAAGTCTTGCCATTTGCAACATGAATAGAGCTAGAGAGTATAATGCATAGTGCAGTAAGTCAGTCAGAGAAAGACAAATGCCCTATGGTTTCACTCATATGGGGAATTTAAGAAAGAAACAAACTAACGGCGGGGGGGGGGGGGAAGAGAGAGACAAACCAAGAAACAGACTCTTAATACAAAGAACAAACTGATGGTCACCAGAGGGGAGGAGGGTGGGGGGATGGGTGAAATAGGTGAGGGGCATTGAGAGTACACTTATCATGACGAGCACTGAGTAGTATACGGAATTGTTGACTATGTTGTACACCTGAAACTAGTACAACACGGTATGTTTAGTACACTGGAATTAAAATTAAAAAAAAAAAAAACTTTATCTGGAAAAAAATAAAATAATAAAGGAAAAGTCTGTGTACTTTCTCTAACACACAACATTACTAACTCCTCTCAGAGTCAATTCCTTCCTCTCAGGATCAATACCCAGCTGGCCACATCTCTATCTTTAACCTTTTTTGCACTAACAAAGGTCCTTCTGTTTCTCAAATAAGAGACATTCAAAAAGGTCCTGAATCAGGCCAGTCATTAACTCATCATCTGACTCCTTAAAGCCCTGGTATTTCTTCTCTGCCCTCCTCTATGTATGTGCTGTTCAGCTTTCTTCCCCGCTACTGCTTTCCTTTTTTTCACTCAACGATTCACTCTTTCAAACCACACTGGGATTCAGCCTCTGCCCTTCATGGACTGACAGTCTCACGGAGACAAGAAAGAACTATCCACCGGGGCGAGGCAGAGGCCGGTGCCCGCCCCCACGACGCACGTGATGCTGGCACACACTTTACACAGGGCACGGCTTCCGCTAAGGGCCAAAATGGGGCACCTGGGTGGCTCAGTTGGTTAAGCGACTGCCTTTGGCTCAGGTCATGACCCTGGAGTCCCAGGATAGAGTCCCGTGTCGGGCTCCCTGCACAGTGGGGAGTCTGCTTCTCCCTCTGACCCTACCCCCTCTTGTGCATTCTCTCTCTCAAGTAAATAGATAAAATCTTTAATATATATATATATATATATAAATCAATTTTAAAAAGGCCAAAATGTCCAAACGGTCAAGCAGTCAACACAAATGTCGCGATTGTAGCCAACCTGAACTATTACCATCTATGTCAGGTATCCGAGCATTTCTCAGTTCTTAGCAAACAAATAAAAGTAAGAAATCATATCATTTTACTTCTGGTAGATTCTAGTGGACTAAAATGCTTCGTGTAAAGAACATGTTGAAACCTCGGGGGGGCACACCTTACAGATTAAAAAATACCACTCTCACATAGTTTATACTTCTCACGTGCTGAAATGGCTTCTAAAATTTTGATTCAAGCAAAAGACCACTATACTTAAATCTTTGAGCTCTCGAATCTTATCAGAAGGTCTACAGTACATTAGAAGATACTTGAACCACAATTTCATCCAAATCAGAGAAAAACAATACAAAACTTTAGAACCAACAACACAACATGCGATTGGAAAAGAATATGCCTCTGGTCAATGAAAAGAAGGGGTATTCCTCACCTGCAAAATCAGGCGAAAAGGGTGCAATGGAAAAACCACCACTTACTGAGTGCTTATTACGGGTAAAGCATTACTAAACTAAGGAACGATTATTTTTCAACAACACTGTTGGGTGTTACCTACTGGATAGAAGCTCAGGGAGGCTATGAAAATTGCCCTATCTGGCAAATGTGGAGCCAAAAGTTGAATCTAGGACATTCTGACCCCAAAGCCCAGCTCTTTTCACTATGCTGATTATCAAGCTTTAACTGAATCTTTTATTCAAACAAAATATGGGTTCTTATGGGGAACCCAATGTATAAAGAAGACAGAGGTAGTTTTCACATACAAGTCAGATAAGAAGTACTCAAAACTCACAATAATAAATAAGCCTCAGAACTACAATACAGCACAATGGTTCTCGACCTTGGGTGCACACTGGAATCACCTAGACAGCTTTAAGAAATACTGATGCTTGGGGCGCCTGGGTGGCTCAGTCATTGAGCATCTTGCCTTCGGCTCAGGTCATGATCCAGGGGTCCTGGGACTGAGCTCCGCGTTGGGCTCCCTGCTCAGCGGGGAGCCTGCTTCTCCCTCTCCAGCTCCCCCCTGCTTGTGTTCCCTCTCCTGCTGTCTCTGTCAAATAAATAAAATCTTAAAAAAAAAAAAAAAAAGAAATACTGAAACTACTCTGCATGGTAGCGTAATGATGGATACCTGTCATTATGCATTTGTCCAAACCCACAGAATGTACACCACCAAGAGTGAACCTCAAGGGAAACCCTGGACTACAGGGGGTTACAATGTATCAATGCAGGTTCACCGACTGTAACAAATCTGCCACTCTGGTGAGGAGGTTGATAACGACGGAGGCTACGCATGTCTGGGAGAATATGGGTACGTGGCATATGGATACATAACCTTTCTCTCCATTTTGCTATGAAAAATAAAGTCTATAAAAGGCAAATACTGATGTCTGAGTCCCACCTCTAACCCCAGGTACTCTGATTTATTTGGTATGGGGTGCGGCCTGGGCATCAGGAGTTTTAAAAAGCCCTCCGGTGATTCTAAACTTGTAATCACTGAGATACCAGGCTCCACTTGCACCTGAAGCATGAGCCGAGCCTTGCCTGGAATTGGGTTGAGTGTAGGTACAGGTATGTTCTCTTGTAAAGCTGTATTTAGTGCACATGCACAGACGTGAATTTCTTTTTCTTTTTAAATTTTATTTATTTATTCGAGAGAGAGAGAGAGAGCATGAGTGGGGGAGAGCGGAGGCAGAGGGAGAAGCAGGCTCCCCACTGAGCAGGGAGCCCGATGCGGGGCTCGATCCCAGGATCCTGGGATCATAACCTGAGCCCAAGGCAGACTTTCAACCAAGTGAGCCACCCAGGCGCCCCCACAGACGTGAATTCCTTATAAGACCGGGGCAGTGCACGACTACCTTCTCATCACACACAAGTTTAAATGTATACACAGAAATCACAAAAATCTTCTTTATTCTAAAGAATGTATAAGCTGCTGGACTTAACATGGCAGTGGTCTCAAAGTCCCTAAATTATGCCTATAATTTCATATCTATGTATGTTGTTCTTTATTATTATTTTCATTGTTAAAAATAAACTTTAAGGGAAAAAAAGAAATGTACATCGACCATTCGGAAGCTCTAAAGCGCGTGCCAGCTTTCCCTGGGAATCCACTGAAGAGAGCTGGAAAACTACTGTTCTGCTTAGTTTCTGAGAAGGTCGGTCTACTCCGGAGTCGTGTAAGACCAGAGTCGGCTACCACCACAATCGAAAGCTGGACAAACAGACTAACCACAGTTTAACCACAGGGGGGGAAGTGAATCAAATGGGGAAGGAAATACTAAATCCTTTTGAGAGCTTTAGATACTCTCACAGCTGCGTCTACTCCCTGGTTATGATTTGGGCCGATTCCTAATTAAATGCAAATTCACCCACGCCAATTTTTAAAATTGAAGACCCAGTGTAAAAGCTGCCCCACTACTTCGCAAGGCCCACCGGACTTTTCAAAGGAACACTGCCCTTTTCCGCTTTACATTGGCGAGGGCTGTCGCTGCTGAGCTGGGATCAGCTTGCTCTCGATTCCCTCACCAGGCCGCGCGGATGGCCCGGCTGCTGGCACTTCGGGCACGTTCACTGAGCTTGGAACGAGGTCCGTGCCTAAAACCCTACAGAATCTTAACACACCCCAGCGTGACTTGAGTAAAATCCTCCCTGATCTGACTCCTCTTCGGACTACTTACTCTTTCTTGTACATCTCTCTCTGACTGCCCATGATTGAAGCCACACCTTCAAGGGAGAGGCAAAATCTTCTTTGGTACTAGGACAGCAATCACCCCGAACACCCTTCCCAGGCTCAAGGCTCCTCGAGGGGCGGACTCACATCTTTCTTGGCCTTCCTGTGCCCAGCACACAGGATACTTCCTGGTGGTCACAAAGCTCTCAAAGAACATTTCAGGAGTAAACAAACCGATAACAGCTGAATTTTTAGGATTCCTATAATGTGAAGTGATTGTTAATCAAACACGTGAGCCTTTTTTTTTTTCCTTAAAGTAAATTAAAGAAACCAACTTGCCCTTAAATGGATGCTTAAGCTCAGTCAACAAGATTATTCATCAGCACCAACTCTGCTCTGCAGAAAGAGTTCAAGGTATAAATGCTCACCCTTGGACAGAAAATAAAATATGAAAGAGAATTGAAAACATTTGCGCCCCCCCCCCCCCGCCGTTTCTGTTGAGATGCTGCTTTTGTCAGACTAAAATAACAACAAAAAAGATAATAAAAATTTAAAAGGTGATGAAAAAAGATTAATAACAATGAAACAACTCACTTCCTGAATTGCAAATGAAGGGAGAGCTAGTTCTGCGAGGGGCGCAGTCTCGTTAGATACTCGGCATGAACACAGACATCCATGAGAATGTGTACAACAGACACCGAGCGCCAGCAGTCTCAGGGTCCGGGACAACGCAGGACGCCGGAAAATGGTCCTCCAAACAGGGATCGCACGCTACCAGGTCACACTCGACTTGTCTACTTCACCTCATCTTCCCTAAAAAGTTCCTATGAGAGCATCTCCTTAGAGTAGCAAATAGACTACCTGTGGTTACTTGAAGTTCGAAAAGTGGAGAGGTCAGGAAGTGTTTCATGGAAAATGCACTTGAATTTTAGCTGGAAGGTTGAGCATTGAGAAGAACCAAGATAGATGGATAGGAAGGGGCATTTTGCAGAGAGGGAAAAGAGATGATGTTTACAAATGAACTGTGTAGGTGAATTTGGCTGGAGTAGAAGAAAGCCTTCAAGTTGAAAAGGCATGCTGAAAAGTTGGAACTCGATCCCATGGGAAGGGGGTACCACCAAGTGTATTTAAGGAGAGCAATACGGTAGAAGCGGACTTTTTGGGGGAGCTGTGAAAGAACCAGAAAAAGGAGGGAAGGAAGAGGCATTCAGAAGATCTTCTGAATCCCTCAAAGGATTTCCGCCCCCAACACTGACAAAACAGAAAAACTTCCAGGCGTGAGTCACTTCTAAATCTTTCAAAAGCAACAAGGCTACTAACAAACCAAATTATTTTTACATTTATAAGCCAACAAATTGACTTTAGGTATGTGAGGAATATTTTTTAAAAACTAAGTTGTGCATATATCTAATTTCTTTGAAAGAATTCAGAATTCTGCATGATTATATTTGTCCTACGGCTGCCGCAAGCTCCTCAAAGTTGTTTCATTTTTAAAGATTTTATTTATTTATTTGAGAGACAGTGAAAGAGAGAGAGAGAGCACAAGCGGGTCTGGAGGGGCAGAGGGAGAAGAAGCAGACTCCCTGCTTGGCAGGGAGCCCAAGGATAATGGTGTCTCTCTCATACACACACACACACACACACACACACACACACACACACACACACGTATTTAAGGATAAAGGACCAGCAGTTCTGCGGCTTTTATATAGTTGAGAAACCTACACATGAGGGAGAAGGATTTAAAAAACGTAACAAAATGTTAACATTTGAGAAATCTGGGTGAAGGGTAAATGGCGTTCTTTGCATTCTTTTGCACTGTTTTGGTCGGTCTGAAATTACATCAAAATAAAAATGGAAAAAAAGAATGTAGTATTTCATTTAATTGTTTTTGTTTTGGGTTGTTTGTTTGTTTTTGCTATATAGTAACAGGACTTGTATGAACATCGGGAACATAGTATAATTCAGTGATGCTCTCTGGGGCCACTGGGATAAGTAGGGCTATTTGCCCCAGTCTAGATGTCCCCAGCGTTATTATTTCTGACCTTTGGTAAATGCTTTTAATTATTTACTATCTGCTCCATTCCAGTCAAGTCATTGGCTGACTGCAGCCTGCCTCCAGCAGCCCCCCTGCACCTCCTAATTAATTGCTCTAACCTATTATGGGCTTAGAAACACTCCCCTAGTTCAGAGTTCATTTTACAGATGAAAAAACTCTGGCCCCGAGAGGGTAAGTAACTGATTGAAGGTATCCGTATTATCAAGAACAGAAAAAGGATTTGAACAATTCCTTTGTTCTTTTCATGACATGCTAGTCTGATCAGTGTATAAAGTAAGAGGAAATCGTTTATGAAGAACTGTGTTACGAGTAAAGCTCAAGGACCTGAAGGAATAGACTTTATCATATTAATCTTACCTGTCCATTGTCCCCCCCCTTTTTTTGGGGGGGGGGCTTACTTTCAAGTAGCCAGATAAGCTTCTGCAGATTAGTCATCTGTTGGTGTATTTCAAGATCTTCCCCCAAGCTTAGTCTTCCTTTAAAAAAGAAACCCACATTTCATAATCTCCAGACATTCTATAGCCTACGGAGTGCCTGGCCGAATTGCCTGAAGTTTAGATTATTACTCAGATTTACAGATGTGAGACACAACTATGCAGCAAAAAAGCAAAAGGAGGACTCATGCTATTAAGTCATCTCTAACCAAATATAGCTAAAAATGCACAACAAAATTTTTGAGCACCTTATTCCTCCAAAGTATTTTTCCAGAATATTTTCCAAATATTCTGCCTCCTGACTTACTATAAACATTTAATGGAATGAAATCTCCTGAAACCATTCTTTGGAGTCTTACTCCCCAGAGGACTGGCACTTACTCAAAGGCTTCTGGATGACAAGAATTGCTGAAAACAATAAAGTCTGTCAAATGGCTGAAACTGCCATTTTGAGGAGGCTGATATGAAATAACTTTTCGAGGCACTTGATATTTGAAATAATTTCCAAATCCAAATGTTTATGTATGGGAGGGCTGTTTAAATAAATTTGGAGGCGCCTGGGTGGCTCAGTCGGTTAAGCATCTGCCTTCAGCTCAGGTCATGATCCCAGGATCCTGGGATCGAGTCCCGCATCGGGCTCCCAGCTCAGTGGGGAGCCTGCTTCTCCCTCTCCCTCTGCCTGCTGCTCCCCCTGCTTGTGCTCTCTCTGTCAAATAAATGAATAAACTCTTTAAAAAGAAATAATTAAGTAATTAATTAATTGTGGTATACCTATAAAAGGGAATACCGTGGTATCATAACAAAGAACGAGGAAGTTCCTTAGTGTTGATATGAAATGATCTCCAAGACATATTATTAAATGAAAATCACCAAAACATAGACAGACCATATTTAAAAATTAACTCAAAATGGATCACAGACTTAAATGTGAGAACTATAACTATGGAACTCTTAAAACATGAGTAAATCTTTGTGATCTTATATTAGGCAATTTTTAAAAAATTTTATTTATTAATTTGAGAGAGAGAGAGAGACAGGGACAGAGAGAGCCCAACCAGGGGGAGAAGGGAGAGGGAGAAACAGACTCCCCACTGAGCTGAGAGCCTGACATGGGGCTCAGTCCCAGGACCTGGAGATCATGACCTGAGCCAAAGGCAGAGCCACCCAGGCACCCCATACGTAATGGTTTCTCAGATATGACACCAAAATCATGAGCAATAAAAGAAAAAATAGGTAAAGTGGACTTAAATCAAAAATAAAACTTTTGTGCTTCAAAGAATACCATCAAGAAAGTCAACCGACAGAATGAGAGAAAATATTTGCAAATTTTATATCTGATAAGGGGCTTGTATCCAAAATATACAAATAAGCTTTAAACTCAACAATAAAAAGCCAGACCAATTAAAAAATGAGCAAGGACTAGAACAGATATTTCTCCAAAAAAGATAACACAAATAACCCAACAAGTAAAGGAAAAGATGTTACAACATCACTAATCATCAGAGAAACACAAGTGAAAACCACGAGATGCCACTTCACACCTACTAGGAGAACGATCATCAAAAAGATGGTGAGGAAGAGGCGAAATTTAAACTCTAGGTTGCTGGTGGGAATGTAAAACGGTGCAGCCCTTGGAAAACAGTCTGGCAGTTCTTCAAATGATTAAACATAGAGCTACTATATGACTTAGCAATTCTACTAAGTATACGTCCAAGAGGACCGCAAACATGCCCATCGACTGGTGACAGGTCCGGTAAGGTGTATCCATACAATGGAGTATTTTTCGGTCATAAAAAGAACTGAAATGTCCATATATGCTATATGACGGATGAACCTGGAAAACATAATCCTGAGGAAAACTAGATGCAAAAGGTCCCCTATCAGTGATGCCATTTACAAGAAATTTCCAGAATAGGCAACCCACAGAGACAAACAGATTAGTGGGGGCTGCAGGCAGAGAGGAATGTGGAGTGACCACTAAAGGGTACACGATTTTTTTTATAAAGATTTTATTTATTTATTTGAGAGAGAAAGGGAGCGAGAGTGAGAGAGAGAGAGGGAGAGAAAGAGAGAGCGCGCGCGCGCTTATGCCCATGCGCACAAGCAGGGGGAGGGGCCGAGGGAGAAGCTGACTCCCCGCTAAGCAGGGCCAGGACCCTGGGATCATGACCCGAGCCTAAAGCAGATGCTAAACCGACTGAGCCACCCAGGTGCCCAGAGTACTGGAATTCTTTTTTTTTTTTTTTTAGATTTTATTTATTTGAGAGAGAGAGAGAGAGAGAGAGATGGCGAGAGAGGGAACACAAGCAAGGGGAGTGGGAGAGGAAGAAGCAGGCTCCCAGCGGGGAGGGAGCCCGATGCGGGGCTCGATCCTAGGACCCTGGGATCACGCCCTGAGCCAAAGGTAGACGCTTAACGACTGAGCCACCCAGGCGCCCCTGGAATTCTTTAGGGGCTAATGGAAGTGTTCTAAAATTAGGTGTGATGATGGCCACACTACGCTATGAATATACTAAAAACCACTGAATTTTACACTTTAAAGGGGTGAATTCTGGGGCGCCTGGGTGGCTCAGTTGTTAAGCGTCTGCCTTCGGCTCAGGGCGTGATCCCGGCGTTATGGGATCGAGCCCCACATCAAGCTCCTCCGCTGGGAGCCTGCTTCTTCCTCTCCCACTCCCCCTGCTTGTGTTCCCTCTCTCGCTGGCTGTCTCTCTCTCTCTCTGTCAAATAAATAAATAAATAATTTTTTAAAAAATGAAAAAAAAAAAGGGGTGAATTCTGTATTAGGTGAACTGTATCTCAATAAAGCCACTGTTTAAAAAAAGAGCAAGTTGGTGAATGACATCTATGGGATGCTGTCAACTTACAGGTCTGCTCTGGTCTCTAAAATACCTCTGGAAAGATACATAGGAAACTAACGCTAGCCTCTTCGGCAAGGACCCGGAGAAAGATTTCTGGAAGATTTTTTATCAGGTACTCTCTTTTTTAACTTCTGAACTATGCCAATATAGCAGTATTCAACTCTTCTTATTAAAAGTGAAATGAAATCAGAAAATGCTTTTAACAGACTAGTTCCTTCCACTAGTTTAACAATGCAAAGTTCTGTGTAAAACAATACACTCGGGCTGCAGACGGTAACGAATGTTACAATTAGCTGGAAGGAACAGAAAAATTAGGAGTTCTCTCTACTGTTTAATTCTGGTTCCATTAAATTTTCCTCCTCGGCCTTCTAACTCTTTGTATCTCAGTGTTTCTCTGATGAACAAATTGTGCCTCTTTTATCTGGAGACCCAAACTGAACAAATATCTCCTATAATGGATCAAATTGAAAAAAACACAAACCAAGGGACGCCTGGGTGGCTCAGGTCATGATCCCAGGGTTTGGGGATCCAGGCCTGCATTGAGCTCTCTGCTCAGTGGGGAGCCTGCTTCTCTGTCGGCAGGTTGCTCCCCCTGCTTGTGCTCTCTCTAACAAATAAATAAAATCTTTAAAAAGAAAAACACAAACCAAAAACCTGTTTTTAAAAAATTCTGTGATAAAAATCTTCCTCTACCAGATGTTATATTTTAGAGGAAAATAAGAATAATAAATGGCTCTTAATTTAGGAATAAATTTCAGAATACACGACCCTTAGGAGAAAGCCAAACACAGCTTAGAAACACCACCTCCTACATGCTTCCCCCCAAATTTCCATCCAACTGGATGAAAACTGCCCTATGAAAGCCATTCCCTATTTTTCACCAGCTGTCATAGAGCCAGTCCAGAACCAAGCTTCCAGAACAGGCCACCGAGCCCCAACTCCACTCTCAACTGGGGCAGAAGGAAATGGCCCCACTCAGTGAAGTTCTCCCTTCCAGTTAATTCCACAGCATCCAGCTAGCTCTGTACTCCTGATCTTATTTGACATACTGCAGTATCTACGCTCTTCTGGTCCTATGTCAATGCTACTCAGACCCTCGCTGACGAGGGCCAGCTGCTTTACGAGGCCACAGGGAGGGGTTCCTCCGTACAAGCCCAACTCCCCAGCCTGCCACACCAAGTCCTTCCAAGGCTGGCTCCCGGTGACCATGCTGCCAGTTCATTCGTCTCCCCATCTCGCCCCAGCTCCAACATCTCTGCCACACCCAACTCCTAACCCTTTCCCCAACACAACACAGTCCGTAACAACAACGTGCTTTGTACACACCATTCTTTGTCTGGAATGCCATCTCTACCAACCCACTGGCTCCAACTGGGCCAACACCTACTTTTCCTTAAGGCGGCTCCAAGACATTCACGTCTGTAAAGCCTCCCCTAGCGTGGTTCAGATTGTGGATATTTTTTCTGAAGTTTAAATGAATTTATGCTGAAATATATAAAGTTATAAAAAATTCACATATTTCATCAATTCTAAGATGCCACTGGTGGTAAGACACATTATTTTATGTGCCCCTGGCAACTAACCAACGATTGTAAGGCACATCCCAATGTCAGAGATATTAGAATGTGAAAAACTGTCTTAAAATTAAAGATACGCAGTAAACCACACATCTTAAAGGTAAAGATGTTGCTTTCTGTTTACTTATAACACATCTCTTGATAATTGTTTTCCAGTCTCTCCCAGGCCTTCGGCATCTAAAAGTCTGAATTTTATTCACATTTGATCCCGCTTTCCGACAGTTAGCCCAGAACCTAAAATCCAAGATATGCGCAGTAAAAGAGTCCCACTTATTAAATTTAAAAATAAGAAAATCAAGCATCTGCTTAAAGTACAAAAAGAATGTCATAAAACTTAAAAATCATTACTGCCATAAAAATAAGACTTAAAAAAAAACTTCTTTGCCTCTAATGATCAAGGGAATACCAAATATTTCAGCATCGGGATTAACCCAAACATATAAGATATGTTCAATATTTTCAATGTTTTTAAAAGATACATAGGACATGGCCTTGTGTCCATGGTTCCAAAAACATTCTTGACATTAGAGTCTGCAGAACCTTCCATTTGCAATATTAGATTAGTGTGACACCGTATTTACTTTAGTCCATGGACAACATTTCTGCCCCCAAATGTGCCTAATGATAAGCACTTAGAAATATACGTGCAATGAGAGTCTGATGTTTGACTGCGGACAGCTTCCAAGCCGTCCCACTCCCCAGTCCGAGGCAGGGTGATAAGAAAGTCCAGGCGATTCCTCCTGCGGGTCAGGTGGGAAGTTCCAACCAAACCCCAGGCAGCAGCCCAGATGGAAGCCCGTGCCCCAGCCCCACCATCTCATCACAGTGAAAGTAAAGCCAGTTCCCCTTTCCCGTTCTTTTAAGCCACTTTTGAACCTGCCTGGGAAGCCTGCCCTGCTCTCCCCAGGAAGCATCATGACAGGCCGAGCAAACCTTTCCAGACCCCCTTGGTGCGTACACAGGCAGCAGCATTGGTTCCTACATCTGAGCCAGGCACTGTGGGGACGGCAGGGGGTCCAACCCACCTCTGCAGTGCCCACGACAATATTTATTCTTGAACTGGTGGCAGCCAATCCTCTGATGTCACTCCCAATTAAAAGGAAACAAATGTAATGAAACCAACAGATAACATATGTGCACTTACTGCTGGAAAGGACTGTTAGGAAGGCCTATCCGTGAATTATTTCGGAGGGAGGTGGTAGGCACACCATCTCTCTACATGCAGGTCCCTACAGAGCTCTTGGACTTCATTTAGTCACACTTTCTCATGGATCTTCTTTGTTTTACCTATCAGAAGTTGTCCCCCTTGTAAGGTACTTTTTAACAAGACATCACAATTTTTCCTGAAAAACTACTAGTGTGGTTATGTGGTCTGCCACGGTGGAAACCAGAGGGCTACGTGAAATTGCAATGATGTGTAACCTGGGGCAAAGACCCCTTTGTGTCTCAGCTTTTTCTTCTTCTTTTTTAAAAATTTTTAAAAGATTTTATTTATTTATTTGAGGGAGAGAGAGCACGAGCAGAGGGAGAGGGAGAAGTAGGCTCCCCGCTAGGCACGGAGTCTGATGTGGGGGCTCGACCCCATCGTGACCTGAGCCAAAGGCAGGTCCTTCACCGACTGAGCCACCCGGGTGCCCTTCTGCGGCTTCTACTGCAAATGTGTTCTACTAACAGTGTCGACCTCACAGGGTTATTGCAAGAGTGAAATGAGTTAATATCCCACTAAAGGGCTGTAAAGGGTTTAGGGGAACGCCCAGCCTACAGTCAGCTCCACACGTGCCTCTGATAAATAAATAAATAGTTGTAATAACATTTAGGAGTATTTGTGCAACGTGATGGTTCTGGGCTCCAAAAGGTACCGATCAAAATAGACAACAGCCCCTCCCTTGTCTGAAACACTGCTGTATTAGTAAGGAGTCCAAAAATGTTGGTCTCATTTATTTCATGCCTATCTGTGCTCTCTCCAAATGGACTCTAAGCACGTTGAGTGCAGGGGCGTGCTCTCCCTCTCTCTCTCTCTCTCAAATAAATACAACCTTCAGAAAAAACTAAGCACCCTGGGTGCAGCAGACACAGGTCACGCGCACCATCTTCCACTGCACCTGCCATGGCTGAAGGGTCAGCCTTCTCAGCTGTATGCGTGCTAGTGGGCCGGCCAGCTTGGGCAATGGCACCACAGGGCGAGAAGGAGTGGGATTATCTATTTTTCTCGAAATGGAAGGTGTTCTAAAGCAATCTGTAAGTACAGAGCGTTCAGCAATTGTTCACGCAGAGTCCAGAGACAGAAACCAAGTTAACCAGGACCAGAGAACTGGAAAATAAAACAGCATGACCCGACTACAGGAAACAAGAGGCATCACTGTGCTTATTTACTTATACTCGGCCTCCTTACGTGAAGGAGTTGATGTTGCTTACTATAAATACATATAAATATAAATACTGAATAAAATATGGAAATCAGGAAACATGTAAGTTAAAATAAAAGTGCGGTACTGGGGGTAAGAGACTAGAACACAGCTGTGCAGGAGCTATGGTCCATATACTGACCAAAACAAAGCTTCTCCTGGCCAGTTTGTTCAGAGAGACTTCTCATACACACCACGTAGGTACGGCACGCCAAGTACGGCAAGGGGGTGTCCCTAGGAACAACCTATAGTAGTAAATACTGAGTTTTATAAAGCAGGCTGCCCTGACACCCTTAAAAAAAAAGAAAAAAGTTAACAACATGACACCACGACACATTCAAAGAAAGCAACTGTGCAAGGGGCCAAGGCGCAGGTGTCCAAGCACAAAGCCAACCCAGCACAAAATGTGGAACCGCGACAGAAATAAACGGACCGCTTTACAAATATCACTTCCCTTAACTGGGCTACTGACAAAAGTTGTTTGGTGAAACGTTTCCGTTATATCCTTTGCCCGTGTGGTCTGTGTTGATTATCAAAGGCAGACCCACATTCTTAACAGATCAAAGAACAGAGCAGGCTGTAAAAACTGAGGTGCCAAATCCAAGCGCTCGGTGGCCCAGCTCCGTGGCCGGGCTCTGTGGCCATCTCACCCACAGGTCGGAGGTGAGCGGCTGGCAGACCCCCTGAAAGCAACAACAGCACTTTTCTTAGCAACTCTAGGAGTGCTCCAGAATAAAGTACAAATGATTGGTCACACTGCCAACTCTAGAACACAGAGCACAGGCAACAGGATCTTAGTCCAGAAATTTCCCATGGTACCTGCTACCAGTCAGCCCATGCAGCCATTGGCCACATAGCCTGTAGGCCGCAAGCCAGGAGTGGGGAAGGGCTTGGTACCTGGATCAGGAGGGTGAAGGTCCCTGCTGAGTTGTCCACCAAACACTGAGTAGATGAAAAGAGATGGCAGGGTTTCCCCAAAGCTGTAGTCCTCGCTGAACAGAATGAAGGGACAGAAGGGCAAGGAAGGTAGGAGTATTTACAAGGGAGTGATTCTAACAATGGACCACAGACTCCGGGTGGCAGAGGGAGACAGGAGCAGCCAGGAAGTGACTCATGTAAGTAAGAGAGTGGGGAGGCATCGGACCTACTGAGTTCCAGAAAGTACTGCAGTCAGACTCTAAGCAGCTGGTGCTCAAATAGGGTGAGACTTGGGAGCTGGTGCATTTTCTGCTAATGACGAGGTTCAGAAAGACAAGAGGGTGGGAGGGATGGTCGGAGCAGCAGATGCTGGGAGCAGTAAGAAACAATTCCTCAGGAGAGCACACACCCAGAGACTCCCTGCAGGTGACTGTGGTCTCCAGGGATATGACAAATGAAGTAGATTCCCCACGCTCCCCGAGCTGAGGTACAAAACAAGCTCTCTGGCTGCATTCCCCAGGGGTCCAGCTGCTTAGTGGGCTCCCCGAGGCTTCGCGGGGTGCCATGGCAATGCGTATGGGAAGGCAGCACCTACTGCGAATCTCAGAGCTCAACTTCCACACTGGTAGAAAGCACATTATACCTTAAAATGTTAGGAAGTTCTCGTTTTTATTTTAAAAATTCAGAAAGCTCCACTATTTCAAAACTTTAATAAACTTTGATAAAGTATAGCAACACTTGGCTAATGGTGACCAACATACACATTCAACAGACCTCTATCTACTTACCGGCTTCCTACTATGTTCTAGGTACTTTGCTGGGCCTTAGTGTAGATTCTCACCCTAGTGGCAGAGCCAAGAACGAAGACATAAGGGAAAAAATAATATATTTTCAACTATAAATAGTAGGGAGAATACCGACAGCGATGGAGGTCAGCGACAACCGGGTTAGCAGTTATGTGCTCGTTTAACTTCGGGCCACACTTGTACTCATTTTTGTGCACTCTGACTCCTAAGTCCGAAGTTTTTTCCAGGTAACATTAACACAGTAAATACCTTGAAATCTGGTAAAAACTGGGTTATTCAGAGAAAACCAAAGAGGTCAATGAATTCTGAAACGAGAAGTCTCAACACTCTGGTGTTCAACTGTAGAAAATCCACTCTAAATGACAGGCTCTCTGTCTAGGGAAACTCTCGAGATACGGGAAACTCTACGGTCAAGGTTTCTAGGTGGTCTCTTCACGTCTAAAGCGTGCTTGTAAGCACAGTGCAGCACTAGAGCAGGACTTAAGCAGTCCAGTGCATCCATCAGCTATATTCCTACTGATGTGGGAAACAAAGGCTGAAGGAAATGTAGATAAAACTCGTTGTAACCTGCAGCCATTGACAAATACTTGAGATAGGCAGAGTGTAACATTCCTTCAGGAACTCCCAGTGGTCTTATGCTTTGCTAGAGGCAAAAGCCATGTCAGCTTGACAATAGCTAGGCCTCCAGGGTGGAGTCTTCTTTAGCATATGAAAGTCCTTTTGGAAACCTTCCTTTGTCTTTACTTCCCCCAACTCCAAAGTTAACAATCAGCCATTCCTCAGAACCCCCCCCCCCCCCCCCCCCGTGCATCTCTTTCCGCCCAAGGGTCCTGTCCCCGTGCTTCAATAAAACCACCCCTTTGCACCAAAGATGTCTCAAGAATTCTTTCTTGGCTGTGGGCTCTGAACCCCACCACTTCAAACCACATCACTACCGTGGAGAGAAAGTTGTTTCAGACTACCCTGGCTTCATGACCATAGCCATTAACAGTCACTCAATAAACATCTACTGAGCTGATCCCATTTTCCCTGGGCAATCTTATGAGGACAGTCTGTCTTTGCACAGGGAGAAAAGGCACTACCAACCCCACCCACTTACCTATTCTAGCCCCCCCAGCATTTATAATGCTCACTGTAAGTTAATAAGCTAACATTATGTTCTTGCTGGTATCACACCGGCTTGAGAGCCTGGTTAGAGTTTCTCCCTGAGCCCCATGATGGTCAAATCCAGTGTCTGGACTCCCTGGATCTTGAAGTCCCAAGACCTAGGAGGACCTGCCTCCTTATTTTCACTCACTCTCTGCTCTAATGTTTATAGTTCCCGATGAGGGAGCAGAAGGCTGAAGACAAAGCACAAGCTGACCCCCTGCAACCTCCCCCCCCCACTCCTGGTGGGACATGTGTGACATTCTTCCAGGAAGCCCCCAACCATCTTAATGCTATTGCCTTGCTAGAGGGGAAAACAATCTTAACTTGGGAGTAGCAAGGCCTCCAGTATCTTGTAGGTCCTCTTTACCACATGAAAGTTCTTTTGAAACCTCCCTTTTTCCTTACTTCCCCCAACCCCATAGTATACGATCAGCCACCCCTCACAACCCCCGGGCAGCAGCTCTTTCTGCCCAGAGGTCCTGGTCCCCGTGCTTTAATAAACCACCATTTTGCACCAAAGATGTCTCAAGAATTCTTTCTTGGTCATCGGCTCCGGCCTCCACCCCACTGAACCTCACCTACAGTCCAAAACCACATCATTCCCACCCGGGTTTCAGTTCCACAGTTCACCTTGCATCTACTAAACACTTACAATGTTCTGGGTATTAGGTTAAGTGCTGGAGACTTAGAGATGAGGAAGACACAGTTTCTGCACGTGAAGAGGCAATCTTATAACAGGATAATTTTAGGGGCACCTGGATGGCTCAGACGGTGAAATGTCTGCCTTCAGCTCAGGTCTGGGTCCCTGCTCAGCAGGGAGTCTGCTTCTCCCTCTGCCTCTACCCCTTCCCCCACCTGGCTCGTGCTCTCTCTCTCTCTCTCTTTCAAATAAATAAATAAATAAAATCTTAAAAAAAAATACACGAAAAGATAATTTTATATAAAGAGAGAGGAAATTAGGGTGCTTGGCCTTACCTGGGGATACCTGCTAGATGACACTGCACTTGAGACTGAAAGGCTAAACAGTAATTAGCCAGGTAAACAAATACAAAGGGTAATCAGGAGGGAGAGTGAATATATCACACACAAAATCGAGAAGACAAAACAAGTATCATGCAGAAATGTTGCGAACAATCAATGAAGCACAAGGAGGGAAAGCAGGGGAGGAGGGCAGGACAAATGAGTCAAGCCAAGGACCTGAGCTCATCCTAGAGGTAACAGGGATGGAGGGTCTTAGCATGGGAGTACCACGATCACATCTGCCCATGAAAGATCCCTCTGGCGGAAGTCAGGAGAGTAGACCTGAGGGGAACACAAAGCATTGGGACACCAATTAGGAGGTTCTCACAGTAACGGGGACTTCAAATCCCTGGTACTTGTCCTAGCACATTGGAAAGGAAGGGGTGGATTCAGAAACAGACGGTGAACACTGGCAAGAACTCTGATTTAAATCCATGGAGGTGCGTGAGGGAAAGGGAGGGTTCTGAGATGACGCTCAAGTGTTTGCCGGGGGTGACTGAGGGAAAGGCAAAGGGGACAGCAGGAAATGGTGAGAACAATGAGGCGGTGGCATGGAAGCTGAGCATGGGAAAGAGATGCGTGAGCTGAGTTTTCAACATACGAAGTTTGGGGTGCCTCAGTCTAATGGATACGGACAGTGGGTATGAGTCTGTTCAGAGTGATGGAGACACATTTGGGAGTCGCCATTTACTTAACAAATCATTACTGAATCCTAGATCTACCGAATATGCAGTAAAAAGAACAAAAGTGGAGAAGATCACCCAAGGTGAGCAGGTGGTGAGACTATCAGAGGGGCTGAGAGCAGACCCGAAGGAAAATCGACGCTGGGCCATGGGCAGAGGAGCGATGCTTGGAGCGGGCAGGGAAAAGCAATGAGAATCAGAAGTAATATCACAAAGACAAAGGGAATAAGGTCAGAGTGCTTAGCAATGTCAAGGAAAGCAAAGAAGTCCAGAAAGAAAACGCCTGGAACAGGTCATCTGATTGGCAATATCAGGTGGCCTTTATCAAAGTGTCACATAGGTGAGGGGAGGCCAGAGTCAGGCATCACTGACTTGAGGTGTGATTTGGAAGTGCTAAAACAGAGCACAGAACAGAACTGTTTACCATCAGCGGAAGCCAACAATTCGGTCATCATCCTGGCTGGGTCACCAGCTGGACCAAGCGTCACCAAGTATATAATACCTTTGAACATTTGTCCAACCAATGAATATAATGATACTGGCTGATTGATTCTAATGTCACTATAAGGTGGGGAAAGGGAGACATGAGCTCAGGGACTGGAATTTCAAATTCAAGTGCTGAATCAATGATCAGAGAACTTCTGCGTCTATCCTGAAAGAGACCCTTACCTCGTTTAGCCACAGAGCTGAGACTGCTGAAACCGGCCCCAGAACCCCATCCTGAGAGTGGCTGGATTACAAGGCAATTGAATTCCCAGCTGCTATTACAGTGACGGCACTGATTAGCAAGGAAGAGAACCGTGAAAACTGGGGACCCCGATGAAGCTGGAGACATCGAACCCCTAAATACTCATAAGTCTTCTCTGCCAGTAGAAGCAACCATTCCGGGGCGCCTGGGTGGCACAGCGGTTAAGCGTCTGCCTCCAGCTCAGGGCGTGATCCCGGCGTTACGGGATCGAGCCCCACATCAGGCTCCTCCACTATGAGCCTGCTTCTTCCTCTCCCACTCCCCCTGCTTGTGTTCCCTCTCTCACTGGCTGTCTCTATCCTGTCGAATAAATAAATAAAATCTTTAAAAAAAAAAAAAAAAAAAGAAGCAACCATTCCACCCCCGTCTGAGGAGACTAACAGTGCTTTGCCCGAGGAAACTGGAATGTCCTCTCCTGACGCAGCTGCCCTGAAAGACACTGATTCTCCTCAGGACCCACCACTCCTCTTTGCTTCCAGATTTATAACTGGACTCAAATCGCAGAAGTCCCCTGTAGGTACAGACAGAGTATGACCCATGCTGAGACCCGCTGCACTGCAAAAGAACTACTTGATTTTTCCAATTTATATGCAGAAATCCAGGGAACGTGTGTGGGAAGGGATACCAAGTGTGTGGGATAACGGTACAAGAAACAAAGTTGGATGAGGCCAAATTTACTGATATGGGCCCACTAAACAGATATTCTGCATTTCATGTTGCAACTTGGAGAGTTAGAAAGAGCTCTGGAGCGCCTGGGTGGCACAGCGGTTAAGCGTCTGCCTTCAGCTCAGGGTGTGATCCCGGTGTTATGGGATCGAGCCCCACATCAGGCTCCTCCGCTATGAGCCTGCTTCTTCCTCTCCCACTCCCCCTGCTTGTGTTCCCTCTCTTGCTGGCTGTCTCTATCTCTGTCAAATAAATAAATAAAATCTTAAAAAAGAAAAAAAAAAAAAAAAAAAGAAAGAGCTCTAATAGTTTGCTTTGGTTCCTTGGCTGAAACGTGGACCACAAGTGACCCACAACAGATGAACTTGAAGCGCCAGACCCGTCGTGGTTTAATACGGAGGAAGGGATTCCAAGGCTTACGGAGATTGGAACGTTGGAGTGGATTTGTCATTTAAGACCTACTCACCCACCCTGGGAGGATCCAAAAGACACACCTTTCACCATGACTGTGAAAAATAAATTTGTGAGAGGCACCCCACATCCTGGAAGAGCTCTGTGATCACTGTGCTCTGCAGGCCAGACCTTCAGTGGGACACAGTGCTTCCTGAATATAATGGAAGCCGCTGCACTGTGGAGGAGCAGGGGCCAAGGGGGGCACTCAATAGCCAGGGGTCGGGGGTATGGTCACCATAACAGACAGGGGATGAGAGCGGCGATCAGAACAGTCTGACTAGCAGAGACCTGCACGTAGCATTAGCTAGATGGCCATGGTGGTCCAGAAGAGATACAGAGGGCAGTCTGCTAAATTCCTACTTGACCTTTATGAGCAGAAGAGTTCTATGTTGAGTGAACCGAAGTCTAAATTCAGTCATAAAAACAGTAAGTCATGTCCCCTCAATCAATTTTCAGACTTGAGCTGGTTTACAGACCCAGAACCCCTCAATAATGGGGAGGCCAGGTCCAAACTAGCATAAACTAAGAAAGGAATTTGAATGAAGGCATTTAAGTGGCAAACCATTGGCTTGATGTCCCAAAACATTTAAAGAGCTAAAAACGCATTTTGTAGTTCTTAGTATTTACAAGAGTAGAAGAAAATGTCAGAGATAAAACACTGCACAGGCCCACAACCTCTAATTGAAAACCCTTGGGGCCAGATGTGTTTCAGATGTAGAATTTTTCAGATTTAAAAAAATTAATACAACACGTGTAGTAATAGCGTCTACCAGTCTCAGCAGGGTCGGAGGCAGCATCCCATCATCAAATGCATTAGGATTTCTGTAGTGAAACACATGATTAGTCCTAGCAAGTCGGATCATGACTAAAAATAGTCTCTCGTTAGTACAGGTCAAAATTTGCAGCCAAAAGAGTTTGTATCAAATGTAGGGGAAAAGTTTCTGTTTTCAGAGATTTGGGGATTTGAAATTGCTGATAAGAGACTGTGGACCTACAATCTGAAACGAGGACGAGAAAGTGCCCCTCACCATGTTCTGCTCTGAAATCCGCATACTGGAGCCTGATTATAAACGGTATCACCTCTGCTTATTATCAATACATGCTCTAATTTCTCAAGTATGTAAAATTCAGCAAGCCCCACTGGGGTTCTTCTACACTTATAGTCACGGGGGGGGATTAAATTCCTAACAGCTGAAAGTGATGAAGACAAAGACCCCAAAAGTTAAGAGACGAGGCCTGGAACTCCGGCTCGTGGCAGGCAGCAAGGCAGCCGAGCTACGCTGGACCCTCTGCCCATGGGGTGGAGGGGCCGGGCAAAGGCGCCTGTGAGGAAGAAGCCTCTTGTTTGGACATTCTGCAGGGCCAGCGTGCCAGAAGTCTTAACTCTAGAAGGATCTGCACAGCCTCCAGGGAAGAACTCAACCCAAGCATAAAGGTTAAGGCTCAGTGGCTTGGTCCCTACGTTGTGTCTCCTGGTAAGGGGCAAGGGACCTCTCTGAGCCTAGCGTGGGGTCAGACACTTAGGTTAAATGGATTCATGCTGTGTCCTTGCCAGAAGGATCAGTGTGAGAGGGAGAAGAACCTACAAAAACCACACCATTGCCACTCCCTGCGGGGGAGTCAGAGCACTGGGCGGCATGGACTCTGCACCGTTGGTAAGGATGCCTTCAACCCGGCAGCTCTGTCCCTCCACAGCAGCGGCAGCAGCGAGCAAGCCATCACGACTTTCGTACAAACATTACCGCAGAGAGAAGGAAACTGGATACCCTGGGACAGACTAAAGACGAGCTCAGTAAACATTTCCGATATGCCAAGAGACTCCTAAGAAATGGTTAGACTTTGAAGGAGAAATTCTATAATATACCCGAGAGGCTGCAAATGCTTTGAGTCCCAACTCTATTATGTATTAGCTTTTTGAGACCTTGGACAAGTTACACAGCCTCCCGGGTCCTTAGTTTCCTCATCTGTAAGATTCAGAAAAATAGGAATGATCACACAGAACTGTAGATGAGATAATGCAGGGAAGCCGCTCAGCAGAGGCTTAGCACGTAGTGAGCACTCAGTCACTGAGGGCAGGGCAGAAGACATGACATGAAATTGGTGTACTACCCAAATTTCTAAGGGCTGACAGAAGACAGACACAGGATCTGCATCTGGGTCTGTGGAGACAGTTACGATATCAACGGATTCAAAATTTCTCCCCAACTACTCACTCACTGTCCCTCTGCCATTCTTAGCCATTTAGGAGATCTCAAATATTTGCATTTTAATACATTTTTCTCTTAGGAAATGGAGTCCTTTACTGGTGTTTCTGGGCAACACCTTTGAAGAAGGATCTACAGCAAACACAACCTGGATGGGACTGGAGAGTGAATAACTACAAGCCACCGTCTCGCACAGGGTCGTATGAAGTCCTCACCGAAGCTTAGTCTACAACAGCCCCTTCCCTTTAGGCACTCTCTGGAAAAAGCACAAGATGATGTTAAAGTGACACAATCCATACTGTGTTCCTTAATGTTTGAAGAGAAGAGAATACATTTCTTAATTTTGACAAAAGCGCTTTTTAAAAAATGTTTTTAAATTGCACATAATAAATTCCTCAGATTCCAAAGCAGAATATCAGGGTCCTAGTATAAACAATGTTCATTGCAAATGCATCGAAGTTTGCTCAGCTGGTTACGGCGTGACAGTAACAAAGCTCAAGTCATGGATTTCAATCTGTGCGGCAATTATCTACAATAATAACTAACTTCGGCTCAACAAAGACATAGTACGTTTCTAAATTCAATGAACTAAACGTAACAACTGGGTACAGTGTATCACAGTTGCTAGACAACCACAGTTGAGTCTTGAACAATACCAATTTGAATTGCATAGGTCCACTTAGACACGGGTTATTTTTAATACAGTACAGTACTATAAGTGCATTTTCTCTTCCTTATGATTTTAACATTTTCTTTTCTCTAGCTTACTTTATTAAGAATACTATATGTAATACATATGACATACAAAATATGTGTTAATCGAGTATTTATGTTATTGGTAAGGCTTCCAGTCACCAGCAGGCTATTAGTCCTTTTCAGGAGTCAAAAGCTATACTTGAATTTTCAACTGTGTGGGGGGTCAGCACCCCTAACCCCAGTGTTGTTCAAGGGCCAAGTGTATTCCAACTACGTGCCCAGACAGTCAATCACAGGTATTGCAAAGTTTACAATTTCTAAAGAAAGAGTCTGAGTTTGATAGATAGATAAATAAAGTTACTGTAGGAGAACTTATTAATGAAATCATCCTTCTTTTCTTGATAAAGACTTAATGGGATCAACGGAAAATTATAAGTGAATAAAAATTACAGCAGCCACATGCATTCAAAAAGATACTGAATAAAGAGGTTTAAGGGTAAAGATATAAAGGTCCCAAGAGACAATTAAACTTCTCAATTCAGGGACTATGAATGGTCCCAAAGTCAACTGACCTCTGCCCTCTTATGGCAGTCAAAATCCCAAGGACTGTGGTCTGGACTCTAGGGCATTGCTAATTTCAAGCACTTGGCGAAATGAGTGGAAAAGGAAAAAAGGAAAATCACTCAAGATACATGAAAGCTTCGTATCTCATCACTCGTGGGGACCAAGACTTGGACCCACGTGATACTTGAGACCTCAGGAGATACTTCTAGTTTTCCTAATAATTAAATTCCCTCTGATGGAGCCTGAAGACCAAACTAATCTATAATAAATTCTGTCAGAGCAAATCCTTTATTCTCTCATTTCAAGTGATGCCAGTGGTCGTAGAGAACAAGGTTAAAATCATTGCAAGGTTCAGGTACATGTGAAATGCATGTCTTACACAGAGAATTCAAATTCTCAGATAAAAGATACAACTTAAATAAAACACCCTTGGGGCCCTGCAGAAGATTCTAATCATCCAGGAAAAATGTGACCATGGAATCACATAAATCAGCCTCAGTGGGAAGAGAAAGGAATGTGAGAAATATTTAACAGGTAGGCCAACATTTTCTAGATGGAGGGCATGCAACAATGTTTTTGAAAAACCGCATGTATCAAGTCTTTCCTAATCAAAGCACATTTTAAAAACTCAGTAGGAAAGATCAGCCATTAATAAAATCCCACAACGTATCCTTTGTAAGCTTAAAAAATATCTATTTTGCAATACAAACAAGTGTTCTATAGTTTTTTTTAATTCTACAAATTTTCGTAACAGGTGAATCATATTTTCTTTAATAGGTGAATCAATTGCTTACAGTGGTGACTGTCAGGAATGTAATCTGTCCGTTATTATTCATTTCCAGGATGTACATCCCGCGTAGGATCCAGTCGCCCTGCTGTATGCCCAGTAACTGAACCACCGCCAGGCACCCAGTAGGTGTTCATTTAGTGCCTTTGCTTTGTAAAAAACACAAATTTTCATTTCATGTTCTTTTCACATACATCTCTCTTTCACTTAAGATTTCTCTTTATTTCTTCTTTTGGCAGCCCATGAGGCTAGTGACTGTCCTAGAGTTAGGGGAAAAAACAAATGGTAGAATTTTTTTTAAGGACTAAGTTTTGGGTTTTTTAAAAGATTTTATTTATTTATGAGAAAGAGAGAGAGAGAGAGAACGAGTGGGGAGAGGGATAGGAGGAGAGGGAGAAGCGGGAGCCCAACTCAGGGCAGATCCCAGGACCCTGGGATCGTGACCTGGGCCAAAGGCAGATGCTTAACAACTGAGCCACCCAGGAGCCCCTGGACTAAGTTTTGTTTTATTATCCCCACTAGTAAATAAGTAAAAGGCTGACGGAATTAGTACTGAAATTTGTGCCTTCTGACCGGAGAGGTAGTGTCTCAGGTCTGAATTTTGTCAATAAGCATCAAATAAAAGTCCTATTGATAAAACACTAAAGGGCTACAACAAGCATGATAAAATAATTTAAATATATAATAACCAGTAATTTCGAAACTATGGTGTTTAAAGTAGTTGAAGAGTGTTAATTCATTGCATACATTTCTGAAGAAATATGAAATGGTACTTAAAGAGTGAAAATAACCAGATAATACATAAAATCACACTTGGAAAAAATATTCCTTTTTTCAAGAAAGATTTATTGGGTATCCACCATATGCCAGGCTAAATCCTGTTTATTGGGGCGCCTGGGTGGCACAGCGGTTAAGCGTCTGCCTTCGGCTCAGGGCGTGATCCCGGCGTTACGGGATCGAGCCCCACATCAGGCTCCTCCGCTAGGAGCCTGCTTCTTCCTCTCCCACTCCCTCTGCTTGTGTTCCCTCTCTCGCTGGCTGTTTCTATCTCTGTCAAATAAATAAATAAAATCTTAAAAAAAAAAAAATCCTGTTTATTGCAAACTACTAACAAACTGTTATCCAGACATACCCACGCCTCTTTGCCCTTTAGCAAACATTACCATCTATCATATCCACCGTGCTAAGCACTAGGAATATTTCTATAAACAAGACAAACACTATCTCTGTTCTGGATTCTCAGAGAGGAAAAAAGAAAAACCAAGTAGTTAGAGATTACAACAAAGAAATAAACAAAGGACCAGGAAATGGTAACAGGGCACTCCTCTGGATAGGGTGGTTGGAAAAAGGCCTCTGAAAAAAAGTGACATTTATGTCCGCACTGATGAAAAGGAGACAGCTCTGGGCAGTTCCGGGGAAAGAGCAGGAAGAGGAAGCAGGAACAGCAAGTGCAAAGGACCTGAGGTGGGAATGAATGTCAAAGAGCGAAAGATGGCAGTGTGGCTTGAATATAGTGAGCAAGGGGGCGAATGGCACAAGCTGAAGTCAGAGAGGCAGAAACCAGATCACACAGAGCACTGCAGCCCACGGGGAGAAGTCGGTATGTCACTCAGAGCGTAAGGGGAAGCCATTAAGGCTTTTAAACAAGAAAGCAAGATGATCTGATTACATTTTTATAAAAATCATTCTCGCAGCTGGTGATGAATGGATTAAAAAGAGGCAGGATGGAGGAACAGGGGAGACCAGTTGGGTGATTTTGACTAAAATGCTAAGAGTGGACAGCTGATAGAAAAATAGTGGGTAAATTCCAAATGCATTTTGTAGATGGCAGAACAGGTTGGATGTGGGGCTTGATGAAGACAGGGAGGAATCGAGGGTGGATCCTAGGCTTCTGGACGAGCAATTAGATGAATGGTGGTGCCCTTTACTAAAGTGGGTGGTGCAAATTACTGAGATTTATTCTTCATATACTGTGTGTTCATTCCTACTGATGGGGGACCAAAGACAGGACAATGGCCAAATCCAGTGAATCCTCATCGTATTTAATCTCCTATTCTGACACTGTTAACCACTCCTTCTTACTTAAAACTTCATCCCCTCTTGGTTTCTAAGACACCTCGTTCTTCCCGTTTACTCGTCAGACCTCCTTCTCAGGTTCCATATACCCCAGGGCTCTGTCCCTGGCCCTCCGCTATTTCCTTCAATACACTCTCTGTTGGTGAACCCATCCAAGCAATCCATAGCTTTAACTACTACCTACATGATGCCTTCCAAATCTGTATTTCCGACCAGAACTTTCTCATCTCCAGAACCATCTATCCAACTGTCTTCTGCCCACTTCTATTAGGATGTCTCAGCAGCATCTGAAACTCAACATACCCAAAAGTAACTTCATCATCCCTGTTCCCTCAATCCCACATTCATCTGTGAAAAGCCCCACTTGCCAAGAAAGGGCCCAGCTTCCCAAGCCCCAAACCTTAGGATCATCTTTCACTCCTTTCAAGTCCACAGCAAATCAATTTGCAAGCCCTATCAATTTACTTTCTAACTAGCTCCCGAGTGTGTCCTCTCTTCATATCTCACTGCTTTAATTCAGCTCTCCGTTCTCCTCCTCTGGATTATTACAACAGCCTTCTGGTATCTTCAGTCTCACAACATTGCAACCCATTCTTCATGGCTCCATAGAGAAAGAAATCCTTCACCAGCTTCCCACAGGATAAAAATCCAGCCTTACAAAAGGCAAACGAGGTCCTTTGTGAGTTAATGCCTCTGGCTGGCTCTCCTGCCTCAATTGCCCCCATCTCTCTCCCACCATACACTCCTACCTCCCACCACGCTGGCCTACCAACAGGTCCATTCAGGACTGCTTCTACTGTTTCCTTGTCCCGTGCCCATTCAGCTTAAGCATCTCCTCCTCCACTGGCCTGAACCCCAGTCTGAGATGATGGCCCTCCTCACTGCTCTCAGGGCACACCACTATCAAAGAGGACTTCTCACATTACTTCTGGCACTGTGCTTCTCCCAATGAACTGTAAATTATGCGAGGGCAGG
Organism: Ursus arctos; assembly: GCF_023065955.2. NCBI lineage: Eukaryota > Metazoa > Chordata > Mammalia > Carnivora > Ursidae > Ursus > Ursus arctos. The sequence continues at coordinate 9,579,943 of NW_026622874.1, read as the reverse complement.
GACTGTCCTTCCTAGAGTATTTCTGGTGCTTAATTCTTACAAGGTGCTTAATAAACGTTTGCTGAATAACTGTATCTGGATAAAATTCAGGAAGGTTTTCTATAAAAGTGGACTGCTATCCACGGACACTATCCATGACCAGGAAAAGACAACTTGGCAAGAAGAAACATTCGATAGTTTTCCAAAATTGAGCAGGAACATTAGTGGCTCATTTTCACATACCAACATTCATCTTTGCTTACTGAAGAGCTGGGCACATCCAAGGTGTATGTAGCTATTATTCTGATGATCTTTTCATATTAATATCCATTAATATTTAGTTTTTCAGTTCTGCTTTTCGTACCTTTGGTCTAATTAAGATCGCCCCCACTGCTTTGTCCTCAGTGGCAATGTCTGACCTCCCCTGCATGATTATTCTATCTGAAGCACACAAGATTTCTGATAAACCTCATTTTTTGGCTATTTCCTACTTGTTTACTTAAAACAAACACTGTCACCATTGCCAACAAAAAACCCCCACACTTTTAACCTTTTTTTCCCCTCAAAAAAGACATTTACACAGAATCTGTCAACCTCCAGAGGTTAAGGAGACTTTTACCTTCATACGTCACCACCCCTGGAATCACTGGTTAAATGATAGTTTTCCTGGTTCCAAAGATTACATTAAGGACTTTCCCATGAAAGAAATTACTGAGTAAACTTGTATTCAGACACTGTGATGCAACTGACATTTTGTGAAACAAAAGAAACGAAAAAGTCGACGTGGTTTCTTAGGAGTTGGCCTTCCTTAGAACCATTACTTACCCACGTTCTGAGACAGCAACAAGTCCTTTGCTTTGAACAACAACACAAAAAAGTCCCATGACCAACACCACTTCAGAGGTCCATAAAACAACTCATCCAATGCAATAAATCGAGCCTGAGGTTTACCTTAAGTTGACCCATGAAATTCGGCAAGAAAAAAAGGTCATTTTAAAAAAAGAAGAAAAAAGGGAAAATGGGCTTTTTAATGTCCTGTGTTTGTCAAACCGTGGTGACTCTGCCTGGAGTTATTACGGTTTTGACCAAATTCTTTTAAGCTAGGTCATTTCAGTGGTATTCCCAGTGTTTGCCTCCTAACCCAGAAGTAATGTAAATGTCCCCTCGGTGGGTGTTCGGCGGACTAGGGAAGAGACCCAGGAGCCTCCAGGGATCCTCTATTACGGAGGCTTAAAAAATGGATTGGAGAGCATTCGAAATGGAACTTCCAAGGTAAAACAAAACAATTCGCCACCTAAAACGAGGAAATAAACCAACAAAGGGCCTGCAAAGGAAAACCCTGCAACGTTCCGCCACCTCCCAAAGGGGGTGAACGCCAGGACCCCGGCAGAATCCCAGGCGGGCCGGGGCGACCCGGGGAAGGCGGGCGACCCCTCGCGCCCGCCCGCCCGCGGCCCCCGCAGCCCCCCAGGAGCGAGCAAGGTGGGGAGCTCGCCCCTCCTCCCGCACACGCGGAGACGGGGAAGCAGGCAGGCTCGGCGCTTCCCAGCCGCGCGGCTCCCCCGGCCCCGGAACGCACAGGCCGCGCCCCCTCCCCAGCTCGGCGCCCGGCGCGCAGGGCCCGCGGCCGCCGCGAGGGACAGGCGCCGGCCCCGGGAGGCCCCCGCCGCCCCGACCCCGGCATCACTCACACAGCCCGAGCGCCGCCGCCAGCACCGACCACAGCCAGCGCCTGCGGGCTGCGGCTGCAAGCACTGCCGCGGCTCCCGCGGACGCTGCCATCGTTCTCCCGCCGCCACCGCCGCCGCGCCCGGGCCCCGTCCCCACAGCGCTCCGCTCCGCTCGCGGCAAGGGCTCCGGCCTCGTCGCCGCCCGCGCCCGCGCCCGCACCCGCGCCCGCTGGCACCTCCACGCCGCGCTCCCCGCTCCCGGCCCCCGTCGCAAACCCCGCCCCGCGCCGGCCCCCGTGGGCCGCTCATTGGCCTGCCCCGCGTCCTCGGGAGGACGCTATTGGAGGGCACTGACTGTCCATCACCCCCTCTCGTCCCGAGGGCCCTCCCCCCGCCCCCCCCCCATCGGTCCCACCCAGGCTCCTACTCCCAGCGCTGGAGGCCGGGGTCTCGGGAGGTGCTGGGCTCCCGCCGCCCGGCCCTCCGCCTGTCTGGGTGTCCGCCCGGGTCCCGCCTGCCGACCGCCTGCCGACCGCCTGCCGCCGTCGCCTCTGGCCTCTCGGAGGTCCAGCCCCGCAGATCTCTTCTCAGTCTGTCCTGGCCGCGGGGCTTTGCCGGGTCTGTGCTCGCCTCGGGGTCGGCTCTGCGCTCGCCTCGGGGTCAGCCCTGCTAGGTTTCTCTGGGCCTCACCTAAAGGAAAAAGCGGCACTCCATTTACAAAGAAAAAAAAAAAATGAGGGGGACGATGGGATGATGCAGTCGGCCACATGGAACACATCTCCCGCCTTGCCCTTTGCAAGGCCTGTCCTGCGCCTCGGCTAGGTAATTTATGTGCTGCAACTTGAGAAATCAGCTCGCTTAAAAAGAAGTCTCCATCTTGCCCGAATCTCCTCTTCGGAGGCCTCTTCGGAGGCTTAAGAAAGGCTGGAAACTGGGAACTCTTTCCTACTACCTGGAACACAAATGAATGTGCTTTTGCACGCAAAATGTCCCTGGATTTGTCAATAAAACTTGGGATGGGGACGTTCCTAAGGCTGGAGTGCCTTGGCTGACTCTGCTCAGCCTGGTTCCCTTGGCCCAGAACAGTGTCTGCCACTCCCTGGTCACCCAATAAATGCTGAGAAGTTTTCGAAAGGGTCCTTATGAGAATTCCCTACGAAAGGCACACCAGAAGGAGGGACGGGAGCATGACAAGATGAGAGAGAATGAAGAAAAGGAAGAATCCAGGTGGGTGGCCAGCAGAGTGAAGGAACAAAATGTGCACCATTAGGACAAGAGTAGGGGAAGAGTATGGTGACAAACCCAAATGTAACCTCTCATTTCAGGGTTTTGTCTAAAGTCAGTTTTAAACAAATTGATATTTTTGCTGTTTTAGCCTATGAGCCTTGTAAGCAAACTCATAATAATTAGCAGTCGTGAGAGAAAACGACAAAAGTGTGACAACCATTCTGTCCTATTTTTCTCAGCAAGATCCTTATGAAGCGTGTCTGGAATGTCACAGGTTGGAGAGGCTACAAATGCGTTAAGTGAGAAACTACTATGTGCTGCAGACATAGAACAGCTAGACTTTACTCTCAAGAAGCACAGAGCTCTCCAGTGTAGACAAGCCGGTACTGAAATTTTTTAAATGCTTGAAGGGACGGAGAAACCCAAGGCCAACGGGGACGTTGGTTCTCGGGGACACATGTAATGTCACAGGCTTCTCTGACAGTGATATACCTCCACACACATACCTTCCTCTTCTGGGAACCACTGTCCCAAGAGGTGTGTGCGGAAGATGCACCAAGAATGTCGCATTTGACGTGGACTTTCTTTTTTTTTTTTTTTTTTTAAGATTTTATTTATTTATTTGACAGAGAAAGAGCAAGAGAGGGAACACAAGCAGGGGGAGGAGAGGGAGAACCAGGCTTCCTGCTGAGCAGGGAGCCCAATGCAGGGCTTGATTGCAGGACCCTGGGATTATGACCTGAGCCAAAAGCAGATGCCTAATGACTGAGCCACCCAGGCAGAAGGGGGTGGAGAGCAAGACAAGGCATGGAGAAGCATTTCAGTGAGAAAGCGACAGGACTGGGTATCAATTGGATGGGAAGTCTAATCAAGAGAAGAGAATCCAAGGTGCCTGGGTGGCTCAGTTGGTTAAGTGTCTACCTTTGGCTCAGTCATGAGCCCAGGGTCCTGGGATGGAGCTCAGCAGGGAGTCTGCTTCTCCCTCTCCCTCTTCCCCCTGCTCATGCTCATGTGTGCTCTCTCTCTCTCAAATAAATAGATAAAATCTTTAAAAAAGAGAGAGAGAGGGAGGGAGAAAAGAATCCAGAAAGACAGATGTGACCTCCAGTTTCTAGCCTGAGCGGAGAATAATGCTACCAGTTGACCAAAACTGAAAGCCAATGCAAAGAACCTGGTCTGGGAGGACGACTGACAAGTTGGGCCTTCGCATAGCTTAAAATGCTGCCGACACCCCACGGGCAACCAGAAGGCAGTTAGATGTCAGGGAAACCACAGAAGGGCTACGTGGAACTTGAGCACGTGGTGGCAGCAAGGTGCTCCACAAGCAACATCAGACCATCAGTCTCAAGTCACTAGAATGTCCGACCCTTCGAGTACGTGATTTAAAGGAAAAAATGACTTCGCGACATCATTCCCTTGGAAGGGCCAGAGGGCTTGGTCTCTCTGAGCGCTAGTTGGTGTCAGGCCTCGCAAGGGACTCCTGGATGACACTCAAATGGGGCCACTCCCAGACTGGACACACCAGCCCCCCTTTCTTCCCTAGCTTCAAATCCCCAGCCAGCTTCTCCCCCTACGTCACTTGCAATCTTCTCCAGTCCCACATGGCCTGTGTGCACCCCTGCAGGGAGGAAGACTTGTCCAGAGAGAACAGACAAGGACACCTGGACTCTGAGGTGTTTTGCAGGGGGCTGGACTTTCCAGGGATATTTCCACAACTTCCACAGAGAGTGAACAGAATGAATTTCCCATTTATTCCCTTTTTAGAGCCTTTCATTGGCTCCTTATTGCTCTTAGCATGACTTCCAAACCCTTTGACCGGCATGCATACCCCTGCAGACTGCTTCTGTGAGTCCCTGCCTGGGCCCCTTCACCCCACACTCCAGCCATGCCACCCACACCTGCCTTCGGTTCCAGCACAGTCCCGCTGGTGCCTGCAGGGCTCCGCTCCCACGGCTGCCTCAGGCCTTAGGCCTCCCTCTGCCCCTTGATGGTTAACATTTATCTGCCCATCTTTCGGAAAGTAACTTGAGGGTGAATTCCTCTAAACAGGTTTCCCGAAGTCTCTAGTATCTCCCTACACTACCCTGTATAGACTTGACCACTGTCACCCGATACAGCTCTGTACTCATTCAGATTTCTCATGATTTTAAAACCTAAAATGGGGGGCACCTGGGTGGCTCAGTCGTTAAGCATCTGCCTTTGGCTCAGGGTGTGATCCCAGGGTCCTGGGGTGGAGCCCCACATCGGGCTCCTCTGCTGGGAGCCTGCTGCTTCCTCTCCCACTCTCCCTGCTTGTGTTCCCTCTCTTGCTGGCTGTCTCTCTCTCTCTGTCAAATAAATAAATACAATCTTTAAAAAAAATAAAGAATAAATAAAATAATACCTAAAATGGGACTTGGGTCTTAAGGTCTTTGCAAACTCCGTTGAGAGTAATGTATGAGGTAATAAGTTCTCGATAAAGGTTACTATTATCGTATCAGCACTTGCTTGCTGTTATCCACTTACTTGTCTGTCTCCCATATGAAATGATCCCCCTGGAGGTTACACGAGGGACTTGCCACACAGTTTTCTGTTTTTCCGGGTCCTAAGACAGAGCCTGGCGCGTAGTAATGCTCATCTCCTGTTATCCTCACACGTGCCCTCTCCCCTTAGCCACACTGTCCTCACTGCTGTTTCTGGAGCATTTCAGGTACACGCATGTCTCCCGGTGTTTGCACTGGCTGTTCCCTCTAGCTGGTTAGTTCCTCCAGACACGTACATGATGACTCACAACTTCCTCTCCTTCCAACCTTTACTCTCCTGTTATCATCTCAAAGAGGCCCATCGTCACTGCCCTGTTCAAATCACAAGCCCTCCTTATTCAATTTATTTCTTCATTATATTTATGGTCTGTCTCCTCTCACTAGAATGTATGCTTCCCCCCCTGCCCCGGGCAGGGACTGTTTCTGTTTTGTTCACAAATATACTCAGCGGCTCGCACACAGCAGATGCTCATACATTTTTGTTGGATGAAGAGATGAATGAATGTTTATTAAATTAGCCTCGAGAAGTTACAAAGAAAAAAACCATCACGCAAGTTTGTAGTTTCTGACCCTGCTGTAGAGAGTAAACGGGAAAACAAACAAGCCAAAAAACCCCCTTGGATTCCAGTCATTACTGTGAGCCCGAGATCCTCACTTCCTTCTCTGCACATTTCCTCCTGGAAACTCCCCTTTTCCAGCTCATACAGTCCACACAACACAATCAGAATCAACTGAAGACTTCCGATCAGGTCAGAAGGGTCCTTTTAATGGACAACGGCTGCCTCTGAAAAGAAGGGGCTCCTTGGGGAGAATTTTCCCCAGAATCGATAATAAGAAAAAGTCATCTACTGCTGGAAATATATAAGAGCAGAATTTTCCAGATCTGGAATTAACGGGATAAAGTAGGAAGCGGGTGACAGGCACCAAAATCTCAAACAGATCTTTGTGACTGTGCCAGGATCCTTCCTGTCTCCTGTACTCTCACTGGCATTCCTTCCCTCCTTGCCTTTTAAGATCCGTTGCCACAGGAATCGGGACACTGTGATCTGTGCATAGCGATTGCACGAGGTTCCTGGAATATTGAGAATGTGACCATTAATGAATAAAGATCGGACAGAATCAAAAATGAATCCCAGGCCAGCGTGAAAAAGATTTGCCCGAAGCTAAATCAATTTCATTAATATCTCTATTGATGGAATGGCTTAATTCAGGAGAAGATTTGCATCGTTGCTAGCAAATATTGAAAATCTGAAAAATTGGAGTTCCAGTGTCTCTGGTGTTTCTGGGCACCAAATTGGGAGAATAAGAATAACGGGGGTCCTTAGAGAGATGTCGTCAGTAAAATTAGATGCCACCAGGCTTCTTCATTCGCTGTGGCTGAAGATCCTCTGTCCCCTTGTCAACACAGTAAGGATCTGTGTACTACAAGGGAAGGATGTGCCCTGGAGGGGGTCACAGGCGTTCCTTCACCAGGATAGAGGTGTTTCTCACCGTGAGTGAGGCAATTGATATCCTGAATTTTGTTACCGTGCGTCTTCCTACACTGTTGTGAGAGGCGAATGAGATACTCTAATGGAGGCTGAGGAGTAATACACAACTATTTTTCTAATCGCTAGAGGGAAGTAGGAGTAAGGAAAAAAACCCTGAAAATGATAATAACTATAGTAAATTCAAGTGGGAAAGGAGAGCATAGAGACCTCTTAGTAACCTTAGAAGCTCAGGTTCTCAGAAATCTGAAGCGCTTACAATATTTTACCTTACAAGTTGTATTTTTTAGTTTCCTCATGCTCAGGAGAAATATAAACTTCTTAAGTGTCTAGGGCACATTTTTTTCCGGTTAGGTTTTGAGGAATAAAGTGAGCTGGCACCTAGCACTAATTAACATTTTAAAGGGTATTCTTATTCTCGTTGCCTTGAGCCCTAAGAAGAACTCAAGACTCATGTCAGGACAGTTTCAAATAAAACAAAGAAGGGTGGGGAATGTTAGAGCTCCAGAGCTATAATTTGCTAGTGTCAAACCACAGGAAGAAAGTTGACTATTCAGTGTCTGGTAGATAGTGCTTCTTATGTTTGTTGACTGAATGAGCAATCAGATGGATGAATACACTGATAGGAAACAAAGTAAGTGAATAGGTCTATTTCGGAGAGACACCCTTCGACGTGTTGTTGCCCACCTGGTTAGTTATCTGTTGACAGTTCACACTTACTAACTGTCCAAGTACCAAAATTTGTATTGTTAAGGAAATTGAAACTAACTGCAGTCACTGAACACCAGCTTTGTTAGCGTAAGCTTAAATACTAAGTATTTAAGAACTTAAAATATAGTAAACAAGCCATCCCGTAAAGATATTGGGACAATTGGACACCAATCATAGTAATTATACATTTGGTTGCCAGTTACACAGAGCTCAGTATTAGTTATTGGTGTCTTGTCCTCCAATAAATTATGACTAGAGGAGAAAAGACTGCTTTTATGTATCACATATAGTTGATTTTAATATGTCAAAGGATCTTTCTCTGGGGAGGTTAGAGTTTGGGATTTATCCAAGAGGAAAGAGATCTTCCAGCTGAAGAGAACAGTTTGAGTAAAAACACAGAGATGGGAATTCACAAGGCTGGAAAGGTGGCATCTTGAGCACTAGGATAAAAAATATCGACAAGAAACCGACAGTTTTACAATTATTGGAAAGCGCAACGTCCAGGACTCAGTAAGGGAGAGAGTCTGGAATTTTCCTGCCACCCGGACATTGCCACAGGTACCCTGTAATTTATTAGCCACGAATATAAACAGAATTGTGGCTTTTGAAATAAGAGGTAATTATATTACAGTGGTAATGAGACCGTTGTTTTCTTCTGTGATTCTTAATAAGTAAAAAGGAAAGAAAACGGAAAACATATAAAACAAAAAAAGTGGATATAAACACAATATAAAAATAACCACTTGGGGGCGCCGGACTAAGTAGTGTACCATCCTTTAGCATCGCAGGGAAAAAGAAACCACGTCGGCTCGTTGGTCTAGGGGTATGATTCTCGCTTAGGGTGCGAGAGGTCCCGGGTTCAAATCCCGGACGAGCCCTCCTTTTTTTCCCCTTGATTACTAAAAACTTCTGAATGAATTAATTTTAGAACACGTAATAAACATATGTAGCTGCAAAACAAAAAACTTTTTGAACTTTACACCCAAATACTATAAAAAGGCAACGTAAAAACGTAGAAAGTTTGCGAACACTGCGATACTCTGAAAACGCTGTCCCCACCCCTGCTAGTTCCGGAGTCGCGCGCGTGCGCAAGGGACACAGAGTTCCGTTCTCAGTTGCCCGCAGGTGCGGTTTTGACACCTCCCCCCACCACTTCCACGTCCAGCCGCAGGCCGGGTGCTGGGCGTCCGCAGGAGGATCGCGCGCCCCTTGTCCCGGACCGCTAGTGGCCGGCTCCCTGCCCGCGTGCGGGGGTGTCATAGGAGGTCAGGACTCCGCACGAGCGCCTCTTTTTTCCCAGCGCGTGTGCTTTAAGTGTACAGCGGTTCTCACGCCCTGCTCTCCGACGCACAGTGGCCGTAGGGTACCAATTGGTCCCATTCGATTTCTTGCTTCGCAACATTGGGGGAATCAACAGTCAAGCTCAAGGGACCATAGTAGTTGGTTTCCTATAAGCCTCTAAACGGCTTGTGTGAGGACGAAAAAACACATTTTAAATTTAAAGTGTACAGAGAAAGAAAAGCCTGGGCTCGTCCGGGATTTGAACCCGGGACCTCTCGCACCCGAAGCGAGAATCATACCCCTAGACCAACGAGCCACTCTCGGCAAAACGCCTCCCGGCGCCTCCTTTCAGTCTCGCTCCGCCTCTTGTCGCACTTCCCGTCTAACCTGGCCGGCGACCTTTTTCCCACTGCCTGGATCATGCACCCATCCAGGCGTGGGCCCCGGAGCCCCTCTCGCCGCGCATTTTGCGGAGCCCGGCCGGTCGGACCACCCTGCGCCCGGGCCCACGCTGCACCCAGCGGTGGCAGCGGGCGCGGGAGCCGGGGCTGGGAGGGCGCCGCTGGGTGCCCGCCTCCGCCAGGGCTCGCTGGGCGCGGGCGGCCCCGTGGCCTCCGACGCGAGCCGCGGCTGAAGGCGGGCGGAGCAGGCGGGGAAGAAACCTCAGAGGAGGGTTACGAGCGAACTTTCCCAGCATTCATAATGGGATCGTCCGCCCTTTTGAGGGCTTTGCAGGTACGGAGCTCCTTGGATATTCCTCACGTCCTGCTCCACGTGCTCCCGGCCTCCCTTTGCAGAGGGAGCGCAGGCCTGGGACGTCAGGTAGCTCGCTTGCAGCGGTGGGCGAGGAAGGCCTCGGAAGGGGCGGCGAGTGGGGCGGGGGCGACGGGGGTCCCCGCGGCTCCCGGAGCAGGGAGGACCCCGGGTGTGTACGCCCCGTGCAGCCGGTGGGAGGGGCCCCGCGGTGGTGGCGCGCCCGCGCCCCGCCCCCGCGCCCCGCCCCCGCCCGCGGCCGCGGCCCCGCCCCGGCCCGACTGCCCTAGGGCTGCGCAGGTCCTGGCTCTAGCTACCGCTTCCGGACCCCAAGCTTCCTTTCAGTCCGGGTCGGTGGAAGCTGTTGCTCTGTAGCTGTCGGACAGCCCTCCGAGGGTCCGGTGGTGTTTTGCCCCCTCACCTTTTGGGAGCTCCCCGCTTGCACCAGCCTCTCTGCTCTCCCCTGCCCCCTGCCCCCTGCCCCCTGGGCCAGCGGGCACCTGGGGTGTCTCTCAGGGACGGAGGGTCAGGACTGGAGCTCACGCCCTTGGCAGGAGGGTTGGGGGTGAATACAAGTGAAACCCCCCCCAAATCAAAGAGCAAAAGCTAAAAAGCCAGATGTGGCCCCGTCGAGATCCCAGAGTCCCGCTGCTCCCTGGAGTAGGAGGACGTGGCTGAGGGGCAGCCTGTTCAAGCCCTCTATTTGCTTTGATTGCATGTAAAACTTTTAACGACATCCTCTCCTTGTCTGAGACCACCTTTCTGCCTCCTACTGAGCCAAGGTTTCAGAGCTAAATATTGCTTTGGACTCAGCCTTTTGTAGTTTGAGGAGAGGTTCGGGATGCGGTGGGTTCAGGGGTGGCGTGGGGCAGGGGGAGCTCTCAGCAGAGTCCTGAGCAATCAGTCTGCTTTGCCCTCTCCTAGAGACCGTGGGCTCACTCTGCCCTACCTGGGCCAAAGCCCACGGCCTCCACTCCCTGTGGTGCCAGGCGACATGACAGGGCTGGAGGCCTCGCCTATCTCTGCCAGTGTCCACTCTCCAGGCTGTTGTTGAATTTCCCACGCCTGCTTTCTTATCCCGTAAGTTGTCAGTAATGACTTCATCGTGTTCCGTCAAGACAACAGGGCCAGATATTCTTATTTTTCTGTAAGCCACATAAGTGGTGTCCAACATTTCACTGATGTAAATATTGCTTGACTGACCTAGCTGTGTGTATACTTTTTTTCGTGTTTTAGGTGATTTCCTGAGGTTAATATGGTCAAAGGAGATGCCCACTTTGACAACTTTTATGGCTGTTGACGCAATTCTGTGCCAATGAGCTTAGCTCGGCTGGTTAGCAAGTAAGATGGAAACTGGCCTGGAAGAAGAGGAACAGTGATTCTTGGAAAACTTTAAAACCCATGCTTTAAAATTTTAATTTTATTAAAGAGATCTGGTGGCATCAATGCTTTTGAGAATGGTGGTAATGTTAACAGTACGACTGAAGATAATTTCAACTTGGGGTCAGAGGCATGAGAGGAAGATGATGAAATTAGAGTAGGTCCATTAGGAGATGATTAGAATAAATCTGGGATTATGTCAGGGTTGATGCCTTGAAACTGTGAATGGCTTTAACAATCACTTTAGTTCCTATTTTATTTTATTTACTTTAAAGATTGTATTTGGAGAGACAGGCCACAAGCAGAGGGAAAGGCAGGCAGAGGGATAGGCAGGCTCCCCGCTGAGCAAGGAGGAGCCCGATGCGGGGGGGGGGGGGGGGGGGGGGGGGGATGGATCCCAGAACCCTGATCATGACCTGAGCTGCTTAACCGACCAAGCCACCCAGGCGTCCTGGTTCCTATTTATAACTAATGTTTGCGTGCTACTGAATTCAGACCCAGTCTAGACGTAAGTGGTGCAGACTTTGTTAACCTGACATGGTTAGTCTTTGGAAGTGAGAATACAATTTAATCACATGGGTCGGCCATTCAGAGGACCCTTCGTGCTGACTTTGCACACAGGACTGGCCTCAGGACTGTGTGCGGAGCCTTATCTGCTGCCGGTGAGGTTAGACACTAACTCACTTTCAGGCCACCGCAGTTGTCATAACTGGAAGATTTGCTTCACCACCACAAGCCATGCCCTGATCCAAACAGAAACTTGAATCTGATAGAAAACGTGTGTCTTTTTCCAGACTCCAGTCCAATATCCTATAATAGCTTCAGCTACTTTTTACTAAAAACATTTCTATGTGGTTTCCCTTGATGATTCTTTTTCTGAGGTCTATCTTGTGCCTTCCTCTGAATTTTGCAGCCCCTGAATCATCAGAAATGAATCTTTGGAGCTGCCTCAGCCCTTTATTTTTTCATTCAAAAGTTTTCATTTGATAGAAGTTTTGAGAGTGCCTGAGGTCCTAAGGGGATAGAAATCTAAGGCCGAAGAGTGTGAAAAGAACCACTTTCTCCTAGAATACCATTTCCACCAGGGGACCTTATTGTCCCTCTGTTTTATGCAGACTTGGTCTTGTTCTGGATGTTATTGGCTGCAGAGAAGCCAAAACATACACAAAAGTGTGTATTTTTCATGATCAGAAGTGTGATTGTTTATGAAGACATGCTCATGATATTATGTTACAAAAAAGAAAGAGGCACAATTACATGTAGCGAGAGCTTCGTTTTGTAACAAGCAAGAATTAAAACAAAAATATATTTCGCAGATTAAAAAACTGGAAAAAATCCATAAAATCTTAATACTAGCTATTTCTAGGTAGTGGAATTATAAATATTTTTTTCCTTAATTATTTTTCTTTTGCCCCGCAATTTTTCTAAAATAAAGATGTATTGCTTTTATAATAAGAAAAAATAAGGACAATTAACATCTTTAAGTCACACCCTAAGAACTCTGGGTTTCTTTGTGCTTTGTAGAAGAAAAGAGACACAGAATCAGAGGCAACACGAAGCAGGCCCTTCTGCTTTTTCAGCCCAGCTGCTTCCGGAGATCGTCAGTAAGGTTGTTACGGTCACTCCTGAGGGGCCGGGCGCACCTATGATGGGGAAGTGCCTGGCACCATCCAGCACCCATGGGTTCCTTAGACGGTCCGACAGTAGAGACTAGCGTTGGAGCGCCTACTATTTTTTTGAGTACCAACCATGTATAGTCATTCTAGAGTCCTGTTTCTGAATGCTGGTTAAAGGACATTGCAGTCCGCGCGTTCTTTTTAAAAAGAAGCAGTTGAGAAGTGTGATACCGGACGGTACAGCTTTGCCTCAATTCAAGTAATTTTCTCAGATTTTTATGTAAAACGACACCATGAAGGGCCAGAGTCGTTACTTACAGGGTAACCAGGGGGGCCCTTGCTCATTTGGACCCCTTCCCTCTGCATCCTGTTTTCCTCCTAGCATCTCCCTGGCAAGGCCAGGCCCAGCGTGTTACAGCTCCCACAGAGAAGCCCACAACTTGCCAGGATTAGAAGGAGCAAGAAGTCTTTATGCTTTGGTTTTTGAGGTAAATGGATTGACCCTCATGGCTCCCTTTTCACCGAGAAGCATAGAGCATACACATTGTCGTCTCCTCCTTCTTCTCTGTGGAGTCTCAGAGAAGCATGGGTTCCTGCCCCACTTGACCACAGTGGAGCCTCTCCGGAATTCCCACAGCTCCCCTGGGATTTGAGGGCAGAGCTGGAATAAAAGTCTTCTCAGCAACCATAGCCACTCTGGTCAGGACATGGCTGGGCTGAGTGGGAGGTTGGGCTGCCCCAAGCAAGATTGGGAAGTCAGAAAACTGGGTCTCCTGCCCCTAGACTTTTCTAAACTTTGCTCTTCTTTTTCAACCCCTCTGGGAAGGATTTTAAGAACCAACTCGACCCAAGGTGTAAAATATTACTTCCCTTAGGATAGGCATTTTGATTGGAAAGAAGACTGAAGCCAATGGAATCAGTTGTTAATTATGACATTTCAGGCCTCTGGTATCAGAGGAGGGAGGTGTTGGGCAGCGATCGATATTGGAAATAATCTATTCCAGCCCTGAAATCATTCATTCATTACTTCAATCATTCATTCATTCATTACTTAACAACTATTTTTAAAAAATATTTTATTTATTTATTTGAGAAAGAGCATGAGTGGGAAGCAGGGGGAGAAGCAAACTCCCTGCTGAACAGGGATCCCCAATGCGGGGTTCGATCCCAGGACCCTGGGATCATGACCTGAGCCGAAGGCAGACGCTTAACCAACAAAGCCACCCAGGCGCCCCATAACAACTATTTACTGAGCACCTATACTGCGTGGGGCACTGTGCGTACTGAAGAACAATACGGACATCAACTGTACCCTCATGGAGCCCCAGGTTAGCTCTGGACCAGCCATATGTTGTCACACGAAATCCTGAGACTGATACTCAGTGGCTTAATGAAAACGAATTCCATTTTAAGTAGTACTTGTATTTTGCTCGGTGCTCTCGGTATCTTCAGAAGCCACCTGGTCATACATCATATAGCAGCATTCTGTTCACACTATTTTCATGTAGTCCACAGAGCACAAGGTTGACGAGGACTCGTCGAGGGGTCAAAATTTAATGTTTCTATGAACAATGGAATAGTAGTTTGGTGGTGTTGTTTTTGCCTACCCAGCATAATTTCCTTTGGTAAAAGCACCCCGTTTGACACCCGTTGTTCCCATCCACAGTCCTTGCAGATTGCATGGGATTGTCTTACCCAGCCCTTAGCTCCAGAGCTCACGCGACCCAAGCCTGGCCAGTCTGATCTCCACAGCAACTTGGTCGTAAAGTCTGGTTCAGGGATGAACAGGTGATCCACACAGGGTTTACAGAAAACCTTGGCAGGATTTTTTCCCAGTGTTATTAGAAAAGAATAAGCTCTTTCCGTTGGGTTTGCAGGCTGTGAGGAGCCTGCCTGGGAATATGGCCAACACAGAGGAAAGCAGAGACCAAGAACAAAAACAGTTTTCTGATATTGCTTGCATACTGTATGTAGGTCTACGCATGAATTTGAATTTATATTATTTGGTATATAGGGAGGGACAGAGAAAAAGAGAGAGAGGGAGACTGATTCATAGATAGATAGTTTCCAGGTTTTCATCAGCCAGTTTGAGTTGAGTTTCTTTCATTAGCAACTGAAGGTCCTCATTCATTCGACTGTGTTAAACTGCGACACTCCCAAGAGTATCTAATCAAAAGAAGATGATGAACTGGTTGCCTGTCCACTAATTTATCCCTTTGTGTTTTGAGTGTCTAGTTGACTGGCAAACTGAGCTTTGTCCGGGAGGAACTTGGTGAGGACAGTGGAGTTCTGAGGCCCCTGGGCTTCCTGTGGTCATCTGGCTACCTGGTTCCACATGCAGCTGAAACAGGGTAACAGGAAATTCAAGCCGGAAAACAGAGGTGAAGGAGGAATGACTCTGACTCCTCGCTTGAGCCTTGTCGCTGTGAAGAAATCAGTGTTTTCCTTCAAGTCTATTAGGGAAGCCTGAATGCAACCAAGTCTTTCTGGCCTGGTGATGACTTTGTGCTAACCGAGACACAAATGGATTTCTTTGATCCCCAATTTTAAAATCCCCGAGTTGCAAATGCAACACGTAACGTAGTCGCCGGTGCTTTGAGAAGGGGGGGTGATCAACAGCAGGACTAGAGCAGAAGCCAGAACAGGTCGGGCCCTTCGTGAATTCCCTGCTAAGAGCCCGCATCCCTCACCACCACTCCTGGGAAGAGGGCCTCCAATTTCTCACAAGATAGATCCAGTAATGTGACTACCAGGGAACTGGGCAGATCGAAAGGTACTCGGACCCCATCACGCCTGCTCCTCTGGCATCACGTTCCTGCCATTCTGCACGGCTCCTTCCCCATCGACTGCTGTAGGCTGTCCTGCCTCTAGACAAAGGGTAGTTCCATCTTCACATCTACATCTCATGCCTTCTGGTCCATTCCTTTTTCAAGTAAAGGATGGTGGCAGATGTCCCTTTTTTGGTCACACACACTCACAATCATGCACACATTCACTAAACTCTGGACCGGATGTGTGTGTGTAAACCACCCAAAGACACATGTAACTAAAATCATGTATTGTTTAGGGGGGTGCACATCTCTGTTGATAGACAGATGGATAGACAGATAGATAAATGGAGGATAGATATAGATGGACGGATGGGTGGAGGGATGGATAGAGATGGATTATATAGACCTCAAAATACCTGAAACACACACATCTCCAAAATTCTGCTCAAACATAAAACTTATAATACCGGGCTCACTAAGTTACAAGATTTAGAAGATGCATGTATTTAAAAAGTTTTGAAAAAATATATATCCCAAGTATGAACACCATCCCGGAGTTAGGGAAACTGTAATGGGATGAGAACGTTGAGGTACCAGCAGTGACATAAGGCCTTTTTTTGTCTGGGAGACGATTTTCTGAAGTCAGGGTAGGAAGTGGTCTAACAGACCTCCAGGGAAACACCTGCCACATCAGCACAATGAGACCGGAAATACTCAACTCTGGATAAGATGCAGCCCTAAAGATTAAACATTTGTTAGGATTAACATCTTTGCATCAAGAGGGGAGAGGAAATTAGTCGAGGAATAGGTAGTCAGGTCCCTGTTCCTTGCAAAGCCCCTTGCACTTTCCACGCAGAACATTAAAGCCAGAGCTACTGACTGAGAACAGACTGGAAACGCAACCCACTCCTACTGAGTCTGGAGAGAGAGCCTGGGCTTTGATTCAAGAGCAGCTTCCCAGGGAAGCTAGAAAGGATGTTTTGGTTATGTACCTTTCTAAAACGCCACACCCAAGCACCTCCACGCTCAAGGATCTGCTTCTGGAAGTGCAAATTTCATCCTCCCAGGATTACAGCAGAGGGCAGGCCTTGTTTAGGGATCCTTGCCCTGCTTTCAGGATGAGGAAAGGCAGCGTGCAGAGCCGTGACACCTTGCGTCGGCTTCTCCAGAGTTGCTCCCTGTCTTCACCTCCTCCTCCCCTGGGAAGAGGGTGGGCTGAGCCCGTCACCTCCCAGTGTACCACATACTGGGAAACTCCTAGACAGGAAAAGCTCCTACTGCTGGAACAGATACATATTTGTAAATGTTGCAATAAGTATCTCTTCCAGGCCAATGTTTTTAAAAATTGGTTGGCCTAGTTCAAATTTGGGCAAAGCCGAGAGGTTGTCTCAGGGTCCTGATACAATTTAAGGTCTTCTGTAACTTACGGGATTCCTATTTTCGGCAACACCATTTTCTTTTGTTTCTAGCCACCTGAAATTAGTTTTTACTTACATCTGAGAACCATAAAAACTCCAGAACATTAAAAAGGCTATTGCTTTACACAAAACAAAATCTGAGAAGCTAAATCAGAATCCAGTTCCGAGGTCAGCTGCAGAGACAGGTGGGTGTGGGCAGGATCCGGGCCCCACAGGTTGACCAGTATCCCTGGGAGCTGTCACCATAGTAAATTGTTTTAAATAAGTTTTTTGTTTTTTTTTTTTAAACCAAGTCCATCAAGTGACACAAACTCAAACTGATGAAAGGCTGCTGCCTGCTGACTGATCTTTGTCTGCGAGGGAACGTTCGGCGTGGGGGCAGGAAACAACGCAATCCATGTCTTCGGGCTGCCTCCAGACCCTCCACGGATTCTGCATTGGCCACGGCTTCATTTGCTGCTACTCTTGTGGCTGCTCCTTCGAAAGAGATGTCTCCAGCAGCCTCATCACTAACCACAATGAGCTCTTCTTCACATTTTAGTGTCCTGGACAGGGGTGTTGTCCTGTGAACACAGGAGGAAAGGATGAGTTAGGAAGAGAATGGGGGAAGTCCTCACACTCAGCAGATCTCCTTGGGGATGCTGGATCCAGCAAGAATGGTAACACTACCAATAATGCTGTGCGCTTGACGGAGGTTTCTACAAGCATCAGCTCCTTTATTTCTCAAAAAAGCAATACGAGTTCAGTACTTCTATTCTGTACTGCTCTGTTCTGCAGGTGGGGCAATTAAGGCACAGAAAGGTCAAATGACTTCCCCTAGATCACACAGCCAGGAAGTAATGAAGTCAGGATTTAAAGCCAGGGACCAGAGCTTGAGTCCTCAACTGTTAGGTGACACTGCCTATTTCCTGACGCCTGGCTTCCCAAGCCCTCCCTGCCCTAGCCTCTTACCTATTAATTCATTCCCACTCAATTTCATCTTCCTATTATACTGCTCAAGAAGCTTCGGTGGCATAAAAGCGGAAAAAGAACACAAAGAATCAAAAATAGAAGGTGGATCCTTTAGTAAATGGACAGGAAAATAGCTATTTATTCAACATTCAACCGGAAGAATGACTCTTAGCTCCTTCCGGGCTGGGGCTGCCCCAGGCCTTGCCACCATGAATTCTCTGGCTGGGAAACGGAGACATTCACGAATGTCTCCACATTATCAGGGGGCAGATGCTCTGGGCCATCTGAACGCACCGTGCTGAGTGTGAGGAAGGGGTGAGTCACTGCGGTGTTCCTCATCGGGGCAGTCGGGGAAGGCCTACGGAGCACAGAGATACAGTGGGACCATTTCCAGGCAGCCTCGGGGGCAATCCCAGCTGGGGAGGGGCAGGCGTTTCTGGTGGAGGAGGCGGCAGGACGGGTGGGAGGATGTGTTGGCTCTTGTGGAATGGTGGGTGCCGGAGGCTGGCTGGAGGCATGGGCTGCATGATGGGGGAGAGGGAAAGGTTGGCAGGAAGTTCAGCATGGGGAGGAGGGTAAACTCGATTTTCTAGTGAGTGGTATCAAAGGGTTTCGTGTAAGAGAGTAGACACCGAGATGCCTTTTTCAGGAAGATGAATTTGGTGTTAAGGTACAGGGTGGGTCTGGAGACCAGGAATTCCATGAGGAGTGAGTCGTGATTGTAGAGATAAGGAAGGGGTCACAGCAGTGGAGACAGCAGAAGGGAAAGCCAAAGGCCCTCCCCGGAAAACCCCCTAAGACCTGGGGGCTGATTAGGCAGGGAGGTAGAAGAAATGTGAGCACCTCATTAGCAGAAATGGGTAAGAGTAACAAAGGAATGTGGGGTTTCCGTTGAACACAAGTGAAGAAACAGAGCAAGCAGGACGAGTTTGGTTTTGAGAATGAGGGACTGGCGGGCATCCAAGCGCAGAGGTCGGTTGGTATGTGGTTGGGACAGGGCCAGGCTGGTGCTAAGACGTCAGGAGTGGTCCAGTGCTGATGGCGAAGTGCATCCTTGGGAATCATTCACAAAACATGACGGCGGGAGCGTGGGAGTGGGGGCCGGAGGAGACGGCCAAGGTCAGAATGCAGCGGCTCTTCTTGAAGAGGCCAGGGAGGGAGGGAGGCTGGCGGGGGGCCCACCAGACAGAGGCTACGGGTTCACATGGCTGATACCTGGGACCTCGTCAGAAGCCTTTCCCTGCTGTCTCTTGAAGAAGGGACCTCCCCATCCTTTGTGCTTCACACAGCATTACAGGTCCTGGGCAGAATCACATTTCTTCTACTGCCTTGTCGTTACTTGTGTTTTTTATTCATCTGTTTGTTTTATTTGTCACTATTTGTCATTTGTTTATGCCTCTGTCCCTTTTCCTCTTGGAAGCCCCAGTAAGTCCCAGAGTGCCAGGGGCAGCTGGTGTTTGGTAAATGTTGAGTGCAGCTCAAAGTAGTTTCTCAGATCAATGTATTTTTACCAATCACAGAACAAGGTGGGGATTGGATGGGGGGCTGCGAAGCTGTCCGCTCAGCGGCGTGTGCTGCCTCTACCAGACCCGCAGAAGGCCTGGGACAGGCATTGGGTGTCCAGGGAAGCCCGGACCCAAGGGCCCACTTCACAGTCGTGTCACCGGTGAATCCTTTTGCACCACTGCCTGAGGCATCTTGGTTCCAATCTTGACCTTGACCGAGCTGGACAGGGACTAGAGCGGATGGACGGGAGGCCACGCCCCTCCCAGATCGGATTCATGTTGCAAACGTGCAGTGGTGCCGAGTGGTGTCGCTGATTCTGATGACTTCAGCTGGCCTCCACTGTGTCAACGCTGAGTTCTGTGACCTTGGACAACTCATGTCCCCGTCTGGAGCCTCAGTTCCTTCCTCTCTAAAACCAGAAGTTGGGGCTAAGGGTGTTAAAATTTTGTGTCTCAGTGATGAAGAAGGAGAGGGAAAGTGTGGAGAGATGGTGGGGGGAGCTACACTTTGCCTCCCTGGGTTTTTCGTTTGGAAGAAGAGCACTGGTGAGGGTGTGGGCATCTTGCCTGCTCACCAGGGCTCTGCCAGACTGGAAATATAGAATTGGCTTGAGAGGTTTCAGGGGAGCCTGTTCCAAAGCTTCTCCAGTTTCTAGCAGGAGACCTTCTCTACCTGAGACCTTCCAGAAGCTTTTCCACCGAGGTGACTCCTTAACGCCTCAGGACTAGAAGATGCTGCCAGTGAGATGGGAAGTTCTCCTGGCAGGACAGGCACCCCCTAGCTTGAAACTACGGTGTAGCAGCCACTGGCAGGTGACTCCGTGGACTCCATGGCTCCATCCTCAAAAAGAAGTGAGGATTTGAGGTATGTGTTTGCCTTCTGGACATCTGGTGAAGATCTCCAGGCTGATGGGATCACATCACTCATTTGGAATGGATGGTGTTGAAGAAATATGAAGCATCTTTGCCTAACAGCCCAACCAGAGGAGTCTCACCCATACCTCAAGAGTCTTTGGGACTCACACATTCTTCTCCCCAGTTTAGTTTGAGTGGGAAGAATGTGAGGGCCCCTGGTGAGTCCCCCCTCCCCCAAACACATCAACCCTTGTTATAACTCTAGTTGTACCATTAGAGATGATTTCCTTTGGATGAAGCAATGGTCTCTCTTCTTTTAAAAATTCATTCACTCAACAAATCTATTTCTTAAGAACTACAGTGTTCCAGGTTCGGTGGTAGGTGCTGGGGATGCAGTGAGGGAAAAAGAGTAGAGAGATGATAAGAAAATAAAGAAGAGCATGTCAAGGAGTGATGTGCACCATGATGGCAGGGCAGAATAGTACAAGACAGTAACCGAGTGGTCAAGACAGGCCCAAGGGGCATCCGAACGATGGGTAAGAAGTGGCCATGGGAGGGTCAGGAGAAGTATCCCCAGTGGGGGACAGCAGGACAGATCTCTGAGCAGGGAGTGCTCTTGGTATATTTGAAGAATAAAATAATCATTGGCGTGGCTAAAGCACAGTGAGCGGAAGGGTCAGGGACAACTGGGCAGCAGCCCCTCATTCCGGGCCTCGAGAAGGGTCTGGAATTTATTTTGAGTGCACCGGGAAGCTGTGGGACAGAGGGTGGGGAGGCACACGGGGTTGCATACCCCCAAAAGATATGTCCAATCCTTAGCCCCAGTACTTGTGAATGTGACCTTATTTGGAACTGGGATCTTTGCAGGTGTAATTAAAGATCTCAAGAGGAGACGATTCTGGATTTAGGGTGGGTCCTACCTCCAATGACTGGTGTCCTCATGAGAGAAAGGAGGGGAGTTTTGAGACACACAGAGCCAGGGGAAGACCTTGTGAAGACAGAGGCCATGTCTACAACTCAGGGAATGCCAAGGATTGCCCACAGGAGCTGGAAGAGGCAAGGAAGGATTCCAAGGGTTGCCAGCAGCCACGAGAAGTTAGGGGACAGGCATGGGACAGATTTTCCCTCAGAACCTCCAGAGAGAACTAACCCTGCCAACACCTTGATTTTGGAGTTCTGACCCCCAGAATTGTGAGAAAACCCATTTCTATGGTTTTAAGCCACCATGTCTGTGGTAATTTGTCATGGCAGCCCTAGGAAGCTAACGTAAGAGGTGAGTAACTTTAGCAATGAGTAGCGATCTAAACACACACACAGACACAGACAGACAGACACACACACAGACACACACCTCTTTGGTTGCTATGCAGAAATGAAGTAGAGAGGTGACAAATGAAGAAGCAGGAAGCCAGATGAGAGGCTGATGGAGTAGGAAGCTAATGGCCACCTGAGTGAAGGGTGACTTTGTTGATGAGACTGTCAGGTTTGGGGGTGGAGGGTAGGACACTGAGCTCCTCTCAGCGAGGCTGATTCTGCTTCTGAACACAGGTAGGTGAGTTCAAGAGGGGCTTCCTGGGAATGGGGGGGTGCTGCTGAAGGGCCAGGGAGTGGGGGGTGGGCAGGGACTGGAGGTACCCCCTCCTCTGTGCACTTGGTGTCCAACACAAAGCCTCCTCCTCACCTGGCCCCACTCGAATGCCATCTTCACCCTGAAGCTTCTCCAACTTCTCCCCCCCCACACACACTTTCTCCCTCGCTTGTGCTCTGGGCTTCCCCCAGAGAAACCCTGCCCACGG
Source organism: Ursus arctos (assembly GCF_023065955.2). Taxonomy (NCBI): domain Eukaryota; kingdom Metazoa; phylum Chordata; class Mammalia; order Carnivora; family Ursidae; genus Ursus; species Ursus arctos. The sequence goes on along the minus strand of NW_026622874.1, from coordinate 9,558,021 downwards.
CCGCGCCCCGCCTCCTTCAGCGTGCCCTAAGGAGCTGCTGGTCTCCGTGCTAGCCTGAGCTGATGGCAAGGTGCACCCCCCTTCATGTCTGAACCCCCAGCAGTGAGCCGAGCCCAGAGCCCTGCCTCCTGGGCCTTCAGCAGCTGTGTGTGGGTCTCAGTCTCTGAGCCGTGCCTGGTCTCCATGTACCCCGAGCACCCCAGAACTCCGAGGGGGCAGGAAGGCGGACAGAGTACAGGCCGTGCTTCCCTTTCTTGTGTCTCTGTCCCCTCACTGTCTACGACAGCCTGTCCCAACCCAGGGCCTTGGTTTCTGCACACTCGAGCTGGCCTGTGAGGGAGCATCAGCAGGCACGCTCCGGCCTCCTCAGGTGAACGTGCCAGCCACTTACCTCATCGCTGGGGTTGTGGCCTGGCTCCAGAACGGCCCCTTCCTCGTCCTTTTCCTCACCTTTCCCCTGCTCCGGGATGTGGGGGCCCTCCACCCCTTCAGGGGGGCCTGCTGGGGCCTCCCCCACAGCTCCCTCCACCGGGCCCTTTATGTCTTGGCTCCTTTGTCCGGGCTCATCCTCTTCATTTCCTGCCCTCTCCTCCTTCACCTCCTCAGACTTCTCTGTCTGTTCTCTGGCTGCTTTTTCTTCTGTGGGGCTCCTGCCTCCGTTCGCTGCCTCTGGGTTGGAGGCTTGGGCTGGTTGCACAGCCTCCTCTGTAGCTGGAAGCGGGCTGGCCTCCTCTTCAGAGCCCCCCGCGGCCTTCTGGGGATGCTGGGCTTCCTCCACGGCCCTGCCCTTCTCCTCCTGCTTCTCCGTTCTGCTGGACGTCCTCCTCAGAGGAGGCTTCTCCTGGGACCCCAGCTGCCTCCCCACTTCCTCCCCTACCTGCCCCTCGCTGGGCGGAGGGGAACCCAGGGCCTTGCTCTTAGATGGGAACACCTCATCCCCATTCTCTTCCTTGGCACCATTCTCCTGGGATGACTCGGGGGCCCTGAAATCTCCCAGGTCCCCACAGTCCGACTGAGACCTTCGGAATCGCCTGGAGGGAGGGCGCCTTTTTATCGAGCCCCTCGTCCGCACCTGGAAGAATGCGTTAAGAGAGATTATCCACCACCTGTGAAAAAGGCCAAGGGGGGGACTGCCTGTCTTTCCACGCAGTCTAAAGCACTGCTTCATCGGCCAGCCTCTAAGGGTCATTTGATTTTCCAGGAGAATGGACCCCCGTGTGCTATGTCTCCAGGGCTCTGAAGTCACGGGGTAACCTGAAGAAGCAAATGCTTTCCATCCACTAAAAATGATAACCTACCTATACTTTCATTGTCCTGTAAAACATTAATCAGTTTGGTGTCTAATTTAGCCACTTAATTCTAACATTTGTTTTTTCACTTGCCTATGAATAACCACCTGTCCGAATGTTCTTTGAATGAGCTCTACCATATTACAGGTTTCCTCAAATTGACAAACTGAATAAAATCTATCTCTATTTTATATAAGAGTCATGTTTTAACATTGAGGAAATTATACTTTGACAAAGATGAACCCAACAGACAAGAGGGTTAGGGGCCTGCAGGTGGCCTAGCCTTGCTCAGGGACCTCGTGCGGACGGAGCTGGACAGCCGGTGACCGGCTTCGTGCCCTTCCCCAGCCTGCCCCCCCAGCCCTCTGCAGAGCTGGGTAATCCCGGGAAAGCTGCACAAGTACACTCCTTCGCTTTCCTGGGCTCCCGTCCACCGTGAGCAGAAGCCATGCCTTCGCGGCAACCAGCAGAGCTGCCAGAGAATCATCTCCTGTCTGGGAAGTGCGTGAATCTCAGGTCACTCAGGCCTCATCTAGGCCCACTGGACTTTGCCAGAAGTGCAACGCAAATGTTAATTTGGATGCCCTACTGTGCTCAAGTAGTGTGTCCTTTAAAATTCTATATGTAGAGGAAATCTCATTTCCTAAGCCTTAAATCTTATTTTTGTAAATCTTATTTTTCCATTGGCTTACATTTTGGTGTTTGTCAATCCTAGTTCCTTCTCAGAAATTTGGGAGTCAATACTTGGCTTATAAGGGCTTCCCAGGCTCTTTCTTGAGACCATGGTGTGGCCAGCCCTGCAGACTATCAAGGCCTGGCCCTGCGCTCACAGTCAGCAGGGTTCAGGAATAATCTTGCCTACACCCTGCTGCTCTCAAAAGGCTGAAGCACTCCCCTCCACCCCCGACCCCGTTACAACCAGGCGGCAGCCCCTCCCTCCCGGCCCCGCCTCCCTCCCGGCCCCGCCTCCCTCCCGGCCCCGCCTCCTCCCGGCCCCGCCTCCTCCCGGCCCCGCCTCCCTCCCGGCCCCGCCTCCCTAGTGAGCATCGCGTGAAGAGAGGAGGCTGTCCCCTGGGTTCCTCTTTGCTGTCATGGATCTCTCCTTTACCCTGAGCTGGAGGATCTCAGGAGGCTCAAAACTTAGCACCAGTATGGTTCCCTGGATCCTACCTGTTTCTACACATTTAACCTTTTCCCCCATAGATTTTCTGCACTGGCCCAGAAGACCCCAATCTTTCCGTCCATTACTTTAAAGTTCTATCCATTTGCCATTCCCTGGCATCAGATGCCTTTATGTTGGCCCTTGCCCGGCTCTGGCCCAGAGTTGCTGGGCACCTGCATGGACAGTGCTGGACTGTCTATTCTTAACGTGTAGTAGGGCCGAGGGTCTGACGAAAGAAAGCACACTCAGGTATCAGGGCAGCAGCTACAGAAATAGGCCCTACGTACCTCTTTTCGCAAAGGGAACCGTTTGGATACTCTTTAAATGGGGCAAGCTGCAGTAAGAATAATTTCAGCCCATCCTGGGGCACTTAGAAGTATTTACATCAAGCCAGAGCAGTGCTTTTTGGAGTCCTAATGACGCTGCCCACCCTCTGTGTGAATCACCGACCAGGCCTTCAGATTTTCTTTTCGGTTTTTGACACAACTACCTGTGAATTCTCAGCCCCCTCTCCACAAAGGACAGAGCACTCTATCCCCCAGGCAAGCCTTACAGGTGAGTGGCACAGCTCTGGGAGAGCGGATCAGAGAGGTGGGCTAGGGGGAGGGGCGATCTCAGCCCCCCCTCCTCCCATCACTAGCAGAAAGAGAAGTTTCCTTTCTGTTGAAAACGAACTCTGACGACAGCTCAGATGTGTGCTCCTTTCCCCAGGACAACTTCACGGCAGGGATACTTCAGGACCGTCCAGTGCCTGCGTTTCTGCAGACCCACCACAGGGCGTTGGACCCAGACATTACCTTGTTGTAACAGGGCAGATGGCTCCCTTCTGGCGGCTGGTCAAAGCTAACCGGTGCCTCCTCTGGCTCCCCGGCCTGAGAGCGCACGCCAGGGCTGCTGGGGGTGGAAGGTGGGCTCTGGAATGGCGACACCACGGCCTTAAGCCCAGGACTCTTGGGCGAGGCCCCAGGGAGCAGGGCCGCTGGATCGAAAGCTAAATTGGCCTGCCAAGAAAAGGTGAGGCATTTCAAACAGGGTTGGGAGGCCATGAGGGCTTCTGCTTGAGCTTGTTGGGCACGTGGCCTGGAAGTGGTTGGGGCCAGGTAACCAGTAACGGGAGGCTTTCTGTGTTGCTTCCTAACCAAGTATCCATTGTCATATCGCGTCCTGGCCCTGGAAGCACGGCCCGCTCGAGCCGTCTCCTGCTCCCTGACGGACCACAGGCTGCGTTCCAGAATGCCCCGAGAGTACTGATTTGGGTCCAGCGAAGATGCCGTGGAACAGCCCCAGCCGAGAGACAAGGAGGCCGAAATAGCACATGCCAGCCCCTGCAGACACGCGATCTCACAGCAAGTCACCCCCTTGATCACCTTTCTGGGCGGAGCCGGTAGTAGTCACTGCTTCCCGAATGCCTACTGTTCACCAGCACACACAGTGGTTCCCTCTACAGCAGCCCTTCAATGTTCCATTTTGTTCTCCTTGCACACATCAGGAAAGGGGCTACAGAGCCTGCCCTGGCATTCACGCCAGGCCGGCTTGTCCCTCCAGGCTTGTTGGTAGATGGCCAGAGTTGTGCGCACGGCAGTCTGCCCAGGCCTTCCAAGACGCCGGTGTGGGTGCCACCTGGGCCATCTTGGGGCAGGTGAAACCAGATTCAGATGCATCCAGAGGGCAACAAGGAGGGGAGGTTACCCAAAGGGAACTGAGGCCTCAGGGAGCCAAGAGCTGGGCGGGGGAGGAGGCAGGGAGGCCCGGCTCCATCCCATGGGTGTGGAGAAGGTGATGGTGCAGGATGGCCATGTGGGTGCGGTCACAGCTGGCTCCTCTTTAGCGCCATCTAGGGGCACTCCTCCTAGCTCTGTCACCCTCTGGGTCCCTAAACTCTTGCACAGAGACGTCCTCCAGACCAGGGCAGCGAGGCCTCACAGGGAAGGGACTGGTGTGGGGGGCAGACGGCGCAGTGGCAAGCTCTCCACACAGACGGAGCGGACTGCAAAACTCGGATCTTTTACCTAATAGCTGTGTGATCTTCAGTGAGTCCAATAAATAGCCTTTCTGAGTCTCAGATTCTTTATTTGTCCAAACTGGTGAGCCTGCCTGCCAGAGTCCTTTAGGATCTGGTCCCCGACACTCTCTCCTGCCACTCCCCCCCCATACCGTACATCCATCCCCCTCCCTCCGGAGCTCCCTGCCTGCCCCCTTCCTCCAGCCAGGGCTCTGTTGTCTTGGAGAACTGCACATGCTTTAGGACCTGCAGACCACATAGAGTTACTCATGTTTAGGAAAGCGTCAGTGTTTCTACTGTGATTTGAAGAAAGAACTTATAACATGGATAAGACTGAGTCATGGTAAGAATTAAAAATATAAAAGTTACCTGGCAATGCGGTGAACCCGAGCCGTGTTAAAAAGCAGCATATATGAGTACCAAGGGGCAGGCTTGGTGACAGGGCTTCAGGGCAATGGATACCTAGGCTGGGTGTTAAAGGAGGTCTCCCTCCCCGCCCAAGGTCAAGCTGGAACGTTCCCTCTGTAAGACTGCTTGCAAATAAAATAACATCTCGCTAGCCAGCAGGAAACTTGAGCTTTGAGTTATGGACTACTCCAGTGAGGAAAAATCATACTTCATAACTCATCTAATGGAATATTTGGATGAAAAGTCTAGCTGATGATGCATTTCTTAGTTCTTGGCTCTCCCTGCCTCCCCCCTTCCCAACAAAGTAAGGTTCCTATGGGATCTGGCCAAATTGTCATCCTGTTGCTGACATTCTTAATGAGACTGAACGATTAGCAATCGCAACCTTATTCTCAGTGGCTGCGCCTGCCAGAGAGGCTCCTTAACGATGGGGAAGGGAAGGGGAAGGAGACCAAGACGGTGGACACTCGGATGAGGCTGAGGTGGGCTGCAGGGAGGCAAAGGTGCGGGTCCTGGGCTACACCCCTTGGCTGGCTACGAGTGGGGATGTGCACATTCGGATCCCTTCTGAGAGATGCTCCTTCTGTACATGGGATCCCGGCAGCCTCCCAGCGTGACAGGCAGCCCCACTCCCTCCCTGCAGCTGCAGCACAATCAGGGCTTTTCAGGAGGAATTCAACTTCAGGGGAGCCACTCCCACCCTCCACAGGGTAGGCTCATGGCCAGAAACCAGAGATGCTTTTCTTAACCCCAAATGAGGCTGGGGGCCAAATCCCTGGGCTCTCCCAGCGGTGGGATTGCAGAAGCTGTGGCTACTTGTCTTGACACACCCCTAGTAACGGCTTCAGAACAAAGCTGATGAGCTGGTTTTCTTAGCTGGGCCCAGATGGGAGGATACGGTGCTCAAGAGCCTTGCAGCTCCCCTGGGTGGCTGCACAGAGACTGCGCGGAAAGCCCGAGCAGCCTCTGAGGGCCCCACTCAGACTTACGCCAACCCTCCTCTGTGTTTTAGCTCATGCTGTTCCCACATCAGGAGCACCTTCCTCTTTCCTTCCCAGCCACCCATCCTCGAGGACTGACTCAGGGTCTAGGCGTTTCACAAAGCATTCATTAACTACTCCTGCCCACTCTACTCTACTCTTGCTCCAAAATTCTAGAGCAGCGGTTCGGACCTTGGATGGGGGTGGAGGGCAATTGTGTCCCCGAGAGACATTTGGTAATGGCTAGAGATGTTTCTCATTGTCACAACTTGTTGGAGAGTGCTGCTGGCATCTCGTGGGGAGGGACCAGGGACGCTGCCAAGCACCTTGCAAAGCACAAGTCAGGGCCCTGCCGCAAACTTATCCTGCCCCAGTACCGCCCAGGTTGAGAAGCCCCGATTTAGGGCAGTAGCAGTCGGACGGTTAACACAATTTTGATCTCGGTGTTTTCTCTCCCGTATGTCTTTTATTGTATCATGCGTGAAAACCCTGTCTCCCCGAAAAGACCGTGAGCTCATGTTCAGTGCGACATGGCTCATTTACACCCCTGGGAAAGCCAGCCAGTTGTGGGCACAGTGGTGAGGGCTCTGGGCTCACAGGGTGATAGGCAGAGAGGCAGGCTTTCCAAATAACAGATTTGGCCACACCAGTGCAAGGCCTAGCTGCTGAATTTCAGCCCTGTGTAAGACTGAAATGGTTTGTGGGGGCATTCAGGCCTTGGGGGAGAGGACTTGGCTAGTCCTGGAGCGTTTCTTGCACTATACTGTCTTTTTCCAGACTCCTGGGGGCACCCCACCATCCACCAGCCACCATTAGCTGTTAGCTACATGAGCTCGTGCTTGATGGGATCTTTGTTTTAGCCCTTTGCCCCTGGATAGAGCTCCTCAGCCTTCATAGCTGGCTCTCAGAGATCAGGTCTGCAGGGACAGCAGGTGCTTCCCCCAGGAGCCCCAAAGACATGCAAACGTTGGATAAGAGATGAGATCGGCTTTGCACTTACCTGAAGCTTCTCAATCAGAGGCGAGCTCTTCACCTTGATTTTAGGAGGATGGCTTGCATTGGGTGGTGATTTCTATAGAGCAAACGGACCAAAACAGTCAAATGAGTGAGGTGAAGGGAGGTGGCGTCCTGGCTGGAGCTCACAAGGCACAGGTGGAAAAAGAGGGGCAGAAGCTGATTTCAACACTTTCCCACCTAGTTTCAGCTGCCCACTTACCTCGTCCGGGCCTGGGCCAGCGCAGGCTCCCCTCCGCCCCTCCCTCATCTCACAGCTAAGGAGACCACTTGAATCTATGAATCAGAGCAGGCAGGACAGCTGTCTGAGACACAGGAGGCCTCCTGTTCCAGGAAGGATGACTTCATGGTCATTAGGAGAGAACAGACTACATCTGAGGGAATGAGCTCCTCACCTCCTGACCTTCAGCAAAGTCAGCCGACAATAGGAGAATTCCAAAGAGAAAGGGCAAAATGGCCATTTGTTCTGTCTGCCCAAACAAAGCAAGAAACCACAGACCAAAGCTGAAACCTCACAGAGGTACAACTGAAATCCCTCCCTTGAACTAATGATATTTTGGAAAATCCCACCAATAGTCTTAGTTATAGATGATCATTCTCTGAAACATTGACTATTTGTTTTGATTACGCAGACATTTACTATCTACTATACTCTGTGTTGGGTTATCTGAAGGTGGCTTCTAGAAGCCGTCAATGGCTAATACATACATAGAAAACCATACATACATTCTGCTAGTTGGAGATATTTTTGTGATGAATGTACATCTGGAATCTTGTCTGTAGTTTATTTTATCAAAAGAAAAAAATGGACTCCTTGTTTTGTGTAAAATCCCTGCAACTTGAGTCTGGGTCCACAGATATATTGATCTCAACGTGCAGGAGTGATGACAGCGATGATGATGGTGATGGTGGTGACTTCCATGTGGTTCAGCCAAGGCCAAGGCAGAAACGGGACTTGCCTACAGTTTGGAGACCCATCCTATGTTCCCTGCCCCCACGCCCTAGTTTACCTGAATCATAAAAACAAGAGTAACACCCATCTCTTGGAAATATTCTGGGATATTTATTGAGCAAGATGATGGTACGTTAGTGATGGAAGGAGGAAGACTTACTCAACCGAACTCCTTGTGACCTTTTTAAGGCCCAACGTTGAAGGAGCGGCACAGTTTCCAGCTGGCACTCTGGCTTTGACAGGAGCTGGATGGGTGCCCCGGCTTCAGCTTCCTCACCAGGACCCAGGCAGGTGGGTTAGAATAAATGACTCTAGGGGTGCCTGGGGGGCTCTCTGCTCAGCGGGGAGTCTGTTTCTCCCCTGCCCATGTTCTCTCTCTCAAATAAACAATGAAATCTTTTAATAAAATGATTCCAAAGACTCCCGCTTGAAGATGCCTCTGACCCCATGAGTTTACACTCTCAGACATATTCCTAGAGCAGTCTCGCAAGGAGCCACGTGTCCCTGGTGAGTACAAAGAGCTTCCAGCCCCAAATTAGTTGTTTTAAATTTCTGTGCTTTATGGTAAAATTTCACAGGAGTCAGTATTTCTGAAGATACTGTTTTGGGAACTGCAGAAAGCGTTTTGCTGACAAAGCTCAGTTTATGTAATACCAGAAACGCTTCCCTTCCCCAAGCGACCACTATCTTCCGAAGAGAGTGGACATTCGGTAACGCAGCCCCTTCGCTCTAGGACAGCGCTGGGAACCCAGCTCAGGCTCCACAAAATCCTTGTTGATTTGAATTGAACCGCAAAGCGGGAAGACTCCGAAATTGCAGCTAGTGCAGTTCCTGGGTACGGCAGTAGGGGGCAGCATTTCCTTTGCCATTTAACACAGGACTCCAGGCAACCCGCTGGGCCTAGCACCCTTCTTGGAGAAAAACCCGCCTCAGGCTCTGCATGTATGTATATACGTCTACACGTGACGTTCCTGTAACGTCTAGAGGTCATGAAGCTGATTTTTCAGATGGGAGTGCTTTCCAGTCCTTCTTTGGCAGACGGCTGTACTCACGGCTCTTGTGGCTGGGTCCTCCAGAGAGGAGTCATCCCGCGGTCTCGGGCCTGAGCACGCCGGGGAGGGGCAGGAATGAAGAAGGGGTGGAAAGACCCTTCCCTGCAGTGAGCAGTCGCCTGACTGGGGCCCTCCCTGGAGGCCCCCCTCCGAGGCTTCGGGAATTAGGGCTCCTGCAGGCAGCAGCCTCCTTCCAGACCAGCCAGACAAGGCTGGTGGTTCTTTTTATTTCTACGTGATTTCCAAGGAGACGAGAAGTCATCCATCCTGGAAGCGATATCCTTCCTATGTGCAAGCAGCCTGTCAGTCCAGGCAGGACTTTTCTTCTAAAATCCACCCTTCCGTTCATAGAGAGCTTGGCTCTTACGGCCGTTTCACTGCTGGGTGATGCCTCATGGGACAAACCTGTAGACTGATTTCTCCCAGGGCCACTGAACTAACCTGACTCACTCTGCTTGTATTCCAGGGAATAAAATGTCCCCATCCAGCCCCCATCATCTGTCTGGTTAGTGTTCGAGTCCAGTTTCACAAACAAGGAAGCAGGCTCAGTGCAAGACAGGGGCTTCTCCAGGGCTGAGCCCAGGTCATCAGGGGACAGCCTCAGAGTAGGCTCCTAAGGGCCACGGCCTCCGCCTGCGGCCTGGCACAGACATCGAGCCCAGGGGCTGAAAGTCACGAGGGGAAGTTGACCTTCTGTAAAGAGAAGTTGTTGGAATGTATTTGGTATATTAACCAAATGACTCCATGAGAGTTCTTATCATAATCAGATCATAATGTTAGTGCTTGAAGAAATATCAACAAAAAAACTCAGGTTTTAAAAACTGTGTTTCTTGGGTTTCCCATTCTAGAAGAAGACCCTTATTCAGGGCCTGAGGGAGTAACCTCAGAGCAGCGGGGCTCTAGATGCCCCCACCCCACTCGACCACCAGCAGCAAAAAGTTTCTGCTTTCTCTGATGGACTTCCGTCTGTAAGCCGTGGGTGCGAAAGGTTTGAACACTGCTGCTCTGCTCCACACATTCACTACCCTAGTTGCTCAAGGTCACTACCACAGGTGCTCAAGGTCACACAAATATCTGGTATCTATCGTCAGGTTGCTGGTCCCCAAAAAGGAAGGGGACCTGGATGTAGGATTCGGGAACTGAGCTGTCTTTGGCCTCCTTGCTCTCTCTTGGGGTTGGCCTCCCAGGCTGACGAGAGAACATACAAGTTCATTTCTGGAGGACAGTGATGTGACCACAGTGAAGGTTCATGGGCTGCTGGGAGGGGGCGCAGAGAAGTCACTCTTACAGCTACGATGAGATAAATTAGGGTAGGTACATACCCCGTCTGAGAATCTATTGGTTGCCAGGATCTGTGATACCAGAGCCTTTCTTTTGTTGGTAACATTGGCTATTTATATGTGGGGGCGACGAGGCCTCTGTGTGCTCTGATTTTCTTCCAATGATTAGAGCAATAGCCAGAGTTTGCAAGGATAGCACGAAACCACGGCACTTTCTCTCACGAGGCAATTCTGCCTCACGTAAGTGTAACCTCTCTTTCCACGTGCCTTCTGCACAGGGAACATCATAGAAGTCGCACCTGGGGTGAAACCTAACTTTGACTCCCGAATCCGGCGTGGTAATACTCTGTGGCCGGTTTGTTCTCCTTGCGGAAATTCTCCGGCTTGGAAAAGAGTGCTCCGGTCCTAGACAAACCCTAAAGGAGGCTCCATGAGAAAGAGTGGAAAGGAACCTAGTGTCCGAAGGACTGTGGAAGCATTAAGAAGAGGAGCTTCAACCCTGAATCTCAAAGGGACCCATTCCCTGCACAGGTTTCAAGGTCTGAATGTGCGTGTTTCGTGCCCCCTCCTCCAAGAAGGAGAAAGCAGATCCGTAACCAGCATCCCCTGGGCCCTGGTACTTACCTCCTCACCATTCTGGCCCAGCTCTACCTTGGGGGGGAACAGGGGGAGGGAGCAGGGTGGTTTCCTTCTTGTTGGTTTACAGGCTGGTGTCTGGAGGGAGGGGGACAGACAGACACACAGAGAGAAAAAGAGAGAGAGCTAATCAGGCAACAGGGAGGAAGAGGAGGAAGTGGAAGCTGGTTTTAGGAATGTTCAGGGATGTCCGGAGAGAAAAGATGGAGGGACGGGTTGCGTGTCTCTAAGACTGCCCGCTAGCCATATACATTAATTCTGTTCCACTGTCCACCCCTTCTGACTTCTAGGCTCCTGGCCTGGTCCTTTTCTGCTGGAACATCCTCTTTGACTTGAGATTCACTGGCCTGAAACAACATCTCAAAATGACACCAGCTTCCAGCTTCCAGGCACTGCCAGCGTCTTAGATCAACACTATCTTCCTCACCCTTTATGACATTGCTGTACCCTCTAGAAATTAAAGACCAATTTTTCAGATGGGAAAACCAAAGCACCAAATACTGCACCTAAAAAAGCCTTGATAGCCTCACCCTTGTTTGCCCCAAGGGGCCATCGCCCAGCTTGGGGTATGTCTCCTTCCTGTCACTCCTAATGAGCTCTTCAGACTGCCTGACTCAGGAGAATCTAGCCCAAATCTCACCAGCATTGCAACAACCCTGTTTACAAGGTCTTCTCCTGCAGGATTGCCCTGGAGCCCGGTGCTCACTGGCTCTCTGTCCTTCCTGATCCCTGGCCTCCTGTCTGAATGCACTTTCCTGGGAGTTTTCTCTTCCTCTTCAATTCTCAATTCAGGATCTGCCCCCTCTCGCCTCGCTCCTGACTCCTGGACGCTGGGGCAGGAGCCGGCATGGGCAGCTCTGTATTCCGAGCCAGTCCAGGCCTGGCACAGCCAGGCCGGATAGAAGTCTCCCAGAGCGGGCGATCAAGATGGCAATGAATCCCGACTCCTGTGTTTCCAGCTCTCTGTGTCTGCCCCCCTCCCAGCCAGAGTGTAAGCCCAGCAGCCTGGCCACATTCCTCACATTCACAGGGACCCCTCTCTGGCTTCTCTTCCTAATTTGGTAATTACGGAGCCTCCTCCCTCCCTCTCCTCCGGGCCTGACCCAGACTTCCCCTTCCTCCAGCCCCCTCCCAGAAGAGGGGCTCAGAAGCCGCCTGACTCACCTCCTTTGCAGCGGCGGCCTGCTCCCTGAACCGCCCAGCCAGTTGGGCCACCGAGGGGGGCGCCGAGCCATCCACGTTGGCTCTGGACTCCGCCGATCTTTCCTGGCAAACCAAAGGGAAGCGAAAGTTAACGGGCAAATGTGCACTCGGCTCTCTCCGTGTGGCTCGTGGGTGCCACCCAAGGCCCTGTGCTGTGGCCACGAGCAGGGAATGGCTTGCAATTGGCCCCTGGCATCCAAGGATTTTAGAGACCATCCAGTCCACCACATTCAGTGCACACTGATGATGCGCTTGGCCTTGGGTCTGGCTCCGGGGGTCCCGAGAGGAATAAAACCGGGTCCTGGCCCGAAGGGGCACCTAGGGATCTGCAAAGTAGTATAAGCCTTGTGCTCCTCATTCTGCAAAGACCCAGCCTGGAAAGGGGTACATAGGGCACAGGAGTCTCCTTCCCTCGGTCAGAAGGGGCTTTCAGAAACGGGGGCTGGCATTGGAAAGCAGGGCTTTACGTGTATGGAACGGGGTAAGCAAATGCCCTTTATTGCATTTTGAACATGTATGTAGGTCTTGTCTTCTCTCCTTAAGTGAGTGCCTTGGACAAAGAGTGTTTGGTACCTATTTGTTGAATTAACCAAGAAATAATCTGAGGGGTGCGTAGCAGGCTGATGAAAGCCGGACCGCCTGGATTCTACTGGGCTGGCCCATCTCTGCCTAACTCGGTGACCTGGCCTAATGGCTTTCCCCTTCTGTACCTCTCCGTGGACTGAATGCTTCACTCTCTGAATGAAGGGCCGGACCAGGCCGGGCACACGGTGAAGAGCTTTCAGGGTTCGTTGTTATTACTACCAGCTGCTGGGTCCCTGCCTGGTGCATCTCTGCTCTCCACAGCGTCCTCACTGAGAGAAGCTCATCCCTTCCCCCTTCTGCTCCTTTTTGCTGAAGGAACTACCTGAAAGTCCGAGTTGGGCGACAAGCATGAGCGGCCCCTGCGGCCATCCCTCCCTCCAGGTGCCTCCAGGCTCCCCGATGCGACCAAGACACGCCCACCGGCCACTTGTCACCCCCAGACAACTCGGTGAGTCAGCGAGTGCTGTGAATGGCCATCTCGCTTCTGCCGTGTGGCGTGTGGCCTACATAACCACCTGGTCTCAGTGTTTTTCGAATGTCCAGTCCTAGGGGCGCCTGGGTGGCTCAGAGTTAAGACTCTGCCTTCAGCTCAGATCATTGATCCAGGGTCCTGGGACCGAGCCCTGCATCCGGCGCCTGCTTCTCCCTCTCCCTCTGCCTCCCACTCCCCCTGATTGTGCTCTCTGTCAAATAAGTAAATTTAAAAAAATCTTTTAAAAAAAATGTCCAGTCCTAGAGACATTAGGCTTTTGTTTTGGGGACCATGATGATAGCTGCAAACTTACCACTTCCCTCCTGACGTCTAGCCTGAAACTGGGATTTGGGCAGCAGCTGGCCTGAGAAAGCGCACCTTGGTCTCTGCACGGAATCGTAGCCCACAAACACAGGGCATGCTCCCCTGTCCGGGGCTGCAGGCCTGCCCCCTGTACACCACACACACATGCTCACGTTCACACACCCGTGTGCTGTGCAAACACACACATGCACACACACTTCCTAACCTTCCTTTTTGTGCTAGAAGCTGTCTCCAACCTTTCTTATTCAGGTGCTGCCTCCAAAGTGAATGTCACTGGTCCTGCTGGACCCTGGCTGGTTGGAGCAGGGCTGGGGCAAGCCCCAAGCCTCACTAGCCTCTTGCTGTGAAGGAAACGGGGCCGTGCTCTGAGAAGAAGGCTTTGTTTAGAGATGGAAAGGAACGGCTGGAACACAGACCTTCGGATCGGAGAACAGCCTGTTCTGGAGGAAAGACCAGTTCATCTTTACTGTTTCCTGCTATAATTCAAGGTCAAGCCCGTTCCAGCCTAGATACCCAGAGCTGACTTCTCATACAGGCGTGAAAGGATTCACCTCCATTCAGGGAGCCAGCGTTCCCCCTAATGCTGTGGAAAAGCGGGGGAGTCTGCGGCCCTCCCCGAGTCGTGCCCCGCTGGGCAGAGCTCACGCGACTACACCTGTCTGCCTTCCGCACCTGCCAGGATAGGAGTGGCCACAGGCAAACACCTTGTCCTTCGGCTATTACGGCCAGGCTTTGGGACAGTGCGATTAATGGAGCCACTCTTGGCAGAGACGCTGGGCCAATTGGTTTGTCCATCTGTCTGACTTCCTGCCCACATAGCAGGTCAGTCTCTCTGTCCGTGGCTATTTACTGCTCGGGTCCTGCTGACAGCGTACTTTACCTCAGCTTCGAAGGCACCAATCACTGGTGTGCAGGAAGATACATTCCAGATAAAAATAGAACTGTACAGGAATCAGAAACTCCTCCCTAACTTCCTCGTCTCGCAACGGGGCTTGGCAAGGGGCTCAGAAGTTATAGCACTACAAGGCTTCTGGAAGCATTTAGGGCTTAAAAGCTGGGTTGAAGGAAAGATCATAATACATCTGAGTTTGTTTTCCTGGAGCCCAGTGAATGGCTTTTCTTTAGGATGCCTAAGGACCCCAGAGCTTGCTGGAGCTTGGCAGATCCACTCACCACCAGCCCCTGTCCAGGCTCTTATTCTATGTTGTATAGAAGGCTGCCTTCTCCCAGCTGCCACACTGAAGCCCAGAGAGGGCAAGTAACTTCGCCAGAGTCACACAGTAGAAGCCAAATAGATAATCTAGGAGAAGCTTTACTCTAACACCTGATAATCCAGCAATGGGTATCGGGTTAGGTAGTACACTTTGTGAAGGTGCTTTGGAAACCGTGAAGTGCTGTATAAGAAGTGAAACTATTATTAGCCACTGGGTTGCACAGGTACAAAGGGAGAAGCTTGGCCTTGGAGATGGACAGAAGCCAAAGGCTCAGACTACTGGAGGCTTTGCCTGGGTTTCTGCCTTGCGATCCTGGCAGGTACAACTGCTAATCTCCCCCAGGTGGTTCAAAGGCACGCTGCCACCCCGCTCTGGTTACCGAGTGACTCCTCTAGCTTTCTGTCTTGGCCCTGAGGACGGTTTGGTAAGGCCACACTCTCACCCGGAGTGAGAAGGACTTCAACGTCCCTGCTAGTCCCAGACTTTCCTAGGACCCCGCAGCCTCCCCGGGATTAAGTGCTCTTTCTCTGTCCCCAAGATGTCAATAAGGCATTTAACACGGAGCCCAGAGTATAGAAAGTCCTTGTCGAAGGGCACTTTCCTCCCCCTCCCCACATCCGACTCAGCCTGCTGCGTCAGGGCCGTACCTGTTCCCAGAGTCGCTGACACCCTAACTTACCCCTTGGGACCACGCTGGTCACGGGCTCTCCCCGGCCTGCATCCAGACTGGGTCTGACTCACTGCTGAGACCTCAGCGTGTCCTTTCTTCTTGGGCCAACCTCTGTGTCTTCGATCTGTTTTCTGGACTCATCTCCCTTGGTGTCCCGCTTTAGCTGACACCCGTCTTTCCAGCCTGTGGATGCCCACTCCATTCTCCTGGGCCCAGATCTTGCCCACCAAGCCCTCCCTGCCACCACTGCAGCCTGGCTCTGCCAGCCAGCTTGGAAACCACTCCTGTGGCTCCTGTCTGACTCTGCCTAGGCCCGAAAAAAATCATCTCTGGTGTTTACTTTCCATTTCTATGGGACTTTCTTCTGAGAACTGAGGAGTCCCTGTGTCTGGACAGCATGGAACTTCCCCCAAGCTGTTGCCATGTTGAGTAAATACAATTTGCATGCTGCCGACCATGCACATAGTGGAACCTTTGTGTACAGGCCTGAATCGGGCTCTACCTACCTCCCTGGCTCGGTCCCTGTTTCTCCATTCTCCTCTTTGGTCCAAGGTCTGAGTATCTGACACTGTCTGGGCCCTGGATTAGGGAAACAAGGCACCGAGAGAGGCCTTTCCATCTACAGCTTGCAAGGAGAAGCAATGAGAGGACCAGCCCGGGGGCTGAGGAACCCCTGCTCTTGGCTGAAACGAAGGTTCTCCTGCTCACCAAATATGGAGTATGTTTGCTTCTTTGCTCTTCTAGAATGACGATGGATCTTAACACAGCCCTTTAAGGGATTCACCCTCTTCCAACATGACCATACTTAAACTGTCACTTCAAAAGGATCAGCAGACGGCCTCTCTGGGATGCCACAACAGTTCCAGAGTTTTCCTTTACACTCCTACCTCATCCCTGACTCTTCTCTTCACCCAACATCCAGCCATTACCATCCTGGGATGATGCAAATGGCACTGGCCCGGGAACCAGGAAGGCCCATTTGACCTGCCCACACTCTCAGAGCACCTGCTATGTGGAATCACTATCCTTACGGCACTTGGTACACTTGCTGTGACTCTCACAACACCTCTTCCAGAAGAAGAAACCACCCGAGTTGCTGAGTAACTTGCTATTCAAGTCAGGAAGCGCCAGCACCAGACTTAACCTACATACCAAAGCTCCAGCTCTTTCCAGACCAACATGCTGAGTACCTCTAGACCTTTCCTGGAAGGGTTCTCTTACTCGGTCATTAATATATTCTGTCATCAATAAACACCTGCTGTTCTAGGCCCTGGGTGTAACAGTAAACAAGACAGAGTCCTTACCCTGAAGCAGTTGCTCTCCAGGAAGGGACACAAACGACAAACATATACGCAGCTAAACAAGATGACTCGTTAAATGCCAAGGAAGAGCTAAAATAGGCCATTTTATCTCTGGGGGTGCGAGAAGACATTTATGAAGAGGGGTCATCTGAGTTAAATCCCGGCTGGGGAAAAGATGGGAAGGAAAACTCTCCTGAGCAGAAAACAGACGTAAACAAAGGCTGAGGGCCAGAGTGACAAGCACGACAGAGACACGGTGTGTCCATGAGACGAGGGAGGTAAGCCTGAGAGGCAGCCTGGGGGCCACACTGGGGGAAGCAATTTGTACTTTATTCTGAGGACACAGAACGCCATTCGGAGGGTTTCAAGGAGGGCCGTGAGCCGGGTCACACACAAGAGGCCTTCTGGAGGCCGGATGGGAGTGGAAGCGGAGAGGCCGGGAGAGAGCTTCTGCAGACGGTCTGCTGGGCGCTAGCGGTGGGGTAGCCAGGCTCGCGGCAGGCAGGGGTCAGAGGGGGGATCTGGGGGCAGGACAGTGCAGAATTACTGATGCACTGGGTCTGGGGAACAAGGGAAAGGAGCGGCCAAGGACGACTCCTGAAGTCTGACTGGGACAATGGGATACAGGGGTATTTTTTCCTGGGTTGGGGAGAGAAATGTGAGTAAGGGTAGACAGGGGACGAACAGCTCTTTCTTGGTCGTGAACGTTTGAAACGTTTGCATCCATCCAAGTGGAGAAGCAGTAGAGGGAGCCAAAAGTAACCAAGTCTGGAGCTCAGAGGAGGCGTCCGGGCTGGACACAAAACTCGGAAAGCCACTCGTTAGAGCTGGGATTCGCAGGCACGGGACTAGATAAAATCAGAAGGTGCACGGAATAGGGAAAAGAAGAGTCCACAGACTGAACTCTGGGCCGTGTCCTTATTAGCACCGAGCTGGCTTTCGCTCACAAAGGAGAGGCCGCCGGCCTGGCTGACGTTTGCCTGCAGACCGCAGACGGGATGAGTCGGGACCAGAAGAGTTCTGGGGCTCAGGTGACAGAGGGTAAGAAATCCTGGGATGTCACTGGACTGAAAAAACGTTGCGTCCATCCCCCGTGCTGTTGAGTCCCTTCTTGACCATTTCTTGAGCTCCTACAGACATCGCAGCAGGCATGGGGATACCCGTGGTGGCCCTTACGGGGTAAATGGCCTTTTTTTGGAGGAAGTGGCATTGGAGAGGTGGAGGAGGGGAAGAACGGCCATAAGGTGAGGCAGAGGAATAGAAACGGTATGTGGGAACGCTGCTCAAATATTTCATGTCAGCCCAAAAAAGTCCCCAATATCCCCTACCTGCCCATTTGTAGGGATCTGAAAATAGCAGGTCCTTGGGCTCTGAGATTCTCTCCCGGGGAAACCCAGGTAGGGGACTGTGCTCACATGAAGGTCTCACAGACCCCTGCCCCGGGGAGTGCATCCCTCCTGAGGACCTTTAAGGGCTTCCCACTTCCTCCCAGGATGTGGCTGAAACCCAGCAGGGTGGACAGAGTTTAGCAGCCCTGGGTCAGGGGGACACACTACTGATGTGTTAGTGGTCAGTAGTAGCCCACAGCCTTCGAAACAGTGTAGCCCACAGCCTCAGGTGCGTGGCAGGGCATCCAGGCAGGGTCAGCAGGGCTCATGGTGGTGACACGGGCTGGGTTAGGGCCCAGGTGTGTTCCCGGGTCACAGCAGGGACAACAGAGAAGACAACAGAGAAGTGGTACAGCGCTGGTCATCCCGAGTGCCATGACAGTGATAGGACCTTATAAATGTCATTTGGGAGATAAGATAAGTTAAATTTCTCTATCAAACCCATTACCTATTGGACAAGCACAAGCAAAACACATTTACTTTGAGTCTGGTAGAGCTGGGGGTGCAAAGGGCCAATTTGATAGAAGTGGAAAGAACAACGAATTCAGAGTCAAATCTGGGTTCTCATCTTGGCTTTCAAGCGTACTGGTCGTGGGTCTTGCTGACCCCAATTTCCTCATTTGTAAACAGAATTCCAACCCAATATGCAACACGTGCCCTGTTTCCTGGAGGCTGTGCCATCATTCTCCCATAGACACCAGGAAGTGGCTAGAATCCCCAGAGTCCCCACAAGATTTAGAATTAGCCCTGTCAATCCCTGGAGGAGTGCACAGCTGACGATGTCTCAGGCTCTAGGTGGGGCAGTAGAGCGCAAAGCTCAGGCTTGGAGCCAGACTGCCTGGGTTCAAATCCTGGCTCTGCATTTACTAGTTCTGTGGCTTTGGACAAGTTACCTAGCTTTTTTGTGCCTCAGTTTCTTTTTTTTAAAGATTTTATTTATTTATTTGAGAGAGAGAAAGAGAGAGCGAGCAAGGGCATGAGTGTGGGGGAGGGGCACAGGGAGAGGGAGGAGCGGTTTCCCTGCTGAGCAGGGAGCCGGATGCGGATGCGGGGCTCGATCTCAGGACCCTGGGATCATGACCTGAGCCAAAGGCAGACGCTTAACCAACCAGCCTCCCAGGCACCCCTTTTAGTACACATGTTGCTGAAGTGAGCACTGTGCCTCAGTTTCTACCTGTGAAATTCGGATGATGATGGTAGCACCCATGATATATGGTCATTGGAGGGATTTAAGGAGTTCATGCATGTAAAATGCTTAGAACAGGGCATGGCATGAATCGTTAGCTGTTACTAAATGCTGGCTATTTAGTGGCTCCCCTGAATATGCCAAGGGGTGTCCAGGGTCTCTTCTAGTCTACTCTTGCTCTCCCATTCCCTTTGGGTCACTGAAGCCTCAGGGGGAGCCCGGGCTGGCTAAGATGTGCTCCCTGCTGTTTCCTGCCATCTGTAGCACAGGAGTGGGGCCATCTTGACTCAGCCATTTTAGTTGCCTATCTTATTACCAAGGCAGACTCTCAACAGACACTCCATCACTGAGTGTTGAAACCATCACTGGGAAACTGATGTGCCCAGTAATGAGCGATCGGAACAGTACACAACGCTAAGTTTAATTTTACGCTTCTTAGGGTCACGACATAGGTCATGAATACATACACATCCCAACTGTCCAAAGCTCTGTGTCAAATCAAAACAGGTGGATCAAATATCAAGTCCATGGCCACTCACTGATGAATGGATAAGCAACTGGGGCATACCCATGTACTGGACTCTTACTTGGCCATGAGAAGGAATGAGTATTGATCACGCTACAATGTGGATGAACCTTGAAGACATGATGCTTGCTCAGTGAAAGAAAAGCCAGTCCCAGAAGACCACACATTGCATGATTCCACTCATACGAAATGTCCAAAATAAGCAAAACTAAGGAGGCAGAGAGTAGGTTCCTGGTAGTAATAGATGACTCTGTCATAGATTACTACAGAGTGGTGGTTGTGCAGGGCTGGAGGGGATGGGAAGACAAGGAGGTGGGCTGAGTGCTAAGGCGTATGGGGTATCTTTTTTGGTGAATGTTATAAAATTGGCCATAATGATGGTTGCACAGTTCTGTGAATATACTAAAAAACATCGAATTTTACCCTTTAAATGGAAGAATTGTATGGGATGTAAATTCTCTCTCGACAGAGCTTGTTGGCTTGGGGGTGAGAGAGGCCCGTGGAGAGAAGCCAGCTCTGTTTCTATGTTCCTGACTTCCCTTCCTTGTGCTCAGCACCCTCCACCCACAGCTCCGGCTTCCCCAGGCTCCCAGCATGCCTTGCAGCTGCAGCCCATCTAGGAGGCTCTTCCAACTTGCTGCTGGAGGGGCTGATTATGCAATCAGGTGCCTTATAGGTTTGCGACGAGGACAGAACGAGCTGGATGTCAGGCACCCAGTGAGGGCCTGACGCTTAGGTGGCACTCAATTCACGGTCGTTCGCTTCTTTACTCAGTGAATATTTACTGAGCACCTTTCCTGTGCCCAGCACTGACTAAGTGTGGGGATATAAAGTTGAAAGTTCATGGACCTGGAGCTCAAGGAGCTGCTAGTTTAGCTGAAAGACAGAATAATACAATTACCATACTGCCGAAAGACCGTGGCTGTAACGGGACTGTATGTCCCTGCAGTGGAAGCTTAGGAGAAGGGGCACTTAGGTCGTGTGAGTAAATCAGGGAAAACTTCACGGAGGAAGTGATGCTTAAGCAACCTTGAAGGGTAAATAAGAGCTTGGCAGGAGGGACGGAGGGAGTGGGGGGGAAGGGGGAGGAGGTCATATCAGGCACAGGGGATGGACAGGCAGGTGCAAAGTGTCAAAGCGTGGAAAAATGACTATGTCTTTGGGAAATGTTAATTGGTTCAACATGGTCTAAGTGGAAAGGGAATGAAAGAGAGGTAGAGAGATAGAAAGATGTGGCTTGTCCAGGGGGGAGGCATAGCCAAGTTTTAATTCAGGCTCTAGCACTTACGTCTTAGCTGTCTGGGTGACCTCGCGCAAACCTTGATGTCTCTGAGTCTCGATTTCATTACCTGTACAATCAGGTTGGTAATCCCTGTCTCACTGTGTTGTGATGAGGAGGACAGGAGGTGACAGTGGCCCTCAAAGCCAACACCTGCTGTGACCGTCCTCCGTGCTAGACCCACACCTCCCGGGACGTGCTCAAGAAAGCCGCGGTGCTGCAGCCGTGCTCGGGAATGTGGACCTTATTCCCCAGGCGGGGGTGAGCTAATACCACATCGTGATGGGGGAGCTGTAAGATTTGCCGTGTAGGAGGAACCCTCTGGAGGCAGGGGGTACGATGGCACGTACTTCCACCCATTCTGCAGCCCTCGGGCGATGAGAAGGTTCTGCCGCTGCTCTTCGAAGGCGGTGCTGTTGAAACAGAAAGTGTGTTTCCATCGTCATCTTCCTTCTCCTCTCCTCCTCTTCTTCTCCTGCTCCTGATCATGACTATTGCTTGTTACCACCTCATGCAGGGAGCGCTGGGAGGCTGGCTGGCGAGGACACTATGCAGGTCCTGGGCATGGTCTTGGATCTGCCCCTGTTGTTGTGTGACTTTGGTCAACTCACGTGGGCTCTTGAAGCTTCGGCCTCCTCATCTGTACAGTGGGGATAACGCCTGCCTCACCCTCCTCACGGGGTGGTTGCAAGGCTCTACGGACGAGATGGTGAACGCACACTGGGTGAGGGGAGACAGAGAGGGCCACGATGGGTACTGCCTGCACCCCAGAGTTTATGGGCTACTGGGGAACGTATTTCAAGTGTGATAGATCTGCATGGTAGGCAGAATAGTGGCCCCCAAAGATGTCCGCATCCGAATCCCTGGGACCTGTGAGTGTGGCATGTTCTGTGACAAAGGGGAACGAAGGTAGCAGATGGAATTAGGGTGCTAATCCGCTGCCCTTAAAATAGGGAGATTGTCCTGAATGAGCTGGGCGGTCCCAGTGCAGTCAGGAGGCTTCCTATGTGGCAGAGGAGAGTGGCGGGGACTGAGCTTCCGAGCGAGTGAGGCTGTGGGGAGGGCCCAACCCATCCCCGCTGGCCCTGAAGGTGGAGGGGCCGCAGCCGAGACAGGCAGGCAGCCTCAGAGCTGGAAACAGAAAGGAAGCAATTTCTCCCCCTAGAGTCTCCAGAAGAAACACAGCCCTGCCAACAGCTTGATTTTAGTGCAATGAGACCCATTTCACACTTGTGACCCGCAGACCTGCAAGGTGACAGACTGCTACTGTTTAAGCTACAGTTGGCTACATTGGCCATGGCCGTGGGGAAGGACCACGGCGAGCCGGCCAGGGCTTGCTGAGCACCCGCTCACCGTGCTCTCTGAGCTGTGGGCACCCTGCTCTCACTGGAACCCACATTTGGTGGAGGGACCAGTAGTGAACAAATGAGCAAGTGAATGCAGAGTATGGGAGTGGTGCTAATGCCCTGAGTGGTCTGCCAGAGAGAGGGGGTGCTGGGGACGCCTTCTGTGCGTGTGGTCACAGGACACCTCCCTGAGGAGGAGGAGAAGGGGGAAGAGGTGACACTGAGTTGAGGATGCTGTGATTGGAGAAGGCCAGGGTGAAGAGCACAGGCTGGGCACCACCCTGACCAGAGGCATCGGGAAGGCTTCCAGGAGGAAGCACCAACCTGGCCAAGCTTGAGGGATGAGCATAGCTGGTCCCTCTCCCACCAAGGGAGCAGTGTGTGTGAAGGCAGCGAGGCCTCTTAGAAAGCACAAGAGGTCCCCAAGCCTGGTGCAGGGCTTGAGGTGTGAGGGATGAGGGGGCTGGAGGGAAACAGTGGCCAGACTGGGAAGGGCCCTCTCAGCGGGGACCCTGTTCTATGGGCCTTGCAAAGTCATCAGAGGGTTTTAAGCGAAACCACGGGATTTATTTTGATGTTCCCTCTGGCTGAGAAATAGATGGACTGGGAACAGGGGCCCAGTTTGGAAGCTGTTGCCATTGTGATAAAAGGCGGACAGTGAGGACACGGGCAGCCCCTGCCGCCCGCAGAGGTGGTCCTGAGAGACGCTTTCACGGGGCCAGGCCTCTTGCTGAGTCTGGATGTGCCAAGGGAGACAGGGGGTGCATTTGGGAAGAGCAAACGTGGAGGAACAGGAAGGGGGCTGAGACCCTGAGAAAGGTCGAGGGCCGACAACTTCCTGGGGCAGTGGCCAGGGTGAAAGAAAGTCTGGTGACAGGGGCCGCAGGGTCTTGAAGGTCAGGAGTCCGCAGACACGGGTTTGCAGTTGTTCGGTGGCTGGCGTCATGAGGACCCTCCTGCCACCCTGCAGCCTCTAGCAGAGGCTAGCTGGCAGGTGCTTTCTAAAGGGGTAGGGCGGGAACTGGAAGTGTCTACAGCCCACGTTTGTGGGTAAAGGAAGAGCCTCGAGAGGCAGAGTTGGTGGACTCAGCCACCCAGAAGATGTACATGAGTCCCCACCACACGGCCGAGACTCCAGGGGCTCACGGGTGAACGGACTGGTGGGAGCTTAGGTCTGCTGGCCTTGTAGGACAGTGAGCATGAGGACTTTGCAGAGAAGAGAACAGGACTCAATGGTGACCATGAGCAAGACATCGCTTGGGAATTCGTGGCTGTCTTAAGTAAGGATGGCTTTAGAGCCATCGGGCTGGGGCCCACATTCTGCTGATCTCAGGAGTCTGCTGGACTAAGGGGATGCTGGCCTGCACTGGGAAGGGACCATGGGGACAGGACTCAAAAGCAAGTTAGGAGAAAGGATTACAAACCAGGATGGGGGACTGACCAGGTGGCACGGGGAGGAGCCAGAATCCTGTCCAGGTCGCTGGCTCTGGCTGCCGGTGCACAGGGGTGCCCTTTCCAGAGAGGGGAGCCCGGGGACGAGGGGAGCAGGACTGTGAGAGGCAGGGCTGGCCCTGGGAGGGGAGGGCACCCAGGAGGGGCAGGGGACAGCCCCCCGGCCCAAGTGCCTGCCAGGGATTTCTGGAGGCAGAGGGACCTGGGTTTGAGACTTGGCTCCTGCTACAAGGTGACGGTGAGCGAAGGTTGTAAAGAGATGGAGAAGGGGCTGGGGTGAGGACGTGGCCTCCAGGCTGGGCTCTCCAGGCCACTGTCACCTCGCCCCCCGCTCCTCCCACAGTGGGATGGAGGAGCAGATCAACCCCAGCCTTGTCCATCAGGCGGCCTCTGAACCGCGGAGCTTCTTGTCATTTTTGTTCTTTCTTTGTAGGGCAAAGCGGGGAAGTGTGATGGAAGTGACTGCATGGCCTGTAGGGGTGATTTAGGGGGCTTTCCCCCTCTGAGGCTAGCAAATCAACCTGTTATCCTTGGCTCTTCAAAGTAAGTTCACAAACGGCCTGTCCCGTGCTCCTCTCACGCTGCTTAGTCCCATAGTAAAGCTGATTTCACTGAGAGCCCCTCGAAGACTGAGGGGTGGGGTGGACGCCAGGGAGCCGCCTGGGGTAGCTGCGGCCACCTGAGCCACCGCGTGAGTACCCCCGCGGGAGCCATTTCTGCTTCCCGAGTGGGAGTGACAAGCAGTCAGAGTGTGTCCTGGGGTCTGGGACATTTGTCCTTCGGGCCGCAGTGGAAAGCCGAGACATACCTTCTAAGATTAGAACAAGTCACCCAAGGACCCGGGCCTGCGTCCCAGTCAGCTGCGGCCTCTCCTGTTACAGCAGCCCGCCTGGCCTCCCCTCCTCCCTCCCAGTCTCAAGCTGGACTCCCCGCAGGGAGCCCCTCTGGACGCTCTGTGGCTTGGGTCACCATGGGCAGGCCGCACTGCTGGGCCCTCTGCTCCCTCCTGTTGTTTCACCACATCTAGGACTCATTCGTTCATCCATCCACCCATCCATCCATCCATCCATCCATCCATTCTTCCTGCGCTGGGATATAACAACGAACCAGAGGACCCTGGTCCTTTCCTCATGGAAGTTAGTGAGGGAGCCATGCATTCAACAACCATCCTTAGTTTTACGCCCAGCGTATTGTTCATCAGGGCAGAAAATGATACAAAGGGAAAGGAGCGGGGGGAGTAAGTAGAAGGGATGCAAGCAAGGTGTGTGTGGAAGGGAGGGGAGGGAGTAGCCAAGAGCATTCTGAGTGGAGATGATAAAAAAGCCAAGGAACCAGAACAGGTGTTTGAGGAAATGAAAGGAGGTTGGAGCTCAGAGAGCTGAGCCAATGCCCACAGTCTGCAAGGTTGCCTCCTTCTGCTGTAATCTCTGGGCTCAGGGACCATATATTATTCATGTTCCTACCCCCACCCACTGCCTGGCCCATAGTAAGTGCTCAGTAAATACCAGTAAAGGAATGAATGAAGAAATGAAGGGCACGGCAGGATTGACCAACAGCACTGGGCTGACACTGTGCAAGCTTGTTAAATATAGATCAGGACCTTGAAGTGAAAATGGAAACAAGAGTGTCAGCCAGGGTAGACTCTGGGCGTACCACACTTGAATATTTTCATTAAGGCTCATTGACTCACCCAGGGTCACTGGAATAGTAACCAGAGGGCAGAGAATGAGATCTTCCTTGCTGGATCTAATACTTAGCAATCTGAGCCCCGGTCTTTACCTGGAGCTAGGCAAGGCATCATAATTTCAGGTTCCCATCCCTGGGTATCTGTCATCTCCAGTTTTAATAACCTTAATTTATCCTAAAACATGACACACCTAAAATGTACTTAAAATGCGTCTATTTCTGTATCCAGAGTGGTTGAATCTTTGTGTTGGCTGTTGATATTTTCAGACACATTTCACCAAGGGGCAAACTGAGGCAAAAGGAGGCATGAGTCCCCTGTCAAAGTAGAGGGATATCTGCCCCAGTGGATCTGAAATCCACAGCCCTGGTCTGGGCTCTGCAGCTGTCCTCCACGCCTTTGCTGCTGGGCCGCTCTACGCAGAAGTCCCCAGTCTCGGGTGCCTCAAAGTCGCGCTGTGCATGGGCCAGGCTCTACCTGCCCTAGGAGCCTACTCAGCTGGGATGGGGCCAAAGGGGTCTTGAAGCTGTTATGTAATGATCGCTCCTATCTCCTCTTGCCACATCCATCAAAGAAGAGAAAAGAAGACTGCCAAGTTGAGTGCAGTGGCTTCGCCTGAAAGGTCTGTTGGGTTTTATAGAGCAAAACTGTGGCCTCCCTGGCGTGAAAAGGGGAGACTGGAAGGGTAGAGAGTCTGGCCTTCAGCCTGCAGAGGCTTGTCGATGGCCAGACCTCTCTTTTACCTCTGCCCTTTGCTCTAGCTGCTCCCTTTGGGCCTGGGGCTGATTCACAGTGGGAGGGTCCCCTCCAGGTGCCACCTGAGAGCACTCCAGGACAGCAGTCCTACCTGAGTCCACACCTGCATGCAGGGATTGCGGGGCTGCTCAGGTCCCCGCTGTACCCAGCACTGTCGACACTGAGTGACCTATCCACGCCTGCTACCATTGCTCACATGTCTCTCTTTAGAAACTGGTTTTTGATTAGTAATAGTAACCTTTTGCCATGTATTTTCTCCACAGTAATAAAGCAGCTCATCTGCTGAATCTTTATCATGCCAGGGGCTGTGTCAAGATCATCTCTTCCAATTCTCACGACATCCCTGGGACATGGGTTTTGCAATCACCTCCAATTTGCTGGTAAGAACACAGAGAGCTCAAGTCATTGGCCCAATACTGCACAGCTCCTCATGGCAGGCTTAGCATGCACGCGCAGATGCTCTATGAAAGCCTGTGTTCCTAACCATGATACCAATCTGCCTCCAGCAGAAGAGCATTTGGGAATTCACATTTTGGGATTAAAAAGTACTCATCAGGGGCACCTGGGTAGCACAGTCGTTAAGCGTCTGCCTTTGGCTCAGGGCATGATCCCGAGTGTTCTGGGATCTAGCCCCACATCAGGCTCCTCCGCTGGGAGCCTGCTTCTTCCTCTCCCACTCTCCCTGCTTGTGTTCCCTCTCTCGCTGGCTGTCTATCTCTGTGAAATAAATAAATAAAAAATCTTAAAAAAAAAGTACTCATCAAATTCGGCAATAATAAGACAGACAACCCAGTAAAACAAATGGGCAAAGGATTTGAACAGACACTTCAGCAGAAAAGATATATGAGTGGCTAATAAGCTTATTAGTGATTAAGTAAATGCAAATTAGAACTGCAAAGAGACACGACTACACACCCACACGACGGCTAAGATGCAACCAACTGACGATACCAAATGTTGGGGAGGCTACGGAGCAACTGGAATGCTCATACCATTGGTGAGGATGCTAAATGGGACAGCCACTTAGAAAAATACTTTGGGAGCTTCTCATCAAGTTAAATGTACACTAACTGAACAGCCCAACAATCCCACTCTTAGGTATTCGCCCAAGAGAAATGAAAACATATGTCCACATAAAAACTCGTATGCAAATATTTAGAGCGGTTTCATTATTAATGGCCCAGATCTAGAAACAACCCAAATGTCCATCAACTGGTGAGTGGGTAAACAAACATATTGTGTGTTGTATCACAGAATACTACTCAGCCAAAAGGAATGAACCTGTGATACGCACAACATGGATGAATCTCGAAAGCAGCATGCCAACGGAAAGAAGTCAGACACAAAACACTGCCAGTATGATTCCATTTACATAGTATTTTTAAAAGGCAAAACTCTAATGACCGAGAGCAGATCACTGATTGCCTGGGACCAGGGGTTAGAGATAGAGGATTGACTGCAAAGGGTACAAGGGAACTTTGGAGGTGATGGAAATGCTCTACCCCTCTATTGTGATCTCTATCTTGTGGTGGTAGTTACATGACTGTAGACGGTTGTCAACACATCAAATCGTACCCTTAAAATAGGTGAATTTTACTGTGTATAAATTTTACCTTATGAATGTGATAAAGCAAACAAGAATGGTGAAGAAAGCACAGAATTCAAAGCCTGACAAGCCCAGGGTTTTTACCAGCACGGGTGGGGAAATCTCAGGCAATTGACTTCCTGCTTAGAGTCTCATCTGTAAAATGTGGAGAATAACAGCCCCTATGGGGTCCTGGGGATGCTAAGAGCTGGTGTTTGATCAGACAGTTTGGGTTCAGATCCAAACCCTGCCTCTTACTAGAAGTGTGATCTTAGGCAGGGCACTTAACTTCGCTGAGGCTCAGTTTCCCCGCTTGTAAAATAAGGCTTATCTCATCTGACTACATTATATTATTTGGATTATAGAGCCCAGAGGAGGTAATGCACATAATTCCTGGCACGTGATAAGCTTTCCCTCACATTGTTGTCACCTAAGGCACTGCCTGCCACACGGTAGGTGGGAGTTGCAACGCAGACTCGCTTGCACTCCTTACAGGGACGCCAGGCTGCTGCCAGTTGGTGTTGAAGAATTGCAAGGGCTGGGAAGGGATCTGCTGCTGCCAAGTCATTTTCATTCTCATCCTGCAGAACAAGTTGGCAGACCAGGTGGGTTGGCACTGCATCTTAGTGTCAGGGGAATTTACAAACGGGAATGTTCTGAATCGCGCAAAACAGCAGACTGGCTAACTCAAGTGTGATTCTGGACTCCAGCCACAAACAGCCTAACTCACAGCAGGGCCAATCCTGTGCTGGGGTCGTGTGGATGTCCCTGGGATGTGGAGGGGCGTAATGGGGGCAGGACCAGCCACCAGAGAGAAGCTTGCTTCAGGCTTCTGTAGGTGGGGAAGGGTCTTGCCTTTCACCCAGGACCCTGCATCATGAAGGGGCCATAAAAGGAAAGCCCCATAGCCAGAGCGGGAGGGTTGTGCCTGCCCCTGCAGGTCCAAGTCTGACCAGGACAGTGTCTCAAGTGGGAGCAGATGCTGTTTGGGGCTACCATGGGGGAATGGCTTGGGCCGCTCTCTGGGGAACATGCTTGGGTCCAGACGGTGCAGGGAGTGGGAAGAAGGGGTTAAGTTTCTGGGAGGACATGCTCTGTCCTGCAGAAGGGAAGATCCAGATGAGTTATTTCAAGAGCTGAGCAGCCTGGGGGTGGGGAGGCCACTGATCCAGCAGCCAGGGGAGCTGTGTGAACTCTCCACCCCTCCCTGCCCTTTGGTTCCTCATTTGTGAAATGAGGGGCTCGCTAAGGCCCCTTGAGCTAGCTCGCTCTTTATTTTCCACGTTCACACCACTATGAAGAACACCGGGAACACTCAGGTTCTCTTTCTTGTGTAGATAGCAATGTTGGTAAGCAGCCTAACTAAGTTTGGGCAGAACCGTAGCAAACTGCCAGAAAGCTCAGGAATCCCAAGGAAATGCATGGTACACCTTGCACAGCTTTACATACGGCTCTTCTCCTCTTCCCGAGGAAGAGTCCAAGAGGGGGACCCTCTCCCACTCTCAATCCAGGAATCAAATGTGTAATTCGGTATAATCCCTACATTCCAATTTAACAAGCCAGGGTCAGTGAGTCTTTGGGCAAGAAGAGTCTCAGAACAGCAAGGCGGCATGGCTCAAACAGCCGAGGAAGGGTTTAGCACTTAAAGAGAAAGTGGGTGAAAACCCAGGAACAAAGAACAACCCACACACTGGATACCGGGGTACAAGGCTGGGAGAGTCACAACAGTAAAGGGGGAGTCATTGCACACAGAGGGCTAGGTTCCTCCCTATGCTGCCGCCCAGCCGGGCAGAGAATAACCCTCACTCTGGTTTTCTTTTACAGTGTATGTATTAGGGAGGTGATACAAAGAAGTGAGGACAGCTTTGGTTTTCTTTCCTTCATGCCCCTTAGCATGTTATCTGCCTGCTGTCTGCCACACAAAGGGACAGGCTCAGTGCCTGGGCCAGATCGAGAGCATCGCAGGTCTGAAGCAGGAAGGCTTGAGGCAGGATCCGGGGCTGTAAGAATGAATGGGCCCGCAGGGGAGCCCTGGGGGCGATGCGGATCCACTGCATGGGACGGAGGAGGGCTGTCCCTTTCCACAAGGGGCTCCCAGGTTCTGAGCAGAAGGGTCCTTCCAGTGGTGAGCGCACAAATATATGGATCCCAGCCCAAGAAGCAAATACAGGGCTCAAGACACAAATAAACCAACCCCCTCCTGCCATCCTCTCCTCGGCATCTGTTCCGCCCCCACCGCCTGCACACAAGAAGGCTCTCTGTAGACACCAGCCAATCTGCTCATCACCTAGATATCTGGGCAGATGACTCATAGGATGATTTGGTTTTTCTTATTGACAACGGAGCTGTGGCATCCCAGGCAATACTTAACCCCCTCATTCCAGCACACCCACATGCACCTGCTCACTGACTGCAGGGAGCCCGGGATGGCTGTTGCTACGGCTTTTCCAGGAGAGATGGCTCCTCTCTCAGGGGCTTCCAGGCCCCTTCACACGCAGAGATCTGGGAATGCCACGGGACCTCCTTAAGGCCCATAGAAGGCAGAGAGGAAATGGTGCTCAATTCCATCTCAGGGTCAGCATGGTGCTGGTAATGACGTCAGACAGACCCAGCCAGCCTGCTGGCCAAGCACCGGCTGGTGAGAAGCAACGTGAGGGCTGAGAGTCCCAAGGAGAGTCTAGTCCCAGATCTGCTCCTCTCGGCAGGGACCTGTCTCCCCTAGATTTCATTCCCTCCTCTGTAAAATGAGGAGCCTTACTACCTAGGGTCATCATGAAGATTAAATAAAATGTGTGTGGGAAGCGTCTTCTAGGCCAATAGTTACTGTTCCTGATTTCCACTGATTTTACTTCATATTGCCAAGAACTGGCCCTTGTTGGGGTTAGAGCGTGCTTGGTAGTCAAGACATTTAAGTTAAGCAGGGACTTTTCTGTAGGTTCATCATTGCAGGTATTTTAAAGCCAAGCAAGATTTAAGAAGATTCAATATCTGCCCCCAGGAGTCATGGCTAAACCTTATTTTAGTGAAGGCTAGAGAAAGTTCCTGAAAAATAAAAAGCAACCAGATGGCCAACAGACACATGAAAAGATGCTTGACATGACTCATCATCAAGGAAATGCAAGTTAAAACTATAATGAGGTATCACCTCACACCTGTCAGATGGCTAAAACAAAAAACACAAGAAACAACAAATGTTGGCGAGGATGTGGAGAAAAAGGAACCCGCCTGCATTGTTGGTGGGAACGCAAACTGGTGCAGCTGCTGTGGAAAACAGTACGGAGGTTCCTCAAGAAATTAAAAATAGGGGCGCCTGGGTGGCACAGTGGTTAAGCGTCTGCCTTCGGCTCAGGGCGTGATCCCGGCGTTGTGGGATCGAGCCCCACATCAGGCTCCTCCGCTAGGAGCCTGCTTCTTCCTCTCCCACTCCCCCTGCTTGTGTTCCCTCTCTCGCTGGCTGTCTCTATCTCTGTCGAATAAATAAATAAAATCTTTAAAAAAAAAGAGATTAAAAATAGAATTGCCATGTGATCCAGTAATTTCACTACTGGGTATTTACCCAAAGAAAACGAAAACACTAATTTGAAAGGACAGGCACCCCTATGTTTATAGCAGCATTATTTACAACAGCCAAATATAGAAACAATGCAAGTGTCCATCTATAGATGAATGGATAAAGAAGATGTGGTATGTATATATAATGGACTATTACTCAGCCTTAAAAAAGAATGCTATCTTGCCATTTGCAGCAACATGGATGGATCTAGAGAGTATTACACTAATTGAAATAAGTCAGACAGGAAGACAAATACCATATGATTTCACTCATATGTGGACTTTAAGAAACAAAACAAATGAACAAAGAAAAAAAGAGATGAACAAAAACACAGACTCTTAAGAGATGAACAAAAACACAGACTCTTAACTATAGGGAACAAACTGGTGGTCACCAGAGGGGAGGGTGAGGGATGGGTGAAACAGGTGATGGGGATTAAGAGTCCAGCCTATTGTGATGACTACTGAGTAATGTATAGAATTGTTACATCATGATATTGTACACCTGAAATGAATATAACACTGTATAGTAACTCTATTGGAAATTGAAATTAAAAAAAAGCAATCAATCAACAAATTTTGGCAGGGGGGGTGGTTGGTTACAAAGAAATTCAGTCGTGGTCCCTGCTGAGTCCAGCTGGGGAAATCTGAAACAAAAGCAGAGTAAATAAGGAGAGAGTTAAGAAGATGACGGCACAGAAGTTGTATCCCTGGGGGGCATGACAAAGGGCACGAGGAGTAACACAGGCTGTACGTGTCACTGCGTCCGAGTTCCCAGGAAGAAGCGACGGCGGGGTCAGGATACGGGGCTAAGACGGAATCAGAAGTTGGTAAGAGATAGCGCTCTGGAGACCCCAGTTTTGAAGCATATCCCCACCCTGCTCCTTATGTGACCGTGGGCAGGTGACTGACCCTCTTTCAATTTCAGGGGCCTCATGCGGAAAGTGAGGATAGCAACATTGACATCACAGGCTTGCCTAAGAATCAAGTGAGATCTCGGGGACAGGGCTTAGCACACAGTCTGGCAAAGAAAAGTGCTCGAGAAATGCAGGCTATCAGTAAACAGGAAGCCAAAGTAGTGAGAATTTATCCTGAAGGGTTAAATCTGGCAGGGAGTTGAAAGAAAAACATTTGTCCAGAGTTCTTACAATGCAAACCCCACTGCAAAGAGGCACTCGGGCAGCCCCTACGGTGGGGCAGACATCCTTTTGGAGACAAAATTAGATGTTCAGGGAAGGGTGGGCCACCCAGCTCAGGCAGCAGGAAGGGCTCCTGTGACCTCAGAAGCCCTGGAGCGAGGGCATGGAGAGTTCAGGGACATTCCACTTCTATCCTGGCAGAAAGAAGGACAAAATATAGAAAAGAGCTGGGAAAAGGGAAGGAAAAATCCCATTTAAGGAGCAAATGGGGGAGAGGGCTGTGAGGGGCAGGAAGAGAAGACAGAGGCTAAGAGCTGGAGATAGAAAAATTCCAGGCTGGTATCAGCGATAGGATCTAGCCAGAGAATAGACACATGGCCTGAGGGGAGCCTGGCATAACAGTGCCCAGCATGCTTTGCTAAATTCCCACGCCTGGCTCTGGGGTGCGTGACATTTTGAAGGCGCTGAGATTAGTTAGCTGAAGCATAGGATATAACGGCAGAGTACGGGATAAAAGAGTGTTAACATGAAATACTTCCCTTTTCTAACCAAGAGAAAACTCCTAGAAGCTATTAAAAAAAAAAGTCCCTCTAACTACTAAAAAAAGTAAAAAAAATCATGGAAAAAATACTATAAAGGAAGTAAAGAGAAAACAACAGATTGGAAAAAGTGTTTGTAACACAGATGAAGAGGAGATGGGGTCTGTTGTGTACAATGCTCTCACAAAATGACAAGAACAATGTCTCTATAAATCAGCGGCTCATAGAAAAAAGCAGACCCCAAAAGTCCAAGAAACATAGAAGACGCTGGAATTGGTAAGTTGTCAGAGAACTAGAAATTAAATGAACACTGAGACTTCTCTTTATGCTTATCAGACAGGCAGAGAGGGTGGGGAGGCAGGAGGGAAGAGAGAGAAGTAGCTATTACTATTTGGGAAGTGGGAAAAAGGAACCATCACACATTACTGGAGGGATTGTGAGGTGTTACAGCCCTTTGGCAATGTTATCTGGCAACACTTATTAAATGAGATTACACAAACCTTGCAACTCGGTCCTGTGCTCCTGAGAATCTACTCCATAAACAGAGAAGGCCCAGTATATAAGGACGTGGAGGCTGATTACAGCACTGATTATAGCAGCAAAACACTGGGAACACAGCAAATACCCAGAAAGAGGGAAATGGTTTATAGTCCATTCCCGTAGCGGGTTATTATGAAACCATTAAAAAGAATGCATTAGAGCACTCCAAACTCCCATGACAAATTGTACAGTGAGAACAGTGAGATGCACGAAGCCTGTCCAATATGGCCCCAGTCTGATGAAGCAACAACTCAACAAGCCACCGCCATATTGTGTGTATGTGTGTATCTACGTGAGTGTGTTTGTATAATGCATATACAACCGTTTACACAGTTAGAGAACATGAAGTGCCCTACAGAAAGGGTTATAGGAAATTTCTGGAGGCTGGGGTGTGGGGAGGGAAGCTGATTTGGAGGAGGCAAATCAAAAGAAAAACAGTGCCTATGAAAACCCAGCAGTGTTGCTATGATTTCCGTTACGTCAAATTGTGCATGTGTAGTTGAATGAGTAAGCTAGAACTGATCTATAGGGTGGCCTATGATTGCTTTGTTTTGTTTTATTTTGTTTCATTTTCTCTCTTTTTAAAAGATTTTATTCATTTATTTGAGAGGAAGAGAACGTGAGCGGGGAGAGAGGCAAAGGGAGAGGGAGAGAACCTCAAGCAGACTCCACACTGAGCCTGAGCCTGATGTGGGCTCAGTCTCATGACCATGACATCATGGCCTGAGCCAAAATCAAGAGTTGATACTTAACCAAGTGAACCACTCAGGCTCCCCACCCATTATTATTTTCAAAGGAAAGAAAGGAAGTTGCCAAGACTTATAATAAGATTAACATAAAGAAAAATGTTTAAAATACTGAAATGAGAGTTTTAAACGCTACTCCCCAAATCTTTTGGGAAGATATGGTTTGAGCAGGGGAACAAATACCTGAAAACAACCCTGGGGTGAGTTGTCAATCTTCGCAAAAAATCAAAACTAGGGCCTGAGTGTCAGGGGACAGGACACGTATGCCCAGAGGGGAGGAGAAGAGGTGAAGTCAGTAATTCCATAAAGATATTGTGTCGTTATCACAATTCTGGACTTGAGGTTATGTTACAAAGTTGCAGTGATCATCACGGTATGGTACTGGCACAAAAACAGACACACAGATCAATGGAACAGAATATAAAACCCAGGAATAAGCCCACCCATCAACTAGTCTTGGACAAAGCAGGAAAGAATACTCCAATGGGAAAAGGACAGTCTCTTCGATCTATGGTGTTGGGAAAACTGGACAGCTCCATGCGAAAGAATGAAACCAGACCACTTTCTCACACCGTACACAAAAATAAACTCAAACTGGATTAAAGACGTAAATGTGAGACCTGAAACCAAAAAATCCTAGAAGAGAACACAGGCAATAAGGTCTCTGACACTAGCCAGAACAACAGTTTTCTAGGTATGTCTCCTGAGGCAAGGGAAATAAAAGCAAAAATAAACTACTGGAAGTACATCAAGAGAAAAAGCTTCAGCCCAGTGAAGGAGACAATCAATAAAACTAAAAGGCAACCTATGGAATGGGAGAAGATATTTGCAAATGACATGTCCGATAAAGGCTCAGTATCCCAAATACATCAAAAACTGATACAATTCAACACCCCAACCCCAAATAATCCAATTAAAAATGAGCAGAAGACATGAACAGACATTTTTCCAAAGAAGACATGCAGATGGCCAGCAGACACACCAAAAGAAGATCAATATCATCCATCATCAGGGAAACGCAAATCAAAACTACAATGAGTTATGACCACACACCTGTCAGCATGGCTAAAATAAAAACACAAGAAACAACAGGTGTTGGTGAGGGTGTGGAGAAAGGGGAACCCTCTTGCACTGCTGCTGGGAATGCAAACTGGTGCAGCCACTGTGGAAAACAGCATGGAGGTTCCTTGAAAAGTTAAAAATAGAACTAACGTACGATCCAGCAATCGCACTACTAGGTATTTACCCAAAGGGTACACAAATACTAAATCAAAGGGATACATGCACCCCGATGTTTATAGCAGCATTATTTACGATAGCCAGGATATGGAGGCAGCCCAAGTGTCCGCTGATAGACGAATGAATGAAGAAGATGGGGTATATACACGATGGAATATTATTCAGCCATAAAAAGAATGAAATCTTGCCATTTGCAACAACATGGATGGAACGAGAGAATATAATACTATGTAAACTAAATCAGTCAGAGGAAGACAAATACCACATGATTTCACTCGCATGTGGAATTTAAGAAACAAAACAAGCAAAGGGGAATAAGAAAGAGAGAGAGAGAGAGAGAGAGAAACCAAGAAACAGACTCTTAACTATAGAGAATAAACTGATGGTTACGAGAGGGGAGGTGGGTGGAGGGATGTGTTAAGGAGGTGATGGGATTAAGGAGTGCACTTTTGATGAGTCCCGGGTGATGCATGGAACAGCTGAATCGCTATATTGTACACCTAAGCATTATATAACATTGTATGTTAACTATATTGGAATTAAAATAAAATGAAAAAAGATATTGTGTCACTAAGTTTAAACATATGCTCTTTGAAGCTGTTTTTAGGTTTAGTAAAATCTAGGCCAATTTACCCCATTTGCAGGAGCCCCAAATACATTTTTTTTTTAAGATTTTTTTTTTTTTTTAATTCAACAGAGATAGAGAACAGCCAGCGAGAGAGGGAACACAAGCAGGGGGAGTGGGAGAGGAAGAAGCAGGCTCATAGCGGAGGAGCCCGATGTGGGGCTCGATCCCATAACGCCGGGATCACGCCCTGAGCCGAAGGCAGACGCTTAACCGCTGTGCCACCCAGGCGCCCCCCAAATACATTTTTAAACACTGTTGCTTTGTTATTACATACTGCTGTCCGCTCAAGGAGATGAACAGTCTGAAGCCAAAGTGCCCCCTTCCATCTTAGCACATACTCAGAAAAAACAGATCATAAGACAAGAGAAAGGAGAAATAGGTGATTTCCTTTAGGCCCCACACCCTGATTTTCTACAGATCTCGGACAACTCAGCCTAGAGACATTTCCATCCTTGGTGATAAAGAGACTATGTCCCCAGGGAAGTCATGTATTTATCAGAAGGAACACAAGCAGGGGGAGCGGGAGAGGGAGAAGCAGGCTTCCCGTGGAGCAGGGAGCCGGAGGCGGGGCTCAACCCTAGGACCCTGAGATCATGACCTGGGCCGAAGGCAGATGCTGAACGACTGAGCCACCCAGGCGTGCGCTCTGAAGTCTCTTCGTACTCTAGATATCAGTGATGGCAATTCTGATCAGGAGCTGCCATTCTGGGGACGCAGCCAGCCACCTGGGGGCCGACACCTCCTTCAGAGTCAGCGGGAACGTTCCCGTGGGCGAGACCTGTTCTGATCCTAAGTGCACCTCTGCGCCCCCCATCATCTAGGGTGGGTGCTGCAAACTCCAGTGCCCTCAGAGGCCCGGCAGGCAACGCACAGGAGTGGGGTGGGGAATGGGAGAAGCCCCTGCTTCGCAGGGGAAAAAACGTGTCTGCCTGTAACGTGTGATCCAGGAGTATGCAACTTCTGATTTATGGGAACAATGTTTTATCCTCTTCGACCTGTTTTCCTGGATAATCCCCAGGAGGTATTTTGGGGCTTATTATGTGAATTTATTTACTTGTAATTATTTTAGGGACATCCCTGATTCGTTGCTCTTAATATTAAATAATATCACAGGCATTATGACGTCCTCATCGAATTCTAAGGAGGGTCAGAGAGAACTGCCGACAGGATGGGGGAGGGACCCGGGTGAGACTTCTGTTCCTGCCCCTCAGCACGACCAGACGGCTTCCCCATCCTGAGCGTTCGTCTCCTGTTCAGTACAATGGACCAGGAATACCCAACTCCCAGAGCAGCGGTGAAGGTTTTAAAAGAGAAGCTATGGAATAAAAGTACTCCATACATATTTGTCCCGTTCCTTGTAAAAGACAGATGTGAGGGGGCGCCTGGGTGGCTCAGTCGTTAAGCGTCTGCCTTCGGCTCAGGGCGTGATCCTGGAGTTCTGGGATCGAGCCCCACGTCAGGCTCTTCCACTGGGAGCCTGCTTCTTCCTCTCCCGCTCCTCCTGCCTTGTGTTCCCTCTCTCACTGGCTGTCTCTCTCTCTGTCAAATGAATAAATAAAATCTTTAAAAAAAAAAAAAAAAGACAGATGTGAGGCCCCATAAATTCATGTATATGGTGAAATAGATAAATCAAGAGACATTAGGTTGCTTTACTGGTGGTCTCTTCGCTTTATGGAAAGGATTTCCCGTCACCAAAAGGCTTCTCCGGTATGTGAAAGACATGATGTTTTCCCCAAAGTGCTAGTTCATGCATCACTTTTTTGGGGTAAAATAAACAAGCATCCTGCCTTTTCAGTGGCTGTCCCACAAAGCTATCATACTTGGTTGGAGGCGAGAGACCTGTCCCACAAACGAGAAGTAAAGAATGATTCTACTGGCCTGCTCGGCAACCTCGTCATGAGGCCACATCAGCTAGGGACGCAAAACCTGGGGTGCTTCTGGAGACCAGAGACTCCCTCCTCTCCAGTCTCCCCACGGACACTTCTCACGGGGGGCTCTTCGGGGCGAGCCCCCTCGCACCACAGGTGAATGATGGAAAACACACGCAGGTATGGAGGGGCCATGTCTTCACCTCACCTCGCCCAGAGGGGACTTGGGGTGGTACACGCAGGTCACAGCAGGGAGACTTTTTGGAAATCTCAGGAACAGAGCTGATTATGTCACGAGCTCTGCTCTTTCTGACAGCGAGACCATAGGAAACACCTGTAGACAGCAGGAAACTGGAGGAATTTAAAATATCTGCCTCGTCCCTCAAAAATAAAAGAGGAAAGTAAAATAGCCTCTTTTCTTCACAGGGAAAACAAACACGGCAATCTCTGGTTTGAGCCATTTCCTCTGTGTAAAGCACCTCCCACCCGTGGACCACCCTTCCCAGGCCGAGATGGGCCTGGCCCATAGGCTTCGACAGCCCAAGACATCCGGATGCTTGACGTGGTTGTCAGAGAAGGGCCTGAGCACGTTCCAAGTCACCAAGCTTGAGATGTCTTTTGCAGGAGTGGGGCACTGAGGAAGCTGAGCTCATTTCCTTGGGGAGAGGTGTAGCCTCCAGCTAGCTTTGGAAACAAGGGGCCCCTGAGCTCTTCCTCCGCGGTTCTCCTCACCCCTGGGAGTCGGTCTCTGGGAGCCAGGAAGATCAACGACAACGGGCCCATTCGGAGAGGATGGGATCGCTGCGTCCGCTTGACCAGGCGGAGTGCAGGAGCAGACTTGGTGGAATTAGGAAACATCAAATTCTGCTCTCTGTCCCCTGCCTTCCCACATCCACTAGGTCACCAAGCCTAGTTACTGTCTTCTATTTAATCTGTATTTCTGGTCTGGCCTCTTCATTCCCACAGTGGTCACTGCACCTGAGGTCCCCCATCACCATTCCGTGGATTGTGGAGAGAGATTATGGCCACCTGATTTCTCCGTCTCTGCTCTTCTCCCTCCTGTCCATTCTCCCCTCTGTTGCCCAAACAATCGGTTTAATATCTGTCTGATCATGTCTTTGCTTGGCTTACGTACTCTATAGTCCCTACTCTATGATCAAATCATCTCAGTATAGAATATAAGGCCCCTGTCCATCCCTCCTTCCTTCAAGATCACACCCTCTCAATAATAACAGCCAATACTTCTGGAGCATTTACCACGGGCCAGGAATAATGCCCAGTGTTCAGCAAAGATGATCTCATTTGGTCAGTCCCCAGCCGGCCAGCCAGACGTTATGATCATCAGGCGGTGAATGGCAGAATGGGAGCTTAGAGAGGCTACGTGACTTGCTCAAGATGACAAAGGTGTCGTGGAGCTGGGACCCCGGCCCTGGCAGGCCGACTCCACACTCTACCCTTCCCACCATGGGCTCCCACAATGCCCCCAGCACACTAGCCATTTCCGTGCCTCTGTGTCTTTGCACATTCTGTTCCTCTACCGCAAGAGCCTTCATCCTTATTCCCTCCACCTGGAGAGCTCTTCTTGGTCCAAGACCCAGATTCTCACTTCCTTCAAGAAGCCTTCGAGGCCCTCTCCCCTAGCTCTTCCCTGGCTACAATGAACTGTCTGTCCCTCTCACTGCTGTGACCCCCCTTGAAGGCATGTACCATAGACTTTGCTTGGACTTTTCCCCATTCCTAGCAGAGTGGCTCATTCACAGTAGGTGTGCAACAAATATTTATTGGTTTGAAGACATCAGCCACTGGATAAAGACTGAGGTTCTGGTTTCTGGATCAAGTCTCCGGACCTCGGGGTCTCTATCTGTTAGAGGAAGTCAATAGCTCCTCTCCTGTACCTCCAACGGGGCTAAGGTCTGTGTTTTAGAAACTCTCCCACATGACTCTAACATGCATCCAGGGTTGAGAACCATTGCTCGGTCTGAAGACGATGTAGTGACGGCGAGGCTGCCAGGGGAGAAGCTCGCTAAGGGAGGTCCCACAATGTGTTCACACACGTGAAATCTCTGCAAAATAAGCACCCAGAGGGCACCGGGGCAGATAAGCTTCCAAAACCAAGGGAGAAAATACTGACCCAAAGTTATCATTTGGGAGGACACAGAACGTTGATGGTGAATACTAAAACGCAAATTAACTTTAAGGTAACACGGCACGGCCCCTAGACTGGCAACATATGTCATAATGATAAGAAGCCAGAGTTGCCTGGATTATGGGGGAAATTGTTTCTTTAAAAAATACTGTTAGCATTACATCTTGATTAATTCTGCCCTCTCTTGAGACAATGGTTTGGCACCGTGTAACAAGAGCTTGAAAGCGCTCTATTTTTAGGGCAGATGTTAAGGAAATAAAGAAGAAAAACGCGGTTCTATACAAAATTATCTATAGCACTGCTAGTCACATAAAGGTGAAAAATTAGAAACCATCTGAATATTACACTCGAGAGAACAGTCAGAGTAAAGCGTAGAGCATAAAGGCAATGAAACACTACGCTCCCACTAACAATGACAAGTACTCAACGCTCCTATCACAGAGACGCGTATGGAACAAAAAGAAACCAAGGGCTGGAGAAATTCAGTGTTTTGTATGCAATGATGAGACTCACAGAAACACATAAATAAAAATTGACAAAGACAAGGGGTGCCTGGGTGGCTCAGTCAGTTAAGTGTCCGACTCTTGATTTAGGCTTGGGTCATGGTCTCAGGGTGGTAGGATCGAGCCCCGCGTCGGGCTTCGCATTCAGGGGGAGTCTGCTTGAGATTCTCTCTCTCCCTCTCCCTCTGCCCCTTCCCTGCTCGCACTAAATAAATAAATAAACAAATAAATAAAATCTTTTTTAAAAAATTGACAAAGCCGAGAAGTGAATTTGGAAGGATGGGCAAAAAAAATGTAATGTTCATCAGCTTTGAAGTCGTTCACATTTTTAGAGCGCGTGTGTCCCCAGTTGGGGCAGCAACTGGTCAGTGTCCCTGTACGGAGGCACAGGCCTGGTTCCAGGCTGACAACTGTTCCTATCCTTACCTAGGCCTCCTGACTGAAAATACACTCCCGTATCTGGCCATGGTGAGGTTTCAACTTTAAAGGGGCCCCGTTCCCTTTAAACTCAAGCCCTTTCCGGTGCAGATGATAAGAAGGGAATCAGTGGCTCAGGAGGAGGGGAGAGGGGACAGAGCTGGGAGCCAGGGTGGGGGACTCTCCTCCCAGGACCTGGAAACAGGGCGCTGCTGACTGTCTGTGAGAGGAAACATGTGGGGCCCACCCCCAGATAAGAGTGGAGGTGGGGAGGAGAGCAGCCCCTTCAGGAACGGCTGGGGAGAGCTCTGCCTCGTCCTGACGGTCCCCGGCGCCCTGAAGACAGAGGGCAGATAGGCAGTGGGTTGGTCCAAGCCGGCCACGGTCCTGCCATGCCTCACCCTCCGTCCCGGTCGCATAGACATGGCCTCCCAAGTGGAATAGTGATGGGAGTAAGAGCCCCGTGGTACCAAAACTACCCACAGGGTGCCGGGGAGGAGCGGTGACGCCCCAGACAGAGGGACCAGCACGAGCCAGGGCCTACAAGCCAGGAAGCCGTGACAATTTTCCCGAGGGGCTGGGAAATGCCACGGCGGCAGCCCACAGCTCTGCACTCTGCGTGGGCAGGAGAGGGGACCAGAAGGAGGCGGCGGAAGCTGGGCCTGGGCGAGGGGAGCGTGAGGAGAGCCCGGCAGGGGCACTGCCAGCTCAGGGCGCCCTGCTGCCCTCTTTCTAGGCTACGGCCCAGGCCCAGGCATGACAGGAGGCACACAAGGAGGCAGGCATGCAGTGCAAGGTGGGCCCTGGGCCACCGCTCTTGTGTTGACAGGCCTCGTAGTTCCACTTCTGCCTGGTGGCTGGGGCTGGGAGCCGTGACCTCCCCGGCAACCTGTCCAGTCTCACCCGCGGCTGGAAGTGAGGCTCCGGGTCTGGGGGTGTTTTTGTGGGCCGAATGGTGTCCCCCAGATTCATATGTTGATGTCCTGACCCTCAGGACCTCAGAAGGAGACTCTTCAGAGATAGTCTTCAAAGAGAGAATTAAGTTAGAAGAGGTCCCCAGGGTGGGTCCTCAGCCAACGTGCCTGGTGTCCATGCAAGAGAAGGACATTAGGACACGCCTTTGGAGAGGGAAGACCCCGTGAAGATACAGGAGAAGACGTCCATCCTAGAGCCAAGAGGAGAGGCCTCAGAAGAAAGCAGCATTGCTGACACGCGGACCTTGGACTTCTGGCCTCCAGAGCCGTGAGGAGGTGCTTCTGTTGAGCGAGCCGCTGTCTGCGGCACTTTGTATGGCAGCCCTGCCAGCTAACACACATTGAACCTGGCCTGTGGCTCTGCCCCAACGTCCCCCTCACGCCAGCAGACTGCGTGTGCTTTTGCTCACACGTGGGATCAGGACCAAAGTGCCTCGCATCCAGACTGCCCAACTTCACACAAGCAGGGACGTTGGCTGGGCGGGCATCGTGACCTTCCCTGCTCCCTGCTCTGTTGTTGATTGGGACCTTTGTTTCTAAAACTCAAAACGCATCACCGGACAGAAGTGGGGTCCCTAGAGCTCCTGAACTTCGCCCTTGACTGTGGCTAGAAGGGAGCTCCTGGTGGGGCCCTGGGGGCATCAGGTCAGAGACTTGCAAACACTAGAGAGGCAGGAAGTCCTGCCAGCCCCCTGCTGGTCTCCTCGCTGTGGCTTCAAACCTGGCTCCTGCCTCCTAGCGGAGTGATTTGGGCTGGGCCGGACCTGG
Organism: Ursus arctos; assembly: GCF_023065955.2. Lineage (NCBI taxonomy): Eukaryota > Metazoa > Chordata > Mammalia > Carnivora > Ursidae > Ursus > Ursus arctos. The sequence goes on along the minus strand of NW_026622874.1, from coordinate 9,515,216 downwards.
CCTTTCATGCTCCGAGCTTCAAAGGCAAACCACAAGAAGAGGAGGAAGCAGAGACCCAAGCAGAGGTGCACACCCTGTGGCCTCCCCACCCTCCCCCTTTGCTCCCCTCCCTCTCTTTCCCTCTCTCAGGCTCCAGGGCGCCTGCCTCTCTTTGAGGGACCAAGTTATTTCTAGATGTTTCCCTGCATTTTCCAAAGCGCAGAGGTGACAGTGCTCTGTGGTGTCCTTTGTACCTTCTCCAAGGCCTTGGCTACGAACGCATTGTCTCATTTAATCCTCCCAAGAAACCAGGCAGGGACGGAATTATCATCCCAGTGAGGACCCCAAATCTTGTGCCGTTAATCCAAGATCCCACAGCGACTCAGTGATGGAATTTAGTCCAGAGCCTGGAACTCTGGCACCACCGTGGCTAGCTTCTTCCAGTGAGACTGTAGCACTCACTTGGCTCTCCTCCAGCACATGGGGCTCCTTCACAGACCACCGGAGGCACAGAAGAGCTGCCTTCCTTATGCTCATGAGAGACCCAGCCCTTCCTTTATATGCTGTGGCCGCACCTGGGCATCCCCATGAGAGCACAGGTCCCTGGAACAAGGCTGTTCCCACCCTTAGTGCTCAGCGAGGCCTGTAGGGAGAAAGTTCTTGGCCCTGGGAGGAAGGGTCCCCCTCCACCTCCCTCTATCCACGAGGCTTGCCCGATCTCTACCAGACGGCTGACCAGCCCCCTGAAGGACCCCATGCCATACTCCCTGCAATCCATTCTGCGAACCCTAGCAGCAGCAAACCTTCTAAAATGTAAATCTGATCACATGACTCACTGCCCTCCATTGCTCTGGGAATCAAATGAGTGGTGACACAAAGAGAGCGTTAACGTTCCCCATAATCTCATCAGCCGTGCCAAAGAAACATCCAAATCACGTTAAAAAAGCGTGAGCTACTCGGGATGGCTGGGTGGCTCAGTCGGTTAGGCGTCTGCCTTTGACTCGGGTCATGATCCCAGCATTCTGGGATCAAGTCCTGCATCAGGCTCCTTGCTCAGTGGAGAGTCTGCTTTTCCCTCTGCCTGCCACTCCCCCTGCTCGTGCTCTCTCTCTCTCTCTGACAAATAAATAAATAAATAAAATCTTTAAAAAAAAAAAAGATTAAAAAAAAAAAAAAGCCTGAGCTACAAACGCAGCTTCAAGGACGCTCCGGCTCCCCTTGCAATTGGGACTGTGAGCTAAGTGCCTCGGCGCCCAAGTCTGAAAGAGGCTCCCGGGGCCTTGCATGGTCTGCCACTTCACGCCCCCTCTCTCCTGCTGCCGCAGTGTCCCCAACTGAAACATCTGTCTCTTCGGAGGCTCCCCATCTCCTCAGTCTTCCGCACTGAGCTCGAGTGTCCCCTCCTTTGGGAAACCTTTCCTCCCTGCAGGTCACACCCAGATGTGTGTCCCGAGCGCGGATCTGTAAGGATAGGTGATCCTGCTGTTGCAATCGCTGTTATCCTTCTGACTTCCTCAGTGACCCGCAAGCTCCTTGAGGGCAGGGCCCAAGTTTTATTCTCTTCTGTGTCCAGAATTTCTGGCATAGAACCTGACATAGTGGGCACTCATTTAATATTTATGAAGCAAGCGAGTGTCTCTTCTCCCTAATCCAGACCACTCTTGCCCATGACCCTGGGGGATTTCCTAGGAGCAAGCCCACAGCTCCCTAGAGGCCATTCCAAACACTCAGGGTCTGTCTCCATCCTTGACTGGGGGGTAAGGATCTTGCTCACTCTGCTCTGCCTCCCTCTCGCTGGTATGTAATTTCCCCCCATCTGCAGCTGTCCAGCAGGAAGTACCAGATTGTTGCTTCATTTCCCACGGTGCCCACAACCCCTTCCTGTCCTCTCCAGCCCCTCCCTGCTGGGGGAGGAAGACCCAGAGGAGTACCTGGGAGGACAGGGATCTGTGCTGACCCAGGCGCCCCGGGTTGCTCTCAGCTCACACTCCCTTCCCGGCACATCTCGCTGAGCTGACGATTTGTACCCACCAGGTACAGTGAACCTTCAAGGAAGGAAGGAAGGATGGGGCCGATTTGGCAACACTTACTGAGAACCATAAAAACATTTGTATTTTTTGCCCTAATAATTCCACTCCTGGGAATTGCTTCCAAAGAAATAATTCAAAAGAACAACAAAAAAGATACATGTACTGTTTATAGCTCTGTTATTTACAATAAGGAGAAAGTGAAAGCAAATGCCATGTCCCAAAATAGAAAAAGAATTAAATAAATTATGGTATATTTGTGTAACAGAATACCATTCAAATATTTAAAACGAAAACAGGACTACGTCAAACAAGCATACTATCTTGGAAATAATATTAAGAGAAAAGATATAGACTTGCATATACACTGATTACAATTTTGTAAGAACTGTGTATGTGGCAGAAAGTAATAAAGACACACAAAGTTGGAAGTGGTTGCATTAAGTGGAATCGTCTTTCCCTTTTTTTTTTTAATGATAAAGAGAATTAAAACTGAGGATCAGAAAAGTGCAAGAAAAATAAAAAGAAAATAGTTGCATTAGGACGATGAATTTTTGCAATTATACCTTAAGATGTATAATATTAGTTTAATAATAAAATGACACTTTAAAGCTAACGCAAATACTCTGAACACAAAGTCCTAGGGTTTTCTAAGAGGATTTTTGTTGATTGTGGTTTTAGCATTGTTTTACAAATAATAACAATAACACCCCTAATTCAGACCTTCCCTGTGTGTGACTGTAGGTCTATAAATGATCTAGGTGTGGGGCCTGTAGCCTGATTGCCACTGAAAGCACTTCAAAGGCCTTTGCCCAGTGGATAAAGAATTCTGTCCCCTCTCCCTCCACTGTCTCCATCAGAACTACTACAGTCCCAGTCCCCAGGGCCTCCCCTCCTTGAGTGTGAGAGACAGCCAGGGGAAGGAAGATGGGATCCCACCTAGGAGAGACCTAGGGAGGCTGCCCGTGCAGGATGAAAATTCTAGGTCCTATATTGGTGGGGTACAGAGGGAAAGCCTGAGATGGAGCCTTTCTTTTCTTGAGTGTTAGTTCGCATGAGGTTAATGGTGGGTTCAAACTCCCCACCCTCTGCATATAAATCGAAATGCTCCTTCACTGTCCTTAGTCTCCTGGTGCCCCTCACACGTGAGGGGTGTCCATGGCCTTGTCCTTGGCCTGACTCTCTCCTTGCAGTGGCCCTCCCTTCCCCGGCTTCTGAGGCCACTTCTGTGCAGGTGGTCGCTGAACTGTGCCTTGGTCCAAAGCCCCCCCCCAGCTCCGGGTCTGAATTTTCCAGGCCGGGATGTCCCGCCAGTGCTGCAAGTGCAAAGCAGAGTCTCCCCGCCCAAACCAGCAACATTCTCATCCCTGCTCCCAGACTGAAAGTTCAGTCACTGTGCACTGTGCACGCCTTTCTCCCTCACCACGGCCCCCACGGCAGCCTCCAACAAAATACCCAACGCTGGGGATCCCTGCCTCAGTTTCCTCCACAGCTTCTTCGCCTCTCCAATCTCCAGGCCATCTCTCACTGGTGCTTTAGCCCCTTGACTGGTACCTCGGCCTCCAGAGTCTCTGCATCTGTCCCCCAGCCCCCAAGCACTGGGACCAGATGAATGGCCTTCCAGTGCCCCCTGACCCCAGGAGCCCCTCTCCTCCAGGGCCTTCATTTCCCACTGAAGAATGCCCACACTACCAACGTTGTCTTTCAAGTAAGAGCACAGGCTGGTTTCATCCTGCCTTTGCGCCAGCGTCCACCCTACTTCTCCCCATCCCCGTGTGCACGTACATGTGTACTCACATTTGCATGCATGTTTGCACGCACACCCCTATGTGCACGTACGCATGTACACACATTTGCACACACACCCTGTGTGCATGCACACATGCATGCACGTTTGCACACACATTCCCCTCCGTGTAGTCGTACACATGGGTGCACATTTGCACGCATGCTGTGTGCACATACACATATATGCACGTTTGCACGCACACCCACTCCCTTAAGAGACCCTCCAATTGGGTCACTGCAAGTACTCCTCATTGCCCATACTCGTCCTTCCTCCCTTCTCCCCATCGCATTAGCTTCTCCCCAAGGTTTCTTCTGTGCCCCGGCACCCCTGCTGCCTGTTTAAAGAAATCTTCCTAGTGTTCGGTGCCCACTCTGAGGTCACCGCTCCCAGGAAGCCTGTCCAGGACACCATCGAGGATGCTCTTCCTGTGAGTAGGTCCTCCAGCCCCGTGGTGTTGCTGCTTCCATTACAGCCTGTGCCCTGAGATGCATCGCGTCTCTTCCCAGCACCACTACTAAACCTTCAGCTTACTGAGTACCGTCTTTATATTTGACTCCCTCCGAGAATCCGGACGGCATCTTCTAACAGCAGGCCCAATAAATACATGTGGAACGACTGACCAAATGAATGTGTATTTCTAAGCCAGGTCTCTCCTATGGCGCTGCCTGACACTTTCCTAAAGCTAAGCAGAGGACTTTCCATTCGCCCCTGTTTAATTTCATCAGGTTGTTTTTGGCCCAGCATCCCACCCCATATAAATCATTTTGAACTTGAATATGTCATGTAGCATATTAACTATCCTGGCTGTGGGTCATCTGGATTCTTTCTATTTTTCATCCAAGTCATTAACAAAAATGTTTCACAAGCCAGGGCTAAGCACAGAGCCCTGTGGCCTGTCCCTGGAGACACCCCTCAGGCAAAACCCGAGATGCAAAGGGTAGCTCACTACCCTTCAGGCAAGGTACCTCACCCCGCTCTGAATTCATCTTGCCAAAAAAGTCCTTCCTAACACAAGTAAGTAACTGTCTGAAAAATCAGAATAGCCTGGCTGGCATGTGGAAGCACTCAACTCCTTCAGCCCAGCCAGCAGCTCAGGATCGCTGGCAGCTCCAAACTCCCCAATCCCTGCGGCTGTCCTAGCACTTTCGGAATCCCACATCCCACGCTGGTCAGCCCCCCAGCAGGGGTCACCCCTGCAGGTGTGAAAGGTGAGGACAGGTCAGGGAAGAGGTCACCAAGGTGAGGGAGGGGGAGGAGGGAGGGAAGCAGGAGTGCAGTCGGTGGGACTGACTCCTTCCCGTTGCCTCCCTCCTCATTTCACTCACTGCTGTATCAGGATGAACCCACAAAATACACTTGCTGTCTCCTCTCTTCCCCTCCCTTTCTTTGAAATGCATTTATTGAGCCAATGATACTCCTTTCCTCTCGCAGGCTTTGGCAGCTGTGGGAGCCCGGAGCTTGGATGTGCTGTTCCATGCCTGAGTCTCCTCCATGTCCCAGTTTCTGGTCTGGACTTACTGTTCGAGCACTGCCCTAAGGACCAGACTCCTACCGGCCTCCTACGGAAGCCCGGAGGCCTTTACCAGCAGAGGTCTGCACGCAGTGTGCATACCCCCCGCCCCAGGGAGTCACACACTCTCCTGGAGGAGAACTTCAGATGTCCTCCTGTCCATCTTGGGTCGCAGTCCAAGCTGCACGAAAAGCAAGAGAGGCTGTCCTCTTTTAAATGGCTATAAAAATTGACTTAATTTATTCTAGCAAACAATTATGTCACACCTAATACGTGCCAGGCATTGGTCTAAGCACTTTACACAAATATGAACTCATTTAATCCTCAGAACAACCCGATCCTGTAGGTACTATTCCTATTTCCATTTTACAGATGGGAAAACCAAGGCATAGAGAGGCCACAAGCTAGTAGAAAATGGAGAAATCAGGATTCAAAGCCAGCTGTGTCTGTGCTCTTAACCCTTATCTCACCTGCCTCTCCAGGGAGCAGGGCAAAGCCTGCATTCTGGCCTTCATTCAAAAGGGTGTGTTGAATACCTACTATGCTCATTGTAGGATAACTAGTGCCAATGATGGGGATTTTAAGAGCTTATCATTTAGTTCAAGAGCTATGGGAGAATGCTTTAAAAAGAACGCACGGTAAAATCGTATTTTCCTTCTTACCATTACACAGACCAGTGTCTCTTCTGTGCATCTTCTGACCTACAGTGGAAGCCTTAGCTCCGCTCATATTCACCAATGTCACCTTTTTTGCACTCCCTCTGCCACCTTCCACGAGGCAAAGAGAACACCAGAACCTTCTTACAGAAGACACATTCAGGGATGTTATGATTTTCCACAATATCCACTCAATAAATATTCATAATCATACCACCATGATTTTTATATCCATGGGACAGTTTAATGTTCCAAGGCAGTTTCATAATTTTTTTAAATCACACATGAGCCTACTTCCTTCTCAAATCAGCCCTAGAAGGCAAGTAAAGCGGGTACCCATTTTACAGATGGAGACACAAACCAGGGCCCTAAAGTAGTTACTGACTCTGGACCTGAATTCAGGTATCATGGTTTCTTTGTCCATGCAGCAACCCTGTTGGCCTGTTCCAGATGCAATAATCAGAGAAGGAAAACCTGAGGGGACAGAGAGGGCAGAGGGCAGCCTGTTGTCACTATTCCCTTCAAAATCCACCGCCTAATTCCAATGTTATTGGCGGGCTCTCACTAACCCTTTCCTTAAGCACAGAGGGCAGGGCTTATGTATAAGGCTTATACAAAAATTGTAATTCTGTTTTGTAACTGCATGCAGGAAAAAAAGCATAGATTCCCTGTTCACTATGGGGGGAACACCTCGAAATCAAAATGGGTGGTTATAAGCCCTTGATGGCATGGTCTGTGGAGTTGGCTGTTCCAGGGCTAAGATGTTTGAGAAACATTTTACTCTACTTACATATTCTTCGAGAAACACTGTTAACAGTTGCACCTAATGTTTCTATTTCACTGGTCTATCTTCCCATAGAAATGGGGTGTATGTTCACCCCATGACTTTCCCTTCAAACCTACCTGCCCCTCCAAACATGCCCCAAAGCACGAAGAAGAATTAAAATCACTGAGAACATTCTTGGTGCTTGCGAAGCAGCTTTCGTTTTAATCAGGAAGAATATCTCCAACCACGAGAGTTGTGTAAGTCTCCAGTGAATGAGCGTGAGGGGCACAGATACAAGTTTTCTTCCTCAGCCTTCACACCTTTGTCAGCCTGAAAGACACAGTCTTACTTCCAGACCCAGTTCAATGATCAGCTCCTCTGGAAGTCTAGTAAGACTCCGCCAGGACACCGATGATGTTCGTGAAACACTTTCGGCTCTCATCATTTAGGGCACATGGGGGGATGGCTCTTCCTTTTTCCTGTGGTTGAGTGTAGCTGTGGGCTATTTCTGATCCTTCCAGGCCAGAGCCACGGCCGGTGCAGAGCCTCTAGAACTTTCCTTCCCTCTGCCATGACAACTGACAATGTTGCATATACTCTGTCAACGTGGGTCCCGGAGGGAGGACGACAACGACATGGAGCAGAGCCCCCAGCCCCTCTCTTGACGGACACGTAGCACGAGAGAAATGAACCTGTGTTGTTTTCAGCCACACGCTAGCCTGTCCTAACCCTCAGAGTTACCAGTCATCACGTGTGCCCCCAAACTGTTGGCCATCGCATTGTTTGGTATCATTCCTTCCATGTTTGCCCACTCTCCACCTTTAGCCCGTATGGATCTCAGAGCAGGTACTGTGTCTGACTAACTCCCATAGATGCTGAAAACATGTCTTTAACCACACGAATAAAGGGATGAAGCAAGAATAAGGTGTTTGATAGCAGATTATCCAATGAGATCACACAAAATGCAATTTTACCATCTTGCTACGCACAATCCTTTCTGGAGGGATGATCCTGGATAATCTTAAGTAGCTCTTCCCAGCCTGCTAACACCACATTTATCTCATTGGGAAAAGACCAGACCAGGGGGAGATAATCCTTATAGCCCCATGGAAATGCTCCATAGCACCCTGCAAATCTCCTCTCCCAACTGTGGCTCTGACCCGAAAGAACTGTGTTTGTGACCCACCCCGTTATGGATGTTATAGGCAGCCCAAGAGGCAGGAAGTAAGACACACAACAGACCTCAATGAATATTCATTCGTAATTCACTCGAGGGCAGTGCCAGGATGGTGGTGTCACAATATGGTCCGTACTAACCAAAGACACCAAGGATTCACCCTGCCAAATCCCCAAGTCCCCTGCCCCTATAATGGACAGCAAGTTGCCTGCTATCGTGGGCTAAATGGTGGCCCCTTAAGAAGATATGATCACACCCTACTCTCTGGAACCTGTGAATGTTACCTTGTTTAGTAAAAGGGTTATAGATTGGAGATGTGGAAATCATGCTGGGTTATCAGTGTGGGTCCTAAATCCAATGACCCATGTCCTTATGAGAGACACACAGAGAAGAAGGTGAAGTGAGCGTGAGGCAGAGATCACAGCGGCCAGAGGCCAAGGAAGCCGGCAAACGCCAGGAGCTAGAAGAGGCGTGGAACAATTTCTCCCCTAGAGCCTCAGTGGGGAATGCGGCCCTGGGACACCTTGATTTCGGATATCTGGCCTCCAGCACCAAGAGGATAAATTTCTGTGGTTTTAAGCCACCTAGCTTGTAGCCATGTGATGGCAGTTCTAGCAAACTCGTCTACCTGCCCACTCCACTGGTTCTAGTTCTCCACGTGGGCAGCCCTCTGGCATTCTGCTGTAGCCTGGGACAGCCCGTCTCTCTGCGTCTCCCAGTCACGTCCCCTAGAAAACACAAGGGCTTGGAACCAACCTTGTTTTTCTCCTGTCGAGGACTTCAGTTCAGGTTCTCCGGAGGGTATTCAGGCATGACTGGGAAACAGGGGTGAGGGGCTCTCCCAGGGAGACCCCTCCGGGAAGGCTCGTAGGAACAAGGTACAGCGCTGTACCTGGGGGGTTGGGCCTCCCAGCCTTAGCTCTGGATCTCCTGCCCTCACCAGCTAGAAGAATGACAATAAAAGCCATTCCTGTCCCTGCCTGTGTCATCCCCCGAGATAACGGTGCTTGCTAGCTAAAGCCTAGAAAACGGAACACCACCAGTGTGGACTTGGGAGAGCCTCAAGGAGACGCTACACAGAAATGGGGCAGTGAGGCAGTAGCGATGAGCTCACTTCCACACATGGGTCTACAGCGCCATGTACAGGGAAAGTTCCTGTGTGGAGGGCTGGGAGGCCTTCATCTTAGGTCTGAGTTCGCCACTGACTGATTTAAAGCGTGACCATCGGTAAAGCATTTCTGTGTCGTTTCCTCATCTTTAAAACGAAGGGAACTGGAGAAATTGTTAACATTCCTTCTTGCTCTCAAAACTCGAAGCCTTCAAATTGCATTTTTTTTTAATTTTTTTTATTTTTTTTAAAGATTTTATTTATTTATTCGACAGAGAGAGAGACAGCCAGCGAGAGAGGGAACACAAGCAGGGGGAGTGGGAGAGGAGGAAGCAGGCTCCTAGCGGAGGAGCCTGATGTGGGGCTCGATCCCATAACGCCGGGATCACGCCCTGAGCCGAAGGCAGACGCTTAACCGCTGTGCCACCCAGGCGCCCCTCAAATTGCATTTTTATTTAAACTTCCTTTTTGGCCATAGATGTTTGCACTAGTTTCACCCAGAGACACAGCCGAAACCTTTCAGATAGGTCGTGAGGGCTCAGAGTGAATCTCTGCCGCACCTTAACACCCCCGTGCCTTGAGCCGCCTGGCCTCCCCTGAGGGCTGGCCCTGGGCTGGAGGAGGACCGGCCGGGCCCAGGGGCCTGTGGTCTCCCTGTGAGCACACAGACACTTAGAGGGGCGGCCAGAGCTTTTCCAGCGCAGGAGAAAGAATGGGGCCATGGGATCCCACCCAACACGGTGGGTTCCAAGGTTGGCTCTTCCGGTAGTCACTCTCTAGACCTTGGGCACATAATTTAATCATACTGAAGCCCCAGCATCCTTATCTAGAAAACAGAGGTAACAGGACTTTATGAGGACGAAAAAAGATAAACTTTTGCAAAATATCTGTATTTAGTAGGCATTCAACAAGTGGTAGTCACTACCCTGAAGACAAGCCTTGGGTTTCTTCCCACACTGAAATGCTCAGAAATGAGTTCCCAGCTTCCATCAAAACGCACCTCAAAAGCCAGATGAGCCAGGGACCTGAAGCCTGGGGATGTATTTCAGAGGTGGGGTGAGGTGGGGGTGGGTGGCCCCGTCAGGGTGGGAGAGCTGTCCCTTTAGCTCATGTGCTTGGCATGGACTATTGCGGGTGGGGGTCTGGAGGGGAGGCCCCAAGGAGGCCTGCAGCCCTCTGTGGCATATGGTGACATGTAAATGCTCGGTGACCTCTGGTGTGGGAGCTGGGTTTGTGTAATAGCAGCCGCAAGGCCCAGCTTCCTGTTTCTGCTGTGCTGATCTGCGGGGCCCAGCCTGGGCTGTGCGTGTGGTTGGCTGCTGCCGGGCCCACCTCAGCTTGTCCTTGCGCTGTCTTGGGCCAAAGAGGAGAAACGCTGCCTTTTCAGACCGTGCACAGGATGTGCGACCAGGGTGGGAGGAATGAGCTGGGGCTGCAGGTAGAGGTGTGAATGGGATGAGGAGGTTTTTCGGGAATGTGGTTATTCCCGGAGGCCTCTTTCTGATGGAGGAGAGGGCCAGCGGGGTGGCTTTGGTGAGCCTGACCAAAGGCATTCCCTGGGGGCCTGGAGCATGTTTCAGATGGATTTCCTCAGCCAGAGTGTGTAGGTGCAGGTCCAAGGCAGAGCCCCTCATCACAGGGTTGAAATCCCCGTGGTCGTGCACCCCCAGGGCAGGCGGGGGGCTGCCACACTGGAGGTGGGGGGGAATCCCCAGCCGAGGGAGCAAGTTTTTTCTAGCTGCCGTTAGTGAAGCTGACTTTGAACTCCTACATACCTGACAGCATATCAAGATACTAATCTTGTATTTTTTTATGTCATGTCATGTGTGTACATCTTGTTTCCCCAAATAGAAGAGCACTCCTTTGAGGCAGGAGCTGGAACTTGTATTTTTCTCTGTATCCCCCACCCAGCCCCCCAACTTCAAATACCTTTATCTTGTTTTGTCCTCCAGGAATGAACTGCGGGGGGGTTCCCCCAGGCACACCCTGTTGTTTTTAGCACCAGAGGCTTTGCTCTTGTCATCCCCTCTGACTGGAATGCTCCTTCCAATTTTCTGCACTAGAACGCCTCCTCATCTCTCAAGACCTAACTTAGAAATTGCGTCTAACAGGAAGTCCCCCTGAACCTTGGGCTGGGTACACCGCTTCTCCTCTGTCCTTGCGAGCTCAGACCTGTGTTCTGCCCTCACCTGTTAGGTGCTTGCCCTGCTCCTAGGCCTGAGGTCTTCAAGCCTGGGCAGAGTGAGGCATTTATCTTTGTGTCCCCAGGGCATGGCCTCAATGCCTGTCGGTTGGATCTAATTAAAGAGCGAGGGTGCGGTGTCTTGTGAATTGTTAGCGATCGATTATAGAAGAGCCAGTCAGGGAAAGAGCTGTGATTGTTACCCTGAGGCCAGGAGGGTGGCCCTGATATGGCAGAAGCACTTTCGAAACAAAGGGCTGGGGACATCTGACAATGCAGACGCTCGATTTCTAGGTTGGAGAGCCTGTCGAGTTCCAATGTTTGGAATTTCTCTGTGCTTCCAGCCTGGGGGCTCCAACATTACCTATTAAGGATGGGCTCTGATGGCATCTCAGAAGTGCCTCCTGCATGTGGTGCATGTCCCCATCACCTCCCCAGGGAGCTACTGGGGCTTGGGATGGCAGTGGCTGGAGCCTCTCCACTCAGAAAAGGATCTGGGGGACCTCACGAGCTAGGCATTTTCCATAATTCCCAGAAGACAGGTATTCAGGAAGCCCGAAAGGAAGAAGATGGGGAGCTCACTGCCCAAATGACCAGGGTACGAGGGCAGATCCATTCAGGACATGAGTCCTGAAGCAGTAAGGTTGATGGCGGCCACCAAGCCCCAGCCCTGTGTCAGTGGGATCCTTGCATCCTCTTTTGCACAGACAGATAAAATGTCTACATCACACCCCGAAGGCCAAACCTGAGGGATACTGCTTTTGTGATGAAACTGATGATCTTCCTTCTTAAGGCTTAGGCTGCTCTGCTCCCCGGATGAGAGACACTGCAAGCCGTTGGCTTTCCAAGGGCCCCCAGCAGCCTTGGCGGCTCTGTTTTCTCCCTCCCAACGCGGCGGGGGCAGCTAGAGAAGGTTCCCTTCCACCCACAGCTCTGAAATGTTTCGATTCTAGTGAGTCGAGTAGGGGTGGTCAAGCCGGCTGCAAACGTAAAGCTATTACTAGAGGAAGGCAGGGCTGCCTTCAGATTTTCTGGAACCCAAATGCTTTCCCCTGTGGCCCTGATAAGATTACTGGGCCGCTGAGCCGCCAGCATTCAGATTTCCCACGGAACCCCGCTCTGGCTCGTTGTGCCTCAAGGAGGCATGCTGCGGATCAGGCTCTGAAACCTGACTCCATCCCAGGAATGCACACTCACCCCTCCTGTGATGGGGCCTGGGCCCTTCCAGTCGGACTGCCCCCCCCCCCCATTTCCCCTGTCATTGCAGGCCAGTGAATGAAAGGTGTTGGCTACGTGGAAGCCAGTGGTACTTTGATGGTCCCGCAGAGCACCCCGGAGCCACATAGGAACGCGAGCATATGTGGGCAAGCCCACAAGTCCTCCAAGCTAAACCCCAGCTTCCAGAGGCTGTGCAATCCCTAATTATGACCCATAAGCTCAAGCTAGCAGCCAACATATGGCTCAGTGAGAGGCTGTTGGTGATATCGTGGTAAAAAAAAGGTAATGAAATAAAAAAAAATCTGTGAAAAAGTACTGAACACATTATATACACGGGGACACACACACTCTGTCCCTCCCACTCTTTCTCTCTCGTCGTCAGTAATAATGATAGTCTTCGAGGAGGAAAAGACATGATAGCCCAGTAGTTTTTACGTAACATTTCAAACACAAGGTTCAGTATGTAATAAATGCTCAATATAATACTGAATAAATGGATGAAGAACAAATGATATCTGGAAAGGACTTGATGTAGCTTCAGAGAAGAGGGCTCATTAATTGTCGCCATCTAAATTAGGAATTAATTATCTGTTCAGTGGCAAGAAAGTTTAATCTTCACAGACGAAATCCTTCATATGTTCAACTAAATAGTAGACACGTGGTTGTGGGAGATAAGTTTAATTTTCATGTGCCTACTATTCATTGAACAAACGAAGGATTTCGTCTGTGAAGATTAAACTTTTTGCAAGCACTCTCAGGCTATTTGGTAGGGCCTGCAATTTACAGTTAAACAACTAAGAGTATTCATTTCATTTGGATGTCCTAAGTCTCCAGCTCTTTCTTTACTATATATTTCTCTCTCCCCGGGTCCTATCCACAGTGGTGTCCCCCATTAGCTCTTCTAAAGAAGAGTCCTATTTGCATCCTGAGAGGCCTGTATTTTCATGGAGTGCTGGGCATTTCAAAACCAATATACCTAAACCTTGCTTTAAAGAAAAATCTGCCATCATCAATCATTTATTTACTCATTCAGAAAGCATTTAACGAGTGTCTATTGGGCCTTCTAGGGAGAGGGCCAGCTGGGCAGAGCCAGCGGCCTAGTACTGGGATCCAGCTTGCACAAAGTGCTGGGGGAGAGAGCTGCAGAGTCTGAGGGCATCTGGGAAGGCTTCCCAAAGCCAAGGCACTGGAGCTGTGCACTGAGATGTCAAGGAGTTCCCTGTTTCTGTTCATTCATTTACCAAGCAAACTTTTCTCGAGAAGTGAGATGATTATAATTCTAGGCACTGTGATAATCTCTGGAGACCGGAAGACCAATGGGGCAGATCCTGCTTACAAAAGGCTTGGAGGCTTACGTAAAAGCTGCAGTATTCTCCTTGGTGTCTCAGGGGAACTCCACCCTCCTGGGCACCCTGGTGAGCTCAAACATGGATGTCATTTCTGGTTTCTCCTTTGACACATGGTCTTTACTCTTCCATTTTTCCCATCCTTACTCTCTCTTGAAGTTGGAATCTGCGTGGACACTCAGAGAAGCTTCTCAGCCTGGTTCCCCTGCTCACTCATGGCCGCCATCTTACTAAAGGCCATGCAGAGTTTCCTACTGTCCGTGGAGTAGAACCCGGGGTCATCCACTATCTGGCCTTGGAGGCCTGTAGCTGGCTTCTGTCTGAATTAGAAAAAGGCACCCATTTGGGGGCACAGCTAGACAAGAAGACTTTGTATGAAGAAAAAGTAACCCTTTCCTCCAGATGGCTTGGATTCCAGCTCCCACTCACCCACTTGGCCAGCATCCACTATACTTGGAGGCCCTGTGGTTTTTATCTTATTACTTTCATTTTTTTCTCTCGCTGCTTCCCTACCTTCCTCTCCAGCCAACTGGCCTACTTTCCTGAACAAAGCTGGCATGTTCTCCCTGTACCCATTCCTATGCCTTCTCCTCCTCACCACCCACCTTTCTTTCAAGGCTTCTGCCAGGTCTCACCTCAAAACCCCAGAATACTTATGATCTGCGGTATCATCCATTTGCCATTTCCACATTTGAAAACACATACATGACGGGATTGAGTAAGTCTCATTTGCCCTGCTGCACTGTGAGCTTTTAGAAGACATCTTTATCTTGTTTATTCCAGAGGGCTTAATGAGGGCTGAAGTAATGATTGATATTGGGAACAGTGACTTAAAAAAAAAAATAACAGATTTCCCAAACACTTCCAATAGGTAAGTGGGTTCTAGAGAATGAACATTGAGTAAGCCTTGTTGGTCTGGCTCGAATTCCTAATACTGAGCAGTCATATAACTCAGTTTCTCCCTAAATAGGGTGGTGCCTTCACACCTCGAAAGTGGGTTCCATCACTCAAAAGAGGGGTTTACTCTGAGATTTGTCAGGAGTTCCCAAATCCCACTCCAGCATATCATGTCCCACCATAAAAAGTTTACTTCCTGGCTACGCATTGTCACTTCCCCAGCCTCTCGGTTTCCTCTTTACTTCCTTTTCCAGGGCTAGCAGCTGCACTTCTTTCTTCATTCGTTTTGACAAAGAAACTTCAAAAGCAGTCACTGCCAATCAGCAGTCCGTGCCCAGCGGCAGGCCCAGGGCAAACTGACAGGCTTCCTGGCTGGCTGAGCAATTCCCCCCCAGCCCCCATCCTGGTAAAATCCCCCAGCAGTTACCACACGTCTCCCTTTATAGACCGGAGGGCCTTGTCTTTTCCCAGCCCCAAGCCACACAGGAAGTTGCTCAGGTGACAATTTCAGGGTCTCTACCACACACCGTTCCTTCCTCAGCTGAGGGAGAAGACAGTGGCTCTGTGGAAGGAGTCCCTCTGTGTCTTCCTAGAACAAAATTCACACACGCATTTGACCCCCAAGCAGCAACATGCTTTTAAGCCTAAGGCTTGCTTTGCTCTTATCCGCAATCCGTTTCTGCAAGAGATTAGACGGGTCCTAATTCATATCGAACCCCTAGCCTAGGGCCTGAGGCCCCTGTACTCTCCCAGAGGAGGGAAGCCACTTCTCCAGCAACTTTTGTAGGAGTCTTCCTTCACCCCCTCCACAAACTGGGCGCCCCCCTCGGCCATCGCCCTCCTCTGGCCTGAAGCTGTAGCCGGTCAGAGAGAGTCCTGATGCCTTGAGCTCTGACACCACCTGCTGAGCTCAGCTGTGTGGTCCCCACCACCCTTCCCCAGCCCTTTGCCCCTGACTTGCCAGTGTTTCTCCGCAGGGTGGATCCCACACTCTAAAGTCTGCCTGAAGATGCTCCCTGTTCCTTGAAGACAACCAGTCGAGCTGGAGGCTTGAACGCAGGATGCTTGCTCAGGACAGACCTAGTGCCCAGGGGAGAAGTCACAGGGGCTGCCCAGGTCCAGCAGGGGTCTAGCTCCGGAGAGCCAGCCAGGGCTCCCAAGCAGAGCCTGGGGCTGGGAAGGGAGGGACCCTGTGAGTCTTGACTGCGGCTGGCTACAGCCTCAGGAGAAACAGTCTCCCTTATGCTTGTGGTTGGGAATTACCCTGGAAGCTACAGAGCACTGGCACCTTCTCCTTTCAGCTTTTTCAAAGGCCCTGCCCCGTGAAGATTGGCTGAGGGCTAAATGTCAGGTCTCTATTTCAAGGGGGAAATCTATAGAAGCCTCGAAACGTGGAGAAGGGCAGGACAGGGGAATGCACCGGGCCCTCTCCCCGGGAGGGTGGCGCCTGCACCCCACGGAGGTGGGAACAGCACCAGGAAAGAGCCACGCAGAGGAGCCGTGGGCCTCACCCTGGAGCACCCCACAGATGCGGCCAGCACCCCCTGACACAGCCAGTCTCAGAAGCCAGGGACATACGTGGAGTCTCAAGTTTGATCAGAAACATGCCGTCTGCCCACGAGGGGAGCTTTTCAGAAAGTTCTGAAAGGAGATGTGACGGCCACAGAGGGACTTGGAAGCAAGAGGCCTCCCCTAAAGGTCAATCTTCAGCCGAAAAGGGAAGCGCCCAGCCTGGCACAGAGGCGCCTCACGTCGCCTGCTCTTTCTCTTTCAGTACCCATCTCTCCAAATTCGGGGGCTGCCGCTCCGGCGCGATTTTGTGCCCACATGTTTGCCCCTTTACGAAGGCGGCCGCACCTCACTTCTTAATTCTGAAGCGCGGGGATCCCTGACCCCACACCGGGGCCCCCGGAGGCCCCCGGGCCCCTGCGCCCTCCGTCGGGGGTCCTCCCGCCGCCCGGCCCGCCCGCGAGGTGTCCCGGGCGCATCTCCCACCCCCTCCCCCGGCGGCCGGAGCCCCGCGCTCCCGCCCCGAGCCCCGCAGCTGCGTGCGCCCCGCCGCCCCGCCGCCCGCAGGCGCGTTACCTCCATGGCGTCCAGGTGCCGGCTCCGCGGCGGCCGCGCTCGCTGTCCGCTCGGCTCCCCGCGCCCGCCGGGCCGGGGCTGCGGCGCGCAGGGCAGGGGGGCGGCGGCGGCGCGCCGGCGGCCTCGCTCGGGACTGCGGGCGGCCCGGCCCTGCGCGAGCGCACGAGGAAGGGGGAGGCCGGGGGAGGGGGAAGGGGTGGGGAGCGGGGGAGGGCGGCCGGCGATCAGGGTTTAAATTTAGACACAAATCTAAACAGATACTGTCCCCTCCCAGGGCAGGACTCGAGCGAGGGAGTCACGACTCCATTAATCTGCCCAAACATGGGGATGGGACAGCCGTCTGGCCCCTCTTCCTCGCGAACTTTCCGCCGGACCCCGGTCTTGGCCCCGGGTCCCCGCCCTTCTCAACCTGGCGCTCCTAGAAAATGCCTTTTTCGTGCCTTAAAAAGTTAAAGCTGTTCTTTTATTCTTTTTATCTCCCCAATTTTCTGTTTCCTTCCTTTACGTGCATGCTTCTTGCTTTCTTTTCTCCTTAAAAAAAAAAAAAAATGATGGCATTCATGTCATACCTGGGTTTCCTGGCATTCTTGCGTGGGAGTGAGAGGACCTTCGATGCGGCTGTGTTCTCTCCCGGCCCCAGGACGCGAGCTGTTCCAACTTAGCCCTCCGCGCTCAGCGTGGAACCGACAGGACCACCTTTCCCCTGTCTCATCTCTTGTTCTTTCCACGTGCAGTGGCACGTTTGCAGGAAACCCCTATCAATCTATCCATCTCTCATCTGTGTACGGGGCGGGGGACCAAAGGAATCCAAGCAAGGATTTTCAAGTTCCCTGTAGCACTGAATCTTGTTCTCTTCCCCTGATGTGATTGATGCATTGGATTCTGTGGGAATTTCAGCTCCCGCAGGCTGCTTGCTAAAGGGCCTTTTCGCCGTTCCTATTAAATAGAGGAAAGGGCAGGATCCTGAACATCCGATTCCCATAAGACCCAGCATAGCAGCCCTCCCCCAGGGCTGTCCCAGCCCTCCCCCAGGGCTGTCCCAGCCCTCCGGCAGGCTGCGTGGGAGGGACATGGGACCTGGAATCTTCTCCGGTTACCAGCTTGCGCGTACTGGCCACCAGCCCTAGGTGCCCCTTCTGGATCTCTCCCCCCAGGACAGACAGAAGAGGGGAGATACGTGCAAGGATTGTGAATGGAAGGGGATTGGCTGGCGGGGAGGGATGCCTCCATGTCCCACGGCTTTCGCCCGCCCCGCCCCCATCCCCAAGGCCTCACCCAAGTTCACCCCGGACTGGGAGGGCGAGCAGTGTCAGAGGGCAACAGCTGGGTGGGCAATGGTGAGCCCCGTGAAGGGAAATATACGGAGGATCCCGTAAAGCAAACAAGTGGAGAGTTTGCTCACACTGGGAAGAAGAGCTCTGATTCAGCTCTTCTTCCCAATAACCACCCTTGGTCTTTCAGGCGCTTAGATTGCTGCTTTGCGTACCAGTCTTAGAAACATGACCTTCTTCCTATCATAGAACCTTCTAAAGCCTGACTTTCTAAAACACTGACAGCCCAAATGCCGAAGTGTTTTCCAGTTCTGAACATAGGAGCAAGGCCTCGATTTCAGAAACAGATTGAGCGTTGGATTCCAGCTCTGCTACTTCCTAGCTGGCTTTCCTCTCACAAATCACTTAACCTCTCTGATCCTCAGCTTCCTCACGTATACAGTTTAGTTGGCACTCTGAGAACAGTAGCTATTTTTATAATGCTTAGCTTTGTGTACAAGCTCAAATGTATAGGGACCAGATATTTCTTTTATTTAGAACAGGGCATCCTGGGGCCCCATGAAAGGGCCCCCTTCCCCCAGGAATTAAGGGCCAGTCCCCTCCCATTTCAGCCACACAGAGGTGAGGGCTCTAGGACAGAGTTGGCAGCAGGAAAGGAAATTTCCTGGTACCTTACAATGCATACTTGTGCTTGTGACTGTTTTCCTTTCTTCCTTTTAAAGGTGCAGGACTGAGCGGGTGCTAGGAACACCATCTCCTACCATGTCTTCGAACCCTGACTGGTGGCGCCTTTTTCTTTCTGCCTCCGTCTAGTCTTCTTTTCGGCTCAGAATGGGGCTGCCCCAGCATAGGTTTCTGGCTTCACAAACAGGAGGGCGGAAGTGCCTACCCAAAGGAAACCGTTAGGCCCAGATAGCATCACAGCCGCCCCAAGTACCTTGCAGCTGCACCCCACGCCCTGGTCAGACCTTCCCTTGCCCAGCGGGAACTCGTGACCCACAGTGCAAACAAGCCCGGCGTCTGTCATGCTCTGGGGTCTTAAGACCTGCAGAGTGGAAAGCTATTCCAGAGCTCTTTGGTCCCTAGAGAGAGGCCTCTGCTGGAGGAAGGAATGGAAAATAGAGAGAGAGGGGTGGAGGGGTGGGACAGCCCAGAGCTCAGTTTCAGCAGCCATGAGCAAGTGTGGGGGGGTGGGCTCCCCTTCTTTTTCCCTCCAGACCCTCCAGAAGATCCCCAGAAGCCAGAGTGGAGATAACCCAGCTGGTAAACACTCTATTTTTTGCTGGGTCACCTGGGATTGTGACTTGTTGCTCTGACAGCCTAAGGGGAAGGGAAAGTGGCTGTGAGGGGTGGTTCCCCTCCCTCTCTGGGGGGCTGGTTGTCTCACCAGGACCCACTTCCTTTGCTTTCTCCCACGCCCCCTCCACACACTCTTGCAGGCTGACCAGCCAAGCAGTAAATAGAGGCCAGCGCAGAACGAAGAACAAGGAACACTAGAGATGTAGCCAGGGCAGGGGAGTCTGTGTGTCGTGGAGCCCATGTTACCACGGGCAGCCATGGGCACATGGCAGGTCTTCCATGGCTATTTGGTGAATGAATGAGTACATAGCTGACTGAGTGGAGCAGATTAGTAGAATCTTTGTCATTAAATCAAAGGCAAAGCCTTTTCCACAGATGGGTCTCCAATGGGAGAAAAGACCCACTGGGAGAAAAGATCATTGAAGGCCATGATAAGTTAAGCAGTAACTTAATTAGTATTTGAGCAGAATTGTCAAGAGCTCAATCAATCAGCTCGTAGTAAGTGGCCAGACTGTGCTGTTGATCGTCCACTTCTAAAATTAAGAGCAAGAAACAAATATTCTTTCATGATTGCAAATATTAACTTAAAACACACACACACGCACACACACACATACACATACTTCAGCCCTAAATTCTTGAAATGTGGCAAAAACAAAACAACTAATTCTGCCATAAGTGACTATATCATTGAGGAACAGAGTTGAAAACACTGCAAAGAAAGCATAGAGGCTTAGGGTTTTTCTGTGTTTAGGAGTGGCAACAGACGGTTTCCCAGATGGCAGAAGATGGAAGATGGTAGCTGTTTTTAATGTGTGGAAGGAACATTGAGGAGGAAGGCAGCAGGGTAGCAATGGAGCCACAGGGAAGACGTGTAAGTGTGCAGAGGACAGTCAGTGGGGATTGGAGACCTCGTGAGGAAGGCTTTTGACTGGCCCTTCGGGGAACAGGAGATTGGCTACATAGGGAAATCGACCAAATAAGTTGATATACTGAGGCCTGTGGGAGCCAGGTTTCTGGGGAAGGGAGGTACAAACATGTAGGGCTGGGGTAGGGGGACTAGAATGAACCAGACTGGACTAGAATGAATTCTGGTGCTGGATGGGAATGGGAGGTAGTGGAGTGAAGTCATGGTCTGCCGGCTATAGATAGCTGTAGATATCAACGTATATACATACATACATACATTTCTTAGTTTGAGCCACCGAGAGAGCCTAGGAGCAGTGACACCCCAGTAGCAATCAGTGCACACGGAGCCCAGATCTTGGTTTCTAAATACCGTTCTCCACTAAAGGAACCAGGGCTGGTGGGAGAAAACGGCTGATTACAGGGCTGGGGCAGATAAAAAACAAGATAAGCCTGGCACATCTTGTTTTGACAGAAAATATGGAAGTTCTCAATGAATGACAGAGGAGTGTTAAAAGGACACAGAAGTCTGTTTGCAGGAATTCCCACCGGCGATATTGGGATAATTTGGGGATAATATAAGGATCAAAAGAAATAATGATAGCAATGAGGTAAAACCCGTGAAATAAAATAGAAGTTCATGAGGCCAAACAGATAAAAACAGGTGAGCAAGTAAGAGAAGAGAAACTCTTACAGCACAATACTAAAAACAAATGTAAAACAAAGTTTAGAGGAAAACTGCCATATGACAATGACCATAGTTATAATTTCAGGTAAGAAATACTATTGGATGTTAAATCCAGTGGGTAAAAATGAGATGAGGAATGGGATTTTACATAATTTAAAAATATTTCCCTTATAAGGCACTCACTAATTACAAAGGGGGAAAAGTACCTTTACAGAGAACAAACCTAACAGACGTCTTATTAATCAAGTGATCAAAGTCAATATGACCAACGGTGGGACAAACTGATATCACACGCTGCCCAACGGGATACAAGAACATAACATCACTTCTGGAATATTCTTGCCCAAAGTGCATAAACTGAATTTAATCGTGAGGATACATTGGAGAAACTAATAGGAAGATATTCCTCAAAGTGACTGGTCTATCACCTTCAAGCACAGTCAAAGGAAGGGCGAGGAAGGATCCTAGACTGAAGGAGATGAAAGTGACATGACCACTGGTTCAATGTGTGGTTCTGGGTTGGCTCCTTTGACTATAGAGTCTAATAAAGACTATAAACCCTATTAAAGAGTCTGTATCAAATCACGGCAACATACACTGTAAGTATCTTACAGAGTTATTAGTCAATTATACCTCAATAGAACTGAAGGAAAGAGAAATTATTAGGATAATTGGCAAAACTGTAAGGAATCCTGGGTGAAGGATATGTGGGAGTTTTTTGTATTAACCTTATAGCTTTTCTCAATGTTTAAAATTATTTCAAACTGAAACATGAAGGAAAAAGGTGGTGGGGGAAGAACTGAACTGTCCCATTTGTCTGATTTCAGCAGATTCTCTGCCCAGTCCCTCCATGTCTGTTCCTCCCCTCCCCAGACACCCCCAGGGTGGCCAGGGGCCCGGTGTCCCCGGTGTGGGAGAGAGGCAACGGGCAGAGAGCACCTAGTCTTCTGGCATGACAGGGGATGGAGACAGGAAGGGGAAGATTATTCAAGTCTTTCTTTGTACAAATATCTTTGTGTGGTTGCAGCAAACATATGTATCTTAATGATTTTGGAGGAGAGATTTAATTTAAAAAAAGAAGAAGAAATCGAAGAGCCAAACTGGACTGAGAAAGGCTGTAGATACTGACAACAGACTGTGTTCACTTCCAGGGCACTGAAGAAGGGGCTGGATGTCCGAAGCCAAAGCCGAGAGAAGGGCCCATCAGGGATCTCCCAGGGTGGGGCAGGGGGAAGCCCAGCCAGGACACTGGTCTGATTACCGATGCCAAGGAACCGTGTTGACAAAAACCCCAAGGGGGTAGTCTGCAGGCCCCAACGGATTGTGGCCTTCTTCTTCTGAGGCAGATGCCATGTTTAGGAAGGAAATTATGCAGCCCTACAAGGAAACTCAAACCTTCTCAACCTTATTGTATCACGTAGAGCCCCTGAACACCAACCTCATCTCTAGCTGTAAATTAGAATGAAAAAATATTTGAAAAAAAATATCTATGCCTGGTCAACAGGGAGTGGCACCTGGCATTGGTGTTCTTTTTTTTTTTTAATTAAAAATTTTTTTGAAGATTTTATTTATTTGAGAGAGGGAGAAAGAAAGGGGGGGTGGGGGGCTTGATCCCAGGACCGCCTGGGGCGGGGCTTGATCCCAAGACCCCAGGATCATGACCTGAGCCAAAGGCAGACACTTAACTGACTGAGCCACCCAAGGTGCCCTTTTTTTTTTTTTTTAAAGATTTTATTTATTTATTTGACAGAGATAGAGACAGCCAGCGAGAGAGGGAACACAAGCAGGGGGAGTGGGAGAGGAAGAAGCAGGCTCATAGCGGAGGAGCCTGATGTGGGGCTCGATCCCATAACACCGGGATCATGCCCTGAGCCGAAGGCAGACGCTTAACTGCTGTGCCACCCAGGCGCCCCACAGGTGCCCCTTTTTTAAGCTTCAGTAAAGAGGTAAATCCTGAGTAGTCTAAGCCAATTGTGGAAATAACATTCCTCTCGCCAGAAATTGGTTTAGAGAGAAATAATGAGATTTTGGTCAATGGGATAAAAGGGGAAATCTGTATGTTTCCTGATACAGAAACACATAGGAAGAGATGCCCTGTAAATATAGGGTGTTTTCTCATCTAATGCTATGCCCGGAACTGCAGCAACCATTTTGTCACCATGAGAAAAGCTGGGAACAGCCAAGAATACAAGCTCCACGAAGACAGAGATTTTTGTTTCTTTTCTGGTCCGTGTATATCCCATGTACCTAAATCAAGGCCAGGCACCAATAGTCTTCAGTAAATAGTCATCAAGTCAGGAACCCTATGACTGTTGAGTCACTGAACTGGCCAATTGCAGAGGGACGATCCCCTGGATTTCTTCTTATGTGAAGTAATACGTTTCTTTGTGGTTTAAGACATTTGAGTACAGTATTTGGTTATAGCTGAAAGCACCCAAATGATTCAGATAGATACAAACTTACAAGAAGACAAATCAGACGGATATACCGGCACAGGAAAAAGAAGCGTTCCTCAAAAAAAGATGTTCAGCTGAGATGTGGAGAAAGAGACTGGCCTGGAAGGACAGAGAGAGAAATATACACACACGTACAGAGATAAACAGAGATGGGAGAACATGCGGCTGGAAAAGAGAGTGGGACACCTAATACCTATTGGGGAAGAAAAAAATTTGGTTTGAAAAAATTAGAGTAATCCCTGTCAGAATTTGAAGTGTCTTAATTCCTGTCTGAATCTCAGGCAGCTGTCGTAGGTTATCCTCTATTTTTCCTTATTCTTTTTCTTTTCCCCAAAGATTTCATTTATTTAGTCATTTTTGAGAATGGGTGAGCACAAGCAGGGGGAAGAGCAGAGCAGGAGGGAGGAGGAAAGAATCTCAAGCAGACTCATGCTGAGCATGGAGCCTGACGCCAGGGCTCTGTCCCACAACCCATGAGATCATGACCTGACCCAAAACCAACAGTCGAACCCTCAACCAACTGAGTCACCCGGGCACCCCTATTTTTTCTTATTCTTTTTTTTTTTTTTTTAAGATTTTTTTTAAGATTGGGAGAGAGAGAGCACACAAGCTGGGGAGAAAAACAGAGGGAGAGGGACAAGCAGACTCCGAGCTGAGTGTGGAGCCCCTATGTGGGGCTCGATCTCGCGACCCTGAGATCATGACCTGAGCAGAAACCAAAAGTTGGACGTTTAATCAACTGAGCCACCCAGACACCCCTCTTTCCTTATTCTTAAAAAGATAAAGAACTGATTTTTTTCTAGAAAGAAAGTGGATCATATTTACAGAATTAAAAGTACATTTTCTTTTTTTTTTCAAGTATATTTTCATAGAGTAATTTCAGAACACAATTTCTTTTAGGATATTTTTAGTAATGTTAAGTGCTGTGGCAGTTTTGCCAGTAAAGGCATTTACTAATATGAATCAGTGTCTTGGATTGGGCAGGAGCTCGTCCAAAGCCGGAGGTTACCCACATGGCCTTAAAATAAATATCTGTGATGTTTCTACACAGTAAAGTGAAACAGATTATGAGAAAGAATAGTACCCGAGTCCCACCTCCACTCATGCCCTTTGCTTTCTTTACATGGACAACAGGCGAAGAATGAAGTGAGAAGTTTCCTTCCTTCCTTCCTTCCTTCCTTCCTTCCTTCCTTCCTTCCTTCCTTTTAAAAAAGATTTTATTTATTTATTTGTCAGAGAGAGAGAGAGGGAGCAAAAGCAGGGGGGAGCTGGAGAGGGAGAAGCAGGCACCAAGCTGAGCAGGGAGTCCAATGCGGGGCTCGATCCCAGGACCCTGGGGTCATGACCTGAGCTGAAGGCAGACGCTTCACCCACTGAGCCACCCAGGAGTTCGTAAGTGGGAAGTTTTCTGCACATGACATGCTCATTTTTCAACCCCAGCAAAGTGCACCTTTGCAAAAATTTACTAAAAACCTGTGTCCCCACCTGTTAGTATCTCTTTTCCTCTTGGGGTGGCTGCCCTATTCACCCATTTGTTAGGACAGAAACCTGGGAGTCATCCTTGATTGTGCTTCATCTTTACCGACCCGGTGCTGCCATTCCGACTCAGAAACGCTGCCATCGGTCCCCCGGCCTCCACCAACCACTGCTGTCTGGATAAGATGTCCTGGTCATCTCCGAGTATCTCCTGATTGCTGGGCTTGCCTTCAGCCTGACCCACCACCTCCCCCCACAGTTCCCACTGTACAGACAGCAATCTCTCAAACGTGGGGCTCTGCACCCTTTCCTGTCCCGCTCACTCCAGGTCTCTGAAAGAGTCTGTTCTCTGCCCAAAACACAGTTTCTTCCTTTGCCTAAAGCGAACTCTCATCCATTCCTCAGTTCTGGGTTAGGCTTCCCCCAGGGAGAGGGTCCTGACCATGCCGCCCCTCCCCCACTCCCAGGACACCCCCCCCACCCCAGCCCACGCAGACATGCTTCCCACTCACACCTCCTACCTGTACTCTTCCTGTCTTTGCAAGGGTTGCTTTCTAATTGCCTGTTTACTTTCTTTACCCTCTCACAGAACTTGAAGCTGAATGAAGGCACATTCCATTCTGCCTTGGTCAAAGTCTGTGATCGATGCCGGGTTCAACTTGGGTGAGTAAGTACGGGTTGGACGAATGAATGGGCACTGGCCCCACGCAAAAGAAGCAGATCATCCACACTGTGATCCATTTCTTGAACACCCCCCTAAAAATGTAGAAGGAACGTAAAGAGGAGTAGCATAGAGGGTAGCACAGAGATTTATAAAGATCAGCATTGAAACCAGACTTCCTGGGGCCTACTGTGACCTTGATCGAGTTACTTAACCGTTTCTCCCCTCTGTTCCTCCATCTGTAAAGTAATGGAACTTGCCACATAGAGCGGTAAGGATTAAGTGAGTTAATACATGGGAAATGCTTAAAATAGTGGCCAGTGAATGGTTAGTGTGGTGAGTGCTGGATGGTTCTTGACATAGCAGTAATGGGAGCAGGAGCCGTACCGCGTCATGAAGAAATGACGATCGCCAGGGGCACGTTCCTTCCCAACGTGCGTCCATCCATGTACACCTCTCAATTCCAAGCCAACCTCTTATGATTCCCACCTACTTCTTATAAAGTTCTCTGCTTGGCTGCAGCCTCACCTTGGAGGACAGATGCAACTTTATCATATTTCTCCTCATTTGTACGTTCTTCAACAGTTCTTGAGTATTCTAAGTTCAGATTCAATTCTGCATTTTTTTTTGCTTGCACATGCTAAAAAAGGGGGGGAGAGGAGGAAGGGGTTTCATAACTCCATTCTGAATAAATTTCACTAACTTGAGCAGTGTTTCTTCCTTTTGGAAACTGGTTTTAAGTTACCTTCATTTAAACAGTGCATAGATTTCATGCATAGGAACTATGGGGTTTTTCTGGAAGAGTCAAGCATTTGACCTTCTTTTCTGACTGTTACCACTTATCATCTTGTTAAATCAACTTGTTTACTTGCCTCACCCCATCGGGTCCCCTCACAACTCAAAGAGCCAAAGGGTTTCCTGTGATTTTACAGTTTTGGAGTATGTCATTATTACATTTCCTGCACTCTTGTCTCTTCATTCACTTTTCCTGCTTCCCCACCTGTGATAGTACTTGAGCCTTTCTTTTAAAAGATTTTATTTTTAAGTTCTCTACACCCAACGTGGGGCTCAAAACTCACAAATCCCAGGTGTCCTGTATTTGAGAATTTTAAAGATTTCTTCACCTTTTTTTTTTTCCCAGATTTTATTTGACACAGAGAGAGAGGCAACGCAAGCAGGTGGGGTGGAAGAGGGAGAAGCAGGCTTCCCACTGAGCAGGGAGCCCAGTATGGGGCTCAATCCCAGGACCCTGGGATCATGACCTGAGATGAAGGCAGATGCTTAACGACTGAGCCACCCAGGCGCCCAAAGATTTTTTTCATCTTGATGGACCCAATACCCTTCAGCCCTGTGAGGCCCTCACCATGTCCCGATCTTATAAGAGTGTCATTTATCTGAGAAGGCAGTAAACAGTAGACCCTTGAACATTGGAATCATAATTTGAGCTAAATACTAAATATCCCGAAGCAATGTTAACACTGGCTTCCGGGGTCCCGAGGAAGGACTGGGGGCAAGAGGAAGAGGAAGCTGGCCCAGGCACGCTCAGTGGGGATGGGAATGGGGGGGCTCTGGGTGGAAGAACCATGTGAGCGAAGGGCTCCGGGAGGCTGAGGGGTGGTGGAGAGGGCCAGGAGGGTTCGCCAGATGCCAGCTTGGACAGCCCTCGGGTTTACAAGCTTCTGCCACACCGGGCACACACGAACCCTTTGAGTAGACATTACGTTTAAATCCATCCTGGCCTCTTTTGAGGGGGCCAGCTGCTCCCAGAGTTTTGTTCTGGGAGTGCTTGCACTTAGTACTTGCTTCTGAAAAATAGGTGATTATTGACCTTGAGCAGAGTTGCTTCTCTTTTGTCTTTCTTTTTTCTTTTTGCACATGATGGGACTCTCAGGCAGCGACAGAGAAAGACATGGGGCGAGTGGGGAGAGGGAGACAGGACAACCACACACCTGCAAGGAATGAGGGCACAGGGGCTGTGCCGAGAACTGGGGACCCCAGGCCCCAGCACATGTGTGCTTCCTGAAGGGCGAAGTCACTTCACCAATCTCTTTCCTCATTTGAGGATGAGTCTGGTCACCCGAGGATGTAGTAAGGAACTCCTAATGAAAATGACCAGACATCTCCGATGAAAATGGGTTAGGCACCCAATCTGGTCTCATGCAGCCCAGCTGGCCACGAACGAAGGAGGCCGAAAGCATCTCTGCTGCCCCAGTCGGAATGGTGTGGGTGGCCGTGATCGGGAGCAGGGTGGGGGTGGGGTGGAGAAGGAATTTGCATCTTGTGGCTTAATCAGATCTGAAACCTAACATCCTGTTTTCTGGAGGTTGGGCACGTCAGTAGCTGAAGAAAGCCTCCTCACCACGGCCAGCCTCAGGAAGTGAGTGTCAAGAGCCTTGCAGATGGGAACCCAACTCCTGGGTGACCAGGCCTGCAGAGCGGTCCCCTCCCCCCCCCCCCCCCCCCCCGTATCCCGGCCGGTCCCCCTGCCCTCCCTATACCACGATTCTAGAACTCCAGACCTCAGCCCTCCTCTTCTGAGACTTATCAACAGGAAGTTAAGTCAGCTGGAACACTCTGTTCCCTTGACATCTTTGTTTTAATTCTGCAGCTGTGTTTCAGGCTTCATGAATTCTCTGTCTGGCTCTGTCTCTCGGGTCTGTCTGTGTCTCCGCTTGGTGATTTGCTCTCACACCCCTGCACCAAGTCATGGTGACCGTAAGGCTGGTGGACCGGAATGGGAACTGGGATGGATGAGAAGGAAGTGGGCTGGTAAGAACGCACTTTAGGGACTGTTACAGTACAGTTGATGAGCTAAGGAAGGTGACTGTTTGCTCGGGGATCATGACTCAGGAGACACTGTAAATACCGAGGAGGAATTCCTAAGTCATTAACACCGTGCACTGCCCTTAGCCTCCCTCCTCCCCCCTTCATGGTGCTTGTGCCTACCTCAGATCCCAGTGTGGGCATGTCCTCTTTCCTCAACATTCTAGAGTGTCTACTTGGTAGATGCCATACTCACTCTTATTCTCACTCAGGAAGCTTCTCTCCCTTCTTTCATCCCTAGTCAGCTTCTCACTTAAGGAACCACAACACAGCTCACACTTGCAACTGGACCCCATTTCGTCCTCTTAATCGCTGGTAGCTGCAATTCAGGGGTCCGTCCTTGCTGAATGTCTGAATTTTGTTCACAGAACACTGTTCTAAGACTCATCGGGGCATTCCTTCCCCCCCCACCCCCCGTCCTGGCTTCTTTCCCTTCTACTGCCTCTCATTCAAGTGTAAGAGGGAAAGCAGCTCTCAACTCAGAGACTGGGGTCTCCAAAGCGCCCTCATGGCTACAAGGAAAGGGGTGATTATTCTTTCTCCAAGTTCTTCTGCCTCAGCAGATCCAAGAAGAGTGTCCCCATTCATGGCAGTAGCTGGCCCATCAAACACACACATGTAAACGGCCAGCGTTGGTTTTGTTTATTTATTTATTTAAATATTTTATTTGCTTATTTGACAAAGAGAGAGAGAGAAAACGAGTTGGGGGAGGAGCAGAGGCAGAGGGAGAAGCAGGCCGAGCAGGGAGCCCAACGGGGGACTCGATCCCAGGACCCTGAGATCATGACCTGAGCCAAAGGCAGACGCTTCACTGACTGAGAGGCAGCCCTGCCAGGGTTGGTTTTAAAGGAGCACCCGAGGCAAAGGACTTAAAGCCACTCAGACTGGAGGTGTTTTGTCAATCACTTGAAACCTCACGTAGCCCAGAATACTGGTCCCTTACGTCTCTGAAATCCCCGCCTAGAGAATACGTACACAGATCTGTTGTCCTTTCTCCATTTCTATACACTAACTATGGATGATCCAAGAAGGAAATTAAGACAACAATCCCATTTACAATGGCATAAAAAAAATACCTAGGAGTAAACTTAACCAAGGAAGTGGTAGACCTATACACTGAATACTACAAAACATTGTGAAAAGAAACTGAAAAAGACACAAATAAATGGAAAGACATTATGTGTTTGTCCACTGGAGGATTTAAATATTGCTAAAATATCCATACTACCCAAAGCTATCTACAGATTCGATACACTTCCTTGTAAAATCCCAATGGCATTTTTTTTTCAGAAATGGGAAAAAAGGGGCGCCTGGGTGGCACAGCGGTTGGGCGTCTGCCTTCGGCTCAGGGCGTGATCCCAGCGTTATGGGATCGAGCCCCACATCAGGCTCTTCTGCTGTGGGCCTGCTTCTTCCTTTCCCACTCCTCCTGCTTGTGTTCCCTCTCTCGCTGGCTGTCTCTATCTCTGTCAAATAAATAAATAAATAAAATCTTAAAAAAAAAAAAAGAAATGGGAAAAAAAAATCCTAAAATTCATATGGAATCTCAAATTGCCTGAATTGCACCCCCCCGAAATCTTGAAAAAACGAGAACAAAGTGGGAGGCCTCCCACTTCCTGCATGCAAACATGTAAGAATGCTACAGTAATCTAAGCAGGTGCTGGCATAAAGAAAGACGCCTAGACCGGTGGGACAGAACAGAGAGCCCAGACGTCAGCCTTTGTCTATAGGATCAAGTGCTCTTCAATAGGGCACCAAGACTACACAATGGGGAAAGGACAGCATCTTCAGCAAATGTGTTATTTGGACAATGGGATATTCGCATGTAAAAGATTGAAGTTAGATCCTTACTTTACACTATATTTAAAAATTAACTCAAAATGGATTAAAGACCTAAACATAAGACTTAAAACCACTAAACTCCTAGAATTAAACACAGGGGAAAATCTTCACGACATTGAATTTGGCAATGATTTATCAGGTATGGCACCAAAAGAACAGGCGACAAAAGCAAAAATAGACCAATGGGGCCACATCAAACTTTAAAACTTCTGCACATTGACGGCAACAATCAACAGAGTGAAAGGCAATCCGTGGAATGGGGGGGGGGAAATGATAGCAAATTTTATATCTGATAAGGGGATTAATATCCAGAACATATAAAGAACTCCTACGGCTCAACAACAAAAACCGAAATAACTCAATTAAAAAATGGGCAAAGGGCTTGAATAGACATTTCTCAAAGAAGATACACAAACGGCCAGCAAGCACATGAAAGATGCTTAGCATCACTAACCATTAGAGACAGGCAAGTTAGAACCACAATGAGATATCACGTCACACTCATTAGGAGAGCAATGATAAAAAACACAAAGTACAAAACACAAGTGCTGGCGGGGATGCGGGGAAATTGGAACCGTTGTGCACTGCTGGTGGGAACGTAAAATGGTGCAGCCACTGTGCAAGATGGTATGGAGTTTCCTCAAAAAAACTAAAAATAGCGTTACTATATAATCCGGTTATCCCACTTCTAGGGATCTATCCAAAAGCATTTAAAACAGGATCTCAAAGAGGTATTTGCACACCTATGTCTAGTGCAGTAGTATTCACAATTAGCCAAGATATGGAAGCAACCCAAGTGTTCATTGCCAAATGAATGGATAAAGAAAATGTGGTGTATATATATGTATACAAACAACAGAATATTAGTCAGCCTTAAAAAAGAAGGAAAATCTGTCACCTGCTGCAACATGTATGAACCTTGAGGACATTATGCTGAGCGAAATAAGCCAGTCACAAAAAGACAAATACTATACGGTTCCATTTGCTTGAGATATCTAGAGTAGTCACAGTCACAGAAACAGAAAGTAGAATGGTAGTTGCCAGGGGCTGGGGGAGGGGAAAGGGAGAGTGGAGGTGTTATTCAATTGGTATAGAGTTTCCGTTTTGCAAGATGAAAAAGTTCTGGAGATCTGCTCTACAACACTGTAGTTAACACCACTGAACTGTACGCTTAAAAATGGTTTAAAGGGTACATTTTATTTTATTTTTATTTTAACCACAATTAAAACTAAAAAAAAACTAAAAAAGTTCGAGGGGAGTAGAAACATACATGCTCGAACATGTTTAATCATACATCGCCTTCGTTGGTCCCACACCTGTGGGTTTATGTCAAAGACCAGGCTTACGACTCACCGAGTAAAAATATCTAAAAAAGCATATTTAGCACCAACTAGGAAAACACCTTTATGACAATGAGGCTTCCACCTGTGATCTCGTAAGAAGGGGTGAAAACTAGGGAACTGAGACGCCGATCGCAGGCAGTCTCTTACGGAGAGTTTTTGCTAGAGTTGAGCTGCCTGATTTTCAAGGTCGTTCCTCACGTGGCGGTTCTAGGATTCCGCAGCACAAACTGGGCTGAGAAGTGGTGTTAGTGGTGCACATTGTCTCAGTCTCTCTGACTGCGCCATGAGATGAGCCGCTGAAGCCACGGACTGAAGCCTCCACGGGGTGGACAAAGTGTAGGACGGTGATTATTACCGTGTGTGTCTGTGGGTTGGCGGGGTCGATAGACCGGCGTTGGAGGAGGCCAAACGTAGAGCAGGAAGCAAGCAAAGCCTTGGAAGGGGAAGGACCCATGCTGTAAATCTTAGCATCTTTCAAAGTAGGAGACAAGATGCTACGTGCTTCCTGATGTGATGCAATAGGGAGGACACAGGGCCACCTATGATGCGACATTTGTAAAAGTACTTAAAAATTCAACCAGAGTCTAATCACGCTTCTAGTTCTAACTCCCAGGTTATATGGCATTTGGTTCGTGTATGACCCATGAGGACTTAATCAGAAACACCTGGAAGAGGCTTTTCTATAGATCAAATGAACTGGTTTCTTCGACAATTAAATGACATTTTTTAAAAAAGAGTAAAGAAAGGGAGAGAAGGAATTGTTCTCAATTGAAAGAGACTTAAGAGAAGTATCAAAATACAATGTGTGGAACTTCGTTGGATCCTGATTCAGATGCACCAATGGTTTTGAGACAGTTGGGAAAATTAGAACACAGAAGATATGCAGAAATCCATGTCACTTGTCTTAGGTGTGATAGTGATGTTAAATACAAAGGGTATTATGTGTCGGAGGTGTATACCCAAGTATTCATGGCTGAACTTCAGAGGTCCGGGATTTGCTTTAAAGTAGTCCAGAAAAAAAATGGTTAGGAGGATAGACAAAGCAGGGTTGGCAATGCACTGACCAGTGTTGAAACTGAGTGTATCACGTGGGAATTCACAGCGTTATTCTCTCTGGCTTTGTTTATCCTTATAAATGTCCACAATAATGGGAAGACAGTGAACCCACTCAAGTTGACTAGGTATCCGAAACAGGTCTTGGCGTTGAAGGCAGAAGGGACACTGAACACTTTGAGATCAATAAATACATCTTTATCCGCTCTATAGGTTTACTCAAGGGCCGTCTCCTTCATGTGGTTATGGCGAGAGTTACTTCATTCATTTCCTGAAAACTTTGAGAGTCAGCTCCATGACCAGGCAACGTAGCTAAACTCCCAAGAGAAGTGAGTGGCTCTATCTATCAAAGACAGGTGCAAGAATGTTCACATCACATTTATCCATAGTAGTACAAAACTGGAAACAACCCAAGTATCGAAGAACAGATCGACGGATTGTGTATCATTCATACCAAAAAATACAACTCAGCACAAAGAGAAACAAACGGCTGACACACACAACACAGGGGAATTTCAAACACATAACGCTGAGCAGAACCAGACACAGAATACAGCTGTGACTCAAGAACACGCACAACTGAGGGAGGGTGACAGATGCAGGATGAGAGCTGTCCCTGGGTAGTGGTATTGACTGGGAAGGGGCAGGGAGATCCTCTCGGGGAAATGGAGTTTTACATCTTGATCTGAGGGCTGGCGATGCATGTGTAAGAACCCATCAGCCTGGACATTGAAGACCAGCATGCTCTGGGGCGCCTAGGTGGCTCCATGGGTTGAACAGCTTTGTTCCACTCAGGTCATGATCCTGGGGTCCTAGGATCGAGCCCCGCATCGGGATCCCTGCTCAGCGGAGAGCTTGCTTCTCCCTCTTCCTCTGCTGCTCCCCCTGTTTGTGCGCTCGCTCTCTCTCTCTCAGATAAATAAATAAAATATTAAAAGAAAGATCAGTGTGCTTGTGCATTCTAGGGTATATAAAACTCAATTTTAAAAATACAATTAAAAAGTAGGAAAAGAGGGGCGCATCGGTGGCTCAGTCATTTATGTGTCAGACTCTTGATTTCGACTCAGGTCATGATCTCAGGGTTGTGAGATCGAGCCCTGCCTCGGGCTCTGTGCTCATTGTGGAGTCTGCTTAGGATTTTCTTTCTCCTCCTCCCTCTGCCCCTCCCTGCTTACTCTCTCTCTCTAAAAAAATAATAATAAAATAAAATAAACTTCTTTAAAAAATAAAAATAAATAAAAATAGGAAAAGAAAGAAAAAAAACTTTGAAGTGTTTGGAATTTCCAGGAGAGACCTAAGTGATGGTATAATTTAAAATAATTTTAGGGTCTAAAAACACCTAAGTTTCTGACTCTGACAGCAAGTCTCTTCTGAGGAAAATGCTGCCTGGAATGTTCTATAGTCCAGGGGTCAGGGAAAGGGTTCCAGTTCTACCCCAGACTTCCATCCTGCTTTTTCCCTTTTGCAAAATACATCAGCCCTGTTTACCCAGCTGTGTGCCCCAGTAGCAATTAAAGAACCCATTCTTTTTTCTATCTTGTTTTTTCTCTGAAAACATTCCTGGCAAATTCCTAATCGTCACCAATTCAATACACCAAGCCAAATGAAGATGTCATGTACAAAATAATGAGCATGCGGCCAGGGAAGAAGAAATGATTTGTTGTCGACAGTGAGGGGTTGGGGGAGGAGGGGGCGGGGCGGAGGGGGGGGGGAGCTGGGTGGCCGAGTTCTGTCAATAGTGCCGGACATACAGTAAGAAGACTTGGGTTTAAGTCTAGCTATTTCTCTGACTAGTTAGGTATTCGGGGGCAAACCATGCAACCCTGTCTCTTGTCATCAGTTCCACATTTGAGAACCGGGGGTGGCGAGCCTGCAGGTTGTCACGTGGACTAACTAAGATTGTGTGCACACGGGGCGGGGGGCGGGCAGCTCCTGTGACTCAGTACGTGGTGACTATAAGAAAAGAGGAGAAGGAAGAAACAACATGGCCAAGTTTCTTCTTTTCATCTTCTACTTGTCCCTTTTCTCTCTTCCTAACCTCCTGGTGTCTTGAGGGTCCCCAGACCCTTCCAGCGGCAGGCAGGACCCCACCCCCACCCCTCCTCTCAGGTGCTCCGCTGCACCGCCGAGACCAAGAGTTAGCGATGCGGCCAGTGCCCCCCCACCCCAGATGCCCTCTGCCAGGTGCAGAGAGGAATGAGGTGCTGCAGAGGTGACATTGGGATTAACGACGGAGACCCAAAGCAGATTTTTCCAGACTGCGAGGTCAGCAGGAGCAAACCGAAGGATACAGGAAAGTGTGCACTCTAGGGAGGGAAAAGCAAACTCCTGTGCGGCTGGGATGGTGGAGGAGAATGGGGCTGGCTTTGGCCATGCCAAGGACCTTGGACGTTGGTAGGAGAAGGGGCAACGCCGGAGAGTCTGTTCTGCAAGGGTCAGAATTGCATTTGGGGATGATGATTCTGGCAGCAGGTGGAATTGGAGACAATATGTTTGCAGACAAGGAAACAAATCAGAGGATCCTGGCCGCATGATGAAGACCCAACCTGGAACCGAGGGGAGGGGTTGAAAGACATTCCAAGTATCTTACTGAGGAGCTGCACTGGCGTGCAGGGCTGCGCTGGAGTTGCTGCGAAGAGCTACAGCTTTCAGAGGAGGGGGCTGGATTTATTGGACAAAATCACAGGACAGATGTCCAGATAAATTTGCATTTCAGATCATCAATGAATAATTTTTAGTATCAATGTGTCCTGTGCAATAATTCATCTAACGTTCGAATTGAACTGGGGGTCCTGGATTTTCTCTGGTAACTCGATTTCGGAATCATTTCCCTAAAATGCAGATCTGATTTGCTTAAACTACTGCTATCTTAATTCGATTTCCCTGGTAGGTAATCCTCCTGGAAAGAGACTGCTCTTATTAGTTAGAACGAGCGTTTGGGGGGCACCTGGGTGGCTCAGTCCGTGAACCGTTTGCCTTCGGATCTGAGGGTCCTGGGATGCAGTCCCACATGGAGCCCCCCATCGAGCCTCCCCATCGAGCCCCCCCCCAATCGATCCCCCCCATCGAGCCCCCCACAGGGCTCTGCGCTCAGCAGGGAGTCTGCTTCTCCCTTTCCCTCTGTCCCTCCCCCTCCACACTCTCTCTCAAATAAATAAACAGATAAAATCTTTAAGCAAAACAAACAAAAAACAACAACAGCAAAAGAGGGTTTGGGTCAATTGAGCAACACTAGTTTTCCTGTTCAGCTGCAGAATGAGCCTAGAGAAGAGCACTTTTCCAGCACCTTCTTTATTTTAGCGGCATGGCCCACCTGTGCCGTCATTTACTCAGTATGTTTTTAGATCTATGTTAAATTTGCTCATTTATAAATTAGTGTTTTCTTAAGTAATCATATCCATGAAATCTTCAGTTTAGTATGCTAGTTTTTTTCTGTACTAATTAAATAAACACATAATGATAAAATAACTTCTTTTTTTTAATCCCCATACTATAGAAAATTTGCATACACGCTTTGGGAAATTCCAGTAGAGCAGAGGGAGCTGGGCCGGGGGCTGGTCTGGTCTGATTCAGACCCTACAGGCCCGGAGCCCCAGTCATTGTCCAGACAGGAGGACGATGTCCCGGTGCGCTTGCAAACCTGTCCTTGACTCCACTAGATTAGAAGACAGACGAGCCCCTGATAGGAAATGGGCACGTAGGACTGCAGGTCCCCATCCAGGGTTCTCCTGGCCCCAGTGCCCAAGAAGAGCTGCGTGGGGACTGGTGAGCACCAAGAACTTGGCTTCAAATTAGTTGGGTTGAGGCATGACCTCCCCGGGGGAGCAACTCCCTCGCCAGGGATTGTAAGCCGATATCCGAGAAGACTGGCTGTGGGATTTGGACACAGACTGCCATCTACCTGCGTGCACAATGTCTGATTGTTCCTGATTTGTTTCGAAAACTTCTCCTGATAAGTTGGTGGCAGCTCAGGTTGGTGTCAGTCCCTGGGCTGTCCAACAGAGAAGTTTTCCCAGGTTTCTTGGTGGAGACTGGAGCCATTGGAATTGGGACGCCCTGAACTCAAACCAGCCGGCCATTCTTGCCCAGGCGCCGAGACCCCAAAGGTCTTGCCAAGAGCCCAGAGGCTCTGCTCATGATTTCAGCACTTCAGCCAAATAATGGTCTTCATCGTTGTTTTCCAAATGCCGCAAGGCTCCCTCCTCTCCAGGTTTCACTCATCCACTCGACTTGTAAAAAAACCCCTGGATTGTGTCAGCATTCCACTGGGCCCTCTGTCTGCTTATCAAAGTCCAGACTCCTTGGTGTGGGCTGATGGATGCCTGGTGTGCTTTTCCAGAGTGGGTTAGTGAGACAAAAACCAGTAGGGGTGGGGGAGGGGAGTTAGAGTAAATGTGAAGCTGCTGTAACAAACAGACCAAAATCCAATAACTTATACTAAGTTAGTTCTCTCTCACGTCAAATTTCAGGTGAGTAGGTCAGAGGCAGTACACTCCAAAACGGCTTCCTCAGCTCCTGCCATCACATCTGTATCCCTGCCATCAGGAAGGAGGAGAGCACAGGTTTTTGTTTTAAGGGGCTGGCCTGGAAGAGTGCACATACCACTTCTACTTATATTTCACGTTGGCCCAAACATAATTACACGGACAACTGTAGCTGCAAGGGAAACTGGGAAATGTAGTCCTTAGCTGAGTTGCCAGTGTGGGCAGTTAAGAACTTCTATTGCTGTAGAAAAAGAGACTAGACACTTTGCAGAACAGATCCCCAGGACCACAATAACTCTGGGAAGCTCTTGCACGAACTGAGAGGCCATTTATGTTTTCTTTAAGAAGTCTGGATTCAGGGTTGGATTATTGGGCTTAGAGCCACAGCTCTGCCTCTCAGGTGTGATCTTGGCAAGTTGTGTAATGGCTCTGAAATCTCAGTTTCCCCTTCTGTACAATTAGGTAATGATAATTAGTCTGCCCACTCACTGGGATGTTGGGAGGCTCAAACACACGAATGTCTTTGAGAACCTAGAGTAGGGACATGGCCACCTAAAAGCAGAACGCTATGTACTGCCCTGGGACACCCCGAGGTGGCTTTTTGTGTTGCTGTTTTTTTCACCCTAAACCACATATCTGAAATTTCCTGGAATGGCATTTCCCCTCGCAGGCCAATACCGTGGTATGTCCTAGTCACCTCCCCTGGTTAGCCTGCCCCGCCGTGGCCACGCATCTCTCCCCAGGCTCCTGGGCTCCTATCTTTCTCTTGAGTGATGGTTGTTGGCAACCTGCCCTATTAGCTCTTTCTGAGTTCTAATCACGTGTGGCCGATGAAGGCCCAGGGAGTCACTTCTTGCAGAGTGGATTTGGGTGGAGAGCCCTGGAACAGGACTGGCGGGGAGGAAACCAGTGAGCGGCCCCCAGCTTCCCCATCTGAGTGGATCCCCCCACCCCAGGGGCAACAAACCACAGAAGGCAACCTTGGCATGTTTTTGCAGCCCTCGCTGAGCTTGTACGACAGTCTACAGTGTGTGCTAGTGGTAGCAGAATCTGTCGTATCTATTCGTCTCTAAGCTCCTGAAGGAAGGCAGGAAGGAAGGGAGGAAGGAAGGGAGGAAGGAAATCTTTTCTCAGCATCTTTTGTATCACAGGCCCATAAACAACTTGCCAGCATTTGTCGCTCACCCAGCGTCACGGCCAGCAGGTATCATGACTTCCCTGTCGATAGATGAGGAGTCGGAGTTGGGACTGCCTTACCCAGGACCACCCAGCCATTAGCACAGGAGGCAGGATTTGAACCCAAGACCTATGACACCCAGGCTGGCTCTCTTTCTGTAAGGCCGTCATTATTTTGATTACAGTTGAGTGTGAAAGGCTAGAAATCTCCTGGTCAGTCCTTAGATCCTCCTCTGGGTACGAGCACGATTTCATGTCTGCCACGAGGACCCAAAAGAGTTAGAATAAACGGCATTTGTCACCATTTCATCTCCGACAGTCCCCAGCACAGTATCTGACATGTGAAGCAGGTCATTATAGTATTTCCTGACATACTGAAGTTGTTGGATTGATATGTTTTAAAAGAATCGTGGCTGCATTCCAAGAGTTGAAGGTGAAAGCACTTTGCAAAGCCTTCATGGGACAAGGGTCTTTATGCGGATATGACAAACAAGGGAAATCAAGGAAAGGGTTTTTCTGGACACAGCTGTTCATGCCCAGATTCTTGGCAGGCCCTGAGCAGGAGTTCAGCAATGGTCCACTGTGTCTGGTATCTGGGTCACACTGAGTCTTGAATCCGTGGCAAAAGCAGATGGCCACTTCCGGCAGGCATCCCCCAGAGGGCAGAATTTCCCATGAGGTTTGTGCATGGCAACCATCCCTCCTGGATTTTCTGGCATGGTTCAGTTTTATGTCTTTTGTTCAGAAGTCCTTAGAAAGGCACGTGCCCGGTTGGGTAATGAGTCCTGCTCTTGAATTTGGAAAATATGGTTATAGCAGGCACGTGGAAAGTGCCTTTTATTGCTTCCTGCTATAGATCAAAAGTAGAGGGGTTGGACGGCCCAGGACAGCCTGCTTTACCCAGGCGAAGGGAGGGACCCCAGGGCTCATGAATCATTCTGTTATTCTGTTGAGGTCAGGAAGCCGGGGGCAGCTTCCCCTGGAGAATGCCAACCGGGCCTGGAGCAGGGCTGCATCCCGAGAATGGAGTCCTAGAAAAGCTACAGCAAGTGATAACAGGAAAGAAGAGAAGCAGAGGCAGAAACTGCTAGCTGGATCTCATTGCACAAAGGAAGGAGGTGACCCAAGGGCTCCTTGTGACACAGGAAGAAGCACATTTGGGGAAGTGAGAGCTCTCTCTGCAGATCCCTCAGATTAGAGGCCTACCATGGGTGGCCCCAGGGCAAGCATGAGGTTCTTTTGTGGTTCTGGCTCTTTCCACACCCCGGGTGGGGTCACTGCTGGGTAAGGGTGCCTCTCACAAGCACTGTCCAACCAAGCCAAGAGCCTGTTTGGTTTCTAGGGTCAGTCCATTAAGATGCCCAAAGTCCCCATTCCGCCCACCCTTCAGCTCCCAGCCTGTTCGGTGACTCCCAAGGGTCAAGCTTTGTGCCAGCACTCAGGAGACCGGGGGTCTTATCTGGATTCACTAATCAGCTCTGAAACCTCGGGCCCATCACTTTCCCCCTCTAACCCCTGTTTTCTTGCCCGTCAAAGGAAGAGCAGCGAACACCAACCGAGCTGTATGGTGCTTTTTACTCACGTACTAGCCTGGTTGCTTCGCTCCGAGGTGACCCAGCCCCCTGACTCCACATGAAGAAAGCTGGAAAGTGTTAGTTTTCCTCAGTCCAGCAAAATCTTTTCGATTCTACACACTTCATTCATTCATTCATTCATTCATTCAAACATGTATTGAGCACCACTGTATGTCCGCACTGCTAAGTACCACCTAGTGTTAGCTTCTACTTATTGAGTCCCTCTAACGTGTCATGTGCTGTCTTGCCTGCTCTAGATAGATCTGCCATCCCATTTAATCCCCCCACGGCTCTAGGATGTGATACTTCCCCTTTTAGACTAAGAAGAATTTAAGCAACTTGCTCCATGTATCTTTGATTCTAGGTCAGACTCCAAAAGCGGTGTCTGGATACACTAATTCGGTGGCTGCAGAGACACGTGACATGCAGTTAGTTGGTTTCTGATCTTAAGGAGGTTCCAGCCAGCAGCCCTGTGGCAGAAGGCCAGCCCTTGACATTCGAACGTGTCCCACCCATTCCAGAAACCCTGGTGACCCTAGAACACACGGCCAACTCCTTTCTCTCGGAGCTCCTAGACCCAGTTCCGCAGACCTCGGTTCCCACAAGAATGTAAACTGTAGAAACAGCGCCCTCGTGCGGCATAAAAACAACATACATTTGAGCTTTGAAGCACTTTTAGTTTTTACTTTTTTTTCCCTCTTTCCTTCTGAGTCTTTGAAACATGCTGGGGAGAAATGATGACAAATCGCTACACCTGCAGAACTTGACCCAGAGGCAAATGACTAAGTGCTAGGACCAGCAGGAGAGAACAAAGGGAAGTGATCTTGGCATACCCTTGCTGAGTGACTTGATGTCCTGCACTAGCCTGGAAAATCGAAACTTCTGTTCTTCCAATCTGAGAATGATCCTCACTTCTTTCCATATTCCCTTTCTTCCTTTCTACTTGCTTTTTCATTTCTTCTCTCTTTTTCTTGTTTTCCATTCATTTGCTTTTTTCCTCTTCCCCTTTCTATTCTCCCTAACTACTCTTACAAACAGCTCTATGTCCCCATAAAACATAACATTGTTAGTTCTGTCTTAAATGTTATTCAAAAAATTTGCCTCTTCTTTTTTGAATGTGTGTTTTGGTGGAGAGGGTGTGCAACGAGGGAAACACTGATATAACAGAGAAAATCAGAGTTGGAGGGAGAAGATCCGTACAAATGACACAATGTATAGGTTGGGAGATAGGCTGTAGGAAAGCACGTGTAATCATATAAAGGTCAGGGGTGAGAGCCGCACAAAGTAATGCCCGCCTTACATCTGCTCGAAGTGGGTCACTAGAGATTTCATTGTGGAATCTCTCAGAAACCAAGGCAAAGAGGAATAAGTAATTATCATTGGATTTATCATATTCATTAAGTGAAAACAAACAGTTGTTCTTTGGAAAGACTATGCTTTCTGGTATCAGGACCTGACAAATTCTCCCCACGGGTTCTCAGGAGGGGAGGGCTGCTGCCCTGGGAGACACTCTCACCAGGGCCCTGCCTTAGCTACAGTAACAAATTTCCTCTAGTTGTTTCTTATAACAATGTTCAAAGTAAGGCTGATAGTGTAACTCTGGGGTATAGTTCAGGAAAAACAAAACCAAATGGGGGTGGGGGGTGGGGTGGGGGAGTGGGGATACAATATAATCCAAGCAGGCAATTCTCTGCAATGCTGATACATCCCAAGGATAAAAGTCAGAATAGCTACAAAAATGAGTGGACTGCTTGTTCTTAGCTAATCTACCACCCATCTTATTTCTCCGGACTGGGATTTTGATAAAACCGAACAAGGGAGAATATGAGTTTGTAATCTCTCAAAAGAACCTGTGTTATTGATGAAAAGAAGATTGTCGTGCTTGTAATAACTAAAAGGGAGAAGAGAATTTAGGGTCACATCCAGACACACGGCTGGCTGGTGCCCCACTCCAACTCAGCGGAAGTACCTAGAAGCTGAAGCCAAAGTCTCTTTCAGAAAACAGTTTGGGGTGGACGTCAGCTTATGAAAGAAGGAAAGAGGCACCAAAAAATTCTCAAATTTTCATGCGCGCAGAACCTAATAAGATACTTGTTTAAAATGCAGAGCCCTGGGACCCAGCCCCCAAAGATTTTGGTTTCATTGTTCTAGAGTGGATCCATGAATTGGCATTTTAAACTCTGAGAAACAATACGGACAGGACCCTGCCTTAAAGTGGGGCTGTGATAATTCCAGTTTGGAAAAAAAATAAAAAATTCAAAGCAGATGCTAGTGATCATTCGCTTGGACAAAAATCTCTCAATAAAACACCTTGATGGATGTTAATTTTAAACTAGAGTTTCCTGGTAATTCCTGTAGGACAAATTAGTTTAGAATGGTGCCCCTCCCCCAGGAACCGAACGTTCTAACCTGATGCATACAATTGCTGCTCTAAGCCAATTTTATGTTGGAAGATGTTTGCCAAAATCGATTTGATTTTAGAACAGATAAACTCAAGTCAGTAGGTCGCTGCGGATTGGGTTTGTCTGCACGTGACAGAAAACTCACAGTGACTTAAAGAAAGCTTAGCTCTGTCTCCCAGGAGTGAGTTTCAGAGCCTGGCAGTGCTGGGCTGGGCCCATGGAGTGCTCTGGAGTGTGGGGACCCAGGCTCCTCACACTGCTCTGGTCTCCAGCACGCGGTTGAAGGTGGTCATAGTTCTACATTACAGAGAGCAGGAAAGAAGAAGAGTGAAGACTGTTGTACCCCTTCCCTTTAAGGAACTTTCCAAGTTCGTACTCAGCATATCTGCTTACATTTCGGTGCCCAGAACTTAGTCTCGTGGCCGTGTCTAGCTTTGAGGATTTGAAGGTTTGGGAAATGTGCTCTTTATTTTAGATGGTCATGTGCCCAGCTAAATCTGGGGGGTTGATTACAAGAGGACGAAGGTGGAAAGGGGGATTGGGGACATCTCCCAGTCTCTGCCATAGTCATTTGTGGACACAGCTTAGGTGACAAGGCCTATCATTGGTTGAAGCTCTTTCTAGCGGGCAACATCAAAGCCATGTTACCTCTTTGAGGAAAAAGCCTTTCTGAGCTCAAGAACAGACACCCAGGCTTCCTTCTCATCTCAGAGCAAAAGCAGTTCATAAGATATACACTGTAAAGGTGATGGGTCAAAC
Organism: Ursus arctos; assembly: GCF_023065955.2. Lineage (NCBI taxonomy): Eukaryota > Metazoa > Chordata > Mammalia > Carnivora > Ursidae > Ursus > Ursus arctos. Next base: position 9,472,263 of record NW_026622874.1, on the reverse strand, counting down.
TCAAGCAGCACAGAAGATAAAAAAGTTCAAGTTCTCTCCTGCCACGGCCCCCACCCCCCGTCCTACCTTAGGGCAGTCTTGGTAACACTCTGGACGTTTCTTGTCAGACAAGATTATGTCTCCCACTCATACTTGTTTTATCAGCCCCCCCCCCCCCACACTTACCTTGACTTCTTTGTTTTGTTCTGTATCAGTGTGGGGTTTCACTGTGATTTATCACAAAGAGGGAGGCGGGGAGTCAGAGATTACTGATGTTAGAAAGTTTAAAGGGCTTGAGAAATTGCAATAGGCTCTCACAAGTTATTCCTCGGTATATAAACCAGGAAATGTAAATGGGACTAGGTTTGCTCTTTTTTTTTTTTTTTTTTCCCTCCACTTGACTCAAGGAATTTTCTTTATTCTGTGATATCGGATGGCCGGACAGCACCAGGAGACCTCTGTTAAGGAGAAGGTTCCGTGGAGGAGAGGACATTTTTCCCCCTCCTTTCTCCCCCTCCTTTTTGATCTGCTTATTTATTTAACTAATACCACCTTGTTGTGTGAAAGGCTCAGGATGGTCAAAAGTACAAAAACATTGAAATTGGGGTCAAAAGATGGAAAAAGGCACGCATTGCAAACCTTATACCAGTGGGCCAGGTAGGTGACAAAATGAGGAGGTGATCCAGGTGGGCCTGGAGAGGTCACACCCTTTCTAAGGGACAGCTCACGCTTCAGGCCTAGGCCACCTGACTGCATTTCCTTAGAGGATGACAGTAGTGCAAATTTCCTGATTTATAACTTTCAGAAACTCCACCTTTAAAAAGCTTCAAGCTGGAACCTTGGAGGTTAGAAGCTGCTTGGTGGTTTTCCTCAGAGAGGTGGGGACAACCAGGAGAAGACATGAGTGTGATTGCCTGGAATGTTCTGGGTCTTCATCTGGTTCCATGGGTGTGTGGAGTGTGTGAACATTTAATGGGGCCATGCACACGATTTGTGTCTTTCCTCTGAGATAAACAGGTAAAAGGTAAATTAATGTCAAAATAACTGCAGACCGGCTAAAGTACGTCTCTAGCCTGGATTTGATAGGTGGGACACCATTCCATCTTTTGAAATAAGGCCTCAAAGCAAGTTAGGTTGTCAGCGTGGAAGGGCAGGTCCCAGGGCCCTGGAGGGATTAACGGGAAGTCAGAAATAGACTTCGGAGCTTCCCAGCAGCCAGAGCAAAATGGAAAATGAAAAATATGGTCATTTATGGGGTATGTCAGGCCAAGGAGAGAAAAAGATAAATGAACACCCCAAAACACCTTCCTGGGCACACAAACCTGACAGAACATCTGTGAGCTTTTTTGTCCCTGGGTGAAAGAGGTTTTAATTATAGGCTCTGGCTTATTTTATGTTTTTTGGCTTGCTGGGCTGGAAAAAGAAATTTCTTTTTCATGCAAAAGTAAATACGTTATAGATGTATATAGAGATATTGTATATGTGTGTAATATCTAAACTAGGTTCTTACCACGACATCCCACACGGTCAGTGTGATTCCTTCTCATCCTTCTGCCTCCCCATGAGAGGTCACGTAAGCCTAAATTTTGTGTTTTAAATTCTTTGGCTTTTTAAAGACTTTTTATTTATTTACTTGAGAGGGAGAGAGAGAGAGAGAGAGGGAGAGAAAGCACAGCAGGGGGAGGGACAGAGGGAGAGAGAGAAGCACACTCCCCACTGAGCAGGGAGCCGGATGTGGGGCTTGATCCCAGGACCCTGGCTGGGATCATGCCCTGAGCTGAAGGCAGACGCTTAACCAGCTGAGCCACCCAGGTGCCCCTATTATTTCTCTTATTCTTAATCGAGCTAATAGATGACAGTTCAAAAGAACAATACTAACAATGCATTTGCTAATGCAAACTAATACATATTCATATAATATATATGCATGCTGATTCATACTTGCAGATACGTGAAGGAAGTGAGGGAGGGAGAAAAAAAGATTATTTGCATACTCTTGCCCTGCAGTCCAGCAATTGCACTCCTTGGTATTCACCCAAAGGAGTTGAAAACTTATGTCCACACAAAAACCTGCAGACGGACGTTTAGAGCAGCTTTATTCATATTGCCAAAACTTGGAAGCCACCAAAGTGTTCTTTGGCGGGTCAATGAACAAATCAACAGCGGGCCAACCAGATAAGGGAACATTGCCCAGTGCTAAAAATAAATGCGTTGTCAAGCCTTGAAAAGACACGGAGGGACTTTAAATGCAAATTACTAAGTGAAAGAAGCTCATCTAAAAAAAGCCACATACTGCACGACCCAAACTACATGCCATTGTGAAAAAGGCACAACAGTCGAGATGGTAGAGAGATGAGGGCTTGCCAGGGGTTGGGGGGCAGGGACGAGGGAGGGATGAGCAAATGGAGCCCAGAGGATTCTCAGGCAGTGGAAGTGCTCTGTGTAGTACCGTAAGGATGGGGACATGTCATCAGACATCTGTCCAAACCCACAGAACGTCCAACACCCAGAGTGAACCCTAACGTAGACCACGGACTCTGGGGGATTATGACGTGTTAGAATAGGTTCATCGATTGTACCAAGTGTGGCTCTCTGATGGGGTGTGTTGAGACGGGAGAGGACGTGCTCGTGTGCGGTGGGGGGTATATGGGAAATCTCTGTTCCCCTCAAGTCGGCTGTGAACCTAAAACTGTTCTAATTTTTTTTTTTTTTTTTGGAAGGCAGACTGCCGCATTCAGTGCCTCATTTGGCTGGGTCTGGAGTCTTGCAAGCTTGACTACCCTATGTTCTCCTACAAAGGGACCTTGAGAGCTTGTTAGGAGGTTCTAACAGGGGAGCCCAGCTACTCCCTTGACCAAAGAAGGATCCTTCTCTATTGGGGAAGGTCATCCTCTTCGACCAGACATGCAGCTTTAGGAGGGATGCACGTGGAGCAGGGAGGGAGGGAGGGGACACCTCCCCAGCCAGCCAGATCGGCCAAACCAACGGGGTGACAGATGTCACGGTCAGATTGCCCTCACATCCGACACAGTGGATCATTAGGACACTGGGAGCCGCCAGCACAATAAAGAGTTAAAATCTCTGTTTTGGTTTTCAGACCTGAGCCAGTTTTCAGGCCTAGAACCCCTTCATTGAGGAGAGGCTGAATCCTTGGGAGACAGCCCTGTAGCACCATGACGAGTGTACGTGGCAGTGATGCCCTCAGGAGTCCCCCCCCTCCCCCGCCGCCAACCGCACCACCAAAAGTAAGAGCTATTTAGTTAGGTAACTGTGCACTGAGAGAAGGGCAGTACCAAATATTTTGAAGACACAGGGTCCAAGTGGATATGATACCTGCAAACCTAGAGCATGACTTTGTCCCTTCGTTATAGTAGGGGCAGGTGGGGACCAGGTAATCAGTCATCCTGGCCTCAGTCCAGCTCACAGCTTCTCCCCTGGGGTCCACAGGCTCTTCCAGAGGTCATTTTCCCTGTCCCCAAATGTATCATTTGAAATGGCAGAAACCCTACATTGGCCTGCCTAGTGAGGTATCATAGTGGGGAAGGCCCCATGCAATGCCCTGAACGTGTTCCCTTACCCCGTCTAAGATAGGAGGGGCAAATAGTGGTGATTCACGCCATCCTTAAAAACATAAAGGATGTGGGATGGTGGTCCCCAACATGTCTCCATTTAATTGATCACTCTGGCCTGACAGGTGCCCTGGAGGCTGACGGGGGGTTGCAGCAAGGTCTACGGAGTCATAGCCTCAAGAGCTGCTGTGTCATACGAGCCCTTTGCTGGAGCGAATTACACTGGTCTGCACGTGGTATGTGGCCATCGGTTTAGATACGCATCCCTTTCTAGCCCTGTCAGAAAGGGGAATCTGAAACAGTTCTGATACACGTGGGAGTCTAAAGTATACATTCTTGTTCTTCTAGAACTTCCCTCCTTCTGTAATAATGGAGCAGAGGGACCTGGACTTTTGAGCCATGCAACACGGACATCACATTCCCCTGTGTTATTGCCGACATTGTGTTATCCAGACTCTATGACCAAACAATGGCTAATGCATTGGAAGAACTGTTCAGACCCATGAGTCCTACTTTCTGATGTTACCCCAGTGTGGGGGTGGGGAGCAGTTATGGGCTGGTAGGAAAGACTCCCCACCTGCTTTTGCTGGCATGGTTGGAATCAGCTTTTTCTATGGTATTTGGTTGGAGTCGAGTGATTACAGTCTAGAAGTTTCTGCCTTTCAAAATGATCCATTCGTGGTCTTTGGCTAAAAAGAACAGACTTTTTTGGGAGTTTCGTCCCCCACCTATGCTATTTGTGCCTCCAGGTTGCCAGTTCTTTTAGCTGCAAGTCTGGGACATATGAGACAAAAAAAAATTGAGAGAACCCACCACTGTGTCGTACTTCAGGTCCCACGACCTCTAGCCAGTCAGCCACCTTTTCTCCACCTTTCAGAGTCTTACATTTTTGTTTTCTTTTTTCATGTATATATGATTTCCAGAGTTTCAGTTGTACTTAAAGGGAGGAATAGGGAAAAGGAATAGTCCATCTGCTGGAATGTGGAAGTCCAGAAGCCTTTGACCCACGGAAATGAGATCCCACCACATGCCGTCGGCCCAGGTGATCCACTTTGCAGCACAAGAGACACAGAGTGGGCCCTTGCCCTTGGTATTCACTGGGTCTTCACAGAACAGAACGTGTAGAAAATGCCACCCTGAGAGATCCATGGGTTGCCCTCTGGAAGGCACAGCTGAGGTGCTGGGCTGGAGTTGATACCATGCAAGGATGGGTGTCATCCCCTGGACAGAGTGTACATTCCCTATCACCAGTCATTATATGGTACAGTGTCCCCAGCAGGGAGCCTACTTGGGTCTGAAAACATGGGGTAAAAATAAGAGAAGTCCTACTTACCATGGCTCCAAGTGGTCCCCTTTGGAGATGTGCCCTTCCTGCTCCACGATGCTGGGCTCTGCAAGTCTAGGAGTCTTGGCTCCCAGAGGGGAAATGTGTCCACCTGTCACCTTGGGTTTCTCATGCTGAGACACCAGCAAGAAAAGACCCTGATCATTAAGAGGAGGTGAATCTGCTAGTACACTGGGGGTAGAGAAGAACTCCTCCTTGTCAACCCTTCCATGGAGGGCTGGGGTGAGAGCAGAGTCGCTCATCCCGAGAGTGGGTATCTGACTTCTCCACACTCTTGACTTGCAGTGCCCTGGACGGTTGTCCTCGTTTCTGTTGTCCTATCTCATCTTGGCACCCGGTCTCACCACGGTGGCCCAGAGAGTCTGCGTGATGCAGCCCCTAGGCCCCACCACCGCTGGGGATGTTGCCTGCGATGGCAAGACACTTCCCTTCTGCCGCCTCGGCCATCCAGGCCTTTTGTGGTCAGGCTCTCCTGTCTGCAGAGAGCAGGCTGGGGGGGGGGGGTAGGATTGAGTTGCTAAGAAGATTTACTAACGCTCCTTCCTCATTTCTTCCCTGCAAGGCTTTCTCTATGCCTCCCCCTCGTCTTAAAAAACAACAGACACTTGTCCCAGATTGAGCATGGAAGCTCTGGGCGATTTTGTGTCCAGTCCAAGGGCCTGGTTGGCGGGGAACGCATTCAATTTGAACTTTCACTCCCCAGTGCTAGGGCCAAGGCCGCCACTCACACAAAGCCCCCATGAATGGTGGGCTAGTCAATGTTTAAGGATCAGCCAAGAAAAAAGAAAAGAAAAGAAAAGAAAAGAAAAAGCCCTGATGTGTAGCATTTACCAGTTTCCACGGTGTAAACACTCCCAACTTGGCCAAGCTCAAGCTGCGGCAAGGTCCCTAAACTCAGAGATGGAAGAGATAGGCCGCATTAGCCCTTGAGAGCTGGTACAAGCCGGCTCCAGAACACCACCGGCCTGTTCTGACATTCAGACTTCTTCTGGAAACGTCTCATTTCTCCTAATTTACTCCCTGCAGAGTTAATCAGCAGACCGGGCTTGAGAAGTTGGCCTGGCACAAAGGATGGATGGGTGGATGAAAGAATGAATGAAATCATTCTAGCCTGCTCTTCTATCCCGGGTGCACTGCCTGAGGCAGCCAGCCCTCACTGGAGAAGAACAAGTTGGTTTGAAAGGCACTCTGCACACAGAAAGGGGACCACACCTGCAGTCAGAAAATCGCGGGCTCAGGACCTGGCTCTGTCACGTAGTCTCTCCCCCACTGCGGCCAGGGCCCTTCATGGCTGGGAACTTCATTGGGATCCTCTGCAAACCCAGGCTGAAAAGACCCTGCTTATCAACACAGGGTTGTTGCGAGGACCGATTGAAATAATGTCCAGTAAGAACGCTCAAGTCCCATTGCACTGGGGGCAGCAGAATCAGGAATTTTAGGGGCGCCTGGGTGGCACAGTCGTTAAGTGTCTGCCTTGAGCTCAGGGTGTGATCCCGGGGTCCTGGGATCGAGCCCCACATCAGGCTCCTCTGCTATGAGCCTGCTTCTTCCTCTCCCACTCCCCCTGCTTGTGTTCCCTCTCTCGCTGGCTGTCTCTCTCTGTCAAATAAATAAATAAAATCTTAAAAAAAAAAAATCAGGAATTTTAAAAAGCTATGAGTCAGTTGGTAAGAAGACTCATGAGGAAGTAAAGCTTGATAAACGTAACTATAAACGCAGGGTCGGGGAGACAGGCATGAGGTCAGACAGCTGTGGGTTTGAAAACAGTCTCTACCACTTATTTGCTCTGTGACCTGAGGAAATCTCATCGAAAAAGGGGATATAATAATACCTACTTCGATGGGTTGTTACAGGAATTAGAATTAGTACATCGGCCAAAATAGGCTAATTATGTTCAATAGCAAAGAACATTCTAGTAAAATCCGGGAGTTCCAACAACAAAGGTGGATTGTTATTTCCCAGTAGTAATACATGTTCACTGTGTTCTCTGCAGATCGGCCTGGGGGTGGGGAGGGTCTGCTCTGCATGGTTTCAGGCTGGGGGTGTGGGGGGCACCGCAGGCTGCGTCGGTAGAGGCAGGGGAAATGGCCACCCTTGCCTCCCTGTCAGAACTTCCAGGCCCGGCCAGAGATTCAGCCTCCTTAAGCACTTTTCTTTTTACTTTCAATAAGAAGTCACTTAGACTTCTTATTTATTCCAAATAATCCTTAAAAAGAAAAAAAAACAACTTAAATTATTGTCAATGGCTAAAGGAAAACTTTCTTCTACTCACAACACTTCTGATTGCAAGTGTGTGTGGGGGGGTTTCCCACATCAACCAATTCTCCAACCCTCCAGGCACCAGCTGGGCACCCAGCAATTCAATTTTGACACCGAAACAACCCGCTTTAGCTCTCAGTAAATTCTCTCAGTACTTCATGCGTAAGCTCAGGTAAACATATTTAACGATTGAAGTGTTACACACATTTTAAGTGAGTCCCCTCTCAAAACAACACCAACCACTACCAACAAAACACCTCAGGAGGAGTTCCACAAATCTGTATTTCACAGTAGCGTCTTCACAGAACCGAGTTCTGGATTCTACGAACGACGCGTACCACCCACGCGCGTCACGCGCAAGCTGATGAGTTCGACTTGGACTTCAGTCCAAACCCTGTGGGTTCCTGAGTGATGGGAGCCTCTTTGTTATAATATTGGATTTTAGACCTGACTTGGGGTCATCATAAGCTGGGGTATGTCTCAGAATTCATAGTTTTTCAGATCTGAGAAAGGTAATAAGGGGCCCAGAGTGTCTGTTTTTTGTAACGTACTGCACCTCAGAGCAGGGTCTGCAGCAGTCCCCCACCAGCAAATAGCCTGTGAGAGCCCCTGAAGGACTGAGAAGTGTCCAGGGACGCCCTCTCACTCCCGTCCTCCCCAGCGGCTCCTCCCCTCTTGCACCTGACCTCAGCCCCTGACTTGCTCCTCCCCGCCCCTCCTGATGAAATCCAAGTTCTTCGATCCTGGCTGCAGACAAGCAGGAAGAATTCCTCCCCCCTCCAAGACCCACCTTTAACCACCTGTTCCCGAAACTGCTCAAGTAGGACCGATCCTCCCACTAAGTCCCTGCTACCCAGCCCCCTCCCCTTCTCCAAGGCAGAACACTCCTTTAGGGGCCTCTCAGGCCTGGAGTTCTAGAATAAAGGCTTATGAAGATGGTGCTCTAGTTGCTTCTTTTCCAAAATATTTGGAATTTTGCGGTGAAAGCTAGGTGCCCGCACAGGCCTCGGAGTGGGTAAGAACTATGAAGAAGCCCCCGCAGGTTAAGATGTGCTGCCAGTGGGGGCGCCTGGGTGGCACAGTTGTTAAGAGTCTGCCTTCGGCTCAGGGTGTGATCCCGGCGTTCTAGGATCGAGCCCCACATCAGGCTCCTCCGCTATGAGCCTGCTTCTTCCTCTCCCACTCCCCTTGCTTGTGTTCCCTCTCTCGATGGCTGTCTCTATCTCTGTCAAATAAATAAATAAAATCTTTAAAAAAAAAAAAAAAGATGCGCTGCCAGTGACTTACAAAAGCTTGCTGTTTTCAGAGCCTTTCGGATTTTGGAAAAGAAGACAGGCGATTGAGGAGCCGTATTGTATATCAACATATGTGGAGATCGAATGAGCTAGTCCAGGGGAGTGTTTAGAACGGTGCTGGGCGCATAGAGCTTAGTAAATATTGGCCATGCCGATCATACTCAGAGGGTTGGGGAACAAAGGAGCTGTTGCTGTGGGAGCTCAGACCCACAGGTGTTCAGAGTGATCACAGTTGAGAGCAACACCGTGGGAGAAGGCATCCTCTCATCCCTGCACCCCAAGAAACGATGAGGGGAGGGTGCTGTTCTGGCCACACCCACACTCCAGCCCCTGGAGTTTGCAATAGAGAGCCTACGGTCCGGTCCTCAACAGCTCAGATCAAAGCTCTGAATGCAGACTGTCCATAGAGGGCTCTGGTTTCCCAGTAGTTAGATGATTTAGTTTTGCACAAGGCAATAGAAACAGGATCAGCTCCATAGCCTGAAGAATGTCCAGAATTCTTGGGCTTTTCACGGGGTGGGGGGGTGGAGGTTGTGGGGTTAGGGGGGTAAGGGGTTGTGGGGGGTGGGAGGACAGATGGACACAAGGATGGATGGAGTATGTTCCCGTGATAGACATAAGTTGTGATCTTAAATCGTACTCTAAGCTGAACACACTACAGAAGTAAACCCAGACCGGGGCGCCTGGGTGGCGCAGTCGTTGGGCATCTGCCTTCGGCTCAGGGCGTGATCCTGGTGTTCCGGGATCGAGCCCCACATCAGGCTCCTCTGCTGGGAGCCTGCTTCTTCCTCTCCCACTCCCCTGCTGTGTTCCCTCTCTCGCTGGCTGTCTCTCTGTCACATATATAAATAAAATCTTAAAAAAAAAAAAGTAAACCCAGCCCAAAATCGTGTAAATATTGCCCACGATTTAATCACCCATTTCTTCATTCCTCCAGCCATCAGTGCCTGAGCACCGGCTGTAGACCAGGTGCCAGGGGTGCCCAGGAGGATTCTGGACGGAACAACACGGAGAAGGTCCTTGTTCTGGTCTGAATATTTATGTCCCCCCCCCAAATTCACATCTTGGAATCCTAACACCCAAAGCGATGGGTGTTGGTCTAAGTTGGTCGGACTAAGTTGGTCCTCTTCTCACGGAGTTTCCATTTTCGCGAAGAGGGTGGACAAACATGGCTATTCGCTGTGGTGAGTGCTAGGGAGAACACAAAGCAGGGTCATAGAGCCAGGAGGGACTGGAAGTGACTGTTCTGGAAGGGGTGGCCAGGGAGAGTCTCTCTTCATGAAGTTATTCTTAAGCGTTGAGGAGGCCGAGAAGAAGCTGGCTCGTGAGGAGCTCAGAGGAGTGAGCTCCTGGAGTTGGGAAGACAGGTGGAAGGGCCCTGAGGAGGCAAGGTCTGAGGTGTTGGGGAATGGCTATGAGCCATGTGGCTGGGCAGGGGCGGAGCAGAGGAGCTGTGGCTTGAGAGGTCAGCAGGGGGCAGCCCAGGTAGGACCTTGCGGGCATGCAAAGGAGTAACGAGTAGTCACTGAAGGCTGTGAGGAAAGAAATAATATGCTCTGATTACAATTCATTTTTCCTTTTTAAAATTTTATTTATTTATTTGATAGAGAGCGAGAGAGGGAACACGATGAGCTCGACATGGGGCTCAATCCCAGGACCCTGGGATCATGACCTGAGCCGAAATCAGGAGTCGGACGCTTAATCGACTGAGCCGCCCAGGCACCTCTATAAGGCGAAGACTTTGAAGGGCTTTTAATTCGTTCTAGTTACCATAGCTGGTATTCTAGTAGTCTCCCAGTTGCTAAATTGACCTCCAAAATCAAATCACCCCTATCTCAAAACCTGTGATTGTTCAAAATGAAGGACATGACCTAATAAGTAGAGTTTTCTCTATGGTGCAAACGCCCCTTACCTTAAAAATAGAAACATGTATCAAACTGGGTTAGTAATAATGCGTGTGAGGACCCAAATGACACAGCACCTCACGTACGAGCCACATAATGTCTTGACAATTCAATTGTGTCTTGTCACTACTTAGCTCTCATTTCCCTTCTTGCTTTTGGGAAAAACTATCAACAGCCCAGCATTCCCTATCTCCCCCCACCTCTCCTCGTTACTCATCCGCTTGCTTGGTAAGTGAAGATTTTGCCACCGAGCCTAAGCCTCTTGGAGGCTGTAGAGAAGCTACACGGGGATTCAGTCCAGTGGCAGCACTTGGAGACCTTGACCAAAGCCAGCTTCTCGTTCTCCGCATAGCTTCTTGCTAGCTAGCGCGTGCTTTTCCCTTTTGTCTGATGACAGCTTCACCTACATAAGTAGCTTCTGTTTGCCCCGAGACACACGTGCCCGGGTCACGTTAACAGTAACGCGCTAGGTTTATGGTCCTCAGCTGCACCCATGAGAGTGGGACCTGCCCCCCCTCCAAGGCTTCCCATCACCGGGGAGTCTCGCGGGGGCTCACAAACGAGCTCACCTCCACTGCTGAGGCCACCACTACCCATAGAGGCATGAGGGCCCTTCCTCTGCTGTCCAAGCCTTTAGTGGAGCCACTTTCGGGGACGCCGTGGTGTCAGACCCTGCAGACCTGGGCACCAGCCCCCCGCTGCCAGGCACCGTCCAGGCAGGGGCTCCAGGGTGGCCAAACGTTACTGCCACCATAGGCACTTTCGGTTTATGTGGCTGAGGGTTTTTTAGTCTCTCCTTCCCCTTTCCATCATGTTCCGTCTCTAGACTAAGGCATGAGGCCGGGGGAGGGTTCAGGGTTGGGCTGGAGGTTGAATGCACACTGTGGATGTTTTCTGAGGTCACACTGGCTGTATTCGTAACTGAAGGCCACCGTGGTGTGGCTGCCACAACCCCGTGTACCTCTCCGGCCCACTCACATTCTGTGTCAGTCCCCTCCCCTCGAGTGATAGGATGTCACTCTGAGAGTCTAGCGAAGTCACAGAAAGACTCCGGCTTCCATCTTGCTGGCCCTCTGTCTCTCCCTCAACCACTTGCTTCAAACCAGCTGCCAGGATGTGAGCTGCCCTATGGAGAGGCCGAGTGGCGAGGAGTGGGGGAGGCCTGCAGCCAGCAGCCAGCAAGAAACTGAGGCCCTCAGTCCAGAATGCACCAGGGGCCGCATCCTACCGGTAAGTGAGCTTAGAAGTGGACCTGTTTCCAGAGGAGCCTGGAGGTGACTCTGGTCCCGGGCACCAACATGCCCATCGCCCGCCATTGGCTCTTCACACTCCCTTCATCTCACGACTGCTTTTCCCAACACACCACGTCTCCTTGCGCAACTGCGTGCGTTCTACTTCCTCCGTGTAGAACTCTCCCCTTCCTCCTCTCCCCCAATTTCTCATTGTCTGCCAAGCTGCTATTTATCCTTCCAGTTTCACCTCAAGATTACCCCTGATATGAAGCCTTCCATGGGCTCCTTCCTCCGTGGTCCCTCGGCCCCTGGTGGAGTCATCCACGCAGCTCTGTGGTAGTGACCCAGACACATGACAAGGACAACACTGGGTGAGACGGGCAGCGTGCAGGGGGTTCCTGACCAGGTTCAAACCCAAAGGTGAAGAGAAGAGAACTATTTCCTGGTGGGCCCGTGGGGGATGGAGTGCAACTCAGCCCGTTCACATGAAGACAGAAAGTCCAGATGACACCAGCAGCTTCTGGACGGTGGACCCAGCCACCCCTGGCTAAGGGTGTTCCCCGATACTCCAATGAGGAGGGTGTGCTAATTAAGAGCTGAAGCCCCTCGTGTTACTCTGGAGCGTTTGCATTTAGTCAACCTCACTGGCTACTGTTGATTTTAGGAGGCTCTGTGTGCAAAGAATTCCATCGGATATTACTAATTCAGTCAGGCAGCCATTTGATAAATATTTATTGAGCGCCCACTCTGTGCCGTGGGAGTACAGGGGTGGGTAAGATAAACAGCATTCCTGCTCTCCTGGAGTTTGGGTTCCAGCAGGGGAGACCATTAACAAGTAACTAGATAAATAAATATGCAGTTTCTACAGAGGGTGACAATTGCTATGAAAGAAATGAACAGTGTGGCCCCCTGGAGAGTAAGTGGAGAAGGCCTCTCAGAAACAGAGGTCAAGGAGGCACCTCTGGGGAGTGCATCTGAGAGGAGATCGGGGGACAGTGAGGTAGCTGCAGTTGAGAGGTAGCATAGTTGAGAAAGGGCACACCGGGCACAGGGAACAGAGAGTGCAAAGACACTGAGGAGAGGTGCTTAAAGTTAAGGGCTTTGTAGACCTCATTCTTTTTTTTTTTTTTTATAAGATTTTATTTATTTATTTGACAGAGAGAGAGGCAGCAAGAGAGGGAACACAAGCAGGGGGAGTGGGAGAGGGAGAAGCAGGCTTCCCGCTGAGCAGGGAGCCCCATGCAGGACTCGATCCCAGGACCTTGGGATCATGACCTGAGCCGAGGGCAGACACTTCACGACTGAGCTACCCAGGCACCCCAGTAGACCTCATTCTTAAGCTCAAGTGCACGGAGACCAACTTCCAGGCACCTGTTTTGCAACGGAGCTATACTAGGGCCCATTGTTATTTTGTACACCAGCAACGAGAGGCATTGCAATAAACGAAAGATATATTTCTTGTCCTCTTCCAAAAACGTTATTGTGAAACTTACTAAAGGCCCATATTTTGCCAGTGTTAATAGATTATAGAGCCAACAGAGGTATCAGATATCATCTAATCTAGCTTCTCATTTCAGGTGAGAAAACTGAGCCCCGACAAGGTGAAATGGAAGTCCTACGGTCCAAGGTCTGATAGCAGCAGAGCTGAGATTAGAACTGCAAATGTGAAATGATGTACGCTCTTTCTTTAACAGGTTAAGCCAGTTACTCAAATTACTTTCATTTCTTTTGAAAATTATAAACCTGATTTTCCTCCTCTTAAATTTCCCCCTCTTTAGTTTTCCATCTAATTTGAAGGTCTTCCAAATTCAGTTGTTAAAAAGGGAACCAGCTTTGATGGAGGGCTGTTCACACTCCTGTTCCCTGACTGTGAAAGCAGTGCTTGTAACATCCTTTGGCTGCCAGAGGGAACTGAAAACTCCTATTCAGAGTAAACAGTCTTCTTTCTGTACGCAAGTTCTCCCCGAGTAGCCTGAGAATCTTCTCGGCTGGATATGGCTGAGTTTGAGACAGAAAGCCAAGGCACGGTGCCCAAAATGCTCCTCCTGGAAGATTCTTAGCTGGAGCGAAAGGAAATGCTATTTACATGGCGCGAGAGGGTCAGTAAGGGTGAGAAATGCGTGCAACCACGGACCCCGCGGATGACTTAACAGCTCCCAAAACTGGTTTCAATAATTTCACATTTGTGCATGGAATACTGAGGGTAGACGAACAATCCGTTAGTGTCTCTGTGTAAGAGACTCCTGGGCCAGGAAGCAGCTTGTAAAGTCGTAAACTTTGGGGCTTCTGTCCTCTACCACCAGGACCCTTGCTGCTCTTCGGTGCAGATAGTGAAGCAAACGGAAAAGGGGAGCATACACAGAAAGTGCAGCATTTCTTCTCACACGCCAAATATCCGTATCCAAAGGTATTTTAAGAAGGTGTGTGCGTGAAGACGCCAGTCTTCTAAAAGGATGACATAGGCAAGTTTCCTCATTTCTCGAAGCCTCCGTTTTCCCATCTGCCCAACAAAGCAAACTTCACATTTCGGACAATGTCACGGTCCTTAAAGATCCCCAAGGGGAGGGGCGCCTGGGGGGCTCAGCCGGGTAAGCGTCTGATTTAGGCTGAGGTCATGATCTTGGGGTGCTGGGATCAAGCCCGGCCTCAGTATCCCCGCTCAGCGGGGTGTCTGCTTCTTCCTCTCCCTCTGCCCCTCCGCCATTCGCGCTCTCTTCCTCTCTCTCAAATAAATAAAGAAAGAAGGTATTAAAAAAAAGAAAAGAAAAGAAAAGCGGCTGGGCGACGGTAGGGAGGCGGATAAACAATTCCTGCCCCAGCAGGCTGCCCAGCGCACAGTGGGTCCCGCCCCCTCCGCCCCCCGGGCTCCGATTGGCCCCCCGGAGGGGGCGGGACCAGTCTGCGCTCGGTGGGCGGGGCCGGGAGCGCCCGGCTAACCCTCGACCCCTGGCGGCCGCGGGCCTGCGGACTGTCGCTGGAGTCACGGTCATGGCCGGCCGAGCTCGCGGGTCCGCGCGCGCGCTGCTCGCCGCCCTGCTGGCGCCGGCGCTGGTGGCGCTGCTGGTGACGCCGGCGCGGGGCCGGGGCGGCCGGGATCACGGGGACTGGGACGCCTCTGCGCTGCTGCCACCGCTGCCGCCCCGCGAGGACGCGGCGCGCGTGGCCCGCTTCGTGACGCACGTCTGCGACTGGGGCGCACTGGCCACCCTCTCCACGGAGCAGGCGGTGCGCGGCTGGGCCTTCGCCGACATCCTGTCGCTGAGCGACGGGCCCCCGGGCGCGGGCAGCGGCGTGCCTTACTTCTACCTGAGCCCAATGCAGCAGTCCGTGGGCAACCTGCAGGTGAGCCGGGGGCGGCGGGGCCAGCCTTCCGACTGTCGCCGCAATTCTGCCCGGGAAGGAGGGCGGGGCAACTAGAGGGAAGAATTTGCGCGTGGCCCTGAGCCCTGCCTCTAACCTCCCGCGCTGGCCCGGCCGGCTATGCGGCATTCCAACTGTTGGGCAACTACCTGCGGGAATTTCACGCTCGCCCCCGCCGCTGGGGTGAATTCTTTGCCAGCACCTACCGGCAGGACTTTGCACCCCTGAGTCGTCCTGGGGCACCGTGGCGCTCTTAAAAGTCTTACAGGGTGTACCCTTCCTTCTGAATTAAGAATTTTCCTTTCAGCAGCAAGAAGCTAATACACAACATCGTGAGTGATTAATGCAGCCCCTAGGCCTCCGGTGCGCATTACCTTCCCTGGTAAGGAGCAGAACTGATGTGAGGTCTTCCGTGCTCACCCTTCGCCCAGCTTTTGTGGCAGGGCCAGACTTACAACCCTCTGATGGATCCGTGCTGTCGCAGCTGGTGTCCCAACTGGACAGCTTGAGGGGGCTAGAGCCATACGGAGTCCAGGAACGGGCTGTGGGTGAAGAACTTGAAGCTTAGACGGGTTGAGTGACTGGCCCAAAGCCAGTAGCCAAACTGGAATTTTGTGCCAGGTCCGTCTGCCTTCAAAATACAGGTCACAGAATGGTGGCACATGACCTGAATATGTCCCACAGACCAATTTTCTTTGGCCCACAGAGTTCTGTTTGGTTTTTTAATGAATTTGAGTTACGGTAGCCCGCTCCCCCCCCCCCCCGCCCTCCTTCTGCGATTTCACTTCGTAGTTTCAGCTACCTGAAGTCAACTGCATTTCAGAAGCACATGATTTGCCTTCTGAGATATTGTCAGATAGTCTATAGCCTGGCGCCAGGTCACAAAGACGACCCCACTTCACCTCGTCCCGTAGGCATTTGATCATCTCTCAGCATTATCATCAGACGAGTGAGTACAGGACGCTTAGATATTTTGAGAGAGAGTGAGCGCATTCACCTAACTTTTATTGCAGTACGTTGTTAAAATTGTCCTATTTTATTACTAGCTATTGTTGCCAATCTCTTACTATAACGTATTTATCAATTAAACTTTATCACA
The DNA here is from genome assembly GCF_023065955.2 of Ursus arctos. Taxonomy (NCBI): domain Eukaryota; kingdom Metazoa; phylum Chordata; class Mammalia; order Carnivora; family Ursidae; genus Ursus; species Ursus arctos. The sequence continues at coordinate 9,456,221 of NW_026622874.1, read as the reverse complement.
GGTGTGTGTGTGTATAGGAAAAAACAATCTATATAAGGTTTCAGGCATCCATGGGGGTCTTGGATTGTATTCCTTGTGGGCGAGGGGGGACGGGCCAGTGTAGTTACCAACGTTTGAAAATTGAGATTTCAATTACAAATCTAAGTTTTTAGTTTCTTGGAAGATCTGTGCCCCCTGGGGACCTGAATTGTCTGAGCAAAAGCAGAAACCGCTGCTCTTTTGAAGATACACGCACCTCCGTTCACCCTTTCCTTCTTCCCAGCCCACCCCACTCTCAGACATTAGCCCAAAGCAAGCTCATTCCACTCAGTCAGCGATACTCAACCTTGGATTGAGAACCACTGCTCTCCACGATTATATTTAAAGTCTCGCTGATATGGTGATCTGCTTTGTAGGAAGGAGGAAAACTAAGACTCAGAGGTGCGGGGACTCACCTGTGCCAGGTAGAACTCCAGGCCAGGTCTTTGGCGTGTCTAGAGAGACCGTGTAAGGAAGCTCTCCAGGATTTTGGGTTTCCATGACGGCAGTGAAAAGGTGTGGCCACATCAGAATTAGTCTGACTCTGATTCCGTCAGTTAGCCAGTCAGGTTGGTTTCTACCTTCCCCTTCTCCTTCTGACCTCTGTCCTCCCCCTGTCACGCTGCCCACCAGATTTACATGAACGAAATACCACGCAGCATTGCCTTCTGCCCAGAAACCCTTAACCACGTCTGGCTGCCGGAGCTGCGTAAGATTCACTTGGGATGCTTGTTTGTTTGTTTTTAAAGATTCTATTTATTTATTTGACAGAGAGAGAGACAGCCAGTGAGAGAGGGAACACAAGCAGGGGGAGTGGGAGAGGGAGAAGCAGGCTTCCCGCTGAGCAGGGAGCCCGACTTGGGGCCCAGTCCCAGAACGCTGGGATCATGACCTGAGCTGAAGGCAGACGCTTAACGACTGAGCCACCCAGGCGCCCCAAAACCTCTCTTTCAAGCAGATTGGGTTTCTCATTACTCCCAACCATGTGCCACATTTCCCCAGTTCTGTTTTTGAAATTCCCTTTACCGTTAATACGTCGTCCCATTTCTGTCCTGATCCTGATTTTGAATATCTTTTAAGGCTCTCTGTCGTGTCCATATTACTCCAGGCTATGTGGACATCTCCTTATACTAAACTTCAAATACACTTAACGGTACCATTCACTTGACAATTAGTTATATACGGCCTTCTCATCTCTTCTGTGTCATTTTACGTTATTTAAGTTTTGTTCATGTCTGACTTTTCAACCAGATTATAAAGCCACAGAGAAAGGAGAGACCTTTTTTGTTTTGTTTTTGTCTCCTATGGCTCCTTGCCTAGTAGCGCACAGACAGTGAATGTCTAGCTAAATGATTTCAAGGAACTCTTTTTATACTCATTGTTTTGATAGGTCACCATGAGATGGCAGAATTTTCCACACAAGCCACTTGGAGTTTAAAGCACTAAATGCAACGTGTGACTTTTGCTGTGGTCTGTCAACAGTGCTTTTCACGAAGCTGATTTCTGAATAAGAAGGAAGAATTTTGCTTTCTTCACTTTTTGAGTCTAAGCATTCTTCTCTTCTTGCTAAAACAGGAATGAAGAACTTCTCCATTTTTGAAACGACATGACAATTTCTGCTAGCATGAGATAACCAAAAAACATGATTCAGCAACTTTCTTGCTTAAATTGTACAATTAGCTAGTTGAACAACTGTGTATTTTTATGCACTAGTTTCATATTAGAGTCTAACCCTTTAGATCTTTCAGGGAAGGCTCTAGACCAGCCTTGTATTTGGGTGATACTGTAATAGTAATTTCTCTGGTGAATATGAAACAGATTAAGAGTTTAAGAAAAAAAAAGTGTTAAAATAATTCTGAGTCAGTTAATTTGAAGTATGGAACCCTAGCCCCTGCTTTTTGGGAGCAAAGGTCAAGATCAATCTCTACCCAACTAGTAATTTTCTTAAGTGGTAGGTGGTGTTTTACAATTCATTGCTTCCTGGAAGAACGCTCAGCTCTAAGGACAGTGTATATGTGACTTCTGACGTTTATTACCTCTCCAGAGACAATATCTCACGTGCGAGGATCTTTATGTTCTCTCTACAGGAGAATCCACATGCTTCGCTGACCATGTCCTTGGCACAGACTAACTTCTGCAGGAAGCAGGGATTTGACCCCCAAAGTCCCCTCTGTGCTCACATCATACTGTCAGGAACTGTTACCAAGGTGAGTAGTTAACGAGAACAGAGACTGGTTTTAGAAGAGCACCATCTACTAACAATGAAAGGAGAAGTATCTTTTTTTTTTTAAAAGATTTTATGTATTTATTTGAGAGAGAGAGAGAGCACGAGAGCACAAGCAGGGGGAGTAGCAGAGGCAGAGGGAGAAGCAGGCTCCCCCCTGAGCAAGGAGCCCGATGCGAGACTTGATCCCAGGACCCTGAGCTGAAGGCAGATGCTTAACTGACTGAGCCACCCAGGAGTCCCAAGAAGAAATATCTTAAGAATAAAATGAAAATGATTTGTGATTGAGATTCAGAGTGAGAATATGTTCTAATCTGTACTTTCATGAAAACTAGAGGCCTAAATCGGTTGATGTCATATAGGTGTTCAGTAAGGTATTTATGCAGAAAATGAACGAGTGTTTGAAGGTGCACCCATGTGACAGCTGCTCGGCTCCTCTGTAAGGAACATCTGTTCCGCCAACAGCCCTGTGCTGTTGGCCATGTTGTGCACTGCACAGGATTTCCCACCTGTGGGCTCCTTATTTTAACGGTGGCTTAGGGCAGAGAGCAGGCCACATAGGCTGAAAGAGGGGTACCTGTTACTAAATACCAGACGGGGATTTAGACGGTGGGGTGAATGCTGCAAGGCAGAGGGCAAGGTGTCATGGCACTGCTCCGACTGCTGAGCCAGCAAATGTGCTTCTTGACCTTGTCAGTCACGGTTCCCGCAGACAAGTTCGCTGAACGGTCTGGAAGTTCTGTGTGGACGCATCTTCGCGGCCGCATTGCATGAGCCAGAGAAATTGAGGGAGGGGCGGCAAACGCTCTTGAGCGCCACTGTGCTTCTTGCCGAGACCTTTACCCTCTGTGGGTTTGCACCCTTGTGTTGAACACGTGCTTGTTCCAGGAGCTGGGTGCCGCGTGACACGGCGTAGCACCCTAACATTTTCTTACACCCCCGTGCCAGTTCCTCGGCTCGCCAAGAATGACCGTCGGGCGATGGTATTGAGACGGTTTCCCACTCCGGTGTATCTGTACCAGCAACATCGGAGCTCTGGGATGTTTTCCACCTTTCTGCATGCTTCTTTCATTTTCTCTTGAGCCCTTAAGTTTAAGGTCAGGGTCTGTAACTAAATCACCTCTTCCGGGTTCCTCGAATGCTAGAACCACCCATCCGTAGCAGGGGAGAACGCAGACCGTTGTTGGTATGAGTCGTTCGTGTCACGTGTGTCCTTCAGGTGAATCAGACGGAAATGGGCTTTGCCAAGCAGTCACTGTTTGTCCGACACCCTGAGATGAAAACCTGGCCGTCCAGCCATAACTGGTTCTTTGCCAAGTTGAATATAACCAACATCTGGGTCGTGGACTACTTCGGTGGACCAAAAATAGTGACACCCGAGGAATATTACAATGTCACATTTCAGTAAGTATTTACACATCTTTCTTCTTTCTAATTCTGCAACTTTGACTAGCAGTCCTCAGTCTTTTAAAGCGAGGGGGGGTCTTAACCGTTTCATGTGCCATGAGCCGACCCTTTGAGCAAACTGGTAAAGCCTATGACCCCCCTCAGAATGATATTTTTAGGTGTATAAAATACATAGGAAATACAACAGAAACGAGCTATATTGAAATACATTTATAAAAATAATTTTTAAATGTGTGGTGCTGTAATATGTTGACTTTTTAATAAACACATTAAGTAAAATTTAATTGTGAGCTTCTAACATCGCCGTACTTTCTGAGTAGGGAAGACTGAATATTCTGCGGCATTTGCGACAACTCTATGTGATGCGAGAGTCTCTGTGATTTCTTTATTTCTGTTGGTGACAGTCACTAATACGCTGTCACCCCTGGGGTTTGTTGCCCGCATTCATCACTGAAGGAAATGATAAATTTCAGGTAGAGCTTAATGAGAATGAACACATCTTTTTTCCATCCAAGTTCACAAGCCCCTGAGCTCTGTCTACAGGCTTGAACACCAGGTTAAGACCTGGTTTTAAGGCGATGCTCTGGGGCCCCGGCTGACCTGTGATGGCCTTTTTCCCATGAGAATCAGACTTGGGTGCTTCTGGACTGTGAGTGGTCCCCATCTGAGTCTGTGTGCGTGCGCGGCCTGGGGCCCATCAGCCCCAGTGCTGTGAGTGCTGGGGGGCCTTGTGGGGCACCCACCAGGAAGCAGACCCTTGGGGAGGGGGGAGGTCGATGCCCACAAGGCCCCGAGAGAGAACGAAGAAGAAAATAGCCTGAAGATGGGGAAAGGACAGGAAAGAAGGGTGTGATCGGATCTTTGAAATTAGGTCAGCGTTCAAATGAAGGAATACAGAAGTCTGGGCTTTTCCCCGGTGACAAGGTCGGTGGCCTAGCTGCCATCCTCCAGGCCCAGCAGCCTGTGCCAACAGCAGCAGCAACCGCTGCTCGTGCGTGGGGAGCGTTTGTTGCTGGCTGGGCGCTGGGCCGGCTGCTTCGCGCTCTGAATTCTCCCCACAAGATGCCAGGTCATGTCTCTTTGGCTGTGAGCTGGAGAGCCGATGCACAGGAAAGTAAGAGGCTTGCCCGAAGTCTGACAGCCAGCACGTGTTGGTGCTGGCATCGAGACCCCAGCATTCTAGCTCAGGGCCCCCACCTTGCTTCTAATCATGCTGATAGCCTGTGTCTCCGGTTACCTCTCCGCTAGCTGGCCGGGCTGCTAACCCGGTGTCATTCACACGAAGCACTTCTGCTTGGGACGACTGACTGCTGTTTGCAGAGATCAGGGCGATGAGGCGAAGTTAGACCTGTAGACTGTAGCTCACTTGGGGGCGTGTGTTCTCAGCGTTTCTTTATTCTGTGTCTTTTTCTCTTGTAGAACAGTTCCACACTGAACTACTGACTTCCTGTCCCCACTGTAAATTTCTTTACAGCGAAGCTCGGGTTTTATTGATTGATTGATTGATTGATTGATTCATTCATTCCCAAACAGGGCCTAGGACAGTGCGTGGCTCACAGCAGGTGCTTAGTAAGTACCGGCTACTTGTCAGGCTGGTAATTTGAGACAAAGATGCCCGGCTTCTTTGTTTGAAGGAGGAGCCCAGCAGTCATGGCCTTTATTTTGCTTCTGAGCATGCAGGAGAAGAGGCCCAGGCCAGGGGTTCTCTTCTGGACTGACAAAGCTGCCTTACTTTACAGGGATACAGAGGCAGCAATGACAGCATTATGACCTGGCAGTGAACTGTCCGGGAGGATGGCCAGTAAGATGATAGGCCCACTCTGCAAGGTTCAAGTTTACTTTTACAAGACGTGACAATCTCTGAAATGCGGTTATTTTTGTATAAATAACATGCCGAAGGGCAATGCTGGCTTTAATAACAAAATAAAAATCTGCTTGCCTGTAAGTCTCTGCATTGAAGAAGTGAGTAAAATAGATAAATTTGAGGTTCCCATTTTATTACGCAGACTCGTGAGCCTTTTCTGCCGCTCAGAGATAAGAGGGAGCATTTCCCTGTCCTTTTGAGAGGAGGACCAAAGTCTAGACAGGGTGCGACCCCTTCTGAGGCAGGACACCAGAATCCTGGGGAGAGGCAGCCTTAAAGCTGACCTTGAGAAACTCATCTGACTGTTGTCCGTTTCGGACACTTCAGCGCCGCCCATCCGCGGGGCGCCCCAGAGGCCTCGACCGGCGCGTGTGGGCATCAGCGTCACAGGGGAGGGGTGCTGGCTAAAATGAAGTCTCCAAGGCCGGACCCCAAACCTGTTGATACCAGAACTCAGGCAATTCTTCAGCACTCTGAAGTGGCTGAAATCCACTCAAAGTCCTAAACTTCTGGATCAGGAGGTTCGTGAATCATTCCCTAGAATGATGACCTTGTAATTCCGATCTGTCAACTCAGTTTAATGACATAATTCTTCTTCCTCTCTCTTCTCCTCTCCAGGTGAAGCAGAATGTGGCGTCTTTAACAGCACCGGGACGTTGTGTAGGATGGCTCCTACAGACCTGGAGGCTTAGTGTTTCTCTGCAGAACATTTCCCAGATCGGTTTGTTGGCTTTGCTTGCTTGCTTGTTTACAAAATAGAGTCGCACTGTTCCTGGATTTCTTGGAAGACATGGTTGTTAGAATTTGTGTGTGTGTGTGTGTGTGTGCGCAAATTTCGAAGCCATTTTCATAGAGGGATCTCTTTCATTATGATCAAGGAGGTTTTGTTCCATCCGTTCCAAATATTTTTCCGATGGTGCTCCTCGAAGAGGAGCCAGTGCCAGATTTAGATGGCCCACTGGCATTGGAAGGTACCGGAACATGTGTCCTTAATTCCTGGAAGCCACTGTCCTGAGGAGAGGGCCTCACTCCCTTGTTGGCGGGCTGGCCTGTGTGACCCCACACGTGCACATGCGTGGCTGGGCCAAATCCTGGTGAGACGCAAATGGCACTTCCTCTTCGTGGTCCGTTTGTGTCTGAGAGTCCTGGGTGGTGTTGATCCAACATAGGGCAAAACTATTTCTTATAAAGAACTCCCCCCCCCCACTTTTAAATATAAAGTGATAATTACCTAGAATAGAAGTGGACACTTTATAATCTGTGTCCTACACTCAAAACTCATGCCTACATACACATACACATTCTTTTATTTTATTTTATTTTATTTTATTTTTGTGCCCCTAAATGGGCTTGCAAAACAAAAAAGGATGCAGGGAATTTTGTAGAAGTCATTTCTGGTGTTCTTTTGTAAGTAAAGTGTACCGGACATCGACCAGCTTAAGCCAGGCCTCAAACCCACTGCCCCGAGCTGCTCTGGGTTGCTTTCTGTAGCTTTCTAAATAATGCTGCTCTCAGCAGTGGCCTCAGCTGCTCTAAATCTTTAAACGGCTCCCATGCTGTTACTATCTAAGTTGGGTCATGAGGGAGAAGATACCATAAAAAAAAAAATCACATTCCTTCAGAAAAGAAGAAACTGGTTTTATTATCTATATACGTTAATTCAGAAGATGCTGGAATATCCCTCGAAAAGAGGGGTGTCAGAAACCAAGCTGCCGAATCCTTAAGTGGCTAAGAAAGGAAGATGAATACGAGTTGTTATATTTTAAAACTACAAAATGAATTTACCTAAAACCCAGCAAACAGCTTCTGTTTAAAGAAAAATGATTTATATTGAACTTGGGAAAATAGGTTTTTCACTCAAAATAATTAAAAGCATTATTTTCATGAAATGTGTTGGATTTGTCTTCTTACACATAGATGTTAATGTTTCTTACACTTGTGCTGTCTGCTGCTGAAATCCCTTTGGATTTTTATTTTAGCCCATCTTCAGCGAAGACCACCGCTGGCTGGCTGCCTTTAGGGCCTCGGGTGCCGAGCTACCGTGTGGTCGAATTAGACTGAGGGTGTGTATCTGGTTTTCTCCCTTTACTCACCGATCGTGAGTTTTATCTTCCTCATTTGATACTATGTAAAGACATATCTATATTCAGGTAAGATCCAAGTGTCATTTGGAAAGTCAACCTCTATGTCCCAGCAGGTGCCGGAGATGCCTTCACAATTAGAGATGATGTCTCTGTTGTGTTCCGACTGACCACCAGAGGGCACCGTAGACCACTTTTTATGGAAATGCTGGTTTCGCGTCCGCGGAGCTGCTCAAGTCCCTAAGAATGACAGGGTGGGCCAGGGTTAGGGGTGGATGGCCTTGATGAGATGACGCTGGGGTAAAGGCAGCCCAGCAGGGGCAAGAGGAAAAGCAGAGGCCTGGTCTCACGCTGCTGCTGCTAGGCTTTCATGGATTTACCACTTCCTCCACGTCATTTCCTTCGGGGCCCCTTGTACCCCACCTGTGGCAAAAGAGGGGCAGAGCCCTTGCCGTTACCAGACGGGATGCGTGTCTCAAATGAAGACTGGCTTTGGCACAGAGAACAAGGCAGGCCCTGATCAAGAAAAGAGAATTAAAAATAGAAAGGGAGTGGCTGCGGGGCTGAAGCTGCTGAGCCCAGATGGTCCTGTTCGGCGGATGTTTTATTGGCTTTGGGGCTGTGCTTATTAGGTCCAGGCTGTTTGTCTTCACAAGGCCGTGGCCAGTAATTAGCGTTTTTGTTCTGTCTCCTAGTTCAGGGTCAGATTCCTTGGAGGCATGGAGTGGGGTGGAGAAAACCCTTTATGAAATGAGGCAGGGTTCAATGAAATCAGCTCATGAAGAGCCTGACCTGAGGTTGTTAATGTCATGTTTCCCTTCTTAGTGATATTCACACTGCAGGTCACAAAGTAATGGAAGAGCAGAGTCTGCTTTCCTATCATGGGGCATGTTTTCAGTTTTAGTAATAAAAAAAAAATAGCATTCTACTGTTGTGCAAAGCTGGTAGGTCACTATGTTTTAGGGGAATTCCACACTGTCATTTCAGAGCCAAACGCTCTGAAATATTCCTCTGAGAAGACCATTACAGCTTCAGTCCTTTCTGGAATCAAAGGAGGGATAAATCAACCAACAAAACTGGATATTTTTCTTAGTTTTTTTCTTAGTATTTATTATAAGATAGAGATCTGTATGGAAAATTTTTTCAGGTTTAAAAATTCATAATCTCACCAGTCAGCCTGGCTGCGAATATTTCGAGGTGTTTGCTTCCAATTTTGGCATCCATGAAATTTTTAAATATAATCAAGATCATGCTGTGTATGGATCGTGTATCACACTCTTTCACTTAATCATAGGCTTGTTATGCTACCAGAAACCACTCTCGAGGATGGCTTAGACTGGCCGCAGAATATTTCATCAGATCCGTCTCCTCGGGCTACCGAATAATGGTCTGTATTAGGGCTCTGTTGCTAGTGACAGGAACCCTAGTCAAAGTAGTTTAAGCAAAAAGAGGAGTGCATTGATCTTAAAATATTCCTTTAGAACTGTCTTCATCTCCTGTCTCCTCTTTCCACTGTGTTGGTTTTAATTGCAGCCAATTTAATCTTACAGCAAAGAGGCTACATCTTTCCCGGCGAGAGAGCCGTTCCAGAATCATCGCAGTGTCCGGGAACCGGCTGCCCTCATTGGCTGAGCTGGGTCACGTGTCCTTCCCTGCAGGTGGGGGTTCAGCTCAGCGCTGGTCAGAACCACAGGGGCTGGGAGAATTTTGAAGCAGGGCTTCTGAAAGAAAAGGAAAAGTTAGGCTAACAACAGGGACACCGGACAGACAAAAGCTAAGTGCTGTTTTCACTTTCTCCGGTTTTTATACATTTAAGTGACTGCCAATTCCTCCCTGCTCTAAGAGAAAGCTCTTTCTGCATATATTCCATATCTCTGTTTATTTCCTTAGATTCCCAGCAGTGGAATTACCGAGCCAAAAGCTGTCAGTACTTGTTCCAAATTGCTCCTAGGAGTTTATGTGAATTAGTCCTGCAAATAGCATAGAACAGTGCAGCCCCAGGGCACTGAATTTAACAGGTAAAAATAGAATCGTTTTATTTTAATTGACAACTCTTAGGTCACTGATAACATTGGACATTTAAAAACTCAAATACTAGTCACTTTTCTTTCCTTTGCTTCAAATATCAGTTGGCAACCCATAGGTTGAGTTTTCTCAAAAATAAAAGATATGAATGTCATAGCACTTAATTTTACAAAATAAGCTCATACACAACGTTTTATCTCATCCTTGCAACAAGCCCAAGAGGTAGATGGGACACACATTATTTTCCTTCCTTCGGGGAGGGAATTGGAGTCCCCAGATGGTTAGCGTGGGGGCGTTCACACTGTCACATGTCACACTGGGTCCTTTAATCTAGCTCTAAGAATCCAGTGACCCCTCAGCTGCTGGTTCATGGGTGTCCTTTGAAGAAATGTCTTGCCACTCATATTAAAGGTGTGTGGTATAGAAATGGCACAGGTCAGGGGCGCCTGGGGGCGCAGTGGGTTAAGCGTCGGACTCTTGGTTTCAGCTCAGGTCGAGACCTCAGAGTCGTGACATCGACTCGTGTTGGGCTCTGGATTCAGCACAGGGTCTGCTTGAGACTCTCTTTCCCTCTCCCCTCACCCCTCCTCGCTCTCTCTCTCTTTCAAATAAATCAATCTTTTTTCTTTAATAAATCTTAATAAAAAAAGAAAAGAAAGAAGAAACGGCAAAGGTCACGTGTAAGAAGAGTCCAGATCTCACAGGTAGCAGCCTGACATCTCTCGGTGCAGGCAGTGTCAAGTACAGGAAAGGGTGTGAGCTCTGGAGCCAAAGGGCTACGTAGGCTGGAATCCCAGCTCAAGCTTGGAGCGAAGGGGCCTCAGGCAAGTGCTCGGCTAGAGGTCCCCTCTGTAAGTCCGGTGATGCCTAGACTGGGTGGTGGTAATTGGCATTTGTTAATCTCTGTCATGGTGTGGGATAGCCATGGATGGCTGGTCACGCTTCGGAGGAGCAAAGAACTAGCCATTTTCTTGCTAATAATGTTGCAAGAAGGTTACACCGGTCATGCCTCGGTCACTGGTCTCCACCGTGCATTGGGGGAGACCCCCCTCACCCTGTGCTGGGTGTGTGCCATGTCCAAACCTAGGAGAGGTGGGAAGCTCTGGGGTCCTATGGTGAAACCTGGTGAGACGTCAGGCCCAGGGGGCTCGGAGCCAGAAGAGCCCGGGGACCTCAGTCTGACACGGCAGTGGTTAGAGGTCCCTGTGGGGAGCTGCCTTCAGCTGCCCAGGGAAGGTCGCCAGAGCAGGAAAATCCTGTTCAGCCCTCCCATGCCAGGGCCAGACCCACTGCCCTGCTGGAGTTCCGGGCCCCTGTTTGTCTATTTTAACTATCTTACCTTTCTCCTAAGCTGGTGACTGTCCTATGGAACTGTAAAGGTCTAGCGTGGGGACCCACCTGTCCCTACGAGGCAGTTCCCAGAAGTGGGCTCCCTTCAGACTTATTCCTCGAGCAGGTAGGACACGGGCCTGGATTGGGGCCGGGGTGTGTGTGTGTGGGGGGGGAGTCCGGCCACGGACAGGCCAGGCTGAGAGGGGACTGCCAAGCCACCAGCTGCCTCCATCCCATGCAAGTTCAGTTCGTCCTTCCCCTTTGCAAACGATCAAAATGCAGTCTGCATGAAGTCAGAGCCACCCCAGTGCCATCGGATGGGGTGGAGCCCTGCAGACCGATGGTAGATTGTGAAGCTCTAATTGGCTTTGTTGAATGATTCATGAATCAGGCAGCGTCTCATCCAGCAAGTAGAGGGGAGCTCCCAAGAGCTACACAAAATGGGAAGCTTTTACAGGCAGAAGGGGGCAGAGACAAGGAAAGGGTGGATTACATCATCTTTCTTTGGGGGAAGAAAAGGGGCTATGTGGCTGATTACCTCATTGGTACTGAGCAGAAAATTCCAGACTGACCAGTTAAGACTACGTTCCCGGAGAAGGTTGAAACTGTAATTAGGGTAGGTATTAAGCCTTGGTCTGGTGATGTGGGTGTAGCACAAGTGACTCCATTTTGCACCTGTGATTCCTTTTAACACCCTCATATGGAAGCCTGGACACAAGGCAGTCGCTGGCTGCTCCTTTAGTCAAAATGGTGCACGGGGTAGGTCACAGCAGGCAGGGCTAAAAGGGGAGGGACACGAGAGAGGCAGGAACAATTATCTGTAAATATAAGGCCGCTTACTGGCCTTGTGACCTTGAGCAAATGACTTCATTTGTCTGAGTCTCCCTTTCCTTACCTATAAAATGGAAACTGTACCAATTTTGAGTACCTTACTGAGTCATCATGAAGATTAAGTATGACATATACGTGAAAGTGACACATGCATGTGGGCATCCCCATTAAAGCAGGAAAAGGTCTGTTTGCGGTGGAACCTCCTTGATTGTCAACAGTGATATGCAGTTAGAAATCACCTCCTCCCATGATAGCATCTGTTCAATCTGACCCGTATCCCAGCTTCTTTCCGCCATCAGCTTGTTTCCGCCATCCCTCGCCACCTTTGACGATCTTTCATAGCCTCGTGCGGTCTTCCCATCATTTCTTTCTTTCTTGTGTGTTTGGATATTAGGCATGCTTTTCCTCCCTCATATCTCATTAACGAAACAAAATTTTGTGACTTAACTTTCTTCAGGATGGATAATTTGGGGGGTAGGAAAGGGCCCATTAAGTAAAGCTCTTACAAAGTGGACTCAGGCAAAATTGGGAGTTTGCAAGCACGTCTTCAATGGCCATGCACTTTCAGCATCTGTGATAGTTGAGGCCATTTCAGTCGTAAGGTACAGAGTCAAAGTTCTACAGCTTAAGAAAAAGTTATTGGCTTATGAAATGGAAAACCTGTGGGCAGGCATTCAGGTATGGCGTGATCCAGGTTGTCCATGGATGCAGTAAGTGTCTGTTTTTACACATCTCTTGTTTTGCTCTCTTCTGGGTTGGCTTCATTCCCAGGCAAGATTCCTCCATCTGATAAGAAAGATTCCAGGCATACCTAATCCTCACAGAAGAAGAAGGAAGGAGCATCTTTTCTAATAGCTCTTCTTTGGGAGACAGCATCATGAGACCGCCTCCCGAATTTCCACACTTTAGTGTATATGCCCTGTATAATCTCCTTGATTATGGGAAGGACCTGGGCTATGATGAGATATCACTCCTGCGACTGCAGTATGTTATCGTGGGTGGGCCTGACCTAATCAGGTGAACCCTTTAAGAGCAGAGTCTTCTCAAGCTGGTTGCAGTAGTCAGAGATCTGCTCTGGTTGGCCCAGGAGAAGGCAAACATCCATGTTGTGAACTGTCTATGGGGCCACATTCAAGTAACTACAGGTGTTCTCTGATCTGAGAGCAATCTTGGCCAATAGTTAGCAAGAAAATTAGGACCCCAGTTCTATATTTGTAAGGGAATAAATTTTGCCAATAACCCCTGACCTTAGAACAGGTTCCTGAGCCTCAGATGAGAACTGCCACCCCAGCTACCCTATCTCGATTTCAGCCTCATAGGAACCTGAGCAGAGAACCTAGTCATGCTGTGCCTGGATTTCTGACGGACTTTACTGTGAGATAATACATTTGTGCTGTGTCCAGCCACCAAGTTTGTGACAATCTGTGATGCAGCAATAGCAAGCTAACGCAACTTCCAAAAAGCTCAATGTCTAAGTTGGGAATACTTGGTTGCAATAACAAGAGCCCATTCTGAGTAATTTAAGCAGAAAGGAAATTTACTGGACCGGTGTTCGTAGACTCACAGAACAGGAGCAGGTCCTGGGATGGATCCAAACAGAAGAGGTGAACAGGGGGTGTTTCCAGGTCTTGTTTCACTCTTTCAGGATGTGAATTCCAGGGAGAATGTAAATGATTTGCCTTATCTGACAGTTTCACCAAGGCTGTAATCAAGGGAGAGTCATTGGTTCTTCAAAGCAAATTTGATGGAGTGACATTGGCAACACGGCTGAGTAAGACATCCCTTATTTACATCACAGCGTCAGTACCAATTTGGCCTCCATCCATGGATGAAAGAGCCTTTGCGGGAGCAGTGGGATCCAGCACCACATGCCAAGGGACCTGAGAGAAGCCTTGCCCACCTGTGCATCAGGTAATAGGCCCACAGACCTCAGTCCCACCTGTGGACCCTACAGTGGCCTAGGAACCAACTCCTCTCAGCCATCATCTGGGAGCCCCTGGAAAACACTGTCTCAGACAATCCTCCACAGAGAGAGCCTTTGTGGAAGTCCAGACACCAGAGAAGAAGTTCCAGCACTCTGTTGGAACAACAACAACAAAAAATACGAGTTTGGGCCCCTTGGGGGTGGTTAAGACGAACGGGTTGAATTTATTTCTATCATCCCCCCCTCCCCCGAGGTGGCACAGCTTGGGGCTGAGATCTCTGGGCCGCTGTGATTTCTCCTGTGGGGGAAAGTGAGAGCAAGTGAGTAAGCCCTCGGCTTCCCCAGCTGAGGCCCACTTCTCTCTCGTTCCATCCAGAGGGCTGAATCACGAGCTCCATGACTGGGGGGTGGGGGGAGGAAGAGCCTGGGAAAGTGGCAGATAGGACACTTGGAGGACATTAAAGGGATGAGATCCTACTAACTGCATGGTGGACCCCATCTAGAAGCCAGCCCATGACCTGCTGGGGATGCCCTGCCTGGAGGCCCCCCAGCTGGCTCACAGGCACCTCAGTGCTGTGGATACCTCCCCACGTACCTGGCTCCCTGTGCGTGCTCCTGAGGGCAGCAGTGAGGGCAAGTGTCGTCAGATGACTAGAGAGTATGCACAGAAAGCCGTCCCGAGCCTGTGGACCAGGGAGAGACCAGAAACTTGGGCTTCATTTCATGACACATCCCCAAAAGGCAAGAGAAACAAAAGATAAAATGAACTTATGGGACTTCATCAAGATAAAAAGCTTCTGCACAGCCAAGGAAACAGTCAAAAAAACTAAGAGGCAGCCCACGGAATGGGAGAATATATTTGCAAATGACACTACAGATAAAGGACTGGTATCCAAGATCTACAAAGAACTTCTCAAACTCAATACGCGAGAAACAAATAAACAAATCAAAAGTGGGCAGAAGATATGAACAGACACTTTTCCAATGAAGACATACAAATGGCTAACAGACACATGAAAAAATGTTCAAAATCATTAGCCATCAGGGAAATTCAAATCAAAACCACACTGAGATACCACCTTACGCCAGTTAGAATGGCAAAAATAGACAAGGCAAGAAACAACAATTGTTGGAGAGGATGTGGAGAAAGGGGATCCCTCCTACATTGTTGGTGGGAATGCAAGTTGGTACAGCCACTCTGGAAAACAGTGTGGAGGTCCCTTAAAAAGTTAAAAATTGAGCTACCCTATGATCCAGCCATTGCACTACTGGGTGTTTACCCCAAAGATACAGACGTAGTGAAGAGAAGGGCCATATGCACCCCAATGTTCATAGCAGCAATGTCCACAATAGCTAAATCGTGGAAGGAGCCGAGATGCCCTTCAACAGATGACTGGATTAAGAAGTTGTGGTCCATATATACAATGGAATATTACTCAGCTATCAGAAAGAATGATTTCTCAACATTTGCTGCAACATGGATGGCACTGGAGGAGATAATGCCAAGTGAAATAAGTCAAGCAGAGAAAGACAATTATCATATGATTTCTCACATCTATGCAACATAAGAACTAGGATGATCGGTAGGGGCAGAAAGGAATAAAGAAAGGGGGGGTAATCAGAAGGGGGAATGAAACATGAAAGACTATGGACTATGAGAAACAAACTGAGGGCCTCAGAGGGGAGGGGGGTGGGGGAATGGGATAGACCGGTGATGGGTAGTAAGGAGGGCACGTATTGCATGGTGCACTGGGTGTTATACACAACTAATGAATCATCGAGCCTTACATCGGAAACCGGGGATGTACTGTATGGTGACTAACATAATATAATAAAAAATCATTAAAAAAAAAAAAAGAAACTTGGGCTTCAGCACCACGCTGCGGACGGCTAAAGGGAGGCCTTCGGCACTTGGCCTGGGGCGGTGCAAGATTGAGCGAAGGCGTCCAAGTTCTTGAATTCTGCCACAAGGGGGCGCAAGGAGGGAGGAGCCGACGAATCCATACGAGGTTTGAGAAAGTCTCAGAATCCCAAGCGGGGCTGAGGGAAGGTATTTTCCCCCAAAGGCAGTTAGTAAAGACTGGGGGAAGTCACGTCTGCTTCAGATGTGAAGACAGAAACACAAAACTGCGAGGAATGTGAAAAACAATGAAATACGATGCCGCCAAAGGATTACACTAATCTGCCAGTAACTGATTCCAAAGATACGGAGATTGTGTTTTACCTGATAAAGAAGTTAAAAGAAATTTTAAGGAGGCTCACTGAGCTACAAGAAGATACAGCACACGGGCGCCTGGGTGGTTCAGTCGCTTAGGCATCTGCCTTCAGCTCAGGTCACGATCCTGGGAAGATCCTGGAGTCCCAAGATCAAGCCCCACATGCAGCTCCCTGCTCAGCAGGGAGTCTGCTTCTGTCCCTCCCCCTGCTGGTGCTCTTTTGCTTGCTCACTCTATCAAATAAATAAATAAAATCTTTAAAAAAAAGACGATTTTTTTTTCTGAGAACAGTCTTGGCTAATAGTTAGCAAGACAATTAGGACCTCAGTTCTATATTTGTAAGGGAATAAATTTTGCCAACAACCACTGCCCTTAGAACAGGTCAGATGTGATTCAGTGAAATCAGGAAAATGATAAATGAACAAAATGAGAAGTTTAACAAAGAGGAATTTAAAAAACAAATTCTGGAGTTGAAGACTACGATGAATGAAAAATACAGTAAGGAACATTAACAGCAAAAGATATCAAGCAGAAAAGAGAATCTGTGTGTTGGAGGACAGGAACTTTGAAATCACCCAGTCAGAGAAAAAAAAGAAGAAAGAAAGAAAGAAAGAAAGAAAGAAAGAAAGAAAGAAAGAAAGGAAAGGAAAAAAGTGAAGAAAGCCTATGTGATTATGGGATACCAGCAAAAAAAAAAAAAAAATTATGAATTATTGGAGTCCCAGAAGAGGAGAGGGAGAGAGGGACAGAAAGCTTACTTAAAGAAATAGTAGCCAAGCACTTTCCAAATCTGGAGAGAGGTTTGGATATCCAAGTTTATGAAGCTCATAGGTCATAAAACAAACTCAAATTAAAGAGATTGTCTCTGAGACACTTTACAATAAAACTGTTAAAAATAAAAGAGAGAGAATCTCAAAAACAACAAGAGAAAAGAAGCTTATAACTTATAAAGGAACCCTTAGAAGTTTGTCAGCAGAGACCTTATAGGCAGGAACAGAGTAGGATGATATAATCAAAACGCTAGGAGAAAAAACTACCAACCAACAATACTCTATCCAGCAAAGTTAACTCTCAGAAATGAAGGAGAAATAAAGATTTCCCCAAACAAAGGCTGAGGGAGTTCACCACCAGGAGACCTGCTTTACAGGAGATGCTGAAGGTCCTCCAAGTAGAAATGAAAGGTTGCTAATTATTAGTATGAAACATATGAAAATGTACCCCACACTAGTTAAGGTAAATGTGTAGTCAAATTCGGAATACCGCAATACCATATTATGGCGTTGTGTTAACCACTTAGCTCTGGTATAAAGGTTAAAGGACAAGAGTATTAAAAATAACTACAGCTATAAAAATTTTTAATATACAGTATAAAAATAGGTCAGTTGTGACATCAAAAACATAGAAGGGGAGAGCACAAGGGTAGAGTTTTTGTATGTGACTGAAGTTAAGTTGTTACTAATGTAAATTAGGCTGTTACATCTAAAAGCCGTTTTAAAGTAAGTGTCATGGTAAACACAAAGGCAAAATCAATAGTAGATTCACGAAAGGTGAGGAGCAGGGAATGAAAGCTTACCACTGCAGAAAATCACCAGTTCACAAAAGGAAGGAAGCAAGAGAGGGAGGAAGGAACAAGAGAACAATAAAACAGCCGGGCAACAATGAATACAATGACATTAGTAAGTCCTTACTTATCGATAATTACTCTAAATGTAAATGGATTTAATTCTTCAATCAGAAAACGAGAGTGGCTGGATGAATAAAAAAACCCAAACCCAACTATATGCTGCTTATAAGAGACTCACTTCAGTGTTAAGGGCACATATAGGCTTGATGGGAAGGGATGGAAAAAGATGTTCTGTGCAAGTCAAAACCAAAAGAGAGCCGGGTAGTTACACTTAAATCGGACAAGATAGACTTTACGTCAAAAATTGTAACAAATACAAAGAAGATCATTATATAACAATAAAGGGGTCATTTCTTCAAGAGGATAACAGTCATAAATATATATACATCCAACATCGGAGCAGCTGAATATGTTAAGCAAATACTAACAGATCTGAAGGGAGAAAGAGGCAACAGGCCAATAAGAGTAGCCTTTAATACCCCGCTTTCAACAATGGACAGATCATCCAGGCAGGACATCAGTAAGGACATGTTGGACTGGAACCACACTTTCGACCAAATGATCCTGTCAGACAAATGCGGAACAGTCCATCCAGCAGCAGAACACACATTCCTCTCACGTGCACCCAGAACGTTCTCCAGGAGAGATCATATGATAGGTCACAAAACAGGTCTTAGCAAACTTAGGAAGGTCAAAATCATAGCAACTGTCTTTTCTGACCACAGTGGTATAAAACAAAACATCAAATAGAAGAAAACTGGAAAATTCACAAATATGTGGAAACTTAACGACATACTCCTGGGCTACCGATGGATCTTAGAAAAAAATTTAAAAACATCTTGGAACAAACAAAAATGGAAACACCATATAACAAAACTTATGGGAAGCAGCAAAAGCAGTTCTAAGGGGAAAGTGTATAGTAATAAATGCCCCACATTAAGAAACAAGAAAGGTTTCAAATAAACAACCTAATTTTACACTTCGAGAAAGCAGAAAAAGAACAAACTAAGCCCAAAGCAGATGGGAGAAAATAATAAAGATCAGAGAAGAAATCAGTGAAAGAGAGACCAGAGAAATAAGAGAAAAGATCAATGGAATAAATAGCTATTTTTTAACAAAACAAAATGACAGACTTTTAAACCTACCAAAAAAAAAAGAAAGAAAGAAAGAAAGAAAGAAAGAAAGAAAGAAAGAAAGAAAGAAAGAAGAATCAAATAAATAAAATCAGAAGTGAAAGAGGAGACTTTATAACTGATACCACAGAAATAAAAAGGATTGTAAGAAATTACCATGAACAATTACATGCCAACAAATTGGATAACCTAGAACTGGATAAATTCCTGGAAACATGAAACCTACCAATATTGAATTATGAAGAAATAGAAAATTTTAACAGACCAATAATGAGTAGAGATTGAATCAGTAATCAAAAGTCTCCCAACAAAGAAAAGCCCAGGAGCAAATGTTCTCCCTGGGGAATTCTACCAAACATTTAAAGAATTGTCACCAGTGCTCAAACTCTTACAAAAAGTCGAGGAGGAGGGAACATTCCCTAACTCATTTTACAAGGCCAGCATTATCTTATACCAAATGGAAAAAAAGATATTACAAGAAAAGAAAATCATAGATCAATATCCCTGATAAATATAGACACGAAAATTTTCTTTCTCTTTTTTAAGGAAGTTTTTGTTTTAATTCCAGTTTGGTTAACATACAGTGTTATTTAGTTTCAGGTGTCACAAAAAAATTTCAATAAAAATATTAACAAACCAGAGTCAACGGTACTTAAAGGAATCGTGCACAGTGATCAAGTGGGGTTTATCTCTGGGATGCAAGGATGGTTTGACACAGGCAAATCCATAAATATGATACACCATGTTAATAGGATGAACAATAAAAGTCACAAAATCATCTCAATAGATACAGAAAAAGCTTTCAACAAAACACAGCATTTTTTTTCATGATAAAATCTCCCAGTGAATCAGGTATAGAATATAAGAAGCACAGGGGCGCCTGGGTGGCACAGTCGTTAAGCGTCTGCCTTCGGCTCAGAGCGTGATCCCGGCGTTATGGGACCGAGCCCCACATCAGGCTCCTCCGCTATGAGCCTGCTTCTTCCTCTCCCACTCCCCCTGCTCGTGTTCCCTCTCTCGCTGGCTGTCTCTATCTCTGTCAAATGAATAAAATAAAATAAATCTTAAAAAAAAAAAGAATATAAGAAGCACAAACCATAAGAAAAAAATTGATAAATTGGATATCATCAAAATTAAAACATTTTCATTTAAAAATACCATTAAGAAAATGAAAAAAGGAAGCCAGAGACAGTGAGAAATTACTTGCAGGCACAGAACTAATATTGTTCGTTTTAGCATTATTTTCGTTTCGAGATAGAATTCACATAACATAAAAGTCGCCATTTTAAAGTGTAATCTCAGTGAAATTTGCTATATTCACTGTACTGTAACCGTCAGCACCATCTAATGCTAGAATGTTTCTGTCATCCCAAAAAGAAACTTCTTACCTATAAGCAGTTAGTCTGAATTTCCCCTTTTCCTTATCTCCGGGCAACCACTAATCTACTTTCTGTCTATAATACGTGTTTTTTTGTTTGGCTTCTTTCACTTAACACAATGTTTTCAAGGTCCATCCATGTAATATGTAATAATACTTCAGCCCTTTTTCTGCCTGAATCACATTCCATTTTGGGGCTATACCACATTCGTTTACCATTCCTCAGTTGGCATGTTTCCAATTTAGGGCTATTATGAATAATGTTGCGATGAACGTTAAGATGCAAGTCTTCGTGCGGACATGTTTTAATTCTCTTGGGTATATGCCTAGACGTAGACTTGTTGTGTCATATGATAACTCTAACTTTTTGAGGAACTGTGAAACTGTTTTCTTTTTTTTCTTTCTTTTTCTTAAGTAGGCTCTACACCCAGCACGGAGCCCAGTGCGGGGCTTGAACTCACGACCTTGAGATCAAGACCTGAGCCAATATCAAGAGTCAGATGCTCAACCAACTGAGCCCCCAGGCGCCCCTCAAACTGTTTTCTAAAGGGGCTTCATAATTTTACACTTCGCCAATGGTGTATGCGGGTTCCAATTTCTCTACATCCTCACCAACGCGATTCATCTATCTTTTTTATTTTAGTCACCTAGGGGGCGTAAAGTAGTATCTCACTATAGTTGTTGTTTTTTCTTTCTTTCTTTTCTCCTTTTACCCATCCCCCCCACTCGCTTCCCCTCTGGCAACCACCAGTTTGTTCTCTGTATCAAAGACTCGGTTTGTCTCTTTTTCTCTTTGTTTGTTCATTCGTCCTGTTTCTTAAATTCCACATAAGAGTGAAATCATATGGTATTTATCTTTCTCTGTCTGACTTACTTCCCTTAGCGTAATACTCTCTAGCTCCAACCATGTTGTTGCAAATGGCAAGATCTCATTTTTTATGGCTGAGTAATATTCCATCACAGACGTCTTCTTTATCCATTCACCTATGGATGGACACTTGCTTGCTTCCATATCTTGGCTATTGTAAATAATGCTGCAGTAAACGTAGGGATGTGTATATCTTTTTGAACTAGTGTTTCCATTTTCTTTGGGTAAATGCCCAAAGCGGAATTACTGAATTGTATGATAATTCTATTTATAATTTTTTGAGGGACATCCATACAGTTGTCCTCAGTGGCTGCCTCAAGTTACATTCCCACCAACAGTGCACAAGGATTACTTTTTCTTCACATCCTCGCCAACACTTGTTTCTTGAGTTTTTAATTTTAGCCATTGTGACAGGTGTTTGGTGATATCTCCCTGCGGTTTTAATTTGCAACTTCCTGATGATTAGAGATATTGAGCTTCTTTTCATGTGCTTATGGCCGTTCATATATCTTCTCTGAAGACATATCTATTCTGATCTTTGGCTGATTTTTAGGACAACGGTTTTCTGATTTGTTGAGTTGTATTTATGTGTTGGTATTTTTAGTGGGGATGGGTGGATTAGTTTACAGAGAATTGTGGTCTTCTTAAGATTATCAAAGACCATATGCGTTTCCATCTACCCAGGTCCTTTCTGCATTCTTCAGTAACGTTTTAAGTTCATTTCATATAGATCTTACACTTTTTATTAGGTTATTTCTAGTTATTTATCTTTTTATTATTGTAAATTACTCCAAGGTTTCCGTATTGACAACCAAAAAGAGCATTTGAAAAACTATGTGGTTCAAATTCAGGCCAAGTTTTGATCTGCAATCTCAGACCTACCCCAGCAATTTGCTTTACAGGGAAGGACGCTGATGCCTAGCGATGTTGAGTGGCTTTGTCGAGGCCCCACAGCACGTAGGTAGGTGGGTAGCAGGGACAGGCACTCGAGCCCAGGTATTCTGCCTCCGTGTTCATCCTGACTCTGGGTCCAGGGCCCTGCCATTTCACCAACCTCCATAAAATATGTAAGTCTAGGAAAATGGCGAATGTCCTTACATGCGTTGTGAACTCCCATTTGCCTCGGGACTGACTTCACCAATCAAAGTAGGAATTAGATGAAATCTGACGAAAGTTAGAGAAAAAGGAGAGTAAAACAATGGTTAAAGGAGAGAAAAAGCAAAAATGTAGACACACACACACACGCCTCAAACCCTCAAACCTCCAGAGCTTCCTGCCTATGAACCGAAAGGGGGAGTGTGAGTTTCTTGGCCCCGTTGGCAGGTGTGAGCCTTCTCAAAGGCCCCATAGTCCTCCACTTCCTGAGGAGGCAGCGGCGGAACAAAGCCAGCAGACTCCTTTGCTCTTCTGTGCCCCAGCCATGGCTGCCACAGCCTCGGCGTCCTGGCACCATCCTGGGGGAAAGGACAAGATGACGTGGAAGGTGCTGGTTATCATGGCCTTGCTGCAGGCACAGCTCCCAGTTACAGGTAAGGCCGGACGTATCGATGGCAAGGAACTTCTAGAAACTCTCTGGGCGTGTGTGTGCTGTGGGGGGAGGGTAATGGAGCGGTACTTAGGACTTGGTGTGTCTTTTGACTCCTGTTCTCCCCAGATCGAGGGGCGGCTGAGCAGGGAGGGTCAGCTCCATGCCAGGACCCGCTCATCACAGCTGAGCTGGACGTGGGTTCTGAGCCAGCAGCCAGGTGAACACACACCTGGCCCAAGGACAGGTTTTTCCAGTGATAGCAGGAGAGAGGGAAGTCCGCGGAAGGGAAAGATAAGGAGGAAGGAGGTAGAAGAGCAACTGAGGCAGGCCAGTGTGGAGAAGAGGAGAGGGAGTATTTAACAGACGCTGGACGGGATGAGGAAACGCCAGCCAGGCCATTTTTCTTGTCTCAGCATCTTCTTCTACCCCCTTGTGGGCTCCATCACTCAGCCCCTTTCCTTCTTCCTTTGCCAACAAAAAAACCCTTCTCTTGTTGGTCAGTCAAGGTCACGGCTGTGACCCCAGCTGACTTGAAGCCCTGGATGGGGCAGGGACTAAGCAGCAGGGTCAACAAAGGAGGGAAGGGATCTTCCTCGGGGTCCATGTCAAGACACAGTTCTGTCATGGCTGCCCCCGCACCCCACAGCCAAGGGCGGCTCTGGGACACACCCATCACAGGCTTCGTGACTCACCCACCGCCCCTCACTGCAAACAGTTCTCCATCTGAGGCCGAAAAGCTAGAGATACTGACAGAACGTAGGGACAGAGGAGAGGATGTGACCTGTTAAGTCACCACTGTGACTAACAACCAACCAGCGAGAGAACTTACTCCGCACCTCGTTTTTGTTCATGGGAGCCTGGCTTTTCTAGAATCCTTTCACTCCCACCATGTTTTCTAGGCCAGGTAATGAGGAGAACATGTGAACAGAAAACCGAATGTCTTGGGGGATTGGTGCCACAGCATCTTTATAAGAAATGGGACCCGCTGGATTTGAATCTGAAGAAACAGGGAAGGTGGTCACAAGCAAACGCCCTTCCTCCTCACAGACGGCTCCAGCATGGGAGAGCATTTAGCGACCATGGTGGGAGGGCAGGGGAGGCCACTGGTGCTTCTGCTTCTGACAGGAACATGGCATGGCCTCAGCTTGGTGCCTCGGGGCTTTTGAGGACTAAGTACTTGTGGGGTTTTCTGTAAGATCGTAGCTTTCTTCTCAGAAAAGCCTTGTTGGGTATGAGTCACATGGCGCTGTGGGGTGAGGGCTCCAGAGCAAGCCCCAGGCGGCCCATCCTGTGTGCAGGGGACAAGAGGACCACGCTAGCCTGTGAATTCCGTGATTTCAGGGGAACAGCTGACGGCAACAGCCTCAGACCCTGGGCTTCTCAGGCCACAGAGATAATTCCGCTACGCAGAGTTTCCTCACCAGTCCCTTTGGGTTGACGGTAGCAGCAAAGTAGAGTTAGAGGAGGAAAAGAGAAGCTGCTTGGGTGGTGGTAGCTGCCGAGAGTGGCAAACAAAACCCCACCCAGCAGACTGGATGGGGCCGTGCCCGTTTCCACAAATGGCGCACAGGAGGAAAGTCAGGTTGACTGGATTTTTCATCTTTCCATGCCCCTTGCTTTGCTGGGGTGGAGATGGACAGTTCAGCTGCTCTTAGAGGAGGCTCCTAGATGAAAGTTCTTCCAAGCGTCTTGCCCGGTTGAGGTGACGTAAGGGGAGACTTGGGCCTTTAGCCCCGAAGGCTGCAAATGACACCATGTTGCCTGTACAGCTTCGCTTGGCGGAAAGGCTGCTGACAGAATTTGAATTGAGGTCTTCTCTCTTGCTCAATGAAGTCACCCATCCCCAAAGGCTTTTTCAAAATCCACTTTTTACTAAAATTTTTCCATTTGCTTGTTATGGAAATGCCCAGATCATGAGGATCAAAGCAAATAATGACCTAGTCTGTCTACGTGAGGAGGTGTCGCTGGGGGAGAGCCTGCCAAGGTCACCGGGGTCTGTGGCTGGAAGCGACAAAGGTGGTGTGCTTAATGGCACAGGCACACTTTTGCCTGCAGAGCCATCAGCCACTCAGTATCTAGAACTCCCTACCCCACAGTGGCCAAGAATGCACCCAGTGGCCGGTGTGGCCATCGTCCTGCGAGGCGAGGACATGCCGCTGTGACCCAAAACCTCGGGGAATGCAGGCTCCCAGGCTTGTTTGCACCTCTACTTTTAGGGAGGCAGCTGGATGTGATGGCAAAAGTCAGGTCAAACATAGATGGAATCCCAGGGCTGCCACTTTCCTAGCTGTGCAATCTTAGGCAAGTTGCTTATCCTCTCTGGGCCTTAGTTTTCGCCCCTCTAAAGTAAGGATAACTTTCCTTGCAGAGTTGTAAACATGAGAACTGAATGCAATGTGCCTGATACACAGCAGAGCCAAACATAGCAGTGGTATTAATTATTACTATTATTACATCATGGTCTGTTTTCTTGTTCTCAATATCTAGCAACAGGAAATGGAAACCCATGGTTAGAATTCTTAATTTGCTCTCAACTCTGTTGTAAACAACACTGGGCGTTCTCTCCATCTGTCGAAATCCAACTCATCCTTCTTTCGAGTTCTGAGCATACCCATTGTAGCACAGGGACATAGCGGTGGTCCCGCCGAGCGGTGGGCCCAACCGTCAACGAGGATCGAAGCTTTGACAGGCCACAGGATGAGCATTAGAACTGCCATTTTTATTTTCTAAGACAACGGATTCTGAAGGGGATGTTCCCCCAAACTGAAAACCTGCTCCAAAATATATAATCTAAATAGTCAGGAGGAGGAACTGTGAGACACAGTCCACCGGGGCAGGAAGGCCCCCCAGCTTTCGGAGCCCAGTGCTTGGTGTGTGTGCCCAGTGGCTGGATAGTTAAACGCAAACTTCTCGAACGCCAGATCTTTGCCTAAAGTGCTCAGAGCTGGGTGTGAGGTCCGTTCTCAGCGATGCAGGACAAGGTCTGCTTCATCCAGCCGCCATGCAGCCACCTGGCTCCGCTCATCGAGGAGCTGCTTAAATTTTCTCCCTTGGCACTTCGCACACTTGCGGGCCTGGAGACCACAGCCGCTGCTGTGCCCCCGGCCCGGGGAGCTCTTGCTTAGGTAAACGACCACGGCTGTATGCATTGAAAATTCATTTACTTTTTGCCTTTGTCTTTAAAAAATTAGATTTAACTTTTACTGGATGTATGCATTTACTTTCCAGAGTCCCCAGGCATCGTGTCTTGCGTTTTATTTAGAACGGTTAAGGCGCTAACTCAGGAACTGTTTTGCCTGAGATCTGTCCAAACACGCCCTTCGGGAATCGTCTTTCTCCTGAGCTGTGTTTATCTATGGTCAGCTAATGGATTAAATAAACAGCACGGATCGTTCAACATAGGCTTCTTCTCCGCTTGGGCCAGTGTTAGTTCTTATTAACACCGAACGGATGGTAGATTTAATCAATTTGAGCAAACATTCAGTCAATTTGGTTAAAAAATGATCATACCAGTCACTTCACACATTAGTTGAGAACAAACTGTTTAGTCCTGCGGGACTGAGCCATTCTTCCCAGCCTAAAAAACCGAGTCTATGTTCCCTGAAGGAAGGGATGGGCTCAGAGAGTCAACAATAAGTACTTGTTGAATGAATTAAGAAGTGGATGAAGGAAAGAAATCTAGACGTTTCCATGTGATTAACTTTAATGGTTTATTGGGTAGGGAATATATTGGAGTGGCATTATTTGGACGTTTCTTCTAGAGAACTTAGCATTTAAATCTAAACCAAACAAAAAACAGAAATTAAGCTGGTGGAGGGGACAGGGCAGTGTGAGTGAACAACAAATGATTCAAAATGAGTTGCAAGGATGATTTAAGATAAAATCTGCTCTTATTAAAATTCTTGATATAAAATTTCCGATATTTGTTTGTTTTGGACTTATGAACAAGATAATTTCATATGTTTCAAATAATATTATATCTCAAAAATAAATCGATGAGAAAAAAGAAAAATGTACATAAAGAAAAATGCTCATTTTTCTGGCTTGGCTTAACCCCTAGGGAAAAAGCAGAAAATAAACAAGGCTATCAACTGTTGGAGAATGTGGACCAATAAACTTTTAAAAAACGATTTAATGGAGGTACCAGGAGAAAAACAATTTTGTGGATTATGGCAAAAATCACAGTATCCATTTACCTCAAAATATGGAAAGAAGAAAAAAGCAGGTTGTCTAAGCAGTGTAGACCGATTTGGTCTAGGTTACTAACTCAATGTTCCAAGTAGCTATCGCTGTTTTCCCCCTCTCCTCATTTGAGGTATTTTTTTTTTTAAGATTTTATTTATTTATTCGACAGAGATAGAGATAGCCAGCGAGAGAGGGAACACAAGCAGGGGGAGTGGGAGAGGAAGAAGCAGGCTCATGGCAGAGGAGCCTGATGTGGGGCTCGATCCCATAATGCCGGGATCACGCCCTGAGCCCAAGGCAGACGCTTAACCGCTGTGCCACCCAGGCGCCCCTCATTTGAGGTATTTTAATAAAAATATCAAAAACTCATTTGAAGAAGTTATACATTGTTTAAATCCATAATCGTACAAGCTCACCCAATAACTTTTCATTTTTACTTCTTTGTGTTCCATTCCAATATTTTTTATAAGTGTATATTTATCTTTATGTAGTTGCCATCATAAAAACATTTCCGTGTGCTGTTTTCTCTTAGTAATCCATCGTGAGCATTTTCTATGCTTAGCCTTCACGATTGTTTTTAATTACTCTGTAAATTTCCATAGTTTATGCATCGTATTTTCCCACTTCCTTATCGTTGGACATTTGGGCTATTTCTGATTTTTGTTATTATAGCTAATCCTGCAAGAAAATCTTTACATACGTAGCTTCTCAAATTTCTTTTGAGTTATGTCCTTGGGCTAATGTCTCCAGGACTGACCATGAAAAGATTAGGTTAAAGTCAAAGAACATTTCGCAGGCTACTTTAGGCTTCTGTTGAAAACAACCGTCGAGGAAAGAGAATTTTTTCCTAACTCTCCGGCCATCGGCAATGGCTTCGGTCTTCTCTAGAGCAGCAACATGGGGAGGGAAAGAGAGGGCCATGGAGCTAGAAAGATCTGGAGTCAAGCGGTGGTTCCTCCCCAGCCTTTCACTGAGCGGAGCTGCCGGCCCTCAGAGCCCGTGCTTCCTCTGTAAGATGGCGGCAGTGATGTCTGCCTGCTGCCCAGTGTGGTGGAACAGAAATGCCTCTCAGAAGTGCAACATGCAAAACGTACTCGAAAAGCAGTAGCCAATACCATGTGGGCCTGAGTCTCCCAACCTGTGAGAGAGACAGACGTCATTTTCCCAAAGCAATAGCTGGAAACCCTGGTACTAATATGTTTCTTTTTCTTCGTTGCTAAATTGTCATGCAAACTTGGGCAGACAGCTCTCTCAGGGCTTTGGTTTCTCATCTGCGAGATGAGAAAGGAGAGAGTTGAACATCCCTTTCACCTATAAAGTGAATGGCATGCGTTCTTGAAATTACAAAGTTTTTAAGAACACTTACTTCTCAGCTTCCCCCCACCCCCACTCCTGGTATTGGCTTACAGAATTAGGAAACTAAATTTCATGATTCCCTGCAGCTCCAAGTACTTTTTTTAATCTGGACTTCCACCTTATCATAATATTTTTAACTCTCTAGCGGGAGCCTCTGTTGTAAAAAATCCAAGGACGAAGTCCAGCATTTCCTGGCTTGTCCCTTATGCTCGTGCATTGACGGCAGATTTATCGGGGACCACCCAAGGACTTCTTCGTTGGTTAAGGACTGACTTGAAGAGAAAGCAGATTGCTGTCTGAAGCAGCCAAATTTGCAGCAGGGGAAATGTTAGGAGTGTCCACTGTCCACTTGGCTTGCCTCTTATGATTTGTGTTTCTCAGCAACTAATTTTCAGGCTCAAGGGGAAAAAAATAAATAGAAAGCATTAGAACAAGGACAGGCAGGATCCTTGCCCCGTCTAGACCGTCGGTCTCTTAACGCAGTCCGACCTGTATATTTACAAAGTGCCTTCCTGAGCTTTCACTTACTTGCTTCTCATCTCCAGCCTACAGCAGGCGGCAGATAAAGGGGTAGGATTCTCTTTTCATAAACAAAGAAAGTGAGGCTCAGAAGTTTGATGACTTGCCAAGAGTAGATCCAGGCCCCAAACACAGTTTCTCTGATCCCTTGTTCAGGGTATACATTCTCGAATGTTCTGTACAGCCTCTCTCCCAGGTCCTTGCTGGTTGATTTGCCATGTCATACCCCCAGTGACAGAGCTCTGAGGCAGACTTCTGAAGGTATTGCCTTCAGTAAGCACTTACTACTATTTCTCTCTCAATTTTTAAAGAAATAGTTATTTTGATGCTGACTATCCTCATGTCCCACGAGTTTTTCTGCTGCGTGTGACATGTTTGGCTGTTAATATGGAATTATGTTTTTCTCTGGCATGTTACTATAATTCTGAACTCACATTTCCCACAAATCTGCGAAAATCCATTTTATCTGTTTTACTCTTAATAAATACATGTATTTTAGAGCTTGTCTTGGGAGGGATGGCCTTCTGCGTGCAATCAACCCGTTTCCGTGTGAGTCCTGTCTCCACCACTGCCCTCCCTGTATGTGAAAATCAAATGCGTAAATGAAAATTAAATTAAATCCTATTTGAGAGGTTTTGATTCTAAGTAATAGCCTGTCATTGACCTTCTTGATAAGAATGTACTTTCATACAGTGCATAAGGCTTTGTATGTGTGGGGTTTTCTCAAGGAAAGTTGGTCCTCTTCTCACGGAGTTTCCATTTTCGCGAAGAGGGTGGACAAACGTGGCTATTCACCACAGACTGAGTTGAGATTTGTTTTTTGGTTTTTTGTTTTTACAAAATCCTCAAGGAGTGGGAGGACTGCCTTTGAAGGACAAATGTCTGAAATCAGTTTTCAATTATTTTTGCCAGATCTTAGGCTTGCATCTGCTTGATCCGAGCTCAGGGAGGGCAAGCCCTTTTGCTGTTGACTGGCACAAAACACGCCAAGATACAAAATCTGATGTAGAGCAAAGTATGTGAAGCATTAAAGAATCAACGAGGTGGATATCTGTTACCTTCCTACAGTTGTCTGGGAGGAGGGCTGGGGAGAGGAGGGCTCAGGAGCTTCTGCAGGGCATTTATAGGGCACTGGGCGAGCAGTGCATTGCCTTTGCAAACCTTGGGGTTGGAGAGGACAACCCAGAATGTAAGCCGCCACCACCGTTTAGGACATGACAAATTCCTCCTTCTCTCTATTGCTGTAGATACTAGAAGCTCAGCTGCGCACGTCTGTGTTTCCCCAGGTTCCCTCCATGGGATACTGTCCTGGTTCTAAGACATAATGTGAACGACAGCCCTGAGTTAGAACTGTCCTTTCATCATGTGGGCTGGGAGGGACGATGGAGAATTGGAGGGAAGAGGTGTTACAGGGGAAAGAATAGAAAAGACAACCTGGGGTTGGGGTGGAGGTTGCAACGTGCTTCCACAGGAGGCAGAATGGCCAGAGCCACCTGCTCCAGGGAGAAGGCAGCTGAGCCAAGTGTTTGTGTATGTGTTCTGGTGTGTTACAGTGTGTACGTGTACATGCATTGGTGCCCAGTGTTCACACACTGCTGTGCCTACTGCATGCACGTGCTCGTCTGTACGCTGGTGGACATGTCTTGCGTCTGCAGATACATGTTTTTGTGCGTGGCAATGAGTGGTTTTGTGTATTTAAGAGAAGGTCAGCGGCAGCAGGACAGCTCTGAAGAAGGAAGGGCAAACGTCGGTTGAACTCACAGCTGGCAACCTGGGGAGGTGACCAGTAGGGCTGAGATGTCACTGAGCACATTCTAGGGATTCTGGGCAGAAGGGAGACAAGAAAACTTCTGTTCAAAGTAGAATCTCTGGGATCCTGGAGAGGTAGGGGTGGCCTCCTTATAGATGCAGAATATCCAGGTCCCCCAACTTCCCTCAGGACTTTCCCATCTCCCAAGGAAGCCTGCTGTCTTTCCTTCACTCTACCTTTCTTCCTCCCGGCTCTCTCTACTAAGAATGCTGGCTCTACCTCACAGCCGCCTGTAGAAATCCTGTCTGCCCCTTTACAATCCTGTCTGCCCCCTTACAATCAAGCCCAGATGTGTGTGGCTCTCCTGGGCCCACTGTTAACAGTGTTATCAGCATTAAGGTGACAAAAGAAGGTGGAAAATGTGTTGTTCTTAGAACTCAGAATTAAAAACCCAACACAAATAGGTCCTACGGTGAGCCTTTCTCATAGTGGAAGCCCAGAACACAAATAGTTTCAGGAGCACTTACCCATCAGCAGAAAATGTCACCAGTTCTCCAAATTCTCACCAACTCTTTCCACAGTGGCCGTCTAATGAGTTCTGACGAAAAGAGTCAAAATGCATGTGATGCTTTTCTTTATTTCTGCCCTGAGAATAGAATGGCAAGCAATCCAATAAGGTGGTTTTTGATGACCTACTTTGGCCATCGAGACTTGGTATTGCCAGACCAATAGTTTTTTTTTTAATATCCAATTATTCAAACCATCTGGTCAGCTACTGGACACAGCAGCGAGTAAATACTAACCAAACACCTCTCACGCACCCCAAGTCAAACAAACAATCCTGCAGATGGTTGGCCAAGCGGCCCGTTGACGAGGCCAGTATCTTGGAGATGCACGTTGAGTGATTGATAGCCTATAAGTAAAACAAAGCTTCCCTGTTCCTGTAGGTCATGTTCTCAGGTTTTATGGAAAAGTCTTAATTTGCCTACAGGCTTGCTTCTTTATGGTCTGGCCTAATTTTCATCATTTTGTGAGCCTGTGCTAATTTCCATGCTGAGTTTAGTAGCAAAAGAGGCATATATCTGGAGATACCACCCAGGACTATTTTGAGTTAGGCCAGAGAGCTCCAGAAATTCCCCCTTTGATTTCCTCAGATTAGAGAGAAATCTTTGTCTTTTCTCCCACTTAGGTATCAACGCTTCAAAGCTCAGACCTATATAAAATACACAAATGCTTTCTGGACAAAATGAATCTTGTCCGTTTTCTTTGGATTTTAGTGGGAACAATAAAGATTGAGCTACAAAAGGTTGGCAAAGAGGATTATTCTTTTTCTTTCTATTAAGTGTAGAGGCTTCAAAAGAACAGCTCAGAAAGTCAAATAATTGTATCCGCTGCCGCTCACCCATCCATCTCCCTGCTGACCTGGTCTGTGAAATCCCGTTTAAAAACTTGGCCAGCTCTCACCTGCCCATTGCAAATTCTGTATTGTTAAATGTCCCCATACATAATTCCACAAGGGAGGCTGCTATAAAGCAAATTCCTTCCGTTTCAACAGAGCACCTTGTCAAGGATAGCTCTTTGGGGTGAGGGGAGGAGTGCCTCTAATTTTCAAAGCTTTGTAATCTCATCTTGGAGAGGGAGCTACTTGAAAACCAGAAATGGGTTGTGAATAAAGTTATAATCACAAACTCCTGCAATCTAAAGGGATCAGCAGGGAGGACATGGAAGGGAAGATTTAGAGAACAATTTTTTATCTTCATGGCTATTTCTTGATTTCATTGGTTTGGAAAAAACAC
The DNA here is from genome assembly GCF_023065955.2 of Ursus arctos. Lineage (NCBI taxonomy): Eukaryota > Metazoa > Chordata > Mammalia > Carnivora > Ursidae > Ursus > Ursus arctos. Next base: position 9,424,162 of record NW_026622874.1, on the reverse strand, counting down.
ATCTGTTAGCTTCTAGCTATGGCTCTAAACACAAGGTCTCAGACTTGAAGCAGATCTAATCCCTGGTTTGCTTTCAGACCGTAGCTTCCTCAGAAAATTCCTGTCAGCCATTTTGAAGAGCACAAAATGGCTCCTCTGTGCCAAAGGATAAAGAGAGGATTTGGCTATTTAAGCATTTTTAATTTGAGGGTTGAACATTTTCTAGCAGCATTCAAGCCGGGAGTGATTTCAATTTAAAAAAAAAGAAGAAATCTAACTTCCAAATTGGCCAGTCATCTCAAATTCAGTACAGAGTGATCACCCAAGAAAGACAGTATTGTGCTCCTGGGTGCTCTCTAGGGTGTCCTCTCTATGGTCCCGGATGCTCCTCCGGCCGGCTTCCTTCAAACCCCTGGTCTTTCTCCATCAGGTCTGACCCTGTGTCACCACCTCTCTCTCTTACCACCTGCATTCCCTCTCTTGAATGTTTAAAAAATCGGAGAGAATACACAAGTCACGCATAATAGGATTTTGAATTATGCAAATTTGAAAGAATGCACTACAAAAAACTAATGTTTCAATTTATGGGCACTATTAAAAATAAGGTGACTCTAATTTGACACTTACACCTGTGAGAAATTAATTTTACTAAGTCCCCGAGAATCCACCTCTCACTTTGTGGAACTACCTTGCTATCAGAAGTGGCTTGTGGTCGTGTCCTGATTAGGTCAGAGTGGGAGTCGGGAGGCTGCCAGTGAACTTTACCTTCAGCGACAAGAAGAGTACATGGAGACTCTCCGGGAGGATTTTCTGTGACCACGGTGGGGCTGGCCTGATGTGGCTGAATCACAGGATCTTGGAGCTGGGGAGAGCGATATCTTCAAGTTCCACTTCCAGATTTTACCAGGGAGGAAATGCTCGCCCAAGAAACCAATAAACCAGCTGAATGTCACATAGCAAGCAAGTGGCGGAGTCAGTACTTGAACCAAGGACTTTTGGATTCTTGCGTTGGCTCTCAGTCCTCTGGGCCAGCAGGTTGCCCAGCTGTCAGTAAATGGTGCTTCCTGGGCTGGCCCCTGGGGTCTTAGGTGCCTAGGAATAGGCATGGCACGTCGGAATAGCAAACGCAAGAGAGCTCAGGTGGCTGGGTGCTGTTAGCTCAGCCTGCCCGTGAGACCCCGATGATGGCAAACTGGCCGCCTCCGTGAGCCGAAAATATAGTTGGGAGAGTGTTGTTGCATTGTTCAGTAATGTAAAGGATTAATTTTCTATTTATTTTATTTTTATTATTTTTAAAGATTTTATTTATTTATTTGAGAGAGACCCAGATAGCGACAGAGAGAGCATGAGCCGGGAGGAGAGGGAGAAGCAGGCTCCCCCAGAGCAGGGAGCCCAACCCGGGGCCTGATCCCAGGACCCTGGGCAGATGCTTAACCGACTGAGCCACCCAGGTGCCCCAGGATTTATTTTCTAATTTAGTTATTTTCATTTATGTACATTTTCACTTATTGGATTTTCATAGAATGAACATATATGTTTAATTTTCTTAAAAAGAGACATGCCCGGATTTTCCTTTCAGTTGTTCACCTCCCTAGTGGGGGCAGCACTGATTCCTAGGACTTGGAAGGATTTCCCTTCCAGGGTTTTCTGTGATGCCATTTCACCTGGGATCCCCACCCTCCTGCCTGGCACCCCATTCAGGAAGGAAAAGTAAATGCCTTCGTGTGGATAATCAATGGCATCTCTGACTTCTCTGCTGAGATTGTCCAGGACCATGGTGACCACAAGGACAGTGGCCCACTGATCGAAGATTCTGGCAGCCAAACTTGCCTCTAATAGTGATACAGGGCGTCTGTTTGGTGCATCTAGTTGGGCAGAAAAGATTAAAGCTAATGAGAAAAATTCAAGCCATTTTCCTATTAGCGAAGAGAGTGTGTTTCAACAATCTATTTCATTATCAGAGACATTATCAGCGACAGAGAGAAAATTCAGTGCATAGCCATGCCTTAGTTCATCCTGAATGTATGTGAGCACGACGACCTGTCAGGTGCCACATGAGATAAGTCCCGGCTGCTGTGCTCGGAGAACCCACACATTCCATGGCTGATGGATGTTAGGAAAGTGACAGAAGCTGCAGGCACAGCTCACACTCGTGGAGAGGAACTTGCTTCGTGTGTCGTTCACGCGTATTAGGTCAACTCATCTTGGAGCCCTCATTTTGCAGGTGGGGAACTGAGGCAGCGGTGCGTGGCTAGCACGGACCAGAGCTGTGCTTTGACCCCAGGCAGCCTGCCCCCACCACGAACCATGTTGCTTCTGGGCGGGGGCTAAAGCCTGACATTTCTCATGAAGTTCGGGGGGAGGGGCTGAGGTTTGTCTGCCTCGCGGAGAAGGGCGTTGCAAAGGACAGATCCGGTGGACGGAACACGATGTCCCCACCCGAGGAAACCAGCAAACGCCAGTGAGTGCGCTCAGTAGCTCCCCACTGCCATCCCGGGACCCTCACTCCCCACCCTCGGGGGTGGGTCCTGGGGAGGAGAGCCTGGGGCGTCTCCCAAGTTCTTTCTATGGTGGCTCAGTTTACTTGTTTTGAATACTGATTTCCACTCACCATGATGCGGCTCAGTGAGGAAAGGAGAGGCACGTGAACATCCGAGAAAGGCACGGGGAGGGGTCTTCGCCATCAGCATCACCAAGGGAAGGACACTTCCACCTTAAGGCAGAAACATTCACTTCCAAGCTGGGTGACCATCAGGGCCCTGCTGAAATGGGTGTCACAGATGCAGAAGACGGGGTTGCCGAGCCAGCTCTGTCCCCTCCCCACCTCCGGAAAATGGAATAAGTATGTCAGAAGGGAGGGTGCCTCCCATCTCGGGAGCAGCGGGGTTGCCCTTTAGAAAAACATCGCCAGCACATTCTGCAATCTCGAAATGAATCTGAACGGTAATTCGAGCATCGGGCTTGTTCTGGATTTTAGACAGTTCTGCCTGCTCCCAAGTGTCCTCTTCCCTGCTCCAGCTCTGACGTGGGCTCAACTGGCAGGGGCACTGTGACAGCAGGAGAGGCCGAGGTGGCAGCTGGGGCCGGCCCCTCCCGCCACACGCGTGGTCTCCTGGGCTGTGGAGGGGAGAACAGACAGCTGGGTTTCCAGGTCACAGCTGCTGGGGGCCTCGGCTGTGAGGCGGGTGGTCCTGGTTTTGTTCTGAGTCAAGAAATCTTTCCGACCTTTCTCCTTGGGACGAGTCACCAGGAATTGGTCATGTCTTCCTGTAGCTTTCTTCAGTCGACGAGCATTTGAGAACCCGGATTAAGGGCCAGCCCCGACTTGCAAGGAAAGGCTATGTGAAGGTGTTTTAGTTAAGAGTAAATTTTCGTTCTAGTGAGACTTGTTTGTTCACTGCACAGGTGTATAGGCCGGGACTGGGGATGACCTTGATTTTCTCTGCTGTTGCAAGTGTGTGCGTGTGTGTGTGTGTGTGCACGTGTGAGAGAAAGAGGGGGTCAGGAGTGGGACTTAGGAGTCAGGGAAGGTACAGGAAGATATAGTAAAAGGATATTCAGGAGAAAAAAATATATACTCTCATGATTCCTTTTCTCCTTTTGTTACAAGGTGGAACATGGTCTTCCCTCACGTTGGGCGGGGTGGGGGGACTTGGTGTCAGACTTTTCTCCCTCCTTCTTGGTGGTCCTTAGACCCACCTCTGCTTTGAAGCCTTGGCAGCCCACCCCAGCCCGCAGCCATCCGGTCCTTCCTCAGCCCCCTGAGGCCCTCCCCGCCTGCCCACTCCACGGAGGGTGAAGAGCATGGGTTTGATGTCGCATTGCTGGGTTCAAACTCTATCTTCAGCACTTTTTAGCGGTGTGTCTTTGGGGCCCATAAAGGCTCTCTGGAACTGGCACTCGTCGTGTGTGATGTGGGTAAAAATATTTGCCTCAAAGGGGTTTTGTGAGGAGCGAACCCTGTAATGCATGAGAAGGGCTGGGCTTGGTGCCCAGGACCTCCGTGCCTGCTCCACGCCCGCTCATCAGACCATCGCACCGCGCTCTCCTTGGCTGTGACTCGTGTCATCCTCTGACTCTTGTATTATCAGTTAGCTTCTCACGTGGTCCCGCTTGGCTTTCCCAGTGGATAGAGTCCTGAGGTGGGGATCCTGACGTTTGTTTCTCTGTGTTCCCTGTATGCCTCAAGGTGGGCTCCCCCGGATGAAACCCAGTGGCTAAGCAGCGGTTAGCAAACATTTTCTCCAAAGGACCAGAGAGTAAACATTTCAGGCTTTACAGGCCAGATGGTCTTTTTCACAACCCATCTACTCTGCGGGTGGAGCACGAAAGTGCCCAGGGACCGTCTGTAAGCCAACGAGCACGGTCCTGTTCCAACACAACTATTTACAAAACAAGAGCCTCGGGCCATACTTTGCCAACCTCTGTTACGGGCAATGATCAGAAGTCTGATGCTTGGGTCTAAACACCTTCTCTACCTCTTATGGCCAGTTTTCCATCTCTGGGCTTGAATGGAGACCCCATCAGGAAATGTCTGCCCACCTCTGCGTGTGCCCATCCTCTAGCATGGGGGGAGTGGTGGCCACAGCTGTGGGGGGTGGCCGGCTTCAGGGAGCGGCCAGCACAGGTGCCACGCTTAAAACAAAAGTGGCGCACACCTTCAAGGCCGATGCACTCTCACCGAAGTGCAGTGGAAAACCTGGAGTGGTTCGGCTGTCCCGAGTGATAAAAGCTTTTGTTATTCTTCTCTGATTTGCTCTGTTCATGGAGAGTTTAGTCATAGAAGTTTCTATTCTCAGGAACTCACAGCACAGCACAAATGAGAGCTCATTCGTTCTCAAAATAATTCTCTGCATAACAACGCTTTACAGGCAAGAAAGGGGAGCAATTATGAGAAACCGTGTGTGTCAGAATCACTACGAGGGCTTTGAGATCATCAGATGAAAGTTCACTGGCGACACATGCATGGACCACTTCTCTAATTCACAGCAGAAGCTGGGTTGTAAGGGAAGGGTGGCATGGGCTTTTTCAAACTTTTTAATATCCCTTGAAATTGTGTTGATTTTGAAAGTGAAAATCCAGCATCTTGTCCGTTGAGGAAAGACAAAAGCAGATGAGAATTAAAGAGCGGTGAGAGTTTGGCTCAAAGTGGGAAGAGCTGCTGTAGGACAATAAAGCATAGGGTGATGTCGAGACTTCGTCACTTGGAAACCGGAAAGCTGTACCACAACTATTGTCCCAGCCTTCTTGTTGTAATGGGAGGTATTGTCCTCTCGGAAGCATGTCCTTTGGGACATGATTAAAATAAGCTGAATTCAATGTTTCATTTCATGCTATAGAGAGTATCCTTCCGGTGTGACGTAAGAAATAGGAGAATCACCCAAGAGAACCTAACATAGGCAGCGATCACGTGGGAAAATCAGATAGAGAGGATCCACGTGCCCCATGAAGGAGAAGCCTTCTGTACGTGCGTGATCGTCGTCATGCGAACGGTTAAATCACACTTTGTAGTTTTGCCAAGTGCTTTTCTGTAAGCTACTTTGTGAGAAATCCACAAGCGCTCCGGGATGTGCAGGCAGAGCCCCTTCCTACTGGTAGAGAAGCTAAAGCTTAGAGAAGATGGTTTGTTCAAGATCAGCTAGTGGTAGATTAGGAATTTGAAATCCATTCTTTGGGATCCAAACCCAGGCTCTCCTCCTACGAGTTGCACGTGGGTGGGTGATGTACGTACCTGTGGCCTGGACGGGTCGTGTGCAAGGGGGCAAGTAACCTAGGAGAGAACACACACTACTAACATTTGCACACAAACTTCCATTATGACACATATTTTTCATTTTCTGTTTCTTTTCCTCCTAGAGGTTAAATTTTCCGTTCTTGATTTTAACCCAAAGAAACACTAAGTAAATTCCATGGACCACTCTTGAATGAGACGAACTGGAAAAAATACACAATGCCCACTGACTAGCCTAACAGGCTATGAACACCCTCGGTCACAGCTGACCCTACCGACAAATTCCCGGGAATAAAATAGCTGCTCTTTCTGATGTTGAATTAAGCTCCAGTTGCATCCAATCCCTTTGGGTTGAGTGCTGGCAGCAGGGTTTCCCAGCTTCTGCGCTATGACATTTGGGGTCAGACGAGTCTGTGCTGTGGGGGACTGTCTGTCCTGTGCCTGGTAGGGTGTTTAGCAGAATCCTGAACCTCTACCTACCAGATCCCCAGAGCACCTCCAAGTTGTGACAACCCAAAATGTCTTCAGACATTGCCAATATCCCGGGGGCAAAATCTGCCCCTGGTTGAGACCCAGTGGCTGAAGTCATAATGTGTGTTTGTAACCACTCAGGGACGGGTTGGCTATGATGGACAATCCAATCTGACTTCACTTTGGCCATTAAGTTGACCAGCACAGGAGGCTAGCCGTTAATCCATTACTAATCCCTTTCCCACCGTTAGTTGAAATGATGGCTTCAGGGATGTCCTGTGAACATGGCTTTCTGGAATGGCTCTTCCCAAGGGGGACAGCCATAAAGCATGGAGAGATGTCCCTTGACATTGGGTGTTCACAGTTGGTAAGAGACTCCTTCATCTTCTACCTGCATTTCCCTCTAGATGGTGGATCGAGGGAGGTCAGTTTCAGTAGGAAATGGAAAGAGGAGAGATTTATGAATCTCTACACTGAAATTCTGGCTTTAACACTACTTAGCTATGTGACTTTAGGCGAGTGACTCAACCTCTCTGAAACTATCTTCTCCTTTATAAAACAAAGATAACTCCACCTACCTTGAAGAGTAGCTGGGAGAATTGGAGATAATGTGTGTAAAGGGCCCAGATAAAGCCAGGCACATAGCAGCAGTGTAATAAATGTTTTCTGTTACTCTAAATTAAAAAAACGAATGCCTGAATGATAGGTTCAAGTGCCAAATGGAGTTCCTGAGGCACCTCCGTGGGGACACCAGACGCCATGCGTGTCTGCAGCGGACCCTGAAGCAGGTGCTCTCCCCGGCCCCTCGAGGCCCTCGGCACCTGGCCTCGCCCCGATGTCCCTGCTCCTCTGGCTCTTGGGGGACCTGAGCATTCCAAAATGAAGGATTGGGAAGATTCATGTAGAAAGATGCCAAAGCACTGTCAGCTTAGCAGCTAATCTATCTTGGGGTGTGACCAACCCAAGTGCGGGGCCACCGAGTGATGAGTGTGAACAGAAGGGAGGATGGGAAGGCAGCTCTTTGAGGGCAGCACGAAAGCTGCTACCCTTGGCAAGGGCTGGAGGAGAGGCTAGAGGACAGCGGGGATGGCAGAGAGCTGCACAGGCCAGGACACCCCAAGGCTAAGCTGCTGGCACCTGTCGCCCGTCTGCAGCGGGGTCTCAACTAGGCACCAAGTGGAAAGGGCCAGGTCCTCAGTAGAGTATTAGGCCAGGACAGCCCTGGGTAAAATGACGAAGAAGGCTTTTCTGGCACCATCTCTCTTCCCCTTCCGCATCATAGAACCTCTGCTTGGTAAAGGATCTCCTAGGTCCCAATCTCTATCTCGCTGAGAAAGGAGGTGGCCGTGCGGAAGCCGTGGGCTGAACCAGCCAGATGCTGCAGGTGAAGTCAGGTCATGGATGGAGGTGGGCACCCCTTAAACAGGGGGAGTTTGTGATTCTAGACCTACAACCAGGACTGGCCCTCAGCCCAGTGCTCCCGCTATGCTGGGCTCCCTCGCTCAGCCCCACGTCTTATTTTAATTCCAAGTTCCAGAATAACAGGTATTCAAAGAGATCAGGATTGTTTCCAAAACAAATACCAGCAACACTTAAAATCTTTCTGTCTTTATTTATTTCACGCTGCTCCTAAAAGTAGCAATTTACCACCAAGAGCGGTCCCCCTGCCCTAGAAGACTAAAGAAAATGAGAAATAAGCAAAACACGACCTGGAAGTCAGCCATTTCACTGCTTATTCCTAATTAAAGTTGGATGGATTTAATTTTCTGCTTTTAGAACCTGAAACACACACACTTTATTATTATTATTTTTTAAAACATATACACTTTAAAAGAAAAACATTTTTCATTTTCTAATGTTTACATGGTCAAAGCTTACTTACTGTAGAAAGCTTGGAAAATATGGAAAAGAACAAAGAAAAAACAAAAATCATTTCTAACAAATTTGCCTCCAAGACTTATTAGTATGTTGGTGACTATCCTTCGAGCTTTGACTATGTGCACTTAGTTTTGTAACCGTGTTTTTCACTGCGCCATAAATCATGGCCATCTTTCCCTGCTGTTAAATATTTCTCTCCATCAATTTTAGTGCCTATAGCATGTCACATTTTATTCTGCCACCGCCTACTGTCAGACGTGTAGATGGCTTCCCATTTTGACACATTATGAACAGCGCTGCTATGGACACTCCTTGTGCATTTATTGGTGTCCACGGTTGGGGTTATTTCCTTGGAATAAATCCTTGGCAGTGAGGTCTTGCCTCCCTGCCAATGCCCCTGCTCCCTGGGGCCACCTGTGGTGCCTTCGTGGGCCCACACTTTACACGCTCTGTCTTCTCCGTGAACTTCCTGAATTCCATCTGATGGAGGTCTCACGTGAGACGTGGCACATACCACACCCCTCCTGGCTGCTCCCAGAGCATGGAGCTCGTGACCATTTGCGGTCATGGTGGTCAAGACCAAGAATGGCATCTTTCTTCCTGGGCATTTGTGATGGTGACTGAGGGCCGCAGTGGACACAGTGCTCTCATGCAAAAACAGCTCACAGGAAATGTAGAGAGGTCGTTTAGAAACAGTCCCCCGTATCTCAATCTTCCAACCAGTTTGATCCTTGTTTAGACTCTTAATCTTGCCCAAGAGTATCCCTGGTTGTGCTTTCTCTTCTCCCACCCTGTGTCCACCTCTCAGCCCCACTCAGGAAGCCCCGCGTGTCCGCTGGCCTGGTTAAGTTCTCTCTCACCCCCAAGCTCCAGCTGCCTCCTCCCAGACCCCTTCTTCCTACTCCCTGCTCTGCTCTATGGAGGGAGGCAGACCCTCCCCAGGATGGAACAGGCTTCCAAGGAATGCATAACCTTATCACTTGAGGATTCAGTGGTGAGCTTTTGAGCAGCGCCTTAGCCAGGCGGACCCCAGTGCTAACCACGGGAGGAGGGCTGGGGGTGGCGCGCGGGGCTCCTGTGGTCCTGCTTCAGCATCCACAGTCCCAACTAGGCTCAGCACTCGGACAGTGGGAGGTGACCTCAAGACCATCAAGTCCAAGCTCTTCCCCACATAGCTATCACTCAACAGAGCCTTGGGCGGGTGGAAATCCAGATGGTCGGGAACACTTACGTGATGAACAACTCACTACTCACCTACTTTCTGCCTTATTCCCTAATTCTTGCCACGTAAGACAAAAGCAAAACCCACCGTTAGTGCGATCTTAGGTTTTAGCATGATCGCTCTAGCAGCTGGGCTGGAATTTACTGAGAGGGATTGAGGACAGAAGTATTACTTAAATAGTGTTATTTGTTCAACAAATATTTATCGAGCTCCTCTGCCCCAAATGCGGAACTAGGTGATGAGGATACACGAGGGAGCAAGCTCTCCTCCCTCCCGTAGGTCCGTATCACAACTGTCCCCACTTCTGTCGTCTAATGAGCCTTTAGCCAGCATTGCACTCTAGGCCGGGCACACCTCATCTGTTATTGCAATTATGCCTCCCAAAAACCCGTGACACAAAAGCCCCCGATATGCCCATCTTACAGATGGAGAAACTTAGGCTCAGAGAGCCCACACAGCTAGCAACTGGCCAACCTGGATCTAACCAGGAACTGTCCCACTCCAAGCCTGCCATCTGAGCCTCTATGTTGTGCATGGAAACTTTTTCTCACACTGGACTTCGCAAGTCTCTCTAAAGCAGCATGAGAAGTCCACTGAGATCTTTCAGGTGGCCGCCTGGGCCCCAGTCCTCCTCTCTTCCTGTGTCTGAATGGAGGGTCCCCCACACGATGTGGGGACCCAAGAACCAAGCAGGCGAGAACAGAGTTCCAGCCCCACTGGGGCAAGCCATTCGCCCTCTCTGGACCCCAGACTTCTTTGCCCTGGACTAGGTCTCTAACCTTCCTTCTAGCTCTAGAATCCGATGAATACAAGATCTCATGTGATCACTGCCTTGCCCTTCACATTTGATTTTTGATGAGACCTTCACACTCAACTCTCATTGCCTTAATAAACATTTCTCTGTACCCAGCCTCCTAGGAGATACAAAGTGCAGGGCAAGGCTCCTGTCCTCCAAGGAACACACGATTCATGATCTTGTCCGATCCTTATAACAATCCAGGGACGCGGGCGATGCAGAGTCACAGTGCAAGGTAAAACCAAGGCAACGCAACGAGACCACCACACCTGTGACTAGTGCTTATCCCAGCCACTCCCTCCCACCCTTTTGCTCATCTGACCCTCCCAGCAGACCTGAGACGTGAACAGGGTGAGGAAAGCACTCCCATGTCACAGGTGGGCGGGCTGCATGATTTCTCCACTGTATTTCTCCTTCAGCCAATCCAACCGTGTCTAGACTATTCCAAGTACCCAGCCATTGCCCCTGTGGAAGGAAACATCTGACCCTTTCGGAAAAGATGAAACCAATCCCAAATTTTTTGGCACAGGCTTTGCTGCACTGGCCTCCAGGGGTTCCGGCTTGACGGCTGGTGTACGCGAGAAACACAGACAGCAAATGATTCTTCGGAAAGCATGTTTTATTCAGCACCCCTCACCCCTTCCATCCTCCACAAGTTACTCCTGACCCAGTGATATCTCCCTGCTTGTCCTGCTCCCCTAATAACCCCAGGGAGACTCAGCCCAGCTCATCGTCTGATAGCCCTAAACTGAGCCCTCATTTTGCAGCCCCTTCAGGCCCCCACAGCTGAGCCCCAGAAAGAATGGCCAGGGTCCCTGAGGTTGTACCCACACACAGAGATTCAGCAAAAGCAAGGGCACAACAGCTGTTCAGGGTCTGTGGGGGGGTTACTAGGCCTGACCCGGATAAGTGCTTAGCAAATGCTTCCTGGATGAGTTAATGATTCCCGATAAGTAAACCTAGCAGACAGCCATCTGTGGAGAAGGCCTCTAGAGCAGAGTCTTGGCATTAGGTGGCCAGCATTAGGTCTGGGCTCTGCCACTACTCAGCTGTGCGACCTTAAGCCTTTCAGTTGATGTCTCTGATCCTATTTTCTTCTGCTTGCTATGGAAGGTTTGGACAGAGATGATTAGTAAGTTTCCTCGTAGCACCGGAATTTGGCTATTCTGGAAAAGGCAGGCAGGAAATAAAGCTACACGCCTGTCATGAGCTAGCTTGAGCCTTGTTGCCTTCTGTCCTTGTCTGTCAAACTTCTCCCCCATTCCCTGCTGACACCATTATCATCAGACTTATTGCCTTAAGGGAAAAAATGGGAAAAGGAATCTGTCGAAGAGAATGAGAAAAGGAGGGAAGAGAATATGCAAAAAATACAGCAACTCGATGACAAGTCTGAGCTCTGGAGGCAGACTGTCCCGTTCAAATCTGTGCTCTGCCGCGCTGTAGCTGGGGGACTTTGGACAAATTACCTAACCTCTCTAAGCCTTAGCATCTCCGTCTGTAAAATGGGCACAATAACACCCATCTCACATGGCTGCTGTGATACAACCCACGGTGCCCTTGACCCCGAGAGAGGGCTCAACTAAGTAACAGCTGTTTCTTGTATGCCCATGCTTGCTCTGTGAGGCAGAAAAGGGAAGACAGACAGAAAAGGGAAGACAAAGTATGAACCAGGGGTGGGGGGCTGGGGGGGAGGGGCAGGAAAGTTCAAGGGTGACAATTGGAATCATTTTCACCTGCCCAGGAGTGGAATGATATGTATGGACTCCCGGACATCTCCCCACTGCCTTCCTCTGCACCCCCAGCAGACCCGGGGCACCCTGGGACTGTGGGGCACGCTTCTCCTGGCTGACACTCTCCTGGGCGTCCCTGGACACCCACCCACCCACCCACCGGAGCGGTCCCTTTGACATGGATCGGAGTGGTTTCTCACCTCCTACTAGGGGAATCTGCTAGTTCAAAAAGGAGCTTTGGGGGAGCAGGGTGTCCCCAGCTGGGGCTCACCCTGGCTGGGGGGTTGTTTGTGATTTGAAACTGAAGACAACAGCCTACGCCCGAGAGGAAAGTTCCCCTCCTTGCTAGGTAAGAGGCTTCACAGACCTCACCAACATGTTGTTTTCTCTCTTTTGTTTTTTCTTCTCTTTGTGCGCACAGAAGCTTCTAAATTGTATAAGCTTCCTTTTATCTCTGAAGTGGAAAATGTTGGACCCACAAAAGTAAGTGATGGCCAGCCGAGGGATGGGGGAAGAGAGCGCTTTACCTGGTGCTGCAGGGGTTAAACCTTTCCTTCCACCAGCAGCCTGCCTCAGCTCATAACCTCGCTCACTGGTCTGTCTGTGTCTTCCCTCGCAAATGCAGATCTCCAGCATTGCGGAATACTGACAAGACGGCCTTCACGTCTAACACGATTGTAAGAGCAAACTGTAATTTTTAATCCCCCCCAATGTTTTTATTGTGGTAAAAAAGCACATAGATTTTACCACCTTGATCATTTTCCAGTGTATACGCTTTGTGGCATTAGGCGCGTGTATGTGGCCCTGCAGCCACTGTCACCATCCAGCTACAGAACTCTTTTCATCTTGCAAAACTGAAACTCGGTACTCGTGAAACTCCCCCCGCCCTCTCCCCGGGGCCCCTGGCGACCACCGTTCCACTTTCTGTCTCGATGAATTTGCCTCCTCTAGGTACGTCTGCAGGTGGAAATACAAAATACCGCTCCTTTCGTATCTGGCTGATTTCCCTTCGCGTGGCGTCCCCCGTCCCCCGGCATCCCCCCCTCCACCCCCGGCGCCTGGGTCAGAATTCCCTTCCCTTTCCGGCGGCATCACATTCCCCTGTGTGGGTGGCACATGTGTGCTTAGCCATGTATTTGGGACAAGGGCTGCCTCCGCCTTTGGGTTAGTGTGAATCACGCTTCTGGAAACATGAGCGTGCAAATAACTATGTGTTCGAGAGTCTGCTCCCGATGCTCCCGGGCGGAATTGCCGGGTCCCGCGGGGTCTATTTTTAAATCTCCGAGGAAGCCCCACGCTGTATCCTGGTTTCCCGCCAGCCCTGCACGAGGGCTCCATGTTCTCCGCATCCTCGCCATCGCTGGGCCTCCTGGCCTCCTCTGTTTCTTGAGAATAACCATGGTGATGGAGGGGAAGTGCTGGAAATTCCGTTCAAAAGGAAGAAATGGCCAAACCGGGATTTCAGGACTTATAGATGCAGAAGGACATATACTATTTTAGATGTGATGAAGTAATTTCACCAAGTGATGATTTTAACACACACAGCAGAGTATAGCGACTGCTCACGGAAGTTCCTTCAGAGATGCCAACAGCAGGAAAGGGCGAAGGAGAGGGGAAAACAGAAAGAACGGGAGGAAAACTGAGGTGACGTGCAGGCAAGGTGAAGGGAAGAGGCTCTGAGGGGGCATCTGGAATCCTGTTGGGAATTTTGAGGCCCCAGCCTTGGCTCTCTGCTGCACGCCGGCCCTCCCCCTGCAGGTCCTGTGCTGGTATTTGCTTGAGGGACGTTGATGGCTTTCTACAGGGCATCTCTGTGCAGGGAGGGACACGAGAACGGGTGAGCCACGTTCCTTACTTGGGCCTGAAGGTCTGGAAAGGGTGGGGACGGGACCCCTGGCAGCTGACTGGGCTCTGGCTCCTCACGGGCCTGGCGGCCCCCACGCCTCAGCACAGCTGCAGGTCAGGGGCAGGGCGAGCTGGCATTCAGTCTTGGGTTTCATGCATTTCAAAAGCTGCTATGGAAGGACCCAGCACATCCCAGTTCTTTCCTGCGAGGAAGGGGGGTGGAGAAAGCTTGGGGCCCGGAGAGGCCACACTGGGCTTCCAGCAAACGAAGCTGGGCTCCTCCACTGGGCCCTTTGAAAAGCAACGGGCAGGACCCCCGAGGCTTCTCTCCGGGGGGCGGTCACAGCACGTTTTACGGATCTCTGCAAAGAGGACCCAAGTCCCCGTCCAGTGTCGCTCTGGGCAAACACGGCCTCTAGGTGAACAGCCCCAGTTTGCGAACCAAATGAACAGGAGGAAAATGAACAAGTTGACCAAGTCGAAGGGGCATCGCGATGGGAGTGCCATCCACTCCCAGGCAGGCAGGAGAGGGTTCATTAACCCTCTTTCCAGACACAAAAGCCCGTGATAACACGGCACCCTATTTGAATACGTATTTTCAAAGAAGGTGAAGTGGGAGCCCTTTTGTTTTTGTTACTGGCGAGCTGATTTAACAGCATGGATATCTGAAACTGGCATCCAGGAACACAAAATCCGTCCCTATAAACACAGAGTATGGGGGACAGTCCTTCTAGAACCTTCCTTCCCATCTCCATTTGTGCTCCACAGTGACACATCCCTCTTGGGAAAATCCTGCCCTGGATTTTTATTAGTGTTTTGTAGGCTGTCGGGTGTTAAAATCTGCCGAATCCATTCTGTGCTCCTCAGCCCTGCCTTTCGAGCTGCTTCTCCTTGAGGCGTGACTCCTGAAATGGCGAGGGGAGCAGCTGCCCTCAGCCCAAAGGCCGCCGTTCCTGCGGGAGACACTCAGGACCCATCATCTTCGCACTTTCCTGAGTTTTCATTAAGAGCCACTCGAACTTCAGGAATGTGGCATAAAAACATGCAGGCATATGCAGAGAGGGAAATATTTACCTGCTCCATCAGATAGACATTTCCCCCTAATTTTAAGATAAGTCTTAATGTTATTCATCTTAGCAATAGAATTATTTTTTTTAGATTTTGTTGGAACATCTAGTAACGTGGCTGTGTTCTGGTTTCCACTTTACAAAGCTTTCCCATAGTCTCATCTCCTTTGTGCCTAATCGCACACCCTTTGAAAGCATGATTGTTATTCCCATTTGGCAGATGGGGGAAACTGAGGTTTGGGGCGGCTGAGTGAAATCCTCAAGGGAACACAGCTAGAAAGTAATACTGCGGGGCCAGGACCCCCATCTTCTAACGCCCCGCCCAGCGCTCGAGCTCCTTAGCTGGGCTGCCTTGTCACAGAGACACCAGGTACCGCGTGGTCGGAAGACGGCTGGGTGGGACCCTCCCCAGGGAGATCAGTGACCCTTTTGGTCAGCCCGGGGAAGTATGGTTATCAGTCGGAGCACTGGACAGGGGCACCAGGCTGAGGTGGTCAGTGGGCCCTGGAAGCTGCCCGTGCCCCCCGCAGTGTGGGCCCGGGAGCCCCCCCCACCACTCCCAGAGGAGGGCCTGGGCCGGGCCTGGGCTGCCCTCTGCTGAGATACGTGTTTCTCCTGCAGACAGAGGCTTAGGCCCTGCGTTAGTGGTCAGAGTCTTTCACGGGGTAGATGGGAGTGATTCTGCGCTGACCCTCTCGGCAGGCGGCAGGTCCCACAAGCCAGAGAGAGAGGATGTGGTCGCAGGGACTGGCCTCCCTAGCGTGGGAACAGCTGCATGCCATTGATGGCGCGGCCGCGGAAGCTGCTCGCTCTGCCGCCGTGGAGTGGAGTTCTGGAAGGTGCAGGGGTAGGGCTCGTGGGATCCGGGCGCTCGTCCCAGTTCTGCCGCTGACCCTTTACGTTTGGCTCCTGCTTTTCCATTTATAAGGTATTTTCACAGCAGGGATCTCTGTGGCTCCTGCCGCTGGTGTCTAGACCTGGTGCATTGCTGTTGGGCTTCGACGCCCAGAGAGGGTCAGTGACTTGCCTGCGGGCCCACAGCTCTTCTGCCTCCAAGGCCAGGGCCCCTGCCACCTGTCTGAGCTGCCTCTCACCAGCTGTGATGTCCTGTGTCCCTTCTGAATTTGACTTCTCATGTGAAAAATGAGGGCGTTGGTGCAAGAGCCAAGCCAGTTTCTTGATTTTGCTGTGATGAAAAGATGTTTTCTTTCCACTGACTTTTCCACGTTGCTCATTTCTTGAGCCTGACGATGCCTCTTCTCTCGTGGCCTTTTAGGAGCAGAAGAGAGGTGACACCTGCCCCTCTGAGCCGGAGGTGTGTCCTTGAAGGGGTCGAGGGGCAGTGTGGACCGGGAGGGAGGGGGAGGGAGTTTTCTGGAAGGTGCCATATTGTACCCCACCCCGCCCCAGCCCTCAGGTCACTTTCTTTTTGGTTAATGACCTGGTTGTTTGACCTTTGGGGCAGCACCTCGGCCTCTTTCCCCACCCCCACCCCTTGGCCATTCAGGTCTACCGGGCTCAGCCAGAGGGAAGCAGAGAGAAAAATCCATGTTGTTCTCCATGGAGAAGAGTTAGGATGAGCCAAACCCACCTAAAGGGAGCCCTGCAGGTCCTCCTGCTGGCTGCAGGCTGCCCCCCTGCAAGGTCAGGTGCGGGGCCCGACCTCCCGCCCCGTCTTCACAGCGCGGGCCGACCCCCGGTGTAGCCCCACCTCTGACGTCCCGTCCTAAACTCTGCCTTGATTGTCACCGGTTTGGTCACCTCTCAGCAGAGCGGGCACTGAAGGTCCTTCTGCCCGGGCCCCACCTCATACACAAGGCAGGACAGCGGGTCACTTGCTGGCGGCACTCTGGGGACCTCTGCTGGGGGGGGGGGCACCTCCTGCTGTCACTGGAGCCCAGTGCGCAAACGTGTCTTGAGTCCCTCAGGCTGAGGCTGAGGTGATTTCGCTGCCAGGGGAGAGACAGGGAACAGTTCCTCCTTTTTCTTTCTTTCCCTTTCTTTCTTTCTTTCTTTCTTTCTTTCTTTCTTTCTTTCAAGATTTTATTTATTTATTTGAGAGAGAGAGAGAGAACATGAGGGGGGAGGGTCAGAGGGAGAAGCAGACTCCCCGCTGAGCAGGGAGCCCGATGCGGGACTCAATCCTGGGACTCCAGGATCATGACCCGAGCTGAAGGCAGTTGCCCAACCAACTGAGCCACCCAGGTGCCCCAGCTCTTCTTTTTGGGTTTGGTTCATGCCCTGAACTCAGAGCTGAGGAGCACTGCTGTGCGGTGCGAATGTGACATAATTACATTGTCACTGTCATTGTCGTCCTCATGACAGGGCACATCATGCCCCACCCCCCCCAGCTGGCGTCCAGAAGCAGCTGCTATACTGCAGGTGATGGGAGCCTTACCATGTCACAGAACAGCTCCTTTACCCAGTAACTGTGTGACCTTGGGCGAGTAACTTAACTTCTCTGAGCCTCTGCCTCCTATCCGTAAGATGGGGAGATAAGACCCAGCTCCCTGAGCAGTCTCTGAGGATTAAATGAGATAAACATTTATAACCAGTGCCGGAAACACAGGACATAGTAATAAATGCCAGATCCCTTGGGAAAACTAGCAGGAACGTTTTAAAGGGCATGAGGATACCCAAGGTTGGTGGAAAAGCCAAGTAGGAGCCAGAGGGTGGCCGTCTTTAGGGTCTAAGCACCAAATCCCCGAGAGGGGCTCCATTTTCTCCACCGGGCACTATAATTTATAAGCTGAAGGTGTTAGAAGGTTAGCGGCTCCGGGCACAGCTGTGGGGTTCCTGGATCAGACTAGGCAGCTCAGGAAGCACCCAAAGCGGAAGCTGAACAAGGGCTCACCCAGACCTCTCCCTCCTTCCATTTTAGTTCCTCGCCCCCCTTGAAGCAACCCTGGGCTCCGTCCTAACGAACTGGGGCAGCGGGTTTGGGATAAACTCCCCCCACCCGCCTCCCCTGCTCAGGGCGGGGCCGCTCAATGCTCTCCTCCAGGGGAAGAGACACGAGGCCCTGGGCACACGAGTCCAGAAGGATTCCTGAAAGCCGCCCCAGTCCACCGCAGTGCTCAGAGACCCGAGGCCTGCCTGGGCTGCTGTCTCGGTGGCAGCTGGGTTCCCTCCCTTGTCTGGTGCCAGCCACCTGCTCTTCAAGGTCAGTGTCCGGCCCGATGGCAGAGGCTTCGCTACTGGCGAGGGTGAGCCCTGGGAGAGGGCTGGAGGCAGAAGCAGGGACCGGGGTTGTGCTTGAGAGACACTGGGAGAGGAGGAAGGCTCACCCAACCCCAGCCCCTCAGAGGCAAGAAGAGATTCACAACAAACCCTCCATGACCCTAAAGTCCAAGCTTGACTACGGTGTGGCCTCTTGGCTGTCAGGGGGCAGGTCCCACCCACCTTCTCTCTTTATCACTAGTCTCTGCAGGAACTCAACATTTTGTGAGCACGGGGGAGGGTGTGTGGGCTCTGAAAGGACCCCAAGGTGACCAGGGCATGTCCTTTTGACCCTTGATTCCAGAACGGTGGGGGAGTGGGCTGTCCCTAGCTGGGCAGGGAGGGGACTGAAGTTGCTGTGGGACTTTCCACCAGCCTGAGGGACTCCTGCTGAGAGAGTTCAGAGGGTGGAGTTTCGCTGAAGAGTTGTTCGGTAGGTGACAGTCCCCAGGAAGTCTGGCTGAGAGGCAGGGAAGGGCGGGGGCCGGCTGCTTGGGTAGGGATCACACCCAGCGAAGGGTAAGGACAGGCACCGCAGCAGAAGGCCCTGAACCAACCTCCCCGGAGGCCTGGGGTCCCTCTCAGCTCCAGCCCCACCTGCCCTGGTCTCCGGCCAGCAGAATTCCTGACCGTCTCGCAGGACTAAATGAAGCGAGGATCCTGGGATCCCCACAGCTTCTCCAGGAGACAGTTGGGACAACTGTTGGCTTCACCGGAGTATCGTATCAATCAGGTCATCAAGCTAGTTCTTAAGCTCCTGGGGCCCCGCACTAGATCGCATCATGAACTCAGTGCATCTACCCTCAAGAAACGCATGGTTTTGAAAAGAAAGAAGACATCTACCCAAAAGGATCAGAGCAGTAATTCTGAATTGTTCCTTCAACGTCCCCCCCACATGGGAGCATGAAAATGTGTGTTCCCCGGGGGCTTCCAGATTTCTCCCCCATCAAGAAAGCTTTTGGGAAGCAAATGAGGGAACATGATTCTTTTTTTTTTTTTCAAAGATTTTATTTATTTATTCGACAGAGATAGAGACAGCCAGCGAGAGAGGGAACACAAGCAGGGGGAGTGGGAGAGGAAGAAGCAGGCTCATAGTGGAGGAGCCTGATGTGGGGTTCGATCCCAGAACACCGGGACCACGCCCTGAGCCGAAGGCAGACGCTTAACCGCTGTGCCACCCAGGCGCCCCAGGGAACATGATTCTAGTATAGGTTCAGCTTTGACTCCATTTTAAATTTGTTAAGAGAGTAAGTTATTTGCAAGCATTCTATTATAAACAACAATTATCTTGCAATGCCTCCTATTGGGTTGTGGTTGAGAACCAATGCAGAGACGCCAGGTCTCAGGCACTATTGTAATTGTGCTCTATTTCGGCCTGATTGTCGCCCTGAAGAGTCACATAAATTTCACACGTGCAAACAAGCTGCACGTTAGATACACATGACAAAAATTCCCACGAACGCGTGGTAAAAGCCAAGAAATCATAGCCAATTACAAATCAAATGAATTATTTATAACCAAATAATTTCTAAATCAAAATTATAAAAATACTGTATCTTTTGACAGTAAAATAGCTACGTATTTTATGCGGAACACGCATGCACCTTCCCATTTGATTGACAGTAGGGTGGCTCGGAGAGGTAGAAGGTCTACAAAGGACCTATTTAAGCCAGCCTTTAAAATCCGTCTCTGGTTTCTTTAAAAGCACCTGAACGGGTATTCCAGACTCAGGCTTGTTTACCCTCCCCGGAGACTACAGTCCGAGGTTTAGGAAGCTTTACACCGAACCCTGGGAGCCCAGAGAGATCTCGGTGGCTCCTTGGCTGGTTGAGCAGGGTGAGCCCGCAGGGGAGAGGGTGACCTCTGCGAGGAAAGGTGGCACCCGGAACTCACACAGCCACCACACTTTTCTCCACATGTAAACACTAGTGTCCCCTCTTTCTCAGCTAGATGAATACTATTCTGTGGACTTTGGACCCCCCTTCCCAAGCTGCTACCCTTTTTCATGAGTCCACCGAGAACTTTCTGGTCCTTTCCATTGGGCACAGGTTGAGGAACTCTGGCAGGACTCTGGGGCAGGACTCTGTCTTGACTGCAGGGCTACCCTGACAAATCGCCTTTCACCTGTGCCCCTCCCCCCGCCTTTTCAGCTCTGGGTCTGCCCGATTGGGTCCTGGCCTCTGCTGAGACGGGAGCGTCAGGCCCAGGGGTAGTGGCCATGGAGTAACAAGGGGATTCTGGATTCTGGGGACCCCCTCAGCATGGAGCTGAATGCTGTGGTTTGGGACATGGGAGACAAAACGAAATAGAAAATGTGGCTCCCTGGTCAAGAAACTCACCCCCAAATGGGAGAGGCAAGACTCAGGGTCAGTAAAGAACATGGCCGTGACGTTTGGTGTAGGAAAGGAGGCGCTCCATGCACCTGGCGTGGAGGAAGTGACCTTGGCTGATGGGTGGAACCTGGCTGTACAGGAGGGGCCCCAGGTGGGGCATCGGGGGCAGTCGAGGCATGGACAGGGCCGATGGGAGTGAGGCCCCACGGAGGCAGACCTGGCTGAGTGGGAGAGACGTGGACAGGGAACCTAAGTGGAAAGTTGTGGGACCAGAGTATGAGAGACTGAAGCCGCACGGTGGGGGAGGGTTTGCCACGTGACGCCAGAACAACCCGGAACTTCCAGGCGGTTTGTTTGAAGGTGGGGGCCATGGCCACCCTCAGGCTGCAGCGTGCGGTGGATGGAGGAGGAAGTGTCATGTGATGTAATTGCCACCATCTTGTGGTCACAGAATCATGGTCATGGTAACTAGATCCGCAGGCCTCCGGGGGTCTTTGAGCTAATGCAGACTGGCCTTTTCTTTTGATATATTTTTAGTTTTTGTTCCGGTTAATGCCCCCCTCCATTTTCAAAGTCATGCACATTTAATTTAGAAAATTTTAAAAGTATAGAAACGAGGAAAGACACGAACAAGCCATCCGCATCATCCGTGTCTGCAGAGTGGCTGCTGGTGTCACCTGTCCCCTTTGGTCCTTATGCTTATGCACTGGCGTCTTTATGGGGTTGGGATTAAACGAAGGAACCCAACTGTCCATCCGCCATATGGGCTTGAATATCTTTAGTGACAGGGTGGTTTAATGACCAGGATCTCACTACCTTTTTAAGCATATTATTATCCCTTTCTAAAATAGAGAAAGCACTAAAAGCGGGGCTTTTTTCACTGATGAAGTAGGATGTGGTTACCTAGAAGGTATGCAATATTCTAAAGTGTAAAAAATTTAAATCATCCATAACCCTCTTGTCCAGAAATCGCCTAATCTTTTGTGGTATTTTCTCCTTCTTCTCCTTCTTTTTGTTAAAGATTTTTATTTATTTGAGCGATAGAGACAGTAACAGAGATAATGAGAGAAAGCACACAGGTGGGGAGGAGAGAGAGAAGCAGGCTTTCTGCCGAACAGGGAGCCCGAATTGGGGCTCAACCCCAGGACCCTGGGATCATGACCCAAGCTGAAGGCAGACGCCTAACCGACTGAGCCACCCAGGTGCCCCTGTGGTACTTTCTTCTAATATTCTTCCAAAGAGTGTGTACTGTAAAAACAAAATTGGAGGGTCGCCTGGGTGGCTCAGTCGGTGAAGCGTCTGCCTTTGGCTTAAGTCATGATCTCAGGGTCCTGGGATCAAGTCCGGCATCGGGCTCCCTGCTCAGCGGGCAGCCTGCTTCTCCCTCTCCCTCTGCCTGCTGCTCCCCCTGCTTGTGCTCTCTCTCTTTCTCTCTGACAAATGAACACATAAAATCTTTAAAAAAAAAACAGAGACAAAAACCCCAAAACTGGCATCGTACCGCGTACACTTTGGGTCATGCTGTCTTCATTTATCCTATGATAGAAGCTTCCATTTTCGGACACTTGTGGACATGATACTAACCTAACACTGGTTACTTAGCATGAGTTGGGCCATTTGAAGCATTTCACATACATCAACTCATATTACAAGAGCCTCAGCAAGAAGTTCTATTTTTTTTCTTTCCACTTCATAGACAAGAGGACTAAGGCACAGAAGGTGCTGGACATTCGTGCCCCAGAGCCTGCCTCGCTGGCCACGGTACTGCCCAACCCACTCTTCAGGAAGCTTCTCCCGATCTCCAGCATACACACGCACGCACACACACGCACACGGGCACACGCTAAGCTTTCTTCGTGAGGCAGCCTCTCAAATACCCAAAGCATCTCTGAGGCCCGAGTCTTGCCTTTTCCAGGCTTGCCCGCCTCACCTCCGCCGTCGTGCGTGGCGGGGAGGCCCTTCGCCCTGCTGGCCTTCACTCAGGCAGGTCTGGTTTTCCTGTGTCCCTTTCAGAGCTAGAAACAAAAGCGCGGCTGGGGGAATCTTGCCCCAGGAAGGTTGCAACCAGCCGCCCCACCTGTGTGTGCCGGACACGGGATTCCATCCGTGTAGCCAGAAGTGTGTTGGCTTTTACGAATAACAACTGAACTGCAATGAGCAAAGAGTGCTTTTCCCAAGTCCCTTGCTCCCTCGCGGCTCTGTGGCCTGGCTCGTCCAGCCTTTGGATTCTTTGCTTGGTTCTGCAGAGCATAGTCCAGAAGAAGGGAGGTAAGAGTTTCCAGGGGCCTTAGTGCGGCTGGGCTGAGAACTTTCGTGACACCTTGTAGGGAATCAAAATGGCAGTATCTTGCCTGCCTGCGTCATTCGGACAGGAGGGGAGACCCAGAATCTGGAGGCTGTCCAGATGGCTTCCAAGTTTGGCACCTGGTCTTTTAACCAAGGAGTCATCAGCAGTCTGGAAGAGTCGAGCGGGTGGAACTGGCCAGTAAGGAAGATCTTCAGGGAAATTGCTGGAACCACACAGAGCGCACGCCCACTGGGGCCCTGTCCCTCCCCTGGGTCTGTGAGAGAAAGAGAAACCCAGCTTTGTTTGCCATCACCGGCACTGATCACTCGAGGTTGGGGTGAGGGCAGGCTCCAGGTAAAATGCCCAAGGTCACGGGCTTTTATCCTCAATACCTGCCTGGCCTGACCGGTCCTATTCTCTCTCAGGCCCTGATAAAGGAGGGACAGGACTCTGGTAAACAATTTCGTATCAAGGCTTTAGTGGTGCTCACTGTGCCGCCCTCTCAGGGTAATTTCTGTTTTAACAGAGACCCGTTAGACACCTATATGCCTCCGTCCACAGCTATTTCCAGAGAGGGAATTCCCTGTTGTCCCTCCACTTACAACGGGGTGGCCAACGCTCTCCTCCGTCTCTGTGCAAGAAGACCAAAGACAGCAACCAACGGGGCGTCCTTTACGTCTGTGCCTTGCCGTCCCCACCGGGGAGGTGAGGGCAATGACAGGGCGCGCCTCCTAGGGGTTTACGAGAATTAGCTAAGTGAGCTAATGTGTCCGAAACCCTTAGAATCCACCCCGAGAACAGTCAGCCCTGAGTACAGGGGAGCCTTTGCTGTCCCTGGGAATTGCTATTTCTGGTTGGAGAGCCGGGCCACATACATTATGCCATTTTATCCTCACGACAACCCTGCAAATTCCCTTTTATTGCTCCCGTCTCATAGATACAGGAAGGGAATTGAGAGAGCAGGTCATCGCTGAGCAGAGCCAGCCCTCCGAGAGGATCGTCCCCTTTGCTGGCCAGGGAGGGGCGTAGGGACAGCCTGCAAGGGATGGGCCGGCTGGGCCCGGGGAGAAGCCCAGGACTCGCAGCCCACCCTCGGCAGGCTCCGAGAATCTCCGAGAAAGTGTTGGGAGCTTGGGAGAGGTGTCTTTGCAACACGGACTGTTGCAGTGACCAGTGAAGCATCACTTCTAACGGACTCTGACTTCTGAACGGCTCTCTGTTTGAAACGTGGATAAAAGCAGAGAAAATAATAAAATGAACAGCACGTACATATTTCAGTATTTATCTCTAAAAGATAGGGAGCTTTTTTCTTTTGTAACATGACCACAAGACCATCATCATACTTATACAGTGTACGAGGATTTCTTAATATCATCAAACAGCTACTCCGTGTTTAAACGTCTCCCACTACCTCCTTTTTAAAAACTTTTCCGTTGGTTTGACTCAGGAGCCAACTGGCTTATATGTTGTTCAGTCTCTTTTGTACTTAGAGTTTCCCCCCAGCCCTCCCCGCCCCTTTATTTCCTTGAGCTGTGCTTGTTGGGGAAGCCAGGTTGCTTGTCCCGGAGAATTTCCCACAGTCTGAGTTGCCCTGGTTGCATTCCCGGGGTGCCCCGCGCCCTGTTCCTCGGCCTGCGGTACGAGGCCGATCCAACCGGACGCTGCATCTGGAGGCCTGGCCAGAGTCCAGTCTGATGATGTAGTGAGAGCACTTCAAGGCGGTTCGGTGTGTTTTCCTCGGGGAGCTCAGGCTGTCCCGAGGTCTTTCCTTGGGTGATGCTAGAACCTCGGATGACCGCCGCCCAGAGCGGCCAGTTTATTAGGGCTTGGCTCTGCTTTCATTTGTTCGCTGGAATATTTCTACAAAGACAAACTTCCCTTTGTCAACTCTTTGGTGATCCTGATAAATACCCAGGATAAAGGCTTGACTCCTTTCCCTTATCGACAATGATTTGTTCTCTTTCGATGAAATGACAGATTTAATGCTTATGGTTTGATTCCACATAATCTTGGGAAGGGGGAAGGTAGGCATCGAGAAGAAGAGCTGTGGGCTGCTCCCTGTGGAGTTGACAGTAACAGGTGCACAGAGGTTCCTTCTACTATTCTACTTTGCCCTGTGTTTGGTACAGTTTATAACAAAAAGGAGGGCTTTTTTTTTCCCAGTAAAAAAGTAAGTAATGGTGGAGTTCCCTGGCACCCTCCAGAGGTGAGCAATAAATGTGTTGGTTGGTTGTGGCGTCACGATGTCTGCACACACTTCAACCTACTTAACTGTCTTGATCCGTTGCGGTTGTCCTCTTATTGACATTTAACTGATTCTGTCATTGGCCAAGGGGACCCTCCTCAAGTTGGCTCCTATAAGTTCCTTTTGACATCTGTCCAGTAGTCTTTGATAGTGTCCTTGCTGACAGTATGACAAGAGTCCTATTTGTGTCGTACGTTTCCTACACAGACCTGGGACATTTTTCCAAGGGAGGGCCGCCGTCTTTCACTTAGGGTCTTTTTTGGCGCCTGGCCGCTGTTACCTAAAAAGATCTCTCTGAGGCTCCAGTTAGACTCTATAACCAGGAGCAGAATTTTCCTCCCCACACGCCAAGCAAGTGTGCCTCTGCCACCCTCTACCCACTACCGCTACCGTCCCACCCCCACCCAAGCAGGTGTCTCAAGACGTTGACTGTGCTGGTAGGTGGGTGGAGGGGAAAGGAGATTAAAATCTGACTTTAAAGGCTCAGGCAGTAACTTGCTTGAGGCTGGCCCCCCTCCCCAGCAGCAGCTCCACCCCCAGACTCAGAACCAGGGAGAAGGAAAGGAGGGCAGTGAGAATACTCGGTATCTCCATCTATCTATATTTAGGCAGATTTATCTCGCAAGTAAAATCAGAGAGAAACATTCAAGGAGGAGGTAGTGGGGTACCTTGGGTTCACATAGCTTTATTTCATTTGCTTGGGGGGGGTGGGGGTAATGGGGTTTGCAGAGTAGCAGAACTCCCCAGCCCCCCACCCCCGCCGAGACAAGTGCAAGACAAAAAGGGCATCGAAGACCAAAGGCGTATGGGCCGGGAGCAGCCGGGAGCTCTGTGAGGCACTAGCAGGCAGGACAAAGAGCATACTGGGAAGCTTCCAAGGACCCAGCTAGGCTCTGTGGGGCAGCGGGACGAGGAGGCTGGTGAGAAGGAAAACCGGCCAGCAATGGAGCGAGGGGCTGCCACACCAAGCAGGGAGCCCCCTTCACAGTGCCGGGTCCACCAGGTCCGGAGGACCTCTAGTCAGGAATGTTTGGGAAGGAGGTTCCCGTGGGGCCACTGGGCATAGGCTCACGGAGAGAGCGTGAGTCTGCACGTGGCAGAGGAGATGAGGCCCAGGCTCACAGCTGGACGCACCAACTGCGTGAACTCGGTCTGCTCGGTTCCTTCCTTCTTTCATTTTATTTTTTTTTACAACGGGGATCCTATTCACACCTCGGCCTCAAGGCTGCCGTGGGGGCTGAGGGAGGCGGGGAGCTGGGAAGGCCTGTGAGTCACTGGGTGTGAGGATGACTGACCGAGCCTCACGTCTCCTCTAGGACCCTGTGAGCACGGGGACGCCACACACAGGTGCAGAACAACCACCACACCTGTTTTCAGAGCAGTGTCCAGGCTGAAGCGGCCCTCAGAGGGAAGTGGGCGGATGGAAAGGCCCAGAGGGGAGGAGATGGCGAGCAGTGAGAGGGAGAAGCCAAGATTGCCTCTGGGCCGCGGGTGTAGACTCTGGGGACAGCTGGTCACGGCGGGGGCTCGAATCACCCAGAGGCCCTAACAGTGAGGCTGAATATGGATCTACTCCTTTTTAAGGCAAGGTCTTAGACTAGGTCTCTCTAAGACTCTGTGTGCGTGTGTGTGCGTGTGTGTGTGTGCGTGTGTATAGAACTTAGAGGAAGCAAAGGGTGGCCCACACCTGAGGAGTGGATACCTGACCTCCCTGCAGGCCTGAGCACTCCAGTGCAGGGCTGCCCCGCTGTCTCAAAGTAGAGTGTTGCCATGAGAACGTTCGTTGGCCCAAAGGGCAAAAAGCAAAGAAGCAGGGGCGCCTGGTTGGCATAGCGGTTGGGCGTCTGCCTTTGGCTCAGGGCGTGATCCCGGCGTTATGGGATCGAGCCCCACATCGGGCTCCTCCGCTATGAGCCTGCTTCTTCCTCTCCCACTCCCCCTGCTTGTGTTCCCTCTCTCGCTGGCTGTCTCTATCTCTGTCGAATAAATAAATAAAATCTTAAAAAAAAAAAAAAGCAAAGAAGCAAATACCATTAATATATGTGGAAACATTTCTGACATTCCAGATTCAAAAAATAACCTCTCTTTGGCCTTTCTGGTACCTTAGGGCTCATCTTGCTAATGAACACACTCGATAAATTGCCAGAAAGTACAGACACCCACAGACACAGGCTGCTTAGGGCACAGACCAGGCAGAAAGGATCCCTCGCCAGGATATGAAGTCACCAGGTCCGGGGCCCCCAAGCCAGACAAGCACGGGGCCCTGACCCGACGCGAGATAGGTAGCCGCACAGAGCAAACAGCATTTCCTACGGGTCCTCTGGCCCTTTGCGTTTTATTTCTTTAAAGAAACTGTGATAAGTTAAACATGCTGCAGAGGGACCCGAGTTTAGGGTTGGCAAAATCCTAACAGCAGTGTCATGACACCATCCCAAACTCGGCTGTAAAAAGGTGATTTCCCCTATGTTGTCATTGTCCCCTTGAAAAAAACCCACAACTGTGCTTTCTTAATTTTGCTTCATTTAAATAGAAAAAGTCCATTTTGCTGCCCTGTGTGTGTGAATGTAGACAGACACATTTAGCAATAGATCTAATCTGCCAGCCGGGGCCTCACCGGAGACCTTGCTTAATTTTTTACTGTGAATGTGTTTTGGAACATCATTGAAAACAGCACCTTCAAGAAAATAGAAGTGACTGTGCATTTGAGCTCACGTGAGGAACTATTTTCTAAGCATATAAGTAAAAGCAAAATATTTGACTACTCAAAATTCAATTTCTATGTGTCAGAGAGACCAGAGGAAAGGTAGATGACAAAGTGAGAAAACACTCACAAGACATACGATGTGAAAAGAGTGACCATCTCCAGGAACACACTTTTAGAAATCACTTCTTAAGAAGGCACATCCAAAAAAAGAGGAATAAGCCAAGGTCACGACCGCACAATTCACAGAATTAGAAGCCCACAGGGTGAAGAAAATGCGCACAAGAAACGTTCGACATCACTAATAATCAGAGAGATGCAGATTTTTAAATCAGATCCTGTTTTGTGTTTACTGGGTAGGTCATTTTGGTTTTTATTTAATGATAATACACAGCATTGGCACGGGTAAGTGAATTAGAGTCTCCCAAAAAATTGCTGACTGTAAGCTGTCAAGTCTTTCTGGAAAGTAATTCAGCCCTAAACGGAAGGGTCTCAAAACCATTTATTCCCTTCGGTGACGCATTTCCATGTGTCTCCATTTATTTCTTAAGAAATAATCACCGGGATAAAAGTATCTAAGTGCAAGGATATTTATCGCAATACTGTAACACTCAAAAATCAGTAATAACCCATACTTCTCACAATATGGGGGGTTGTTAAGTAATTATACACAACACCTATCAACAGTCAAAAAATAGGCAGTTCTAGGTAAAAAAAACAAACAACAAAAACCCTAAGGATACAACCCCAGTCTTGAAAAAAAAATATTAGAATAAACATCGGAGGAAAATACAGCAAAATGTTAGCAGAGTATGTTTGGGTGTGGGGGGCGTGGGTAATTTTAACTGTCTTATTCATGCTTTTCTATAATGTCCAATATTTCTATAGTTAACATTTTTACTCCTGTAATCAGCAAGGTAATAGAGAATATGAATGATTGCCCCCAGTTTCGAATCGGGAAATCAAATTCAACCTCATGTTAGCCGGTGGGCAGTGAATGCGTGTGTATAAACTTGGAGAAAGCGGACTTGGTGTGGGAGGGGCAGGTAACACCCAGCAGACATCAGGGCGCACGTCCAAGTCTGGATTTCAGAGGACCTGGAGCTGCAGGGGTAACTGTTGGGGTCAACAACATAGGCGGGTATTTCGAAGCCCCAAGAGTGAATGGATGAGGTCACAAAAGCAGAGAGATTAAGATCAGAAAAGAGATCCAAAGCCTGGCCCTAGAGTCCCTCCAAGACATCTGGGGGACACAGAGAAGCAGGCATGACACAGAGAGGCATTAGCAGGGGGGCGGGCCCAGGGACCCGTCTTCGGGGCTTAGTCACAGGTCTGCAATGCTTAAAGGGACAAGCAAATGAACTCATGGGACGGATTTCTTCTCAAACCTCACATCATTTGCCTGCATGTTTTCCTTTATCTCTCTTTCTCCTTTCAGACCCAGTTCTTGAAAAAAAGGGGGGGAGGGGCATGCAATGTTCTTGAGAATAAAATCATGTCTGGATAACAGGACTCTCGGATTTTTAAAAAATGCTGATTCTGGGGCGCCTGGGTGGCTCAGTCGGTTAAGTGTCTGCCTTCGGCTCAGGTCATGATCCCAGGGTCCTGGGATCGAGCCCCGCATCGGGCTCCCTGCTCAGCGGGGAGCGTGTTTCTCCCTCTCCCTCTGTTGCTCCCCCTGCTTGTGCTCTCCTGCTCTCAGTCAAATAAATTAATTTAAAAAGAAAAAAGAAAAAAATGCTGACGCTGGGGCACCTGGCTGGCTCGGCCCATAGAGCCTGGGACATCTGACCTTGGGGTCGTGAGTTTGAGGCCCACGCTGGGTGTAGAGGCTACTTGAAAATAAATAAATAGATAAAAATCTTTAAAAAATGCTGATTCAATGTTTGTGACCGTCTTAGGGTTTTAGTGTATCCAAATCAACAGTAAGTGTCCTGGGAGGTAACCAGTCCTGGAGGGAGGTGGAGACCTGACTCCCTCCTCCAGTGAACCCCACCATCCAATGTGCTGCGGGATCTTACAGCTGAAAACCAAAGGGGGCTCCAGCCTCCCGTTGACCGCATCAGTCCTGTGGGCCTCTGGTTTGGGTCCAGCACGTTAAATAGACTCAGTCCCACGAATGGGTAGATCCCACTTGCTAAACTTTTTGCAAGATTTATTTTGAAACCAGACTAAATTCTTCCGTTTTAGGAACTTCTGTGTTTGCGTGCAGTTTGCTTCTTTTCTATGCTTGGGAGTGTAGCTTCCTTCCAGTGCTTTGAAGGAAAGGCAACATTGCATTTCCCCAACCCCCCCCCGTCCCCACCCCCCCAGCTAGCTGGAGGACTTCTATCTAGGAGTGACTGGTTCATTGGGAACAGAGGTGTTGGCCCCCGTAGATGTGTTGGTTACAACGTAGCAGAAAGCAGGTCTGGCAGTGGCAGTGGGAAGAGAAAAACGAGATTGCCTAGCCTCGGTTTCCCTTCTTTGGAGTGAGGCGGCCAGGGTGCAAAGACCAGTCCCTCCCCAGGACTGGGCCGGGGGATGTGGGCTCAGAGTGTAAGGCGCTGGGCTGAACCGCAGGCAGGCGGCTCAGGCGGTCCCGTCGGGCGACCAGAGGCGACTTGGAGGAGCCTTCCCATTAAACTGATTGATGTCCCCTCCGTGTCTGGGAGCGGTGTTTGGCTCCATGTCAGAGCCCCCATCAGACAGGCCTGTGCTATGAGAGGTTTGAAAAATGGCTCGGATGAAAAAATTGACTCTGTTCAATAATAAATTATAATGATGTTTTGTATTCACAGAGCACCCTTCAACTGAGGGAGCTCTAAGTTCTTTATGGATATTCACTCCCCTTTCTCACAATAGAGAAAAGATAATTTTGTCAATTCAATATTTTTGAATCCTTTTTTTTTCTTTTACTGGGGGAGGAGTATGCTTTTAAAGGGGTGTTTTCTTATATTAATTTGGAAGCAATAAGTCTTCCTTTCACTTTTTTTTGCACTAGAAATCTCTTCTTGACCATCACATAAGAAATTAAAAATGAATAGTGACGCCCACAATGTGTGTGTGCATTTATACGTCTATGTGGGTCTAGTATCTGTATAAATATTTAATTTTTATGGTCTAAGCCTTCTCCCTCAGTTTTCATGAGCTAGAATTTATTAGCTACTGAACAGTGGGGCTATTATTATTTGCTTTTGCACCTAAATGATTTAAAAGTCAATTATGAACTGGCTAAGGGGCTTGGAGAACTGTGGCGTGTAATATGGCTCCGCAATTTCGATTTGTCACCAAATGTCTGGAATGAGGAAGTGTCCAGGGTGGGAAATAGCCCACAGACGTACCATACGGTTATTAAACCAGCCAGATAGAGGCCCTAGGTCACCGGGATGTGAGCAAGTCTGCTGGCGTCCATCTGAGTGGGTTAGGGGTGGGGGCAGCCGGGGCTGGGGGACGGACAGGCAGACACATAAATCTGAGAATAAAGCAGAACCCCGGGACTGGTCAGAACGATGAATGAAAACTACGCAAGCCCAAGGAGAACGAGTCACAACAACCAGCCCCCAGCACTGCGGTCTGTGCTGTGCACCCCAGCAACGATTAGAGCAAGCACCAAACTCCACCAGGGTCCCCCGGGAGGGAGCGTAAACCTTTACCGCGTTTCCCATTTGTCTGCAAAATGCTGTGTTCAGAGCCCCCAAGGCAGAGAAGCAGGCTGGATGCCTGTAATAACCCAGCACAACAGAGTTATTTCTCCAACAGAAAATTCCCCTCTAGAATTTGAGTCTTTGAACATTCCAAATGGGAGATGGGAGTTATCAGGTGCTAAAAAAGAAAAAAAAACAAGGTAGAAAATAGCAAGGCACAATCCATGCCCTGGGCCCTCCGCTGGGGGCTTCATGACTCTCTGTTTGTGCGAAGGGCCGCGGAAAATCAGATGATTTTCACCTAGGAATGAGCCAGGAGCAAATACTGAATCTTTGTGAACAAGCCTGGAGTCCACAATAAATGTTTAAAAGTGAAAGTGCCCCACAGTGAGCGTTCATAATAAATTGTTGGATGCCACCGGGTTCTGGCCCGAAAGCTGAAAAGAATGAAGTGCTTCTGGCACAAGAGACAGGACTTCCAATGCCTTTTTCCATTAACTAGCATATCAGGGCGCTCCGACCTGTCAGGCTCATGCTACCCGAATATCACTCACCTGACTTCTTAACAGTCCCTGTACGCACACACACACACACACACACACACACACATATACACAATACACACACGTATGTGTATACCTATACATATGAACCTATGTGTACGTATATACATATAAACACACTTTTCCCCTCATAAATGAAATTGAATTAAATTTTATTTTCAGCATTTGAGTGACTCTTAAAACTAAGGGGAAAAGTTGGGCTTAGGAAATAATGATTCTTAAGATTAAGTGTCAATGTCCCCCCTAAATTAGTCCCCAATTATAATATTAAAAAAAAAACCAACCAAAGTGACACACTATAGAAACGGGCTCAAATGTGAGACACAAATCCGTCCAACACCAGTAGTCCAAAGACAAACTGATTTTTTTTATCCCCTAAAGGAGGTCAGAGCTAACCTAGCAAACGGCCAGACAAGTGTGAAGGGGGAGGGTTCTGTCCGTAGTTAATCTGTCTGACGCGAGGGCTCCGAAGCGTGGTGACTGGTACCAATCACGAGGTCGACACCGAGCCACAGACTCCGAGGCACAAGCCAACCCCCCAGTGAAGTTAATTAAGTTTGAGTCTCAGGCTCGTGATGCCGGAGTAAATCTCCAGTGTTGTCAGCAAACTAAGCCAGGAGAGCAGAGCTCCAGCGAGGAATTTCTATGCAGTAAATATCACTTAAATTCCTCTCAAAGTTGGAGCTCGTGTCCAAGTCCAGAGAAGCAGTATTCCCAGGCGCCGGCCGCGTGTCATCTGAGCGCTCAAATTAGCAAAGAAGAAAGATAGTGAGTTAATATCACCCAGCTGACGGCTCCAAGAACTGCTTTCAGTGTAGCCGGAGAAATATGGAGGGGGCATGGCCAGTCATCAATGGCCTCCAAACGACGAGCCGCTCAGAATTTTCTGGCAGCCGGGGCTAGATAAATAAGGCCTGCTGTGAAATAAATAAATGCCCTGAAATATTTCAGGGAAACCAATGCTTTGACTGTCGGTCTCTTGGCTCCAAGGAGCAGGGGAAACAGCACAGGCGAGGAGCAAAGACAGGTGGGGAACCTGCCTTCCGCTGGGGGCGACCCCCAGGGAGGTGGGCCAGGTGGGGCGGCAGTGCGAGATCTTCCAGAACTCTGAATGTGAGCCTTGTAAACTTATTCCGGGTCTGGGCAGGTCTTTGGGAGGGAAGGAAGGAGATGGGAAAGAAGGAGGGAAAGGGAAGGAGGGAGGGAGAAGGGGATATAGGAGCGGGAGACTGAGGATAGGAGCCGGTGAGATCAATAAAAAGGAAATCAACGAAAGATGCGGAGAGAGATGGAGGGAGAGAGAGGGAGGGAGAGAGGGGGAGAGAGAGGGACAGGAGGAGAGAGGCAAGGAGTAAAGAGATGAACGCTAGGAAGCTTAGAGTCACGGGCACCTTTTTTTTGCAGAACACACGCTGCAGATAAACACTGCAGTCTTGAAGTGCTTTCAGTAACTGTGCTTCTCTTTTCTTTCCCTTTGCTTTTTGTACATTAACCGGACAATTTCAGCCTTTAAAACAGAGACGTTTGAAGTTGCAGGTTAGCGGTGTCACTGTTTCCAGATGTTTCGGAGCTAGAACAACCACAGGCAGAATTCTCCCCGTTTCCCCACTTATCTGCATGCCTCTGGCTCGTGCAGCTTTCTGCTTTCAGAAAGGGGGTGGGGGGCTGAGAAAAATAGCTCAGGGTCCTGGGGTCCCTCCCTGCCCCGGGAGCTGCCCCCCAGCCCAAAGCAGGAGACAGTGCTGGGGACACAACCTCAGAGCCACTAGCAGGTGATGCGACCCCTAGAGATGTTCGGAACTGAAGCTCAATTCCTCCTCCCCAGAAGGAAAACCGGGGTGTTTAGGGACCCAACACACAACTCCGGGCAAGGAGGCAGCCTGTGTATTTGAAGTGTTTATAAAGAGCCAAGCGAAACGCACGCCTTCGGTGCAGCACGAATTGGGGGCTTCTTGCTGGGCTCCACTGCAACCCTGGGGTGACTTTGTGCCAGAAGAGTGGCATCTGCTTGGGGGGAAACTTTAAGCTTATTATTTCCGTGGGTAATTTAAGCTTATCCAAGGAAAGGAACTTAAAAACGGTTTTATTATTGCCCAATGAAAAGGAGACGGCTGCCCACCACGATTGGCACATTCTGGAGAAAAACGATGTGTAGCCAAACCCATGACACTCGAGGACAGGGATCTCCTCTTGAGGAAGTTATTAACATGCGCCTCGGGAGCCCGGGTCAGGATTTCGGGGTGTGTTGTTGTCTCACGGAATGCGGAGGCCATCTCCCCGGCTGCGTGCTTCTTAGGCCAGCAAACACAACGTGGCAGACAAACCTTTTCTTCGCCAGTTCCCTGAGCACCCCCCTTTCCAGTTGTAGGACGTAGTATTTACAGAAAGAGAAGACTTATTTAGCTGAAATGAATCGCTGGTGTTCATTCGGGCGATAGGTGGGCTTTCTCCTTCGTTTAATAATCCTAGGAAATAAATCGATATGGCTTCAGCTCGAATCCCAACGAGTCATTTCCATGAGATCTGTTTCTTTAAGTTGAAAAGTTGGCTTTTGTTAAAAAAAAAATGACTCTTTGAATTTGGTGTTCAACTAATAAATTAGCACAAATTTAGTTCCGGTTCCCAGTAAATTGGAGGCTGACGGGCAGGATGAAGAGGAAAGGGATGCGAGTTAGAAAGCTAGATTCTCCCTGGCCCAGCAGACTCCCTCCATGAAAACGACTTTCATTTGTGTGTGTGTGAATGACTGTGCGTGCGTTACCCTCCCTTTCGCCCTTCTCCTTTGAAAACAAGAAATGATGACTTTTTCAGGTCTCTGCTTCCAGACAGGGAGGGCTTCGGGTATTTGAAGTCAGACGGGAGGCAGGAGTGAGCACTGCTAATTGGATACTTCCCGGCGTGCGGCTCTAAGGGCGGCTGATGTAACCGCGGGTTTCTGAGTTCGCTGTCTGTACCTGGCGTGTCTGGGGACTCAGAAAGGCTTGCTGGCCCGGGTCAGAGGTCATGTCCAGACTGGACTGCAATCCCCTCTACCTGAGCGGGCAGTGTGACCTTTATGCTAAGTGGCCCCGAGCAGAGCTGTGCACAGACTCTGGGAAGGGAGACTCGCTGACTGCTTCCAGAGAGCTCGGTCTAGCAAAAGGAACAGGCCCCAAGCTCTTAGGGCCAGGGCTGGTGGGCAACAGGTCACCCCAGGCTATCCAAGGTGACAGGCCGTGGTGCTACCTTCGGAAGGGACCAGGTGTGAACAAGGAGGGGTGGAGGAGGAGGAGAGGATGAGAGAGAAAGAAAAGGCTGGTAGGGGAGAGGCAGGGAGGCACTGTGGAGAGAAGACAAACAAGAGGAAACTAGAGGGAAGAAGGCAGGACGGCGCTGGAGGGAAGCTGGGGGAGGGCTGCAAGCAGGGAGGGCAGATCTTTCCAGTGCCGGGAGACTCTGTCTGCCCCTTCTGCCGACTGGTCACCTTCTTCTGACCCTGCAGAGAGAAGCTCGGCTAGGAAATGGCCCCAGTGCCACCTCACTGTAAGCGGGCCTGGAGCTGACTGCCCTCCGCAGGGGACCGGGCAATCCTCTCCCGGCAGGGCAGGGGCTTGACCCTGGCCCAAGGGGCGAGCTCACCTATTTTCCTGCTCAAGTTTCTGAGAGGGACATGCCTGTGGCCGACCCTTGTCCCCGGGCACTCGTGTGATCAGACACACTCGCTCACACTCGCTCACACTCACAGAGGCTCCCAGGTCTCCATCCAGGAAACTCCCAGCACACCAGCTCTGTCCGCATTCCCGCCCGCGGTGAAGGCTTCGTGGCTCTAGCTGCAGGGCCAGACCTGGGGCCTGGCACACACAGGCCTCTTCCTCCATCACCCAGACAGAGCTGCGGTTTGGCGGGGGTCCCGGGAGCACTGGCCCGTGACGCCAGAGCAAACGCAGACCCCAGCTTGGTCCTTGCCCCGGGATATGAGCCAGGACTGTCGGGCCCTGAGTGGGACAAGGAGGCAGATGTGCTCCCGTTAGCTTCCTGGGCTCCAGACGGGCTCAGCCCTGCTCGCTGGCGACGGCGGCGGGGTCCCCGGTGACTTACACTACGTGTCCCACTACCTATCTCCCACTGGTGTTTGAGTGAAGAATGCCCAGTCATTGAGATAATCATTGACCTAAAGTGTGGCTAAGGATGGGGAGGGGGGTGGTTAAGACAGGCACCAAAAATGGACTTTTACTATTCTCTCTTATTTCAAAATTTTATATTCTTTTTTTTTAATTTTTGGGTTTTTTTTTTAAGATTTTATTTATTTATTTGACAGAGAGAGCGAGCACACGCAGGGGGAGCAGGGGGCAGAGGGAGAAGCAGGCTCACTGAGCAGGGAGCCCGATGCCGGGCTTGATCCCCAGGACCCTGGATCATGACCTGAGCTGTAGGCAGATGCTCAACGAGTGAGCCCCCCAGGCGCCTCTTAAAATGATATATTCTTAGTGTATTGTAGGACTTGGGCAACAGGGAAAGGCACAAAAAAGATTTAAATCACCCACAATTTCACAAACCAGAGATGAAACCGCGGTTCACGCTTTGCTGGATGGCCGTCCAGTCGCCTTTCTATAGGAACACCCGAATCTCCGTCTACACTTCTCAATCTAGATGTCGAGTCAGATAGGAAAGGTTGCAGGGTGCTGCGGGCGCCACTGTCAGCCCTGCTCCCTGGTGGCCCTGGGGAGACATCCTAAGGACCAAACTCTGGGGTAACTGAGAGAGCAAGAGGGGAGGTGAGAGGCCCAAGGCTCTCGCCCCATCCTATTCCTCCCCCAGAAGGGGGAAGGCCCGGGCCGGGTTTGGAGGCCCCAGGGTGAACTCCCTCCCTGGGAGAGAGGTGGTAGCCCAGCAGGCTGTCAGCCCACCGTCGCCCACGTCCCCCAGCACCTCCCCCAGCACCTCCCCAGCGGCAGGGGCGGCAGGCTTTGCAGGGCCTTTGATCCATGCAAACGAAGTACGTCATAGGCGAGCGCTAGCGGGGCGTGGGCTGCTGGGCACACCGAGGGTTGCCAAACTGACAAACACACTCCAGGAAAGCCTTCCCCCTCTTGCACGGCTTCCGTCCAGCCAGCAGCCCCACCATCTCACCGAGACCTGCAGACGAGACTTGGAAAGGCACGCGGCCCTTCTCCGGGCTAGGCCCTCAGCTCGGACTCGGAGGAGCTCAGAAACAGCTTGCTCCAGGCGGCAAGACCCGTCAGCAGCCTGGCCGGGGGGGAAAAAGCGGTCTTGCTGTGGCCATCTGCCTGCACACAGGGGCAGACTTCTCTGGTGCTGACTTCTGTTCCTCAGCATCGAAGACAGAAAGCGCTTAGTCTTAATCTTATTTCTTCTTGTCAAACTTTTGGAGGGCTTAGGGAGAGGGAGCTGAAAACACAGCGAGGAGGGAGGCGGCCCACTCTGGGCTCAGCCTCCGAATAAGGGTTCGAGTAAAACCTACCAGCCTTGATCATTTATTCACTCATCAAACCCTTATGATTACCTACTTCATGCTGGCCCAAGCTAGGGATTGGAGAGCCAAAGAAGAATGAAATCGATTCCACATGTTGTGGAGTTTAATTTTTAAGGGAGACAGATCTGTCATTGAATAATTAGTGAAACGTGTGTCAAGATTGCAGTGTCTGAAAAGTCAGAAGTATTGCCATATGAAATAGCACTTACCTTAAACAGAATGTTAACTACATTTGCAAACAATATGCTCAAATGATTTTCTTCAACCCCCTAGACACCTTATCAGGAAGTTCTAAATTTAAAGCAAGGAGTCCAGTTGTTAATGTGAAAAAAGTACAAGAAATACACTACCACCTGGAAACACAGAGAACGTTCTATATGTCTTGTACCTTTTTTTTTTTTTAAACAAGGGCAACAACTGGATCCCTTTCCTTAACTTAGAGCTGCTTCCTCCGAACAGGTGTCAGAAGGTTGAAGGAAAACGTATCGAATGTATTATTTGAAAATGTCACTCATTTTCTGTGTAACAGTAAATTTAACCCATGATTAATAGGATAGAAGCAGGTGCTCACGGACGGGAGATCAGTTCTGCCCAAAGCAAGCACAGAAGTTTTCCCAGGGGAGGTGACATCTGAGCTGGGCCTTGAACGATGAGTCTGTGGAGTCGGAGAGTCCAATAGAAGGATGAGCAAAGCACAGGTGTCCTGGAAGGGGGGGCACTCTTCCAGAAGGCTGGCAGCCCCTGCTGGGGGATTCTCGGCCTGCTCTGTGTTCAGGTGTTAGCAGAATCCTGCCCGGCAGGGCAGGGGGCCTGCTCACCCCGGGGTCCACCCACGAGAAAAGGCCCTGCCCACCTTCCTCCCTCCAGGGCTCAGGGCTCAGGAGCTGCGAAACCCCCATCCCATTCGCTAGTGTCCCGTATGCATAGGGGTAGCGGAGAAGGTAGAGCGCCTGTTTGGGAACTCCTCACTATGAAATCTTCGGCAGCTTGAGCGCTGACCACAGCTGCAGGGAACCACAGAGATGGTTAAATTAACACCCTTGTTTTGCAGGCAAGGAAACCAGAGTGAAGGACACACACACGTTGGGTGATAGCATTAGCCAAGGTGCCCAGAAAAATGGGCCCTTAGGCCTCTTCCAACTCATAGGTTCTTTGATGCGTAAGGGGCAAAATTCATTCATTTTACCGCATTGATGCCCACTCCCCAGTCAACCAATCAGCGTCTCTGTTATCCAAGCAGTTCCGTGATTACTGAGTTGGGCGCTGTCTAGCACTGGGCTTCCTGCAGCCGCAGAAGCAAAAGAGCTAGAAGCCGTGGACTTTGACCTTGAGCAACCTGCAATCTAGTTGAGGAGGAAAGAACCCCTTAGACCCAATGCCAGTGACGAAGTCATCTTCACACTAAAAGTAATTGACCCCATGCAAGTTGGTGGGGGCGGGAGCTCTGGTGGCGGGAAGCCATGGGGGGAGGGGACGGCTGAGAAAGGCTTGGAGGGGAGCACTGGAGGGGCAGGGAAAGGCCGCACCGGGATGGAGAGCCGTGGGCAGCATGTGGGGAAACTCAAGTGCGCTCATTTGCAGGCCAGGCCGTGCTCTCACCTTCCGGGGCTTGGTGGCTGGTTTTGCTCCTTCTCCATCCAGGAAAATCAGTGGAAGGCAGATAGGGGCCAGACACCAGCTCCGTTCTGGCTGCAATATTTCTTTGTTCTTTCCTCCTTTGCTGGTTATTCTGAGCTGTTTGGAAACTGGACTTGTTCTTTGCGACCCATGAACCCTGCGAGGGGGGTGCAAGCATGCAGCTGAGACCCCGGTCACCCCCATCCCGTGGACATGGCCCGGAGGAAAGCTCAGAGTCCCTGTAGGGCCCAGAGCAGTTTCTGGCTCCCGTCCAGGGGCCCAGAACACCTCTGAGATGGAGCGGATGCAGCGAGAGACGCCTAGCCCAGCTCCTGGCCCTGCTGGGGGCGGGGGGGGGGGTGCATCTCACACCAGCTGCCCACAGTCTCCCAAGCCCCAGGTGGCTGTGAGGGCCTGGCCAGTCCCCAGCAAACGCCCGGATGTTCGTGTATTTTAAACAAAGCAGATCTTCAGTCAGCACTGTTAGGTACAACGCGATGGCCACATGAGATAGACATGGGTGTGAGTGTGGGGAATGACCACAGGATGGGTCAGCAGTGTGAAAGTCGTGGCTCCCTCTGCTGTCTCTCTGACAAAAGAGAAGGAACATGTGAGAAGTGGTCCGAGTCAGGTTGTGCTGTGTCTATGACAGAGAGGTGTCGGGCTGCCCTCCCTCAGAGAACAGTCTGTCCACAAAGGCTCAGCTGGGGTGGATACATTCATAGAATCTTCCAGATTCAGCCAACCCAGAGAGCAGGGGTCCCCAAAGCATGGTGTACATGAGAACATGGGGGAGCGCGTTCAAACACAGACCCCTAGACCCACCTCCAGAGACCCTAATTCAGCGGCCTGGGGGTGACTCTGACACAGGCCCCAGACCAAACTGGGAAGCAGGGCTGAGGACTCCTGCTACAAGCCGAGAGGAGTAAAGAAACCCTTCTTTGCCCAGGAACTAGCTCAACTGACTTTTTCTGTCTTTCTAAGTCCAAATTCTCTGCGTCTGTATTTTTCATAAATACCTTGTCATGGGGTCTGGTCAGCTCAAGTCAGAGAAAAGCAGAAAAAGCCAGCAGACACCAACTCCTTGGCCACTGGCCTCCCGGGGTGGCTCCTCACTGCAGCGATGGGGTGGGAGAGAGCACAGGCCCGGACAGGCGGCAGTCCCAGCGAGCATCCTCCGTGGGCAGTGGCCCGTCAGGGGGGTGGGGGAGGGGGACGCTCACATCCCCTGCTCTGCACCTGCTGGGCGGGAGGACCAGGAAAGCCCAGAAACGGCATGCTCAGCATGCTCGTGGGGCTCCACAAGGAAATTCTGAGAGTGGCAGCTTTGACGACATTTGGAGTCCCCCTGTATGAGAACAGAGAGACCCCTGTGCTTCCTCCCTGTTCTGGGGCCCGGGGAGGGGTGTTGGGGGTGCAGACAGCTTCCGATCCGGCACGACGGTGGACACGTGTGGGCGTTTATTTGCTGGGTGCCCCTCCCAGTCGCCGTCCCCACCCCAGGCCGACCCCCCCCCTCCCCGCCTCCCAGGGGAGAACCTCGGAGCGCTCTCTCCGACGCCTGGGAACCAGCCGTCCGACCCCAGTCCCCGCCGCCCCCGAGAGCTCCGGGCCCCGGGCGACTTCTGAGCGCAGAGGGCTGGGGCGGTGCGGTTGGGGGGAAAGGGACCGCAAGTGGGGGCGAGCGCCTGAGTGTGTGAGCAGTTTAGATGGGAGATCACGGGCGATAACCCGGGCCCGGGATGGCAGCTCAACAGGAAACCTCGAGGAGGAGCCGGCTGCGGGCAGGAGGGGCGGGACTGCTGCTCCCCGAAACCGCACCGAGAGCCTGGGGGGACGCGCCGCCGGGGAGCCCGCCCAGGCTGCGTGCGGAGCAAGGGCCCCCGCGCCCCTCCCGTCGTCCCAGGTTTCTCTCTCCCTCCTGCGGAAGGCTGTCGTTTAGGGATTTGGGTGGTGACTCCGGGCTGGGGCACCAAATCGCAGGTGTCCCAGCAGCTGAGCGCGCCTGGCGGGGAGGGGGGAAGAGGCCCGGCTTGGACCGCGGGCGGCGAGGCTGAGCAGCGAGTGCGCACGGCCGCCCCGGGAGAAGCCCCTGGACGGAGCCCGTCGTTCCTCAAGCCTTCCCCTTTCCCCGGGGAGCCCGACACCCACCGCAGGACAGGGAGCACCACCGGCCAGGGCCAGGCTCGCCTCTTGAAAATCCCAGGGAGCTGTTTACTCTGTGCCATGAGGTATCTGTGTCTGATTTAGAATCAAAATAGCATTTCCTCCCCACCCCGACCTCTGAGAAGCCTGGTTGGGGGTGGGGGGGAGAGCTGCTCCCCGGGCACCTCCTGCCGGTGCCTGCACCCGGCCTGGCACAGTATCCTGCAGAGTGAGAGGCACAGGGCCCACAGAGGGGGGCAAGGTCCGTGGGGGCGGGGCGGGGGGGGGGCTCATGAAGCCGCTGGCTGAAGGGGGCATCAGGCAAGCAGGTGTCTGCTCCGGGTGCTGCGGGAGCCCTGAGGACCCGCCTTCAGTGGTCTGGGGCCTGCAAGACAGCTCCCAGGGGACTGGAGAAGCTGCAGGGACAGCCGCCTTGGCTCCCTTCCACCCCATGGCCTTCCTGCAGTTGCCCAGAGACCCGCTTGGCCTCTTGGGTCCCGGGATCCCCAAGGTCTCAGGCTCTGGCTGGGCAAGGCTGTGGCCAGAGCTGTTTTCATCCCACTTGACCTGCCGGACTGGGCTGGTGCTCCCTATTCCCGCAGCACCCGATAGTAACAGCATCTGTAATAATCACGCTGTTGGCCAGCAGTAATGGTTTTCGTGTTCAGACAGAAACGGAACCATATTCCCCCAACACCATTATAGTGACAATTTCTATATTATTGGAGACACTTCCAAATACCAGTAAGTCATCACCAGAAAAGCACTGAGCCACAGCCTAGTCGAAGATGCTTTGCTGGATGGATGAGTCCCTGGGCCTCCACTTCACGCCCGGACTAGAACTGTCCACACACGCTTGGTTTGGTTTAAGGGTTCACGTCATTCATGGAAAATACATAAACTTCTCCCGACCTCCCCCTTTCCTGCCTCCTCTTGAATTAAGGATGGAGAAAATTTTTTGTGGCTGTAGCCGTCCAGATATTGATGTCAATATCAATATTGCTGTAGACATGCAGATACAAACATTGTAATCGTGGTAAAGTGTGCAAAATTATAATTTCACCATCTTAATCATTTTTAAGTGTATGATTCACTGGCATAAAGTTGTTGTGCAATCATTATTACCACTCTGTTTCCGGAACTTTTTCATCATCCCAAACAAAAACTCTAACCAGACACAGATTTCTGTATTATTATACATACACAGCCTATATCTCTTTTCTTTTTCATACATAAATATTATGCATACCATTCTGGAGCTTGCTTTTTGCACCCAATTATCTTGGAGATCTTTCCAGAGCAGCACGTACAGAACCATCTGGTGGGTTTTGGGATTTTTAAACTTACACACGGCTATACCGACACTTACTAAGTAGGTGCCTAGCTGGTAAATGTTTATGTTGCTTGCTTTTCTTCTTTCTTTGCTCCCGCAGATAATTATGTAATAAACATCTGTGTGTGTGTGTGTGTGTGCGTGTGTGTGTGTGTGTTTATGCACGCGTACT
This sequence comes from Ursus arctos, assembly GCF_023065955.2. NCBI lineage: Eukaryota > Metazoa > Chordata > Mammalia > Carnivora > Ursidae > Ursus > Ursus arctos. Next base: position 9,381,729 of record NW_026622874.1, on the reverse strand, counting down.
ATGAGGATTTATCTGCAGAATAAATTAGTCTCAGAGAAATGGCAAAATCATGCCTGGAATTTTGACATGAGAGGGTTTGATAGAGTGGATTTCTTTTAAGTAGTGCTAATGTTCCAGAGCGTAATGTGGGGGCTGTGTGCTGTGTGAGGGAGAACAAAGGCCTGGCAAGACCTGGCCTCTCATCCAGGCTCTGCTACCTATGCGCCTCAGGACCTCCCTGACCTTCAGTATCTTTCTCTGCAAAGTGGAACAAATAAGATCTGCCTGGATCAACCAATTACGTTGGTGCAGGGCCCACCCTAGGTCATCATTTTAACCAAATTACCTCTGTGAAGGCCTCCCTCCAAATATTGTCACAGCCCGAGGCACTGAGGGTTAGGACTTCAACATATGAATTTGGGGGGGGGGGGACACAATTCGGGCCATCGCAAAGAGCCTGGTGGTGAGTATGCGTTACTAAATGATGAACATGCACAAGAATGAAGGGGTTTGCATCCGCTCAGTAGAAATAAACCACTTTCTGTGTGCAAACGTAGCTTGGTTTATGGGGCAAGGGCAGGAAGAGATAGAGATGTGAACGCAGGCAGACTGTGGACGGTCTTTACAGGCCAGTCGGCATCCTGGCGGCAGAGCCTGGATTTTAGGCCTGTTCTGGAAGCGTGCCTGGGCAAAGGCAACCACGAACCGGATTTATTCCAATCGGCTAATTTTTTCTTTTAAATTGTATTCACATTCTTGAAATTACAAAAATAATGTGTATTTGTTGTAAAAAGAGAAAACCCTGCAATTTCTCTGCATCTCATTCAGAGTAAAATCCACTGGCCGAGAAGGTCCTAACTAATGCCCCCCCGCCTTACCCTCTGACCTCATCTTCTAGCACTCTCCCTCTTTCATGCCACCCTGGCCACACCTATCTCCTTGCTGTTCAGAGACACCAGGCCTGCATCTGCCACAGGACCTTGGCACCCTCTCTTCCTCTGCCAGGGGGGCCCTTCCTTCACATAACCTCACAGCTGATGCCTTCTGACTCTCTGTGAATAATGCGGTCCCTCCCTCTGTCCTTTTGTGCTTTCGGTAGTGAGTAACCAGGAGCAAGGCTGAGGGTCTTTTTATGTGCTCTCAGCAGTTTGTTTTTCTGCCTCTAAGGATTGCCCGTTTATATCTTTTGCTGATTTTTCTCTTGGATTAGTTATCTTAGCTTTCATTTTTCAAAATTTTATTGATTGAATTCTAAACCTGTAGAAAGCTTTAGGAATGAAGCTGTTCATCACAGAGTTATTTATAATGGTGAAAAATTGGAAACAACTTTCAATGCAGAAACGGTAAATAATTGTGGAAGAATTGTTATGCAAGCTTTACAAAGGAAATTCAGCAAACCTATGAAATAGCAGGAAACGTGAAATATAAATATGTGAAATAACATGAAAACATAATGTTAAATTATAATATAATACCAACAGGAAAAAAGCAGGTTTTTTTCAGGGAAAATATTTATGTAGAATAATTATAAATTTATAAATAACGAACACCTTCGAAGGCAATCTGCCAGCATGTGAAGCAGGCTGTGTTTGAATGTGGTGTTATGCGTGCTTCTGATTCTCTTGTACTTTCTTGCACTTTCATAATGAGCTGATTTACTTGAAAATAAAAAGCAAAGTGATTGTAGAAAAAAATTTAAAACTATTGCACGAATCGTAACAAATGTAATGAAAGTAGTAACACAAGCAGGGAACTATTCTCCCAGAATCGTGTTACTTCTAAGAAATCCAACAACCCCCTTGCTTCCTCTTTGCCTTGGAAGCCTTGTCTATGGGATTATGCAGTTTGTAGGTGGTTATGACCGGATATGTAGCTTCACAATGAAACATGAGTCTTTGAAATCCAACTTTGAGGGGGAGGGGGTCGAGGAGGCTGTGCCAGATTAAAGTGAGTAGCCAGAAATTATGTGGTACCGATATTTACATAAACTCCTTCTGCAGGCAAGGCTGTCCGCAGCTGGGTCAGCCTCGACAGGCACTGGCCAGAGTAGCCTCTCATTTGGTAGCGGGCCATCTGTCCCTATTCATCCTGTAGGCCTCCCAGCCTCCTGTCCCCTCCAAGACAGAAGGCCAAGTGCAGAGTCAGAAACACACCTGCTACTGTGGTGGGATCCCCAGAGAAGGAAGGACTCCATCCGCAGCCTTGAAGGGAACCCCTCTCCCCAGCCCTGAGGACCGAGAAGTGGTCCGAGGTCAGTAAGTGGTCCAAATGGTGGCTAGGATTCTGGACCAGATGGTATCTGGGCTACGACTCTAGACAGGCCTGAGCTCAACCCTGGATCTAGACCTTTGGCATGTTATGAACCTCTCCGAGCCTCAGTTTCCCCCGCTGTAAAGTCACTGTCACTGTGAGGACTGAATGAGAAAACTCACGTCTGCTTCGGCTGGTGCTTACCATCGTTACCCCGTGTGTCTATCTTTCCTGCTGCAGTGAAAGTTTGTTGTTCCACGAAAGGGAGCAAACCCCCTTGCAGGGGAGGTCCGGGCACCTCTGGTGCTGTGGCCAATGAGCTGGGCATCAGCCCCAGCACAGGCGCCCCAAAACTCCTGCTGCTGCCTTCCTGAACACACATGACTTCCTGTTTTCTAAGCTCTCAGCCTGCAATGTCATTGCCAGTCCTGTCGGAGCCTGGGGGTGGGGCTGGGCAGCAGCAGGGCCTGGGGCTCAAGGTTAGGGCTGCAAAGGGCGGTCCGGCAGCTTGGAGTCCTGCCAGTCCTACCTGAACTGTGGTCTTCATGAGGACTATCGATGCCATTAGCACCTGTGTACTGAGAGCCTGCCCTGCGAGGTCTCTGTGAACCACAGTCATGCAGATGGTTAAGGGCCAGAGCCAGGACTTGTGCTCAGGTTGTCTGCCTTCGAAGGACTGGCTTTGCTGTGTTGCCAAAGTGTTTCCTAATAAGGGAGAGACAAGCTGGATACGGGGGAGATTTTAAAGGCTGCCTTACAGGAGTGGGAGAATCCGTGTTCTTTGTGCTTCTAAAGGCAGAACGAGGACCAAAGCTGTTTTTTAACAGCTCTGAAAATTAGAGCTCTCTGCCAGTGATTGATGAGTGGTGAGCTCCCTGTCACCCAGCGTATTCAAGCAGAGGCTGAAGGTGTCAGGGAAGAAATGCCTACAGAAGGTGGGAGGCTCTCTGGAGAACCTGAACTCCGGAAGCACCAGGACAAAGTGGAAAGACAAGGGAATTCACATCAGATGCACTTGGGAAAGATGAACTTTCCTGCTGACTGACCTTTCTGAGCTCCAATTTCCTTGTCTGCAAAATAGAATCGGTAGTAATTCTGCCCATGTCATGGAGAGTTGTTCTGAGGATTGAATCAGATAACGCGCGGGCCAAGGGTTCTCTACCCTGTACGCTGGGTGCGGATGGGAGTTACGCTCTTACCCTCATACGCTCGAAAGGTGGGCATCTCCATGTTGAGCTGGGGAGCCGACCAGGTTCTGTCCCCAGCCTTGGCAAGAGTGAGAGGTGGGAAGCCCTGGTCCACTCCTGCTGCTTCTTGGACGTCCAAGGCCTCTGTGGTGGCAGAGAAGGCCACCTGAGACCATAGCTCAGCACCTGTCACCGGGCAGGGCACTTCCCTGCGCCCCGTTATCTCCGTGTAGCCGCCTAACTGCACAGTGCAGTCAGTCTTATTAAAGCCCTTTAGCAGGTGGGGAACTGAAATTCAGAGAGGGTAAGAAAGCAGTCCCCAAACACAGCGCCAGTAGGAAGTGGACTCAGAACTTGAACCTTAGTCTTTCTGGCTCTGAGGCCTATGTTTTTTCCTCTTCTCACGTGGCCTAGTGAGGAGGGGAAATAGGCAAGTGAAACAAAATTGTATCACTTGTGCTTTCCAGGGCTTGCCGGGGAGAGGACTCCGGGCACAAAAAGCTCATAAGCTGCTGGGACTACCTGTTAAAACCCGGCAAACAGGGCTGTGAGTTCCGAGCCAGGTGAAAACTCTGTGTCCTGTACCCACAGGTGAGGGCCCCTCGAGGCAGAGAGGCAAGAAAAGTCCCTGGAGTCAGGAGGCCCAGGAACCCCACCCAGCTCTGCCACTAGACTGCCGCGGTCCCTGAGGAAGTTACTTTGCTCCTCTGGTCTCGGTTTATACCCGAGTTGAATTGGACCTAATAATGGAGCCTTGCCTACCTTCTGGACTCTCGCAGAATTGAGCTCAATCAGGCACAGGAAGCAATTTTAAAAGTACAGACTGGGGTTCAAATGCAAAGGATCCTTGCCAGTTGGAAGTGAGGGAGCTCGGCAGTCCCTCTGCTCCTAAAGGGGGTGTGCGGGAGGAGGAAGCTGGCCGGAGGGAAGACCAACATGGTGTGTGTTCGCAGCTTCCTAATGGCCGGACCAGGTGGGTTGAGACACGCTTTCCCTGTTCTCAGAAGTTCCTGGTCTGGCTGGGGGACAAACAATACAATTCAAACACACCTCATCCAAAGCAATTAGACTCTGTAGGGGCAAGTGCCTCCCCCAGGCTGCCCTCCTGGGGCCTTCCCCTACCGAATATTCCTGTTAATGGTCAGTGCCTGGAAACTTCCTGAACTCAGGGCTTTTGTAGAGACAAAAAGGTGTACAGAGAAGGCTAGGCTTTCTCCCACTGATGAGACTCATCACGTTTTCAGAGGCAGTGAGCGGTAGGTATAGAGACTCTGTGATTCATCTCCGGTTGCCATGGAGTCTCCTCTGGGCGTCTCACGTGGCCTGTTCCAGGTACCTGGCTACCTGGCAGGCAGGCTCCGGCTTCTTATGCTTCAAGTAAAAACCAGGTGGGACCATGGGGGGGTCTTCAAAGCAGGAAGTTGCTCCCTGAGCTCCCACTGGAGCAGTGGGGGGTCGGGGGGGAGTGGGCAGCATCAGGGGTGGGGTGGGGGCTGGAGCCAGGGCTCGGGGTACATCATCCACTCACTGCACGTGGCCGCACCATCCTCGGCTCGCGGGTAGACGGTGCGTGTGCGGGGGCCAGGGCTCGAGACAACCCCGGGTCGGGGGTGATTTCGTGGCGCTGGGCGTGAACACTAGACCCGGCTCTCCTGAAGGCTGTTCATCCCTGAGCCGATGCCCACCCCACCCCCCGCGCCGCCCAGCACCGGGACCAATGTGGTGGATGGAAAGACACGGCTGTCCCCATGTCTCAGCCCTCCGTGATGGCCAGCGCCTCGGCCACTGTGACCGGGGGCAGCATGGAGAAGGTTTTCCCTCCAGGTGAGATCAAGCAGGTTTCTGCCAAATGATAGGAAGACCCCTCTGAGGAGAAGGAGAACTCCTGTGGATGATGCCCGACACTGTCACACATGTTGGCCACCCACCCTGGGTCCTCTCCATGCATCCCAGGGTCTAGTCTGTGGGATGGGAGGCCAAGTCCAGCCGCGTGCTGAGCTCCACGGAGAAGAGTTTCAAGGAGGAGGGGCTGCTGGAATTCTCTGCCGAACCCCTCACTTGCCGGGAGATGTGGTTTTCTTACGGGATGGAAACCTGCTGGCCCATTTTATCAAAGCCTGCCTGGCAGCTGACAGTGTGCTGGCAGGGGGCCCGGGAAGGGACCAGAGTCCAGGTTCCCCGTTCAGCCGGGCCCTGGCTGTCCTGAGCTACAGCGTGTTTGCGATGGGGATGGCCACACGCAGGCCGGGCAGTGACCTCCTGGCTGCGGACAAGGTCAGGCTGCAGGCCAGGCCCCCCTTTTGTTCCCCAGTGTTCCAGTCTTGTATCCGGTGCTGGAAGTACGTGAGCGAGCAAGGCCGGCTCTTCCGAGGCTTTAGCTTGCAATCAGGGTTGTGTGTTGCCCGGAATAACAGGAACCCCCTAAAATACCGCTGTCCACCAGCAGCCGGGCCACCTTGCGTGAGGCCTAATCGTCTGGGAGCCCCTGCCTGACGGCCCCAACCCCGGGACACCTAGATGTGCTCCAGCCCACCTGGACTTCAGTTTCCATATTTGCCATATGTCCGTCCAGGTGCAAGGCTCTGGTGGCTCTGGTCCCCTGTTAGACCTGGGTGAGGTGGGGTGGGGATGGAAATTAGGGCCAAATCCCCTTATTTTCTAGATTCGCCGAGTGTGCCTTGGGCGGAGGGCCAGAGAATGGCTCCTGGAAGTCCAGGTTGGGTGGAGAAAGGCTCACGGGGTTAGATCCTGCCCCAGCTCTCCTCGTGCAGCCCAGCTGGATGCATTGCGCTCCTGCTTTGCAAACAGGGCTTGTCCCCTTCCCCCTGGCCACCGGCCTGTCTAGGCCTGCGCTGGGAGGCTATTGTTCGGTTGCCTTTGTTCTGCACAGCACAACTTGTCTGCTAGGAAGGCAGCATTTTCTAAATGGGAAATCATGTGACTGCTCAGAACGCACCCCCCTCATCGAATGCCCCTTGGTTTAATGGTGAGGGCAGGATCTGGTTAGCTGTGCGGCTGTGAACACCCAGAAGTTAGACACTTCAGTGTCTCTCGTGCTACCCAGTTTAAAAGTTCTTGATACGATTTGACCTTTTCTTCCTCAAAAAAAAAAAAAAAAATGTGTTGGTGGTGATTTGGGGGCAGGGGGAGACACAGTTATGGTGATAACAGCTGACCCGGAGCATTTATTACATGCGGGTCGGGTGCCCTGCAATAGATAATCTCACTACCGCAGAGTAGTGAGACACAGTGTAGCCTCAGCTCCATTTTACAGATGCGGGAACTGAGGCTGAAGGAAGTTGAGTAGCACACGGTTGGGAAATTCACAAAAATTACAGCGTATAAAGACTGCGGCCTTAATTTCGTTGTCCACCTCTGTCTGTGACATTTGTCTTTATTGTAGGGCTTGTGTGTGCAAGGCTGCCCCCGTGTGATGTTGCCCCCGATCCTCAGTCCCGGCCCTGCCCCGGCCCGGGCTCCCAGCCCGTCCACCCCAGACCCAGGCAATGAGAAGTGAGTGTCTGGGCCCTTGCCCAGCTCCTGGGTTCTCCTGGGTGCTGTGAATCTGGGGCAGAGGACGGGAACTGTGAGAGAAAACAGTCACATAGGAAAGCAGCCACCATCCCACGCGTTTAACACCCACCTCCCTTGGGACCGCGTGTGATGGGATATGAAAAGGTGTCCAAGTGGCTCAGGAAAGGAGGCAAACAGGATGAGGGTGCAGAGAAGAAGCCGGAACCAGGCAGCGAGCGTCTCTGCCTCATGCCTTTGAGTGGGCATCCTGGAAAACTAGCTGCTGTTTGGGGGGAAGCCCCTCGACCCCGTGTAAGGTGTCGCCTTAGCCCCCCGAGGGCAAGGACTCCGAAGACCTTACCCACCTGTTCGAAATCATTGTTCTTCCGGAAGAAACTTACAAAAACATCTACCAATACATTTTTCTCATTTTATTTTCCCCACACCCTCAAGGTAGCTCTGATTACCAACCATTTTACAGATGAAGACACTGAGGGCCAGAGAGGTGAGGTGACTTGTCCAAGACCACACAGCTACTTAGTGGCAAGGGAAGGACTGGAGTCTGCCTGACGCCCACTCCACGGCTCCTTCTTTTTCTGCATTCCCTGGCATTGAGCAGATGCCCAAGAAATAGTTAATCAGTTGCATAATTGAATGAGGCCCTGGGTCCCTTCGAGGCCCTTTCTATCTCTGCCTTCCTCAGGCCCGCCGCTCCCAGCACAAGCACGGCCGACCGGGTGCCGGGAGGATCCCTGCCCTGGGAGATGTGTTGCGGTTCATATCCTCTCCTTGGCCAAACCACACACAGCATACTTGTCATGGGCCATAAAATCATGCTGCTCTTTAAAAAGAAAGAAAGAAAACCTGTCCCTGTTACTTATCTCTGGGGGAGGCCACCAATTCCCCTCCCCCACCGTGCCGGTTCTGCACAACACGAAGAAATATTTCTTCTCATTTGTTCTAAATTTACTGTCCAGTAATTTTTCTGTCCTCATTTTATGTGACAGGCAGCTGAGCGATTTTCTCCCGGCCCTTTTTCTGAATCTCAACCACCCCAATAAATCGCCGCTGGCGCCTCCTCTCCAGCCCTAAAAGAAAAAATCACCCCAGCGCTGGTGGCCTTTGCTGGCGGATGGCTTACCTCCTAGAGGGCTTCAGACCCTTACCTGTGGTCAGTGGGGGGCTTGCGGCTCTGCCTCAGGGCCAGAGGCCTGGCCAGCTTTGGCCCCAGCATCTTCCCTTAAAACCACAGGATATGTGATGAACGTCTCCCCTGCACCCCCGTGCTCTGCTGTTGAGGGTAAAGGAAGAGGCAAAAAATGCAGCCCTTGGCCGAGGGGAAGGGGACTCTCAGGACCTGGCGAGTTATGTGGGGGGGGTGCTTTGTGGGGGGCAGAATCAGCCACTGAATGCCCAGGGGCGAAGGTGGGGGGCTAGGACTCTCCTGCAGAGTGGAGGGGGCGTGCTAGCGGTGGCAGGCTGCAAGAGGAGCGAGCTCAAGTGGCTAGGAAAGTTCTGGGGAGCTCAAGGAGGCGCAGCGGGTAGGTAGGGGAGGCGGAGCGGGGAAGGCCTCGGGGAGCCGGGCCGGGCTGGTGGGTAGGCCCGAAGCCCAGGTTGATGCGGAGCGGGGATTTGCTCCGCGGAGCAGGGGCTGTCGGAAGCTTACAAAGAGATCAGCCGCCTGGGGCCTAAGGGCTCCTGAGTCAGGGTGGGAGTCCAAGGTTTAAGACTGGGCTTCGGGGAAGTTAGAGTCAGAACCCCCGGGGTGGGGGGCAGCCTGGAGTCACGTGCTCACGTAGTGCGGGGGAGACGCCGAAACGCTGCTCCTGGAGAGGGGTGGGCAGAGGGGGGCCCAGAGCAGGAGAGCGAAGCGAGGGGAGACTCACTGCCTGGCAAGGCCCTGGGGCAGCCTCTCGCTGGCTGCATGGGTGCCGTTGGCTAAACCCCAAGTTCTCTGTGTTTCTGTGCGGGGCTGTTGGGAGGATCTGATGAGTTACTCCATTAAATTGGTGTCTGGCACGTCGTAAACACTGAAGAAATGTTGGTTCTCACCTTGTTTAATGGAAGCAGCAACTGAAAGAGGGTGAATACCTTGCCCCAAGTCAAGCCCCTGGTAAGGTTAAGACAGGACTCAAGAGCGGGCATCCATTCCCACAGCCCCGATGGGGGCTGCAGGTGGCCACCAGGGGGCACTCTGGCCTTGGGAGAAGCACCCTGCGGGCCAACCTCGGAGTTCGCACGCAGGGGTGGAGACAGGTGCCAGGGCAGCAGGCTGAGCTGCTGTAGACGAACCTAGTAGGAAGTACAGTCTAAAACCCATGGCTTCTCACAGTGCTGTGAGCTTTCAAATCAAAATGCGTGTATTTCACCCGAGTATTTACTATACCTCTTTCCCAATCCCGTCGTACTAACATGCCAGTGTCAGCTACACGTGCATTGCTAGTTTGACAAGGGTCAATACCATCATGAGGACTAGAAGTTCCCCTGCAGTGTGGGATGGAACAGGCTAGACAGAGTTCTGAGCTACATTTTGTAGGAGGCATCAGACTTTACGGGATGGCAGGCTTGCAGGGAAAGGGAGAGAATACACATCGGAAACAGTGCATGTGAATGCACAGAGGCAGAGTCTGGACACACAAGGTGTGTCCCGGGGATTTAAGTGTGTGGGGGAAGGGGAGGGGGACAGGGACAGATGAAGCTGAAGCCATGGAGCTGGGACCGGTGAGCAGGGAGACTGCCAGGTTCCGGCTGGGAGGGGACTCCCTTATTGTACCTTTGTCTATTGCTCATGAGACCCCTTGGGGCCCCGGGAAAGGAAGCCCAGCCCCACGCCCCACCGGCCTAAGTGGGAGACCCTGCTCAGCGCCTGGCACTGAGGAGAGTGGGAGTCAGGAAGGGAGAGTTACCGCAAAGTCCCACAGTCCTAATTAATGATCTCATGCAAACACCAATCCTGTTCTCTCCCTGTGAGTAGGCCTTAGGGAGCCACATACCCTGATTCAGCTGTGCCATTCATCCAGACATGGGCATTTCATTATAGAGAATTCCAGAATGCATGGTTCATATGGGAGTTCACACACACACAGCTGGGCTCCAGTGGGCCTGAGGCAGCAGTCCTATGTCCACTGGACAGCTTCCCCTTCCCACCTAGTTTCTGCTTCCTTCCGGTCTTCCCCGGATCTGTGGCCCCACCAAGTGTCATGGCTGGCTGTCGGGCCAGGTTTTCCCCAGAGCTGGTCGAAGGGAATGAGAGGGAAGTTGTGGTCAGATGGGGTACAGGGAATGGATCCAGCCCCCCTCACCACGAGTTCCTTAAGTAGTCAGTCATGGGGCCACCCGGGGATGGTGGGGACACGTTCTGTCGCCCTGGGCCTGACTGATCAGTCTCATCTCTTGGCACAGGGGCACAGAGCTATGGCCTGGTGGATCCCAAACTGTGCTACCTGCTGGACGGACTCCTCCTCATCTATGGCATCATCATCACGGCCCTGTTCCTGAGAGCAAAGGTGGGTACCATGGGCTTCGGGGAGAAGGCGCGGGCTCCCCTACTTGGTTGATGTTCAGAAGGGCCTTAGTCTTGGAAAGTCTCAAGCATGGGTAGTGCCTGGAGCATGGTGTCCATCGCAAAGCAGGGATCAGCCAAGCGCGCATCTCAGGTGGGCTGGGGAAGGGCGTGGGGCGGGGTCGGAGGGAGCCTTGCAGAGTGGGAGGGAGGGTCTGATGCTGGGTGTCTTCCTGAGGAGTCATACAGATGAGCAAACATCAAGGCATCCCGGAGCAGGGCTACTGCTGGCAGGAAAGGGGCTTAGGCTTCAGGGACCTAAGAGTGGGAGGTGGGGGACCTATAGTTTCTTCCCAGACTCTGCCATCCCGCTGCTGATTGAGGCGGGACCAGCCTGCCTCTGGAAACCTCAGGTTCCCTATCACAACACGTGAGGGTGGGCCCAGAGCATGGGTGTTCAGCTAGGAGCCTTACAGAGTCTGGATTTCTTGGAAGGGCTGGGGCTCGGTCCTTGTTATCCCCTCAGTCCTCCCACCTATATAGCTCTTTTGGATGGTAGACTTTGGCAAAAGATTCCATTTGTAAAACTGTCTTACTAATTTTCCTTTTACGGGTTTGAACAGAGCGGTCCTAGATGATCTCTCGGGTGGTTTCCTGTGCACCTGTAAGATCTCTGCGCAGGCAGAGAGAACAGAGCCAAGAGCGAGGCTGAGTGTGCCTCGGGCAGGTACTCAAGGACACTAAGCTAGTGCGACGCAGTGACACACGAGGTCACCGCAGGAGTTGGGACCTTGTGCAGCCACCGTCCACCCCGTGGTGGGGGGCCGGCGCGGGGGCCGCACGGGCCCACCGCGGGGGCCGCACGGGCCCACCGCACCGGCGGAGGTGCGGGGCTCTAACCTCGCCACCCCTTCTTCCAGTTCGGCAGGAGCGCGGCCTCCCCCGAGGACCAGCAGGGCCCCAACCAGCTGTACAACGTAAGTCTGCCCTCCCGCAGCCCGCCGAGGGGACGGCAGCAGGGTCCCGGCGGCAGGTGTCGAACCTCCTAGGGCTTCGTTTTTCAGGGCGCGCACGGGGACAGTGACTGTCCCGGCCGCGCGGGGGCGCTGTGAGCGAGCCGCGCTTTCACAGTCTGATGCGAGGCGCCCCTGGCTAGCGAGCCCCTCCTGCCTGCAGTTGGCAGGGGCCCGGCTGCGGGTGCGGGGGGGGGGGGGGGGAGATCAGTGGGTCTTCAAGGCAGCAGGGAAGAGATTTCACTCTGTGCAATGGGACTTGGGTCGAATCTATTTACACACACACACACACACACACACACACACACATACACGAGTCATGGTAACACATATTCTCTGAGATGCTCTGTGACATGCTGGTACCCAGATGGCCCAGTTTTCACTCTAACCCCAGTCCCTGCTCCTTTCTTTGAGAGCCACCATGCAGACAGGGGACTCCCAGTCCTGCCGGCCCAGCCCTCGTGAGGGTGTCTTTCCTGTCTCTGACGCTCTTCTGTTTTAGGAGCTCAATCTAAGAGGAAGAGAGGAATATGAGGTTTTGGATAAGAGACGAGGCCTGGACCCTGAGATGGGAGGAAAGCAGGTAGGGTATTCCTCTCCGCCTGTGTGTGTGAGTGCGTGTGTGCTCAGCGGGACAGCCAGGAGAGGGCTCCTCAGAGCCCATGCACTCTACCAGCACACTCTGTCCTAACATGCAAGGGACCTGGGGCCTGGGGACAGGGGAGGCCCATTCCTTCCATCCCCTTCTCTTCCTTCCCCCTGGGCTCCATTCTGCATCGCAGGGGACCTCCCATACATGAATGTGGCACTCTGGCCCTCGAGACCAAGCTCCACCCAGCTCCCCTTAAACTGCTTGGCCACCCTGAGATGCACGGGGTGGGGGGGCTGTCTGCCCCCCAAAAGGACAGATCTGATGAAGAGGTCTATACAGGAAAGGCCCAAGGCCATTGGACAAGGAATTCTGGGTCTCAGGTACCCCTTGGAGATGGCTCCTAGTGGCTCTGTTCTCTTGGCTGCAAACTCTACACCCTGTGGGGAGGGGAGGCTGGACGAGGCCAGGGCACGGTCCTCTTATGAACAGAGTTCCGGAGCACCTGCCTGAGTAGCTTGGGCAGTTACGCATCTGACTTTGGTTCAGGTCATGATCTCGGGGTCCCGGGGTGGAGCCCCTCATCGGGCTCCCCAGTCAGCCCGGAGAGTGCTTGTCCCGCTCCCCCCCCCTCCCCCACCCCATGCTCTATCTCTCTCAAATAAATAAAACCTTTAAAAAAAAAAAAGGGCAGGGTTCAGCCCAAAGGCCCAGGCTGCCCAGCTTTTAGGGTAGTGCTGCCTGACAGTGCCTGTGGCCCTTGGTGTTTCTGGTCACACCTGCCCCCCACCAGCCCCCTCCACACTGTCTGAGCCCTGTGCTGGGCTGTTGTTGCAAGAGCTAACGGGTGGGGAGGAGACACCGGCAGTTTCCTTGGCCCCTGCCCTCCAGCCTCAGCTCTCCTCTCCTCCTCTAACTTGGACTAGGAGGGGTGAAGAGAGGTGGGGACGGAGGGGTCACTAGGGCTTGCCTGGCAGTGGCTGGCCCTGCTCTAGGTGAAGGTACTCGGTACCTTTCCTTTTCAGCCAGAACTGCCACTCGTAAGCTGGTGACACTTGTGGCACTCTATCTGCAAGGGGACACAGACTGGCTATCGGCAGATACCCCCGAGGCCTGCCCTGGGCAGGGCTGGGCTGAGGAGGCCCTGCAGGGGGGCGAAGCCAGTGTTCCAGGGAGTGTGCAAGTGTGCATTAAGAAGCAGGAGCCACAGGAGAGCTGTGAGGGTGGGGGTGGGGGGATGGGGGCAGGGCTGCGGGGGGAGGGGAGGCAGGTGGCCCAGGGTGAGAGGAGGGGGGCGGCGGGGAGGGTGCTACAACTCTCCTGGCCCGGAGCCCTGTTTCTCCACCTCTAACCTGCGCCTGGTCTTTCCCAGCAGAGGAAGAGGAATCCTCATGAAGTCGTGTACAACGTGAGTACGGGAGGTGGTCTGTGGCCCCCAGAAAGCTGCAGGAGGGCTCTGGGTGAAGGCCTTGCTCCCTGCCCCGCGTCTGTGCCTCACTGGACCCTCACCTTCCTGCACCACGTCTCACCGGCTCGGCTCGCTGCCTGCAGGGGCTGGCTGTTCCTAGGAAGCTTGCCTTCGCCCCTCCGTCCCCAGTCTGCTGCGGGCGTTCCCTGTAGGTGGCGCTGGGGGACAGCAAAGTCAGGCAGGGCCAGCCCGTCGGAGGGGCTCCTGCTTCTAGAGGCTGGAGTCTTTTCGTGAGTGTCACCTCTTGTTGGAAGGTCAGCCTCACCCCCTGGGTGCGGATCTGATTGTGGTTTTCAGACCGTCGATTGGGGCCTGCCATGAAGGAGAGCCACCTCTTCTTCCTTCCTGCAATTCAGGGACCCACGGCCCCTGACGCTAGCCGCATAGAGACAACTTGCTCAATTAAACAGTTCTGGGGACTCCGGGTGAGCCCTTGCATTGTCCACATTCATGTGCTTTGGCTAGAATTCCACATTTTATCTTCGACCCTAACTTGAGCTTCTCAGCTCAGTGCAAAGGGCTGGCGGCTCAGAGAAGGCTCCAAAGGGCTGAGGAGAAGGGTGAGGCTGGAGCTGGTTGTGGACAGAGATGCTTGTGTGAATAAGGACTGGAGCTTTGATTGTGCGAGCTCCCTGCCAGCTAGGAAGTCAAGAGGCTTCCTCTTGTGGGGAAGCCCGCTGTTTTCTGCATGAGTTAGTACAATCAGTGTCCCATGCCCTCTTTTCCAGGCACTGCAGAAAGACAAGATGGCGGAGGCCTACAGTGAGATTGGGATAAAAGGCGAGGTGAGTGCTGATTCCCAAGGATTGGGTCAGGGTGGGAATGCTCCCAGGGAGTCCCTCGTCACCTTCGAGATGTGCCTGCTATCAGCCTCTGTCCCGTCCATTCGCAGCCATTCCTTGTATCACCGGCAGAAGCCCCGTGGTAGCTGCCAGGGGCAAAGGGTGACCCAGTTCTTCCCCACTTGACAGCACCTAAGACAGTGAGGAAAGATGATATTCTTTCAGGAGCCAAGTCTAGATTCTAAGACGCGCTAAGCTTTGTAAAAAGCAAGTGGAATCTGTCACCATCAATAATTATCAAGTGCCTCATGTGTGCCATGCTGTGTTCAGTGCTTAGGACTCTGGGACTTGGGGCAAAATGAAAATGCAGGGCCCCTTGCTTCTAAAAGATTAGAATTTCCAAATGGTGAGAGCAGAGACTGCGTAGGTCATGTGTCCACAAAGTGGGCCTGGTCAGTGCCTTGCCGGGTAGGTGGTCTCACGTAATCCCCACAATAACCCAGTGAGAAATATGTGCCCTGCAAGGCACGGGAGGTGAAGTGATTTACCCCAGGTCCCTTAGCTCGTAAATAGGGGAGCCCAGATGTGAGTGGACTCTGTGGCCAGAGCTCACACCACGTGGTTGTCCTTCCCAGTGAGCACTGATGAGGAGCCAGGAACTCTGGGAGCAGCAGGCAATATGGCCAGCTCCCATGACCCGGGATTCCAGGGCTCTGATGTCTCTGAGCACACCAGTGGGGCAGAGCCAATCTGGGCCCCATCGAAGCCAGTCCTCACCTTACCTGCGGAGTCAGGTCTGACCAGTGGCCCGAGGGCCCTTCTCTCTCAGGGGCAGGGGTGCCAGCTAGGAGATGGTCACCTCCGACTCTCTGGGGGCCCCGAGAGTTGGGGCCTTGAGCAGGAGGCCGCTGCTGACTGACTCTCTGCCCTTTTGTCTCCTTCCCCCAGAACCAGCGTCGGAGAGGGAAGGGGCACGATGGTCTTTACCAGGTAAGAGCTGATGCGGTGCCTCTGGCCTGTGCCGCGGGCCCTCCCTTCCTGCGTGCTGCCATCCAATCAGGGGCAAGGCTAGAGTCCCCATTTTGCTTGCTTGGTGGCACCCAGCTCTTGCCATCAGCTGGGCAGGGCAAAAACCCCAGGCCCCAATTCAGGTCCCAGTGCCGCCTGTGCCAGGAAGGCCCTGGGGTGTGGCTGCGATGCAGCCATCCAAGCACATGATTTGGCTCCAACCAGGAGACCATGGGAGCCCCCAGGCACTGGCCACAGATAAGCAGCAGCTGCCCAGAGGGCTGATGCAGGCAAAGGACAGGACACAAGCAATTTCCTGCCTCTCCCTCCGCTGCTCTGGGCCCTCACCAGAAGCCTTGCTCTGCCCCGTATCCTCAGACCTAATAAGATGGGGGCATGGGTGGGAAAATTGAAGGGGGAAAAAATCAAGAGAAATAATAACTTTTAAAAAGGAAATGTTGTTATAGTCAGGTGCCTGGTTTATGCAAATCAGTGTGAAAAATTATGCAAACCAAGGATACCCAGCCTACTTCTCTAAAATATAATCCCTAGCGGGTTCTTATTTGGCTACTTCTAGCTCCCCTGGGCTCTTCACAGCTTGCTTGACTGACTCCAACGTGTCAGGCTGCCCAGCTTGCCCGAGTTCAGAATGATGTCAAAAGGGCCCCCAGAATGTTCCTTTGCTCTGTCTTCTGGACCAGGGAGAGATGTTCCAGTGGGATTGGGACCAGCGTCCCTGCTCCTGGACAAAGACCATAACTGTAGTAGGGTGGCCTGGAAAGGAGGCTGGGGGAGGAGGGCTGAGGTTAGGGAGCCACCTTTCCCGGTGACAAGCCCTGGCTTCCTGGAGGCCCAGATATCAGGGACAGCAAACTCTCTGGAGCAAACCCTGACTGCAACTCAGCATTCAGGGATGGGGGTGCTCTGCTTCCTCTTGGATCCAACAGGAAGTTCTTCTAGGCCCACGCAGGGTAGGGCTCAGTACGTGGGAAGCTGGGAAGAAGGGGAGAATTCAGCTGGAAAGGAATTGCTCCAGGGCCATCCTGGGCAGGGAAGAGGGTGCATCTCTCCCGCAGCCCTCTGGGTCCAGGCCCCCACCTGCTGCTTGAGGGGTACACTCCACTTGTTGGCCTCTAGGTAGGCTAGTGCCCTCCCCAAGCTCCTGACCCCTTCCTTTCCCAATTTGCTTTCACTAGGGGCTCAGCACGGCCACCAAGGACACCTATGATGCCCTCCACATGCAGACCCTGCCTCCTCGCTAACCACACCAGGCATGTCACCAACCACGGGCCAGACCCGCACACGCCCATTGTTCAAGACACAGGATAAAGCATTTATAACCCAGTTCACTCCTATTTCTCCACCACCAAAGTATTCCCTCTTATGAACTGGATGCTTCGCATTGTAACATTTGGTCATATCCAACTCCAAACCATCCTCCCTGGACTCTGGAGGGGAGTGCGCTCCGCCAGGCTTATGGCCCTGTTCTCGAAGAGTCCTTTGTGAGTGCCACATGTTCTCGGGGCTTCTGGGGGGTCTTGGGGTTCACTGGAGACTGTGGACGGGCCCCTCTCTTGGAGGCCCCGGGCTCTTACCTGGGAGACGGGTACACGCTCCTTCTCACAGTAGTGTTCCGTCCCTGTTTTGTCGAGTCCCCAGAGGAACCCCAGATGTTAGCACATATCCCAATAGCCTTATTGTTCCGTCAGTATTTGAGTGGCTTTGCTCCTGCTGTAAATTTGGCTTCTGTGGTCAACCTGCGTCATTTCCAGGTCACTTGTCATTGGTGCAAAGGGGCTGTCGTGTCTGCCGGTGAAAGGCCCGGGCGGAGGGGGAGAGGGGAGGAGAGCTGTGCGGGTCCACGGGAGCCCGGGGCGGCTGAAGAAGGGGAGCAGGGGGCGCTGATGGAGGCTCAGCTAGAGCTCGGGGAGGGGGGCGGGGCAGCCCGGAAGGGGCGCTCCTTCAATCAGGCATACATTCCCCTTTATAGACCTTAGCATTTGTGGGCTGGGCACTCTGGGCACCGTCCTCACCGAGCTCACACTCGCACAGGGGACACGAGGTGTGAACAGGCTGGCCTCACAGCGCGTAGGAAGGGCCATTGCAGAGTGCGCACGAAGCGTGGGGACGAGGGAAGGGGCAGGCCCACACTCTTGCCAGGCACTCCTTCACTTCGCACTCTGAGTGGAAGTCGGCCGTCCCCGCGGACCTGCAGACAACCGAGAGCGGTGGCGGGCGGGATCACCCCGGCTGACTTCCGGGATCACCCCGGCTGACTTCCGGGACCGCCGCGGCCGACTTCGGGATCGCCTCGGCTGACTTCCGGGATCGCCTCGGCTGACTTCCGGGAACTGTGCTGTGTAAGGTGTCGTGGGTGACCCTCTCTGTTCTGATAGGTTTTAATTTATACTGGTTTGCTAAAGCCTTACTTTCTCATCTGCATAATAAACGCTTTGGTGAAAATGCTTTTTCTTTTAATTTCGGCAGTCCGGCAGGTAACGCCCCGTGTGGGGCGACCCATCTGGTGCCGCTGCCCTGGGGCGAAACTGCTGACTCCCAGAGGGCACGATGGTTCCTTGGGACACGCAGGTGGGCACAGGTGCAGTCGGCTGGGCCAGGCCCGGGAGGCACCTGCGGGAAGGGGCCGGGGAAGCAGCCTGGAGTGCAGGGCTCCCAGCGCCGTGGCCAGCAGGGAGACGTCGGGCACGTGGTGGAGGGCGGCCACGGAGCAGCCACTATCAGCCGAGAGGGTGTCTGGGAGTTGCGAGCGGCCGCCGACGCCACGGCACAAACCGCCAGTCTGCAGGGTTTGGGGAGGGCTGGGGGATGGCAGAGGCCTCTTTAGGTCAGGTTCTCTCTATATGTAGTGGCTGCAAAAGAGGTCCCAACTCATCAAGCTACCAATTAATATCGGGTAGACTTTGAGATAAAAAACCCAAGGTCACGGCTGTTACAAGCCGCCGAGCATTTGGGATTCCAGCAGGAGTGACTCGAATCTCTCCTAGGCCTACATGTAACACCTGGCGAAGACAAGGCATTCTATTTGAAACCTGGCCTCATAGGGGGAATACAATTCCATTCAACAAATATTTACCCTCTGCACCTACCTATTTCTGTGCCCAGCACTTTGCAAGCTACCAGGGAGGATAAAGAGCCACCACAGAGTTAGGGACTTAAAATTTTGCCATTGGATTCCATCACAGAAAAAGCAGCGTCACATGGCCGGTCATGGCACACAAGGGTCAGGCAGGAGGGGGAGGTGCCAGGGAAGGGGTACAGACAGAGTCCGGCAAGGGGCTGGGGAAGGGGGGCAGGTTTCATGGGTGGGGGAAGCCTCTGAGGACAGCTGGCCCCAATTAGGTGAACTGGGCACCAGGCAATGGAATGGGAAAATGATATCGAATGGCTTTAGCTGCCTTGACTCCAAGACAACAGATGGCCCCTTTTGGGTTGCTACTTCTTTGTCTTCTACTCACTGGACTTTTTAAAACCTGAGGTTGGGTTCATCTCTTAGTCAAAGTGAGTAAGCCTCCTACCTCAGACCTAGTCAAGGTCCGCTGAGTTATATACAGGCTGCGTGACCCGTATGGCTGGCTTGAAAATTAAGAATTTGACCCAGTTCCATCAAGAATCTGACTCAAGAGGCAGGAAGGAAAGCTGGTGACGAGGTGTGGGTGCTGCAGCTGACCTGGGTGGGTGGGTGAGGACACTTACTGGACCCCATGCAAGACAGCCACGCCAGCTGGGTGAGAGCTGAGCCCGAGCTGGGGGAACGAACCAAGGGCCAAGGGGAGGGGTCCCTGGCACCGCCAAGCTCCTGCCCTTCCTCGGGTCTGGCAGTCCTCTCTCCAAGGCACAACTGGATTCCTTCCGTCCCAGGAAGTTACTGATTGTGGAAGACGTGCCATCAACTTATTTTAAGTAAAACAAAAACAAAAACAAACTCTTAACATAAACATCCATTGCAAGATGCAGCCCTGTTTCCTAAGCGTTACAATATCAAGATATGTTTTAGGACCAAGGAAGTACGGCGTTTCACTTGCACTGAGGGACCAAAACATTCTGTGTGTGTACATAAATCAAAATGGAAGCTTCCGAAGTATTTTTCACAACTGTCATGACTTTGATGTCACTAAAGCCTATGTGGCTACTTCTGATCGATTTTTCTTCTTCCTGGACTAGGACTCAAGGCTCCTGGTTTATAAACGGAATAGTCACTGAAGCCCAGGTTGGGCAGGTGATCCATTCAAGCTAAGAGGACAGCTGCAAAGGGGACTCAGCCTGGCCATATGGTTACGCTGTTCAATTGTAGATCTTGTTCTGTTCACGAGTAACTCCTGCTGCATTTTGGCTGCCTGGCACTGGATATTTCTGTGAACCTAGGACTGAGGTCTAACTACAGATGTATGTCCTGTAACTTCAAGCCCTAGTGTTTGGAGAAGAGAAGGCAACAGTAAGAGTA
Source organism: Ursus arctos (assembly GCF_023065955.2). Lineage (NCBI taxonomy): Eukaryota > Metazoa > Chordata > Mammalia > Carnivora > Ursidae > Ursus > Ursus arctos. The sequence goes on along the minus strand of NW_026622874.1, from coordinate 9,361,976 downwards.
GACGTTATTCACATCATCGCGTAGGTGATTCAGCTTGCCAGATGCCAACCAGAAATGGGTTAGAACGTCACCACATTTTTAAAAAGGGCTACAAGGTAATGACCTAATCAGTACTTTAGCCCCATTCTTTAGGATTGACAAATGGGTTTTGCTCTCTGAATCAGTCTTTCCCATGCTAGTGAGCGTGCCACTGTCTCTACCAAACAGAGGATTTCTATTAAAAACTCCGAACCGTTTTAAGGAAATAACCCCCAAACTTAACACGCAAGCTATAAATACAAGAAGGGGTGGACGGTAACGAACGAGGAGCTCTTTGAGGTAGGAGCAGGGGAGAGGAAGAGCTGGTATTGCCTTCCCACTCTGGGCCCTTTAGAGGATGGCCAGCACGTCTGAGACAACAGCTGTCTCCTCCAAGGAGCACACAGGGCAGGTTCAGTTCGCACATACTACCAGTTAGACAGGAATGCTTCTGAAACCTCTCCACCAAGCTGAAGTTTGCTCTCTGTGGGAAATTCACTTTAAGACTCAAATTTTCAAACAGCGGATTGCACTAAGACACTAAATGTGAACTAGTTTAAGCCGGAGTGGGGGAGCTACTAAGCTAAGCTGTGTGCCCTCCGACAGGAGAACCAGATGCCAAGTCCAGGACTAGCCCCTTTCAGAGAACCCCAGAGAGCGGGTGTTCGGGATGCGGTGGGGAAGGCTGGAGGGCGCACAAGAGTGTAAAGAGTAAATGTGGAAAAGTCAAGTTCAATATCAGGTCTGCCCTCAAAGACACAAGTGAAATGGGAGCTCTGGAGAGTTCTCTTGCAGGACCAGTCAAGGGCCCGTGTATTTGGTCACACAAAGCCCGTGTGTGTGTGTGTGTGTGTGTGTGTGTGTGTGTGACTGAGACTACTGCTAATAGAATCAGGGCCCCCCTAAACCCTGAGGGTCTGGGGAGGGAGAGGTGTGCTGGCCACAGCGCCCCCCAGGGGCACAGGAAGAAGCGCACAGTAGGAGCCAGGGTGGCGGGGGGGGGGGGGGGGGGGGGGGGGGGGGGGGGGGGGGGGCTAGGAACCAAGGTGCTGGAAGTGCCTGGGGCTCCTGGGAGCTCCTGGGAGCTCCTGGGGGAAAAGAACGGGAAGGCTTCCATGACCCTCTGTGCGGGAAGCACCCAGAACAGCAAGACAACAACTTCAAGGAAACTCCAACAATGTGAAAACACTTGGAAAATGGTTTAATGATGTTTTACAACAGAAACGAACTGTACAGTTACAGTAAGTTTAATATATATATAAAAATTACAGCAGACAAATGCATCTACACAAAATCTACCATTTCATTCTGATTCACTGTCACCTAGCAACCTCTCCCAAGCCTACAGCCCCTGCAGGAGGCCCCAGGAGGGGGAATCATGTAAAGGGCACTTTTAAAGAGACAGCACCGCTCATATTCCCCACCAACCTCCTCAGGCCTCTGGGAGGCACATCAGCTAATTCCCCAAAATGTAAAGTTGCTTGTGTTTTGGGTTTTTGAAATCAAGAAAACATGTGTTTCCCAGGGGCCCAGATAACGAAGTCCCCCGAAATCCAAGTTATCAGCAGATTCTTACAAAACATCCCTATCCGAGGGGAAATGGCTAAGCAGGCACTCTGGGGCAGTGAGGCTACAGGATAGCCACCCAGATTGCAAAGTTACCTAAGGAGCAATGTAAAAGGACTCCCGGCCAACTGCTTGGAAACTGTCACTGCCTCGTTAAAGCTGCGGGACAATTTTGGAAAGAATCATTTACACCACATCTTAAGTTTCCACAAAAGAGAACTCAAACTCACATTTTAAACTTAAGTACATAAAACAAAGTTTCGGGAGGCCAAGGGGCCAATACCCCTTATGACTCTCCCTTGACAACAGTGGAAAAACACCCCTGAATCAATATTAAAAAAAAAAAAAAGAAAAAAGAAAAGGAAGAAAAGGAAAAAGGTGGGGAGGAGGAGTTAAGATATTTAAAGACAGAGAGAGAGAGAGAGAGAGAGAGAGAGAAAAGTGTTTAGGAAAACACCATCACTGTCTCTTTAAAACAAAACAAAATCCCAGTTGGGAACAGCAATCAGCAAATATGCAATCCAAATTGAACCTGGTGAAGTTTATTACTGAATATTATGTACACTCAGAACTTTTTCATTTTCTTTTTTATTATGAACACCTAGGCAGTGAAAACTGTTATGTTAATACATACATAGACACACCCAAAACATACAAAAATACTATTATTTCAAACTACTAAGAATAGGACAGTTCAGTTATTTTCATGCTATGACTTTAAGAGCATTACACTGAAACAAACAAGTTAAACGACATTTTTTTTTTTTAATATCCCAGAAATATACCAAAATATACATCTAAGCTTTGGAATTACTGAGGTTAGACTAATGCAAGTGCTGGGTAATCGTACTTAATACACAAGTCTAAGGTTCTGCAGGAAAGAAATCATCTTTGGTATCTGCATCAGGCTAATATTATTAACATTTGGATTTTGCTTTGGGATAGAGCTTGTATGACCCTAGAACCAAATACCCCCCTCCCCCAATCAACTGAGATTAAAAAGATCCATGTAAAAAGTTCCTTCATTTGCAACCCCCCCACCCCCCAAGTTAAAAAGTCACAGGCATCTACCTAGCACAAAGGTTGAGAGATACAATGCATAGTTGCACAGTGGTGCTGCCAAAGGAAACCAACTACGGCAAGGAGAAATGAAAAGCTTGGTAATCGTTCTGCGTGTTTTCTCACAAACAGGGCAGCCACTTCCAAGCACTTCCAGTAAAGGAAAAGAGAAAAGGCTCAGAAGGGCACCTTGGCGTGTACTCACTGTCATGACCCCAGAGGTCCAAGCACCCAGCAGAGCAGCCAGTCCTGCACCAGTGTCTTCAACTTCCCCCCACTCTGTGGGTCCAGCGATCCAGCGGCAGCCCCCAGCCCTCCCCCCCCCAGTCCCTGTGCTAAGCCCCCGAGGTGGCTGTGGTTTGCCATTCGGTAGATAAGCACGGTGATGGCGTCTTGCCTACTGTTTTGGAAAAGCTGAAATGCCAATTTGTTCCACGGCACATTCACAAGTTGGCCAGAGCCAAAGCGACTGAGGGTGCCCCTCTGCAAACCCCAAAACATGTAAAAAAGAGCCCCCTGCCCTTCCCACGGGTCAGAGGCCCCCACCCCCACCCCTAGCCTCACTCCTCTGAATGCCAGGACGCCACAGACTGGATTGATGCTGAAGACTTCCCTTTTCTTTGGTTTTTTTGTTTGTTTTGAGTTTATACAATCATTAAGGAATCTTTGGTTTTGGCTGGAAATTTAAAAAACAAAACAAAACAAAACAAAGAAACCACCCTCCCCTGGCTTATAGCAGCAGTATTAAGACCTGGCAAAGCTTCCTTTTAACACTCGGGGTGGGAGTCGAAGGTTGGGAACTACATTCAAAGAAAAGGTGAAAGGGCTGGGGATGCAGCTTCTAGAGAGCCCACTGGATACAAGATTGTCAAATAATAATAATATTAATAACAATAAAAACTTAAATATTTGGATTTTTTTTTTTTTTTTGGTCATGTCAAAGGAAAAAAAGTGAAATGTGTATGCAGCAGTCAGCTTGAAGGAGCCTTTGGTGTCTTCTCCCTTCCACCCAAAGTCCTGAAAAGAAGCAGAACCCTGAGGCCTCAGAGAGGAAGGGGATGGCCTCCACCCCACCAGGAAACTCTGACGTGTGGGGTGGGGTGGGGGCGTGGAGAGCAGGCCAGCCCCTGAAGGCAGGGTGGGGGGAAGTAGATGTTAAGAGACCTGTGAAGACCCCTTGCAACAAAAAGAAAGAGAAGATTGCAATTTGCCCTCGGTTTGCAGTAGCTTTTCAGCAGCGACATTCAGAGGCTTCAGGAGGTCCCACCCTAGGCTGCAGGTCCCGTGATGCTATAGGCCAGAGTTCAACACGACTTCGAGGAGGGAGGGCAGACTTGGCAACTCTGTAGGCTTTAGCGCAAGTTAAAGCAAGTTACTCAATCATGAGTTAGAAATGAGGTATACGACAGCTCCTGGACTTGAGGTGGGCAGAAGGCCCACACTTACTCACCTAGCCTTTGCTACTACCAGAGAGGAAGGAACCCGAACGCCGCTGGTCTGGTGTGTGGGAGGGGACGTCTGTTCCCTTGCAGAGGGAGACCTGCCTCCCGGGGACTGAGGGATGCACATATGCTCTCTCAGGCAGAGGTGAGAAGCTGGAAGAAGTCTGTCTTGGCTCTCCCTTTGTCTTGGGGGCACCACACGACTGACATTGTAGGGCTGCAAAGTCTTATGCTCCCTCCTCCCTGTGCCCCCCACCCCCTGCCCCCAATGTCTGCAGTTTTCAATACACCCAGGCTGGCATCAGACTCTTGGGAAAGTCCGTGCCTTCTGCAGACCCGGGCAGGACTAGAACGAGAGACGTGGCACCCCCACCACCTACAACCCACGGCCTTTCCTGACACAACTGCCTACATTTTAGCCTCTGAAAGTGCATTTCCTTTCCTGCTGTATTGTCAGACTTGAAGACACCGGGAGGGCTCTGTGGAAGCATCCTCTTTCCTCTACGGGGCTCTGTCCTTTCTCACGGTTTCATTCGAAGGAGATTCTAATTTGAAAGAAGTGTGTGGATGTCTCCTGTTTTTACCCAGCGCTCTACCCGGCTGTCTGCCTGCAGACTTCGGGATCTCATGCTAAAACTCACTGCTGCTGCCGGGTTATTAAAGAAGCCTTAGAAGCTGCTTTCGTCAGGTTGTGGCTGACTGAAAACAAGGATGAACAAGTAAAGAAAACACGGGGGAACTCTGCAGCAGACCTCAATGTTGTTTTTTTACAGTAAATTACTTTTGGGGTCTGAACTTTCTGACAGTGTCCCGGGTTTGACCCAGAAGGTGGTGCCGGGTGACAGAGCCCTGTGCAGAACGGGCAGATGCAGGGACACAGAAAGAACCAGACACTGCCCCTTCCCTCCCCAGCCTGGCCAGGTTCACTTCCGTGCTCAAAGCGGTGTTCCATCACGCACACCTTGTTTTCCGTAACGTCTGTATCGAGTGCTCTTATCTTCGATATCCCTATTACCTACTTACAAACCTATCTAGCATTTTGAAAAGTCACACAATATTAATACCACTTGTGTATAATGTCAGAACAATCAGATTATTAGTAAAGCTTTCATGAAGTTCGGCAACCTGATCAGTTTTTGACAGAATATTAAGAGAGCAATGAATGTCCCATCTTTCTGTGTCCCACCAATAGTACCCCAAGACAACGAACTTCTCAACTCCCTAGAACTCATGTACAAAACCATTTTGGAAAGATACGGCTCCCTGGGAGAGTAAAGGAAAGTCTTTTGGTTTTCTACGTAACCGTGCTCTTGAAAATGCTTACCCCTTACAAGTGACAGAACGGAGATGGCACATCTGGGTATCATCTGAACTCAGAGAGGCTGTACCGGTTCTATTTATAAGTGTTAGGTAAAGGGAAATTAAAAAAAAAAATTCTACTCCCCACCTTTTGCTCTCCCCCCAATTTGCCAGCAATTCTAAGAACATCACGGCTACGCTGAGCAACTCTATCCATCTTTACAGAGCCGGCAGGGTGAAAACTCAATCGATCTCTTTTCCAAAGCCAGGATAACTGACAAGACTTCCTTCAAAAAGTGGGTAAGGGAGGAGAGAAAAGAGGGGGGAGGAAAAGGAAAGAGACATAGGTACAGCTTTTTCCAAATTTCAGCCTTGCACTCCTATTCTGCCTGTTTTGAAAACCTAAGAATAAACAATGACATAGCAGTGTCTTTGGTATCCAAACCAAATCCCACTCAAGTTCTGTGAGATGGATGGCTTATTTAAAAATAACCTTTCTGGAGATATCGTCTGTATCTGAACGTGGGGAGCCAAGACAGTCACAGGCTGTCTGCCTGGGCAGAAAGGGCTCTTCAATTTCTCCTAAACCAGCATCATTTCTCATTCACATTCCCACCACCAACAACACTCTCCTCAATCTCACCGACCTTCCAATCCCTAAAGGTCACACCTTACCACACGTGTGAGGCAAGCAGACTGGCTTTCAACTGCTTGGTTTGGTTTTACTTCTCTTTGCATTTTTGGTCTAGACAGAATTAGCCTTGGTATGAAAAAAGGAAGTAGGGTTTTCAAATGCTGGGCTACTGGCACAACATTCAATAACAGGACAGAGGGTGACGAAAAGAACCTGTTTTACTTTAATTCTCGAGTACGATACATCACGCACTCATCTTTCCTCTCCAAATGAAATGGCGCATGTCTACTTCTGCCTCTATTTCTCAACCGCACACCCAGATATCCGCACATTCATCCTTTGCCTAAGCTCTTGCTACATAGAGAGGTAATGAATCCTTAGGAGAGGACGGCAGGGTCTGGCGGGCAAGGGCGACCATAGGAAGGGATGTAAATGTCTTGGGGGACTCTGAACCTCCAGGACAACCCAGGTGTGACCTGTACGCCACCACCACACACTGCAATGCACGTCAAACCACAGAGAGGCCAGTGAATCCCAAACCCATCACAGGGATAATTAAGTTTCCTTTGGCAAGACAGGAATAAGGAAAAACAGACACACGTGAGCAACATTTTCCTTCTAACATAATCAACTTCTCCTCTCCCCACCCGAACCCTCCCTAACCCTATAAACTGTAACCTATAAACAGGATCCCAAAGACATACAGCATCGATCATGTTTATCAATCGTAATAAACATCAGTTCAGCTAAATGCTACAGCTAGAATTATTTCCACTATTTATAAAGTTTTCTTCTTTTTATTTATTTGGTTTTTAGATTAAAACCAGGTCTGCAACAATGCTAAGCTACACTGAGGTATTTTATGAAGGTGCCAGAAGCTAGCTGTTACCCACCAGCATTACCCTCACAGATTAAGGTATCACCGTTCAAAAAGAAAAGGAAGAGAAGGAAGAGGGAAAGGAGCTCCAGGACACAGACTCAAAGTAAGATTCACTCAAGTTACTGCTTTTAGAAAAAGGCCAAGAGTAGAAGAGTCAAAACAAGGAACTAAGTGCTTCAGGAATAAGGACGATCAGAAGACAGCAACAGCTCACAGACCGGATGGAAATCTGGGTGTAAACTGGACAAATCTGAGAGATAACATAGTCCCTGCTCTCCTAATGAAATCCTTTCGAATACCTTACTGGAAATCTCAGGGGTATCGCATTTAATCTCTTTGGATTAAGACAAGAATGAGGCGGAACAGGATTAGTGTCCGCTCTTAGTGATAACAGCGGCCTATCTACCCTCTGCCTGTCCAAGCTCACGTTCGTACTGTGTCCGCCATCATGCAAACCTGCGTCACAGCGGATCTTAGTTATTTTTCTTAAAGAAGGGCAAAAGATTCTTTTTCCTTCTCAAAAATGAAGGTAAAGGCTAAGGAAGATTTACCACTTTATAGTGTCGTCGTCAAAATGTTTTAAGACGGAAAACGACTTCAGAATGGCCAGGGCTATGACTACATGGACAGTGTCACACGTGACGGGCTTTTCGCACACCCGCACAAAAACGCACTCACAATGGTTATGGTCAAAGTAATCCATTGATTCTTGCCCATTTGAATAACTTTAAATTTCAGGACTTTAGTCATTTTCTCCGTTCGCATGGACGGTCTCTTAACATTTTCAGCTCCAATAACCATGGTTTGAGGAATAAACTTTAAATTCATCAATTTAAATGCTGATTTAATGAAAAAGTACTGGGCCAAAATCTCATGCTGAATTGTTGAGGCTCTTCTTTAATTGAGGGTTATCAAGCTGCAGACTGACCTGGGGGTGCCCCTGAGGGGAGAGCCCCAAGCGTACGGCCAGCAGGAGGCCGAGCGCGCCTCACCCTCACCGCTTACACAGCCCTGCTGCCCGTGCGCTTCTCCCCACCGGCACTTCTCCCTTTCCTTCCCGTCTCTCTTAGTTTTTTTTCTGGGTGACGAAAGTATTGTGAGGATGACAAGGGGTGGGAACAACTCTAGACTATGAACTTAAGAGTTTCTTCTGTAAGCCGAGTGTTTGTTATGGACTAACTGCAATGTTTACTATCAGGAATTGGAACGCTAAAAATCTGCAATGATTTCCTATATTTGCAAATGTATCCAGCTTTCCCAGCAATTTAAATAGAAAATTTAATGTTAAAGACTGGGCTGACCTTAAATATTGCATCACCCAATGTCTGTGCTTCTGGATAAAACAGACTAGGTCTCTCCCACCTTCCCATTTACACGAGGGAGAACAGGACAAAATAATATAAAAAAAGAGGTATAATTGTGCTTTTTTCCCCCAACAGTGAATGAATTTTGTAGAACAAAACGGCATGATAATCTCACTAAAAATCTTTTAATTATAACCTATTTTCCCTTAAAAGAAAAAAAAGGATTGTTAATTTCTAATAATGCCACCATGAAGTACAGATAGGTATGGTCCTACACCAAATGAAAGTTGGATTCCTTTGGTTCCATATCTTGAGTAATAAGTTGAGTAAACTGGGATGGTATTGGTCTTTCTTACCAAATAAATAAAAGGAAGTGTGTCTCGTGTCAGGTAATAGAGATGAACATTTTTTTAAATTCTAAAAAGCTGCCTATATAGTTTCAGAAACCACTTAAACTAATATAGCACTCAACTTATTTCTTAAATCAGGAACACTAATATTGTTCCCACGAGAAGCCCTTTTCTAGGTCTTTCTGCTCTGTCCTTCAGCTTCATACGGGGTATAAATAAAAAAAAAAACCAACCAAACTGCGCTGCTTGTGATAAGCAGGATTCAATTACATTCACCACTCCCTAGGGAGGGCCCATTACCAGGGCAAACAGAGTATCACTATAGATGCATTCGGAATTAGTCTTTGGTTTAATACGGATTCACCAAAGTCAGGGATGAAATAAAATTTGCATAATCATTAGGGAGGGAAAAAGAAGAATGTACAATGAGTTATGATGACCTATCTGGTCCATCCGCTTAGAAACGCAGAAACTCTGCCAAACACCTCTTTTGACCAAATGGCCCCCTTAATTTCTAGATTCTCCCATATAAGGGGGTTAAAAGGTAAGTCTGAGTAACTTTGCTTAGGAGACTCACTCAATTCAAAAAGCATTTCTTGAGATGATTAAGAAAAAACATAAAGTAAAAAAGGACTGAAGGTTGGGTCATGAAGCAGTATGACCAGCAGAATATCTAGGGATGGTGATGAGGAGTGATTTTAAGCTGAACACCCATCAACAAAGCGTTTTAGTGTTTCACGCGTACGTGTACAAATGTACCTTCCATTTTACAACTTGTCTTTAAATAAGAAAAAAATGAGAAAAAATTTAAAAGTTACCTTTGTCTGAGGATTTGTTTCTTTTTAAACACAGGTTTTATGCTGGTTTAAGGTTTATCCTCATGAAGTGATCCACACACACACACACACACAGAGGTTGAATCCCCTTATCCCAGACTGACCAGCGAATACAGGCAGGGCCGGGAGCAGAAGACCGTCGTACGACGTTTAAAGCTTACTAGCTTCTAAAGTATTGAAGTCTGTTGGCGAATCTTATTTGGGAAAGGGAGCATCTTTTGAACCACACAGGAAAACAAACAAGCACAGCCTTTCCTTGTCCTTCCTTTGAATTCACTGGGTGTGAGTCCCTGAGGACTCCACGCTTCCTTTGGTAGCAATTTCGGGAAATGAATGCTATAACCACTAATCCAGAATGGTGGGTATCAGCATTTTCCTCCCTGAATCTTTCCTCCTAACTTACTGCTCCCAGGGGAGGGACTCGGTCTGACGGGCAGCCACAGTATTACTGACAGCCCGAACACCATTTGCACAGACTGAAGTTAGAGACCTCAAGTCAGGATAAAGGTTAAACTTAAGTTACGTCAGAGAAACAGCAAGATGAGAGGAGAGAAACTAGGAACTGACACTGCCCTTCTATTTACACACCAAACTAAATAAACTAGTTAAAATCAAGTTAAGGTCTGCCCAGAGGATATTACAATTTACCAACATAAACGATGAAAACAAGCAGCAACTTTTATATAAAATTAATAAAGACAAATGAAAAAAGAAATTGTCAGTAGCATCTATTTCCTCAATGTGTCTGAAATGCACGTTATAAACTAGTCCATTAGTACAGCAGCTTGCTAAAAATTGACTTTGGTTCAAGCTTAGTAAAAACAACAACAACAACAACAACAACAACAACAACAACATAAAAAAACACACCACACATAAAAAAGGTGGATGGACATCTGTTAGTTTCCCTGCTTGCAGTTCACTGATTTTGGAGGGATTCTAGGGAAGGTGAAGGGTGAGAAGAGGAAATTTAGGTTGATCATTAAATACTCTGTGAAATAAAACAGGAAGACAGAAGCAACAAAAGAAAAACTAACAAAGGGACTAAAACTGTTTCTGGCCTTTTACTATGAAGGTGCGGTCTCCCCCTTGGATGATCACAAAGAAACGTCCACACGGCGTCTGTATCACTGCCTTTCCCGACACCGTGGAGAGACAAGCGCACGGATTCCAAGCCCCCTTGGGGACACAAGCAGAGTCATCAGGACGAGAATGACCTGCACACCCTCTCTCAGACCCCAGCTCGAAAGGGGGGCAAACGCAGTCTTGGGCCACCAGAGACATCAGCAAGCACCCACAGACACCAAACGGGAACCCAGACCTCCGACACGAAGGGGAGCTCAGATGAGCCACGCTGCAGTGATCCAGTCTTCAGGGACATGTTCTGGTGCAGACACTACAATCATAGCACGCTGCCAGAAAGGGGAACTGAATTTCCAAGTTACCCTCATTCCTCTTCATCTACTTCCACAAACTCTTCCTTTCCACGGGCTCACTGACAGAGTCTAGAAACACCCTGAAGACAATTCCAGAAGCGAATGCCTTGCTACGTTGTACAGCGACACGTGTATTGCCATTGCGACCTACCTAGCTGGAGCCTCACTATAGTACAAGCCAAGGAGACACTTGAGGTGTGTGCAAAGTTCCTGCTCGAAGTCCTTCAAAGGTTCTAAAGACCCCAGGCCCAGCTAGGAAGTGCATTCTCCAGTCGGGGGAGCAAGGAGAGTGTCAGGGTTAGAGGAATTTACGCGCCGTCCAGTGAAAAGGAAGTCTGCGGCCAGAGGAAAAGGTGGTGGCCTCAGACTCTTCTCATCACACCTCTTTGGGAATACAGAATTGATGGCAAGAGTCTAGTGGAGTTCCTTCAGAAAACAAGAGAAGGTTGGAGTTTCCCAATTTCAGTAAGTCAATTCGCTCTTTGCCAAGGAAATGAAAGGAAGTTTGGATGAAAAACTTCCACAAAATGGAAACAAACACACACACACACCAACAGTAGGAGCATTCTTCAGGAGATACGAAATCAGGAGAACCGCCAAGTCTGGGGTCTGCAGTAGTCTTTGCTCTTCGGGCCCAGATCCTGCCCTGCCGCGCGCACGGCCGTCCCCATGGAAAGCAGCCGAGGCAGCACCGGGTCCCGCAGGGTCTGGGCCTCAGGGTCATTCAATGATCTGGGGTGAGTGAGAGCTACAGTTCAGCAGGAATTCCTTCCTACACAAAAGTGCTCCAAAGGCACCACCTGATGGGGGGAGGGGGCGTGTGTGGAGTGGGAGTGTTTGCACACACAGCCTTCAGCTTCTGCACCAAGCCTCTTGCATAAGTGGCAAAAGAAAATAATTTTCTAGCACCTCTGTAAGAGTCATCAAGGAGAAGGAAACCAGCAAGAACATTCCCCGCAGTTAAGAACGTAAGTCTCCCCTTACCCCCAAACCCTCCCTCCCCACAGTGTGGGAGCTCACTGAAACAGGATCCAGGAGCAAGAGATAAACATGTCCAAACTATATATATATATAAAAAACAATAACAACAACAACAATAATAATAGAGATACAGTAATACAGGCCTGCCTAAATTGTACCAGTTAAGAAAGGAACCCCCAACACAATTGATACGATTATAAACACCTTGTTATGACTTAATGGCCTGTACAACAGACCCATAAAAATGATTTTTTTTTTAAGAAAAAAAGAAATTTAGACAAACAAGAAATCCCCTTCCTATATTGGAATTGGTAACCCACCTTAACTTGTCATCATGACTGCTGGAAATGATAAGTAGTCCTTTCACTTCTTTTTTTGTTTGTTTGTTTTTGATTTTTTGTTTCTGCTTTTTTTTTTTTTTTAAATTTTTGGTTAGAAAGTTCTCCAATCCATGAAGCAATCCTGAAAAGACAGTGTTTTATTACAAAATTAGGCAAATGTTGTCCTGTCTCCATCCGTTTTTTTTTTTTCCTGTATGCGTTTTTCTCCTTCTCTCCCTTCTTTCCCTTGCTGCTGAAACATGGCAAGAGGAAGCCAATCACATTTTGCAGTCTCAGCGTGGCCGGCAGCCCGATCGTGCCGCGAGTGGAAGAGGCTCGTGGCAGCCCCGTGCAGCCCCACTCACTGTGCCTTGGAGGCGGTGGTGGTGGTGGAGGCGGCCCCGCTGGCAGAGGCCACTGTGAAGAGAGAGTTCTGGATGGACTCAGCGGAGGTGGAGGCGGCGTGAAGGCTGGCGACAGGTCCAGAGTTCCCTGCGGAGGCTGCAGCGGCGGAGACCAAGCTCACTGGGTTGCTGGTGAGCAGAGAGAGGTTCTGAGGGTTCAGGAACAGGGGGGCAGTCACGATGTTGGGGGCTCCTCCTGCATTGGCAAATACCAGGTTCCCAGTTGCATCCAGTGATGTTATTGGAAGAGAGCCACCAGAGGCAAGAGCTATAGATGAAACCCCCCACAAACAGGCAGAAAGGAGAACGTTAAAACCATCCTAGAGAAGCCAAGCAACACACATCACTACACTGACTTGCCCTACAGCCCAGGTGGAAAAAGCGCAGCCCTTAGCTGACTAATCTTAATCCCAGAGCTCTCCTGTCACCAACTGAAGTGTATTTTTATACTTTTGGAAGAGCCTGGACAGCTGTATTCTAACTAATTTAACGAGCACAAGCAGGACCGGAGAGGGGGAGAGCCGAGAACTAACGAATCAGAGCCATGCTGCCATCTTGGGGCCTCAACTTCCGAGAGGGCTTCATCCTCCAAGGAGTATTTGTGAAGCCCAATACTTTTGTTTTTAATGAAGATTGCTGATTTTAAACTTTCATTCAAAAGACAAACTGGGTACAGTGACTGGGGCATTAAAACACAGCTTTTTGCCAACTAACTGGCATTATTCATTACTTTGAGCACTTTTTAAAGTATGATGTACAAGATGAAAACCATCTTTCAAACTGGCTTTAGTTCTGAAATAACTATATGTTACCAAATAAAGCGTAAGGTGCAGCTACTGTTGCACTTGCCGAAGCATCGCATTTGATTCCTAGGACTCGTACGGAGGAGGAGGGCAGCGGGGACGCACTGACGCAGGCGGCTGGAGAGGCCACTAAGGTTAGGACTTGCTCTCATGAGTGACAATCTCTCTGTGACACTGCCACCGCTCCATAGAAGGTACCGCTCAACTTTTAAATAACTGGGCACTCCCCTCTCATTTAATATCTTCTTCTGTTATCCGACAACCCCTCTGATATCCTCCCACCCATATAACCACATTTTCACATGTAGATTTAAGGGGTTTTCTAATGGCATATTCCCTGTTCTTACAAATGAACACCTATAGTGCTTGTAGAAACCTTTTTTACAAGGACATTTTCTTGGTTGTCAAGTTAGTCAGCGTTATCAATTCAACTCTCTCTCTCCATCGCCTTCACCTCCCCCAAAGCAAACTTCTCTCATTAAGAAGAAAAAAAAAAGAGTTAAGTCAGGCGAAAGATTCTACTAACCTTGAATAGTTGCCAGTGTACTGTTGCTCATGAGAGCTGGGCTGAGGGCGCCGCCCAGGGTCCCTGGATTGAGACTGAGTAAGGCACCTCTGTAAGGCCAAAAGAGCAGTCACTTTGTTACAATGCAGGCACATCCGTCAGCTTGACAATATACCCAAAAGGACAAGAAAAAGGAAAATACGGCTGGGGAAGTATAGGGAAATGTTTGTTACTCTCCTTATGAGAATGAGGGTTGCTCACTGCTTTCTCTGATGCTTACTTGTACAAAGCAAAGTAAGGATATGATCCACACAGGTTAACCTAAAACCCGCACAGTCACGTTCACTCTTCTTTGAATTACTTCATGCTTTTTTTTCCCCAAAACAAAACAAAAATGCCAGAGAAAGGAATATATTTACGAAGTAATCCTCATATGTTTGATAAAATAAAATTGGGAATCTTGTTACTCTATCGCTCGTCTGTGTCTGGGAATGAGAAAGGTGGCAGCGGAGAGAGTTTAATGGAGAATTCTGGGCTTTCTTCTTGGCCCCGCAACTCAGGCAGGTCAGCTCTGATGGCCCGGTGCTCTGTGTCTTCATCTGGAAATAACACCAGGATTACTGCTCTCCCAGGGCACTAGGAAAGTGCAGCCCAGCTATACCCACGGCCCTCGAGCTACCATACAGCTACCTGCTCCCAAGGGATGATGGCTTTGAAGAGATTTATGTATTCTGGGGGGGCATTTACGATGGTGATCAAGTCTCCCCTTCGAGTAACTCCGGGGGTGGCGCCTGGCTGTTTCTCGGCGGTGACCGAGGGGCGAACGCTGCTTACCCAGCTGCGAACTGCGAGGGTGCCATCAGGCCTGGGCTCAGGCCGGCCGCGGCAGCCATGGCAGCGAGACTGGCGTTGGCCGGCAACTGGGCGGCCCCTTGCAGGGCGGCGGCCGCTGCTGTTTGCAACCCTGACGCCGTCACCATCACCTGGCTGGTCCCAAGAGGAGAGGACAAAGTGGAGGTGGTCTGTGTGGTGCTGGTCTCACTGGCACTGGACGCCTCGGCGGTGGAGGCTGAGGCAGACGGGGAGGGACTCAACGACGGGGAGGTGACAGCGGAGGAAGCTGGCGGCGCTGTGGAAATGACGGTGGCAGTGTTGCTGGACGTGCTGTCTGTGGTGCCTGAAGGAGAACCAGAGGAGAAAGGGACCTTCTGTGGCGGTTTCTCCAAGAACCGTGGCTTTGTGCAGCCCTACTCTAGGCTCAGTGGTGAAAAATTCATCTATCAGCCAGTGATCTCTAAATGGGTCCTTTTTTGTTAACCTTGTTGAGCGATTTCATGGAAATTAATATTTTAGAACCGAAACCATGAACCTTACTTTCAGAGGCAAGAGCAATCAAGGAGCCGTGGAAGAAACGGAGAATACAGTTTTCTATTTCCAACCTCCTATTCAAAAAATAAAAGAAGGAATCAAGAGACTCTAACTACGAAATACAAGCATATCAGCAAAACAATCCTTGCTTCTGAAAAGCATCTTCATCAGAAATCTTAGTCGTCTCTATAGAAAAATCTAACAAGACAATGAAGGCAAGAAAAACGAAAAGTTACATATTTTTCTAAAGTTAAGTGTCAATAATAACATCTGCAGAAATAGTACGAAAATAACTACGGGCCTATGTCTAGATGCCTTCTTTGCACTGAAAAACTTAAGCAGCTATTCTGTAATGAAAATCAGCTCTCAAAAAGCCTACTGTAAACATTTTCTTATTCATGGAAGCAATAACACGCAAGGACATTATGAATCGCATAAAAGCATGAGAAATGAAGCTTTAGGAAATTGTTATTTGAGAGAACTTAAAAAAAAAAAATCGAGATGCCCAAACTTCTTTTTGAAGTAAGGAGAACAACAAACACTTGTATACAAACAACTAATCGACATTATAAATATCACTGGTGAAAACCAGAACACATTCACTGGAATTATTTAATCTTCGAGATCAATGTTATCTAACAGAAACATAATAAATATGTAATTTAGAATTTTCTAGTGGTCCTACTGAAAATATTAAAAAGAAACAGGTTAAATTATTTCCACAGTATTGTCATTTTAACATGAAGTCAGTCTCAGAAAAGTATTTTTTTTCCATACCAAGTCTTTGAAAATGGTGTGTAGTTTACGCTTACGGCACATCTCAATTTGAACCAGCCCCATTATATGTGTTTAAAAAGCACACGTGGCTAGTCCTGCCACGCAGGCCGGCACAGCGCTAAAACATGTCTAGAAGTTAGGCCTGTTGAGTCACAAAGGCAAGTGTGACGAAAAGAATGTAGTCTCTTTGCCCAAAGTAGAAATGACTCATCAGGCAGTCACAGGATAGAAAACCTTCCATAAAGCAGATGCCAGCTGTCCCCAGTGAGCGAAGCTATTTACAGAAGGCAATACAGAACAGGCCCTCGATGTCAGTTCTCAGTCAATGCCACATATCACAAACACAGGCTGCCGACACCAGCTGGAACTTAATTTACCGAAACTCACTATGTTCTCGGGTATCACCGGCCATATATATGTATAAACACCGGCCATATACATGTATAAAGCAGAACCTAAGCGGTATTTTCTCAGGACAGAAAACTCAAAAAGACAAAAAGCATCTATAAATTTTCAGTATAATACTTCTGTGAGGTATAAAAGACTTGATACATTATAGAAGAACTAGACCAATCAAAATAAATATTTCAAACCCATAAACACATTGGAACAAAGACCTTACATAAAAGATAACTTTTTTGGTGCTAAAATCTATCACTAAGCTGAAGAAGACTCTCTCCTAAAAAATTCAGTTTTGTCCTCCTAAAATCTATTTTCGAGCCTTCTGGTCTATACTAAGAACATCTAGTCATCTGTTCTCATTTGAACTCTAAGGAAGTGTTTCTTTCACACATCATGGAGCTGGGAGGAAATCAGACATCATCTGTTTCGGTACTGACTCCACTCCTCCTGCCCCCCATACTGCTGCAGAGAAGTGTTACGTGGTCTCCGTACATCCCGTGAACATATCTTTCTTATTGCTAATCAACACGAAGGGACCATTTACTCCTCTTTCTCCCTTCTCAAAAATAGATAAAATTCCCTCTTTATTGCTGTTGTCCCTAAATACAACCGCACCTGTGTGGGTATCATTAATCATGGCCCCATTGTTGTCTCTGAGCCCCTGACACCGTGCTGGGTCCTATGCTGGGAAGAGTCACACTCTTTCACTTGGATACCTGTAAGAACTGCCCCTCGTTCCATTTAGAAAGGCAAACGTCTTTTCTCATTTCTTTTGTACTACTAAGAGATTTCAATGCACTTTTCAACCTTTTCTTGCCTAATTTCTCACCTTATCCACCCTGATTTTATCTATGGGCAACACTTCCCTTTCAAAGTTCTGAAACTGTCCATTTCCATAAGACCCCTTATCTTGAGGTCAAAGACTTAAAATAGGCTTTTTTTTCACTCTCCACTACCGCTGCTTTCAGACAGACCATTCAGCGTCACTCTCTTAAAATCCCCTATATGTACAAACAAAGTCCCAGTCATCCTCAGCAGTAAAGTGAACCTGGGCTAGCCGACGACTCCAAAAACCACTCCCAGGTGTTTTTTTCTGGTTGTCATCCTTTAACCACATTCCAGGTGTTTTCAGTAAGAATATGTCGTACGAGCATTAGTAATTTTCAAATAAATTCTCCTAGCTTGTGAATCACATTTTATTTTTTTATTTTATTTTTAAAGATTTTATTTATTTATTTGAGAGAGCATGCGAGCGAGCACACAAGCAGGGGGAGCGGCAGGCAGAGGCAGGGGGAGCGGCGGGCAGAGGCAGAGGGAGAAGCCGACTCCTCCTCTCCTGAGAAGGGAGCTGGACGCAGGGCTCGATCCCAGGCCTCTGGGATCATGACCCTGAGCCGAAGGCTTAACGACTGAGCCACCCAGGTGCCCTGTGAGTCATATTTTAATCAACATTTTATGGCCTTATATTTTTGGCAACATAATTACTTGGGCAACTTTGACCAGAGAACTGATGTTGGCTGAGCTTCAGTGTCCTCAACAGCAAAGTAAGCTGCCAGCACCCACCTCGAAGGTTAGCAGGAAGTTACACGCCAGAATATATAGTGTTTGGCACATCCTCTCACTTCCCGTCTCATCTTTTTTTTTTTTTTAAATACAATTTTTGAGGCATAATTTATATATCAGAAAATTCTCCCACTTTAAATGCAAAATGCAATGGTTTCTAATACATTTACAAAGCCGTACAACTATCACCCACTGCACCCAGTATGACACTAGCACTACGCAGACAAGATCCCCTGTGCCTGTTTGCAGCCGCACCCCTCTCCCACCTACAGCCCTCCTCGTCATCTGCTTTTCTCTCTACAGATTTACGTTTCAGGACACTTGACATAAATGGAATCATACGACTTGTGATCTTTTTCATCTGGCTTCTTTCAGTTAGCATACTGTTTTCAAGGTTTATCCACGTTGTAGCACAAATCAATACCTCCTTTTTCTGGCTGGAAAGTATTCCACTGCATGGGCAGACCACATCGTGTTTACTGATTCACCACTTAATGGGCATCGGCTTGTTTCCAGTATTTGCTTATTACGAATAATGCTGCTATGATCATCCGCACCAAGGTTTTGTGTGGGCATGCTTTCATTTCTCTTGGGGACTTACCAGGCAAAATGATAAATTTACATTTAACTTTTAAGACACTGCCGAAGTGTTTTCCAAAAGGGCTGTGTATCATTTTACATTACCCCAGCAAAGCATGAGGGTTCCAGGCCAGCAGTTATTATTTTTGGTCTTTTTGATGATAGCCATTATATAGTGAGTCTGAAATAATATCTACAGTTTTAATTTGCAATTCTCTAATGAGTTATAAGGTTGAGTATCTTTTCAAGTGCTTGTTAGTCATTTCTATATGTTCTTTGGCATTATGTATATTAAAAGCTTTTGCCCTTCTAAAAATGAGGTTGTTTATATTTTTACTACTTAATTGTAAGTTATTTATACGCTCTAGACATAGTTCCTTTATCAGGTATATGATTTGCAATGTTTTCTCCAAGTCTGTGGGTGTCTTTTCATTTTCTTAAAATGTCTTCTAAAGTACAGAAGATTCTGCTTTTAATAAATTCCAATTTATCATACTTTTTTCTTCTATAGATTGTGTTTGGTGCTGTGTCTACAAACTCTTTGCCTAACCCGAGGTGATAAAAATTTTCTATTTGTTTTCTAAAAATTTTATTTCTTACATTTAGACCTTTGATACTTTCTTCCTAATTTTTGTGCATGGTATCAGGAAAGATCTAAATTCATCTTCATGAATGTGGACATCCAATTGTCTCAGAACCAGCTGGTGAAGAGTAGCTTTTTGCTACTGAACTGCTTTGGTACCTCGGTCAAAAGTCAGCAGAGCATAAATTTAAAGGTTTGTTTCTGGACTCTTCATTAATCTATTGTCTGTCCTCATGCTGGTAGCATACTGTGTTTATTACATAGCTTTACCCTATGCTCTGAAATCAGGATATTTAAGTCCTCCAACTTCCTTCTTTTTCAAAATTGTTTTGGCTATTCTGGGTCCCTTCCATATATATTTTAGAATGAGTTTATCACGATAATTACTGCAAAAAAATTGCTAGGATTTTTACTACAATTGTATGAATCTATAGATCAAGTCAGAGAATACTATCATCTTAAAAATACTGAGTCTTCTAAACCATGAACACGGAATATCTCCGCTTATTTAGACTTTCTTTAATTTCTCTCAGCAAATTGCAGTTTTCACTGTATAAGTCTTGCACTTCTTTTGTTAGATTTATTCCCAAGTATTTTATTCTTTTTGAAGCTATTGTGAATAAAACTATTTTTGTAATTTCATTTTTGGACTGCTCGCTGATAGTATATCCAAATACAACTGATTTTTATATGTCGATCTTGCATCCTGCAGCAACACTAAATTCATTTATTAGTCCTAGTAGGTTTTTTGCTGTGTGGATACACACATACACATACATACATATAATAACGCAAATAAGGAGTTTAACTTTCTCCCTTTCAAATTGGATATTTTTCATTTTTCCCCTTTGTTAAACGGGCTATAACCCCTAGTACAATGTTAATCCGTCTACAAGAGCCTGCTTTGTTCCCAGTTTTAGGGGAAAGCATTCAGTCTTTCACCATGAAGTATGCTGTTAGCTGCAGGTTTTTAACAGATGCTCTTTATTCTCTACCAGGTGAGGACGTTCTCTTCTATTCCAGGTTTTTATTATGAATGGGTGTTGGATTTTGTCAAATGCTTTTCCTGTATCTACCGAGATGCTCATGTGGTTCTGGTCCTTTCTTCTGTTGCCGTGCTGTATTACATTACCTGGTTTTCAGTTATTATTAAACCAACCGTACATTCCTGGGACAAGTCCCCCTTGGTGGTGATGTATAATCTTTTCTGTATGTTACTGGATTCGATTTGCTAAAATTTGCTGAGTGCTTTTGTGTATATTTATTTTCAGAAGGCATAGGGGCCTATAATTTTTTTGGGGGGGTATCTTTGTCTGGCTTTAGTATCAAGGTAATATTGGCTTCATATGATGAGCTGTCCTTCCTCTATCTTCTGGAAGAGACAGCTGAAGATTAACTTCATTTCTTCTTTAAATATCTGACAGAACTCACTGCTAAAGCCATCTGGGCCTAAGCTTTTCTTTTTGGAAAGGCTTTACATTAATGATTCATTTACTTTGCTTGCTTTAAGTCTATTTAAGTTTTCTTTTTTTTTTTTTGAGTTTGGATAATCTGTGTCTTTCTCAGAATTTATCCATTTCATCTAAATTGCATTATTTTTTTTGGGCATAAAGTTATTCATAATATTCCAGTATGCCACACAATGCTCCAATTCCATTCCTAAATATATGCCCAAGAGAACAGACAACATGTCCACATAAAAACCTACACACAAATGCTCACAGCAGCAATATTCAAAATGGCCCAAAACTGAAAGCAACTCAAATGTCCATCAATTCATAAATGATACACAAAATGTGTGATAGCCATAGAATTAAATATCACACAACCATAAAAAAGGAATGAAGTACTGATATATTCCACAAAATGGATAAACCTTGGAAAATGTTACACTAAATGGAAGAAGCCAGACACAGAAGACCATATAATGTATTATTCTATTTGTATGAAAATCTCCAAAACTAGCATATCTGCAGAGACAGGGTGGACCAGCCAGGAGTAGGGTGAGGAGTCAATGGGGAGGGACTGCTAATGGGTTTGGGGTTGCATATGGTTATGAAATAATGTTTTGGGAAAAAACTGGGGCAGAGCATGTTGAGTTGAGATTATTAAAGGCTGTTGAATTTGTGTCTTTGAGACACGTCAGAACACATGTCTTTCTGGGGGAGTACAGTCATGATCATTCTTGTATCTATTCTAGGAAAGCTTACCAGGGGGCTATACTGTGCCAAGCACTACGCTAAATACTGGAAAAGAAAAGCAACTGTGTCAATAAGACAAGATTTCTCTTAGAAGATGGTAAACTGAGGACATGGTTTTTTCCTCCTCGTTTCTAAAATCCTATTCCAAATGATGGTAAAGGAAAAAGGAAGTAAGAGCTCTGGGGACAGATATCAGAGGACTTGAGATTTTGATAGACTTGCAGAAATGAGAAAGAGGTTGAAATTTGGTGGTAGGGAAACCAGCTTGAGTCCAGAAGGGCACAGAGGATGACTATGACAGAACTGAGAGCTACTCACCTCAACAGAGTCCTGAGGAGAGTCCAAGCTCAGAGTTGTCAGAAAAAGAGAATTACAATAGAAGGGAACGGCATTATTCTGAAGAGAACTTTCTGTATAGTCCTGACTTTTGAAACCAGTGTTTGATGATATGCTATTATCTCATGGACTTAAAAAAAAAATCACAAGGATGAGAGGAAGAAGAACACTAATACTGAATACAAGCAAAACAAACTGAATTTCAAATGAATAACGTAACTATGCTGAAGAGGAGACAGAAAGAACTAACCCAAACAACTTCTGAACACAGTATTTGGACTATACGCCTTCAGGTTAAAGACAAGAACTCTAGACAAACATGGATCTCAAATTAGTAGGCCTTTTCTGTTTAGAGGCATGGGTCAGCAATTTTAAAACCACTTTGTTTTCACTACGGGATTGAGCAATTAAGTAACAGTAGTATTGATAATAGGAGCCAGGCTGCTCATTGTCACTGTGAAGGGAGTTAACATATGGAAAAAGGTAAGGATAGAAAAGAATAAACTATAGGGCGTTGGGCTGAATTGGAGATATCAGTATGAACTCATGGATTTTACTAAAAGTAGATAAAGAAAAATGCATATAGACATGTATGGATCTATATATAAAAATAAATTTACATGTGTCTGTCCAAACACACATATTATTGTATGTATATGCACACGTATGTCTATTTCTATTGAGATGCCCTCACAGCAATGACAACCCAATATCAATAAAGGCATCTATATCTTGGTGTCTACACACCTTTCCTCACTAAAAAGAACTAGGGAGTTTTGAAGAAATGGCTGGTTTGAAGCCTGGAGCAGAGAAACTTTAAGATGAGGCTAAACATCTTGTGCCAAAAAATAAGGAAGCGGGGCGCCTGGGTGGCTCAGTCGTTAAGCATCTGCCTTCGGCTCAGGGCGTGATCCCGGCGTTCTGGGATCGAGCCCCACATCAGGCTCCTCCGCTATGAGCCTGCTTCTTCCTCTCCCACTCCCCCTGCTTGTGTTCCCTCTCTCGCTGGCTGTCTCTCTGTCAAATAAATAAATAAAATCTAAAAAAAAAAAAAAAAAAAAAAAAAAAGGAAGCACTCAAAGAATGTTAGGGACGTGTCGAGAAAGTACAAGAGCCACCACCGAGGGGCTCCCCCTGGCAAACTGAAGAACAATTTGAACATTAAAATAAAAAGTGATAGTAGGATTCTAACCTACTGAATACAGAAAGGACATCTGAGTCCATACTGATATAGACAGAGAAATAGGGGAACAGGAAAAGTACATCCTTACAGTTGAAAGGCAACTAATAAACGTAGAAGAAACGATAGGATTATTTGAGAATCATAATAACAGATCCATGCAAAAATCGTCAATGGACACTAGTGGGCAAAGGTTTGAAAACAAACCCAGGATATCTGTAGTCTCAAATTTGCCATTTACTAGCTGTGAAGAGTAAAATAATAACTACAAATGAAAAACCCTGACGTATACCACCTTAATATAATTACCGAAGTCAATACCACCAGTAGTGGGACACACCAGCATGTGTGTTCATATCATGCAAAGGAGGACCCAACATCACTTCTGTGGTCTTCTTGCCCAAAGTGCATAATCTGAATCTAATCACGAAGAAACATCAAACAAAACATCTACAAAATAAAGAGCTACATTCCTCAGAAAATCAATGTCCTCAAATATAAAGAAAGACTCATATTGTCCCCAATTTAAGACGACTAAAGAGACACAGCAACTGAATGCAATGAATGATTTAAGATTTCCTTTTGCTATAAGAGACAGTATTGGCACATCTGGCAAAATATGACTGTGAATTGTTTACTAGATATTAGGACCGAGTCAATGTTAATTTCCTGATTTCTTTTTTTTTTTAAAAATATATATATTTTTAAAAGATTTTTTTATTTATTTATTCGACAGAGATAGAGACAGCCAGCGAGAGAGGGAACACAAGCAGGGGGAGTGGGAGAGGAAGAAGCAGGCTCATAGCGGAGGAGCCTGATGTGGGGCTCGATCCCATAACGCCAGGATCATGCCCTGAGCCGGAGGCAGAGGCTTAACCGCTGTGCCACCCAGGCGCCCCAATTTCCTGATTTCTGATAACTGTATTCCGGCTATATACGGTAATTTCTTGTTTTTTAGAAAATACACAATGAAGTAGGGATAAAGTAGCATGTCTACAACTTACTCTTAAAACAGTTCAGAAAAACATCACATACATAGAAAGAGAAAAAGAAGAGAAAAAGCAAATACAGTAAGATTTTCCCATTTGGAGAATCTAAGGGAAGAGACGTGGGATTTCTCTGAACTATTCTTATAACTTTTCTGTAAATCTGAAATTACGTAAAAATAAAGAATTAAAAAATAAGTATGTACAAAGGTTCTCATTATAGCATTATTTATAACAGTGAAAACTTCATTCCTTTAATAATTAGTTACTGAGTATCATGGTGTGCTAGACACGAGGGATACCATGTTGAATAAGCAAGACCAGTTATGTGGTTCAGAGACTGAGGGGTTTCTTGGGATGCAAGATTTGCGGGACTCAAACTGAAAAAGCTGGTCATTCTAGGTAGAAGTGAGCCATGATGGCACCATATGGAAATGTTTACAAAGTTTTGATACAACCGTTCAATACAATCATAAGTAGAAAGGTAAAAACTATAACAGGGGTAACACTTATTGTAAGATAAGAAATTAAAAAAAAACTAGGACACACTAAACACTATTAGAATCGTACATATATA
The DNA here is from genome assembly GCF_023065955.2 of Ursus arctos. NCBI lineage: Eukaryota > Metazoa > Chordata > Mammalia > Carnivora > Ursidae > Ursus > Ursus arctos. Next base: position 9,337,587 of record NW_026622874.1, on the reverse strand, counting down.
TATATAAAAGATTTAGAGGCAAAATAAGAAGAGCTCATTGGGATGATTTTTCCTATTTGAGTTTCCGATAATGTTCAATTTTTTTAAGAACTGAAGAAAAAATTCATTCCAAAAAAGTTACCAACACTTCATTTTTTATTTATTTTTTTTAAGTAGGCTCCATGGGAGGCTTGAACTCACGACTCTGAGATCAAGACCTGAGCTGAGATCAAGCGTCGGTCGCTTAACCGACTGAGCCACCCAGGCACCCCAGTTACCAACATTTTAGAAAGTAGTTATAATTAAATGCACACAAATGGGCTGAGCAGCTGAGCTCAGGGAAATGTCATTGGTCAATTAGGACCATCAAAAACTGACAGAAGATTTTTAGCTAGTTTTGAGTATGTGTATCTCCTAAAAATTACCTTCCGTTTCAGATTTTTGCCACATTTTTAGAAAATCTGCAAAGCTGCTTGTTCTATTAAGTTCTATTTGAACTATAAGGAATTGTTCTGCAAAAGATGGTATCTTTAGGCCTAATGTAATATGACTTATAATTTGTTGGGAAGGAGAAGTTCAGTTTATAATTTAACAGGTGATGGCAGGCAGGGTGGACGGTGAGTTCCTTAAAGTCCAGGATTTCACGTTCCCAGTGCCCAAAACAAGAGCAACCAATCACCAACAGTTTGCTTACTAATCCGAAATGCTGAATACTATACACTCTCAAACATGGGTTTTTGTTTTTGTTTTTAAGATTTTATTTATTTATTTGACACAGACAGAGAGACAGCCAGCGAGAGAGGGAACACAAGCAGGGGGAGTGGGAGAGGAAGAAGCAGGCTCCCAGCGGAGCAGGGAGCCAAATGTGGGGCTCGATCCCAGGACCCTGGGATCACGCCCTGAGCCGAAGGCAGACGCTTAACGACTGAGCCACCCAGCTGCCCCAAACATGGGGGTTCTTACCTTATAATCTCTACTCCTAAGGCATCCAAAAATGGCTCGACTGATGGGAGTTGTCATGTATGAACCTCCTTATATTTTACTAAAAATTGTGGGTATGTCTATTTTGTGAGGGGTAAGTTTAAAGCTTTCATCAAAATTTCCAGGAACTCTAAAACCCAAAAAGGTAAAAAAGTACTATTCTAGGGGTGCCTGGGTGGCTCAGTCAGTTAAGCACCCAACTCTTGATCTCAGCCCAGGTCTTGATCTCAGGGTGGTAAGTTCAAGCCCTGCATTGGGCTCTACTTTAAGCCTACTTAAAAAAAAAAAAAAAAGTGCTACTCTAAATAAATAAAATTATGAGATTTCCTAACAACTTAGAAATTTAATAACTATATAAAGTCATTCAGTTAGATCACAGAACCAAAGAAGTGTTATAACAAACTTAAAACATGAGTGAAGACGATCAAATTCCTCAACTCTAGGTTAAACTGAAGCTTGATTGTGAAATACCACAAATCCATTCGGGGGTTCACTAGCAGATCATCAACCTGGTGAATAATTACAGAATGCCTTAGGCATCACATATCTCTAAAAAACTTCTGATGACAACACTGAGTTATTTTAAATGTACTTGGGAAATGTGCTGTTTTAAAGGAGGCCTAAGGAAAAAGAATTATTTGTTCATTTTATAGTGAATGTGTCAGGCACTAACCTAGACACTGAGATTGCAAAAAGAATATTCAGATCTTTTGAGAAGTGTAAAGTCTATTGGAAAAGACAAAAGTATAAAAATATAGTCATTTATAATACACACAGGTGGAAATGAACAGTTTCCTGGGAAAGCAAGAGTATTTCTAGAAAGAACTGATACCTAAGCTGGAGGAGTGTGTCATGCTATCGGAGAGAAGTGCAGGCTGGGATAACATTTTTGGCAGTGCGGATGTTTACACAAAGGCATGGAAGGAATCTTCCTGTGTGTTGAGGATGGAAGGGAGAAAAGACTAGTGGAAGATAAGATCCAGACTGAAAATAACCTTCTATGAACTGATGATGAACTTGGATGCTTTCCTGAATACAAAAAGCTGCAGCCACTGAAGGTTTTTAAGGAGTTACTTGAAAAAAAAGTTGTGACTTTTGAGAGGTAAGTCTGGGAACAATGTAGAAGATGAGAGTAATGTGGGAAAGAACAAAACAGATCAGGAAACCTTTATGTGAAAGTATTCTTTCTGACAAAATTAATTATGCTCATTTTTTGGAGTTCAGGTTTTCATATATGACTTTTCAAAAAAAAGCAATAGGTATTTCTAGTTAGAGCCTGAATTCACAATTTAATTCACAATTCTCAGAGAGACCTGTCATGGGCCTACTGTTTGCTGGCCAGCCGCAGGGCCAGGCTGCTGCTTACCTGTAACAGAGAGGTTAGTCACCGCAGCGCTGGTCAGCGGGAGAACTGGATTGACGGTGAGGGTCGTTGCCGCACTGCTCGTCACAAGGCTTGGCGTGGTTGCCACCTAGAGGTCAGAAATGAAAATATGCAAAAGCATTTTTAGAAAATAAAAAAATTTAAATCAATATTGAAGATGTATTTTGCCTATAAAAATTTTTAAATTCCAGATACAACAGAATTTAAAGGGCCTAAGAGGAAATAATTTTATAATCATCTTTTGATCTTCGAATTGAGAAAATAGACATGTTCACAGGCTGCTATTAGAAGATGGTTTTCTCTGATAGGAGAAATCACTTTGCCCGGGTTTAAAAAAAGTAATAAAAAACATTTCTAAATTTCAAATAATGTGAAGTCAGACAGACTCCAAGTAAGTAAGGAATATTCTACTAACTATCAACTTAATCTACACAAGACAACTATTCAATAGGATCAGAGTATCAGGGGTTCTTGGACTGCTTTTATTTTTGGTCATGTGGGGACAAGACTGCATTGTTTTTTATTTTAATGAAATGATATTATGGAAAGAATGTGAAGCAAAATTTTAAAAAGCTGACAGCTTCTCTTTGAAATAACATAAGATACTTCCACAGTTTTGTAAGAAATACTGTCTTCCTTTTAGTACAAATGAATCCAAAACACAAAACAGCCACCTACAGAAAACAGAACTGAATCTAATGACTATCTTTTTCATAACTACTATGTCACGAACTTCGTGATTAAAGCCCAACCATTCAACAACCACTGCCTTTCCTTAACAACCAGTACGTGCTCTTAATGATGACTTTAGTTTAAAAAAGCATCCAAGGGGCGCCTGGGTGGCTTAGTTGGTTGAGTGTCTGCCTTTGGCTCAGGCCGTGGTCCCGGGATCCTGGAGTCAAGCCCCACATCAGGCTCCTTGCTCAGGGAGCCTGCTTCTCCCTCTCCCTCTGCTGCTCCCCCTGCTTGTGCTCTCTCCCTCTCTCTCTCGAATAAATAAATAAATATCTAAAAAATAAATACATAAAAAGCATCCCAGTATAGAATGATATTCAAATACAACAGAAACAAATGAACAAGGAAAGATCAGAAATGCAAACCCAACAATCTTCTTATCTGTGGAATCCTGGTTGAAATATGGAGTCCCATGTGCCATCATCCTTAACATCAAGAGAGTACATGAGCACTGCATGTCCCCTCAGTCTAGAATACTATTCCAAAGCAATGTGTGGAAGTGCCTCAGTGAGGTTATCAATGAAAGGCCCCACATATGTTGGAGAGTGAACACGTGAGATGGTTGAATTTATACAAGTTATCTGGGAATTTACTGTCACTTCCTCATGTAAGTTTAATAAACTGGGCTTTAAAACCCAACATGAATATAGGGGCGCCTGGGTGGCTTAGCTGGTTAAGCGTCCAACTCTTGATTTCCGCTCAGGTCGTGATCTCAGGGTTGTGAGACTGAGCCCTGTGTTGGATCCATGCTGAGTGGGGAGTCTGCTTGAGATTCTCTCCCTTTCCTCCCCCCTCATGCCCACTCCCTCTCAAAACAAAACAACTACAAAAACCCCCAAAACCCAACATGAATAAAAAGCAACTAAAGACTTTTTTTAGGTAATTGGAATCCAGCAAATCTGCTCCCACAGTTACAGAGTAACCTAATAAACTACATCAGAGAAGAGAATACTGGAACCACCACGAAACAGGAAAGAATTAAAATTGTTCACTTTAAAAAAGAAAGATCACTAAGTTCTTGGCTTAATGACAACATGAGATTTAATTACTTTAGTAGCATTTTTTTTTTTTAAACTTTCTGTCTCTCTCTCTTTTTTTTTTTAGATTTTATTTATTTATTTGTCAGAGAGTAAGAGACAAGCAGGGGGAAAAGCAGGCTCCCTACAGACGCTTAACCAACTGAGCCATCCAGGCATCCCACTTTAGTAACATTTAAAATACAAATTTATATATACTTACTCAACATGAATATATATATATATACACAATAAATTACTATTACGAAATAAGTCAATTTCACAGATCATTTGTAAAATTATAAAAATTAGTCCTTTAGCTTGCATCCTCTATTTTTTATCCTTACCAGTGAGGTTGGACTGGGGAAAATTGCTTTGATAGGTGAGCTGCTGGTCCCACCACTGCTTGGTGGGTTGATTCTTTTTTCTTTCTGGCGGCGGTTACAAAACCAAACACGAATCACCTCCTTTTCCATACTGAGCTGATCAGCAATCATGGTGATCTCTTCCGAGGTAGGCTTTTGATTCTAAAGGGGGGGAAAAAATCACCTTTTGGAAAAACTTTTTATTTTTTTAATTAAAAAAATTTTTTTGGGGGGGAGGATAACTTTGTAAACTACTGACATAAATAAACAAATGGAGAGGGACAAATCAGAGAATGAAGCTGGGATATATACAACCATACTGACCCGCTTTTAACAAAGAACTTCTATAAACATTCTAATGAACATCTATTTATTAAACTTATTCATATTAACTAAGAATAAGTTATTCCTTTTTTTTTTTTAAGATTTTATTTATTTATTTGTCAGAGAGAGAGAGAGAGAGCGCACAAGCAGGGGGAGGGGCAGTCAGAAGGAGCAGCAGACTCCCAGCTGCGCAAGGAGCCTACCGCAGGACTCAATCCTGGGACCCTGAGATCATGACCTGAGCCGAAGGCAGGAGCTTAAACACCGAGCCACCCAGGTGCCCCAAGAATAAGTTATTCTTGAGTATTTTTTTTCTTAAGGGCTATTAATCTTGAATAAAATTCATAATCAATATAAATTTATATATTAGCAGGAATTTACGAGTTTCTCAGTGCCTCATGCACGTGCTTCTACTAGGACGATGAGGTAGGCAATAAGCCTCAGGGGCAGGAAAGGCAGGTGTTTCACAGATAAAGGGACTTCAGCATAAGAAATCAAGTCACTTGACCCATCACACAGTTACTAAGAGCGGTAAAATGGATACAGATTCCTGAGTCAATGTTCCTTCCACTGTGCTCAAGCCTTTTTTAAATTAGAGACGTCAAAATTTTATTGGAAGCTCTGATTGTGATATTCCCGGGGCAATAACAAACAAACAAACAAACAAACAAACAAACAAACAAGAGGCCAAACAGCTGTTGGAACGAACTTGAACTACTGACATCCAAGGCCTACAGTGTTCTAGTCCCAAACCACTACTGGAGGCACACAGACACTGTGTCGCCGGATCTACCTCCTGGTTTTTCCTCCCTGGATGCCTTGGCTTGTGCATTTCCTCTGCTTCTGGTCACACTGGGGCTCACACGGTCGTGAGCCTGCACTCTCCTGAACCCGGACGTGCTCCGGTTCGGTTTCCGATGTTCACTAACTGGCTTTGTCTATTGCTCTCCACTATGTTAGAAGCATCTATAAGGACTGAGGCCGGCAAGCCCGTCTTTTATCATCTATAGCACCTAATATTACACAGACAATCACATGTCTGTGAAAAGTAAAAACTAACCTCCAAGAAACTCTTCTCTAAGGCCACACGGATGTTGGTCTCTATGCTGGTGCGTTTCTTTCTCCTACGGTTCAAGCCTTCCATTCCCAGCCCTGGAGAATTCAGGGCACTTGGGCTGGAGAGACCTGAATCAGATGAGAGGTTCTCTGTAAGGAAGAAGAAAACACAGAAATCAAGTTAGTGGAGCATGATTCATGCATATTATACATTTATTAACAACAACAAAACTGACCGGAACATGTTAAGTTTAAAAGCAAGCATGGAAGGGTTTTCATAACCTACATTAAAACATCATTCATACCATAGATCTTTCTAAATTCTTTAAAGTTTAAACAAGGTTCTGTCATTTAATAGTCTAATGACCCTGGTCGTGTCATAGACATCTCTGCGTTTCTTTGCACTGTTTGTAGAATCAGATATTCTGACCTGTGGAACTCAGTAAGACTACAGATGCTGAGGCCGCATCCAGAGTTATGGAAGCAGACTGTCCCAGGGTGGATATTACAGGTTTGTCTTTTCCAGAGACCTGACTTTGGTTCCCATCTATAACGAGAACTACAGTCTAGGAGATCTCTGTGGCTCCTTACAGCTCTCACAGCCTATGATTCTGTGACTCAACATCCAAATTTTTCAAAAGGAACTCTCAGTACAAAAGACTTAGTTAAAACTAGCAGCTCAGCTTTTTATGTATGAAATATGTGGTCATTTTTAATAACAAAAGCAAAAATATGATCAATAATAAGTTTATGATAATTCATCAAAGAAGAACCTATAAATTTGTTTTTCAAATGTCTCTAAATGCATATGATTTCTTATCCTCTTCCTCCAACTACCCCTAACCCTGGCTCAAATACAAGAAATATTCCAAGGCTAAAAATTATTGCTCATTATGTACATTGTAATTACTAGATTTAAGTGAATTACTCTCTACTTTCTGGAGTCGTAATTTATATTGATCCTCCCAACATTAGTGAGCCTCGATGTCTCAAGTCGCAATAACGCAGTAGGAAACATAAACCCAAGTGTAAACAACTCCCCAGTAAAATGCCACTGGACAGTGAGGAAGTGTCTTACATATTCACTCACCTGCATCATTTAGCCACTTCTCCAAAAGTGGCTTTAGCTTGCACATGTTCTTAAAGCTGAGGTTCAAGGCTTCAAAGCGAGAGATGGTAGTTTGGCTGAAGTCATTTCCATACAGTTTACCCATCGCGAGCCCAACATCGCCCTGCACAATAATACAGAGCAGAAGGGGGAAGAGGAAGAGAAGAGATTTGTCTCACTAATGTCCAAAGCCTTCCCTCTAGGGTGCTGCTCCAGTAACTGTTTTAAAGACTCGACAATCATTCCATTGATTGAGCCCCACAAAAGCACCCAGCCTTAAGCCGAGCACAGCATTCAACGAGGAATGTCAGTGAGGCCTTGATGATGACAAAATTCTTAACTCCCATATTCTCTCCGTTTTGAGTCTCTTCTTGCTCCCTCATGTAATAACCAAGACATCAAATATTTCTAAGTTTCAAAAGATACTGCTGATATTTTCATAAGCCCCTTAACAGATGCAACCACAATGATTTACATAATCCTTAAAAGCTGTTACCTGTATCACCTACAGGGTTAATAGATGTAAATGTTTAGGTAACTTCAGGTATCTCTGAACTAGCCAAACTTCCTGTAAATCACTTTAAAATTTTAGAAATAATGCCTCACTCTCCCTGCACCCTCCCTCCTGCCCCCCGTAAAGTATTTCTGGAAGCAGTGAAAAAAATCTATTTTCCACCCTTAGTTTGGATTTCAAAGTTGGTTACAAAAACAGGTATCCTAAAAGACTACTTTTGTAACCATTATAGAGATAGAAATTCACAGTAGAGAGGTTTGACCCACTTAGTTAAACCTTCACGGGCACTGGAAACTTGGTAACCTTATAGCAATAGAACAATGATCCCCTGAATATATTACAAAAGATGTCTTTCTTTATAAGCCTATAACCTTTGAAATGTATACAGTGCTTTTCTTCTGGCGGAATCTCTCTTGTTAAAGCTGAAAAAAGCCCTATCTTAATAGTTATTTTATATACAGGCAATAGAAACTCACGGAGTTTAAATGATCCGTGCTCTCATTTCAATTAGTTTAGTGGCAGGACAGAAAGGCAACATTTCTAGCCCTAAACACGACACAGCCAATTCTACTATGCAACAGCCAACTCCCAACAACTGTGGCAACACTTATTCTGAGTTGGGATTATCCTAGTCCTTTGGCTCCCCCACCCCCTCAATCCATTCTTTTAGATACTACATCATTTATTAGCACCCGCATTAGGTGGTCTTTAAGGAAAGGAAAAAACTTTTTCTCTTAAAGATTTTATTTATTTATTTGACACAGAGAGAGGGCAAGCACAAGCAGGCAGAGCGGCAGAGGGAGAAGGAAAGGGAGAAGCAGGCTCCCCGCCGGGCAGAGAGCCTAATGCCAAGATGGACCCTGGGATCATGACCTAAGCCGAAGGCAGACGCTTAACCGACCGAGACACCCAGGCGTCCCAGGAAAAAACATTATTAAGAAACCTCCATTTTCTTACTGGTGAGCAACTTCTGATAAAAAGTTTAACAGATATAGGTTTAAATGTTCAAACTATCTGATAAAGTGAGGTATAGAGAATATCAGAACTTGAACTGATGTGGTTATTTAAACTTAAAGTAATTCAAATCAAATAAATTAAAAACTCAGTTCCCAGCACCACTAGCCGTCTTTTAAGTGCTCAGGAGCCACGTGTGGATAGTGGCTATTGTTCCGCACAGCAGAAATACAGAACATTCCCACCATCACAGAAAGTTTCATTGACACCTTTGAATACACAAATCTCTAAGAAGAACAGAAATGGACTGCTTATTGATTTCCTTCCAATTATAGTAAAACTGAAAGAACCAGGTTAGTGTGAGCGGGGCATAAATGATATCCATTATATTTATATACAAATATATCTGTAGATACATGTTTATCTATATCGATATCTCTATACATTTATTAAATCTTACTTCATTCAATCAACAAATATTCACTAAGTGCCTACTATATTTCAGGCACTAAACATGCTTGGTTTGTCACATATATTCATGTCTGGGCCACTTTATTTGTTTAGATTATAGCTTTCTAGAAAGCTGGGCCAACTAAACCTTGCAATTCTTTGAATAGAAGACCTGCTATAGTAGTTAGATGAAAATAAATGTCTTCTGACATCGTATCTGCATAATTTGCTAAGAAATTCTCAAAAACTTCTGTAATATTTTTCTATGACAAGTAACAATATTGATAATACACAAAAATAACACATAAAAAAATCACATCATTATAAAAACAAACAATGCCTTAAATGGTGGCTAGACATAAAGCACGCCATCAACTCAATACAACTATGGCAGAGCCATGTGAGATTTATACAATATAACTTTACTTCATATTAAAAATTTTTTAAAAAAGATTTATTTATTTATTTGAGAGAGAGCAAGCGGAGGTGGGGGGAGGGAGCGGTGGTGGAGCACAGCGAGAGAGAGGAGTCCCAAGCAGACTCCATACTCAGTGCAGAGCCTGACATGGGGCTTGATCTCATGACCCTGAGATCATGACCTGAGCCAAAACCAAGAGTTGGGCACTTAACTGTGCCACCCAGGCGTCCCTTATTTAAATGAATAAAAAGCAACAGCCCCCTCAGTTAATATACTAATTCTCATTAATTTGATATATGCTCTTGTTACTACCATGTTGGGTTCTTCCTCACAAAAGGAAATATTTTAAGCAGTGGCCTCATACATTATCTGAACTATATAATATCTCTTGATACACTTTTCTTTGATAAGATTTTACTTACTTATTTGAGAGAGAGACAGAGAGAGAAAGAGAGAGCAGGAGGAAGGGCAGAGGTAGACAGACAAGCAGACTCCCCACCAAGTGGGGAGGGAGCCTGACGTGGGGCTCGATCCCAGGACCCCGAGACCATGACCTGAGCTGAAGTCAGACACTTAACCAACTGAGCCACCCAAGAGCCCCTGATATTTTTTAGAAGAGCAAAAGGAAAAACGGATTGAGATTAGGAAATAATGAAGGTACCACATGTGATAAAAGTGTTATACTATGGTATGCCTCCCAATTATATAGTGACATCTATAGCAATCTTTTAATCAATTAAGTAATTAGAAAATTACTATTTAGGGGGTGCCTGGGTGGCTCAGTTACTTAAGCATCTGCCTGAAGCTCAGGCCATGATACCAGGGTCCTGGGATCAAGCCCTGTGTCAGGCTCCCTGTTCAGTGGGGAGTCTGCTTCTCCTTCTGCTCCTCTGCTCCATTCATGTTCTCTCTTGCTTTTTCTCTCTCAAATAAATAAAATCTTAAAAAAAAAAAAAAAAGGAAAAAGGAAAAAAAATTACTGTTTAAAACATCTACTAACATGTACATTTACTCTGAGAATAGGGATTTTCGTTTGTTTAAACTAACAACTTGAATGTCTAACTTCCCCTGTGTGTGTGTATACCAATAAACAGGATACAAAACAACCTTTGAAAAACTACAACTGGGGTATGTGACTTAAAAACAGAGGTTGATTTTCCCATCCTGAACCAGTAACATGTGTTTTAATCCACGCAGTTAAATTCTGCAAAATGTTGCCCCCAGTGTGTCAAAGTCATTCTGATAAATAAGGAAGAGTCATGCCAAATCGTAGGATAAAAACCATAAAGCCCCAGACCATAAGGAACCTCCTTTACATAAAAGAAAGAGAAACAACACTAGCAATATGTTGGGTCAAATGCCACAGAAAGGCTAAACACTATTTGGGTAAAAGTTAAAGATTTTTTTACAAGCCTTACTATCCTTGGCATATCACTGAGGCGACAATCTCCTAGGGAACCTAAGAGTACGCTGTGCTAATAGCCTAGAAGCCGAAGCACCGCTCAATTACCAACCTCAGACTTATTCGGGTTTCACTCACCCCCATCAATCAGCTGTAGCTTCGGGTCTCTTTAAAGAACAAGCTAGATCGCTGAGATGTTTCCAAAGTCCTAAACACTTCACGGATTGTAATTTGTTTCCTCACAAGTGAAACTCCTCACAAAGATAACTGTATTTTCTCTAAAATTATATCTACTTAAAAAATCATTTCATATCCCTAATACGTAATTAGTGTCTTTGAGAAAAAGTAAGTTACCAGAGAAATATATGGAATAAAAGTCTGTTCTTAAAAACAGAAAAAATGGGGATACCATCCGTGGTTTTTGATCTACCACAGTAGGGCATTACTTTACTTTCAACTGACAATAATCTGGATAGTGTTTCAGTAGTGGCTTCATCTTCAAACAGTAATTATATCCTAATTCCATAAAAACACCCAATCCAATCTCTACTTCAGTAACTATTTCTCATCTAATGATCTCGTATCATTTGACATAAATGTTACTCAGTTTAATTCTTTCCCTGCTTTAAAAGTATTATTCGTGACAGGTTAATCAAAGTATTATCAGTGCTTGCGCTTGGGACAAAGATGCTATATACCCGGATGCCTGTTTAAGCCATTAAACGTATTCCACATTAAAAGCCCTCTGCTAGGTGACATTAAAAAAAATTACTTTGGATTTTGATTAATTTGGACCTTACAGATAACAGATTCCTATTTAATTACTTGCAGTTTGGACTTGTGTGTGTGTGTGTGTGTGTATGTGTGTCTCCACTGGCCCCTTCTCTCTCCCCAAAATCTGTTTTTAAACCAGTCTGTCAAACTTTTCCCCTGCCATCTTCCCTGTCTCAGACTTACACACAGAGCTCTAAGGCCGAGAACCAGATGTTCTACAAATAAAACCCTCACTATAGTCACGGTATCCCCAAACATTATCTTTTCAACTCTCACCATTTATTGGTCTACTGGTGATTTCAGAGGCCCGTGTTCTGAGAGAAATCTTGAAGATGTTAGCCTAATGTTAAATCATAAATTTTATAACTGAATATATGATTAGTGGTCTAAATTTATGAATGCAGAAAATGGCTGAGAACGAGCTGCGGTCTAAAACTCGGCGACACCAAGGCCAAGGAACTGACTGCACCTCAGAAGCTTCTCGGGACGCCTAAAGCACAGATGTGGACCCAGTCAAGGAGACGAGGCTAAGTCAAGGGTGGGTTCATCCTACCTGAGTGAATCCAAGTTTGATTCGTCTTTGTTTGAAGGTCTTGGCAAACTGCTCAAGCTCCTCAAGGTCACTGGGCTCCTCCAAGCTGGGGGTGTCAATTCGCTTTGGTGTTGACTGGCTCTGTGGAAGTGTCTGAATCGGGGTGGCGGCTATGGTGCGTGTTGGGGTTGCTGGCTGTTACGAGGAACAGAAGGATAAGAGAATAAGCACACCAGACGACACACTGGAATGTGTCACAAGTGAACAACTTAAGGAAGCAGCTGTATTCGTCAAGAACTATGAAGACCACGGAACACTGTGGAAGGTACAACCTCACGCTCAGGGAGGAAAGCAGAGCGGGAAATTCTGTGTACTAGAATTACCGTTACGGTTAAACATGCAGGTCCGTGAAAAAGGCTTAAATCCTCAAAAATGAAACCCACTGTACTTGGGTTTTCAAATATATGTATGCATAAGATACATGTGTTCAGAGCATATATAAAAAATTAGACTTTATTTTAAAGAATCTGTTTCATAAATATGCCACTTAAACTCTAAGTTTCAAAACCGCAGGGACCATATCTATCTTGTTTATCACTATCGTATCTCCAACTTATGACACAATATTATAAAAATAAGAAGATGAAAACAATTTGAAGGGGAAAGTAAATCACCTACAGTTTAAATAACTTAATAGCTTCTTTCTTGTGTATTTCTTTCCACAGACCTACATTTCTTTCCTTTTTTATCCTGTTTTTAATTTGTTGGCACTAGGTTTATTTACTCTCTAAACGTTTCTCTCACAAGTTATAAGTAATTTTCAAATCTTCAGTAACAAGGCATGCACCTCACAGATCAGAGTGACCTCTATGATATGATTAAGACACTGGAAGGGGCCATAGGGTACAAAACCAAAACGGTAAACTTCGTTTTTACTCCGGTATGACTGACGTAAAACAAAGCCGTGTATATTTAATGCGTACGCCTTGATGAGTTTGAAGTAAGTATACAATCATGGATATATAGTCACTGTACACAATGCCCTAAACTTACTCATGACCTCTAAAGGTTCTTCCCTCCCTTGGATCTACAGTCTTAACTTTCACTGTAATTACAGTGTACACCATTTTATACTCTGCTTCATAATTATCATTTTCAAAGGCTGACTGAGGTGATATTGTCATAATTTAACAATTTCTTCATTGCTAGACACTTTTTTCATTATATTTCCACGACGTTAACACCATAATGAAAAACCTTGTACATATCATTCTTCTCCCCACCTTTGTAATTAGTTCTCTGAGATAAACTCAGAAGTGATTTTCTATAACTGGATAAAGGGTGCACCATAAATAACTCCATGGCTTTTGATACACATCATGTTGGTTCTCACTATAAAATGCTAGTCTCTTCCACATGCTTGTGTTAGCAGTTTTTAAAAATGTTTTGTTAACTGAAGGAGTATATGGTACTTCACTATTGCCTTAATTTGAATTTCTCTTATTACTCAAAGTAAAATTTTTCCCATGTCAATTATTATCTGTATTTCTTCATCAATCGATTTAGATCCATAGCCCATCTACATATCAATGGTTAATCAATTAAGACAGGTTTACATCTTCCTTTCTAATCTGTTTGTCCTTTATTTATTTTTCTTGTGCTATTGCACTGCTGGGACCTACAGTACAATGCTGAATAAGTGGTAACAGTGGACATCCTTGCCTTACTCCTGACCTTAATGGGAAAGTATGATGTAGGGGTTTTTGGTTTTTTTTGGGAAGATGCCTTTTACTAGGTTTGAAAACTATTCTTAGTTTGCAAGAGTTTTTATCATAAACAGATGTTGAATTTTGTCAAATCTGGCAATGTGCTAATGATAACTTCCAAGATTATAGACAAAGAGAATCAGAGCTGGAAGAGGGATTCAGGATCAGTCAGTTTAATCACCTAATTTACAGAGGAAGAAATGAGGTGAAATGACATGTTCAAAGTCATAGCTGGTTAAGAAGCAAACTAGATCTAAAGCTTAAATGTCAAGATGCCTACACATATGCATTTTATATAGTTTAACTCTAGTGGAAATGAGTTAAAGCAACATCTTAAAGCCGAGAGGAAAGAAAACACAGAGATCAGAACTTCTTTGCAATTTCTGAGAAAGTGGATGTCCTTTCTGAGAAAGGACAATGATGTGTTTTAACTGAGGCACTAGGTTTCTAATGCAAGTGGTAATCTCTACCGCCAACTATGGGGAGGGGCTGGGGAAGACAAGAGGAGGGTCAAATAGCCAGAACTCATTACTCATTTGCCATTAACAAAGCTATCCTTTATAAACATATGAGAAAATAGGAACTCCTTGAAGATTTTCAAGGCTACATCAATTTGGTAGCTTTATCAAGCTGATCAATCCTGTTTGGAATCTTTGATCGGTTTGTGAAAACCATCTGGATTATTTTTATTAGGGTATTACGGGGTTTTGCTGTGTTTTTATAATTTAACAAAGTCCAAGAATCCCTCAAAACATCAGGGTAAGAGAAAGCAACCCTCAACGGGAGAAAACTGACCTGGGAGGTGAGGGTGATGCTTGGCTGCGACTGTAGGAGGTTGGCTTGGCTTTGCTGAGGTAGTTGCGTTAAAAGATTTTGCGCTTGCAGGAGACCTGTAAAACACAAACACGTCGTGTCAGGAACACTAAGATCACTTTGAACATGCGGCAGAATAAAGAATAAGAAAGCGAAGTGAAAATTTCCAACTGACCTCTTGATAGTTTTATCAGTCTTAAAACTCTTCATGTCTTATCTGCCTAAAATCAATCTTGTTAAATACAAGTTGGGCAGGAAGACGTGGAACATTAAACTAAAACTGATGTATGTGTTTGATACCATGTCTGATGATCTCTCTGATTGGCCAATCCTTTATTTTCATAAGGAATGGATGAAAATGAAGAAGTACTCTAAATGGAAGCAGCTTGAAACTCTAAAAAGAGCCCACCTTCTCAACCCAGAATCCATCAGAAACTGTCAGTAGATGTTTGACCAGAGAACTGTCCGGTTCAAGAAAGGAGCAGGCTATCCATTAAGTGGAATGGGTATTTACACAGTGCAAGATTTTGGAATGAATCATCAAGAAGAAGAAGAAGGCTAAAGGACAGAAATAATGTGGAATTGGTAGACAGCCACTAATGTTCCTCAGGGTGAAGCCTTGATAGCCTGCATCTCTCTACACGGACTCCTTAACCAACCTTACAAACATGACTGAACTTCACTGTTTGATACAGAAATGACACAACAATATTTACCACTAAAAGGCCTCGAACTTTTTTTTTAATAACTCAAAAACCTGCGACTTCTAATATAACACCTTGTCCTTCTCAAACTTTAAAACAAATGATTGTTAGAAACGTATGTTTTTCATGCTCGGCCCACGTTTTTTAATACATTCCCAAGAAAAACTATCAAAATACTAGAAGTAATTTATGTTGAAGGATTTCATTTAGATTTTTGGCCAAACTGTTGGTTCACCCCTAGCGATTAAACGGCTAAAAGGTAGTAAAGGACGACTTCAATATGTGGTTATGCACGACCCAAAATATATATTTTTCTTAACGTGCATACTGAGTTTAAAGTGAAAGTGAATGTAATCACACCGTGCTGACGGACAGCGCCAGGGCCCAAACGACAGCAGCAGGTGTACGAGTGCTCTAAGGGACGCCCTGGCCCTGCGAGCAGGTGCGGAGGAGCTCACCCTGCTGGCCCTGGGGCGTCTGCGAGATGATGAACTGCGCCGGCTGCAGGTTGGTGGTCGGATGCACCAGCACGAACTGCTGCAGGTTGAGATTCTGCTGCTGGAGCTGCTGCAGCTGCTGCAAGTCCTAGAACAGCCGAAGGGAGACACAGGTCGGAGATGCTGAAATCAAAACTCCCTGACTCCCGAGGGGCCCAGATGATGACCTGTGCCGTCCAAATCGAAGACAGTCACTATCTTACATGCTTCAGAACAGGGTGTGCCTGGGTATGTTCACGAAGAAAAAACAAAGAAGAGACCTGGAGCGGCCGTAAGGACTTAGGGTTTCTGTGGGCATCGACTGCATGGTGACTTAGGCCAAACCTCATTTCCAATAATTACTTCAAATGCCCTCAGAACAAACGGTTACAGTTGAGTGTTTTAACATGTAAGGACCAATATGGGTTTTCAAAATCAAGCGAAAATAGAATATGTTGAGTTTTTAACTATTCAAGTGATCTTTCTCTCTCTCTCTTTTTTTAAAGGATTTTATTTATTTATGTGACACAGAGACAGCCAGCGAGAGAGGGAACACAGCAGGGGAGTGGGAGAGGAAGAAGCAGGCTCCCAGTGGAGAAGCCCGATGTGGGACTCGATCCCGGAACACCGGGATCACTCACGCCCTGAGCCGAAGGCAGACGCTTAACGACTGTGCTACCCAGGCGCCCCCAAGTGATCTTTCTCTTAAGTAAAAATTGAGAGTGCTTTGTGTGAATTTGCATCAATAAATTAAAATATCTATCCTGATTCATTAAATTTGGCACCAGTCTAACTCAACTGAGAAATCAGTGTAAAAATACCTAAAAATAGCTATCCATGTAAAAATCCAATCCACAGCATACTAAACTTGCTTAACTTGGTTCAGCATTTCATAATTTTCAATGTGCTTCCAGGCAGATTATCTTATTAGAATAATGTCGACAGGGATGCATGGGTGGCTCAGTTGGTTGAGCGTCTGCCTTCGGCTCAGGGCGTGATCCCAGGGTCCTGGGATCGAGCCCCTCATCTGACTGCCTGCTCAGTGGGGACCCTGCTTCTCCCTCTCTCCTGCCCCTGCTCTCACTCTCTCTCAAATAAATAAATAAAATCTTAAAAAAAAAAAAAAAGAATAATGTCAACATAGGGTCTCAAATCTTACACACCAAAAACATGTATTTGGTGATGAAAGTGGCCAAAATTAAACATTGTCTTTTTTTTTTTTTAAAGATTTTATTTATTTGACAGAGAGAGACAGCCAGCGAGAGAGGGAACACAAGCAGGGGGAGTGGGAGAGGAAGAAGCAGGCTTCCCAGTGGAGCAGGGAGCCCGATGTGGGGCTCGATCCCAGGACCCTGGGATCACGCCCTGAGCCGAAGGCAGACGCTTAACAACTGAGCCACCCAGGTGCCCCAAAATTAAACATTGTCTTGATAAAGCTTGTATATCATAGTCATAAAAATCAGTCTGACATCTATTCTTTACTCATATATTAACTGGCTCTTTTTTAATGTCTAGGCAAACTCCGGCTACCACAGTAAATCCACTTCCTCACTTCTGAGTCTTCTCTAGGGGGATAAAGATCATCGTCTAGCACTAGACTCATAAGAATTCTTTGTATGACTTACTGATAGGACTACTTGTACTTTTTTCCTCTCCTTGAGATAAAGGACTTCATTTACCTTTCTTCCTTGGTAGTACCGTCTATGTCTCTTAAATAACTTTTTATTATCTTGGATATTTTGCCCTAAAATGTGAACGTTGAAACCAAACAACATCGTAAGGCAGTTCTGCACGGAGTTCATCACTGTGTAGCACAGATGACGTGCCATCGTGCTCACACGTGATGTGGCAACGTTCACTGCAGAGCACACGACCAAACTCATGCCTGCCATAATTAGCTAATTATAATAAATACAGTAATCCCCTGCTTCAAAAATATGCCAACTAATTATTCACGAATTGTCACTTCATATAAACAGTCGGTTATTCAAATAATCAGTGATGTGTTTATTATAATATCAACTCAAATAAGCACACGAATGTATTATTTCTAGTACAGTGGTAAGGCAGGCTCCCACAGACGTCCGCAGTGTAGAGCTTCTCAGGTTCCAGGGCCCACACTAACACTCAGAAAGTGAATTCTGTACTAAAGAAAACCTGCCGCTTTCTGCCTCAGCTTCCTGCCCCGGCCACGACAGTGACTCACCTGTGCGATCTGTATGGGCTGAGACAGGGGGATCTGCGTCATGGGCGTGGCGGCGGAGGCTGAGATGGTGGCCCCGGCAGCACCGTGCTGTTGGCTGGCGGAATGTTGCTGCACGGCCGCGGCCAGCAGCTGGGCCTGGGCCTGGGCCTGCTGCAGGAGTAACTGTTGCTGGGCTGGCGTCAAGGTAAGCTGAACACAAGCACAAGAGACAATCGGAGAGCTGCGAGGGAGAAGGGCCCCTAATGCCAGCCGACCGCTCTGCCGTAAGTAACGCAAGTGGTCTAAGACCTTGGCTACGCAACTTCACGTGGTTAGCAGGAGACTGAAACTTTCAGCAGCAGTCAAGCTACCATTCCTAGTGGCGCTTTTAAATTAAAATGGTGGTCCTCGCTCTGGACTTGAACAATCACTCAAGCTTGTCCAGGGCCCCAGGGTTCAGGCAAAAAAGTAATTAACTAGTAAGCAAGGAAAAAAAAGAATCAATGCTGACAGGATATGAAAAGAAATTTACACCCAACAGAGCAGCAAGTGATTAGTCAGATGAATGAGGAACAAGGATGCTGGATCTGACCACGGAAAGAACTGATAAGGCCCAGCTGCTTCCCATTAGCGTGAATCTCTGCCATATTCCATCATTTCCATTATGTCCTAAGATATGACTGAAGACCATGAGCTCCATTTGTTTCTTTTCCAAGTCTCCCGACAGCCCCTCCCTAACGCAGTCTTTTCTGTTACTGAAAGCACTGGGTCTCCGCAACTTTACATCCTCTTTCCAACACATTATCTCGGTGAAACAGGTGGTGACAGCCGCTCTCTTTACATGCAAATGAATCCTACTGCCCAGGTTTAACGGAAGCTCCAGCCACAGGAACCCGGAATCCCAAATGTCTCTTACTATTGTAAACACTAACCACCCAAAACAAACCCAAAAGGTAAAACAGGAAATGTATTTAGAGCAGATTTAAATTGGCTTTCATAATGCAACTTATTTCAAACACAAAGTAATAAGTACAGTTCCTTTTGGTGGCATGTTCTGATCAGACACGAAGGAACCCTAGAATATCTTTTTTTTTTTTTTTAAACATTTTCTTTTTTGGGTAATCTCTACACCCAACATGGGGCTTGAACTCATGACCCTGAGATCAAGATTCATGTGTTCTTCTGACTGAGCCAGCCACGTGCCCCACCTTGGAATATATTCTTAAGTGCATTCACTCAGTGGCACAACCCTTCTTCTAAAAGGGTCCAATACAATTTGCGCATGAGAGGCATAAGAATCAAAATCAAACCATTCAAAAACTTAATATCTATCAAGGTATATTTGCTTATAAATATTTTGCATAATACATAAACATTAATCTCTATTGAGGGAATTTTTATTTAAATTTTATTTAAATTCAATTAATTAACATATAGTGTAATATTAGCTTCGGAGGTAGAGGTCAGTGATTCATCAGTTGCATATAACACCAGTGCTCATCACATCACGTGCCCTCCTTAATGCCCACCACCCAGTTACCCCATTGCCCCCCCACCTCCCCTCCAGCAACCCTCAGTTTTTTTCCTACAGTTAAGCGTCTCTTACGGTTTGTCTCTATTGAGGGGATTTCTAAAATAGTTTCTCAACAATTCCTAAAAGAGCCTTTCCACTACCAAGACATACTTCACTAAAATAAAGGAAATAGAAAATTGTGTGGGTTGATGCGATGTGAATTGAACAATAACAGATAACTCTTCCTTACCACGCTCCTCGCCTTCCCACCCACAAAATAACTTAACAGACAAATGTTTAACACTGGGAAATATTTTTGGTGTCTTAGAGCAAAGAGAACTGAAAAGTTAAAAGCTTAATGTATTCATAAGAGCCGATTTATTGCCAATATAAGTAAATGACATTTATTGACTGCTAGGTGCCAAGCACGGTTCTTTGAGTTTCATAAATACTGTTACTCTTAATCTTGGCGACAATCTCATGAGCTAGCATCTTACACGGACGGACAACATCTCCATTTAACTGAAGGAACCCTGAGGCACAGGGAGATGAAGTAATTTGCCCACACAGCAAACTGTGTGGAGAGGAGACCAGAGGTTTCATTTGAGAACATTACACAGTAACTTAAAGAAAATGTTTTCCTTTTGTGGGTACTAGTCCCTTCTTTAACCTCTACTCTGCAGCAATACCGGAGCTCCCAACTGTTTACTACAATCTCATCAATGTAATGGTCTCACTCACAGGACGACTCCACCGCATGACGAAGCAGCAGGTGGAACACGAGTTTAAAGAAGTCTTTAGTTTATCTAGAACATCTGCAAAAGTAAAAAAAGATACCCTGAAAACTTATGACAAAGATAATTCCTTTTTCAGAGCTGCCTACAGTATAGAAAATTCCTTAAAGACAATAGCCCAGGCATAGCCATGTCACTGTCGGCTACGGCAAACAGTTCTAATCCAAGCATTGGCCAATGGCAGGTGTGACACAAATTTAAGTTCATTACAATTCTCTCAGTGAACACTTACCCCGGTTATCTGTCCTCCAGCCAGCATGAGCTGGGTCTGGGGGATGGCTGCCTGCACTGAAGGCTGCTGGGAAGGCTGGCTTGGCTGCTGTGAATCCCCCGATTCTTCATTAGATTTAGACTGAGGAGGGTGGGCGGTGGTGGGAAGGAATAAGAGATATCAAATAATTGACTAAAAAAACTTACAACTCCATATTTTAAGAATTATTTACAACATGCATTTATCTAGTCATGAGTTTTCTGGTTTCGTTCCTTTCCTTTCTTATTAATCTTTGTATTTTCCCAATTTTAACATAGGAAGTTTTTAGGCTTTTCTGCCTTTAAAAGTCACATTTATTATTTGTTGTTTTCGAACTATAAAGGAAAGAAATGGTCAAAAATGGAACACATAAAAGTAGAAAAATAAAATATAAAAATTATCCACAAGTTTTCGGCGTAGACTTTTTGTTCCCATGCCAGCAAAGCTTCAATGACAACTTTTAAGAAGAAAAAATAATTTGGTCCTCCACAGACCAAGAGGATTGTTTAGAAACCCAAATCCCCAACTTTGTAAATAAGGAGTCAGGGAAGAGCACCTTCTCAGTCCATCTCTGCATTAGACCGTCCACCCCAACATTCTGAGATGTATCTGGCAGTCAGCCTGAAACTTCCTTATCTAGCATCTCAGAGACTGGCTACTTGACCCACAGAACTTTTCATCTAGTATTTAAAATTACCGTAAATTTAGCATATCCCATCAAGTAACACAAAAATTTAAGAGGAAAAATGCTGCAGTCAAGAGGGAAAGAGAACACACTCCTAAAAGGGACACTAAGAGGAAATTTTATGGTAATTAAAACTGGTTATGCGGAGCATTAAAATGCTGCATAGATTTGCATATTTCCCACCACCTGTTTTGGGGACTGCGGCAAGGCTAATTAACATAAAGGCTCTGATTAATTCTGCCAGTCATGGAGAGATCATTACAGTGCAGGACCGTAAACACACCGCGCTGGGGATACAGCCTGTTTGCCAACATCTCTCTAAGGGACGAAAGTTTACCATGGCAACCGAGGCAATTTTCCGCCTCCTCTCCCTCAGAAAGGAAGGTCACACTATCTCCTTTTCTTTTCTCTTGCTTCCATGTGTTACTAGGTCCATATTCCACTGGGTTTCATGGAATGCTCAACCCAAGGTCTTTGGTCATTAGCAACACTGAAACAAATCTTCTAGAATACGGTTTTTCCCCTCTTGACTGTTAGTAACCTAAACACCATAATGAAAGGAAGCAGCAGATCAACCGAATTATGGAGTAATGCATAATAACTGAACTTTTCATGTTTTACCATATGGTTTGTATCAGCAAAGTAGCCAGATTTAACTTTCGTTTTTAAAATTTTGACTGTATGAAGCCTGTCAATGACCATAACAGGTTCAGTTACAAACCTGAGAATCATAACATTTTAGAGCAGAGGGGAACCTTGACAAGCTTCTAAACTTCCCTACTTACATAAATGCAGGAGAAAAAGAACCCCAGGAGGTTAAACGACTTGACAAAGGTCACACAGCTAGTTAGTGGCAGAGCAAGAACGCAAACCTAAGACTTCTGTATCTCAGTCCAATGCTCTTTCCTCTACACTATAAAATGACAAATAAAAAAAAGACATCTGGAAACAAAAGGGCATTAAGATATTATCTGGCTTTGTGTTTAGGTATGTGTTATCACTGTGTAACTTAGAACCAGTTTACTAAACTTACATATCCAACTCTGAAAGTCCCCTTTCCTTGTTCACCTTTTGTCACTCACAGTAGCATAATATGAACTGGATTTTCATTAATGTCAACAATTATCATTATTTGGATCCTAATGACATTAGGTAATAAAAAAGGTACTACTTCTAAATATTTCCTATTATAAAACTATTGCATGCTCATTATAAAAAATCAGAAAAATATGGTAAGAGAGTAAAGCTGGTCCACAACCGCAAGACCCAGCTTACCTGTACATTTAAAGACTGAGCAGCAGCTTGTAAACTTGTTCCAGCGAGCTGGACCTGAAAGTAAAGGAATCAGGTAAAGTCCTAGTCTAATGCTGTTGACATCCATCACTGTAAGTTGACATCAACCAGTATTTCCAGAATCTCTACTAAGTGTATGTTACTGACTTAGCACGGAGAACACAAAGAGGTCTATCTTACAGGGTTAAAACTTTATGGACAAGCTCACCGTTCCTCCACGTCCCACCAGAAAATGCTGTTAACATTTCCTTTCTAAAAATGCTTTCCCACACAAAACTGTCATCAGGCATGCCGTCCTTGTATTAGGCATTCCTTACTTAACATCTTGTCTATATTCACTGGACACTTAGATTCTAAAAACTTAATTCACCTTCCAGTGTATTAAAGAACACATAAGAACAAGCTACTTATATACATTATTTTTCTCATTATAAACAATCAGAATTATCTACTCATTCTAATTCCAAATTTTCATGTACATACCAGAGTAAAAACCTTACATATATATACACCTACACAGTCAAGTCCTTAAAAGGTTTATAGTCATAACTCAAAACTGCTGGCTGAAATAAAGAATCGGTCCTATAAATCACACATGAAGTGTTATAATATTTATTTAATACATTTCATGCATTCAGAAAGTTAAAACCATGATTTTTTACAGTAAGGATCATTATTTGACAACCGTGTTAACTATAACTGATTCTGGCAACTGTCATCAATGGACGCTCTAATGGGTGAAATCTGAGGAATAACATGATAATTACATAGTCTCAACTATCTCTCCATAGATATTTACTAATTACAAAAGGTAAAGTCACCAGCAGTGACACACGTGCCTTCTGGTATGATCTACTAAGAATGCACCATTGCTTACGTTGTGTTCTTCCCCAAACCCAAACTGAGCAACACTGTACAAAATAACTAGTTTGTATTCTTCAAAAATGTCAATGTCCTGAAAACAAAGAAAGACTACGTTGGGAGAAAAAGAATATAAACTAGGGTAGAATAAATGGAAGCCTCCATTAGAATGGCAGCAGTCTGCATAGAAAGTAGTTAACACTGGGGCGCCTGGGTGGCACAGCGGTTAAGCGTCTGCCTTCGGCTCAGGGCGTGATCCTGGCGTTATGGGATCGAGCCCCACATCAGGCTCCTCCGCTATGAGCCTGCTTCTTCCTCTCCCACTCCCCCTGCTTGTGTTCCCTCTCTCGCTGGCTGTCTCTATCTCTGTTGAATAAATAAATAAAATCTTTAAAAAAAAAAAAAAAAAAAGAAAGAAAGTAGTTAACACGAGAGCCATTGCCTGCAATGGCTGTACCACATAGGATCCTGGCAACTGAATGGCTATAGAGAAAAAAGTCATGAATCATTCCAGGGTTCAAATCTGAGAGACTGGAAAAAGGCAGTGCCATTGACAGGAAGCCAATAAGTTCCATTTTGGATATATCACATAGTATCAAGGTTTCCTAAATTAAATATAAGTGTTGATACGGAGCTCAGGATAGAGCTCAGAGCTAAAATGAACAGACTGCTGCCCTTTATTTAAAACTAATAATCCTGTTAGTAGATACAGCTCTCAGAAACAAACCTAGACATTTACAGAGAAGGTACTTTAGATGCAGTGTAATCAAGGGAGGATTATCTGAAAAGATAATATGTTTAAGACCCAAAGGCGAAGAATTTAGTCCAAGAGCCAGAGGAAAGAGTTTTGGGTACAAAGATTTAAAGGAGATAGGGGCGCCTGGGTGGCGCAGTCGTTAAGCGTCTGCCTTCGGCTCAGGGCGTGATCCTGGCGTTCTGGGATCGAGCCCCACATCAGGCTCTTCCGCTATGAGCCTGCTTCTTCCTCTCCCACTCCCCCTGCTTGTGTTCCCTCTCTCGCTGGCTGTTTCTCTGTCAAATAAATAAATAAAATCTTTAAAAAAAATAAAAAATAAAAAAAATAAAGGAGATAAAGCTTCTGTGTGATTTTATTTAAATCATGTTGTTTCTGGGTGGAAGTTTGTTGAGCAACAGGACAGTTACAGGTCTTAAAGTATCTCCTCATGGATTATTTGCTAATTTACAAAGAGGAAGAAAGATACCTTTATAGTGGACAAATCTGAAACACTACCTTAATCAAATGATAAAATTTAATACCACAATAATGGGACAACGTGATACCACAGACCTTCTAATGCATTCCTGTCAAAAACTTGGATCCAATCATGAGGGAAAAATTAAAAAAACTCAAATTGAGGGATCTTCTATAAAACAGCTGGTTTCTACTCTTCAAAAATGTCAATATCATGAAAGATGAAGACAGACTGAGGAATTGTTACAGAACGTAGAAGCCTAAATAGACATGAAAACTAAATGCAAGGTGTGGACTGGACTGTAGATCAGAAAACACTTAAATATGGACTGAACATTAGATAATAATATTGCATTGATGTTAAATTTCTGGAATTTGATGTTAATATTATAGTTGTATAAAAGAATGCTGTTTCTAGGAAAAATGTGATGAAGTATTTAGAAGTAGAAGGTCATAGTGCCTGCAACTTACTCTAAAATGATTTTGAAAAAAATATATATATACATTTTTTATATGCGTGTTTGTACACACACACACACACACAGAGCAAAGACAGTAAACAGTAATAGTTGGTGAGTCCAAGTGAAGGACTTTCAGTTGAAAACTGTTCTATAGTTATAACTTTTCTAAAGATTTGGAAATTTTCAAAATAGAAAGTTGAAAATAGAAAGTGAGAGCATCCTTTTACCACTTCATTTAGCTACCTCCCAACATCTTTCAAAACTTAGCTCAAAAGTCATCCTCTCTATGATCAATGTCTTAAATTGTATAGGTTAAGCTAATTATGTCGACCTCTCTATTCTCATACAACTTTACCATTCATTTATTCAGTAAATCATTACTGAACATCTATTATATTTTGGGCTCTTTGGAAAATGCTAGGATAAAGATAAATAAGAAAAGGTTCCCATCTTCACGGAACTTACAGGGTGACAGACCTAAAATCATCTACTTTGTGTATGTGTACGCACACTTATAATTATGGTAAGGAAAAGGTCAGAGTGTGAACCTGGTCAATAAGAGGGCTAGAAATAGAAGGTAAGTGTCACATTTATGTTAATTATGTGTCTAATCAGACGGTGAGCAAGTCTGACGGGACTGACATCTTGATGGAGAATTCAGTGATGTCAAGATTTCATATCAAATTCTATGATTTAAAGTCCTTTGGTTTGGGGGATATTGAAGGTTCAGTGATTTTGGTAATCAGTAGCTGGAGGCCTTGGAGCTGATGCCAGAGTTGTACTCTTCTTGGAATTCGGATCCAATGGAGAAAAGACTGCATATCATATGTGCCTTTGGGGATTTTTTAATACGTTTTGACCGTCACAAGTTTAAGCCAGATAGAGGCTTAATATGTACTACATACATTGGCTACCAAAAATGGTATTCCTCTAAGAAACCAGAAAACTTGTTGGAGGCTAAAAATGTTTTTATTTTTTAATTTTTAATTTATTTTTAAAAGATTATTTATTTATTTATTTATTCATTTATTTATTTATTTATTTATTTATTTGAGAGAGAGAGAGCACAGAGGGAAAGGGAGAAGCAGACTCCCGCTGAGCAGGGAGCCTGATGTGGGGCTCGATCCCAGGACGCTGAGATCATGACCTGAGCTGAACGCAGATGCTTAACTGACTAAGCCACCCAGCCACCCCTACAAATGTTTTTAGAAGAAAATCGACATGAAAATAACATTTTTGGTTTTCTACAATATATTCTTAAATTATTTTAGATGCCAAATCATCTTAATATTTTATCTAGAAGTTTCATATTGAAGTTTCTCTACTTTCAAAAACACAAGCAAAGCTACGCACCTGAGCAAAAGTGTGTCAAGCAGGGCTTTATTCCAGCAGAAGACGTTAATTGCCGCCTGCATACTATCCCTTTGAATTTGTAAATAAATGGGCTTTAGAGGACTTCTAAAATTGCACCTGTTTCAAGTGCAGGGGCTTCTTTTATATAAAGCTCAGGTAGTCTAAAAATATACTTTTATGAGCTCAGAAGACACATGAAGACACATTTTATGAAGACATATTCTGAACTGAGAGCCTTACACGGTAGGTCTCAGGCAATGGTGGCTACATCCTTTTGGATGACTCTGTAATTTACTAATCTTTAGTGAGCCATCACAGACCCACAGTGACAAAAACAGTAACCCAGTTGTTATGTACATTCGATTCATAACAAAGAATTCTTTTTTTCACAAAGCTGTGAGGTCAATAGCTATACAGTCAATTAAATTATGATGCCAGACTAACCATTCAAAAGGACACAATCAGATGTGATTAGCACTAGGCTTTAATCAATTTAAAAAGTCCCCCACACTGAAATAACTTCCCCAGGCCTTAACATTCCACGCTTCCAGTTTTTGCCCTCCCTTACGGTTGGGCAGAGCATTCTACCTGATGGAGATGTCCAAGGAAAGCCTGGGCCTGGGCTGTTGAGATTGCTCCTCCAACGGGCACAGGCTGCTTCTGGAAGTCCAGACCATTGGTTTGTGTGCCTAGAAAGTGAACAAAGCACGTAACTATTAAAAACAAACTCAACTGAAATAAAGCACTAGACTTCAGCCACGAGCATTTTTCATATATCTATTATGTATACACACTTTCCTAAGTACCTCCTGGATGAGAAGGGATTTAAAAGAAAGATAAAATACAGTAAAATGTTTTCTCTTCTAGAGGGAGGACTGTAGGACAAGTAAATGAACATAAAGCTTAAGAAACAAACAAAAATATAAATAATGAATTCTAATCATAAGACAGTGATGCAGTGATTGGGCTCAGAATAAGCATGGCACTTACGGGCATTAAGGAGGAGGTTATTATCACTACTACTGTTGTAAACAATGGTACAGACTTCCAAGGAGGGACTGAACCTCTCTTCTGGTCTCCCTTTCTCAATATTTGGCATGGGAAGAAGAAATTCCCTGGTGACTTTGCAAGAGGATTTATTCTTTTTTTTTTTTTTAAGATTTTATTTATTTATTTGACAGAGATAGAGACAGCCAGCAAGAGAGGGAACACAAGCAGGGGGAGTGGGAGAGGAAGAAGCAGGCTCACAGTGGAGGAGCCTGATGTGGGGCTCGATCCCGGAACACCGGGATCACGCCCTGAGCTGAAGGCAGACGCTTAACCGCTGTGCCACCCAGGCGCCCCAAGAGGATTTATTCTTAACTTATACTTTCAATACATGACAATCTGATGGCAAAAACAATCATTTACATGATCAACAAAACAGTTTTACTAATTGCTTTAATCTCAAAGTATAGATTGCTGCATATATCTAATTAGCAAGAGCTCTGCTATAATGATAATCTTCTGAATGTTATGCCTGTGTGTTTTAATCACTTATGCAATCTGATGCTAGAACAGGACTAATTTATGGAAAGACATACCATCCTAATATTCAGAAATATTTTTTAAGGATATAATACATTGTTTTCAAACTATATAATATCCAGATATTATTTAGAAATTACCAGAATTCCTTGAACTCAAAAAAAATGTAACAGACTACAGTAACCTGCAAGGAACTGGCACGTGACTGTGGTATGGAACTTCCATTTCCTGCCACTCAAACAACCCATCTGCCCGTCCTTACTCCTGTGTGTGCACACACACAGCACACCAGTCAGGACAGGATACGCCAGAACTTTAAGGCAGTATTTCTAAATGGCTACTGACTTCTGCCATTATATATCCTAACTAACTTCTAGCAAATGTATCATTTTAATAAGAACAATGAGGTAGATCACATGACTCAAAAGAACTACGTAAGGTTTTCTTGAGATGAATACAAAAGGAGTGTCTACACATTTCACCTACTTAAAACCTCCCAGTGATTGTTGTTTTATGGTTTTTTCCTAGCTTCCCATGAATAGAAAATGAAAGAACTATCTAGACATACACAGTTAATGAAATTAAAAGGGCATACACTTGTGTCAAGTAGTGAGAAACTAGTAGGAAATAAAAGTTAAATTAGGGTCGCTTTCATAGCTCACATACAGAAATTTCATTATTTTAAAGTTACGCATTTTGTCATTAGCTGCTGTATCTATTTCTATGCAGAAAATCATTACTTGGGATGATTTTAAGATTGTGCACCATTAGAGAATTATGTTCAATATGTATTACATAAATCCACAAGGCTGAAAGAAGATGAGGTTTAAAAATAGAGACAAGCACTTAGAGATTAACACATCACCAGTATAGGAAATCTTTCAGAACTAACTATTTCACTCTCATGGAGACCATGAAAATTCTACACAGTGGTTCCACTTTCAAGTTGCCACAAAAATGATATACCCCTTGTAAATCACAGAGCACATATGACAAGGTTGACTGATTTCTATCCCTGGTAAAGAGCCTACTACAGCGGCCTACAGGTAATACTATTTAAGTGCCCTGGCTCTACCGTCTTGGGTGGATGCATTAAGGCATGGTACCCAAAGCTAGTGAAGTAAAAGAACATTCCTGGACAATAATTCAGATAAATAGAGATGGAAGATGCAACAGCAGGTCTTTTTTTAAGTAAAATTCTGAGGCTCCATGAGGACGTAAGGGATGGAAGAAAGTAAATATCACATAGAAATCATTCTTGTAAACCATAAAGAACTAAATTGGGCTAAAAGAAAAGGAGAGGGGAACAGACAGACAGACAGACAAACGCACATCTGACTTGAGTATGAAGACAGTACTGGGAGTGCAAGAGCCAAGACAAGGACAAGGCCCCCTGATTCTGTGTAATTATTCACAGAGAAGTGATAGTTGAAATTTGGAGTAAAAATGTCAATCAAAGAGTAGATATAGAGAAAAGAAGCCTGAAGGTAAGAGGGCACCTACATTAGGAGCTGTAAAAACACAGAGAACCAGAGAGGAAGCAGTTAGAAAACAGAAGGGGAAAAATCCCTCAGGACCAGTGTACTTCAGGACCCAGGCAAAAGAAAGCTACAAGGATGGGGTAGTTTACTAATGTTGAGTGGTACAGAACAGGATCAAACAATGAAAAGGAAATTAATCCAAAGAGAATAGATGAAAGGTAGTAATAAAGGTAAGGCCAAAACTTAATGAAACAGGAAAAAAACCACATAATGGAAATAACAACTTGGTTCTTTCAAAATAATCATATAGCTTACAAACTTCCAGTAAGATTGAAGAAAAAAATAAAAGAGAAGGAGCAAATAATTTAAGGATAACAGAAAGAAGGACATAATCAAAAAATGCTGCAGATACTAAAAAGAGGATACCATGAACCAATATAAAATATATGCCAATAAAATTAAAACTTAGAAATGGATTACTCTCTAGAAAACATAACTTATCAAGACTGACTCAAGAAGAAATAGAAAATCCCAAGGGTCCTACAGCATTTGAAGAAATTTAATTTGTAAGTAAGAATCTTCCCAAAAGGAAAAATGGAAACCTAGACAATTTTACACTGCTTGCTTCCAGAAATCCAAGGGACAAATAATTCCAATCTTATGAAACTTTTCCAGAGTACGGGGGAAAAAGGCAAACAATCCCTAACTCATTTTATGAGGTCAGCATAACCTCACTACCAAAACCTGACAAAGATGAGTACAAAAAAGAAAAAAAACTACATGCCAGTTTTACTCAAAAACATACATAAAAATATCCTAAATAGTACTAGCAAAAATAATCTAATAAGGTAAAATATTATAACTACCATGGATTTATCTCAGGAATGCAAGGTTCGTTTGGGGTTAAAAAAAAATCAATGTGATTCATCACATTCATTAAAGGGGAGAAATCATATAATTGACTCAAAGGAAGAAGAAAATCCTTAGGCAAAATTCAACATCCACTTACGATAAAAATTCTAGGTATAGGAACAGAAAGAAACTTCCTTAACGTGATAAAGAATAACATTAAAAGGGGCGCCTGGGTGGCACAGCGGTTAAGCGTCTGCCTTCGGCTCAGGGCGTGATCCCGGCGTTCTGGGATCGAGCCTCACATCAGGCTCTTCCGCTATGAGTCTGCTTCTTCCTCTCCCACTCCCCCTGCTTGTGTTCCCTCTCTCACTGGCTGTCTCTATCTCTGTCGAATGAATAAATAAAATAAAATAAATCTTTAAAAAAAAAAAGAACATTAAAAGCATTTCCTTTAAGATTAAGAACAAGATAAGGATGCCAGGTACTGGAAGGCTCAGGCAACAAACAAGGCAAGAAAAGACAATTCATCAGCTGGAAAAAGAAACAAAACTTTCTTTTCAGA
The DNA here is from genome assembly GCF_023065955.2 of Ursus arctos. NCBI lineage: Eukaryota > Metazoa > Chordata > Mammalia > Carnivora > Ursidae > Ursus > Ursus arctos. The sequence continues at coordinate 9,306,806 of NW_026622874.1, read as the reverse complement.
TGATCTGTTAATATATAGAGAGTATCCTAAGGAATCTAATGATCTAGTTCTAGAATAAAAGAGTTTAATAAGTGGACCTAATCAGTATGGACATAAGATGTTGGAACTAGAATTCAGAAGAACAATGATAAAGATACAAGCTGGGCTCGAAAAAAGCATAGAAGACACTAGAGAATCCCTTTCTGGAGAAATAAAAGAACTAAAATCTAAGTTGAAATAAAAAAAGCTATTAATGAGATGCAATAAAAATGGAGGCTCTAACTGCTAGGATAAATGAGGCAAAAAAGAATTAGTGACATAGACGACCAAACGATGGAGAATAAAGAAGCTGAGAAAAAGATAAATAACTACTGGACCATGAGGGGAGTATTTGGGAGATAAGTGATACCATAAAGTGAAACAATATTAGAATAATTGGGATCCCAGAAGAAGAGGAAAGAGAGAGAGAGAGAAACAGAAGGTATACTGGAGCAAATTATAGCAGAGAACTTCCCTGGGAAAGGAAACAGACATCAAAATCCAGGAGGCAGAAAGAACCCCTCCCTTCCCCTTCAAAATCAATAAAAATAGGTCAACACCCCAACACGTAATAGGGAAACTTACAAATCTCAGAGACAAAGAGAAAATCCTGAAAGCAGCTTGGGACAAGAGATCTGTAACCTACAAGGGTAGAAACACTAGACTGGCAGCAGACCTATCCACAGAGACCTGGCAGGCAAGAAAGAACTGGCGTGATATATTCAGGGTACTAAACAAGAAAAATATGCAGCCAAGAATACTTTATCCAGCTAGGCTGTCACTGAAAATAGAAGGAGTGATAAAAATGTTCCAGGACAAACAGAAGCTAAAAGAATTTGCAATCACCAAACCAGACCTACAAGAAATATTAAAAGGGGAGAGCAAAGAGAGAGCCCAAAAGTAACATAGACTAGAAAGAAACAGAGACAATATACAGTAACAGTCACTTTAAAAGTAATACAATGGCACTAAATTCATATCTTTCAAGTTACTCTGAATGTAAATGGGCTAAATGCTCCAATCAAAAGACACAGGGTATCAGATTGGATAAAAAAGCAAGACCCATCAATATGCTGTCTGCAAGACTCATTTTAGTCTTGATTTAAAGTGAGGGGATGGAAAGCCATTTATCATGCTAATGGACATCAAAAGAAAGCTGGGGTGGCAATCCCTATATCAGACAAACTAGATTTTAACCCAAAGACTGTAATAAGAGTTGAAGAAGGACACTATATCATAGTTAAAGGGTCTATCCAACAAGAAGATCTAACAATTGTAAACATTTATGCCCCTAACATGGGAGCAGCCAATTATGTAAGTTAATAACAAAATTAAAGAAACACATCAATAATAATACAATTAATAGTAGGAGACTTTAACACCCCCCTCATTGCAATGGACAGATCATCTAAACAGAAGGTTAACAAGGAAATAAGGGCTTTGAATGACACACTGGACAAGATGGACTTCACAGATATATTCAGAACATTCCAATCTAAAGCAACAGAATACACATTCTTCTCCAGTGTACATGGAACATCCTCCAGAAAAGATCACATAGTGGGTCACAAATCAGGTCTCAACCAGTACCAAAAGACTGGGATCATTCCCTGCATATTTTTGGACCATAGTGCTTTTAAGCTGGAACTCAATCACAAGCAGAAATTTGGAAAGAACTCAAATACACGGAGGCTAAAGAGCATCCTACTAAAGAATGAATGGGTCAACTAAGCAATCAAAGACGAATTTAAAAAATTCATGTAAAGAAATGAAAATGAAAACACAACTATTGAAAATCTTTGGGATGCAGCAAAGGCAGTCGTAAGAGGGAAGTATATAGCAATACAACCCTTTCTCAAGAAACAAGAAAGATCGCAAATACACAATGTAACCTTACACCTAAAGGAGCTGGAGAAAGAACGGCAAATAAAACTTAAACCCAGCAGGAGAAGAGAAATAATAAAGATTAGAGCAGAAATCAATGAAACAGAAACCAAAGAACAGTAGAACAGATCAACAAAACTAGGAGCTAGTTCTTTCAAAGAATTAATAAGATTGATAAACCCCTGGCCAGACTTATCAAAAAGAAAAGAGAAAGGACCCAAATGAATAAAATCATGAATGAAAGAGGAGAGATCACAACCAACAATGAAGAAATACAAACAATTATAAGAACACATTATGAGCAACTATATGCCAACAAATTAGGCAACTGGGAAGAAATGGATGCATTCCTAGAGACGTATAAACTACCAAAACTGAACCAGGAACAAAAAGGAAACCTGAACAGACCCATAACCAGCAAGGAAACTGAAGCAGTAATAAAAAAAAGTCTCCCAACAAACAAGAGCCCAGGGCCAGATGGCTTCCCAGGGGAATTCTACAAAACATTTAAACAAGAATTAATACCTATTCTTCTGAAGCTGTTTCAAAAAACAGAAATGGAAGGAAAACTTCCAAACTCTATTATAAGGCCAGAATTACCTTGATCTCAAAATCAGGCAAAGACCCCACCAAAAAGGAGAATTACAGACCACTATCCCTGATGAACATGGGTGCCAAAATTCTCACCAAAACATTAGCCAGTAGGATCCAACAGTACATTGAAAGGATTATTCACCACGACCAAGTGGTATGTATTCCTGGGCTGCAAGGGTGGTTCAATATCCGCAAATCAATCAACGTGATACACTACATAAATAAAACAAAGGATAAGAACCATATGATCCTCTCAATAGATAGAGAAAAAGCATTGACAAAGTACAGTATCCTTTCTTGATTAAAACTCTTCACAGTGTGGGGATAGAGGGAACAAACCTCAGTATGATAAAAGCCATCTACAAAAAAACCACAGCGAACATCATTCTCAATGGGGAAAAACTGAGAGCTTTTTCCTTAAGGTCGGGGACACAAGCAGGGATGTCCACTATCACCACTGCTATTCAACATAGTACTAGAGGTCCTAGCCTCAGCAATCAGACAACAAAAAGAAATAAAAGGCATCAGAATTGCCAAAGAAGAAGTAAAACTCTTTGCAAATGACATGATACTCTATGTGGAAAACCCAAAAGACTCCACCCCAGGGATGCCCAGGTGGCTCGGTTGGTTAAGCATCTGCCATCGGCTCAGGTCATGATCCCAGGGTCCTGGGATTGCATCCTGCATCGGGTTTCCTTGCTCAGCGGGGAGCCTGCTTCTCCCTCTGCCTTCCCTCCCCTTGTTTGTGCTCTCTTTCCCCCTCTCTCTGACAAATAAACAAGCCTTTAAAAAAAAGACTCCACCCCAAAATTGCTAGAACTCCTATAGGAATTCAGCAAAGTGGCAGGATATAAAATCAATGCACAGAAATCAGTTGCATTTCTACACACAGACAATGAGACAGAAGAAATAGAAATTAAGGAATCAATCCCATTTACAATTACACCAAAAAATGTAAGATACCGAGCAGAATAAACCTAACCAAAGAGACAAAGGATCTGTACTCTGAAAACTATTGAACACTTATGAAAGAAATTGAGAAAGACATAAAGAAATGGAAAAACATTCCATGCTCATGGATTGGAAGAACAAATATTGTTAAAATGTCTATGCTACGTAGAGCAATCTACACATTCAATGTAATCTCTATCAAAATACCATCAACATTTTTCACAGAGCTGGAGCAAACAATCCTAAAATTCGTATGGAACCAGAAAAGACCCAAATAGCCAAAGGAATGTTGAAAAAGAAAACTAAAACTGGTGGCATCACAATGCCAGACTTCAAGCTCTATTACAAAGCTGTAATCACCACGACAGTATAGTAATGGCATAAAAACAGGCACATAGATCAATGGAACAGAATAGAGAACCGAAAAATGGACCCCTAACTCTATGGTCAACTAATCTTTGACAAAGCAGGAAAGAATATCCAATGGAAAAAGGACAGTCTCTTCAATAAATGGTGCTGGGAAAATTGGGCAGCCACATGCAGAAGAATGAAACGACCATTTCCTTACACCATACACAAAAATAGACTAAAAATGAATGAAAAGACCTAACTGTGAGACAAGAATCCACCAAAATCCTAGAGGAGAACGCAGGCAGCAACCTCTTCGACCTGGGCCGCAGCAACTTCTTGCTGGACATATCTCCAAAGGCAAGGGAAACAAAGGAAAAACAAACTATTGGGACTTCATCAAGATAAAAAGCTTTTTGCACAGCAAAGGAGACGGTCGACAAGACCAAAAAAACAACTGACAGAATGGGAGAAGATATTGGTAAATGACGTATCAGATAAAGGGCTTGTATCCAAAATCTATAAAGAACTTACCAAACTCAACACCCAAAGAATAAATAATCCAATCAAGAAATGGGCAGAAGACATGAACAGACATTTCTCCAAAGAATATGTAGAAATGGCCAACAGACACATGAAAAAATGCTTACCATCACTTGGCATCAGGGAAATACAAATCAAAACCACAATGAGATACCACCTCACACCAGTCAGAATGGCTAAAATTAACAAGTCAGGAAATGACAGATGCTGGCAAGGATGCAGAGAAAGAGGAACCTTCCTACACTGTTGGTGGGAATGTAAGTTGGTGCAGCCACTCTGGAAAACAGTGTAGAGGTTCCTCAGAAAGTTGAAAATAGATATACTCCATGACCCAGCAATTACACTACTGGGTATTTACTCCAAAGATACAAATGTAGTGATCCAATGGGGCACCTACACCCCAGTGTTTATAGCAGCAGTATCCACAATAGCCAAACTATGGAGAGAGCCAGATGTCCATTGACAGATGAATGGATAAAAAAGATGTGGTATATATATCCAATGGAACATTACACAGCCATAAAAAATGAAACCTTGCCATTTGCAATGACATGGCTGGAACTAGACCAGACGGTATTATGCTAAGCGAAATAAGTCAATCAGAGAAAGACAATTACCATATGATCTCACTGATATGTGGAATTTAAGAAACAAAACAGGATCATAGGGGAAGAGAAGAAAAAATAAAATAAGACAAAACCAGAGAGGGAGATAAACCATAAGAGAGTCTTAATCATAGGAAACAAACTGAGGGTTGCTGGAGGGGAGGGGGATTGAGGGACGGAGTAACTGGGTGATAGACATTAAGGAGGGCATGTGATGTAATGAGCACTGGGTATTATATAAGACTGATGAATCACAGACCTGTACCTCTGAAACCAGTTGAGTTTAATAAGGTTACAGCACACAAAATCTATTTTAAAATTGCTTTTATACACCAAATATAAACATTATAAAGACAAATAAAAACTATAGCAAGTCCTGGGGCGCCTGGGTGGCACAGCGGTTAAGCGTCTGCCTTCGGCTCAGGGCGTGATCCCGGCGTTGTGGGATCGAGCCCCACATCAGGCTCCTCCGCTATGAGCCTGCTTCTTCCTCTCCCACTCCCCCTGCTTGTGTTCCCTCTCTCCCTGGCTGTCTCTATCTCTGTCAAATAAATAAATAAAAAATCTTAAAAAAAAACAAAAACTATAGCAAGTCCTAATCAGTAGAAAACTATAAAACCTTATTTAAAAATTATAAAGAAGACATCAATAAATGCTCATTTACTGGAAGACTCAGCATTGTAAAGATATTAATCAGTTCTTTCCAAACTGATCTATGGATTCAAAGCAATTTCGTATCAAAATCTCAACAAGTTATTTTCTTTCTCTTTTTCCATCCTTTCTTTCTCAGGGTTGGGATGTGTGTTTAATTGACAGATTGATTCTAAAATTATTTATTTTAAAGTTTTTTCCCCCCCAGTAATCTCTGTGCCCAACATGGGGCTTGAACTCATGATCCCAAGATCAACAGTCACATGCTCTTCCAACTCAGCCAGGTAGATGCGCTATGATTCTAAACATTAACTAGAAGGGCAAAGGGTCAAAATGCTTTAAAAAAAAAAAGTGAATTGAGGGACCTGTACTGTCAAGATATTAAGAGTTATCAGAGCAACAATAATTAGAACAGTGTAGTATTAGTACAGTGACAAACAGACCAGAGGCGAGTCAGGAAGCCACACATATCTTTAGACACTCGCAACGTGATAGGTAGTACTGCACATCAGTGAGGAAAGGATGGAGTTTTCAATAAAAGAATAACTGGGTAACCATTTGGGAAAAAAACGAAATTAGATCAATTCATACCATATAAAAGAAAGAGAGGAAGGAAGGGAGGGAGGGAGGGAGGAAGGAAGGAAGGAGGAAAAGAGGAAGGGAGGGAGCGACCTAGGGTGGCTAGGAGGGAGGAAGGAAGGAAAGTTTCAGAAGGATTAAAGGCCTAAATGTAAAGTACAAAATTATTACATTTTCAGAAGACAAACTAAGTGTACATCATTATAACCTCGGGAAAAGGATTTCTTTATCAAGACCCCAAAAATGAAAAGATGTAAGTTTAACTACTTCAAAATTAAAAGCTTTGTTCATGCAAAGTGCTACATGAAGAGAGTGAAAAGGAGAAAATATTTGTAATACATACAAGCAACAAAGGGTTACTCTTCAGAACACACAGAGAATTCCTTGAATCAATTAAAAAAGTCAAACCAATAGAAAAAAACAAATGAACAGGAATTCCACAAAAGAAGAAACATAAATGGTGCACAAACACTAGAAAAGATGTTCAGCCCCCTTAGAAACTTGGGAAATGCAAACGAAAATCCCAACACAATACCATTTTACAGCCACTAAATTGGCTAAAATTACAAGTTGGTTATATCAAGTTTTGGCCAGACTGTGAAATTCTTACCTGCTGTTGGTAGCGCTATCAACGAGTACAAATGCTTTGGAAAACTGGCTGGCAGTACTGAGTAACACTGGAGTAAGTGCAGCAATTATACTACTAAGAAAACTCTGGAGACTTTCATGCATATGCATAAGAGATAAGCACAAAATTACTTTACAGCAATAATGTCTGTAATAACAAAAGCCTAAAAATAACCCAAATGTCCCTCAATAATAGAATGGATAGAGACCTTGCGACGTATTCATATACTGGGTATCACATCCAGTGAACGTGAACCACGAACACACGCACTTGGGTGAGTCTCAAGAACATAACGCTGAACAAGAGAAAACAGTCAGAACACAGCAGGATTCGATTTCTATCACGGCGACAGATGAATCTAAGCATTAATCGAGGACAGTAAATATACAGATGAAAAAAATTAGAAAGAAAAGCAATGTGACCATTAATACTGAATTTAGGATGACTGTTACACCTCCGTGGCGGAAGAAGGGACGATGACCAGGGTGGACCAACAGTGGCCTCCTGGGACATGGTAACATTCTGTTTCATAGAGTGGTAGACACAGGAGTACTTAAACCACACATACGTGGGTACATACAGGTTTCTAAGATTCCTACATTGACAGTAAGACAATAAAACATCCACAATGACAAAACAGTTATAGTAAAATTTCAAGGACACATCCGGATGGCAAAGGAGCAAAGGAAAAAGCAGGTGGTAATGAAGCCACAGTAGTGGGCGACGCTCCTTCCTCAAGTGTGGCAGTGGCGGGAGTGAGACAGGATGGCTGTTGAAAGCTGTACAGACTGCGGTGGGGTGAGGGTCTGCGGGCCGATAAACGCACGCGTACCTCAAGACTGCGAGGGAAGAGTCTATAGGAAGGGTTACACTGAACATGTAAGAACAAGATGGGCTGAAAAGATGGGGCAGGAACTTGAAAGAAATGAGAAGACACAGAATTAAGAGTGCAAAGTGGAGGATCATAATAATGGAAAAGGATATTTTTAAAATGCAAATGAAAAGGAGAGGATGGGTGAAAGAAAAATATATAAAGCAGAGGGAGGTGGTGGGCTCAAATCAGACAGTACAATTTTCTCAGTAACCAAAAGGTAGTCGTTTTCAGAAAACAAAAACAGCAAGACAGAAAGAAAGTAGAAGGGTTCTGGACGAGGGGGAACAGTTTGCTCATTTAGGCTATTCCCACTGTTATTTCTCCATAAATGAGAATGGAGATCTATACCCTCCAAACTCTAATGTTGAAATGTATAAATGGGACAGGAAGCCCAACATACTAGGGAGGGAAGGACAGAAATAGGAGGAGAAAAATGGGTGGAGGAAGGAGGAGACAGAAAACTAAGGTGACACCTCACAACAGGACCCAAATGCAGATGCCCTCCGCCATCTTCTCTGGGTCTCAAAGTCCCAGGTATTGCTCAACACGCAGCCTGGAATCCACCCTCTTTAAGGGCCAATCTAACTAGAAATAATCTTTCCCAAATCTTTTTTTTTTTGGGGGGCGGTGAGGTGCAGAGGGAGAGGAAGAGAGAGAATCCTAAGCAGGCTCCAAGCCCAGCTCAGAGCCCGATGCAGGGCTCCATCTCATGACCCTGAGATCGTGACCTGAGCTGAAATCAAGAGTGGAACGCACAACCAACCGAGCCACGCAGGCATGCCAATCTTTCCCAAATCTTAACGCCTATCCAGCCTAGTTTTTCTTAAGTAAGGACACTTAACCCTTACTTAAGAGTTAACATTAGTATTTTTCAAACAGACCCTTTAAGGCCAGAAATTAAAACGTAAAGTAGTATCTTTTCAGAAATCTCTTCAGGATACAGCTATGTCTAAAGGAAACCATATTTTAAAAAGGAAAAAAAAATCCCTTTCTTCTACTGTCAGTGGCCTCGGATTCTTTCGCTAAGCACACAGGAACAGATTTGTTACCGTGGTGCTCACACCAAGTACTCAGAATCGCTCACATCACCAAACAGAATTAAATCAGAGTCACGATGTTGGTTACAGAGAATTGAGATTTCTGGAATCCCCGAAAATATTTGTAAATATTCCCGGATTTCAAAGGAGGATCAAAAATTATTTACTCTGAGTGGAGACCTAAACCCTGAATATATAAAAGGACAAGGCACCCTTTTTCTTCTCAGATCTGTTAGGACCCTACTTGTAAGGAGAGAGGGTCATAAGCAGCTGCTTACCCCCACCCAGTGAAGAATACTGGGACAAGGGAAAAGCCAATTAAATACACTACACCTGTGCTGAAGCTACATGGCTTCCAAGAACAGCTGGTGTCATTGGCTAATTAAACTGGGAACTTAATCTAATCTGCGGTGCATGTGATCTCCTCTTATAAATCTGGTCCATCTCAAACTCTATACTACCTTTATTATTTTTCATCTCTTCTGATAGTGACTACTTTGGAATGCTGTTTCCTAAATGATTAACTCCTTAACCAACACGGTTGTCCATCTGTCCATCTTTACAACTGGAAAGAAATCTGTCCTTTCAAATGAACAGTTTTACCTTTCTAGGGAACACCTTTTGATAAACCTATTGTTATGACTATATACATGAAATTTATGACTGAATCACTGCCCACTTGACCTGAGACTATTCTTTCTGCTTATGTGCATTTTCTGCTCTTATATAATCATATACGCAACAACAAAAGAGAACCGAGAATATATAACATAGAGAAAGATCCTGCTCTAAGAATAAATGCTACAGTCAACGTTTACTGTGCACTGCTGTGCCAAGTGCTAAGACTATATAAAGAAGAAAACGACACAGTCCTTGCTCCTAAGTAGCCCTCAGGCCTATTAATTCACTCGTTAAAGAAAAACTCACTGAGTATCTACATGGCAGACACCGTTCTAGATGCAAGAGATAGAACAGGAAAGAAGAGAGATAGAAACCATGTCTTCATAGACCTTACATTTTAGTGTGGGGAAAGAGTCAATAAGAATGAAAAGATACAATTAGATAGAAATAAGTGCTGTGAGAAAGTAAAGAGGAAAAAGGGATGGGGAGTCTAGTGGGGGTGCAGAGGTAACAACTGTGGTTCCAGGTTCATCAAAAGGTACCCACAACACGGCAAGGGCAACAGCAGATATTCACACACTGGGACCGGGACACATAAAGGGGCCCTTACGGAAGAAGGGAAAAGATGATGCCAGGGAAAACTTCTTGGAGGCAACATTTTGGCTGAATCTTAAGAGGATGAGATGGAATTAACAGGAAGTGGCTATTTGAAGAAGGAAAACGGCAAGCGTTTCTCTACCAGAACTAGAAGACATAATAATGCAAGTTTAACATTCAGGAATCCAAACGAACAATTTTAGATATTCTATTAGGTCCTCGGTTTACAAAGGTAAACAAGTCATACTCCCATACCAAAAGTTGCTCACAGTTAACTATGGGTGACAGACAAAAACATAAATAATTATAATGTGAAAGACAAGCACAATAAAGTTACCTACAAAAAGACGGCGGAAGGTAGAACACAAACAGGAATAAAGTACAGTCACCATCCTCAAACAAAGAAGGCAGAAGATGGTACTTGCTCAAAGAAAGGTACAGAGTGCTCTGAGAGTTCTAGCATGGCTAAGAAGGCGAGATTAGGATTTAAGGGCAGTCTGGGGTTACAGGGTGAGGCCTGAACCGCCAAGGTATGAAAAGGGAAAATTTAATGGTTCAGACACAAACACGGTTTATTACTAGCCACTGCTCATCTCAATACTACAAGACATTCTGACCATAATATAGAGGGAGACGCACAAAGACACGACCGGAAAAAAGAGTGCAGAGTTGCTACTTTTGAAGTACATTATTAAAAATAAATAAATAAAAGTAGATTATTCAACCCATTAGGATACCTATTAACAGGGAAAAAAAGGGGAAATAAGTGTTGGCAGGAACGTGGAGAAATTGGAATCCTTGTACATTGGCTCTGGAAATGTAGCAGGGTTCAGCTGCTGCGGCAATGCGTTTGGCGGTTTTTTAAGAAGTTAAACATAGAATTACTGTATGACCCCTCCATTTCACTGCTGGGAATACACCCAAAAGAAGTGAAAACAGGTACTCAAACAAATCCTTGGACACGAATGTTCACAGCAGCACTACTCACAACAGCCAAAAAGCAGAAACAACCCAAATGTCCGTCAACAGATGACTGGATAGACGAACTGTGGTACGCACGTGCAACGGAGTATTACTCAGCCCATAAAAGGGATGAAGCATTATACAAACTACAACCGGGATGAACCTCGGAAACATTATGCCAAGGGAAGGAAGCTGGACACAAACAAGGTCACACAGCCTATGACTCCATTTGTAGGAAACACCCAGAATGGGTAAATCCATAGAGACAGGGGCTGCGGGGAGAGGAAAACGGAGGGCGACTGCTTAATGAGTCAAGGTTTCCTTGTGGGTTGATGGAAACATTTCAGAGCTAGACAGAGGCGGTGGCTGCCCGAACTATCAATGTACTATATGCCACCGAACTGTTCGCCTTAAATGGTTAATTTTATATTATATACATTTCACCCCAATTAAACAAAAACAAAAAGAAATCTGCAGCTCAGGACAAATCTGACAGTACAAATCTTACTGCCCTATGGGTTTGCCTGCCTCTAACACCCAGCCTCACCGGCCCAACTGGCTACTTAAATTATGCTACAGACCAAGTAATGTGAGAGCCACCCCTGGTGGAATTTGTCAGTAAACTTAAGGCAGTCAAAGTGAAATTCACCAATAATAGCTTAAACTTCAGATGCCCTACGAGGAAATAATAACAGTCTATGCCTGTTTCTACATTACCATAACAAGCAAGCACAAATTCTAAACGAAGTTTACAGAAAGTCATATAACTGTGGGACATAACTAACATAAAAAAACAGCTAAAAGATCTTCAAGGAAAACTTAGCTTATGTTCATTTGTGTGTGTGTGTGTGTGTGTGTGTGTGTAGGTGGTTTCTTCCTAATAAAATGGGAAGGATCTGGGATAATGGAAAGCCAGAAAGAAAACCACTTACGGCTATAGAGAAGTTCTATGTCCCTACAAAAGCAAGAAGCATAATCAGAAACGATTCCATAGACCGTCTACAGGGTGGGGGACTATTATGTATCTACTAAAAATTTCCACTGCTGTTACACTGTATATTCTTCATTTCCTAAGCAATGATATGCTTTTTTTAAAATTGTTTTTATATATCACCTTGTAGGCGACTGCACATTAGTGACGTGCGACAAGATTTCCATAAACGGTTAGTCTGTCGAATTGTTACACAGTCTATCTGGATGAAAGGTATTACTGAAACAGACTTTACTCTTAACTGTAGAAAAATGAATAACTTATGACCTACCAGCTATTCACACCAAGTCTTTTTCAAATAACTTAAACATGTCACCTAAAGGCTCTATTTTGAGGACCAAGAAAACCAGAAATAAAGTCCTTTCTCTAAAATTGTACTATCATGCTAACAGTTTTGTTGACCAAAGAAAAATTTACCAAAGATTTACTCTGCTCCATCTCTCTCCTGCCTCCTAACCTAGTCACACGTTTCTCACTCACCTTCACCTTTAAGATGTGAGTAGTTTCCTGCCTTCAGAAACACAAAGTGCCTGAGAAGCTGCAGTGAAACCTCTGGTCCTCTGATTTTACCTAGTGTCAAGCTTCCTCGCTTGCTATCAATCCTTCTTATATTGTCTATTTGTCTGGATGTGTTCCCAGATCTCATCGTACTTTGTTCCCTGGTCTCATCTTCCCAGTATCACAAGGACGTCCCCAATTGCCTCTGAGCCTGACCCTATCTAGAGTGTTCTTACCTTCCCTTCTACCTACAAACTTATCTATAGTCACTATTCTATCTTTAACTCCTTCACTCTCCCATTTCTCTACCTTAATATGGAGGGGAGGGGACCTTCTTCTATTCTAAGCTACTTCCGTCTACCAGTGCTCAGAAACCTAATGCTTCTATTCTCCTTGGGAACATGGATTCCTGAATTACACACCCTTTCTGTACCACTCCCTCCTACTGGTTCCTCTCCTTCACATACAAACATACTTGACCTCCTCTCTTATTCTTTCCTTCCCTTTATTTAATATATAGTCACTATCATCATCATCATATTCAGAATAAATACTACCAATTACTGAGAACTTACTGAGTCATACATCTACTTGCTTTCAATGTATACATCACTTTTATGCAATGATTTATTATCTATCTCCATTTTACAGCTAAGAAAATTGGGGCACAGAAAGAAATAATTTGCCCGAAGTACCGTAACTGGTAAGTGAAGGAACCAGGGATCTGAATCCCGATGGTTCGGTTCCAGGGCCTGAGCTCTTAACCAACATCCTCTACAGCCTCTCCCAGTTTCTGTAACAAGAGCTGCCTACGTTTATCATTCCCTTTCCTCAATCATTCACTTCTCTATGCGCAGCAATTTCTTTCTCTCCCACTTACCTAAAACCATTTAAAAGCCCCCGAGTAACTATTAACTGTCAAATACAGAGGTCACAACTTAAGCTTCCTATGTCTTGACCTCTCTGCGGGACCCAACTACCCCGGATACTAACTCCATGAATGTCACCATCTGGTTCACTTCTCATCTCCATGGTTGCTCTTTAGTCTACTTAAGCACCGTCCAGTGGAAATCTCTGTAATGCTGGAACGGTTACATATATGGGCAACCCAATATGGTAGCCTCTAACCACACGTGGCTAAGCACTAGAAGTGTGGCCATTTAATTTTAATGTTAACAGCCACAAACAGCCTGTGGCCAGCCTCCCGGATGGTGCAGGGCTCCTTCATGGCCTCTCTGCCTCTGCCAGCCCTTTCAGTGTTGTGGAAGAGGTCTGTCCTTGGCTCTTTTCCCGGCTTATTGCACTCTCTTCCCAGTGGTACCTCCCTGCTAAATATTTCCACTCCTATATAAGCAGCCAGGTTTCTCTCCTCAGGAACACAGCTCTGTCTTCCATCGCTCACTTCTTCACCTACAGGCACCACAAGGCACCTCCAAATGCCACATTTTCAGAACTTACTGGATCACTCATTGTCGCGTCTACCTGCAGGTCAGGCAGTCCCTGCTCAGAGAATGGCACTCCATCTGTCCCGGTCTCAAGCCAAATATAGGCACTCACTTTAGATGACTGTCTTCCCTTGTTTGTTTACTCCCTTCTCAATCTCCTCTCCTCTTCCCACAAATGCTCATTAAATCTGACCCCTGGTTTCCACTGCCACTGCTCTAAGCCAGAGTACCATATAATGGATCTAATTAAAAGAGTAATGAGTTTAGTTCTTTTGCTTCAAGTAAAATGTAAAGTATAACATGGCTAGAAAATTCTTTTACACTTGGGGGAAAAAAAACACACAAAAAAATTAACATGACAGAAAACAAAACTGCCCTCTAAGGGAAAAAGGAGAAAATTATAGGGGGCGCCTGGGTGGCGCAGTCGTTAAGCATCTGCCTTCAGCTCAGGGCGTGATCCCAGCGTTCTGGGATCGAGCCCCACATCAGGCTTCTTAGATAGGAGCCTGCTTCTTCCTCTCCCACTCCCCCTGCTTGTGTTCCCTCTCTCGCTGGCTGTCTCTCTCTCTCTGTCAAATAAATAAATAAAATCTTAAAAAAAAAGGAGAAAATTATAGATAATCTCACAACCTGTACCTAAAGTGGCCTTTTAAGCAATAAATCCTCCTTTATTAATGTTCCAAATTTCTATCAGTAATGAATAAAAATGAAATAGATACTACTTTTAAAATCCTACACTTGTTATTGAATTACTCCTGGCAAAAGGATCACGCACTCCTTCATTCATTTAATAAAAATATAATCTCCTATTTTTTTTAAGATTTTATTATTTGAGAGAGAGAAAGCGCACAAGCCAGGGGAAGGGCAGAGAAGCAGACTCCCCACAGAGCCGGGAGCACAATACCGGACTCAATCCCAGGACTCTGGAATCATGACCTGAGCCAAAGGCAAACGCTCAACTGGCCTGAACCACCCAGGTGCCCTAAAAATATAATCTTAATTGAAATGCCACTTAGTATTCTCACAGGTTCAGTAATTATAGATCCCAGCCGCATACACCTAAAAAACAAAACAAAACAAAACAAAACAAAACAAAACAAAACGCATATGCACCAATGGGGCAGGGCCAGGGCAAGTTTCTCAACACGTAGTTGTCAGAATCTTTTAGAAGCGGTATCTTGTAACTGATACCTATCAAACCAAAAATTAGAGGGAGATCCAGCTTTCCTACAGGCATTTGCTTTTTGCTTCTAGACCACCAAGAACACAGTATATCCTCCACTGTGCTCCCGAGGCTCTCTACAAGTGCTCCAGCCAGTTTCACCGACCCATGGAACTACCCTCTATTTAAAACTCCAGTAACTCCAAAGAGGAACTCCAAGAAAAATCAGTATTGGTATTTCCACCCTCAGGCTTACATAAGAGCACTTTGGCCAGTACAGAATGTAGTCTACACAGAACATGTAATAAATTTAAAATGATAATAATGAAATCAATAAGAATATTAGAAATGGCCCTTGGATAAACGTAAGTTCAAAGGGAAAACAGCCCTTCAGAGTCTGAAATCTGCGACTGCTCTGCTGTTTTGATGAGAACTTTATGTGAGGCCTGTTCCTCAGTGAATTTCTGACTCTTCTCAGAAACACTGTATTTTATCTGGAAATGTTTTCCAAAACTAGTGCTGGCTGGTTCAAGACTTCAAGATTCTTCAATTACCATGAAGAATAGCAGGTACGGCCACTGGTGCCCTGGTCTTTCAGGATCCTTTCTCTTTATCTTGGAGAAAAAGATGTCTGCTCAAGCTCCCTTACTAATATAATCTGCTAAAATCAGCCAGAACACTAATAAATCTCACAGAATAAATATCCCTGGTTGCTAGAAACTTCTGATAAAATATTTTTGGAATGCAATTTCATAGATATATATTGGGTTGCATTAATAAACTTATTTGGTCTTTTCAGCTGCAAAAAGATCTTGACATCCTGGGGAAAAAATCATCTGAGTGAAAAATCAAAGTGAGTAAGGACAGAATGGGGAGGAGCTTTAGCACCATCACAATTCGGGTGAAAAAAAGACTTAAAGTTAATTGACCACAAAGAATCAACAAGTGAGTCTGCTGCTTTGAAGTAAGTTTTAATATTTCAAAACAATTAAATATGATCAGAAAATATAACATTTTTAGTTAAAAAATTTAAATCTAATATCATTTTTACCTTATCATAAAAAATAATTACAATAAATACCAATGGTAAGTTTTCAAAAATAACAATAAGCCAATGGTGACGGTAATGGTTGCACTGAAGTCTGAAGAACTGGACGCTGTCTGATTTTGAGGATGACAGGATGACATAGGATCTACAAATCTTAGGGCATGACGGAAGAGTCGGAAGGGATCAGAGAACTTCAGGACAGATCTCTCTCTCCCATCTTAGCTTAACGGCTTCTTCCTGCCGAGCACACACACTGCCTCCACCATCACACTGAAATGCTGTCCGGCCGGCCGAGCCCAGTTACAGCTCCACCTTCCACCAAGCCTTCCCTCACCCTCCCAGCTAGAAACCAGTTCCCCCACACTGAAGTCTCATGGACCTCTGCACACTTCTTCCGAATCTTCTATTACATTTGCATGATATTTCTCTGTAAGATAAGTTTATTGAGAACAAAATCAATACTTGATTCAACGTTAGTGATCTTACTTAGTACAGTATCTTGCACACCGAAGACAAAACATAAGGAACGACATAGCTCAAAGGACAAGAGAACAGCTCTGCTCACTTTTATAGATACGTGTGACCTTTCAAAAATGACCAAGCATCTCTGAGCCTCAATTTCCTAATCCATAAAAAGAGAAAAATAGTGCCTCATATGGTTGTTATAAGGATTAACTGAGACAATCTATACAAAGTGCTTAACACACCTAGTAAATACTTAATGATAGCCACTATTACTAGAGTATAAATTATTACTCTATAAGAAATTATTTAATAATAAATTAGTATTTGAAAATAAATATCAAGTAAATGGAGAAGACTTAAAATATGGCAATGACTTCCAGAAGAGCTTCCATTTCTTAAAAGATAGGGAAAATCATTTCAATCTGTGTTATTCCTAGGGCAGAATTCAAAAGAATATAGATAACAGAGCCGTACAACAACAGAAGAAGATGTATCAAAAACTACTGTTCCCTGTCGGTGGATGAGCCCGGGTTCAGGCTCATTTGTCAGAAGTACTGATGAAAGAAGTCTGCCCTTTGATTAAAAGTGAGCAAGACTTTAAACTTTGTCCAATATTTCTAACATCAAAAAAAAAATGCTTTGGTTTTGTTTCTTACTGATGTTTATAAACCTTTATACAACTTTTTTTACTCTTCTGTTATTGGTAATACAGTTGATCAGATTTAATTTAGGGTAAAGCAGTGTAGCAGGCAGAACAGTGGCCAAAGGCGTGGCAAATCTCCAGAGCGGCAATCTCCAGAAGCTGTGAATATTTACTTTACCCAGCAAAAGGATTTTGCAGATCTGATTATGTTAAGAGTCCGGAGATAGGGAGATTATGCTAGAGTTTCTGGGCGGACCCTGTGTAATCACAATGGTCCGTGTAGGAGGAAGAGGGAGGCAAGGAGAGTCGAAGAAGATGTGAGGATGGAAGCAGGAGTCAGACAGACAGAATGACAGCTCTGAAGACATCTCCCTTCTGGCTTTGAAGATAGAGGAAGAGACCATGAACCAAGGAATGTAGGTGGCCTATGAAAGCTAGAAAAGGGAAGGATAGAGATGCTCCATAGAGGCTCCTGAAGAAATGCCTGCCTTACAACGCCCTAATTTTAGAACTTCTAACCTCCAGAACTGTAAAGATAATGAATTTGTGTTGATTCACCCAGCAATTTCACTACTAGTTATTTAGCCCAAAGAACTGAAAACAGCGACTCTAAGATACTTGTGCACCACTGTTCACTGTAGTTGTAGCTAAACGGTGAAAACAACCCAGCCGTCCATCAACAGAAGAAAGGATAAATACAACGTGGTACATACACTGGACTATTATGCAGTTATACATGCTGTAACGTAGACGAACCCTGAAAATATGCTAAATGAAATAAGTCAGATACAAAAGAAAAAATACTGTATGATTCCCATCCATAAAGTATCTAGAATAGGCAAAATTCATAGAGACAGAACATAGATCGGAGGTTACCAAGGGCTGGGAGAAGGAAGAAATGGAGTTATTCCTTCCTCCAGGAGGAATATCCTTGGCAGCATCCTTGTCCAAAAAACTGTAAGAAATATCACTACTGTTCTCTTATCCGATGGATAATTTTTTTGAAAGTAAATTATTTTGGAAAAATAATCTGCTCTGCCATTTCTTCACTCGTGATCTTGGACTTTGTAAATTAGGCTATGAGAAGGTCATATAACCTGTCGGCCAGATGAGCTACATATTTGTTTTCTTTAAACTGAGCCTGACCCTCAAAAAGCTTATTAATCTTATTTATGTATTTATTTATATCAGTTCCTTAAAGGTAGCTATGTCAAAACTCATCCACTGTACTCAAACTCCCAAATCCATCTCATTCACTCTTTGAGGCAGCGTAAGATAATGAAAAGTAATGAAAGGCTCGTGGTCTTTACAATCACAAATTACTAAACAGCTCTGAGTTTAGTTCCCTTAGCCGTAAAACAGGTGTAACACTACTTACCTTATGAGAGTATTTTAACAATTATGATATAAAGCATACCTAATAAAGCATCTAGACATGCATATCTAGTAACATTTCAGTACATTTTAACTGCTGCTATTATTATATTATCCTTGTTTTCCTCTTAAATGACACCTCAACTACTTTAATGATAAATGAAAAAAATGCAATCTAATATG
Source organism: Ursus arctos (assembly GCF_023065955.2). Classification (NCBI taxonomy): domain Eukaryota; kingdom Metazoa; phylum Chordata; class Mammalia; order Carnivora; family Ursidae; genus Ursus; species Ursus arctos. Next base: position 9,288,104 of record NW_026622874.1, on the reverse strand, counting down.
AATTATTCCTCATTTTCCTTTTTCTTTCCACCTCAGTTTTGTCATTCTTCAACCCTACCTTCTCTCCAGTTGTAGAAAAACGGTTACATCATCTTCCTTTTTTTTTTTTTTTTTAAGATTTTATTTATTTGAGAGAGTGCACGCCTGTGCATGAGTGGGGGGACGGAGGGAGAGGGAGAGAAGCAGGACCCCCCCCCCCCACCCGCTGACTGCAGAGAGTATTGTAGGACTGCAGGGCTCTGTGACTCCAGGGCTCCATCCCAGGACCCAGAGATCATGACCTGAGCCAAACTCAGATGCTTAACCAACTGAGCCACCCAGGCTGACCCTTGGTTTCAGCTCTGGTTGTGATCTCAGGGTCCTGGGAGAGACCCAGGCATCAGGCTCCGTGCTCAGTAGGAAGTCTGCTTCGGGTTTCTCTATCTCTCTTCCTCCTCACCACCCCCCCCCCCCAATTGCTCGTTCTCTTCCTTTAAAATAAATAAACCTATTTTGTTTTTTTAAAGAAGGATATAGCCGGAGCCATCATACTGCCTGGCTTCAGACTATATTACAAAGCTATAATAATCTAAACAGTATCGTATTGGCTTTTACACCAATAAAAACCTGGACACCCATGTCCAGAAATAAACCCATGCACATATGGTGAATTTACGACAAAATATATAAAGAATTCACACAAAGTATATAAAGAACACACACAACTCAATAACGAAAAAAAAAATCTGATAAAAAACGGGCAATTTTCCCAAAGAAGACATACAGATGGCCCACAGGCACATGAAAAGATACTCAACATCACTAACCATCAGGGAAACACAAATGAAAGCCACAATGAGATATCATCTCACATCTGTCAGAATGGCTACTATCAAAAAGACAAGAAGTAACAAGTATCGGTGAGGGTGTGCAGAAAAGGGAACCTCAGTACACTGTTGGCGGGAAGGTACATTGGTACGGCTGCAACGGAAAACAGTATGGAGGATCCTCAAAAAACTAAAAATAGAACTACCAGCAATTCCCCTTCTGGGTTTCATCCAAAAAACAAAAGAAAACAAAAATGCTAATTAGAAATGACATATGCATGCCCGTGTTCACTGCAGCATTATTCACAATAGCTAAGATACGGAAATAACCGAAGTGTCCATCCATGGATGAATGGATAAGGAAGATGTTGTATATGTACACAATGGAAAACTACTCGGCCATAAAAAGGAATGAAGTCTTGCCATTTGTGATAACATGAATGGATCTTGCTGATCTATTATGCTGATTGAAATAAGTCAGATTATGCTGAGTAAAATAAGTCAGAGAAAGACAAATACCATATGATCTCATTATATGTGGAGTCTAAAAAGCAAGACAAACAAACAAAACAAAACAAAATTCATAAATGCAGAGAACAGACTGGTGTTTGCCAGAAGGGAAGGGTGACTGGGGGGTGGACAAAAAGGGAAAAGGGGGTCAAGAGGTACAAACTTCGGGTCATAAAATAGTAAGTCATGGGGATGTAATTACAGCAATGAAGACAATATTCAAAAATACTGTACTGCATATTATGTAACTTTATATGGTGACAGGGGAAACTAGACTTATGGTCATCATTTATGTGATACAAATATACAATCATTATGTGGTATACCTGAAATTAATATAATGTTATATGTCATTTATACCTCAAGAAAAAAAAATACTCAAATTTCCTCAAAGAAATATCACTATGATATTTTTCTTTAGCTCCTCTTGAATTACAATACAATAATCTATCCTGAATCTCTTCTCTGCATATCTGTTTTCTTAGTGGACTGCTAACTCTTCAAAGACTGAGGGAATCTCATCTATTTGCACTAGCATCTTGATAACACCACATATAATATTTTACATGACAGGCACTTAATGAATAAAGACACTGACAAACCTAAACTATAGGTTTTCTGTGAACACATAAGGGCTATCTGACAAAAGTGCATCATCAGATTTATCTGCTCAACTTACAGATCGCTCTGGCAGGAGAAAGGCAAAGAAGAAAACTATCAAACACAATCTGAAATAATTTTACAGTATTACTCCCCGTAAAATGTCACAAATCAAAGTTGTTTTTTTTTTCTAGAAATATTTAAAATTTTAGAAATCTACACAAAAGTATTCCAAATCCAAGAAAAGGTGAGACTTTAGTTTTATTACAACGCAAAGGGTTCTTTCTACTGAAAATTTTGTTATTCAATTAGTAGAAACTAAGAACCCATATATCCTTTACAATTAAACAATCTGCAGGTCTGTTTGTTTTATTTTTAAATAAAAATCAATTTGTAAGCATGTAACTGTCTGAGCAAACTGTAATTCTGTAACTGATATATCGGGCATTGTAATTTAATAGGCAAACTGGAACTCCAAGTTATTTTTATATTCCTAAACTAACTAACACCAGTAGGAGATGCTAAAAACATAGTGATAGGTCCTTAACATTTCAGAAACTGACATTCAAGGTTTTAGTTATCTTCAAGTGCATGTAAAGGTCTGTAACATGGAAGTAATTTGTAATTTTACAAAGGCAGCAAATGCTGAGTTTTAGAGACATTAAAAAGTAAAAATCTATATTGATACTGCTCAGTTCTAGGAGTCTGCCATACACTGCGTATTAAAACAAGTCAAGAAATTCATGAGACTGTATTAACAAGTGCTCCAGCTAGAATTTCTCTTCTATATAGCTCTGAAAATAGTTTTAGACCTGAATATATAACAAAGCATTGCTTAAATTTTCTGTTTTACGGTATTGGAATTCATGGGAGAAACCATACGCAGGGTGTAAATCCTCATTCTGCCTTTATTTCCTGGCTGGTTTTGTGCCTTGATTTCCTAGTCCTTGAAATAATAATACCTAACTTACAGGGCTGTCATTAAGAACTCAAATTGAAATCAGGTAATGGGTACAGTGCTTAAGATTTTTTAAAATATGCCATTGGGGGATTATTAAATGTAGGTGCTCAGTAAATGGGAGCCACTGAAACGTCTATTATTAGTAGGGGCCTCTCAAGGAGTCTGGTGACATTTTCAGTGTTCGCCCAATCATCTGAGAAATACATGCCTCTCCTTCGAAGTGGTTCCTTAGGCACACGTGCCCTGCACACTCTCCCCTAACGTCTTATGGGATCGACCGCCCTGTTTCTCTTTGCAAACAAGTCCCACGCCTAAGCTAGATGGCCAAAGCACTGGCAGATGGACAGTGCCACAAAATAATGCAAGACGGGGCCCAAACAGAGGACAGAGAAACAACAAAAATGAGACTGCAGCTGACAATCCAGACAGAACAGAATGCTGCCCTCGTCCTCCCCAGGAGATACTACGGCAGTCTACCTGGCTAGGCTCAGAGTGTTCGGAGTGACCTGTTCAGTACAACAGGATGCCCCATGGCTCAGCTGCACATAGACAGGTCTACGTTAGAGATTAAAGGATTAACAAGTATCTCCAGGTGGAGAACAATTTCGAATGAAAAGATATGTAGGCGGGAACTGCTATATTGGTTCAACTCGTCTACTTCAAATTAAAAGATGTTGTGGCCAGTAGAGGTGAAAAAGATTGTTTCCAGGAGTGACTCTCATTCTTACTCTCTCCCATAGTTAGGCAATTTTAAAATGATGGGTCAAAGAGGCAACCCTCTCTCCAAGTGAAAAACCTAGTTTACTTTAGAAACTATTACTTTCTGTGTGTCCCTGCCCATAATTCCCTTCTTACACAGTTGAGTATTTTAATTTATGCCTCTTCCCCAGAAATTGGGGGAAGTTCCTGTACCATCTCCGGCAGATGATAAAGACACATGGTTCAATGTCTTCTGAGCAACGTAATGGATTAAGAGTACGGGTTGTGGAGACATTCTATCCTTTAGGGATTTACCTTTCTCTCATGGGGCCTCACTCTTCTCATTTATATGACATTAATTTACTCCTGATAAATAGTTAAATCAAGTATATATTTTTAAAAATCACCAAATAAAAGAACATACTAGAAATAGGTGTGTGTTTTTAACTATCTACTGACACTATCATAACTTCAATACAATTTATATTGAATGGGGGGGATGGATAACATTTACTATTTTGATTAACACCTGTAACAAGGGCAACGTTTTACTGAACGGTTACTGTATAGCTGGCACTGTGCTTAACCATTTCCTTTAATACTCACAATGACCTATAAAATATATTATCCCCATTTTATAGGTGAATAAAGTCTCAAAAGATTGGGGAAATTGCCTAAAGTCCAAAGCTAGTAACAAATCCCTGATTCATACCCAGAACTACCTGACCTGATTCACACTCAGAACTTCCATTAAAGGAAATGGACTATTCTCTCAACTACTTTAGAGTTTCTCTGATAAACAGCAACAAAAAGACGAAGCAATCTGCAGAAGAAACTAAATAATCTTAAACAAATGCCAGTTCCTGCAAGCACTAAATTATATCTGACAACTCAATACTCCAATTGGTCTTTATTTGCCGAACAGAAGTCACAGTTAAATGGAAAGTTTCTTCTGTTAACTCCATTAGATCTAGTTAAAAAGCTGGATCTGGGAATCATTTCTTACCTGTGTTGCCATCTCCACTCTCCATAGACGGTTTACTGGTTTCTGACGGATTGTTCATTCTTGAGTCTGCAATGAATGAGAGGTGAATGAGGTGGTTTTGTGTTTTGTTTTTTAAGATTTTGTTTATTTATTTGACAGAGAGAGAGACAGCCAGCGAGAGAGGGAACACAAGGAGGGGGAGTGGGAGAGGAAGAAGCAGGCTCCCAGCGGAGCAGGGAGCCTGATGAGGGGCTCGATGCGGGGCTCGATCCCAGGACTCTGGGATCACGCCCTGAGCCAAAGGCAGACGCTTAATGACTGAGCCACCCAGATGCCCCTGAATGAGGTTTTTTAAAAACTGGGGATGTGGTTAGGGAGGCAAAATTGCGGCAAAGGAAGGTTTAATAATATTGACTAATGTTACAGTCCTATAGTTCAAAGACAGATAGTGTCAACACTAAAACATTGGAAACTGTAATAAAAATTTATCTGAAAGAAATTCAGGATTCCCTTAACCCTGAAGTGATCCACAAATAAACTGTCCTTCCAAAGAATTTTAATGTTCTTCTAACAAAGATAACTGAAATCAAACCTGAAAAAAAAGTATACTAGAGTCTAACATGTAAATGGAGTAAATATAATATGAAGCATAAAATAAAGAAACAAAGCTGGGGCCAAGCACCTTACAAAGTAAAACATGCTACTCTCAAATAAAGTTTCTTTTTTTTTTTTTTTATAAGCAAAGGTATTCGTTAGTTACAGCCAAAACAATCCACTGGTAATCTTCATAAAAGACTGGGCAGTAACTCAACCTAACAGAATAAAAAGAAAGTATGTCTAAGAAAAAAATCTCCTTATTTACTCCCAGCCTAGAAAAACTGTGTCAAAGTGAGAATATGTCAAATTCATACCTCAGTCATAAACCAGCACAAGAAGCTGCATCACAAGCCATAACAGCTATATCAATAATTTCACAATTGAACCACAACCACACCCACCTAAAAATACTACCTATCTGATACCCCCTAAAACCTTTTTTTTTTTTTTAAGATTTTTTAATTTATTTATTCAACAGAGATAGAGACAGCTAGCGAGAGAGGGAACACAAGCAGGGGGAGTGGGAGAGGAAGAAGCAGGCTCACAGTGGAGGAGCCTGATGTGGGGCTCGATCCCATAACGCCGGGATCACGCCCTGAGCCGAAGGCAGACGCTTAACCGCTGTGTCGCCCAGGCGCCCCCCCTAAGAACCTCCTGATGTGGGTGTCATCTCTTTAATGAAAGTTTTCATAGTCAAAAAGTTTTCATCAAGCAGTATCAGGTATCCCAGAAGATACACAAGAGACAAGAACAAGTCTGCTTCTCGTCCACCTTTTTAATAGGGTAAAACCCAAATATACATTTAATACATACCTTATTCTACTTCTACTGTAAACCCAAACTTAGCATATTTGTCATCAAGTTTACTATCAAGCAAGTTCCCCCTTTCCCCCTACTGGGTTAAGAACCATTTAACTATAATTATTAGTTGAGAATAATAAACTATATTATATTTGAATGTTTCACTGAAGAGTACATTTTGTCATCTGCTTCAGTGTTTAACTAGGAAACCAAAACAATCGTCAGAAGTCCCAGCCATGCTGTCCATAGCTGCTTTCTCCAAATGCGCAAGTGATGACAGACAATCAAGAGTCCTCCTCCCAGAGATTTCACTTCCAACCTGGAAGCTGTGTAAAACCTTTTCTAATACAGGTTTTGAAACAGATGTTTGTCTTATGGTCTTAAGCAGTTTGATCATATCTTTGGTTTGTTCTTCAGATGTTCGAAGGATTCAAATTCGTTTTTCTGTGGTCATAAATGAGAGCAGTTCTATAACTTCCTTGCCTCTACTGTACAGAAAAATTTAAATGTCACTGAAAGCATACTAAGGTTTGAAAGGAACAGGTGTACAACTCAGTGAAAATCAGCTTTCTGAATGACTTAATCAAAACCTTATGAAAGTCCACAAGATCACAACAAATGTTAATATACCATTAAACATACATTCTGCTCAATGCTTCCTTTAGAATGTTGAAAGAAAGTGGGAATCATATGAAGCAGTTAATAGTCATAAAAAGGGTAGCATATCTTTTAAACAAAGAAGTAGGAATAATTCTTAACAAGTCACGAGCCTGTGCTGTGCACTTCATATTCCAATTTCCACACATCTAAACTGAAAATTATGTCACAGGTATTGTGTGAATCTTCTAAGCCTTTTCTATTGAACCGTCCAGCTTTAGAGACATTTAACAAAATTACTTCACAAACACATACACATGTAAATAAAACAAAATTCTGACTAACTGTACAAGACTGTTCAAATGACTTACTGTTCATTACAAATAACAGAGACAGAATTTCTAATTCTAAATATTTCAAAAGGCTAAAAATATTTCAAAAAGGTATATTTCCTTTCTGGAGTTCCCAACATAGATGTAAAAGAGTAAATCCAAGTAAGTTCTCTTTTGATATCTGAAGTTTTTTTTTCTCTCTGGGCACACGGAGCTGACTGTATAGGAGTCTAATACAGTCTACAAACTGTTCCTGGATTAAATTCTTGCCATCAGTTTGTTGTTTTAATTGTGGTTTTTATTGTGCTGTACAAATATTACTACTACCTTGAGTTTCGGCCCTTCCTTCTGCCTAACAATGTAAACATTTTCAGAACTATCCTTTAATTTTACTCTTAGCAACTGTGAAGGAGATGGGGGGGTCAAGCCTCAAATTTTCAAGCAAGAAAAATGACATACAGGGAAAAAAAAAAATCACCTGCAAAGGTTTTCAACCTAAAATATCAAAGTCCTGGAGTTTGTATCATCTGACTCTCCAGGTGACCAGAGTCACCTAAAGAGGTTTCAAGAATTTTGCATACAAACAGACAAATCTCAACACAAAACAGAGCCACCATGAGTCACAGTATGTCTCAATCTATTTTAAATCTCAGTTACCAAAGACAGTTTATATAATCAAGCCTCACACCCCTCTCTCCTAAAACATTTGTTGTTCTATAGAGAAAACTCTAAAAATAGGTTTTCCCACACTTAAAATTGTTTTCTGAAGAAGTTGATTTTTTTTTAAATAAAAAAGGCTAATATCAGTTAAAATTTGAAAAGTTGATAGTTTCTCAAATCTGGAAACTGATCAACAGTCCTATGGCAGTAACCACCGCAATTAGCCTCTGCATTAGCATTCATGGGAGCCATTCTGCACTATGGCTCCACCTTATTTTTCACTATGCACTTTTGGTTTTTATAGAAGACATTCACATTAGGTATGCAAAACATTTTTATTAATATGTACACATTATTTAGGTACACTTTATACCTTGTTTCAGATTTAGATGTGTTTTTAGAACTACATGAAATGCTCCCAACAGATATTTATATTATTCCAAAAAGCAAAAATGTACTCTGTTTAAGTTGAATTCCCAATCTATGCTATTTACTGAAAATGTCCTCTGAACCAGAAGAGCTAGTGGTAGGGAGGGACCTACTGCAAATTCGAGTAAGCTCGTGCCTTGCAAATGCTTTCCTCCTTCTCTGCTCCATCCACCTCTTTTCCCCCCTCCCCCGAGTTGGTTGCATATGCGATTAAGCATTTATGCATAGTCAACCCCACACACGCCATTTCCATATTAAAGCTTATAAGAAAGAAGTGTGCTGGTACCCACCTAGAACATAGTCACTGCAGTCCAGCATTGCTGTGAAATCTTCTAGAGGTTCAGACAGTCCAGAGCAAGGAAGAAACAGGTAGCAGTTTGGGGTGGGGGAAAGAAGGTAACTACTATTTCTACCAAATCTACACTATGTTCTTAAGAGAACAAGGGTGGGAGGTGGAAAGTGGATTAGGGGGAGAAGCAAAATACAACTTCAGTTACACCATAGCAATCTTCAACTGAATAAGGAAACTTCAGTTGCTCAGAGGAGTTTTAGTCTCTCCTACCAGCTAGGACTGACATTGTCAAGGCAACTGAAGCATGAAAAGTTCCCCTTTTTGTAATAAAATAGAAACAAAGATTGCAGCTGGCAGTTTCCATAATGAAGCTTAATCAGTATGCGTGTGATTAGGGCCTTATGCAAATCTCTCCTCGTTAGCACAGCAGCCAGCACTTTGAAGTCCACGAACAATTCATTTACAGAACACACTGAAAGCACTCCCTGCATAATTTAAATCATTGCATAAATATTTATCAGTCCATTTGCATATTAATTGGCAGTGCATGAAGGGAAAAATTATCTCCTGAGTGCCAGCATAATAATTAGGAGGATAAAATGAGATTTCTTCCAATGGCCTGGCTTCTCGGACCTAACTTGAGATAGTACCGGGGGAGAAGGGAGAGACAGGAGACAGAGTTCTGCTAAAATGGCACTGAAATGACACGTACAAATTAGAAACAACTCTACAGACTTAAGCACCTTTAATCTTATTCCTGCTGGCAACAATGACTTCAGTAATAAGAGGATTTGCAAAAAGCTTTCTACACAATCCAAATAATCCCAAGGAAACAATTAGCAAGGTAGGAGCAGAACATAGGGCTGTCAAGATGGTGCTAGCCTCCTGATAGGGAATTTTCCAAATATTAACATACACTGTCTGGGGAAAGTCCTACTTTAAAACAAGGCAACAGTATAAACCCAGAAACAGCGCATGAGCTATACAATTATTTTCAGGAGTATGGAAATTCATCATCTATAAATCTTTTTATACTACTAAATTAACAGAATAGATTAGCTGAATGCCACATATGCAGTATCCTTCCCCCATCAAAATCAATCCAAAGTAGAAGACAGTTTGTTATTTATAATAACAATCATGAAAAAAATGGGTCATAAAAATTATGGACTTAGTATTTTCAAGTAAATTTCACCTAATGTATATGAAAAAATATGTATTTATACTCTTTACTAAAGAATATAGCTATTCGATTTAAAGTAAATTTACAAGGTAAAAACATCAGTCCAAAACTTTTTAGGCATTACGACAGGACATTCCGCTGTAATCACCATAGACAACTCAGGAGAAGACTTATAAAAATCCTATGAAGTAGGTATTACTACCTTCTTTGTAAAAAAACAAAACACACACACACACACACACACACACACACACACACAAGGAAACTGAGGCACAGTGAGCTGGAGCACTTTACCCAATGTGACACTAATAATTTGGAGTCAGGATCTAAAACCGGGTTTTGCTGACATCACAAGTTGAGCCCTTGGCTATTATTAAACATTATGGCCCAGGTATACACTTATGGAAGTAGGAGGCATGGGGGGGAGCCTTAAATAAGGCAGCAGATTAAAAAGCTGGTTTTCAGTGTAGTGAGGACACTAATAATTGGTGACAAAGATTTTGTGTCTAAAAGTCAAGTATGTACAGATACACAGAAGACTGCACTAGAATTGAGGGGAGTTCTCCAGGGTATTATCCCACTAATAACTTTTTATTTAGAACTAGTCTTCAAGCATGCCTACCATCTGATTATTAAAAATAATGTGTTTTTAAAATATTTTTATTCATTTATTTATCAGAGGGACAGAAAGAGAGCACAAGCAGGGGCAGCTACAGGCAGAGGGAGAAGCAGGCTCCCCGCTGAGCAAGGAGCCCGCCACGGGGCTTGATCCTAGGACCCTGGGATCATGACTTGAGCCAAAGGCAGACGCTCAACCGACTGAGCCACCCAGGTGTCCCCAAAATATGTATGTACTTTTCCCCAACATTATGGTTGAAATTAAACTCAACATGCATATGTGGAAATGAAAGACAAGACTTCTACAATGGACCTTTAAATAAAGATTTCTTTGCAAGGCAATAAATTGGGTAGGAACAGAACCAAAAATCTTTCTTAAGTTTTAGATAAGCACGCTATTTATACTGCTAGTTTTTCCATTGTACAGAATCACAAAATCCATATGAGGAGAGAGTTTAGGGGAGAAATTTAACACTGCCACTCAGTACTGGTGAGACTCAGTTCCTTCCCTTTTCAAACCCTAATTTTCCCATCTGTAAAATGATAATATCCTTTCTCATGAGGTTGCTGTGAGGATAAATGGGACTGAGCCTCTTAGACTTGCTCCTGGAGTGGGGCACGAGGCGGCTTTGCCAGGGGAGACACCACGACGCAGGATAAACAGGCTAATCTTTCAACAGCACCAATTTTATTCAATAATAATTCACAACGCTTTGTAGTAAAACAATCAAGACTATATTATACAACAGAATATAAAATTCAAATGAGTTTTTAATGCCTTGGACTATATATGTTCTACTTGGTGAGAAAATACTAGAAGCAATGATGACGGTGACTGGTACATAGTGGATGTCAATATACGTTTCTTTCCCTCCTCTTCTGCCTTCATAACATTAACATTTACTGCCTGTACTTATTATAGAAGATCTCTGCAACTCACCATCTACTTTTTATGCTGTATGCAGTGACTCCTCTAAACTACCTTTCTGATACCAATTTGGTTCTTCACAAATCAGCTAAGTATGACTTGTAGCTGCAGCCAGACCATCACTGCCAACGAAGAAGCGTTTGCTGGAAGGTACCCTTTCAGGCGCAGGACCTTTCCAGTGTTAATAACCACCTCCCTCAAGCCAAGAGAGTCCCACAGGGCCTCTGCATAGAAGGGGGCCAAGAGCTCACCAACGCACAAAGGCTGCTATCCAGAGAGGGACCCCTGTCTCCTCTACTACAAAAGTCATTCATTATCTTCACTCCAGGAACAGGAAGAGGGGCAGGAGAAGGCAGTGCTGAGATGCGGCTGTCCAGTGACAGGAAGCCTCGCCCATGCAGTGGACTTCATTACCATGGGAAGGACAAGAAAACTCCCAGTTGCCACCCTTGATGTGGGTACTCTACACATTCTAAAAGGCAGGTTTAAATACAGAAGGCTGTCTAGGCCTTTACAGATGGACTGTGGGAGGCTGGCTACCATCTATCTCTCCCCCGTACTCCACCAACTATGGCAAAGTTAGATCCAAAAGAAGGGAACAGACAAGCTTTCCCCACAAAGCTCAAGTGTTCACTGTATTTGGCCCTTTGTCTGAAATATCAGATTAAACTTAACCTAAAAAGAATACCCTTTTAAAAAAAAGAAAATAATTTCTGGAAAGTTTTGTAGGGTTGTCACTCATTCACACTTTAGCATAAATTAATCCAATTCAACTGCTTTCCTTTAACACCTCATTGAGGAGTTAATTAGTGTGGTAGTAATTGTTCCCATTGGAAAAAGGCCAGTAAATACTCTTATAAAATAAATGCAGTTTAGCTGACCTGTACTCGGGGGATAGGGGTAGGAGCACAGAGTTCATAGAAAGTAGAAAATAGGAAATAGTAGCATATGGAAGTATAAAAAGGAGCTGAAAGACAAAGTTAAAATTCACATATTTTAAAATTATGCTTAAAACTGAGTCTTTTTATGATTTTTCATTATTATTGTTATTATTATTATTTTAGTAATTTCTATACCCAATGTGGGGCTTGAACTCATGATCCTGAGATCAAGAGTTGCAACTCCCTCCAACTGAGCCAGCCAGGCACCCTTCAGACTTTTCTTTAAAAGGGGGAAGAAATGCTCTTCCAGGATCCAGAATTCATGGCTAACACTATACAGAGTAATTTTACACTCATGATCATATGGGCTAGTCTAGGTCTCATTAGAAAGGCAACTGAGGACAATAACAACTCAATTACAAACTATATTTCTAAAACACATCTTTTGTGTATGAGCGAACTGAGGTAGGCCTATACTCCACATACCTAAATCATCAAATTCCAAGCAGGTCACATTCCAGATGTACAGCCATTTGTGCACGCTCTTCTGGACCACCTGTACACCTAGTCCCGTGGACGGGAAGGTACGACTCAGCAACTGTTCCCCAGCACCGTCTGTCTGCCTCTCTGTACGATTTTTCATCTCCTAGCTCCACTGCTTTCAACTTCTAGGCAATCTCAAGTGCACGCCAATATCCTTTTTAATCTTCACCTCTTTTCAAAATCTACCACTACTTTAGTCTCCTTACTAGCTTCTTTACAGAAAACAATGACATTGCTTTGGCAGATGCTCAGTAATAAAAATGCTTTATTATCTCAAGAATTATAAATGGTTAGCTTACCAAAAAAACCCATCCCAAAACTCATCACCCACAGACAGCCTAAAATAATTTACTAATGCTCAAATATGAAAGAACATTCCAGGATCTGGAAATTTCTTAGATCCAGAATCAAGTGATGGGTATTAGCAATGTCACTGAATATCACAGAATATATGAATGATGCCCCCTAAGGTTGCAATATGGGATTTCAGTGCTCAAGAAGAAAAGATATAAGAAAACAGAACGCCCGCTATTTACAAAAAATCTTAGATGGGCAAACACCAAAATAGAATTTATTTCATCATTCTGGCTAGTAGACACTGCCAAATGACAAGAGATCTGAAGGATTATTTTATTTCCTAAAAACCAATCGAGGCCTAGAGAACGACTCTTAGGTCACACTATTAAGTGGCAGAGAAGGCAGGGGGAAAAAACATAACAAGGAGGAATGAGAGGAACATAAGTAAAATAAAATATGCTGAAACTCTTACCCGTGACACGGAGATTTGTAACTGGCTGGTCAATTAAAAAGGTCAACTTAAAATAAATATCATAAAACCATTATGTACATAACTTAAACATTTCATGTTAACAGAAATATGTATTTCATATTACATAAATATGTATTTATTTACCAATCTTTTGACGGTGGACCAAAGCCTTTGCTTTAAAATTTGAATCCACTAACTTGAGTTTCCTCTTCTTTTTTTGGGTAAATCATAGCCTTAATACTTTAATATTTCCAGTTGTAATTTCTTAATCTTTGTTTCTCAAGCTTTTCACATTTTACATCTATATTAAGAATTTAAAAAACTCAAGAAGGATTTCACGAAATAATGCTCCTTCCTAGATGTAATGCAATCTGATATAATCTTTTTTTAATCGCTGCTTTCAACCTACTAAATTGACTTCATTACCCACAGACTGAAAAAACTGCTTTAAAAGTAAGTCAAGAACTCAGGGCGCCTGGGTGGCTCGGTCAGTGAAGTGGCCGACTGCTGGTTTCGGCTCAGGTCGGGATCTCCGGGTGCTGGGACTGAGCCCTGCGTTGCTCTCCTCGCTGAGAGTCTGCTTGAGGATTCTCTCCCTCCCTCTCCCTCTGCTCCTCTACCCCCCTGCGTACATACTTTCTCTCTCTCTAAAACAAATAAATCTTTAAAAGAAAAGGGTAAGAACTTAAAAGACACATCAAGCACTCTGAGTACAGCATCTTTCCCTTTCTTTTTTAAAGAATAATGTATCCCTAATATTTTACAGCTCTTTTTTCACATCTAATTCAGCAGTATTTTTAGTAATTACCCTTTATCTACTCTTTTCAAAACATTCAACTTAAGTTTTCACAGAAACGTCATCTCCTCCTGTTCTTCTCCTTAGTTTATATAATAACGATTTAAATCGTGTAACTGAAATAAGCAGCGCAACCTGACGGAACAGGCTTGGGAGCGCAAACAAGGAATGATCCTGTTGGCCATCCCAGTCTCCTGGTAGCCGCACACACGCACAGACAGACAGAAGAGGGCACTCAGCGCGCTGCAGGGCACCAGACGGTGGGTCTTAAGCAGGAACCCTGGAGGCAGCAGCTCAGGTCAGCAGTCCTGTAAGTGCTGGTCGGTTAAGGAAGCTACCAGACTAGAGAGCCGCTAGTATGAAGTGAAGTGCCTGGGGCTTCTGCTCTTTTCCTTAACCTCTGCCAACATACGTTACTACAGTCATGTACAGAGCTCATCTGGAACTCAGTCTAACTTTGGCATCCTTTAGTAAACGTATCATTATAGAATTCAACCCTGAATTTCTTTGTTGTAAAGTTTAATTTTCGCATAGCTTCACTAAAGTTTGACCATCGTACTACATGGACCTGTCGTGCCTATCTTATCATCCTGTTTCTTTACTTGTGTAACTGCCTTTTCTTTGTTCTAGTTTAAAGAGTTTTGCAAAGTCACTGATTTCATGCGTGAGCACATTCGACAAATATCCACTGGGTGCTGCTGGGCAGTGGGACAGGAACTGGGGACACACCACTGAGCCACAGAATGCTTACGACTGAAGAGAAAGCAATATTCAACAATCACCCAAGACACAACCATCCAGTATGAAAATTCCATGGAGTAAAAGAATAGGTGACTACACAGCTTGAACACAAGCCTCTAATGTGGCTTGACATCTTTGGCTAATGTTAGAGTTCTCCTACTTTAACAACTGCAATGTGACTTCTTCTCTGATTCCGTTTCTTAAATCCATGAAACACAGGCTTTTATTTTATTATGTTTTATTTGAAACCACATGCTGCTTTCATGATTCCCATCCATCCCTTTGAACTACTAGGTTTCATCTGTGATACTGGTGATTTGTGTCCTCTCTCTTACTCTCAGGTTTCATAAATTTGTGTGAAAATACAAGCGTAACAAGTATCCCAGAGTCTAAGTGAGATATAAAATTTAAAGACACATTCCTCCACTCAACTAATTAAAATGTTCTTCCGACTAACCGGACGTTACTAATATGTTTTAATAATATTAGCAGTATATTAGCAGTCATTCCATAAACATTTACTGACTGTCAACCTGTCTACAATATCTTTCCTCCCTGTATCAACTCATGAAAAGTCGACCTATCTAACCTATAGAGACAGGTTCAAAAGTTATGACCTCAGATCTTCCTTTATTCCCCTTGTCAGGTAACTATTTGTTTCTTTGAAATCCTATAGCAATGACATTCTCTCTCTCTTTTGTTTGAAATAGTTAGAAACTGGGGTGCCTGGGTGGCTCAGTCATTAAGCGTCTGCCTTTGGCTCAGGGCGTGATCCAGAGTCCTGGGATGGAGCCCCAGCATCGGGCTCCCACTGGGAGCCTGCTTCTTCCTCTCCCACTCCCCCTGCTTGTGTTCCCTCTCTCACTGGCTCTCTCTCTCTGTCAAATAAATAAAAATAAAATCTTAAAAAAAAAAAAAAAGAAATAGTTAGAAATTCATAAGAATTTGTAAAGGCTCCACCCAGTTTCCCCACTGGTTACATCTGACAATATGCTATCAAATCCAGGCAAATGACACTGGTACAAAGGGTATGTATAGTTCTACATCATTTTACTGTCACCCATGTAGGCAGAGCACATAACCACCACTGCAATCATAACCCACAACTATTTCATCACAAAGAATTCCCTCCTGCTACCCCACTATAGGCGTATCCATTCCTCCCCTTCTGGCTATTCAGAATCCCTGACAACCATTAATCTATCATCCATCTTTATGATTTTGTCATTTTGAGAATATTATACAAATGGAATCATGTAGTATACGACCATTTCAGGTTGGCATATTTTATTCAACATAATACCCTTAAGATCTAATCAAGGTGTCCAGTGTTATCAACAGTTCATTCCTGTTTACTGCTGAACAGAACATTCCATAGCATAGATGTACCATAATTTAACTGTTCGCCTAGAGAAAGACTTTTGGTTGTCTCCAGTTTGAAGTTATTACCAAAAAAGGTGCTACAAACATTCATATTTGGGATGTACACTGGATCACAAGCTCCACACTGGGAGAAAATACTTGCGAAGGACATGTCTGGTAAACGACTCTTGCCTTTAATATGTAAAGCATATTCCTGTATATATTTTTATGTGGGGAAATTTTTATTTCTCTGGGATAAATGCACAGAAGTGATATTGCTGGGTCACATGGTAAGTGTATATTTAGTTTTTAAAGAAATTTCCAAATATTTTCCAGAATGGGTGTACCATATTAGATTACCACAATGTATGAGAGATCCGGTTTCTCCAAATCGACACCAGCATTTGATATTATTATTACTTTTCACTGTAGCTGTTCTAGTAGGTGTGTAGTGACATCTCACAATGGTCTCGATCTGCATTTTCCCAATGGCTAGTAATATAGAACATATTTTCATATGCTTAATTTACCATTCACATATCCTCTTCAGTAACATGTCTTTTCATTGTTTTGGATTTTTCTAAAAATCCCCAAATCCCCCTTTTCTAATGGACTGTTTAGATTTTTAGGACTGAGTTTCACTCTTGGGGGGGGGCTTGAGTTCAGCCGACACATGTTACGTCAGTATCAGGTATATAACACAGTGATTCAACAAATTTATGTTATGCTGTGCTCACCACAAGTGTAGCTATCATCTGTTACCATCCAACACTATTATACCATTGATTATATTCCCTATGCTGTGTCTTTTATTCCTATGATATGTTCATTCCATAACAGGAAGCCTGTATCTCTCACTCCCCTTCACCCATTTTGCCCATCCCCCTACTCCCCCACTCTTCTGGCAACCATCAGTTTTTTCCTCTATTTATAGGTCCGATTCTGCTTTTTGTGTGTTTATTCTTTGTTTCTTAGATTCCACATGTAAGTGAAATCATATGGTATCTATCTTTCTCTGTCTGACTTATTTCACTTGGCCTAATACCTTCCATGTCTGTCCATGTTTTCACAAGTGGCAAGATCTCATCCTTTTCTTATGGCTGAGTAATATTTCACTGTGTGTATATATACCACATCTTCTTTATCCATTATCGATGGACATTTGGGATGCTTCCACACCTTGGTTATTATAAATAATGGCTGCAATAAACACAGGGATTCATGTATCTTTTTGAATTAGTGCTTTTGTTTTCTTTGGGTAAATACACAGTAATGGAATTACTAGATCATATGGTAATTATATTTTTAATTTTTGAAGAATCTCTGCACTCATTTCTGCAGTGGCTGCACCAATTTACATTCTCACCAGGAGTGTATGAAGATTCCTTTTTCTCCATAGGGCTGAGTTTTGAGAGCTCTCTATATATTGTAGTTAACAGCCCTTTATCAGACACATGCTTTGCAAATACATTCTCCCACCGTGGAGACTGCCTCTTCATCTTCTTAATGCATACAGCAAAATATTTTAATTTTGATAAAGTCTAATTTGTCAGTTTTTTTCTTTTGTAGACTGT
Source organism: Ursus arctos (assembly GCF_023065955.2). Classification (NCBI taxonomy): domain Eukaryota; kingdom Metazoa; phylum Chordata; class Mammalia; order Carnivora; family Ursidae; genus Ursus; species Ursus arctos. The sequence goes on along the minus strand of NW_026622874.1, from coordinate 9,270,440 downwards.
GTTTCTGGTGTCACGTGTTTTGGTTTTTTTTTATTTTTTATTTTTAAGTCATCTCTACTCCCAACATGTGGTCTGAACTTACAACCCCAAGATCAAGAGTCGCGTGCTCTACTGGCTGAAGCAGCCAGTTGCCCCTCTGGTGTCATGTTTAAGAACTATTCACCAAGTCCTATGTCCTAAAGGTTTTCTTCTATATTTTTTCCTAGTGTGAAGATTAAAGGTGATTTTTTTGGTGTTTTTTTTTTTTTTAAATCATCTGTCAAAAAGATTTTCCTTCCTCTGTTTGCTCCAACTGTTTTTGTACCTCCGTCACAAATTAGTCGGTTATACCTGTATAGACCTATTTTTGGGTTTTGTATTCTGTTCCAATGATTCATGTGTCAATTTCTCCTCCAATATCCTCAGGCTTGATTCCTGCAACTATATAATAAGTCTTGAAATTAGAGAAACTGATTTTTTCCTACTTTCTTCTTTTTCAAAATTTTGCTAGCTAATTCTAATTCCTTTATTAGAATTCCCATATTAATTTTAGAATAATCTTGTTTATTAAAAATCATAGAGGGATTCTGATAGGAATTGCATTAAACCTGTATATCAGTTTGGGGAGAAGTGATCTTTCCTATGTTGAGTCTTATAACACAAATGGAGAGTCTCTGTATATTACTTGATTTCTCCCACCAGCATTTTGTAGTCTTTGGTATACAAGACCTAAATATGTTCTGTTGATTAAAAACTACATATTTCATTTCTTTAGCCATTCTTTTAGGGTAGGTCTACTGGAGACGAATGCTTTTTTTCCCTTCATCTAAGAATGTCTTGATTTCCCCTTCATTCCTGAAGGATATTTTTGATGAATACAGAAGTTGGTATTTTTAGCTCTTTCTCAATACTTGAAAATTGTTATGCCACTGCCTCTTGGCCTCCATGGTTTCTGAGGAGAAATCCACTATCACTGGAATTGTTTTTCTCCATAGGGAAAGGTGTCGTTTCTCTCTGTTCTCAGGATTTTTCCTTTGTCTTTAGTTTACCAACATTTTATTATTACTTCTTTGGGTTTATATTGTTTGGAACTTGTTCAGATTCTGGAATCTGTAGGTTTGTGTCTTTTTTTTTTTTTTTAAGATTTTATTTATTTATTTGACAGAGAGAGAGAGAGAGATGGTGAGAGGGGGAACACAAGCAGGGGGAGTGGGAGAGGAAGAAGCAGGCTCCCAGGAGAGCAGGGAGCCCGATGTGGGGCTCGATCCCAGGACCTGGGATCACGCCCTGAGCCGAAGGCAGACGCTTAATGACTAAGCCACCCAGGCGCCCCAGTTTATGTCTTCTGACAAGTCTGGGAAGTTTTCAGCCAGTCTTTCTGCAAGGACTTTTCACCAAGCCCCCTTCTCCTCTCCTCCTCTGTGGTCTTTCGTCATAGTCCCACAGGTCCCTGTGGCTCTGTTCACTTATTATTCTATTTTCTCCTTCTTTGTTCAGATTGGGTAATTTCTACTGTTCTATGTTCCAGTTCACTCTGTCCCCACTATTCTGCTGTGAGCCCCTCCAGTGAGTTTTTATTTCGGTCACTGTAGTTTTCAGCTCTAAAATTTCCATTTACTTCTTTATATTTTCTTTATCTTTACGGCGGCTTTCTGTTTCTAGGCTGAGACTTTATATTTTATTTTTCCTTTCCTTCCTTTTACTGTTTTGGTGAAGAAATTAATAGTGGAGTGCCTCAGGAATTAAGGAAATATGTGGAAAAGACACAGAAGCAAGTCTGAAAGGCCTCCCAATTGAACAAATTTTGCACATTAACAAAATAAATAAAAATAATAAACTGTAACCATTACTGGGGCGCCTGGGTGGCTCAGTTGGTTAAGTGTCTGACTTCGGCTCAGGTCCTGGGATCAAGCCCCATGTCACACTCCTCACTGAGCAGGGAGTCTGCTTCTCTTTCTGTTCCTCCCCCAACTTGTACTCACAGGCTCACACACACACACACACATGCACTCTCTCTCAAGTGAATAAATTAAAATCTTAAAAAAAATTGTAACCATTACTCATAGGAATTCATGCTGATATAAACAGGGAGAAGAGAAAGTTTTTCCTTATAGAATACCAAATAATAGGGGCGCCTGGGTGGCTCAGTCGTTAAGCGTCTGCCTTAGGCTCAGGGCATGATCCCGGCGTTCTGGGATCGAGCCCCACATCAGGCTCCTCTGCTGTGAGCCTGCTTCTTCCTCTCCCACTCCCCCTGCTTGTGTTCCCTCTCTCACTGGCTGTCTCTCTCTGTCAAATCAATAAATAAGATCTTAAAAAAAAAAAAAAGAATACCAAATAATAAATATAGAAAGAAGAGAAAATCAACATTCAGAGACCATCATCATCATCATCATCATCAAGTTCAGTCAAAATGCTCTAATGGGCAAAAATTTGATGATGAAAATGTACAGTTTCCCAACAAAATATTAAGCAATTACAAAGGGAAGACGCAACTTTACAGAGGAGAAGCCTGGTAAACAATCACCTTAATCAAGTGATCGGTTAACATCACTAGTCAAGGGACAAATCAAAATTGTGCACTACCAAAGAAGATGAAATGAGAACACAACATTCTGCTGTGATTCCTGCCACAGATGTAACTTAAGTCAAATCATGGGGAACTATCAGATAACACAAATTCAGGGACGCACGGGTGGCTCAGTCAGTTAAGCGTCTACCTTTGGCTCAGGTCATGATCCCAGGATCCTGCTTCAGTCGGGCTCCTGGTTCAGCAGGCAGCCTGCTTCTCCCTCTGCCTGCGCTCTCTCTCTCTGACAAATAAATAAAATCTTAAAAAAAAAACCCACACACAAATTCAAAGACATTCCACAAAATATATTCTTCCAAAGTGTCATAGCTTTGAAAATCAAGGAAAAACTAAGGAACTATGATTGAAGAATATTAAAGAGATAGGGTAAGGGTAATTACATGCTATGTAAGGTCCTGGATTAGATGCTTGTACTATGAAGGGCATTTTTGGGACAACTTGCCAAATTTGAATCAGGTGTATGGATTAGCTGATAGTAAAGTGATCCTGCTAATTTCCTGCATTTTATGTATGTACTGCGGCTGTGCAGCAGAATGTCCTTACTTATAGGCTTATTCACTAAAGTACTGGGAGTGTTTTAAAATCAAAATAAAACAATAGCAAAGAGAAAAAAGGAAAAAGGGGGCAGGGGAAGCTCAACAAACTACCAGTGTTTTATTACCAGTGTAGTGGAGCCCTGCCCTTCCCTTCCCTCAGAAGTCTCTGACTGCAGGGTGCATACTAACACTGACAACACCACAATTCCTACAGAAACACGAAATGCACAGGTTATCTACGGTCAGCATGCACTTGAAATAATTTAAACAGTATTCTGATGGACACCTTGAGATATGGAGGAGTCCACACCTTAAGGCTCTACGCTGCATGAATAAAAGTTCAGGTTTAAACTCACATGTGAGCACTGAACATTTCCACAGTTAGTAACATATCACATACCAAAAAAAGGCCTTGAAACCCATCACAACCCAAAATTCGATTAAATGCTTTATTTATTTATTTTTTAAAGATTTTATTTACTTGAGAGAAAGAGAGAGAGGAAAAATAGCACGAGCAGGGCACAGGGAGAGGGAGAGAAGGAGACTCCCCACTGAGCAGGGAGCCCGATGTGGGGCTCCATCCCAGGACCCTGCAATCACGAACTGAGCTGAAGGCAGATGCCTAACTGACTGAGCCACCCAGGTAAGTTTTGAGATAAGTATACACCCCTGAGCCATAACCTTGTCCATCACCTCCAAAACTTTCCTCCCCTCCTTTTTCTTCATCAAAAACTTTTGTGTGTGTGGCAAGAGCACTTAACCTAAGATCTAGGCTCTAAGCAAATTTTTAAGTATTACAGTATGGTTAACTATAGTTTTCTGAAAATTTAAAACTTGACCCCCACTCCACCAAAAACAAAAAACAAACAAAAACCCCCAGAAAACTGATGCCCTTCTGGTCACATAAGCACTAAAACAGCGATCCCAGGTAGTTGTGATTCAGAGCACTGGAAACAGCCAAGAATATTTGGTGCTGCCAAAAGCAGATGATGAAAGAATATGGTGGGCCAACAAGCTGATCAAACAAAAGCAAGGCCTAACTTTGTACACGGTACTTCTTCTCTTTGCTCTACTTCCTGTACTTCTACTAAAAATGTGCCTAGCAGATGCCCAACAGAGTCAGAATTCAATACACATTAGCTGCCCCAGCCCTCCTCACCTCCTTCCCTTCTACTCAGATGATGAGCAGCTACAAGTAATATAAAGGTAGGTAAGCGACTTTGTAATCTTCTCGAAATGTCATAATATCAATGTTTCATACCATCTTTGCAAACTCCAATTAGTTAGAATTTAACTAAAAAAATAATAAAATCTGTCAATGTATCTCACCTTTATTATAGAGTTCTAACATATTGACTGCCCAAAGTAGAAAGATACCAGGCAATCTAAGGTACATTTCTCATTTTGAATGGTACAGATTAAAATGCACATAAATTATATTTCTTTGCTGTAAGTTCTCCACACTACCAGAAATAAAACAGTTACCTGACATGAGCTACTAATAAAATGTATTTTTAGTATCTCTTCGCCTACATTCTATGCATTCCCACCCTCTTTTGGCCAGGCAGGTGATGCTGGTAAATCAGTGGAAGATTAGTGGGGAAAGGTGAGTCTCAGGGGCAAGTCAGGTTTTAAGGCAAACATACACCTGGTCTGGGCAAATTCAAGTACCCTGGGTACTTTACTAAAGAAGAAGGAATTTTCCTTATACTTTCATCATTACAGTTTCATTTAAGTTATTTATCCCCAAGCCAGTCAGACACTTGAAATGTATTAATTTTTGAATGATACTCCTTGCTGTAACATTGATTTCTTTCATTAAGATTTCTTAACTAAGTTTGAAAGGTCTGTCATAAAAATACTTTAGAAAAATAACCATTGCTTATTGATCAACTATAATAAGTAAAAACATGGAGACAAATGTTCAGTCACATGAAATATATCTTTTGACTTGCTCAAGTTTGTTTAGTTTAAGCATATGTTTAGAATATACAAATATTTTATAAACACCTTTTTTATAGAGGAGGTATAAGACCTATAACTTTAAATCACATTATAAAAAGAGCTAATATGATTCCTACAGTTAAAATCATCGCAGAGGAAGACACAGTTTCTCTGCATTATCTCAATATGTCCCTAAAATACTCAGATTTTTGGCTGGGTGAATTATGAGAGGAAATCATTCCACAATCAGTATCAGTTAACATGTGAGAGGTTGGATTTATGGTTAAGCTTTAATTCCAAAAATCAACAGGCTTCACAGCTTAGTAATGCGCCTTGAAGTCAGAGAGAACTGGGTTTTAAAGTCCACTTCCAGGGGCGCCTGGGTGGCTAAGCGTCTGCCTTCGGCTCAGGGCGTGATCCCAGAGTCCTGGGATCGAGCCCCACATCAGGCTCCTCTGCTGGAAGCCTGCTTCTTCCTCTCCCACTCCCCCTGCTTGTGTTCCCTCTCTCACTGGCTGTCTCTCTCTCTCTCTGTCAAATAAATTAATAAAATCTTTAAAAATAAAAAAATAAAAAAAAATAAAGTCCACTTCTAACATCCTAAGCTATAGCACTCACTTTGAAAGCCTCCGTTTCTTGTTCTGCAAAACAGGTCCAAAATATGCCCAAGGGTTCATCTCAGGCTTTAATAAAGTGTATCTAAAAGCTTTAACGGTACCTAGTAGCTAATTAATGGCTGTTACTACTGTTGTTAATAGATAAAATATTTTATGTAGCATATATAAATCCATTTTGTCTTCTCTGTTCCTACATTAACATTTTAAGTTACACAAAAGACCCATATGAAACGTCATTATGGTTTGTTTACTCTCTTAGGCATGTTAATTCTTATTTAAGGAACTTAAAACAAATTTTTAAAAGGCACTAGAGTAGGAATCAAAACATGTACCCTCTGATCAAATTCCGACCTCAGTTCTACACTGGCTAGCTGGACTTTCTTAAGCAAGTTACTTGATCTCTCTAATCTTCACTTAGGTCATCTGTAAAATGGTAAAATGTAGGTTGAATATTCTGATTACTACATTAATTCTGTAAAACTATTATTTACAAAGTACTATTAAACTACCACATAGGGATTATTGCTAATGTTATATTATCCAAGTAAAGAGAATACTTAATAATTATGTACCCTATTTGCATTAACTTCACAACTTTTTCCAAAAACAAAGAAACAAAAAAACCAAACCAAAACAACAACAAAAAAAACCCCACCCAACAGAACCCAATCTAAGTACTAGGGCCGATCAGAAACCATTTTCTGTTGCTGGCTAGGGCACAGGCATTCTAAGCATCACTCCACCACATCAATAAATATCAAACAAATTTCAGAGTTAATATCATATATATGTATATGATAAGTCACTTTTATAGTCATTCCACAAAATTAAAGGCAATCATCATAAACACCTGGATTTATCAGAGGCTACTAAATTAATAGCTTTTAGGAGCAGAAAATATTTACCAGGTATAGAAAGACTGCATTCTTTCTTTGAATTGATTCATTGAAAATTGAGAGTAGTTTGGTAATTAAAAAGGCAGGAAAGCTCTTCTTACTTTTCCAGTCTATGAATACAAAAAGAGAAAAAGGCAAGACTGAGTAAGCTGTATAAAATAACCTAACACTTTAAGGGGGAACAATTATACACAGTGGGGAACACTGAACTACCCATCAAGGTGTTTAGCTGCCTAAACATAAAGTGATTAGAGGCAGGCACCACTCTTGTGCTTGCTTCCTCACCTACAAAATAGGGATGCTAGCCCCTGCTCTTCCTTCAGAACATGGAGGTAAATTAGAAAATTCTTGGAACACGTATTACAAGCTGCTACTCTTTCATAAAGCTGAACAAAACAGCCTGCTTATTTTTTTTCTTTAAAGAGTATATGTCACTAATAGAAAAAAATCCCCAAATCCAGTATGTTACCTCCTTCCAAATTTACAAGGACCTACTTCAACTGGCTTTATATACACACCCCCACATCCTACATATACATATACATATATACACATACAAATGTTCATAGGTGACGGATCAATATATATTACTATCACTGTAAAAGATTCCGAAAAAAGGTACAGGATTACATTTTGTCTCTAGAAAACAAGAAATACACACAAGTATGGAAATTCACCATCACTGGTTGACCACCACATTCTTTGCCAGAAAGTCTTAGCATCCTGACCAGCAGAAAGTTCAAGCAGCCCTAACGAAGGAAGGAGTTGGTACATGCGCTGACTCTTATTTGCCATACACCTGTACTGTATAGCTATGTTTGAATTAGCATAACTAATTAGTACAACTAGTATAAATTTGTATAACTGAGTAGTATAACTTATCAATGAAAAGCATCTAAGTTTTACATAACTGTGCTCTGTAACTCTGTGCTCATGTAACTAGCCCATATATTTTTTTTTTATATATACACTCAGTGATGGTCCTAACCATTTATGAAACTCCGAAACAAGGCTTAAGTTCAAGGGTGTAAACAAAATCAAATATGTAAATAGTTCAAACTGCCTTCTTCTAAAGAAAGTTATTTTTGTGAGAGAAGGGGCTCACAGTAGCTCATAACACTTGAAAGTAGAGATCAACACAAAATTCTGCCATAATTCTGCAATGGTGGTCAAAAACGAAGACATTTTACTACATTATACAACTGGAAAGAAGCTAAATTCTTTCTTTCTTGAAAAAGAGTCTGACCTACATGTACCTTCAATTCCTTAAGAAAATTTTAAAATCATAAAGTTAGGATATTTAATTAAGGATATAAATTAGGATATTTAAAAGGATAGTCCTAAAACAAAAACAAAACACAATGAGACAAATAAATACACAAATATAAACTTTCGCATACCCACCAAAGCCCTCCAGAAACATGAACTATAATGAATAAGGAAAACCCACCCAACTCTTCCTCTTTAGACCAATATGATGGTTACAAACAACAAGCTCTTTCTGACTGTCCATTGACACATCTACAGACCTTTTATTCTTTTGAAATTTCCCCAACTTAAATTGGATGCAAATAAGCCAGGTGTGGTCCTTACAATAGTAATCCTACTAGCCCCTATTGAGTTTCCATAGAAACATGCACAGCTGGCAATAGCGAAGGGGTTGTAGTGCCCTCAGACTGGTTTAAAGTTTCAATACTCACTGAGTGAAATAACAATTACGGTATCTTAGTAAAGAACAACAACAAAAAAATAATCCTATCTTTGGGATCATCAAGCAAAATAATGCAAATTATTTTCATCTAGGCCAAAAGTGGCTTTCAGCCCAGCAGCAATAATCAATGGGTCTGTGAAAAGTTAAGAGATGCCAATTACCAAAAGGTAACTACTCTTTTACTAAAGAAATATAATTTAAGAGAATATTCTCTGTGGGTCACTTAATGTAATAGCCAACAACCAGAGAGAGAAAAACAATACAAAGTCTAATCTAAACAGTAGTAAATACCGTGTATCTTTTCCTTAAATAAATTCACTACGACTGTTCTTTGCTTTTATTAAACGTAAATGATTTCACAACAGTGATTCTCCTAGGGCAGTACCTGGATCAGCATCATCAGGACCATCTGGGAAATTATGAGAAATGTAAATTCTCAGGCCCCATCCCAGACCTACTGAATCAGAAACTTTGGGGGTTGGAGGCCCAGCAACTGCTTTTTGATTCACAAACCCTCCAGAAGATTCTGATGCATGATAGCTCAAGAACCAATGATTTACAGTGTCAAACCTCAGAGAAGACTGATACATGAAACTGAAAATGCAATGCTTTATCTCACTCCTTGGAACTAAGTGAGGCATAGTAATAAAATGTAAAGGAGAACTCACTGGCTCCTGAATTGAGCCAGTTGGCTAGGAACTCGCTGCCTAAAAAATATGCAGACATTAGCAGCGGTTCATCATGTCTATCCTTCCTACACATATCAAGCACAAGAAAAAAAAAAAGTGTAGTGTCTGTTCATGATCACTCAAGGAGAGGAGGGTCCTGGCATGTAAGATACTCCATCCACTACCATTCATAGCCCATTACCAATCACAACCCGTTTCTAATCAATGAGGTCTTCAGCCACACGGTAGCAAATCTTACCATTTGTTCCTTTATAATAAAAGAATAATAATTTTTCCAAGATACCTAACATGTTAGGTAGGGATAAGTCTCAAGTTTCTACTTGTAAGAACTTAAAAAAAAAAAAAGCATATAAGAATGCAGTTCCTTAGCCTCTAACACATTAGATACTTCACGTACTGCGAAATACACATTTCATTTTTCCTTTAGCTTCAGTACACCTATTTATAATTCCCTCCCTATTTAAGATAATGGGCAGCACTTCAAAGAAACACCATGCTAGTGACATTAACGTAACCAGAGATGAACAGAGAGAATATAATAGAGAAAAACCACTGGGTAAATCAAATATGAAATACGCTGGTAGAACTGATGAAATAAGGCCAAAGGAATAGCTTTCTGTAGCTCATAATTAAAAATAAATACAAAATAAACTTAAGTAGAAAACTGATACACAGGGTCCTCATTCTCTATTCATAGGGTCTGTCCTCGGTCCACGCTCATTATACCAGTGATTGCCAAAGTACTGTCTTTGTGCTACTAGTGGGCCAGAACTGATCCCAAAAGGCTAATTATTGATTTTTAAAAATTTTTTATTATTGAAGTTAGTTGACATACAATGCTATGTTTCAGTGTACAACACAGCGACTGACAATCCCATACATTACACAATGCTCACCATGACAAGTGTGGTTACCATCCACATAACATACAATGTTATTATGATATTATTGACTATATTCCCTGACCTGTACTTTTGATCCCCGTGATTTATTTATTTCATAACGGAAGTTTGTACCTCTTAATCCCTTTCACCTGTTTTGTCCATCTCCACATCTCCCTCCCCTCTGGCAACCACCAATTTGTTCTGTGTATTTATCAATTTGTTTCTGTTTTCTGTTTGCTCTTTTGTTTTGTTTCTAAGATTTCACAATAAGTGAGGGGCACCTGGGTGGCTCAGTCGTTAAGCGTCTGCCTTTGGCTCAGGGTGTGATCCCAGGGTCCTGGGATCGAACCCTGATTGGGCTCCCTGCTCTGCTGGAAGCCTGCTTCTTCCTCTCCCACTCCCACTGTTGGTGTTCCCTCTCTCGCTGGCTGTCTCTCTCTCTCTGTCAAATAAATAAATAAAATCTTTAAAAAAAATTTTTCAAAGTGAAATCATACGGTATTTGTCTTTCTCTGACTTATTTCACTCAGTGTAATATCATCCATGTTGTCACAAAGGGCAAGAATTCTTTTAATGGCTGAATAATATTCTCGTGTGTGTGTGTAATCATATCTCCTCTATCCATTCATATGGACAGATAAAGATGGGACACGGGTTACACGTTAATCCTGGCCATTGTAAATAATGCTGCAACAAACAAAGGGGTGCATATATCTTTTCTAATTAGTGTTTTCAGCTTCTCTGGGTAAATACCTAGTTGTGGAATTATTGAATCATACAGTATTTCTATTTTTAATTTTTTGAGGAACCTCTATACTGTTTTTCACAGGGGTTGCTAATTTCACTCATTTTGAGGTTTCACTTTGGACTACACCAACAGTACATGCTGGTTGCCATTCCAAGTTGCCCCATTTGGATAAAGGCAATGCTGTTTGGCAAACGACACCAGCTCAAGGGAAAGATCTGAATGATCAATCCCACCCCCGTAGCTACTGACTTGTTTAGGAACAGACCCTAACCCAGAGCATTACTCCATTCTAGCCAATGAAATCAAGGACAGAGCTCCTGGACCTTTCTGGGACAGTTATTCTCACTTTTAATAGAAAAAAAGCGGCTATGGGCGCCTGGGTGGTGCAGTCGGTAAGCATCTGCCTTTGGCTCAGGTCATGACCTTAGGATCCTAGGATCGAGTCCCACATCAGGCTCCCTGCTTGATGGGGAGCCTGCTTCTCCCTCTCCCTCTGCCTGCTGCTCCCCCTACTTGTGTTCACTCTCTCTGTCAAATAAATAAATAAAATCTTTAAAAAAGAAAGAGAGAAAGAAAGAAAGAAAGAAAGAAAGAAAGGAAGAAGGAAGGAAGGAAAGAAAGAAAGAAAGAAAAAAGGAAAAAAGAAAATAAGTGGCTAGAGAGAAAGACCTTCTACAACCCATTCACATTACACTGGTTATGACCACGCCAACTCGTTCCACAGAACGCCGTTAAAACAACATTTTATTACAATTTTGGCCCCTGAAGTAATGTTCATACTCCACAAAAATGATGGCAGGAATTTCTTCACCCCTAGATGAAAATCCTAATGCCATTAACGTAATGGCGGATGATTCTATAACCCTCTTTATTCAGCGCTCCCTCCAGACAGTAAAGCCAGCATTGCCAATAACTTTGAAACTGGAAAGTCAAGATAAACGTTCCAAACAATGAGGAATGGTTAACAATTATTAGAAAAAAGATCAATAAATAGGGAACATCTTAGCTAAATTAGATCAAGAACCTGTCTTGAATTACCGTTCAGTCCATACTGTCATTCCTCCTCATATAATAAATTGTTACAAAAGAGACTAAAAAGATAGAAAAAAGCATAATCTACCCGTAAGAAGTCTCACTAGCTCCTCCTCCCCAGTTTAGAAGCACCGAGAAGAGATAATTAAGGTAACACAAATATTTGTGAGTGCATTTTTTAACATGACTTGGAAAGAAAACAAGTCACGACAGTGTGACAGGAATGCCGGATCCAGGGGCAATTCTCCAGGGCAGCCAGGCTTCATTTTGCCCACCACAGAGGAAGAAACCCAAGCACCTACAGCAACGTCACTCAAATAATCTTCTACTATCTCACGCTGCTATTTGGGAGACAAATGAGGCTATTAAATTCTCTATTCTGGGGCGCCTGGCTGGCTCAGTCGGTAGAGCATGTGACTACTGATATCGGGGTTGTGTGTTCGAACCCCATGCTGGGCTATAGAGATTACTTAAAAATAAAATCTTAAAAAGAAATTCTCTATTTTAAACTTGAATATGCTACTAAACATTTTATTTTCACTTTAGAAAACTTCCTCAACAATACGCTGACATGCTATAAAAGAGAATGTTATGCTTAATTTGAAAGACAGAAGTACCTAGCACCTCCTCCCACCCTGAGAAAATAAAATCTTAAAAAAATGTACTGTACTGTACGTACTTAGAAACCATCAACTATCTAGATATCTTTTTTTTTTTTTTTTTTTAACTATCTAGACATTTTACCATACTGGCTGGGCCCCTTCTTACAAACACACTACTTGTTTGTACTAAAATAAGCTCAATACTAAGAGAAAAATTAGGTAGGCAGATGAAGAGTACAGGCCATTAAAGAAAATAAAAGTGGCAGTTCATCATAACATAGCACAGTGTGTAGTCTTACTACCACTGAACCTTTTTGAGCGTTTCCTTACCATTTAACAAAAACAGTTGAAGCACCACTGCCCTGTATCATTAGATTTAGAATCAAATCTAACATAAAAGGCAACCTTTATCTCTCCTGGCTTTTGCAAATAGCAAAGGATAAAAATCATAGGGTTTCAGAGCAGAGAGAAATGTTAGTAACAATCAATCTAATCCCTTCACTGTACAAACAAAGAAATTATGTGCAAGGCTGCATGATTTATTCCAGAACACTCTGTGAGTGATGGCACAGCTTAAATTCAGACCCATTTTCTGATTCTTAGTCCATATGAGTGCTCTTCACACTGGCCACCTCCCCATCAGAAATGCTTAAATTTTCCAACAATATTACAAAGGCACTTTTTGAAAAGTGATCAATGTCTATCTTTTTAAGTATACTGATTAATGGTAATTATTCTCCAAAGATGAACTTCATAATAAATGTTCATACATTCATTCATTCGTTCATTCAGGCACTCACATAATTTTAAGAGAATAAGTAAGGCCCTGTACTTTGCTCCACGGGACCAGAAATTACGCATGAATCTGACCTTGGAAAGCTTTAGTCTGGCAGACTGAAGAGCTGGAACAGACATAATTAACTCTATAATTAGAATAATAGCTACAAAAAGTTTGTACTTTTTGACAAAAGGGTACAAATATATGCATATTTCAACATAAAAGAAAAAATGTAGTTGTCCTGTGATTTTAAGGGTTTCTTATTTATGTAGAATAACTAAGGAATTAGATATTTATGAAATGAAGTTTATTGTAAAGGAAACAGACTAAACGCTTAAATTCTATAGCATAATCTGAGGTCTTGGATACTGCCTTTAAAGTTTCTTCCATGTGTAAGACACTATGATCATTTGTCATTCTCTCTTGTCTCCCTATGTAAAAAACTCGATTTATAATTCAACTAAGTTTAGCAAATATTTTAACGTTTTTATATTACAGGGGGGTCATGAAAAACTGCCCAAATGAGAACAGACCACGTGCCAGCAAATAAATCAAACATCTCCAACCAGATGTTCCTGAGTTCACTGGCGGAAAACAGAACAGAGTAAAAATGACAGCAACAACACTTGTGTCAGTAGAAGACGTGAATTTAAGTTACGGCAATCTAGTGTGACTTTCCTACCGTTATAAAATCAAAATCAATTTTCTATACAATGTAAGATCATTTTAAACCATCACATTAATATGCTCTCTCAGCACTTACAATACCAAGGAAACAATATACCAAGCTCCTCTGGGCCTCACAGCCTTCGCAATTTCTGTTCCTTCAGCCTCGGATGCTTCTGCTCAGGTGGCTACTTCCCACTATTCCAGGCTCTGATTGTCATCTCCTCAAAGAGGCCTTTCCTGACCGGTCAACCTAAAAAACATGCCCCTCCCCCCAAGTTACTACCATGTCACCCTATTTTCATGTCTTTATGTTCTTTTGATAATTTTAAAACTCATTTACTTGGCCCAGTAGAAGGCAAGCTTCCTGAGCACTGGAACCTCACTAATCTTGTTTACTACAGCAACCGTAGTGCAGAAGAGAACCTGACAGGTGCTCAAAAATATTTGTTAAATAAATGAATGGTGCCTAGAAAGTCTAATCAAGGATAACAACGTAAGTCCACAAAACTCCTTAAAAGAAACTACTTCAAAAATACATAAAAATTTGTGCTGAGAGAACTCATCTATTGATTTGGGCCCTCCTAACAAAATCCTACTGTAACTACTACTGATAGCATATCTGAATTTCAACAGTTAACAAAAATTCTGTCTAGCAAATACTTTTTTAAAGTCACAACCTAACAGAGAAAGAGTAGTTTCTGGTTGTGATGTCTTTGGCCAGTTGAAGAGTATCAAGTTCTATTTTATTTATTATGTGTAATGTTTCCCCTAGATTAGCATGGGTTCTCAGAAACAATAAATTTAGAACTGTCTTCTAAATAATGGATATGAAATCTGAGAACATTTTGAGTAGAAATTCCAGATTCAAATATAAATCAAGAGTGACATTTAGGATCTTGGTAAACAGGGGGTAAAGTCAGTTGATACCTAAATTAAAATATGCTCTGCAACCAATCAATAGATAGAAATCTTTCAAGAAATTCAGCCATCCCAAATCATATCCAAGAGACTAAATGTGCCTCCTAACTTTGTAAAATAAGACGAATCATGCTGAGAGTCCTGTAGGAATTCCAGCTTCTCTTGAAAAACTCTGAATTAAGAAGTCAATTTCTCTCTTTGCCATAGAGGAAAAAGGAAAATCGATGGACCAATTACCTGTCAATCAAGCATTTACTATGTACCAAGGTCTTAAAATGGGTGTGTAGAGTTTACAGATTTACCTAAGTTATCAGTATCTTTGCTTACCATTCCCTCTTGAATCTTGGTCTTTCCATCTGAATTCAATTTCCCTCTTTAAGTACATCACTTAAAAGTTCCTTTAGTGAAGGTATGATGGGAGTGAATTCAGTTTTTATTTGTTCAAAAACGTCAATTCATCTTTATTCTCGAATAAAAGTTTAGCTGGGTAAAAATTTTAAGGTTGATAGTTATTTTCTCTCAGCATTTTATAATTTCATTGTCTTCAGGGTTCCATTGCTGCTATTGAGTACTGTGAAATATGGCTCTTTTATGAGCAATGATCTATTCTTCCTGTCCCCTATTAAAGATACTCTCTTTATATTTGATTTCTGCAGTTTCACTGTAATATATCTAGGGACAGAATTTTTATCTATCCTGCTTAGGGTATCATTGTGCTTCTTAAAGCTGAGAATTCATGCCTTTCATCAATTCTAGAGAATTTTCAGCCAGTATGTAGTATTTGAATTGGTAATAGCTGAGAACTACTTCTGTTCTCTCTGAACTCCAAAATTAGATTCATTTTAAACCTTCTCATCCCATCTCCCAGATCTCTTACCTTCCCACTCCTGTCTTTCATCGGTAACTGCTAGTACTACATCTGGTTAATCCCTTGAGTCCTATCATTAATTCACTCTTCAGAAAGTTTGTACTCCATTATTAACTTGTCCACTGAGTTTCTAAATTTCAATGATTATCTTTTTTCTTTCTAGAAATTGTTTCTTTGCCAAATCTGCTTTGTCATTTTTACTTTTTTTCTTGCCCATGTTTTCAATCCCCTCTTTAATTATTAAAACATTTGTCAGTTAATTTGAATGATAATAAATCTGATTAATTCCAATAATCTGAGGTCCTTGGAGATGGGGAGAGTCTACCTCTATTGTTGGTTGTTTTGTTGCAACTCTGATGTTGGGCTTGTTCCTTCCTAGGTTCTATAATTTGGGGATACAGTCTCTGGAGGAGGAGTATAAGAAGCCTGGGTTGAAAGTACGTTCCTTCAAAAAGACATATATTTGTCTCTACCCCAAGATCACTTTTATTTCTTATTCCTGAGTTTCCCAGACCACACTGGTGGCACAAATTCAAACTGGGAATCTGTATTTTAAAAAGAGCCCTGGGGGGGCGCCTGGGTGGCACAGAGGTTAAGCGTCTGCCTTTGGCTCAGGGCGTGATCCCGGCGTTCTGGGATCGAGCCCCACATCAGGCTCCTCTGCTAGGAGCCTGCTTCTTCCTCTCCCACTCCCCCTGCTTGTGTTCCCTCTCTCGCTGGCTGTCTCTATCTCTGTCGAATAAATAAATAAAATATTTAAAAAAATAATAATAAAATAAAAAGAGCCCTGGTATGAATTCTCAGGAGGACATCTCCCTAGATCTAAAGTTAAAGACTTCATCGTTATACTTTGCCAGTGGGTGGACTTTTTCCTAGCCTATCCTTTTGCTATAGGTATAGGTATTCAAGAGTTACAACTTCATGAAGGGATCTCTGCTCCATTTCACCACCCTGAAAAGTCTAGTCTTCAGGCATTAAAACAGAAGGCTCTGGAACGTGGCTTAGGCATCTACTAGATGATCATACTCTCTCTCCACTGGCCCCGGGGAGATCCCCTATATCCTTAATCTTGCAAGAAAACATTAAAGGGATATATCACAGGCATTTGTAGGAATTTTGCAGAATACTTCAGAATAATCAATTTACTATAGTGCCAGAAGTCTCTCAGAGTTTTAATTGTTTAAAACATGCAATTTCAATCTTTACAAGCGAGCTATGAGTTTTGTCTGCTCCTCTGTGTTCCCACAGCCCAGAGCACCCTCTGTCATAGCTCTTCCTTTACCCCACCTCGTCACACGGTTGACCATCTCCTCCCTGCCCTGATTTCAGCAGACATTCCGAGTGTTCAGGAACACATGAACAATGACACTAGCTCAGCAGTTTCTGCTTTGGCTACAAGAAAATAAGAATTAGCAGAGTGTTTCTTAAGCTTCACGATAACTTTGGAGATAAGGACCAAGGGCAGTGACATGCTTTCTGCAGTTTTTTGAGAAGGAAGGACTACAAAGGTTTTGATGAATGCTCTAAACAGGACAGCAGAAATGGAAACTTCCTGGTTGATTCTGGGCCATGTATGACAGTAAGCTAGAAAAGAGATGATGGTGTCTTAAGCTGAGATGGTAGCAAAAAGGACAGACTCTATATGTGTTTTAGAGGTAAAGCTGACAGGTGTCTGATCTGATCTGAGGGATGAGAAAGGTATTGATTCTATAAGGCTACACAGAATGAACTAGAATAGAGAGATGAAAGTTAACAAAAAGGGAACATATTTCAAGGTAATATTAAGGAAGAACTATTTAAAAATCAGAACACTTATTTAAAAACGAATCAATCTGAGTATATCCCTTCCAGTTAAAATGTTCTCTGGATTGCATCTGATGGGTGTGAGGAGATCAAACTGGAGCAATGCATCGAGGAGTCTACTATCTGGCCATAATCTTTTCCAACCTTTCATTTCACTATCCTTTCACCTTCCCCTAATATCCTATTGAAGGGAATTACTCAGATTCTGATTTTCTGTGGCTGCCCTCTATCCTTTCCTTTGTTCCACCCATTCCTGTAGTCAGAAACCCGTCTACATATGTGCATTCGACCCATCTTTCGAGAGCTAGCTCCACGGCCAGGTCTTCAGTGAAGCCTGCCCTGAACAATCTCCTTGAGAAGAATGTCTGTGCCTTCTTCAAATCTGCAGCTTCCTCAAAATCGACCAACAGTGTCCTGCCTGAAGAAGAAACTTAGCAGCTGAGAAATTAACACTTGCTAAGGGTACTAGAAAAGGAATTAGTTCTTATAAGGGAGGCTGGGCTTGAACTCCGATAGCCCCTCTAATTCTAAGGTTTTGTGATTTCTATAAAACCGCTCGTGAAATAGTCTTCAGATATGCCTGAAGCACTATTTGTTTTTCTTTAATTTGGTAAATATTTATTATCCACTGTTCATGTACCAGATCCTGTGCTAGGTAGGTTTACAGGAGATCCCATTTAATCCTAATAAAACTCTACGAAGCCTTACTCTCTTCTTCCTTTTACAGATGAGGAGATCTACGCAGATGTCCTAATACAGATGTTATCCAAAAGTGCCAGAGTCAAGGCACAAGCCTGGATCTTTCAATTTCAAGCTTACTGCTCTTATACTAACATCACAGCTGACAACTGATTTAGAGTATCATTTAATTTCCACATCTAAATAAATAAGAAAAAATACATTGAAAATGTCATAGACAGGAATGAACCCAGTATAGATAGCAAAGAGCCACAAGTTATTCTTTTATACTTGCAACGGAATTTGTGTTTCAGCAAAGCAAAACAATTCATCTAGTCAGCAGCAGGTTCAATTCAACAAGTATTTATTACGAAAGGCATTAACAGAATTCTAAAAGAAAAAGTCTAAGAAAAATATTAAAGCAGAGTCTACCACTGTAAAGTATTAAAGCTCATGGTAGCATGGAGGAAAACTGTGTGGCTTAACAATAAAGATTAAACATCAAGTTTAAACATCAAGTTATTCCCCATTTTTTGTTAAAAAAAAAATCCCTTTTAAGAGAAAATGTAACCTAATATTGACATAAAGTCTTTTCTACAAAGCAGTGTTCTAGAGCAGGGTTTTTCCTCCGAATCAGAATACGGAGGCAAGAACTACATATATTAAAATGCACTGATCTTAGTTCCACCGAACAAACAAGATCCCTGAAGTCAGAGCAGGAGGAGAAGCAGTACGGTCTACCAGAGCGCGAGAAGTGTGCGAGCCAAAGCACTGGGCTTCCACCTCTCACCATACTACTAACTACCTCGGTGATCTGAAGCAACGGACCAATCTGTGAAATACATTTTGGTACTTTCAGATTAGAAATATGCAAATGGTTGCCAATTAACTTAAAAAAATCAATTAAGCTTAAAATCAATATCTATTGTAATTGGACACTAGCTTTAAGACATACACTATTTAGAGCAAATAGAAAGTTGAATCATTAAGGAAATAAAAAGGACAAGAAATTGTTTCAATGCCATAAACAGAAAATAAGATAGAGGGTAAACTGTTTTGGCCAAAGTCCCTAAGAATGGTGAGAATAAACATCGAAGAGTCTGGTTTAAATTTCCTATTACTCAGCCTGCTCTATTTCTACAAATGTACACAAGCAAAGTATATGAAGCCAGGTACGCTCAGAGTCAGTATTTACTATCTGTCCACTAGCACGGATGCTCGGGAATGCCTCACAGAAAACACAGACTACCTGTCACTTTTCACCCTCACAACTCACAGGGCTAGAGATTCTTGTCTTCCACCACATGTTGACACCTGGGCCTCCAAACAGCACTCCTGCACCCAACTCTTCAAACTCAAGAGAAAAATGCAGGACCTGAAAATGTCCCTACACACAAAGAACAGACCGTCTAATCCCATGTTACCAAATGAGAAAGCAACTATTTTGGACTCTCCAGACTTTCCTTTTTTGGGGGAGGGGAGGCAGGGGCAGAGGGTGAGAGAGAGAGAATCTTAAGCAGGTTCCAAGCCCAGCGCAGAGTCCAACGCGGGGCTCAATCTCACCACCCTGAGATCATGACCTGAGCCGAAATCAGTAGTTGTACACTTAACCAACTGAGCCACCCAGGTGCCCCTCTCTATTGACTTTCATATTTTCACAGTATTACTGCCATTTCTTCTCACAAATACCCACAATTCTGATCTTTATAACCTACTCACATATCTATCTATCCAACCATCCCATGTAAGCATCACTATTTCTGGCATGCAGCTCAGACATCAGCAAATGTTTTCTGTGAATAAATATATCAGAGGGTAGTAAATATTTTAGGCTTTGTGGGCCCATGATCTGTTTATATACTTTTACCTGTTTTTTTTTTTCTTTTTCTTTAAATAGCCCTTTTAAAACGTAAAAACCATTCTTATACCTCAAGGGCCTTATAAAAATAGGCCAGTTTGGACTTCGCCAACTATCCCTGACTTAGTGGATGCCCAATAAGTGTTTTTTAATAAAATTTAAGTTGAGTACAATTTAGTCCTTTCTCTCAAAAAAGCTCACAATGCAGCGGAAAAGGGAACATGTAAACTAGTGATTCAACCAGTAAAATCTGCTACAAATGAGGTATGCATAAGATGACAGACACATTAGGGGCGCCTGGGTGGCACAGCGGTTAAGCGTCTGCCTTCGGCTCAGGGCGTGATCCCGGCGTTCTGGGATCGAGCCCCACATCAGGCTCCTCCGCTATGAGCCTGCTTCTTCCTCTCACACTCCCCCTGCTTGTGTTCCCTCTCTCGCTGGCTGTCTCTACCTCTGTCGAATAAATAAATAAAATCTTTAAAAAAAAAAAAAAAAAAAAGATGACAGACACATTAGTGCTCAGTGTGCCAGGCACATTATTCCACGTGTTTGACATGAACTAATTTACTCTCACAAGAACAAGCCTATAAGGTAACTTCTATTATCACTCCCATTGTACACGAGAAAGCTGAACGATACAGATATTTAGTAAATTGCCCAAGAAGACCTACTCAGCAAAGAGCAGGGCTGTTTTGAACCTGGACAGTCGGCCTCTGGAGCAAACCCTGCATTCAGTTCCTCCGCTAGGATGCTACAGGGACAGAGAAGAGACGCAGCATCTGAACCTGAGAACAAAGCCGGAGCAGGCTTCCTTAAGAAGTAGAACAAGTGAAACAAAAAGTACTGGGGTAGAGAAGTACAGAAAAAGCAGAACGTTTTCGACTACACTCCAACTAAAATTTAAGGGAAAAAGAAAATGTCAAACACAGGAAGGGAAAGAGGTGTGACAGGCACAACAGGTCCAAGAAATGGCAAATCTGTGAGACGGTCAGAGTGAAGGGTGAGGAGGTGCCAGGAGGTGAGGGTAGAAGGGTGAGCAAGGACAATATCAAGTTCCTCGAACTCAACTTTCAGCTCAACTTAAAGTTTACATTTTGTCCTTAAAGCTGTGTGGGTTTTGAGCAAGATTAATATAACAATAATTTTAAAAGCCCATTTTTTGATAGTTTACTTGGTAGCTGTATGAATCCAGGTTATAGGGGCTAAATCTGAAAACTGAACCAACACATGAACCCAAGGCAAGAGTGGAAGCTAGAACTAAGGTAGCAGCCAAGAGATTGGGTAAGAAACAGGTATGAACAGTAGCAAGAAGGAAGGTTTGGTACTATTCTAATAGTTAAGAAGTAAAGGAGATGAGATGGCCAGTTTCAAGCTGGCGCCCTGACTAGTGGTAGGTCTGGTGGTGCTACAGAGGAAAACGAGCAAAGGAAGGGAAAATGTGGGAGTGAAGGGGAAAAAAAGGAGTTTGAATACGTTTAAGTCGATGTGCCTATGGCAGAGGTTTAGTGAACAGCTGAATTTACAGGTCTGGAATAAACAACAGCCCTATGTTTACTGCATCATTATTTACAATAGCCAAATTATGGAAGCAGCCCAAGTGTCCATCCATAGATGAATGGATACAGATGTGATACACATACATGCAGAGGAATATTACTCAGCCATAAAAAAGAATGAAATCTTGCCGTTCTCGACAACACGGATGGATCTAGAGGGTATAATGCTAAATGAAATAAGGCAGTGAGAGAAAGACAAATACTATATAATTTCACTCACATGTGGAATAAGAAATAAAACAAATTAAAAAAGAAGAAAAGACAAACAATATGCAACTGGTGAATTACTGAACTCTACATCTGAAACTAGTGATGTACTGTATGTTGGCTAACTTAAAAAAAAAAAGACAAAAACAAAAACAAAAAAAAAACCCAGACTCTTAAATATAGACAGCAAACTGGTGGCTACCAGAGGGGATGGGGGGGGGGGAGGCGGTTAACAGGTGAAGGGGATTAAGAATAGTACACTTTTGTGATAAGCACTGAATAATGTATAAAATTGTTCAATTACTATATTGTACACCTGAAACTAAGATAACACTGTACATTAACTATACTGTAATTAAAAAAAAAAAAGTATGCAGAACACTTAGCCAGGCATCTGGCATTATAGAAATTTTGTAACATTAGTTACTAGCTGTTAAAAAATAAACAAAAAACAAACCAAAAAGTTGAAATCAAAGGAGAAGACAGAGCAGGATAATAAACTTGAGAGTTAAATTGCAGATAGTATTTGTGGCCAGGAATGTACCCAGGGAAGGAGAGTAGGAAGGAGAGAGAAAAGGTTTGATTGTGAGCCCTGGGCATTCGAACATTTAGAGGTCAGGAAGATTAAGGAAGATCCAAGCAATGAAAACAATTTGAACCTACGAACTGGCATTTTTGAGCGTGGTTTATGAGTCCTATCTAAAGACATGTACTGATAAACGGGGTTCTGAACCTGTCAGGCTGGAGACTAAACCTTGAACTTTGGCATATAAACTATGCTAACAAAACCCGTCTTGTGAGGCCTCTTCCAGGGATCCCCCACCACTGTGGCCAATCTGTTTCCATTTGAGTTTCTGCCCTTGACTCACTGAATCCCTGTATCAACTCTGGATGTAACTATTATTACACTCATTTTATAGGTGAAAAAAACCGGGCCGGGGGGGGGGGGGTGTGCTCAGAAAAGCAAGATAATTTTCTTGATGTCACATGGGAAATTAATGGAAAACCTGGGATTAGATCCCTGATATACTTAATCTAAATTTATTGTTATTTTCTTCCATTGGGAATAAAGCGATCTATTGAAAAAAAAAAGGTAACATTGACAGTAGGTGGTCAGTTTAAGGAGGTGTTTGTATGCATCATGGTGAATTAGATTAACCTGAGCCACATCTGTGTTCATATTTGGTTTACGGACGAAGGGGAGAAGACAAGATTATAAATGCAGGTTTCTATTACCAGGTGGCCTTTATTACACTTTGTGCTAGACCAAATTGTTTCTTAACCTCAGCACTACTGACATTATGGGAAATCTTTGCTATGGGAAACTCGTGTGCATGGTGGGATGTTTAGCTGCACCCCATGCCTCTAAGCACTAGATGCCAGGGGCGCCCTTCTCCCCCAGCTCGGGGCAATGCAATAAAACAAGTCTCCAGACAGTCCAGCGTCTCCTGAGAGACAAACGTGGGCACGTTTGAGAACACTAATCTAGACCCATCCAAACTGATTGAACATCCTCTCTTCTGTGCTTCCCTTTCCAGCTCTGAACTCTCCTCTTAAACTAATCCTGACTCCTGGAATGCTCTTCCACATTCAGGAGGCCAATCTTTTGTTATTCAAACAACCCTTAAACCCCCTTTTAATAAATCTCAAGCACCATAATTACATCCCAGGATTCTAAAAACATGAATATTTACATTCTACTGGAAGGCATTCTCCACTGGATCTGATCTTTAGCTTGCCAGTAAATTTGTTTAAGGAAATGCTGATTAATTGTGGGGGTGCTCTTTACTTTTCATTTGTCCAATATCTAGTTCTCCAAATCCTTAAGAAGTTCTAGTGTTCTTCAGATTAATAGCTACCATTTACTGAGCCCTTACTGCGGTTCAGTAACAGTTCTCAACACTTTGCATACATTATCCTCAGAACAGCCCAGTTTATAGATGAAGCAGCCAAGACACACAGAGGTAGGGAGCCCAAGGCTCAAATGCAGATAGTCTGGCTCTAGAACCCCATTTCTCAAACCCTACTCTACCCTTCGTCCCAAATGTTGATAAAAACCAAAACAAAAAACAAAACTCTGCATCTCTTTATTCCACCTATCCAAGATTTTATAACCTGTGATCATATACAATCTCGAGGTTTTATTTGTGTTGTGTTTCTTTGTTCTTTTCCCATAACAGAAGAAAAACAATTAGCGAGACACAGTTCGCACAGACCAGTAGTATCCTGTTTGACAAAGGCGACAAAGAACATTTCTGTGAGCCCAGCACGAGGCCTAGAACACAGTTGTTCCTCAATAAATAACTGCTTGAATGATGTCTAAACATACAAAATTTTTATAATAATCCAGATCGAAGTGTTGCAATTATTTTGTCTTTCTGGTCCTTAATCATCCCTCTTCTGGAACTTCTTTCTCTGCTGAAGCAATGTGTCCAAATCTATGTATAACATACAGAGATCATTCTGGTGTGTAAGAGTAGAAACATGTTTTCTGTGTTTCCAATAACCTTTCTTTTGGAATCCAGAGCTAGTCTTTTGGTCACAGTACATCAATCTGCTATTTGCAGTAATAATAAACAATAACTTTTCAATTCTCTCCCCGAGCAATAGCTTGAGAACCATAATCCTACACGTGTAACTAGAATTATTTTCCCCAAACACATTATTTTAAACTTGCGCACCATAGCTCTTTTGCCACTATTCCTTATTCAGACAATCACAGTCTTAGGCATTTCGCTACTGGGAGAGTATTCCCAAATATTTTATTTACATTTTAAGTAAGACTGGCCTATAAATGGACCTCTGGAGAACTGTATAACTTACATTTCTTCATCTAAACCAGACCCAAACGAAAACTAAACACTCCACCCTCCTCCTATGGGGATGCAATCTTAAGGCATTTAAGGCACTTAGCTTGGTGGGATGGGGGCAGAGGGACACTATTTATATGAATGCCTTTGATAATATGATTTGCATTAGTGTTACCTGGCACTTTAAAAGCACTTAATAGACGTGAGTCCCAAGAGTTTCTACTTTATTACTATAACACTTAGCATACCAGCAAGCACATATGGACACTTAATAAATGCCTTTAGCATGAGGACTGCTTGATATCTAAGAAGCTGGTAATTTAGCACAATTAATTTCAGGGAACGGGCTAGAATAAAGATCGTCCTTTTTATGCTTAGCTGGGGCTGAAAAATAAAGGTTAAGACTGAAAAGAACATGCAAAGGAAACCATCTCAATGAAAAGGGAAGGAAAGTCAAACGCTAACAAAAGCCTAAATTAAAATAATTTCAAAGAAAAGCAAAATTGGCTTGTAACACACTTTGGTACTCCCCTTAAAAAAAAAAAAAAAAAAAGAAAGGGTCATGCAAAGACCTAACGTCAACTATCTTCGTAAAGGTGACTATCATAGTACTATGCATACTGTGGAGGCCAAGGGCAGGCTGCCCGAGCTGGTGTACTTTGGCATAAACATTATTTTGAGTTAAAAGCAATCCAAACCCAGCATATTCAGGAAAAGCTCTATACCTGCCCCTCAACTGTCTGTTTTACCAGCATGAAGGCTATTGACAAAGATTCCTCTTTGCAATCTGAGCAATAGGGCAACACCTTTGTGTTCTAAACATCTCCTCGCCTTCCTATTAACGCATTTTCTCCTTTTTGTGCCCTCAGGCCCTACTCCTCTCCCTAGCTCAAATAAGCCTCGTTGTCTTTGGAATTTCACATCCATGCGCATTTCCCATATACACGCTATTAAATTTTATTTTCTCCTATTAATCTGTCTCATGTCAACTTGATTCTTAGTCCAGCTACAAGGACCTTGAAGGGCAGAAGAAATTCTTCCTCCCCAACAATACCTTTAAGTGCTTTTGGCTGATACCAGCACAGAATAAATGACTGCAGAAATTGTTTTGTTGAGAACCTAACAACATGTTCACTAATGGGAAGTGTTCAGGGTTATTTTTCCACATTCTCCGAATGAACTGACCAGCTATAAAATCTCAAAAACAAAACAAACAAAAATCAAGCTCAAATGTCAAACATCTTTGCTACCTATCATGTCCACTTTCATTTTCACAAGACCAACAGAGGAAGTTTTACTTCTTACATCACAAATTTGTACTATATATTTAAATACAAATCATTTTACCAAGTCAGAATTCTTAGCCTATGTTTCCAATCACAATTCCAACTAATTACCACCTTTTCCTCACTCAACACAAGTGAAGGGGTTCAGAATGAGCCTCCCCAAAATGTATCACTTTGACATGTGGATTATCTTGAACTGAAGATGATCAAGGCCCTACAAGAAAAAGAAATGGTTCAGGAGAAAAATTAATTAAAAAGGAAATGAAGCTATTAAATAATGAGACTAGATTTCTTGTGTGGTTTAATCAGTCCTGTTTCTTTATCACAGACATATCAAGGGAAGTTATTAAACAGTAAAATGAAACTCCTAATAATCTGCAGGGGAACAAAAACACAAACAACCAAGACAATCACTGCAAGAATAACAAAATACAATAAAAATTAAACCCTCCCTCTATACTCCTTACAAAAATACTGTAATTCCTCTGTTAGGCTAATTGATAATGCTCCTTACCGCTACAGACCTTACTTCCCTGCTGTGATATGTACAGGTACTTCCAAAAGAAAAAAAATAGAAAGAAAGAAAGAAAACACTATTGGTCTCATCACAGTGCTTCCAACCATCTATAATTATTACATTCATTTGACTAAAGTTAATTTAACCCTGGAATTCAGCAGCAGCAAATCTAAGGGCTAAAAACAGCATGTTCCATATGAGTATCTTCAAAAAGACAAGAAAAAAGGCTGAAAACAAAAAAGGACTGCAAAGGAAAGTGGGAGGAGTGCCAGTATTCTTAGATGGAGATGTTGGCATTAATGAAAAGTGACAAGATTTTCTTACAAAAACTGGATTTGTTAAAAAAAAAAGTGACTTTACCAAAATTCTGGGTTTATACACACAACTGAACTTATTAACAAATAAGAACAAAACTATTTGAACTCCACGATCTTTTTGATGGCACAGTTGAGTCTATAGAGAGGTAATCCTAATTACCATATGTATTAACTATGTTAAAACTCAGGGTAGTGAGTAAATATTAAAGTTTTCTAAGGCAGAGTATAGCACCAAATACATATGGCAAACTCTTGAAAAAGCAAGGCCAATAAAATAACATGAATAGGTAACTTACTTAAAATCAAATCTGCCTCTTCAATATTGCCACATTTCCTACACAAATTTACCAGAAAAGGTATTATTTCAGGCAATACTCAGAGCTAGAAGGACAAGGAAAAAAATTAGGGAAAGGAATTATCTAAAATAATCAAACTGGGGAGCCTGGGTGGCTCAGTCTGTTAAGCGTCTGCCTTCAGCTCAGGTCATGAACCTGGGGTCCTGGGATCAAGCCCCATGCTGAGCCCCATGTCAGGCTCCCTGCTCAGTGGGGAGCCTGCTTCTCCCTGTCCCTCTGCAGCTCCCCCTGCTTGTGCTCTCTATCAAATAAATAAAATCTAAAAAAAAAAAAAAAAAAAAAAAAAAAAAAAAAAAAAATCAAACTGAGACTATTATTAGTTCTACAGCCATATGGATTTTTGACAGCTTCATTCTCTATCCAGGTACATTATTATAAAATTCCTTAAACTTTACCTAAAAGAGGCTGGGGGGATGACTAGGAGACAGAAGCAATGGATTAACTGCAAAACATTACCTGCTAGAGATTACAGCTCTAAAAAAAGAGGAAAAAGATGTGCAATAACATATACAAAGTATTTTTAAAAATCCTGCATAGAGTAATAAACGTGAACCAAAAGAAGTAAAAAAGAAAGTATCAACCTTACCATTGTTTAGATATGATTAGGAAAAGAAAACCTAGTTGGGGGGAAAGTCACGTAATTTGCAGCTGGTGGTCATTCAGAATAAATCAGGAGTTTGATTTACAATTATTACCTTTGTTTTGTTTTTTTATAGAGATTAGTCATAAACAATGTCCTCATGGTCCAGGCTCAATTACTTAAGACAAGAAATACAAGAAAATTAAATAACTTCTTTTTAACTATGACTTTTATAATTTTGTTAAACCCAGTAATTTACTTCACTGTGAATTTCAAAATCCCTAATTTTATTTTACTAAGCATGTGAAAGCTGATAGGAAGGAGGAAGGCAGAATAATCAGACAAAATGCACTACAAGTTCAAATTCTTGTCTGCACTACTCCCTCTACCCAGGCAAATCAGTAGATCATAATACAGGTCATCCTAGCTTTTCCTATAGAAGCCCAGGAGAGCTCCCACTTACTTCCCAACAAGGGCCACCCTCCTAGCAGGTATAACAGGGGGAAGCACAGAAGCTACCGGTCCAGAGGACAAGAGAAAGGAAAATCAATGCTTTATTTTTAATTTTATTATTTTTAAAAGTTAATTTAATTTTATTTCAAGTAAACTCTACCCCCAACACTGGACTTGAACTCAGGGCCCTGAGTTCAAGAGTCGCCAGCTCTACAGACTGAGCCCGCCAGGCACCCTGAAAAATCAACTGTTTTAATGAACAAGTCTACAGTGCAATTCTTTAAATGCATTTTAAAATGCCCAATTTACAAATTTTGGAAGGCCTAATGCTTTCAAGAAAGATTCACTGCCCATTTCAAAAAACGTAGCTGGCTCGAATGGGGCAACATTTGTGTATGGAATCTACAATCTCAAACTTTCACAAACTGCAGTGTGAAAAACAACAGGCCCAAAATGGCATCAGTTAGGCCAAGTCACCAAGTCGAGGCTCAAAACCTAATCTGATTGCAGTTTCAACCTCCCCCAGAAATGTACTCATACAGTCGGGAATTTTCTGATCAGCGCTGCTGAGGTAATCTCCAAGGGTCCTCTCTCCATCCCCCAAAGGAAAATGATGTAGTCTACGTGATAAGACAACCTGCTCTTTCCCCTAAGGAAAAGTGACCTTGCCTGGAACAATTCTTTTGTTAATAATTTTCTTGCCCCATCCTCCTTCCCATAAAAACCTTCCATTTTTGTACAACTCCTGAGAGTTCCCCTCTACTTGCTACATGGGATGCTATCTGATTCATGAATCCTTTAATAGAGCTAATTAGATCTTCAAATGTCCTTGGCTGATTTTTATTTTGTAACAGCAGTAAATAGCTCTCCTGGTGTTCAAACAATGGAATTTCCCATGCTCCAAAGAAGAGAGAGCAACAAACTCTCAGCAGCCTTCAGAAGTTTAGACTGAGTTCTCAATATGGCTTCATCTTCTGAAATCTTAATGAGTACAGAATATACTTAACGAACCTGAGTAAGAACACCACCCCCCCAAATAAAGAGTGTTATCAAGCCCCCCACCCACCGGCCAAGCGTTGTGTTTACTATTCTGGCATTCTGCAGACTTAATGAAACAACTCACTAAAAAAAACATTGATTCTTGATGAATATATACAAGAACGTAGAAAACAAACACAAATGGCAAACATACCTGACCTTAGCAAAAAGTCTACACTGCTCACTCTAACATTCTGCAGGCAATCCTTTATTATAGCGAACCTGTTCTGGAAAGGGCCAGGAAGCAAACACTTGAGTCTTTATCCCAGTCTCTTCGCAATTCCTCACCCGTGTCATTGTGGCCCAAGTGGCGCAGACACACATACTACACAGATGCTGCTAAACGTATGGGTGTGGTTGTGTCCCAGGGAAACTTTATTTATGGATCTAGAAATGTCCATTTCATATAATTCTCATGGGTCATAAAATATTATGGTTTTTATTTTTTTCCACTTAAAAATGTAAAAAAAAAATGTAAAACTCATTCTTAGCCAGAGGACCATTTTTTGCCATCCCTGTGTTATTATCAATATTTGCAGAAATAAAAATTGACAAATGTCTATAATAGTTCTTTAATTTCTTTTCTCAGTTCCCAGTTCCAAGCCTTCCACAGTAACTTTCTAAAGTTCTATTTCATCAGCTGTCTTCCCTCCTTGGACATTCCTTTCCCCAGGGTACAGCTTGCCGGTCCCTTGGACGTTTTTAAATCAAAATCTACCCAGGTCACGGGGGGAAAAAAAAAGAAGTCACTCATCACAGTTTTTTATAAATCCTACTTCCTGGAACTACTGTAAAGCTCCAAATCTTTTCATGCTCTATCTTTCAATAAATATAGATTTGGCCAATCGTATTATGCCCTGTCTCTTCCAGCCATCATTTAAGTCTGGTTCTATACGTTGAGACCCCAGTGAGGTTGTGGCAGTTAGGCTGCATTCTTGGGAAGGTATTTAGTCACAAATACATTTGATGTTTAAAATCTTGCCAGTAACTGTTCAAATAGCATCTCAAGAAAAGAGATGATCTACTACTTTAAAATGTTCTGTCTCCATGTTCCTGGTTAAGTATTCTTTTCTATTTCTTAGATTATTTACTTTGTTATTTTTCTTATTACTATTATTATTGTTATAGTAACAGCATTATTAGGGCAGTGTTCCATAATATGTTAAAAACTTGCATCTCTTTAAATTTAAAGCCACAAAGTCCTAAAATGTGAAATTACTTAAATAAGTGAAACACTAGAAGTATACACCAAAGTATAATTATTTGGAATAAGTTAAAATCAGTACTAACTTGGAAAGGTACAATCGTAAACTGGAAAGTGTCAAGAAATCATCAATTTCCTAAGTGTCTCTCTCTGCGGAAAGTGGGTAAGTAAGTGTATAGTCCCCGATGCCAGGGATCTTTCAGATTAGCATAAATATTCGGGCGTTAGTGAAAAGCCATGTGCTAGGGCAGAATTGTGTTCTTGAAAGGTGATGGGCAGGAGATGGAGCATTCAATGAAGAATGAGATTTCGCTCTCCATCTCTCCCCATTCATAAGGAGCAAGTGTTTAAATGCACCTATATTAAAACGGTTCCCAGTCAATTCAGCCTAACAGTAACAGCAAAAATGCCACAGTTCAGCAATCTGTGTTGGACTGTGAAGTGATTTCTCCTGAAGACAGATGCCACCCCAAGGAACAAAAGCAGAAAAACAATCCATCCTATGACCAGAGGCAAAAGCAAGAAAAGATTAGAACTGCAAGTCTCTCTCTCTCTCCCCTCTGAGCCTCCCTGGCTGCATCTTTAGAACGTCCTGCACAGACAACAGAAATGGTAATTTCCTGCACAGTACAAAGCAAGAAGCCCTTTTGCCTTTTATTCGGCTGTCAAGTATATAAACCAAAGGATTCCTTGCAAACTACTGTACCCTCCAAAACAAGAAACCAAGGGATACAGTTCCTGAAAAGCAACGTCCAGGGTCCATTAAAGGTCACAACATTTCCTCAAGTAGTTAACACGTTTAATTATTGTTCTTTTTTTTTTTTTTTTTTAAATTTCAAGTGCACTAGCTAGGGTTTAGTATTTTAAAAGAAATCCATAGAACAAAAAAAAGGGGGGGGTTTAATTGTACTGTGTATTTTTATTTAAATGTGGGGAAAGAAATATTAAAAATTTCTTCATTAAATTTTCAAAATAAAATGGTACTACCGCTCCTACAAAGGAATTATTTCTTTAATGTTCTTTTTACTCCACTGAATGACTTCTATAACCCTAAAAAGACAAGACCCTTAGTGTATGTTGTCACAAGTTGCCCACCATTGGTTCAACATCAGATGAAACACATTGTCAGAAGTTCTAACCTTGCTCTTCACTATATTGCAAATTTTAATTTAAAAATACAAAAAAAGGAAAATACTATTCTTTCTTTCCCCATCTTCACTCTCCCTCTTCCATCTCTTTTTGACAGCCCCTAAACCCTACCACACAGCATTTACTATCCAATTTCTTTGAAAGAATAAAAATAAATCAAACCATAGTCTAAAACTCTAACCATCAGATACTTCATCTTTGCAGTGAATTAAGGCCATTCCTAAAGACTTGCTAACCTGATAATGTTTTTCTCAATGATTAACAGTAGGCAAATATCTAGCATCATACACTTCTTTGCAAAAGCAACTGACCTTTGCCAGCAACATTAAAACAACCTGACCATAAGCACGCTAAATTTCAAGTATGTAGAACATGAAACCTCGATAATTTTCTCTGAAATTTTAAGTTTCTTCTACATAGGTTATCCCTTTTGTTATTTCCTATTTAAAGCTTTTTAAAAATCATTATTTCTCAGTTTCCATCCCAATGAAAAGTACTGTTAAGACAACAAACCCACAGTGAAGCCATCTGCATGACACCAAAGAGCAAACATCCAATAAGAAGTCCGAGCAGATTAGCAAGAGTTTCTCATTATTACAAGAACTGTTCTCAGCAATTAAATTCATTCCCATTTGGGTGTTTTGTTATATAGACAAAGAAAGCAGAAACTAACTCACCAATCTATAGGGAGTATAAATCAAAGTTATTATCTTAAAAATACAGGATATTAAAAGGCACAGAGTAGAAGGATAATAGCAGTAAAATCTTTGGTTCCCTCCACCTGCCCTGGATTCTTGGGTTGCAGCTTCCCTATCAGCTAATTTTCTCGCCGTGTGGGGTTTTACTTGGTGTGCATTGCTCTCCACTTCCATTTCTCCCCCTGTAGTTTTTTAAAGGAGATAAAGCAACTGTATAAGAATGCCTGAAGACATCAAAGCCCGAAAGCTTCACTGGGTGTGTGTGGCATAGGAGGAAGAGGAGGAAAACGGGAGGTAATGAGGATCTACTGTATTTACCTTATGTGCAGGGCATGTGGACAACAATAGAAACCATGTAGGGGGCACGTTTGGCCAAAAAAGAACATGGCAGCCTAATGGGAGGCCTTTGTTCTTCAAAAGGGTCTCCTTTCCCCCTTTTGTGTTTCACCTAATTCACGGCATGTGAGCCGCTCTTGAACTTGACAGACTGAGAGAAAGAGAGGGAGAAGAGCGGGGGAGTTGAACACACAAAGAGAAGAGAAAGGGGGGACTTCAAAAGGAATTCATTTGAAAAAATTAGTTCTCTTGCCAGTTTTGATGAAGTTTTGGAACTTTAAAGGAGTTAGAGAATATCATTCAGGGTTGAAATAAATTTAATTCTCCCAGAGATTGTTTAACAAGAAATAACCTAGATAAATAAGGAACAAAACGAATTATGTCCTTAGAACCGGTTACAATTTTTTTCTCCTACACCACAGTTCTTGAAATAACAGTAATAAAATTTCAACAATTACAAGAAAGATAGCATTCTACAAGCAGAACCAGTAATTAAATAATTTTCCAGTTTAGGGGAATTTTACTTGCGTGGTAACAGTCCCAAAGAACACGGCAAAACCACCAGCACCACCTGCAGGATAAATCCAGAGAAGCATCCTACAACATTTCAAAACCTAAGACTTCTTAAAAAAAATAAAACAGTCACAGTAATCTTTGACCATTCCACCTTTTTTTTTTTTCCCCCGGAGACAGAGAGAGAACACAAGCAGGGAGAGGAAGAAGCAGGCTCCCCGCTGCGCAGGGAGCCCGACCCAGGACTCCATTCCAGGGGCCCAGGATCATGACCCAAGCTGAAGGCAGGCACCCCTGACACTTTCAGTTTAAAGTCAACAACTAAAAAAAATTTTAAAAACCAGTGAATAACTTCAGATGGAAAACAAAGCCCTAGGAACTGTTGGCCAATTTTTGGTATTCATGAATATAAATACAGGACTCAAAGATCCTTAGCTATGTTATGTATTAATATAAAAGGTTACTTAAAAGCAATAAAATAAAAGATCATGCCTTTAAAATTGATTTATTTTGGGGTGCCACGGTGGCCCAGTCAGTTGGGCACCTGACTCTTGGTTTCAGCTCAGGTTATGGTCTTGGGGTTGAGAGACAGCCCCACATAGGGCTCCGAGCTCAGCATGGAGTCTGCTTATCCTTCTCCCTCTAATCCTCCCCTCACTCTCTCTCATATAAGTAAATAAATAAAATCCTAAAAAATAGATTTATGGGACACCTGGGTGGCTCAGTCAGTTAAGCGTCCGTCTTCAGCTCAGGTCATGATCCCAGGGTCCTGGGATCGAGTCCCACATCGGGCTCCCTGCTCATCAGGGAGCCTGCTTCTCCTCTGCCTGATGTTCCCCTTGCTTGTGCATACGCTCTCGCTCTCTCTCACAAATAAATAAATAAATAAAATCTTCAAAAAAAAAAACAGAGTTATTTTTTTCTGATTGTAAAACACTACATTCATTATACAACAATCAAGTCTGAAATACTGGAAGCTATCCTACTCCCATTGTTAGATCTGGTATTTCTTCTTCCAGGTTTTTCTTCTATGTATGTCTTACATATATAATTTTGTGTTGTATGCCACACATACTAGTTTGGAATTGGTGTTTTTACACACCTCTGCCCCAATTTAATAATTTTGTATCTCCTTTCATGTCAGTCCACATATCAAAATTGTTTGGTAGTGTATAGTAGTAATCCAATGGAAGGACATACTAAGGATTAATGACCAAGGTGCTGTTACTGTATGTTTGGGCTGTTTCTATTTTTTCTACTTTAGAGGCAAAGTTTTAAGAAATAGCACTATATATGTGCTCCTTTGCTTCCTGATCTAAATGTTTCTATAAATTAATGGCCAGAAGGTAGAATTCCTAAGTGAAAGGGTACAAACATTTTAAAATTTAATAGTATGACCTAATTGCTGTCCAAAAGTTTTGCCAAGTTGTCTTCCTAATACTATGTGAGAATGTCTGTCTGTTTCCCATGACAACCATCTTTTTAGTATTTGACATTCTGATAAACACAGCTTTGGTTTTAAATCATTTTAGAACTTTCACACATAACTACTCTTCTTCAAATTGAGGATATATACATTTATTTCAATATTTACTGATGAAAATATTCTGGTAGAAGAAACATTACTTTTAAACTATCTTTAGGGGCGTCTGGGTGGCTTAGTCAGTTAAGCATCTGCCTTTGGCTCAGGTCATGATCCCAGAGTACCGGGATTGAGCCCTGTGTTGGGCTCCTGCCCTGCATCGTTGGGCTCCCTGCTCAGCAGGGAGTCTGCTTCTTCCTCTGCCCCTCACCCCACTCGTGCTCTCTCTCTCTCTCTCTCTCAAACAAATAAATAAAAATAAACTTTTTAGAACCAATTATTTCTTTATAGTCCTATCTCTATTTCATCTTACAATAAAATTACTACACAAGCTCATTACTCATCAAAGTATGTTCCGAAAAAGCACTGGGTATTTCCAAATCCACCCTTAGAAGGGAATGTGGTACCAATAAGGAGATTAGAGAATTTCCTATAGGTCTCCAAAGCAACTGTAAAAAAGATAGGATCACATAAACAAACGTATTACCTTTTCAAGGGAACTATTTTGAAGATGTCGCTTTCAACTGGATTTAAGTACACGAGCATGTGTGTCAGTGATAGTATATTTGTTTAAAAGTTAAGAACAACCATTCTAATTACACCTTGCATGGACAAGAAGTTGCATCAGCCTGTGGATGTAACAGAAGAACTGTAGGTCTGGCACTGACATAAAGTGAAGTTTTAATCCCTGAGACAGGATTTCTCCACCTTGGCCATACTGGACCAGATCATTCTGTTGGTGGAGGAGGGCTAATCTGTGCGCTCTGGGGTGTTTAGCAAGACCTGGCCTCCAATAACCAGTGCCATCAGCACCACCCTACAAGTTATGTCGACCAAAAATGTCTCCACACATTGTTAAATGCTCCCTGGAGGACAAAATCACCCCCATTTGAGAAGCACTACCCCCAGCTAACTAAAACAACTATGGCATGCTAATTTTACTTCTGTATGCATGGTCTCACACGTTCAATTTTAAAAGAATACAGGGGCGCCTGGGTGGCACAGCGGTTGAGCATCTGCCTTCGGCTCAGGGCGTGATCCCGGAGTTATGGGATCGAGCCCCACATCAGGCTCCTCCGCTATGAGCCTGCTTCTTCCTCTCCCACTCCCCCTGCTTGTGTTCCCTCTCTTGCTGGCTGTCTCTATCTCTGTTGAATAAATAAATAAAATCTTAAAAAAAAAAAAAGAATACAAATATGTTAAGCACTTGAAATATTTATCAAATTCTTATTAACCTTCACACCACATTCTGCAGTCACTGGTGAATGTGACAGCACCAGGAGACACAGACTTTAAAAAAAAGGAAAAGATTCACCTGGTTACTAACATATTACTAGCTAACAATTATGTTTCATGTGGTTTAATGGAAAGAATACTAAATTTGTTAAGTGAACTAGGAACTGTGAACTATCCTGTTGATTCTACCTCCAACATGTATCTTGACTCCATCACGTCTCTGCATCGTTCACAACCTTCATCTCAACCAACATCATCTCTCAACCAAAGAACCTTTAACTGTTCCCTCAGCTTCTACTCAGCTTTTACTCTAGACTTCCAATCCATTCTCCATTCATTCATTCATTCATTCATTCAACTAATATTTACTGAATGTCTGCCATATGTCAGGCACTCTGTGCACTGAGAATACATTGGTGCACGAAATTTTCTTACAAAATCCTTTACCTAGAAACTTAAATTCTAATGTAAAATATGTGAGAGGCCAGTAAGTGTTTTGAAGAAAGAGAAGGTAGGGAAGGATGGGCGGGGGTGGGGTCTGGTGTTACATATAGTGGCCAGGGATAGAGTCACCAGTTGTATGAAGCCCAGAAGGAGGTTAGGAAGTGAACCATGTGGATATGGGGGAAAGCATCCTAGGCAAACAGAAGAGCAAGTACAAAGGCCCTGAGGTGGGAGGATGTCTCTGCCCTTTACTCTGCATAAAATGGGAAACCACTAGAAGATTTGGAGTAGAGGAGAATCGTGCTCCAATATTTTAAAGGAAAACACTGGCGACTATGTCAAGAGTAGGCTGTAGGACTACAAGGGTGGAAGCAGAGACCAGTTAATTTATATGCGATTTAGACCAGAGTGGGGTAGTGAAGATAAGAAATAGTTGGATTTGGGATGTATTATTAATTGCAAATTAATATTTTTAAAAACACAAATGGGGCTGTGCCATTCTTCAACTCAAAAGCCCTTCAACTGCCACTTTCTTCCCACTGCACTTGATATAAAATGAAAAATCCTTAATATGGCCTAAACAGTTCTGTAAGATCTGGTCTCTGCCTAACTCCCTGGCCTCATCTTACTTCCCATTAATCAAAATACATTCTGGCCACACTGATCTTTCAGGTTCTCTAACTACCCCAAATTCTTTTCCATGGGGCGGGGCTTCCTGCGTACTCTTCTCTCAGCCTAAAATGCCCTTCTCACTCTTGGCCTTGCTTGCGTGATCGCTGGAGCGGCTCACAATTCACAGCTTAGAAAATTCCCTTCCTTGAAGAGACCTTCCCCAACATGTCACTCTGAATTCGCTTCACCCCCTTCCCCCACTATATTCTCTCCAAGTACCCCAAAGGACTTTTCCTTGATAGGGCCCACCCTGGTTAGTAATTATAACATTGGTTTAATTATACTTAATTGTTAATGTTTACCTCTCAAGACTGTGGGCTACCAAGAGCAGAGACCACTTCTGTTCCTCTTACCATCACAGACTCAAGGTGTGACACACCACCTCATACCAGCAAGTACAGAAAATAATTTTTGAACAAATGATAGAACTTTCATCCCAGCTCTGCCAGATATAATCCAGTACTTACGTTCCTAGGGCCTCAACATGCTTTTCCCCCTTTTTAATCTTAGGACTCTAAGAAAGTAACAGAAAATAGAGTAAATGAGACAAAGAAACAGGAAATCACAAAAGTTTTCAGAACAGTTTTTCTGACGCGGTCAGGGAGTAGGAGACAGAAATGAGGGAGGGCCTTGATTGTTGGGTTATTAAGTTCAGACTTTATTCAGTGGCCAAATGAAGGGGTGTTGAGGCTTTTTGAGCTTTACAAGGCTACAAGCAGAACAGTGTATTGGGAAGATTAAGCTCTCTGTGGTGTATAACTAACTGAAGAAGAACGTGAATGCAAAAATTTAATCAGAATCCAAATGCAACAAGTACTTCTGCTCCTTCTGCCTCTTAGAGCCTGTGGGGCCTGCTGGGAACAAGCTTCTAAAACGACAAATATGTCTGAAGGGCTATCACCCAAGGCCATTTTTGCTGGTGATAAGTGGGGGTCTCCAGAACAAGAGGGAACACACAGCTCGTCTTAAAACTGAAGGTGTTTATGCTCGAGATGAAACTGAATTCTATCTAAGGCAAGAGATGCGCTTATGTGTACAAAGCAAAGCACAGCGCGGTGACTGTTGGTGGCAAACCGAACAAAACCAGAGAAATCTGCGGTAAAGTAACTCGTGCTCATGAAAACAGGGGCATGGTCCCTGCCAAATTCCAAAGCAACCTCCCCGCTAAAGCCATCGGCCACAGAGTCCGTGTGACGCTACCCCCCTCAAGGATTTAAACTTACTGAAAAGTTAAAACAAATGTAGCAACTACTTCTGACAGTGGGGAAGCCCCCAAAGAACTGCCAGTCATAAAAAAAATTTTTTAATTAGAATCCAACAGGTGGATAGGGCCTCAACTACTTTTAAAAGGCCACTGAATATAAGAACATAAATATATATTTTTTCTTACATATTAATTAGTGAAGATTCTTAGCATTATTATTTAATGACTAAATTAAGCTTATGTTTGTTTTAATTATATTTTATAGAGAGAACAAAAAGAGACCAACAATGGAAAATACTTTCATTTTCCCGTTCATTCATTACTTATAATGCAACCAGATTAATCTTCCAAAAGCATGGCTCATATCATATTACTCAAAAAACTTTAGTGGCTCCCCACTGTCTACTGAATTAAGTCCAAACACCTTGGCCTGATATTTAAGACCCTATACAAACTGGCCCCAACTTAGTTGCTTTTACTCCCCTATATTCCAGCCAAATTGAACTACTTTTGCCCCAACACAGCCAGCTTTTTTTGCCCCTACCAGACCTTGGTTCACATTGTCCCATCTTTCTGAAACGCAATTCTACCCTCCACTCCCAACCCACCTGTCAAAATCCTACCTTCCTATTTCAGGACCCAGCTCACCTGCTACGGCCACCCTCACTCTCTCCAGCCCCCATCAAGTACAAAATGACTTCTCCTCCTTCTACAGACACCCAGAGCCCCAGGGCTTTGTAACTTACTACGTTCTTACGTTGAATGACTTTTCCTTGTATGGTTGATCTTCCCGCTTAAATCATAAATGATTTCTAGCTCTATCCTCTTGTGAAAGAAAGATGGGTACTATGTACACAAAATTAACAACTGTATTTGCAATTTGTAAACTGTTCTAAGAGCCTATTCCTTTGGAGGGCAGGAACTGTTTCCCATTCATCTTTTGTTTCTTGCAATTTTTTGAACAAAGTGTGTATTTAAATATCTTTGTTGAATAAAACCCGAAAATTTTAAGTTGAATATAAATTTGCCCTTTCTCACTCAGGTCTTATTCACTGAGCCACATTAAAAGAAAGGGGCGCCTGGGTGGCTCAGTCAGTTAAGCATCCAACTCTTGATTTCAGCTCAGGTCATCATGATCTCAGGGCTATGAGATCAAGCTCCATGTCGGGCTCCACACTGGGCATGGAGCCTGCTTGGGATTCTCTCTCTCCCTCTCCCTCTGGCTCTCCCCCACTCCCTCTGTCTAAACACACACACACACACACACACACACACACAATTATTAAACACCTGCACTGTAGTTAGCTACTATGCTGAGAGACAGTGTAGATGATTACAAATAACTATAAAATACCACTCCTGTCCTAAGAAGCTTATTACAATATTGTTAGGAAGATAAGACAATTTCCACAGCAATTAGAAAAATAATAAAAATGCTATCAAACAATTAAATTCTAAAGTATGAATTTCAAAAGAGCTGGTAGAGACAGGTAAGTACCATGGAAGTCTAGAATGGAGCGACCACAACTGGCTAGCCTCCATGAAGAATGTTTCTGAGACACATGGCTAGAAGGGCAAGGAGAGGCAAGATTATCCAAAACAATGTGTTCCCTCGGGTTGCTCCAGTGGTCATATCCTCCCTGTATCTTGGTTTAAAAAACAGTAAAAACCCATGCAGAGCACCGGGTCTCTGACCTATAAATGTACATGCTCACTGGCCCCATTCACTTCACTCAGAAGTCCTCTACTAGCACTCAGATGTGAAATTCAGAAATTTGAAAACACAACATTTTCCAAAACACAAAGAAATCATTTTTTATATTTTCCTCACATGCAATGTGAAGGGAAAGAGGGAAATCTCAAAGACGACCATTTTAGGAAGACAAATAAATTAAATTTTAAAAACAAACTACAAAAAATCTTTATGGCCCCAGCCTGACTCATTCTAATAATTACCTCCTTAAACATCAGTAATTGGACAAATTTTAGATGGAGCATAATTGACCTGAAGTCACAGTTCAAATGTTTCAGATTAGAAGAGTCACTTTTAAACTCATTCAAATGAGAGAGAGCAGAGAGGTTTAAAGTTGAGACCCTTGGGCCAGCTAGCCTGGGTTCATAATCCCAGCTAACCAGGCCCCCTGTGTCGCAGTTTATTCATCTCTAACATGGGAACAACAACAGCTAACTCATAGTATGGTTATGAGACCAAATGAACTAATGCATTAAAGCACTAAGTATAGTAATCTAGCACACAGTAAGCAACCAAAAGACCCACCTATTATTATTATCCAAAGGAATTAAGGACGCTAACTCATGAACTCAGTCAGGACTACTCAGGCAATACTACATTATAACAGTCCCCCCGCCCCATGGTGGGTACGTTCCACCACCTCCACGGGATGCCTGGAACCTCGAATAGGACAGAATCTGTATATATACTATGTTTTTTTCTTTACAT
The DNA here is from genome assembly GCF_023065955.2 of Ursus arctos. Classification (NCBI taxonomy): domain Eukaryota; kingdom Metazoa; phylum Chordata; class Mammalia; order Carnivora; family Ursidae; genus Ursus; species Ursus arctos. Next base: position 9,230,021 of record NW_026622874.1, on the reverse strand, counting down.
ACATACATACATACATAACTATGATAAAGTGTAATTTAAAAATGAGGCACGGGAACAGATTAACAGTAACTAATAATAAAATCGAACAATTATACCAATATACTGAAATAAAAGTTCTATGAATGTACTGTCTCAAAATATCTTATTGTACTATACTCACCTTCTGTGATGATGCGAGATGATAAAACGCCTATGTGATGAGCTGAAGTGAGGGCAAGGACGTAGGCACTGTGACGGAGCATTACGCTACTACTACTGACCTTCTGACGAGCGTCAGAAGGCGGGATCACCGGCTTCTGGACCAGGGCTGACCGTGGGTAACTGAAACCACGGAAAGCAAAACCGCAGATGAGGGGGGATTACTGTAGTAAACAAAGAGTATCCGCTTCAAAAGTGAAAACTAGGCATTTCTATTGTGTCCGTGCCCACAGTAGGCTGCCCCAAAATGTGCCCCTTTGGCATAAAGATTATTTTGAGTTAAAAGTAATAAAAACCCAGCCTTCTCCATAACTGCCTAGATTTACACTGGAAAGGAGGGCCTGCAATAGGAAGAGAAGTATTAACAGAGGCCTCCCTTTACCCGAGGAACTCATCTGCATAACAGAACAATCTTGTTTTTCCAAACATATCCATTCACTTTTATGCTACTGTGTTTTCCCCCCTTTGTGTGCTCAGGCCCCTCCCTTTTTCCTTAGCTTCTAGAAGCTTCCTGTTGCCTCACTGTCTTCAGAATTTCAGGTCTGTGGCTTCCCCGTACGTACATCTATTAAACTTGATTTTCTCCTGTTAATCTGTCTCATGTCAATTTGATTGTAAGTCCAGCTGGAAGGACCCAGAGGAAGGTCTTCCTCCCTGACACTACATATGAAATTCACAGTAAAGGAAATGCAGAACCTATGTACACATAGAAACTCAATGTAGGACAGAGCTGACATTGCATAAAAGCAGAGGAAAGGGAAAAAAATTCAGTAAATCACACTGGAAGAACTGTAAATCTATATAAATGTCCTCACCTCACACCATACACAAAAATAAATTCCAAGTTGATTTATGACCAAAATGTGAAAAAACAAACTTTATAACTTCAAGAAAACATAAGATTTGAACATGGAGAAGGAAAGAAATGTTTCTTTAATAAGGCATAAAAAGTACAAACCATGAAAGAAAAGCCTGAAAATCCAACAGTATTAAAATTAAAAACTTTTGGTCATCAAGAGTCCGTTTAAGAAATGTAAAGACAGGGGCACCTGGGTGGCAGTCAGTTAAGCTTCTGACTTGTTTTCTACTCAGGTCATGATCTCAGGGTCATGGGATCGAGCCCCGCTTCTAGCTCTGAGCTCTGTGCAGAGTCTGCTTGTCTCTCTCCCTCGCCCTCTGCGCACTGCCCTCTCCCCGCAAAATAAATAACTAAAATCTTAAAAAAAAAAAAAAATGCAAAGACAAACCACTGACTGAGAAAGGGTGTTCTAACACATAAAACCAACAAAGGATCGGAATCCAAAAAATTTCTACAACTCAATGAAAGACAAAACAATCCAGCTAAAAATGGGTAAGATATATTAACTAGCAATTCACAGAAGAGACACAATGACCAATAAGCATATGAAAAGGTGCTTATCTCATTAATAAAGAAAATAAAAATTAAACCCTCTATGAGATACCATTTCACAGCCACTGGGAATGGCAAAGATGCAAACTTCTTGGCAAAGATGTGGCACAGTGAGAACCACAGTCCTAGCATACTCCCCCTCTCTTTCACACACGCACCTTAATGAAACTCTTGCAGCACATGTACCCACGGAGATGCACGCAAGGTTATCCACGGCCACATCACTTCTGAGCGCCAAGAATTGGAAACAGCAGAAAGTGCTGCATTAATGTGCATTAATAAAAGAATGTGCCAGTTCCTAGCCTCAGCCTCCAGGCCTTGCACACTGCCTCTTGCTTTCCTCTAACCCTGCTCAGCTGCCTGGTGAACAACACTGGGCTAACCTTCCGCAGGATAAAATACGTAAAGCAGAAAGAAGTCTGCATCAAAGCATCCTGACCTACCCAGACTTGTGCCAACGCCAGCAGCTGGCCAGAGACATACATGAGCAAGCCTAGCCAGGATGGGCAAGTCACCTAGCTGACCCATGGTCTCCTGAGTAAGAATGAATGGTTGTTATTTGAAGTCAGTAAGTCTGGGGGTTCTTACAGAGTGACAGGTAACAGATACATAAGTGGACTAAAGCGATACATATTAATATGAATAAATGTGACAAACAACATCACATGTAAAAAGCTGCACAAAAATGTATGTTATCATATATACCTATGTTTTAAAACCATTGTTTAGAGTTATAATACATATGCATGAAGAATGCTGGTTACCTGTAGGTTTGGAGAAAGGAAGATGCTACCGCGGAGAGGTACACAGGGGCTTCAAGCTTCCCAGAGACCCTCCCTAACCACCCTACCTAAAATTTCAATCCTCCCAATACACCCTGTCCTATATTCCCTTCTCTGCTTTATTTTTCTACTTAGCACTTAACATCAGCTAATTCCATAAAAGCGGGGATTTGTACTATGTTTGTAGCGCCCAGACTAATGACCGGCAGAAATTCTGATTTAAGGCTCCCAGGTAAGTATAATGTCCACCCTGGACGGAGAACCACTGCCTTGGTGAATTAAGTGCTGTGGTAGCAGTTAGGGACAGGAGCTGGCAAACTATGGACTGCAGGCAAAATCTGGCCTGCTGCCTGTTTTATATGGTACACAGGCTAAGAACAGTTTTCACAGAAGAATATTTCAATTGATTTGATAACAGGGAACACTAACTTTGAACCCCAATTAAGTGAAAATGTTATCCCCCCCAAAATAATTCTATAATTCCCATTAATAGACCTGTATCAGGAACGCCTGGGCAGCTCAGTTGATTAAGCATCTGCCTCCAGCTCAGGTCACGATTCCAGGGTCCTGGGATCGCGTCCCACATCGGGCTCCCTGCTAAGCGGGGAGCCTGCTTCGCCCTCTGCCTGTTGCTCCCCCTGCTTGTGCTCTCTCTCTCTCTGAAAAATAAATAAATAAAATCTTAAAAAAAATTTGACCTATATCACAAAAATTTTTACTCAATTATTGTACTTTGAATTTCAGTAACTAGAAATTTATGGAAATTTGTTTTTTCTATTATTACAGTATCTACATCAAAAAAAAAAGCATCTACATCATATTCTTGAAATGCCTCAAAAGCTTAAAATATTTACCATCTGGCCCTTTACAGAAAAGGTTTGCCGGCCTCTAATTAAGAGCAACAGCCATGGTGAAGCCTGTGTAAATTTAGGCAAGTTCTTAAACTCCCCATGCTTTAGTTTCCTTATCTGTTATCTATCTGAAAGAGCTGTTAGAAATAATAATAGAAGTAAAATATATAGAACACAACTGACCACTAGGAAAGGCTCAATAAATACAGACTATTCTTATTAGTGAGGAAAAAACCAAACCAAACCAAAAAAAAAAAAACAAACTAAACAAAGAAAATGCAACTATACAATGATTTGCAATTTATGGTAAGTGCTATGAACGAAATAAAGGCTAGAGACAGATAATAACCAGGATGCCAAAAAATGCCTAAGGATCGCATTCAGAAAAGGAATAAATACGAAGCGAATATGAGGGGGAGGAGTTGCTGATTCTGGTCCCCTTAAGTCACCGCCCCCAAAAATGGAGATGGACCCAAGCCAGGAGAAACAGCAAAACAATGAGGTAAGTTTTGGGGCGCCTGGGTGGCTCGGTCAGTTAAGTGTCTGCCTTCGGCTCAGGTCATGATCCTGGAGTCCCAGGATGGAGCCCCGCACTGGGCTCCTTGCTCACTGGGGAGTCTGCTTCTCCCTCTGACCCTCCCCCTCTCGTGCTCTCGCTCTCTCTCGCTCAAAAAATAAAATAAAATCTTTTTTAAAAATGAGGTAAATTTTATCTGTGGTCACTTCCGGAGTTCCAACTAGAGGCGGCAGAGCACACTGGTTAAAAGTGGGGCATGAGAATCAACGTGCCTCTGTTCAAATCTCAGCTCTAACATTTATAGCTGTGCTTTGAAAACTTGGGCAAGGTATTTAACCTAAATTTCAGGATTTCTCTTCTGTAAAATGGTGGTTAAAAACACCATCTGCATCCTAAGACTCCTGTGTACTGAATAAGGTAACACAGTTAAGCACAGTGATCAATAAATGATGGCATTATTACAACTGGTTGCTGAAGTCTTATCCAAATGGATCCCTTAGTATTTTCTACAAAGCCAGGCATTTATATAGTTTCCATTTCCTCCAATACGCTTCTGCCTCAAACAGTGTTTGATAAAGCTTTTATTTTATTTCTCAGCAAATTTCTTTAGATTCGAAGCTACAATATATATTCTTAGCCCTATATATTTCTAATACTTCCAACTGAAAATCGATATGGGGGCCCAAAAGAAAGATATTTTTCTAGGGGAAAGAAATATAGTAACTGACATTGGGCCAAACTGCCATCTACTTCTCATCATTTGGACATAGGTATATACAATGTTACTGTAGTGTTCGTCCTCGCTTTTATTTTCCATAGAACAAATAAAATAGAGCCAATGCCTCAAAAGAGGTTGTTTTTAAGTTATCTTTCTCATGCTCATATGAGCATTTGCTGGTTTTTCTGTTTAAATCAAAGAAAAAGTAGTGCCAATGTCAGATTTTAAAGTGAGAGACCATTTGATGCCCAAAATGAGACATGATTCCTCAGCACTACCGAGTCTCGTACAAAACAATAAATGGCTCCCTGCAGGACACAGTCTACAGCTCGCCTACCCAACTTAATAACAATCTTATCACCAAAAGCACCTTGAGCAATAGAAAGCATCAGGAAGGGGCTCTGTTATAAATTTAGGAACAAAATTAAAGGTCCTAGGGAGACATTTTCCGCAAGCACACCCAGACAGTGAAAAGGCACTACCACATTCAAACAGGATTTCACTGCTTTATAAGTATCTCTCTCCCTGAAGCAGCTCAAAATTATGACTGCCTCAAAATAAAGATTTGTGTAGCTATAACCAGTGTACCTAGACCCTAATATATCAATAGACAGGCACTGAGGCTCTTCAGAGCAGGAAAGTCATTGTACTGCTATATCCCAAAGAGTTTTTCAAATACCATCACCAAAAAGGGAAAAAAAAAAAAAAAATCATCTCTCCCTTTATCCACAGGCAGCTTATCAAAAGACCATCATCTTTTTAACTCTTCTGTTAGCCTAAGTGAGATAATATGGTATAAAAATCATTGAGCTGGAAGTCCAAGATCTGAATTCTAGTCTCAGCTATTACTTGTCAGATGCTTGATCTTTAACAAGTCACTTAATTTCAGTTGTTTTCAACTTAGGAACTCAAAGTTATTTGGTGTGCATATGCTCACCAATTCTTCAGCTAAAAATTCATCTTATTTCCACCATTTATTTATTTTCCTGTCTCAACAACAACAAATCATTTTCACTTCTCTATCAGTTAGGGATCCTGTCAATTTCAAGGCACAGGAAACCTACTACAAATAGATAAGTTTAAAAAAGGGGGGGGGGTGGCCCAGTAACTGGAATAGCCAGAAGTAGACCCTCAAGCAGTATCTTCAAGATTTCTCCCCCTCCCTCTCTGTCCTTCCTTCCCTCCCTCCCCCTCACCCCCCTCCAATTTGTCTGTCTTCTTGTTTGGACTTCACTCTTGGGCATCACAGGGTGGCCAGCTAACTGCGGCCACTCCTGCCTTTCATCAGCCTGGGTTTAGCTTCAGCAAGGATACTTCCTCCCGTTTTGCTCCAGCAAAAACAGAAGCTGCGGTTGGCTTCACTTGAGAAACGGTCCACCTGAACTGATCACTTGCTGGGGGGGACACAACCGTAAATGCAAGAGCAGAGTTGGCACAACCCATCAGGCAGGGACTAAAAGTGGGAAGGAGTAAGACCCTCCACACAAAACAGATGTTCTTTACACCTTCTCCTACCCAAGGTAAATCCCTCCACTGAGACCCCATTGCCATTTCTCTCCCCCATCAGATCTACCCCCACCCCATTCTCTTCTTCCAAAACTCAATGAGCCCTTTAAACCTTCCCCTTAATATCTGGCATATCATCCGTACTCTCCATGTAAGTGAGAAATCACTTTCTTTCCTTCATCTCCTATAACTAATCAGTCACAAATTCTCGAAGATTCCACCTCCTTAGCTTCTTTCCTCCAATCCTCCTCCTCCCCGGCTGCTTACAACCCCTTTCCTTATAAGGTGTAGACCCCTCTCCCATCACTCTGGCCCAATTGTTGTGACTGTATCCAACCCATCGCCCCACCTCCATTCTCCACTGCTCCCAAATCCATGCTCCATACTGTCACCTGTATCTTTCCAAAGTTCAAGTCTAATCTTATTCTTCCTTCTTTATACTTTGTTTTTTTTTAATACTTTTTAATGCCTCCTTGTTTCTGGCAGGATAAAAACTATCTTATTTTTGACACCTTCACGTTATAGTTTAATCGTGTCAATTACTGCAATTTCCAAAATTTAATCAGTTGTTTCTTACCAGTCCTTTTGCTCACATTGCTCTCCAGACTGGAATTTGCCTGGCTACTCTGTGGATTCAAGGGGTTCCCCCTACTCTAAAACACCTAGGAGAACAAGATTCAACTAAGGTGTTTCTACTTTTATGAAACCTTTCCTGAGGTACCTGCTTTCTTTGTTCCCTCGCTAGTCCCAATACAGGTCTCTCTCGCAGCACCTATAACAATTTACTGCACTCATCTATTTGCAGGTAAATATAGTTCTCAAAAGCAAACATGCCTTAGGATCATCTGAAAAGCTCTAAAAAATAGATGCCTAAACCTACACCACACTAAACATACCAATCCAGAATTAGGGCCCAGGCATGTATACTGTGAAAAAGCTTCAAGGCAGGTAATATTACCTGCCCCCGTCTCTCCAGGCAAAAACCCCTTACAGATGATAATCTACTTAAGGAAAACCATTCCTATTAAATATATCCAGTTCTTCAAATTGTTCCTGACAGTAGGAAAACAATAAATGTTATGGAATGTTAGAGAATGTAAGTCTTACACATTGCTGTGAATTACAGTTACCAAAAATCACACCCAATGGAAGAAAATTACCATAGCATACCATTTTTGGGCATTCCAACTAAATAAAAATTTTTATACACTGGGTGAGGAGGATGGGGAAAGAGACAGATGAAGAAATTACCCAAACCACCTTTCCCTCTGATAATCAAGAACAGAACATTATCCTGCTTGCTCAATTGATGAAGCCAAGGACCAATGTTTCTGACTTTAGCTTCAAGGTCCTCTATGATTAGGAGTTCTTGCTGCTTTTTAACAATGAATAAAACCAATACTGTCTTCTGCATTAGCTTTCTATGCAGCAAGAATCAAGACACATGCGGAACACAGCTCTACTATGAATCATAATTAGGCAATATTTAAAAAAAACAGAATTACCCCCTATGTCAAATCCAATTTAATAACTATGTTCTGCCTACCTTCAGGGCCAAACACTAGTTGAGGTAGGTCAGTAAGGGGAACAAGAGGCACGGTGGCTGCCCTCGGGGAGCTGAGACTCAAGTACACTGCAACTGGAGCACACTGGCAATGGTGCTCGAATTCTCATTAAATAGAACTGAGGCTACCAAATGTGTTTTCTGCATTCCATTATAAACTTTAAGTTAGATTAATATTTTTATCTTATAAAATGTTTTTAAAAGAACACTAAGGCATTTTCCTGGTTTGAAGCAGATTATCCAAATTTTCCTCTTGAAAAAAAAAAAAGCTGCCTTTTTTTTTTCTAGTTGCATCATAAAAGCAGGTAGCAAATAGGAAAAAATGAAATAATTAAGCAAAGACATTAAAATTTCCTTCAGCCAATATTTTCTTTTCTACACTGAGACAAACCAACCTAGCACCAAGTTAAAAAGAAAAAAAATCTAAAAGGAAATTTCTTTCTTTAAAATAAAGAGTCCTTAATATAGGGGCGCCTGGGTGGCTCAGCTGGTTAAGCATCAGACTCTTGATTTCAGTTCAGGTCACGATCCAAGGGTCCTGGGATTGACCTCCGCATCTGGCTCTGCTCTCAGTGCAGTCGGCTTGCCCCTCTAACTCTGTTTCTCCCTGCTCACACTTGCACCCCCCTGCTCACACTCGCACCCACACGCTCACTCTCTCTCTCTAAAATAAATAAAATCTGGGGCACCTGGGTGGCTCAGTCGTTAAGCGTCTGCCTTCGGCTCAGGGTGTGACCCCGGCGTTATGGGATCGAGCCCCGCATCAGGCTCCTCTGCTGGGAGCCTGCTTCTTCCTCTCCCACTCCCCCTGCTTGTGTTCCCTCTCTCTCTGTCAAATAAATAAATAAAATCTTTAAAAAAAATACTTAGTATAATTCCAAGTTTCACTCTGGGGAAAAAAACTAGAAAAATAAAGGATGAAACGTGTTAGTGGGAAAAAAATGACACCTTGTTGTACAAGAGAGTTAGTAAATTCTCAGAGGCTAAAAGTTTTGTCTCTGACCCTCAAATACAAACTCTTGGGCTGATGAGAGATAAAAGCATAATTGAAACCATTAAAAGTAAGTACTGTAGGCTTCCCTTTTGAAGTGAAACTCTTGGCCTCATAAGTGAACTTGTCCCTTGATGATCAAGTTTGTCCAAGTTTCAGATTTATTCCATCAGCAAACTTCATCATAATGGGCTCTTTGGGCCAGTCCACTTAAAAATATGCATTGTAATGAACACTGTACTGCAGTAAAACAAGCCATTTTTTAAAAACCCAAAGGCCCAATTAGGTTATGTAAATTTGAATTAAATATATACATAAATCAGTCAATACCCAAAGCTCCTGGCAAAATGCCAGCCAGCAGTCTTTGGCATAAGAAATATTAGAAATGCCATCCTAGAGGGATACATGCTCTTTTTTTTTCCCCTAATGTCAACACACATCAGATTGAAAGCTATAAACTAGTCATCCATGTTAACTTGACGCTGCTGTGAGCAAGAAAACTATCAAATGCAGTTACACTTTGAAAGAATTTTCTTTAACCTTTTCTATTGGCCAGAAATACTATTCATTCAGCCACTTGTGGCTCAGTTATGAACATTTTTGCGTTTGGAGTTTGCAGAAAAAGTAAAAAACCCAATCTAATAAAAGCTGTAACTTATCTACACAATTATAGAGAATACAGATAATTATCTGGTTTGTGCTCTCAAATGATCAACAATGGAGTTTATTATGGTGTTAGTTCTCCTTCATGGTGAGAAAAAATTAACATTGAAAACAGATTTGGGGATCTTAGGTCCCCCTACAAGATTTCGTATTAGCAATTCCTGCATGGGCTTCTTCCACATGGAAAACTATACAGGAGTTAAGTTTTGATGGCACTTTGGAAAAGTACACTTGAACTCCTCCAGCCCTTCAGGGAGGAACTGGTGGGGACTGCTGTTCTGTAGGTATCGTCTACAAAGAATCTGCAAACATCTGCACTTCTCCTCGTTTGCAAAGACATAACACATGAGACCCGAACTGCTGGTTCTAAATATAGTCTCTCCAGAGGTCTGTTCAGATAATCCTAACAGCAAATAGAATGGCCTTTATTTGCAGAAGCATCTAGAGGGATCTTGTTATGACATAAAAAGATAAGAAAACACATTCAGAAACACAGAGAAAACTGCCAACCCTTCGAAAAGAAATACATTTGACTTCAAGAACCAATGTATCAAGAAGAAATAGGAAAAGTTTAATTATTATCTTATGTCATATCTATTTTCTCATACTTGCCTCTTAATGACAAAATACAGAAAATTCTTTTACATTATACATCATGAAGCCTGTCACACCATATATTCAGTGATGACAAAAAGGGTACGGTGTCTTCCCCCATTTTGCAAAGCCTAGTATGTCAAGCAGGAAACACCCTATAGTCAGAACAAGGAGCTCAGGCTGTCAAACCAGGAGAATTTCTAAGAAGTAGGACCTTTTAATGGAAAAATGCTATTTTCCCAGCACCTGTTATGGAGAGTCCATGAAAGAAAATCAAAATTAAAATTTCCCACTAACATGAATTAAAGCTCTCTCTCTAAACTCTATTTCTATTCATACTCAGGAAAATATTGATAAATACTGGCTCTAATTTTCTGGGGTACAAATGAACCCAAGATTAGTTTTAAAGCTAAAAACCTCATAGTCCGTTCATGAGATCTCCTTACCTCTCTCTCACATGCACACACACACACATCAATCTCACTATTATCTGAAACTGTTGTTGGTTAAATCTTTACTGATCTCCTGAGGAACACAATTCTGAAACTACTAAAATAACGTATTAATTTATTTTTATAGAATCCTAGCAAAATAAAGTCTGTATGTGTATTCATTTTTAATCTAATCTAAACGTAAGTAGGAAAGGTAATACATTTGGAGAAATAAAATAACTTACAATAAAAGTAGACAGGGTGTTATTAAGATATATTTTTAAAATAATGCTCTAGTACACCAGAAAATTGAAGTATGTAATATATTCCAGGCACTTAGATTCCCTCCGTTTATGAGATTACTGGAAACCATTGTTTAGAGTCTGTTTGATCCACTCTGTTGATTTGAATAAAAAGCGGGGGGCTTCCAGAGTCCACTAAAGGTAGTTACGCCCCAAGCTCACAAAAACCCACACACTGTACTACTGCCTTTGTTGCTTGTGGACATCCATGTTTAGCCCCAAAGTAGTATCCTTTCGGGGGGAGGCTAACAATAAACTGATTTTCTCAAACATAAGATTACATTTTTCCCCCTGATGTTCCTATGGCGACATCCTCAAAAATAAAAGTACTATTAAGCATCATTTTCCACTTTTACTAAAATTTAAACACCATAATTCAAATTCTGATTAGAACCTACAAACAAGAACAAAAAGAAAACAACATTATTTCCCAAGCCGTGATTACTGCTTTCTTTCTACCCAACCCAGGTGAACATCCCCAAAACTATCAGCATAATTCAAACGCTCTGAACTAAAGACGAGTGTCCATCCACATCGTCATCTCATATCCTTTTCTCTTCTTTGATTTTTGGAAAGAAAATGCCAGAACAGATTGCCCAGAATGACAGATAAGGTCAAAATCCTGCTAACAGGAGTATTTATGCTAGGAAATATACCAAAAAGAAGACACATACAACAATCTGATCATAAAATAATGTTCCTTCTCACTGAAGCCTCTGCATTATTCTATGCAAACAAAAATAAAATGTCAATTACAAAAGTAAACACATCCCCATTAATAAAATGAGTATCTACCATCTAACAGCTAACAAGGGGCAGAGATAATAAAGAGCATTTTTCCAAATTCTGCATTCACTCTTTCATGGCTCACCACAGTGCTCACTGCACACACAAGGCCAGCCTCCACACCCCAGGGGATCAGTATCCTCCACCTAAATAACTATTGCTTTAGTCACTCACACATAGGGCCAGGTCTTGAACCCCATCACCATCCAGAACTCTTCTTCCTCTAACACCTTAAACTCTCTCAATGCAACCACTCCTCCTGGATCTGTCACTCCCTCAATCCCACTAAAGACCTACTATTCTCCAACTCAGCCAGTAAGTTAGGCAGAACTCCTGCCCTCCACGTTCCCTGAGATCATTAATTTGCTCCTTTCTTTACTTCCATCTCAATTCCACGGAGACTGTAAGGTCCATTAATGACTTTCTTGTCAATCTTTTTGCACTCCCTTGCTTCCTTGTCCTTCTGCTGTACGTCCCAACAAAGTTCCAGTCCTGGCGGATTCCATCTGACTGCCTTCTCCACTCACACACTTTGGGCTTCCAAGCACTATTAGCAAAATTAAAAATAGAAGGCACAGCCCTACAGGCTGGTCCTGCACAATCCAGCAAGTGTCCTCGTGAATCCCTCTTTAGAACCCAGATTTCAATGGGTAGAGGAGGGAATTAAAGGAGTACAGCAGATGAAGGGAGTTTATGAGTTTATATTATGTTCAAAGAAGCTTGGAGATAAAAAGGAAAGGGTGGTATGCAAGGGAACCGAAACAAAGTTGGACCATGCTAAGGTTTAAGAGGGCTGGTAACTGGGGCAAATTTGGAGGCAAGGAGCAGACAAAGAAGTCCAAGATTCCTCCAGAAGCAGAAAGAAATGGATAGGATCCATTGCTTCACATTTTACGAAAATAATATATTGGTTTCAGTAATACAAGTTAATTAAAAAGGGTTTATCTCCAATGCATATCTCCATAGTTTCCCCTCTTGCATAGTAAAAGCCCCAACTCTGAAATCAGATAGGCTGGGTTTGATTTCCAGCTCTTCAACTTCCTAGCCATGCTATTTCCTAGATAAGTTATCGCATCTTTCTGTGCCTCAGTTTCCTCATCTGTAAAATGGGGATAATTATAATACCTATGTAATAGGGTGTTATGAAAATGAAAGGAGTTAATACACAGAACATACCTGGAATGGTGACTGGCGCATAATAAGCACTATATGGAATGTTAGTTATTCTTCTGGCTAAAAACTTAAAATGCTATTTAGATGTTCTTGTGTTCAGTCCGCTACAGAGAACGTACTTTCCTGACCCCACACTCCCAACCTAATTTCTATTAGCCTTCAGGGTCTTCTTTGATACGTCTCCCCTGGCTCTTCCTCTCCCTCCTCCCTGCTAAACAACTGGGTTACGTGAATCTCTTCTATTTGTCCAGAGCACACTGAGTTTACATTCTCACAGTATTTATCACAGGGTATTATAGTTTTCATTGATACACCTGTCCTCCCCCTCCCCCAAACTGAACTGTGAGTTCTTCCAGGATGGGACCTATCTTTTCTGATTAAAGTTCAGGGGGTTTAATAAGTGATGTATGTAAATCAGTATAAAACTGTACTCGATGGATAACAATGAATGTTAAAATAAATGAATAAGTCAGCTATTCTAGTCTTAGAGGATTGTTTCATGCAAGAGAGCAAACAAGTTCATCCACCAACTTAATGTCTATCATTTATAAAATGTGCTACAGTTAAACTCTGAAGTTAAAAAATATTAACTACCCCGAGTCCTTAAAGAGCGCTATGCTCCAAAGAGTTACCACACACAAACTTCTGCAATGTTTCTAAATTCAGAATCTATAAGCACATTACTCAAACAACTTACACACATATTACTCAAATAACTAAGTCTTTCCAAAATAAATCTGATTATGGTTTAAAGGAAATAAAACTGTTATATACTTTGTAAAGCAAAATATACAACTTCCAACCACACGACTTTTCATAAACCATAGTCCATTCTATTACCAGAAATTGATACTTCACCATCACTGGTGTCAGAAACTGACTAGGGTCCATTGTTCTCTCTCTGCATAAACCTCAAAAGTCCCCTAAAGGCAGCAAAATTTAAACAACATCCAAAATATGAATGGTTTGATTGTGTGCTCCCATTATTGTACCTGCACTTTTTGGTTAAGCTAACTTTTTAAACACATCTTTCCAACATATGTATGCAAAACATGTATCAAAGCCAAGCTATTCTTGCTTTTCTTTTCCGATAAGTCATAAAGATTTATTATACTTACGTTACTGACCAACAACAGAACTCCTACCCACGAGTTAACTGTATGGGAGAGTATGTATACTAGATCATCGTATCAGGGGCAGGAAAAAAGAGAACTTAGAAAAATTCCACGTTCCAACTAAGAAAACAGAAGCCTCAGAAGTACTATATAGCTCAAAACTGAAATTCCATTGGGGATGTAGTATTTTCAGAAATTCTGAAACAATAATCAAAAAAGAGGGAAAGAGGAAGAGATCTGAAAGACGGAAAACTTGAGAGGAGAAAACGAAATCTGGGTAAAGATTAAAATTTATGCACTGTTTTATAAGGTCCTTTATAAATCCAAATTCATTTTTAAAATTTGCAGATATAAAAACTGAATAGTGTATATAACCTGGTTTACTTACAAAATTACATTTAGCATTAAATTTAAACACCATTTGTTCAGTTATCAACTTACTTATGGTTTGTTTTTAAGTAGGCTCCACGCCCAGCCTGGAGCCCGTGTGGGCTTGAACTCACCACCCTGAGATCAAGACCTGAGCTGAGATCAAGGGTCGGACGCTTAACCGACTGAACCACCCAGACACCCCAACTTACTTATGTTTTTAATGGCAACTAAAGTTATAAATGCGTCACTTAAAAAAAAAAAAAGGTAGCAACACCTCATTTTTACTAACCCATGAGAAAACTCTGACAGAGAAACTATCAACATAAAAGCAAAAGGGAAATAAAAAATAGGGTCTTCTTGTCTTCCACATAGTGCTGGGAGATACAGAAATCACTAAATTTCAATATTTTAAAAAGTCACTATATAAAAGCGAACACATTTTACTTGGAAATCTAAACTCTGGAGTCGTCTTTTAACTATAAGACCTTGGGTTAAGTAACTGAATTCCTCTCTAAATGAGGGAGAGGAGTCTTAGGGACTTCAAATCCCTTCCAGATCTAAAAATTATAGATATTACCTTCTATTTATTCTTTATTAAATAAATTTCCAGCTTTGCTTCCGCAACAACTCTTCTCATTAGGGAGGTACCATGGTAAGTGGCTCCACGTGCAGTACAGAAATCAGTCTCAAAGATATGTGCCCTGGCTCTACCACCCCATAGCTGGGCGATCCCAGACAAGTTATTCCAGCTCCCCAAGCCTGTTTCCTTGTCTATAGAACAGAGTAGTAGTAACAGTACCTATCCTCATAAGCTTGCTGTGAAGGTGGAAAGAGAAAGTGCTTAGCACAGTCCTGGCACACGGTAAGATGCCTAATTAATGCTAGCTGGCATTACTGCTCTGTTTTGATGGTTTTTAAAAATGCTATTACTCCTTCCATCAAATAGATAATAATTCCATTTGGGTGGGTTCTAAATTTTAACCTTTTATTTTTTTTTTTAAAGATTTTATTTATTTATGTGACAGAGAGACAGCCAGCGAGAGAGGGTACAGAGCAGGCGAGTGAGAGAGGAAGAAGCAGGCTCCCAGCAGAGGAGCCCGATGTGGGACTCGATCCTGGAACGCCGGGATCACGCCCTGAGCGGAAGGCAGACACTTTAACAACTGCGCTACCCAGGCGCCCCTAAATTTTAACCTTTTAAAATAAAGTGTATACAAACATTTTTGTGTATAAAGCTTTTCCCAAATTTAGGGCAATTCCTTAGGATATATTCAAGAAAAACCGTTGGATCAAAATATATGGATGTTTTGGCTTTATAAACAGGCTGTATAGATTTTCATTCCCCCAGGTATATAATTCACTGCATCTGAGTCAATCAGCACTGAAAATCATCATTACTTTCATTTCTTATAATTTGATTTAAAGTATTTCTCAATGTTGCTATAATTATCATTTTGTTGATTATTTGTGAGGCTGAGAATTTTTTTCCATTTATTAAAAATAATATAAGGCACTAAGAATCCTGGCTAAAGTAAAGAAAAAAATGTTCAATGTTCTGGACTTTGCTTGGGGAGAGTGGGGGTCAGGGTACAGCAGTGTTCTAGTCCTCAAGAAAAGCAAAACTTTTTTCAGATATTTAGGATCTAGAAGATTTTTCTTAGATGGGTCTTCATAAAAAGGATACCAAGTAATTTAAGGACAACATTCTCAACAACAGCAAATCTGATAGAAGGGCTCGTTTGCTGCAACTGTATTTACCTTAAATTTAAAAAATACAAGAAAGTAGGGGTGCCTGGGTGGCTCAGTCCATTAAATGACTGGCTCCTGATTTCGGGTCAGGTCATGAACTCAGGGCTGTGAGATCGAGCCCCACATCAGGTTCCCTCCTCAGCACGGAATCTGCTTCTTTCCCTCTCTCACTCTGCCCCCCCCCTCGTTTGCACTCTCTCTCTAAAGTAAATAAATAAATCTTTAAAAAAAAAATACAAGAAAGTAAAATAATTCACTAAATATAATTTTGGTGCCTGAAACTTTGTATTATAGTAATGCCCTGAGTTATTACTATACTGCTATCTGCAATTTCTGCTTTTAACCCTCCAACTTGGCAAATCTCTAGAATTGAAGGCTTGATCAAATTGAGACACGCTTATCTACAATTTCTCAACTGTTTTTATTTCTTTATTTTATATATTTGCAAAAAACAGATCTATTCCTTGCATATACTCTAGAAAGGATATATGACTTTGGTAATAAGCCAGAGAAGACCATACAAAGTTCTGTCCCTTGTTGTAACTGAGGTACATTAGCAATGTCACTGGAAGGCCTTCCTGAACCAAAAATCTAACTATATTTCATATTCTGAAACATTTTTTTAAAGATTTTATTTTTAAGTAATCTCTATACCCATTGTGGGGCTCAAACTTACAATCTCCAGACGAAGCGTCATATGCTCTACCCACTGAGCCAGCCAGGAGCCCTCCCTCCTCTGCCCCCAGAAACATGTTAAAGTATATTTCCAGGGGTGCCTAGCTGGCTCTGTCAGTCAGAAGAGCACACAACTCTTGAACTCAATTCTCAAAGAGAAGGAATTTTGGGTAATAATTTTTTAAATGGTTGCTAAAATGTTTCAGACAAATTCCAATGTGGCTAAAATCCATTATATTGGGGCGCCTGGGTGGCACAGCGGTTAAGCATCTGCCTTGGGCTCAGGGCGTGATCCCGGCGTTATGGGATCGAGCCCCACATCAGGCTCCTCTGCTGGGAGCCTGCTTCTTCCTCTCCCACTCCCCCTGCTTGTGTTCCCTCTCTCACTGGCTGTCTCTATCTGTGTTAAATAAATAAATAAAATCTTAATAAATAAATAAATAAATAAATAAATAAATAAATAAAATCCATTATATGACCCAAATAATTTCTAAAAACTTCAATAAGATTTTATTGTAAAATTGTGTCTATCAATCATTCAGTTTGAACAAGATTTTTCATATCCATTCCTTTTTAAATGGCAAGATTTATCATAGCTTTGGTCATTCATTTTCTTTCTGCCCCAATGCAGGGCATCTTAAGACATTTTGAAGATAGATAGAACCTTCTTCATCATGGCCCCATTTACCAGATAAAGACATTTTTGCCCATAGAGATTAAGACCACAGAAGTAACAGTAGCAAAATGGGTAGCGGAACCTTTTCAAAATTTGGACGAGAAACCAAGCATTCTGGCTTCTCAGGTCCTGCAGGATAATGCAAATGTTAGTTAGATGCTATTTTTCTGTCAGTCAAGTACCCTAAGTACCTGCATTCTTTCCTCCTACTAGTAACATGAAGTTACAACAACTAGAACAAAATTGTGCTTTGTGTTCTCACGGCAGCTATGATAAATTTCAGAGATGTTTTGGCTTTTATAACATTTGCTAGTCTTCCTGTTATGTTTGTGTCATTTCCTAAAAGATGTTGCTGGAAAACGGCTACATAATAAATATGTAATATTAGGATCCCTCTCTTCAGAAAATGACGTACATAAAAATCAGAGGCTTTCCTCATTTCATCATCACTCGGCAGGCCCACGATCTGACTCCAAAAAATACCATTTTAAGGAAGGGATTATTTCCCACACATAGTCTACCAATTTAATATATCTAGATTAGCAGTTCTCTTTTTTTAAAATTTTTAGAGCCCCTTTACACCCTTAAAAATTACTGAAGCCCCCATGGTAGGCAGATTTCTAAGCTGCCCCAAATGAGCCCCAAGTCCTGCTATTGGTGCCTCTGTGTACCCCTTCCCTTGGAGTGTGGGCTGGACCTAGTGATTTGCTTCTAACAGAAGAGTGCAAAAGGGATGGAGTATCACTTCTGTGATTAGGTTACAAAAGCTGTGACTTCTCACACTCCTTTCTTGACTCTTGAACAACATGGGTTTGAACTGGGTGGGTCCACTTATACATGGATATTGTCTGTTTGCTTTTAAAAATTGACCGCTAAAACCACAAGGCATTTCTTTACAACTGCCCACTCATCTCCGTAGGACTGAATCTAAGGCCACTGGTACAGGGGTCACACCTGCTGCCCTTTCAGTACTAGGGAGGGCTGCAGCAGCTCCTGAGGGCCCCCATGTGCTAAGTGGCTGGTCTGGTGGAACCTTGCGGCCTGGTGGGTAGGAGGCTGGGCTGAAGTAGAGGAACATGCCCAGAGGAAGGGTTTGCGCTGGGCAGGGGAGCCCCACTCCCCACCCCAGTCCTCCCTGCTATGGAACAGGGTGGCTGTGGATCTGGGGCCCCTCCCAGCAAGGCATCAGTCCCTGAACGGTGCAGTACCCCAGTCTGGAGGTCTCCCAGAAGCCGGCACATTAATGTGTGGTTAAAGTTGCCAAAGGCCATGGGCTAGTCGCATACCTCGAGGCAGATGGGGTAGCTGTACAGTAGCCGCTGTTCCCTCAAGCCACCCTACAGCTGCCCCTGCTGAGCCAAGGCCACCAGGCTGCAGAACACTGCTATTCCCCAGCCAGGCCCCCACTCCCGTCCTGGCCCGGCCCACCTATATGCAGATTTTTTCTCAATAAATATACGTACAGTACTGCAAATGTGTTTTCTCTTCCTTATGATTTTCTTAACATTTTTCTAGCTAACTTTATTCTAAAAATATAGCATATAATACATATAACATATAAAACATATGTCAATCAACTGTTTATATTATCAGTGAGGCTTCCAGTCAACAAGTAGGCTACTAGTAGTTAACTTCTGGGGGAGGCAAAATTATGCGGGGGGGGGGGGGCAGGGCTAGGCACCTAGCCCACAGGGTTTTCAAAGGTCAACTGTACACTCTCTAGCTCTTTTTTTTTTTTTTTGAAGATTTTATTTATTTGTTTGAGAGAGAGACAGAGAGAGCATAGCAGGGGGAGGAGCGGTGGGGGGAAGGGAAAGGGACAAGCAGACTCCCCGCTGAGCAGGGACCCTGATGCGGGGACCCTGGGATCACGACCTGAACCAAAGTCAAGCACTTAACCAACTGAGCCTCCCAGGCGCCCCTCTAGCTCTTTTTACGTGCTTGCTCTGATGAAGCAAGTTGGAGAAGCCCATATAGCAAGGAATTGAGAGTGGCCTCTAGCCAATTGCCCAGAAGGGAATGAAGCCAACAACCATGGGAGTGACTTGAAAGCAGTTCCTTTCCCAACTGAACCTTCAGATGAGACCACTGCTCTGGCCAACACCTTCATTACAGCCTTTTGTAAGACTGAAGCAGAGGACCGAGCTAAGCCAAGCCCAGATTTCTGACCCACAAAAGCTCTCCCTCGTCCTTTATATGCTATCCTCCAACTTAAGAGGTGTTGCCAATTTCAAAGCTCCAGAGCCCATATTATCACACTGCTCCAGCCCTCCACTTCCGTAAGCCTTACAGAGAAAGGACCTTTTACTATCTCAGGTCCAGTGTTCAGGATTCTCAGAGCCAGGATGAGTAGGAAACTAGAAATATAATTTAGAACATGGACAGACACAGGGAGACTCCACTCTGAGTCAGTTAAGGAGGGCACATATGGATAAGAGGGCAAAAGAAGAAACAGTTCTATGTGATGGCTGCTGAGATCAATGTCTTTTACTGTGTCTATCAGTTTGGTAGTAGACACGATGCTAATTACATGACACATAGAAAAATGAAGAGTGTCAATCCTGCAACTAAATCAAGAAAATTGTTTAGTGAATATTTACTCAGTATCTACTATGAGCTAAACCCAGGTACTAAAATTAACAAAACTTGGCTTCTACTCTCAAGGAGCTCAAAGTCTGAGATGAAGAACTTAGGAGAAAAATTAAAATCTACTTTGTAGTGGCTCAGTCAGTTGGGTGTCCAACTCTTGATTTCAGCTCAGGTCATGCATGCATGGTCTCAGGGTCCTGGGATCAAGCCCCATGCTGAGCCCCATACCAGGCTCCATGCCCAGTAGGGAATCTGCTTCTCTCCCTCTGCCCCTCCCCCCACCCATGCATGCATACTTGCTATCTCTCACTCTCTGGAATAAATCTTTTTTTTTTTTATAAATATTTTATTTATTTGAGAGAGACAGTGTGCACCCAAGCAGGGGGCAGACGGAGAGGGAAAAGCAGGCTCTCCACTGAGCCAGCCGGGAGCCCGATGTGGGCTCAATCCCAGGAAGGGCCCTGGGATCATGACCTGAGCTGAAGACAGATGCCCAATTGAGCCACCCAGGCACCCCTGGAATAAATCTTTTAAAAAAAATAAAATAAAATCTATTTTGTAAAGAATAAAAATTACATAACACTAAATATGGTGTTGACTTTGTTGTTTTATTTAGTATCGATAAATTCTGTCTTTCGCAGTTTACTGCTTATCTATTGACAACATTTTTAAAATCAAAGGAGCCTTTTTTCATTATGGATAATCGTTTGCTTTGTATGTCTGTAATTTTCTACGACACATTAAAAATTATAGCACTTGTTTACACTTGCATTTTTACCATGAGGTTCCAAGTCATCAAAAGATCTGAAAATAAGAAGAAGAAAGAGCTTATATAAATTTACAGGTTCTGGGGTAGGAAAAATTTTTAGATTCCAATTTCCAGGCAATGTGCTCAGCAATTTATGTACATTATTACCACATTTAATCCTAAACATAGCTATGTAAGGAAGGATTTTTACAGGTAAGTTCTCAGAGCCTAGTTTCTTTCTTTCTTGTCTTTTTTTTAAGTGCCTAAAATAATGTCTGACACATAGCAAGCACTGAAATATTTGCTGAAGGAAGAAAGTTATTGGTCAGGTATTCAAACATCAATTTGTCAGATTCCTGGGCCAGTATTCTTAATTACCACGCAATAATGCCCCAAGTTAAAATATAAAGTAGAGATGAAAGCAGAAGCAGGCGAACATAAGTTATACAGAGGTACTAAAGAATAACAGATCCTGTCTCAACTCAGAGACAATTCCTCAAAATTCAGCTCAAAGAAAGAAAGAATCCATTTTGGGAGACTAAGGAATGAGAGAGAAAGAGAAAGAGAATATACTCATTATGTTTGCAGATTAGTAAGTATGACAGATGTACCATTTTCTGAATTGTTTATTCATGTAGAGATATAATATTTATCCTATTGAGAGCAGACATCATAAATATATTACTATCTCTGAAGTTTCATTTCACAGTAAAATAATTAGTACAAACTCATGAAGGTTTTTCATTTTTTGTTACTCTGCTAATAAAAACAAGTAACAGTTCCAAATATGACAAGTTGGGTCCACATAAATCAGTTAACTTGTGGCTCCTGATTTGGATTAATTTCACATAAAGGGTACATAAGTACACGTTAAGCTATGGGGGAAAAGCATCCATTTGTTTTTCTCGTCTATCTCAGGACAAAATCTAGTCAATTCTATAACTCAGACCATCTTGTGAGGTAGACTCAAGCATTTACTTTTTCAACCTGTCACCAGTATACCAAAGTTCTGTGATTTGGGTTCTTACACCCTGAGCTTTTCATTCTGTTTTTCAAATATCAGCTTTAACAGTCTTTCAGAATCATCAAGGGCAAACAGCTCTTCCAAGAGGTCCAGACCAGAAAGCTGGCACACACATACTTTTCAAAGATGTTTCTCTTCTATCACTGTCTGTAGTGCTAAAAGTTGCATTCACGGCATTTACTTTAACTGTCACTACACAGGCTGAACAACTCAGAATTGATACCTCAATGCCCCAAACAAAAAGTATTAAAGCTGGTGCTTACTTCATCCACAATTAATGTCCACAATACTTTATACAAGTGCAAAGGAGTAAGCAGCACTTAAATGCATAATTACCCCTAACAATGCTTTACCACTCAACAGATAACTTCATTTCCAAATCTTGAAAAAAGCAATTGACCATAACAGATTTTCTGCTGTAAATATCTTCCTTAACCAAATCAAATAAGGAAGTCAACTAAAGTTAGCTGGAAACTGGAAGCAATACTCTTAAATTATTTTAAACTTAAGTTCATCAATTCCTAGTTAACACTGGAAAATTACATAACTTCCCTGTGCTTCAGTTTCCACATCTATAAGACATAGGTAACATTATGCACATCGTAGTGCTGAGGTGAGGATTAAATGAGGCAATTCACAAAAAACAGTGACCGGCACGTGAGCTAAAAACAAACCTGAGAAATTATTTTATATAACACAGAACCGTTCCACCTTAAGCTAATACCGCCAACTGAGATTGTTAATTAATTTTTCAGCTCAAGCAACAAAACTTGCTGTTAACTTATTTACCTATAGCAAATTTTGCTTTAATATCCTTGTAACAGCAGCACCGCATCTGCTCAGTGAACTTTGCTGATATCACTATGTTTACAACCCAGCGGTACCTAGAAGCAAGATTTCTGAATCCTTTTTAAAGGAGTTATTTCACGGGGCCCTAGAAAAAAGATTCTGTAGACCATTTGGAGTCAAGCCTGGAGAAGACAAGCAGGGTGTAACAGAAGAGAGAGCTGTGCTAAGATTATTGTTTGTACCGGCCAATGAGAAAAAGGAGGGAAGGAGGATTGCTGGTTAACTCCTCTCTCCTGGGTGACAATTTCATTACCAAACAAGTAGTCCCCTAACTCAAAAGTTCCAGAGTTGAGTTCTGAATCAGAATGGAAATGCCCATAAACATAACGTTGAAAAACTCGGGTAGGGCTTCGAACCACCACAAAACAGTATCTTCATGAGGACACTGGAAGCATTTATTAAAGACGTCTGTGCAGGAGCACAAGAAAAAGTAAGTTAAAACAACAGATGACTTTCAGTTATCTGTGAGACACTGATCTTGGAACAAGTTAACAATTACTGCAAAAGCTCAGGCAAGGCATAAACCCAAATCACTTATCTGTTGTCCCACATATTAAGTCAGGAATGGCAGGAATCCCTTCTCAACTATTTCCTGATTTTAAATATTTTTTCCTCCTTTAAAGCAATAAAGTTACCAAGTATATAAAACACTCATAAATTACCTCTACATAATTGCCAGAATTCACTTCAGCTCTATTCTTCCCCCTAACGTGTTAATTTCCCCACTATCCCAACTGAAAGCACACATCTAATTTCTTCATCCTTTCGTTTTTCATCTTTCTGACTTGAAGAAGGTTCTGTCTTTGCAGCTGAGAATCTTTTTTTTTTTTTTTTTAAGATTTTATTTATTTATTTGACAGAGAGAGAGCGTAGCAGGGGGAGCAGCAGGCAGAGGGAGAGGGAGAAGCAGGCTCACCTGAGCAGGGAGCCCGATGTGGGGCTCGATCCCAGGATGCTGGGATCATGACCTGAGCCAAAGCAGACGCTTAAGGACTGAGCCACCCAGGCGCCCTGCACACAGCTGAGAATCTTAATCAGGGTTCAAACGTTTATACTCCTAAGTGAATTGCCTATTCATACATTTTGACAATTTTTCAACTGAGATATTTGTCATTTATTTTGGATGTCTAAAAGTATTTAATACATTAAGAAAAAATTAACTCTATCATATAGGCTAATATTTTCCAATATTTTCTATTACCAAAATTTCCTGCACATATTATGTACTTTATTTATATCTGCAGATTCTTTTGGCAGGTAGAACCTTACATATTTTACACAATTAAATCTATCAAATCTTTTATGAATTGTGTGTCATGTCAAAAAGGCTTTTCATTCCTAAAACTAAATTAAAATTACCCCTACTTTTTGTCCTAGCACTTCTGAGTTCTTCTTTAAACATTTATATCTTTAATCTCTCCAGAACTCATTTTTCTGTATGGCATAAGGAATGACCCTGACACACAATTTCTTTTTTCAAACAGACAGCCAATTGTCCTAATACCACCAGGTTCCTCTACCTAATGTCAATTTCAATCATTCCAGGCTCCTAAACTCTGGTTTAAAGCTGACAGGGGACTTTCATGTCTGCATTAAAGCGATCACTTTTCAAAGCACATTGTTGTTCAAGGGGCTGTGTATTCTGCTTCTAGCATTCCCAGCACCTGCTAGAATGAAAATAAAAGGGAAAGGTGGGATGGGAGTATCAAATTTGACTACAATGCCAAAATGTAACCATCAAGCCACCAGAGCAGTTCAGTATGCATGCGTACACCTGTCATATGCATTAGAATTACCACCTGAACTGCGCCCACGGGCTGCACTTTTAGATACGTTCGTTTACTCCGGCAAAGCAGTGAAAACTATGCAAGATACACATATTTATTAGAACTGAGAGCTAACTATGTCTTAACAGCTTGGCAAACAAGAACAACATGAGGAGTTGGGATTCACACGTAATCCAAATATCAAGTATCAACCTTTTCCCTTATTTATAATACCTTTTAAGCAGACTCTTTAACCAAGTTTTCTCTGTCAGTGGCAAACAGTGTTTTCAGAGGACAGTGCCTGGAATAAGAATGGGAAAGGGAAGTCTAGAAAACAAAAATTTTCAGGATGTGCCCAGAACTGTTCAGGGCAAAATATTTCTTAGCCAGCAGAAAAGGTATGTCCTGACAATTAGCATAATTAATTAATTTCCTTGGCCTTGACCAAGGAAGAGTCACTAAGCAACTCTTCTGATTATAAATTTGGCTTCTCTTAAAGCAAGATTACGTACTGCTGAATGGACAAAAATTCTAGTCCACCATGCAAGTATAGTTCTCATGATAGAGTAACACAAACAAGCATTGTTTCTATTTCTGTCTGATCCTGTATTTGGTTAGCAAGAGTCAGTTCCCTTGAACTCAAATGCCTGCAAGTATGGTAACAAAACTGAGTTCCTAAGAAGCCGGCCTGCCAACGAACCTGCCAGTGTAGTAGTAACACCCTTCGAGGGGCCGCCTGAGTAGCCGACTAGAATTCCTGAACAAGACCACCTTCTCTCTCTACACCTTCGATAATGAGTACCAACAAACAGAATTTCAAACCCAGAGCAGCCCAATTATTTATTCTGAAAAAACTTCTTACTGCCAATACTCCTGTACTAATGTGAACATAGATATACTTCCTTCCTCAACAAAAAGTTCAGAGAAGGAATATTTATAGAAGATTGACTAAAGGATATGCATGATCTCTAGCCTTCTAATTATTCCAAAATCTCTACCTCTTGTAGCTTAGACTCTGTTTTGCATCATCCTCACCTCTCCAATCTGAGGTTCTCTGGTTGTTATGTTCAGCCTACAGAGGGGTGTTACGGAATTTGCTGGTGCGTGCATAGTAGGCGACAATGAGACCACTGCTCATTCCACAACATGGGGTCCTGTTTATAGGGCCACAGAGGAGAAATTTCCTTCTAATCTTAGGGTCAAGGAATTGTGCTTCTCCTAAAACAAAAGTGTGTTTGCTTTTAAATGTTATGGGCATAAATTGACTAGGTTTCTTTTTTCCACCATCTAATATGAAGTTTAGAGAAATATTTATACTCCACTGAAAGCAAATATTAGATTTTTATATGAGGCCTTTGATTTTATTTTACATCTTTATTTTGCATTTCTTGCTAGTCTATGAATTTTTTTTTTTAAAGATTTTATTTATTTATTTGACAGAGAGAGACAGCCAGCGAGAGAGGGAACACAAGCAGGGGGAGTGGGAGAGGAAGAAGCAGGCTCCTAGCGGAGGAGCCTGATGTGGGGCTCGATCCCAGAACACCGGGATCACGCCCTGAGCCGAAGGCACACGCTTAACGACTGCGCCACCCAGGCGCCCCTAGTCTATGAATCTTTAAAAACTACCTTAAATTTGGGGGGACGGGACAAAATGAAACAAATGGATAGTCTGCATTAATGAATCATAAGAACAATTTTCTTTTTAAATTTAAGGGGTCAGGAAAAAAGAGTCACGTGAGAAGTCAAGGTACAGGAAGGATTTGGAGAACAGGATGTATGGATCGAAAAAATAAAATCCAGCCAAATCTTAATTAACGGGGGAAAGAAGGAAGGGAAATTAAGAAGAGAAGGGGTATAGAGAAAAGATAAGGGAGTATCCCAAATAATTTACTTATTTATATAAATTAGATAAATGGTAGTAAAAAATGACTGTGTAAATGTAACCAAACTTACTGTATAGTTAAAGTTATATATATGATACTTAGAAATGTTTATTATTCCACAGGCATCACTCAACACTGTAAAATGTTACACTTGACAAAGAGAACATAAAAACTGCTTGATAAAAATGGCCAAAAGGGTACTACCTGGAAAAACAGATTGTTACTGTGAGCTGTGTCTTATCTAGCCCTTCCCCCCCCCCCCCAATATTAAGAAAAACCCTACGCGGTGCAACAATCTGAGACTACTGACCACTCAGCTTTCTAAATAACCCAGCGTGATCTATGATCTAGGTAGATGTTTAAACTCCACAGCAAGCATGATCATGTTTTTGCTGGGTAGCCTCTCTCCTTCAAGGTTGCTACCATCAGTCCTGGCCACCAAGAGACTTTTAAGTGCTGTAAGTGCTGTATGTCAACACTGGTTCACACATAACACTACTGAGCCATCTCCACTCAGAAGTTAAATTATATTCCTCATTGTCAGTTTCTTTATATTTCTTGTTCCCCATCCCTCAGAGAACCCCACGTTTGCTCGAAGGTTAGACCGCAGTTCAATCCAGCACTGGAAAGATTTTGGGTTGAGTCCTACCACGTATGTCAAGTCTAAATTGACTGCCCAAACAGCATTATCGCTCCATCCCTCCTCTACCCTTCCCCTCCCAAATATTTGATTAAAAAATTAAACTGTCTTAAGAGCATGCAGAGTAAAAATGTATGCTCACTCTAGTTTCCTTGTGCTGAAAGGAATATTTTGTACAACGGTAAGGTATGATTCTGCTCTCCAAGATTCCAGTGCCACAGCTGACCAATCCCTACCCAGACTGCAACTGTCCCCTCTCTCTGATTGAACAGCTAATAGATGGCTAGAAAAAGAAAGCATCTGACTACCAAGATGATAAATACAGCTAGCATTTACTGATTACCACCATACAGGGATCAATGAGCGATCACTTAGAATACGTAGATGTTTCTGTTAATCATTTTTTATTCTTTCAAAAATGCACTATTTCTTTTAAACAATGGTTAGTCTGCACACAAGCTGGTTCCAGATTAACAAGATTTGGCTGTCACTGAAGCTCTGCTAAATGGAAGAGAAATTAGCTACAGATCCAGGGAAAGAGGGCAAATGCGTAACAGTCACAGAGAAGAGAACCTTGGCACATGGGATACTCCATAAAGGCAAGTCCTGTGGCCATTACAATCCCAAACTCAGAACAGTGCCTTGCAAATTGTAAGCATTCAGAAAATATATGCTATGCATAACTTGTTAAGCGAAATAAATGGTTCTGTAGACTACGGCACAGAGGCTAAATAACTAGCCCACTGGCCCACAGCCAGTAAATGGCAAAGCCAAGATTCCAACCCAGATCTGTCCGGTTCCAGAGACAGAGCTCTTCTCAATTCCCTATGTGCTTCCTACGGCGGGAGATCAATATACCAAGGACCGCAGAGAGAGCACTCAAAGGCACAGGATAAACATGCTAGATCTCCTTGGAAAGTAAATTTTACTCAAAGTTGTAGGATTTTAAATACTTGATATATAAAACAAACACCAACGCGTTACAAAGAGAATAAAGAATTCGTAACTATTAATTTTAGATTACATGGGCCATGACATTTTTTTTTCATTTGGTGATAATCCCAGGCTCTCTTAAGGATACAAGTTCATTCTCCTCTTCCACTAGAAGTATGTTAATCGAAGAAAATATGAAAATCAAAACACCACTCCATCAATACTTGTTGATCCCTCCCGGCTGGCAGCAGCCACTGGCTGAAACGAAAGCCAAGATGGGCGCTTCCAAGCGCGCCGGAGCCGCGGAGGAAGCAGCAGCGGAGGGTGGGCTCCGCGGCCCTGACGCTGGTCGGGGGCGGAGGAGCGGGGGGCAGGAGGCCTGGGAGCTGGGGGGGCCGGCCAGCCTGCTCCGGTGCTCCCGGCCCCGCCCACCCGGCCACGCCGGTCGGACGCGCGGTTCCTGTGCACCGCAGGCGCAGACGCGCAGTTCCTAAGGCACGACCCGCCGCAGGCCTGGCCAGCGCGGTGTAAAACCGCGGAAGTCGGCTGGAAGCCTCCGGGGCTGCCTGGGAGTGAGCTGGACCCCGCTCTGCGGCTCTCAGCGTCCCCAAGTCTTACTGGGTTGGTGAGGATTCCACATACAAAATCCTAGAGGTTATCCTCACTGGTCCGCTCCATCAAGCTATCAGAAGAGATCCTGCCACCCCGTGCATCACCGAACCAGTCCACCAGCACGGGGAGACGCGAGGGCTGACACGTGCGGGCCACGAGGGCCGTGGCGGTGGAAAGGGCCACAAGTTCCACGGCAGGGTTGCTGGTTCTCGCCTCCCTCGTAACACAGGTAACGTCTGTAAAATTCTTACCTAATAAAGCAGTCCTATCTGCTTAGTATTCTCTATTAAAACTAGTTGTCTACGTTGTCAAATTATGAAAAGTTAAACTGCAATAATGTTTGAAGACAGTTATGTGATGGTGTTGTTTCTAAGATGACGCTTTTGTCTTTGCTTTATCTTATTAGGTCAGTGTTTAAAATGCTGTTTGGTGTAACAGATGTAAAATTGATTCTGTAAAAGAAAACCAATAAACAAACACATCCTTGTTAAGCAGCACATACATACATAGCATGTGTTAAATGTCAGGGATAAAACACAGTCCTTAACCGCATAGAGCTTAAGCTACTCTGAAAAAGAAATAAGTTCACCAATAATTAAAAGTGCTAGAGAGATGTCTGAATAGGATGTATAGAAACAGAGAAAGGTCTCTAACTTGGACTCAGACTTTGAAAGTCTGGGGAAATGGGGAAGGCAGTAGGGAAGTTGAAGAGTTCCCAGCAGATGACCCGTCTCTTCTCTCATCCCTAAACTACTTCTCAAAAGATGGATAAAAAGTAATTAGATGGAAGAAGGGGGCGGTACTCATGGACAGAGAATATTTAAGTTATAAATTTTCAGGGAAACCACACGTATTCTGAAAGGCTAGAACCATGCAATACAGCAAGAAAAAAAAAATCATTGTTTTACATTTGAAAAATATACTGAAAACGAAAAAAAATTAAAAAGATGCCCAACTTACAGTAAAAATATGAAAATATGTTGATAGATACTTTTCATCTGTCACCATAGCAAAAATTTAAAAGAGCTTGTGAGAAAACTGACACTATTAAATACTGCAGATAAAATATATATTGTAGACAAAAATATACGATAACGTACCCAAAATTTTTAAAGGTGTAATTTTTTTATCCTAAACTTCTTATTCCTAAGAATTTATATTAAAAAAATAAAACATTATAGGGACGCCTGGCTGGCTCAGTGGGTGGAACATGCACCTCGATCTTGGGGTTGTGAGTTTGAGCCTCGTGTTGGGTGTAGAGATTACTTAAAAATAAAACCTTTAAAAAAAATAATATTATAGATGGGTGCTTATAACTACAGAAAAATATCTAACATATCAAAAGGGATCAAGCAAATTAGTTGGTCCACCTATACAATAAAATACTGTGTAACCACTGAAAAGGTGAGATGTGGAAGGATATTTATGAACAACTGTTAGATAAAAAAGGCAGGTTATGGGGCACCTGGGTGGCTCAGTCAGTTGACCGTCCAACTCTTGATTTCTGCTCAGGTTGTGATCTCAGGGTCCTGGGTTCAAGCCCCACATATCAGGGCTCCCTACTCAGCGGGGAGTCTGCTTCTCTCTCTTGCTCTCCCTCTCCTTGCCAACCTCCCCCCACCCTGCGCTCTTTCTCAAATGAATAAATGCAATCTTAAAAAAAAAAAGGCGGGTTACGTTAGTTTTGAAGAACTGAAACCTGCAGCCATGTCAGTATTTTCTAGTTTTATAAGACAAGATAAAAATTTCTGCTCTGCTGACTTCATTGGGCCTCTCTGTTTAACCTAAGAATCACCCTTGATCAGCTATGGCCACCCTGAGTCATAATTCAACAATTAATTTATCATGTTATTTATGCCACTAGAAGTTATTCAACTAAATAAAGTTAAGACATCTTAAAAAAAAAAAAAAGGAAAAAAAAGTTAGCCTTGAAATTACCCAAAGGTTATACCTAGCAAAAAAAAAAAAAAAAAAAAAAACTAATTTAATGGCCTCAACAAATCCTAAATAGGGATTGTTGCAAAAGTTTAAGAAAAGGGGGGGGGGGTTTCATAACAGATATACACTCTTGATTCCTTTTTAAAATTATGTGCACATACATGAGGGGTCAGGCACATCTGGGGTGATGCACTATGCACCAGTGGGCATGTCTCTGCACATACTCACAAGCACATTCCAGAAAGGGGCTCAATAATTGAACCTAACCTCATACTGGTCCTTATAGCATTACATTACCGATAAGACAAGATTCCAGCATCATGACCCGGCAATGGCTATGACACTATAGTCTAAATCTCTGAATTCACAACATGATTTCTTACAGCAATACTCTTTAAATTATTAATTCGTCTTCCCAGGCTATAGTGATGTTTACAATGCCTCTCATAACATCAAAGGACTTTCACCAATTCCTTTCTAATTCCAATCCGATTGGTATATAAGTGTATATATATTAGTCTCCCGAAACAGCATTCTTGGCTGACTACATGAGAAAGCACCAGGGGAACGGGGGAGTGGCTCTCAGCAAGGCAGTGTAAAGAAAAATATTTCAGATACAAACAGCCTAACAACTGAACAGGGTGACACTGGGCAAGACTGAACAGGGTATATATGATTGAGAACACCAATTTAAATGACTAACTTATCAGAAACAATAATCAATCAACTGCCATGTTTCCTCAACTGAAAGCTACACCCCTGGTTTAATAATAGTTTGGTAAGGGGTAAAGGGAATGGTAAACAAATACATGGTATCTACCTGTACATAAATTTTAAGTCACAACTCATTAAACATTAAAAAATTTATTTATTTATTTAAATTATTATTTTCTTCCAAGATTTTATTTAAGTTCAAGTTAGTTAACATATAGTGTAGTATTAGTTTCAGGAGTAGAATTTAGTGATTCATCACTTACATATAACACCCAGTGCTCATCATAAGAAGTGCCCTCCTTAATGCCCATCACCCATTTAGCCCATCCCCTTACCCACCTCCCCTCCGGCAACCCTCAGTTTGTTCTCTAAAGTCAAAAGTGTCTTATGGTTTGCCTCCCTCTCTGTAAAATATTTTAAAGACATGTTAATCAAAATAATACGTAACAGTATAAGTCCTAATTTCCTATGTAGCAAACTGGGTCATGAAAAAATATAAAATAAACGATGCCCCAAATAAAAAATTATCTGAACGTTAACATTTGCAAATAGCTTTCGTTTTAAATTCTTAACAGAAATCCAAAATGTTCCGGATTTATGGGTTGCCAGATTCAGCAATCTGTACACAGTTCAAAATATTTTTTTAAAAGATTTCATGTATTATTTTAGAGAGAGAGGACAGGGGGAGGAACAGAGGGAGAGGGACAAGCAGACTCGGCGCTGAGCACAGAGCCGGATGCCCTGAGATCATGACTTGAACCAAAACCAAGAGTTGGACGCTTAACCAACTAAGCCACCCAGGTGCCCTACAAAATATTTTTGTAATCAACATCTGGAGATACCGGAAAGCTAAGTTAACAGTACATGTAGTAATCAGTTGTCCAGCTCGCCAAATAGCAAGATAGAGATGAGTACACAATTAGCTCTAGACCACACAATTTGGGCTTGGGAACCGTGTAAGTGCACGAAGGATAAACTCAGAAGTAAGAGTTGCTACCTACTTCATTATCCAAGTGACTTGAAACAGAATTTAATGGTTAAGAGCATGAGAGTTCTCTTAATTGCCTACTGCCACAATCAAAATAGGTCAGAGACCTAGATGTGCCACTTAGCCTCTTTCAACTACAGCTTTCTCATGTGAAAGATGAGGATGACGACTGCACACACCTCAGGGTCATTGTGAAGATTAATGCGAAAATGCACATAAAGCATTTTGAAACTGGCACAAAGACTTGGTAAATGTTATTATTGTCACTGGAAATTAATACACTTGGTGGAGGGTATGGAATCTCTTCCACAGATTTTGCCTGTGTATTTGGTCATTAAAAAGGACAAAGATCACATAAAAATAACCTTATAATAAAATCATCCTCAGCTCTTCAGCTAAATCTTACTCCTTCTGGATCAGACAGACCAAACTTGACTTCCTTGAAAGTGCTGTGTTTTCACTAGTTTCAAGAGTAATGTATATACTGTTCCCTTTGCTTAGAACATTTGCAATCCCACTTCCTACTTGGCCTTGGACTGATTAACTGTCATTCATCCTTCATGTCTCAGTGTAAACATCACTTCCTTAGGCAGTCCTTCCCAAATCCTCTTGTCCAGATTAGGTGTCCTCTATCTTATGCTTATGGCCCTATCTCCCATGTTTAACTCAGTCACGTAGGAACAGTGTTATTTAATGTAGAACTTGCCCAACAGATTGTAAGCTTTGAAGGCAAAAACTGTATCCATCTTACTCACTATTCTATTTCCAGTGTTGGGTACATGGCAAGAAATAAAAGACTCTCTATAAATATTTACTGAATTAAGTGAATGCAGAAGGACCAGTCAGGTTGGTTAATTATAATCCAATTCATGTTCACATTGAGAACTACTACAGTTCCTGATAAGCTTACTGTCCTTGTTCATTCACATTCTAATAAGATGTTTCAAGTTTAAGATCTAAATAACACCTTTTGGACTACCCATCTCATATATGATTTAGCTCTATTGCTAAGATAGGATCAAGCCTGTCATGTTCTGTATTCTTTTTTTGTTTGTTTGGGGTTTTGCTTGTTTTTTTGTTTTTTGTTTTTAATTTAAATTCAATTAGCCAACTTATAGTACATCATTAGTTTCAGATGTAGTGTTCAATAATTTATCAGTCTATATTTTTAATCTCTTTATTAAAATATATTTAGATGAAAGCCAAGCTACTCAAAGTGTCTGTGTTTACTGGCCTTCACCCAAAAGATAGTACTGAAGAATTTCATAGCTTGAAAAACAAAACAAAAACGTATGAAAACAATCCACAATTTATCAATGAGAATCCTATGGGCCAGTAAAGTTAAGCATCAGAAAGCTACACAGTGCTATAAACAGAATAAGGACCTAGGTGTGTTTTTTGTGTTTTGTTTGTTTGTTTTTAATTTTGGTAATGAAAGAGGACTTCAACTTCCTCCATTTTATTTATTTATTTGAGAGAGAGTAAGTACACACAAGCGAGGGGAGGGGCAGAGGGAGAGGGAATAGCAGGCTCCATGCTGACAGGGGCCTTGATCCCAGGACCCCCGGATCATGACCTGAGCCGAAGGCAGCTGCATAACCGACTGAGTCACCCAGAAGACACCCCAGACCTAGGTTTCCTAGTTCTGTTTGTCTTTCCACTGTAGAGCCTTTTTGGTACATTGAGAACAATTGTTCAAAATAGTCTAAGCAATAGTCCTGAATGCAACTATCCTAATTTATATGATCTTAATTGTTCAATGCTACTGAATCATTTGTAAAACTTTTTTAAACTAGGGATGGCCAGATCTCTACTGTATTAGAAACTCTGGAGGTAAGGCCTGGGCCTTTGCATGTTGAGAAAGTTCCAAGGGTGATTCTTATCCCAGCAAAGACTGAGAACCCCTAATTTAATCAATCAAGCATTATCTGCTAAATGTCTACTCTGTCCCTAGCAATGTGTTCCTGCTCTCAAGGCTCTTAGAGGAGACAAGATTTACTTATATAACTCAATTAGAGAAGAAAATAAGACTGTGTATAATGAAGTGCTGAATTAGCTAAATGAACACAAATTAAGTGCTAAACTCAGAGAAACTAGGACAGTAGCACAGGCTTGAGAGATCAGCTATTTTTGGAGACAGAACAACAGATAGGTCCTTTATGATAAACAAGGACAACGGCTTTCAAACAGTGTGCTCAGCAGGAGTCCTTAAGGAGCCTGTGGAAGTGCCTTGAGGGCCACAGTGGAAAAGAGAGG
This sequence comes from Ursus arctos, assembly GCF_023065955.2. NCBI lineage: Eukaryota > Metazoa > Chordata > Mammalia > Carnivora > Ursidae > Ursus > Ursus arctos. The sequence goes on along the minus strand of NW_026622874.1, from coordinate 9,196,007 downwards.
GAGGATGCTTTTCCTGCCCCTGACAACCATTTCAATCAGAACAGCTCCACTCTTACCTTTTATATAATAAGCTTCTGCCTAAAATTCATTTTAAAAAGAACTCAAAAAAACCCTCCAATGACTTTTAAAAGTGTGAAAACTCTTTTATTTACAAATACGGAAAAAAAAAAAAAAAGGAAAAAAAAATCAGTGAAGTAACTTGTCTCAAAGTCGCAAAGCTCATTAGTGATCTAGAACCCGGGTCTCTCAACTCACTGTACTACATCCCACACTGTGACGTTCCAAACGAGGGGACAGTGTGAGCAGAGGTTCTCACAGAGCATCCCAAATGCCAGCCTGACCAAAACAGGAGACTTTCTTTTTTAAAAAATTTTTTCTATCTATTTGACGAAGAGAGAAGAGAGAGAGAGTGAGTATACAAGCTGGGGGAGCAGCAGGTAGAGAGAGAGGGAGAAGCAGGCTCCCCCCGATGTGGGGCTCATCCTGGGATATGATCCCTGAGCCACCAGGCGCCCCTGGTGGGTTCACTTTCAAACTGGGGTGGGATTGTGGCGCAGGACAGGTAGGGGGTTGGGAGGCAGGATGTAAAAGAGCCCAACCAAGCATCAGAATAAGATACAGCCACCCTCCCTGAATAGCTGTTCAACACAAAGTTGTAGGTAGATTTTTTAAAAAATTAAAACCTGCTAAAAGCACCCGTGTGTTTGTGGTGGGCCTATGTAAGGGGACTTCCTGGGTGGAATTGTTGAGTCATTCTCTGTAAGGAAGTAGCATGAGATAAGAATGCATAGGCAGGGATGGGGGCTAGATAATAGAATACTTTAAAAGTTTATGTTTGCTACAATGCAGCACCTCCACAGTGTAAAACCGGCCACAGGGGAGTGTAGCCCTCTCCCAAGGTGTTGGCTGCACAAGGAAAGGTACAGCCCGCAGCAGGTGCCCCGCACAATCAATCTAAAGCTAACGCTTCTCCTTCTCTACAGCAGCACAAGTAATAAAATTGCTGATTTTACTCTTGTGCTCCTGGAAGAAAAACTATTACAGTACTTTAAAAATGCTTCTGCTATCAATTTGTTACTCCCCACAGCATCGCTCTAACACTGGTATTATCACCATCTTATTGTTGAGAGAAACCACCGCAGAAGTCAGTGGCAGAGTCAAAATGAGATGTCTGGAATTTACAACACTCAGAGTCAGTGCTCAGTCCACGCACACAGTGGCATGAGCACAAATCTCAATCCTAATATTTGTATGTCTATCACATTAAGTTCAGTAAAACTGTTTTGATCTTCACAATGAATCTGTAACCTAATATCCACCCAATCATGTCTCAAATGACATTTCCAAAATTGAATTCATTGCCTATTCTCCAAATGGCTCCCTCTTCAACCTCCCTACTTCCTGTTCACTTGGCACTGTTCTTGGTAATCTAAGTTCAAAACCTTAGCATCCCCCTTGACTCTAATTAGCTGCTAAACACTTCAAATTAAGGGCTTTGATCATGGCTAGTCCAAAACAAACAAAAATTCAATGGCTCCCTACTGCCTAGCAAAAGAATTCCAAACTCGTGCACCACCAATGCAGAGCATCCAGGGCGCCAGAACAGAGGCCCAACTCCACCACTCCCCACTATACAGCCTAAGTAATAACTAACCTGGAAGTCCTGCGGTTCCCCAAACACTGTGCTTCCTGAGCACATGACCTTGTGAAAGTTACTTAATCTAGGCTTTATTTTACTCAACTATAAAATGGGCATAATAATACTTGCCTGAAAGGACCAACTGAGGTAATGAAAATGAGAGTGCTGCTATAAACTTTAAAGAACTATAAAAATACAGACATTATCATTATGTCATGGTGATGGTAATTTCATTTTATTTACACCGGCCTTGCTCCAGAAAGGATATAAAGGCAGCCCACATAAAACACAAAATAACAAGAGTTTAAAGATGGAAGCAATAAAAGAAATATAAAACAAAAGTTAAGGATATAGAATGGAACTGGGAATGAGGAGGCTAAGAAAAATGCATACCATAATTACCTATCTCACCTTTCAGGGTAATAACTCGGTCTAAACACTGTAGTTGATAAAAAGGAAACTAAGTCTATTAGACAATCCAGAGTCCAGGAGACTAAAAACAAAACCATTGGTCAGAAATGAAATAGTTCCTAATATAGAGACCTGGCAAGAATTTCTCCCAAAGGTCCTTATTCTGTGTGATTAACTGGACAACACCTTCAACATATTTATCGTGGATTCTCTATTTTATTATATCATTATTAGACTGAAAGCCTGCTGAGGTCAGGTAACTGTCCTGTTTGTATCTCTAACAGTGTTTAAAGCAATTAGTCAACAAACCACATGCCTCCAAATCCTTTTTGCTTTTCTTAAGCTCAGCTTTAAGACTTCTCTTCTGGGGGCGCCTGGGTGGCTCAGTCGTTGAGCCTCTGCCTTTGGCTCAGGGCGTGATCCCAGCGGTCTGGGATCGAGCCCCACATCAGACTCCTTGGCTGGGAGCCTGCTTCTTCCTCTCCCACTCCCCCTGCTTGTGTTCCCTCTCTCGCTGGCTGTCTCTGTGTCAAATAAATAAATAAAATCTTAAAAAAAAAAAAAAAAAGACTTCTCTTCTACTTAAAGTCTCCTCTGACTGGCAGCAGTGTGGTAGAGGGAGATTGGGGCTGTGGGGAGGAGGAGTCTAGAAAGTCAGAAGTCTTGTGTTCTGATGCCTAACTCAACAGCTAAGACTGAGGGTAAGACACTAAACCACTGTGAGAGCATGTCCTCATCTATAAAGGCTTTAGGATAGATGGTATCTATGCTACCTTCCAGCCATAACAGCTCTAGGATGCTTTGGTTCCTACAAATTTGGACATACCCTGATCTCTACCCTGATCATTATTATCTGCTACATATTTTAATATGTAATTACATACATTGTTTTTTAATTTTCCCTGAGAAGAAAACATACCAACTCCACCAGAGCAGAGTCTTGTATTTCCCTTGTTATCCCAAAAGACAACTGGCATCAGACCAGGTACACAGCAGATACATTTTGTAAGCTATGAAATAACTGTTTTTAGAAAATTGATTATAATATACTTTCTTCCTGCAGTATGAATCAGCAAAAAAAAAAAAAACTTTTTCATTAAGCAGACCCTTAAAATAAGTGTACTAAAACAAGAAAACAGGTAAGTCACTTTTCTCTAAAAAAGGCCATAAGTTACAAAGCCAGTCAGTACAACTCCATTATTTAAGGTGACCACGTTAAACAAAAAACATAATGTTCACTTCCCAGCCATTCCTGTTTATATCTTCTATTGCAAAGAGAAAGCTGGCTAGTCCAAAAAAAAAACAAAAAACAAAAAACCCTACCATAATTTTTATTATTTTACTGATTTAACTTTATATACTATTGTTATGATTCCAACATAAAAACCAATAGTTACAGAGAATTATGAAATAAATGTGACAAATTAAACTGTACTTGGAATGACTTTCAACACTGCAGACTAAGTAAAGCTACTACCAATACTCATATTGAGCTTAGTTTTGTGTTTTTCGCATTGTCTTTTTTTTTTATATATAAATTAATATGTATCCTTTTCTGGATGAATATCCAGTTTCCTGGACAGTACTTAAAAAAAAAATCTGATAAATTTAGAGGTTTAGTGATTCTTCTTTTGTTCATTTTAACAGTCCTGTCAGCAAAATCTAGGCAACAGTGAAAACTTGAGTATTTGCTTAATTGGAAAACAAAAAACAAAGAAGCTGTATCAACCAAGGAGCACAAACAAGATAACCTATCAAATGCTCAATAACACCGTCTAGTAAAAACACACAGAATTCTATAAACTACATGCACACTATGCGAAGAGCTTCTTGAAATCAGAGTATCTGAAACTTGAGATAATTCTCATATTCCAAATTCTAAATGTATTGTAAATGGATCAGAACTAGTCAGGCAATAGCTCCACTCGTGCTATTTTTTTCCCATTGTTATTACTGCTGAGTTTATAAGGGCTCACAGCCAGTTTAGAACATAGAAATATTTCAGTACAAAATAAAAGAAATTCCTTCCTAAAAAGAAATATAGGAGGGAGGCTGGGAAGATGGCAGAGTAGGGGCACCCTAAGCTCTTTGCATGGATTCAATTAGATAACACTCACATCAGTATAAATAACCCAAGAAGAAATATAAATCCACAAAGTTACTATCTTTATTCACAAAATGTCAATAATGTGCAAAAATGTTGAGCAAAAGATGGATAAGGAAACTGCTTTCCTCTATGATCTGTAATCATTACCTCTTTCAACCCTGATTCCCCTCAGAAAGATATTAATCTTATTTAAGCAATACAATAAAAGAATTAAGCAAAATCCCTGCCCAAAGAGTTTCCTAAAAGAGAGGAGGAGGACGAAAGAATTCATTCAGAAAGGATACAGAAACTCAAGTAAGACAGTTGTACAATAACCAAATCCGCACTCTAACACCTAACATTGGATTTCCTTGAAGAAATCAGTAATAAGCACGTTGGCTTAGGCATTTACCATTAAAAGAAGAAACAGAAACAAGAACATAAGTGACCCAAAAGGAGCATGTTTTGTCCGTTACTTTTTCCGTTCAGGAAACAATAATTATTTAAATAGTTCTAAACATAATCACTGCCGTTGGGAAAACACATCCTGCTTAAAACTGCGCTTTCCTAGTATTTACAAATCACAAAAACCGCGTAACTGAACAAATACTGTTGTATAAAAGCAAGTTATGACAGCCATATACCAGTATTTTAAAAGAAAATTATTTTTAATAGTGCTTCAAAGACTTCTATGCAAAGACTAGAGCTGTGGGTTTTCAACATAAAAAACAAAACAAAAAAACCATTAGTAATAAGGCAATCACCACTACATAATATTATAGTCTTCCTAGTACAAAGGAAACATAATCATGAAGCGAGTGACCAACTTTAAAAACAACTTAAACACACAGAGAGACACCCACAACTAAATCCAAGATCAAATAATTCAGATTCAAGAAACTTCAAATATTTCATTTTTAATGCAAAATACATATGAAAGATAACATTCAAATTTCTAGTTCTGTCATGGTAGAAGCCTGAGATATTCAAGGCTCCTTTAAACATCTTTGGTGGCTTGGTAAGAGCAATTTAACATTCTGAGCCCTAAACTTATTCCAAAATCCAATGACCAGATGAATAACCGATTAACAATTACTTCAATCTAGGCGGCAATAAAACATGTTTATTTCTTCTGCTTTATGCTGCCTATTGATGCAGAGAATAGTAAATTAAAAATATGGCAGAATACTATACAATTTAAACCTGAATAATAGTCACTATTTGCTTTTCCTTGACTACTGGGATTTTTGACGACGACAAAATGAAAAGAAATTAGAAATTAGTTTGGCAAACATGTTAAAAATTACAGTAATAGCTTGGAAGCAGAATGGTCCTTTCAGATATTAAAAACATTTGGTCAGCTGTCACATGAATTTTCAAGACCTAGACTCAGAAGTACCATTATAATTAATAGGTAGGGCAAGTCAAGAAGGAAGTGACAATGGATCTTCTGAAGACTTGAGAGAAGCTGCCTCCCAGATGCACAAGGAGACAGGCAGATTATAAACTTATTAAGGCTCAACAGTAATCTAAAATTCCGTATCAAGCTTGGAAGACTTAGGGATAAAGCCCGCGTCCTACCACATTCCCAGGGCATTTTAATCAGCACCTTAAGATAAACTGGTAAAAACTAGGATGAAAAATGTCTAAAAGGAAAGTCTGCTATCAGAAATCATAGGTGGAATCACTCCCTCACAACCTAACAGTTCTAAAAATCACTCCTCAATCAAAAACAATACACAAATTTGTCCAGACTAATTTAAGACAAATCCAAAAAGAAGTTTATTTTTCAAACACTGTTTGCAAAGCACATGCTTTCTTATTTCTTATAAGTATCTACCTTATTTTAAACACTATAATTTCATCCTAAAAGAATATATAGCCTTCATTCTCTTCAACTTCACTTTACTCATTGACATAGGTTCTAAGGCAAATGATCTCTCCTTTAGCCTGGCAGCTTCTTACTTGAGTTTGGGAGGTCACGAAGAACCTCTCTAAAATAAGCATTTATATTGATCACTTCCATGATTATACTTACTTAAAACCCGTAGTCTCCTTCTGAGAATTTGAAGAGATGAATTTTTACAATAGCACAGAATGCCAACCAAAATATAAGGCCAGTTAACAATACTCATCCTTTTCTCTATTACAAAAATCCACAGTGGAATTTTGTTTATAAAATGCAGTGTACATTTTATCATCTTGGATAAAATATCTACAGCCCCGGTAGTGGTTAAATTGCAGCTATAAAGGAAATTGTCCCGAGATAAATGGTTTCCCTATGAGAAGGTTTCACTGCTACACTTCACCTCAGGACAATAAATCAAATTAACTGCACCTTGTCCTCTGTCCAATGACATCATCAGTTTGACCACATCTTGGGAATCGGGTGCAAAAACATATGCTATTTAAGGCATGAAATCATATTACTGCTTTCTGTCCATTCGACCTCATGCTTCAGGTCTCTGAGGCAGTCATTCACCTGAACATTCACATGAGAGCTGCAGATTTGTTTCCTGCTGCATTCAGGGCCTGCCTACTGGAGGTGGAAGAGGAAAAATGATGAGAATGGGTAACGTCAAACTGGCTTGCTGTTAGCCCATCAAATCTACAATTTTGTTACAAATTAAACTGAAGACTAATGTCTCCCAAAATATGTACCTAGCCACTGACCATAAAGTGCCTTATAATTTCAAAGGTTTAACACATTGGTGCTAAATAACACTTCTCTGGTGCTTTACTAGCAGAAGTAAAGAAGCCACCAATGAGAAGCAACACTATGTTTTTTAAAAACACACTAAAACTATATAAAATAAAAAGGAAAGAAAACTTTACCAAGGGAAAGACCAAAAAATGAAAATTACTGTTTCTTCCAAACAACGGAAGTCAGCCTGACTTGCACAGACCAACTGTCCTGATCCTACATTAAACATAAAATCAATTCTGACAACTTAAAGAGGGGTGGGTGTGCTGGGACAAGAGTAAGTTCCAAGATCAGGGTAGACACAATGCCTATGTTTATTCTTCTGTGTTCCCTCATTTAACCGTGACACAAACACTCAAAACATAACCCCATTTCTGTCTTTAGGAGCGCTCCCATTAAAATAAGCAAACCTTGACAGGGATAGCACAAAATTAATTTCAGCCCTATTTTAAATCAGAATGAAGAAGTTGAAAAGGAAATGCAGCACTGAGACATTCTGAAAGTGCTGTTAATTGGAATTTCTAAAACACTTATTCTACAACTCCTAGGAAAAAACAACTGGTTTAACAAATACTGCAGACCTTTACAAAGCCTGGAAGTGTTTACCTGGGAGGTAGCAGCCAAGCGGCAGGGGAGAACTAGCACCAAAGTGAAGTGATTTATTTGTATTAAATCAAAATAGGTTTCATTCGCCTCTGAAAATGAGAAGATTTTTTTTCCTTAGGCCTAATATTCCTGCAAACTATAAGAAACTCCTTTTAAGAGAAAACAAAACACGACAGAGTTGAAGCTTAGCTAGGAGCTGCTTTAATACTGGTTAAGGCCCCAGGAGGGTTTGTTTTGCCCGCGGAGGACGGGTATGTATATAGAAGTTGGTGGGGGAAAGTCATTTTGGTTATTAGTAAATAAATCAAGCGGCAGAGAATGAGGCCTAGGCAACTGCTAGAGGAGCCAAGGCCTAGCTCTCCCCCTGCTCTTCCCAGCACAGCCTGGGTTTGATCTCAGAGCCCCGTGGATTGCCAAGGAAAAAAAAAAAAAAAAGAATCATATCGAACCACAAAAGCACATGGGGCGAATGTAAAATATAAACACGGCGTTGGGCTGTGAGTGGCTGTTATTAAAGGTCTGAATTACTAAACATGAGAGGCGGGGAAAGCCAGGCGGCCATTTCAATAATATAAACCTCCCCGAATTAGACATTATTCAAATGAGAGAGGTTCGGCTAAGCAGAGAGTAAAGAGGACCCAGCACCCAGCAAGAAACCACCACCACACACCCGGGGAGGGGGATCCCCGCCCCTACCTAACTCCCAACAGGAGAGGGGAAATCTAGAATATTATCAACTTGTCAGGCCAGCCGGTTCTGGGGCAGGGGCAGGAGCGCAGCCCTCTACGTCCGAGTTCTTGGGAGGCCTCCGGGTGCTTCTGGGGCCTGGGAGCCAGGGGAGCCAGAGGCCCCCGAGGGCCCCCGGCCCGGTCCGTCCGGGTCCCGCGCAGAGGCGGGGGCGCGGGGAGGGGCACGGGGGAGATGAAGATCAGACCACGCCAGGCACCTCCAACCCAACTCTCCCGGGAAAGCACGACCCACGAGGGAGAGGGGGCTTTTCCAGGACCCACGGGGACTGCTGACCGATGGTCCAGAGCACATGGGGCTGCCCCGGAGGACATCCCCCTCCGAGGGGAACTTTCCACGAGGGCCGCCTTTCAACCCTGTCCGCTCCGGAGCGGGCGAAGCGGACCCCTGCGCGGGTTCCCCACCCCCGCCGCCCCGAGGCCACCTCACAGCGCTCACGACCGCTCACCCCTACCCACCTAGAGCGCAGGCCTGGCTCAGGTCAGGCCGCCACACGGGGGACAAGCGGGGCGCGGCCGAGGTGCCCGGGGCCGTGACCCCCGGGCTCAGCCCCGCTCGGCCCCCCGTGCGACGGCGGGGAGCGGGCAGGACGCTCTCCCCGGGAGCACCCCCGGCCGCCCTCCGGGCCGCCCCCCCTCCCGGGCCCTCTCCCGTGGTGGGGGGGCACGCGTGTGGCTGTCCGGCCGCCGGGGTCCGCTCCGGCCCCGCCGCCTCCCCGGCATTGTGCTCTCCACCACCTCCATCCCCCTCCACGCCCCCCCCCCCACCCCGCGCCCGCCTGGCCCGGGTCGCCGGCCCGCGCCCCGCCGGCCCAGCGGCTATGAATATGTAAAATGTCTTTATTGTCCTCTCCCTGTGCCCCGGCCCCGCGGACCCGCCGCGGACCCGCTCGGGTTCGGGCTCGGCGGCGAGGCGGCGGCGGCCGGCGGAGGAGGAGGGCCGGTGCCGGCGGGCGGGCGGGCGAGCAGCGGCGGCGGGGTGGGCCGGGGGCAGGAGGAGGGCGGTGGATCGCAGCCCCCTTTGCCCCTTGTCTTCCCCCTCCGCCTGGCCGCTCCGAGCCTCTTTCCCCCTCCGCTCGGCGCCCGGCGGGGGCTCCGTGCTCCCCGGCCCCCCATCTCCCCGCCGTTAATTATAATAATCCTGAGTACTAATAAATTATGCTAAGTCGCGGGGGGGGGCAGCGGGAGCCGGGGTTGAGTATGAATATGAATATGTAAAATGCTGTAATGATTACCTGCTGCTGCTGCCGCCGCGGCTGAACTCTCATCTTGACTCGCTGCTCCTCCGTCCGCCATTTTGAATATTTTAACCAAAATCGCCCGGTCGATAAACCCTCCCTCGCTCCGGCTCCCCTCCCCCCTCCCGCCCTCCGTGCCTCCTCCCTCCTCTCCGCCCCCTCCCGCTCCTTCCTCTCCCCGGGCGCGCGCCAGGGGGCGCGCGAGGCCGTCCCCTTGGAGGAGCCCCACCCCCTTCGGGCGCTCTGCGCACGCGCCTCCTGGCCGCCGTGGCTCTTCGGTCGCTAAAGCGCCCTCAACCTGCCAGTCACCCCTTCGCTGCATTTCTTTGCCTCTCGGCTCTGCACATGCGCAACTTTCTCCACGCGCCTGAAATGCAGGCGGCGCATGCGTTCCGTCTCCTGGACTCCTTGAAGCGTAACCTGTGTAGTACGTTGAGCGCTCGTCCTTTACAGTCCTCCCTCTCCTCCTGCCTCACTGCCCTCCCAGCTCTACTCCGACGTCCCCCAGTGGACAGTGGCATTTTAAAAGAACGGCACGGGACAGGGCGGCCAAGAGCTTGGAAACGCGTGGAGTACTCGTGGGCGGACCAGCCCCCGCGTCCCCTCCGCTGCGCACATTTTAAGGCTTTCCGCGCTGTTGAACCGCTGACAACAAAGGAGGGGCAGCTCCCCTGCTAGGTAATTTCCGGCCCGGTGGGCAGGTAGGGGCGGAAACGCCCGCCGCGGGGAGCCGGGCTGGAGGCACCTGCTGAGCTCTGCGCGGGCGTCCCGCTTTAAATTTGAATCCTAACTAGTCCCCGCCCCCAACTCTGCAAATGCTGGAGACCCGGCCCGGCCAACGCGAGGGGGAGTGTCTTGTGCTGGTTTTAATTAGCCCCAAATCTCTTCTGCTCTATTTGTTTTTAACACCCGGCCACCTTCTCCAGAGCTGGGCGTTTAAATCGCTAATTTCCGCCCCTACCCTTCCTGGGGTTTTCTTGCGCCTCGATTGCTGCTCACCCGATCGAAACGAATAGTCGATTCCCTAGTCCATGGATAGGCATGCTCCCCTTCCTTTGGCTTAGGAACATATGTAAAAGCTAGCCGTAAACTGGAAACTGATGACCTAATAAATAATGTCGAAATCAGCAGTAGCTTCATCGAGCATTTTACTTTGCTGTGTTTCTCAGAGCAAATATGATAGGAGGCGTTTTCTGTTGTAAATATCTTTATTTTCAGTCACGTTCTAAGATTTCTTTATCTTTAATGGTAAATTTCCCTGGACAAGACCCAGGTCTAATTACTTTATGGATTCTTTAAAAAGCCCTAAGATTTTTCCAGTTTTTTTTTTCTTTTGAGAGTGAAAAGAAAAGCGTATCTCTTAAAGCAAAGTTAGAAAAAAAGAAATCCAGGAGGCACCTAGGTGGCTCAGTAGGTAGAGTATGCAACTCCTGGCTTCAGTGTGCTGAGTTCAAGCCCCACGTTGCGTGTAGAGCTTACGTAAATATATCTTCTTTTTAATAAAAAAGTTCAATCCTAGATAGTCTGTCTTGAAGAGAGAAAGTTGACAGGAAAGTTTAAATTGAGTAGAATTGCGGATTCTACATCGAAGATTCTACACGGACTCTCTTGGAGAAGAGAGTCAGCGGTTATTCTAACGGCTAAAGTTTTAATCACGGGTCTTAGCCTCCTCATTGAATTCCTTACACTGTGCAAGTACAGTTGAAGCTATTGTCAGTGACAGCCAATGAATTTGGGGTGGGATTGATTTATTCATGGTAATTAAGCCTTAGGGTGTGTGCGGGACTGTTCAAACCAAATAATTGGGCCACCATATAATCTAATTATTTCAAGCCACACCACCCAACACACAGTTAAGGAAATGCAAATTTCAATCATGTTACAATTAATCCGGAAATATAGTCTAAGTTATATTCACTGGCATTACCATGGGGGAAGTCTCAAAATCATCAACCTATTTGAAACACAGTTAATTACATGCCCTTGCTCTGAGGGCAAGGAATTTGAAATTACATCCACTAAGAAAAAGAACTTAATACTTTTACTTAAATTCTATCTTCTATCTAATCTTTGTTTTGCTCTTTAGTTTAAAAGTAAATTAATATGACTTTCAGAAAGTAATTGAAGCCAGTGCACGTGCTATTCATTCTTTGTCTCATTTCCATAAAAAGAAATTTTCATGGAATGAATTTTTATTTAAAGAAGAATAGCTCTGTGAGGAAAAAAATAGTTTAAAATAGTCTATCAATGATTCATTTTCCTCTTAATGAAAATATTTATGCCTGGGCATAGTAGGTAGTCATAAATATTTGCTGAATAAAAAATAATGAATAATACAGTTATATATGTTAGCATTATTTTAAAAATTGATGAAGTCATTTATTCAACAAATATTTAGGAACATCTGCATTCTGCCATAAACTTTACTGGATGATAGAAATACGAAAATGTATAAAACGCTGCTTTGACCTCAGCAAACTCCATGTATCTATTCTTTTTTTTTTTTAATCCTCACAACTGTGGAAGGTGGAAAAGTGTTTATCCCAATTTTCAGGATGAGAAAATTGAGACATAGAGATGTTACATAACTTGCCCATATTAGGGTTCTCCAGAGAAACAAAACCAATAGGAGATATATATGTGACTTTCATTATGCAGTTGATACTTGAGCAAGGCAGGGTTTAGGATTGCTGACCCTCCACGGGGACAAAAGTCCAAGTATAGCTTTTAATTCCTCAAAAAGGTAGCTGCTAACTACCTAGTTACAAGGTAACTACCCTTGACTGGGGGAGCCTTACCAATAGCATAAATAGTCGAACAGTTGATTACCACTATTTTGTATGTTATATGTATTATAAATAAATATAAAATAGCACATTTTGTATGTTATATGTATCTTATAGATTGTGTTACTGTATTCCTACAATAAAGTAAGCCAGAGAGAAGAAAATGTTATTGAAATCATAAGGAAGAGAAAATACATTTACAGTACTACACGGTAAAAAAAAAAATCCACGAGTAAGTGGACCTGCACACTTCAAACCCATGTAGGATCAACTGTATATATGAAAGAGATTTGTTATAAGGAATTCGCTTATGCAGTTTTGGGGGTTGAGAAGTCACTTTGTGCTCCTTCCACCATTATCCCATAACCTTAATATCCTTTCTAACACATGTTCCCTAGATTTCTGTCTGTATAAATTAGAAAGCTCACATAGTTCTTGGAGCGTAGCGTCCCTCCTCACGTGTCAGATGAGCAGCTCAGGTCTCATGGTAATTTGGTGGCCCGCAGTTAAGCCTTAGGTCTCTGCTAAGGTCTAGTAGCAGGCCAAGAGCTATTTCTCAAAAGGGGACTAGTTATCCATAGAGGATGTCGGGCTTTCTTCTAAAATCCGAAGAGTCTGAGCTGCAAGTCACCTGTTGGGTGCCGCCAAGGACTCGTAGTAGCATCCTTACCTGCCCCTGACACTTCGAGCACCCTTGAACGTGCTGGGTCCTATGGGCCAAATGGCAGAGCAGCTAGTGCCTCGCCCAGGACATATTGCGGAGACTTCTCATTCAACAGCTTTTTGAGTCACTTGGAAAATGGCTTGGAATGATACACCCAAATGGAATATGTTGCCTCCAAAATCCCAAGAGGCCCGCTCAGCATTGTGCCTGTTTTTTGATTGTAAGAGAGGCCAAATGCAACAACTTATCCATTACCTTAGAAGGGATATGTTGACATGCCCCCACGCCACTGGACCCCTAAAAATTTCACTGAGATAGAAGACCCCTGAATTTGTGCCAGATTTATTTCCCATCCTCTGACACACCAAGGTCTTACCAGTAAGTCTAAAGTGGTTACTACTTCTTGCTCACTGGGTCTAATCAGCATGATATCATCAGTGTAATGGATCAGTGTGATAGTCTGTGGAAGGCAAAGGAGATCAAGATTCCTGTGAATTAAATGATGACGTCCAGCTGGAAAGTTGCTATACCTCTGAGATGGGACAGGGAAGTTGTGACGCTGGCCTTGCCAGCGGAACGCAAACTGCTTCCAGTGGTTCTTATTGACAGCGATGGAGAAAAAGGCATTTGCCGGCCCAATCGCTGCATATCAGTTTCCAGGGGATGTGTTAATTAGCTCCAGCAGCGAAACCACATCTGGTACAGAACCTGAAAGTGGAGTCACCACCTAGTTCAGCTTAGCAATAATCCACTAACATTCTCCAAGATCCACCTGTCTTCTGTCCAAGCTACATGGGAGAGTCGATGGGGATGTGGTGGGAATGACCATCCCCTACATCTTCCAAATCCTTGACGGTGGCACTGATCTCTCCGATTCCTCCAATATGCAGTGTTGCTTTTGGTGTGTTATTTTCTTAGAGGCAGATCTAGAAGCTTCCATGTGGCCTTTCCCACTATAAGAACCCTCACTCCCCAGGTCAGGGAACCAATGTGGGGATATTGCCAGCTGCTTCAGTTTTTCAGGGTGGGGAAAATTCAGGCATAGAGATGTTAAATAACTCGCCTAATGCCACACCACTATTAAACAGTAGAGCTGAGATTCACATACAGGTCAGGAGCTTACTCTTAACCGTAATAGTCTGCTGCTTGCTTTGGATCAGGCGAAATCCTGGAGGTTCATCTATTTCAGTGTGGGAAGAGAGTATCTTAACAAATAATGTCCTGGTATGTAATCTCATCAATAAAAATAGAGTTGTGTGCGAAAACTTATGTTCACACAAAAACATACACAAATAGCAGCTCGATTACAATTGCCAAGAACTATAAACAATCCAAATGTCCTTCCACAGGTGAATGAAGAAACAAGCAGGGATATGGTCATGTTGTGGAATATTATTCAGCAATAAAAAGGAATGAACTAGTGACACATACAACAACTTCAATGAATCTCAAAGGCATTGTGCCGAGTCAAAGGAGGCAGTCTCAAAGGACTCCTACTCGGTGACTCCATTTATATGACATTCTCAAGATCACCAAACTACAGCGATGGAAAACAGATCAGTGGTTGCCAGGAGGTAATGGTGGGAGAAGGTGCAACTCTAAGGGATAGGCACATGAGAGGATTTGGGGTAATGGAATTGGTCTGTATCCTGATTGTGCTGTTGGTAACAAAAATCTATCCATGGGGTTTTATTCATATGTATACACACACCAGGTATAGAAGTAGTCAAGGGTATGATAGTAAGTCTGCCTGGGTGTTACTGTTACTGGATGGTCCTTATTAACAATAGGAATGTGCGAATGGGAAGGTGTCAGCCTGTCTTGCTAAGTGTACCACATAAGCCTTTGCAGCTGGATGGAGCATGTGACTCAATGTTGGCTACTGAGTTTAAGGAGTTGCTGGATAGGATTTCTGGGAGAGCTCTTAAAAGAAGCAAGTTCCTTCTTCTCTTCTCCCTTTTTTCCATCCTGCTGTCTGGAACACAGATGCCAAGACTGAAATTCCTGCAGGTTTTTTGGGCTGTGGGGTGATGTTGTTCTCAAGAGATCAGGCCACGTTAGGAGCAAGAAGCAAATCCGATCTTCTCCATGGGCTGAAGAGAAGCCTGGGCTCGGGCCTGGCACTGCCTCACTTGTACTGAAGTTAACTCTTGGTGCTGCTATGTTAGTTTTGTTAAAGACTGAAGAATCCAGACTCTGGGGGATGTGTTTTAATGATCGTAATTACCCTAGGTGACGAAATTAAAAATTGTCATTTTTTATAAACATCTCCAACATTTTGCCTGTTCATAGAGCTTATCATTCTAATAAAGCAAATTAATGTGTTTAGTGACCTAGGGGTGCATTTCCTACTGATTCATCTTATAGCAGAAGCTTCCAAGCCATGTTTCATGAAGTCCTTATGGCTGGCCTTAAAGTGGGATGAAAACCAACCCTCTGCCTCCTCTTTAGCCAGAAAGGCTCTGCTTTACCTATACTGGAGTTTAAGACAAGGTTTCATTTGAAAACATGGTATCGCTGCTTTAAAAAAAACACATACATATATATATATATATATATATATGAAATTTACTGTTTCATTGCTTAAAGATGCATATGCTATGGATATGTCATTGAAGTAAAACAAGCTTGGCAATAGTAACTTTTAAAAGTTCTCAAAATAAAATGATCCATGGCCATTGCATATGAAGAATCAGGAGCTTAATCTCCATTTCCTCCATGTCTTCCTTCATACCCAGGAGTTTTTCCGGGGAAGATTTGATCTTGCCTCAGATATTACCATGGTCCTCTACCTTGAACAGGTGGAGAGGGCGTCTATTAAACGTCTATATTCTGATCACATATATTAATATTTTTAAAAGGATGTCAAAGCTACGGGCTGTAGCTGACCGCTACAATTTCGGTTTCTACTCCTAATGTATCACGTAGAGTTTTGTACTCCTCAGAGAATGTACACTGAAGTTTTTAACAAGCCAATACTTATCAAAAAGCTCAATATCATTGATGGAAAACTATCTGATGGATACATAGCCCATTTCCCCCCTCTGGTTCAGGGTCAGCAAATTCATGATGCTACTCTTACGACCATCCCTTCCAAGTCTCTGGCCAACTTCTTTAATCCATAGCCCTTTCTTACGCTGAGCCTAGACTCTTACTCAAACACGATTCTGCCCAACCACTGCTTCGGTCAGTTTTTGGCATCTCATCAGCGCTGGCATCCAGGATGAAATCCATTTGTAATTCCAACCCTAGGTACTCTTAAAAGCTGAACTGTCAGAAAGCTGTGCACTTGAAATTCATCATTTTGTCCCCTTGTAGGCTTCTTTCCTAGAATTATGATTTGGACTTATGTCATCAGCCTACATTAAAATCATAAGAAGAAAAAAAACTCTGAGAAATGTATCATATTTACTGTAGGAGTGTTTTTGGAATTTCTGTCTTCTTTCTGGGTATTCTTTCTTAATATCTAAGGGGCAAAGGTTAAGTAACTTGCCCAAATTCATACAGTAAGGGACAGAGCTAGGAGTTGAACCAGAGATTGTCTGATCCCTTGTCTTCTCTGCCTTTCCTCTCTAGGCTCCCACATTTGCTCCCTGCCTGGGGGCCATCGGCCTCTGCATCTTGACATTCAGCCTACATCTAGACATTCAGCCCTTTGCTTTGTTTCCATGAGTTTTGGTGCCTATTTTTCCCTGCATTTATTGACTCCATCTCTGACCTTCCTGTTTTTTCCTGCCTCTTCCTATCCCTTCTCATAAGCTTTTCAAGATAAACTCTTCCTGCATTTACTCATCAACTCATTATGGTCTGACATCTCCTCCAATCATTTTCCTGAAATTACTTTATTGGAAGTCACTGATGACCTCCTAACTGCCAGATCTGATAACGTCTTCACTCCTCATCCTGCCCCATCTCTCCACAATTTGACAATGGTGACTGTTCCTTCCTTCTTAAAACCATCTAACTCTGGCTTCAGTGACAAATTGCTTTCCAATTTCTCTTCTTATCTCTCTCACCATGTCTTGGTTTTCCTCATTGGATCCTCTTTTTCTTCCCATCTAATATAGGTACCCTCCAAGGATTTGCCCTTGTCCCTCCCATCATTGCAGCAAGCCTGTTTGATGTCATTATCTATCGCCACAATTTCAGCTGTTATCTCTCTGAAGACAACCCCCAAATCTACACCTTCCATCCCTCTTTCCTCTCCAATGTCAGACTATGTTTGTTACATTTGTCTCTTTGACTGAAGTATAAACTATTCAAGGGGTGGTCCATCTCGTCCTCATTATTTTTTGTTATCTTTTTATGCTTAAGGTTATAGCTCAGGGGCTGGACATAGTCTATGCTTAATAATTTTTTTAAAAACTGTTTTTTTCATACTTCTCTCTGTATTTTAGTGACCATCCAATGTCATGTGAGAAGCCTTTATTCTCTCACAGGTATTCTTTAGGTATCTACCGGCTACTTAGCATTGCTCTAGGCAAAATATTTCTTTTTGGTTTCTGGAACATCTTGAGATGAGTACACATTTAATCCGACCTTTTTATCTTTCACGTCTCTATCTACAACTCTATATTTTATCTACCCCAAGATGCACATTTTTCACATTTTAATATCTTTGAAGTCAAGATGGATCTTACAAAGGATATGCAACAAAACAGTACGTCATAGTTTAATTGGCAGCGTTTTTTAATGGTACATGAAATAATGGCATATCTTACAATCAATGGCATTTTAAATTCTATGAAATATGGTTTTTATATTAACACTTATGATTTAAAAACTTCATTCTAATATGTTTTATCATCCAAGAAATATTTAACTGTTCTGAGTATACTAGACTTTCTAAGGCAGGAAAAGAAATATTTTAAAGGGATTTTCAATCAGAAGGGTTAAAACAAGAGGAAAAAGATTTCCATGGCCATAGAAGGTTCACACATCCAAGCATTTCCTCTGCTATAAACGTATAGCAAGGATAGATAAAATACAAAGACTGAAAACCAAAAAGAAATGCGCTCAAAAGCAGTTATCATTTCCATGAATCAGGAAGAGCACAGAAATACAAACCGTGAGTCTGTTGTTGTGGGCCTGTTCGAGTGCAGGCCCAGGGTGGCGGTGCTGCCCGGAGTTCTAGTGTCACAGAGAGGCAGAAGAAGAATGCGTGCACACACATGCACACACACACACACACACACACACACACACTCCTTTTGTATCTGGTGGGGCTTTGTTATAATTTTATCTTACTTATATAGATACATCTTACAAAAATCACAACTCAAACGACAGTATTTTATGATACAGAGAATTCCCATGTTCACCCCAGTCCCCACTTCTCCTCCTCTTTAGGAAACTGTTTATAGGGGCGCCTGGGTGGCTCAGTTGTTAAGTGTCTGCCTTTGGCTCAGGTCATGACCCCAGGGTCCTGGGATCGAGCCCCCTGTGGGACTCCCTGCTCAGCAGGAAGTCTGCTTCTCCCCTTCCCCCTGCTCATGCTCTCTCTCTCTCACTCACACTCTTTCTTTCAAATAAATAAAAATTTTTTAAAAAAAGGAAACCATTTATATTAATTTGTTGCTTAACCTTATCCATCTCTTCTTTCAACTATATAAATTCTTATTTCTCTCCTTTTCTTTCACAAAAGATAGCATACCATCTATACTGTTCCGTACCTTGCTTTTTTCACTTGCCTGTTATCAACCCTATCAGGACATGGAGATTTTACTCATCTTTTTTCATAGCTGTGTGTACGTCATTGTGTGTGCGAGCTTGGTTTACTCAGCCAGTCCTCCCCTCTTGGTGGGACAAGCCATTTACAAAGTTCGCTGCTACTCAGGACATCACAATGAGCAACATTCCTTCCACCTGCGTCATTTCACCCTCCCACACACCTTTGTGAATGGAGGCTGAATAGAATTGCTTCCGGACTGCTGCCTGAGGCTATGGCTTTCTGGGAAGTTGAGGATTAGCCAAATAGGAAGACCGAGACACAGTGTGGCAACCCGGAAGTGAATGGATCTGCTCCCTGGATTTCTAGAATATTGCAGGTGCCCCTAACCATCCTCAGAAGACCCAGGTGGGGACTAGAGACCTGGCAGGTGGGGTGAAGGTAATCGCAAAACTACTAAACAGCAAAAGAGAGAGGGAGAGAGACTTCATAACAATATGTACATATATATGTGTATGGATATATATATTTCAAAACCAAAATACATGTGTGTATGCATTAATATAGATTACATATAAAATTGGGTCTGTACATCAGAACTAGACCGGGATCAATTCCCAATGGTTCAAAGTAAAAAATAAAAATAAAAATTCTGGAAGAAAACATGAACGAAGTCCTTGGTAAGAAAGCTGCTTAGCAATGTTATTATCACAAAAATTGTAATTTAAGGCAGAAGGAATAAAAATACATGATAAGGGAAGGCTATCCACCCAGAAGCTATAACAATTATGAATTTGTATGCAACTAGCCACCTACCTTGAAATATTTAAAATAAAAACTAAACGACAAAGACTGACAAGATCATAAGCATATAAGATTTTAATACAAAAGGAGTTTCTCCCTATTTTTACTAAACCGGAAATGTAAAGTAACCATGATGCCCATTCCCCTCTCATTACAATCAAGTGAGTTGGGCCCTTTGGACTGAGCCCAAACTGCATACCATTAATGCTAGGCTGTGTCTGGACGTATCTAACTGAGTGAGATAGATCAGCAGACACGTTTGCTTAAAGGTCTAAGGAAACTTCCAGGAGCAAAACTACCTTAATGACTCTGGTACTGATGGCCATACATCCAAGTCCATCTTGGTCTTTCAAGGGTCAAGGCAACTAAGATTTGGTTAAACTCCGGTTAAACTTCCAGCTCAGACTCCCATGAGCGCTCATCTATGGATTCCTGTGGCGAGGTCGCTCTGGAAGCAGAGGTGATACTCAAAATATTTAGCACAGTTTGGTACAAGCTTTGACCAAACAGAACAGACAAGCAACCCATCAGAGTAGGTGCTAGCTGTGCCCCATGCCTTCCTACTGCACCCCTGATGAATTTCTGCCCTTGCTATAAAGATGATTTTATGAAACTTTCCATAGGCCATGGAGACACAAGGAGGCTCTGGTACTCCTCAGATCAAGTTTAACGCAGGGAGAGAGAGAGAACTCTGCCCAACTCTGGCAAATCAAAAACTGCGGTGCTGGGAAGGGACGAGCAGCGCCAACCCAAAACAGTAGCAGTGCTTGGAGAGGGAAGCTTAAGTAAAGGAAAGGGTATGAAATGGCAGGTGCCACGGGTAACTGATCAGACGTATTTTTTTTTAAAGATTTTATTTATTTATTTGAGAGAGAAGGAGAGAGCACAAGTTGGGGGGGGGGGGAGCAGAGGGAGAGGGAGAAGCAGACTCCCAGCTGAGCAGGGAGCCTGATGCAGGGCTCGATCCCAGGACCCTGGGATCATGACCCGAGCCCAAACCAAGAGTCAGATGCTTAACCGACTGAGTCACCCAGGCGCCCCCTGATCAGATGTATTAAAGGAGAAAATACAGTGAGAAGGTGGGGTGAGTTCTGGCATCAGTGAGATCTGAGATCCATCCCATTCTGCCTCTCTGCTCACCATTTGACCGCAGACAAGAGACTTGAATGCCTTGGGGATCATGGTGCTCTCCCAGTGCTGCTGTCATTGCAGGTGGTGGTAGGAGCATGGGGCACACCCACCAGGCTCCCAGAAATGCCCTCGGAGACCAGGCCTGCCTGACTTGGCGGGGCAAGAGCAATGAGCCCGGAGCCACACAAAAGTCAGCATCTTGAGCTTGCAACAGTAGGGGGAGAGCAAACTGGGATTTTTTGAGCTATTTCTCTTTTATTTTACTTCAGTTCCAAAGATATCATCTCCAGAGATAAAAACTACAATTCCTCCCCTCAAGAAAATTTTCGATTATAGAGCATTCACCAGTGTGGGTTAAGTACACACTTTGTAGTATGCGTCGATCAGGCGATCTCAAAGTAGATACATCCGACTCCTAACTCAAACAAGAATTGGGGGCAGGGAGTCCTTCAGAAACAGTGGGAGGAAGGGGAGGGAGGGGACAACTACTAGCTTCCTGGCTGCGTGGCTGGAGGCCCCTACAAAGATAATACATACAAGAGGGGGGCTGGGGTTGGAGGTGATGACCAGTACACCAATGGTGTAGGACTAGTTTCCCAACAGATGGGATGTCGGGTAATGTGCATTATCTCCTTTAAATATTCTCCATCCTTGTGAAGGAAAGATCACTTCCATTGCACGATCTCAGAGAGACTAAGGTTGAGAGAAATTCAGTAACTTGCCCAAAGTCACACAGGCATTGAGATTGAAACCCAGGACCACCTTACATCAGCTTTTCTTCTTAAGCCAGGCTGCCCCGGCTCAGGAGAGAGAAAAACCTAGTATTTCCCATTGCTAGATAGTTCTGATTGCTATTTACTTTCTCATCTATTTCATATTATGATAATGTTTTCCTGGAATTGGATGATATAATACTAGAAATTGAAGATGTTTATTCGCTACAAAGATTACATATGCAGGCTTCCTGTCATAATCAAGGGAAGCTGTTCACATCATTTATGATTTCCAGTCTTCTCTGTATATGATAATGCTTATTCTAAAAAATCTGTTTTTACTAAGCCTGCTGATCTTCAAAAGAAAAACAGGCAGAGGCAGGACAGTGATAGACCCTTTTGATATTTATCAAGTCTGGAGTCTATCTTAAATTAGTTTGCTGGGAAGCGTTGCATGTGATGAATGGTATAGTATTTAAATGATGCCGTGGATGTTCTCCCTTGTAATAAAGCAAATTACTCTAACAAAACTATTTTGCTTCAGTTCTTCATACAAAATTCATGTTTGAATTTCATCTAGGCCCTAAAATTTTAAATTTCCATAACAAGTTTTATGCATTATTAAATTTTATACACCACTGCATTATGCTTTTGAAACTGATTGTACAATCTAATTAATTCCAAATATTAACTACAATTTCCATAAAATGAATAGGATAATGTTGCTCAGGGTAAGATGGTGGGCTTCCATCATCTGTTACCATCTCCCTACGATCTCAATTATATGTACACTTCTCTGGAAGTCCCTTATCCTGTAACTTCAATTTGGGGCAACACAGCCAAGACCAAAAGTTAAATCAAAATGCCTCCAAATAGACAAAATGACTGTCTTAAAGACTTGCACTTCATTCCTAGGCAAACCTTTCCGACCCTGTGTCAGAGAGCAATTTTTTTTTTTTTTTGCTTTTTTAAGAGAAAAGGTTTATAGGAGTCATGTGACTTCTAGATCCAAAGAAGATTACATATCAGATTAAAAGGATGATGAGTTTAAAGTAGATTCCTAGACACTGTCCCCCTAAGAGAAGCAAGAAGTGTCTATTGACAGCCGATAACCATCCAAGAGGGAAAAATACCAGAGTGGACACAGGAACTCAGAAAATAGAGCAGACCAAGCCCGATTTATCTTAGGAGAGCAGAGCCCTACGTACGTCAGAGCCCGCGGGCCTTGCCATACCATGGCACAAAAAGTAATCAGAGCTCATGGTGCGTTGGAGATACCAGGGAATGGGTAGATTCATCTTTTTCTCTGTTTAAGAAAACACCAAAGTGTAGTACATTTTGGCAGTCCTTCCACCAGAAAGATTAAAATGGTATAATCTTAAAGGGCTATTCCAATTGTTTGGAAAATTGACTTACTTGGAATATCACATTTCTTAATAATATAAAATAAGTGAGGGTCTTACTATATAATATAAATTGAATCCTTTTTCCTCTGTTATATAAAAAAAGATAATCCATGCAAGCCACATTGATGTCATGCACCCCGGATGTCTCAAGACCCTACTGGCCTGTGGGTATGAATGAAGTCAGATTGTCATTGATTATCCCAAAGTTTCTGTTCCCAGCACCAGTCCCATCACTGCAGAGCATCAGCACACCCCACTGGAAGTTGTCCTTCCATGTTCCTCCCTGCACAGGGCCACCCTGCCATCCCCGCCAGCCAGCAGAAGGTGGCCTCCCAGGGCTGCCACAGGCGTTGGGTGTTCGGCTCACAGGGAGAGAGAGCGTCTCACCTATCACTGCTTTGCAATCTGTCGCCTGGCCCAGAAGCATCGCTGCTTATGCCTCAAATCCCACCAAGTACCGTAAGGAAACTGTTCCTGGGACGCCGGGGTGGCTCAGTCGGTTAAGCGACTACTTTCAGCTCAGGTCATGATCCCAGGGTCTTAGGATTGAGCCCCACATCAGGCTACTTGCTCAGCAGGAAGCCTGCTTCTCCCTCTGCCTGCTGCTCCCCCTGCTTGTGCTCTCTCTCTCTGACAAATAAATAAAATCTTTAAAAAAAAAGAAAAGAAAACTGTTCCTTTGGTTTTGGATTATCCTTTCTCTGCCTTGAGGTCAGCCTGGGGAACAGGCACCATTCTTAACTCCTTTTACCCTCTTTTCTTTAGGTATTTACCCCAAACCTCCCTTTCAAATGCCTCTCTCTAACGTGCATAACAAGAAACACAGTTTCCTGGGGCTGCCAGCTATGGGTTCAACAGCTCCACTCACAGGGAAGCTGGGCCTGGGGCTTGGGTACAGTGTCATCCCCCATAATGTGTTTGGAATCCTTAAATTCTTTTCTTTTTTAAAAAGATTTATTTATTTATTTGAGAGAGAGAGAGAGAGTGTGCGTGGGCACGCACTTGCGTGCTCATGATGGGAGGAGGGGAAGAGGGAGAGGAACAGAGAATCTTCAAGCAGACTCCCCGCTGAGCATGGAGCCCACTGCAGGGCTCGATCCCAAGACCTTGAGATCATGACCTGAGCTGAAATCAAGAGCCCGCCGCTGCCCAACTGACCGAGCCACCCAGGTGCTCCTGAAATTCTTAAATTCTTTTTTTTTTTTAAGATTTTATTTATTTATTTGACAGAGAGAGAGACAGCCAGTGAGGGAGGGAACACAAGCAGGGGGAGTGGGAGAGGAAGAAGCAGGCTCCCAGCAGAGCAGGAAGCCCGATGCGGGGCTCGATCCCAGAACCCTGGGATCAGGCCCCGAGCCAAAGGCAGACGCTTAATAACTGAGTGAAATTCTTAAATTCTTAAAAAGAAGAAGAAGCAGCAGAAGCAGAAGCAGTAGAAGCAGAAGAAGAAGCCATTATATAGAGTCCTAACATTTCTTTCTTTTCTTTTCTTTTTTTTTTTTTTTTGGTAATCATGGAAACTCTCCCTTAAAACCCAGTCCTTACTCAGAAACTCAGCTCCCCTGCCCCCTGGCCCCCTGTCCTGGGAATTGCCGCATTTCTTCAGCCAGTATCAGTAAAATCCGGCCGTGCCCCCTCCCCCATGATCAGCGCGTTCCTAGTTGGAGGCTGAATTCTTCCTTCACTCTGTCACTACGCATCACTGCACTAAAATATTTTTTAATCGCTACTAACAAATAAAGTGTTGCATTCTTCTCTAAAAGAGCATGTCCTCGGGCTCCGGCAGCCCCCATCTTATCTCACAGGAACAAAGATTCTTGGACAGGGTTCTGTGAGGGCAGCTGCACAGTCGATGTGCTCCCTGCAGCCATGAGAAGCTCCCTGTACGTGTGGAGAAGCCATCGGCGCAAGGACCTCTCTCTCAAAACCCTACATTGATTTCTTTTGTTTCAGGACTTGGCAAAGACAACCAAATGGATTAACTGAGCATAATAAAACTCCCATCATGGCATAAACAGTGTAATTTTCTAAACAACTTCAAAATAATTATAGATACTGATTAAAAATAATGTTCAATAATTACCATGAAATGGTTCTATTGTTAACTCTTTGGTAATTCCTCATGAGGTGACTAAAAGGAGAATCTTTATCCGAATCTGTCTGGGTCCTCCTGACAGTCTGACGGGCCCACGTTTGATCCCTTGGAGAGCATGTCCTAGTTTCTCACCATGGTGTTAATTTGCGTCTCCCTCATGACTTACAGAGCTGAGTAACTTCTAGTATGTTTGTTAGCTATTTTGTGAAATGCCTTTTCAAGGTTTTTGCTCACTTCAGTATTGTATTGCCTTACTGATTTAGAGGACTGCGTGATATACTAACCCTTTGTTGGCTAGAGGTATTGTCAACATCTCCTCCCATCCCGATGTTTGCCTTTTCACTCTCTCAGTGAGGTAGTTGGATGAACAGAAGTTCTTAGTTTTAATGCAGTCCTCTTTGTCCATCTTACAGATTAGTTGGGGTGATCAACCATTCCAGTACGTCTGGAACTAATGGGTTGCCCAGACATGAGATGTCAACGCTAAAAGGAGGACAGTCCCAGGTAAGCCACAATGGTTGGTCACCGTAGGCTAGGTGGTTCTCGTTACTGTTTGGGGAGACAGGTCCTGTCATGTCACAAATAGATTTTCCAATGTTATCTTCCAGAAGCTTTATAGTTGTAACTTTCACATTTACATCAAACATCCATCTGGAGTTTACTTTTCGTGTGTGGTGTGAGGTAGAGGCCAGCGTTCATTTTTTTTCCCCCTTACAGATAGATACCAAGCACTCAGCACTGTTCACGGAAATGACCAACCTTTCTCCATTGCTTTGCGGGGTTGACTCTGTGGTATGTCATGAATCAGTTGTGCAGCTTGCTTTCTGAACTTTATTGTGTTCCATTCATCTGTTTATCTCTCTCTGTGCCATTTTATTTATTTAGCTTTATAATAAGTCATGATATGTAATAGCATAAAAGTACTCTTTCTTCTTTTTAAGATTGGCTTGGCTGTTCTTGGTCGTTTGCATTTCCGTATATGTTTTAGAACCAGATTGTTGATTTCCTAAAAAAAAAAAATGTGTTGGGCTTTTGATTGAGGGATTTTGATTAAATCTCTAGATTACTTTTGGGAGATATGACATCTTCACAAATGTCAATATTCCAGTTCATGAACGTGTTCTCGGTCTGTACATACTTAGGTCTTTGATTTCTCTCATCAGTGTTTGGTAACTTTCCTGAATAACCTTTTTTTTTTTTTAATTTTTAAAAGATGTTATTTATTTATTTGAGACAGAGCGAGAGCAAGCAAAAGCAGGGGGGAGGGGCAGAGGGAGAGAGAGAAGCAGGCTCTCCATTGAGCAGGGAGCCTGATGCAAGGCTCGATCCCAGGACCCTGAGATCATGACCTGAGCCCAAGGCAGATGCTTAACCGACTGAGCCACCCATGTGCTCCCTGAATAAACTTTTAAATAAACATATTCAGGGGCCCCATTCTAAACCTAATGAATCAGAACCTCTACGACCTGGATAGTTTGGACTGGACTCAGTGCTTAAACAAATATAAATGGGTATTTCTGTCTGCAAAGATTCTGGTCCTTTGAGCTCTAAATATAATTACCTAACTCCCATTTTTGCTAAATGCAATGCCTATCCTTCTACTTCCCTCAATATAATCTCACAATTTTTGGAAGTAAATGGTCTCATGGTCACTTCTGGCCCTGAGTCCATCTGGCTGACCTCTGGATCTCACTTGTACCCCACTGCCAGGCTTCCCTCTCTTCCCCACCTTCACAACAACCCAACTAATCCATGGGTTCCCCTAGTGGAAGTTACGCCCCTTTCCGATTCCTTCTATTGTGAATTCAGGGTAACTTCACTCTTACACCCTCTAGACTCCACTCTGGCCCACCTCTGCTCATCCAGACACCTTGAGGTGCTCGGAAAAGGCCACCATACTGAACCTCACATTTTAGCAACATTTAGAGAGTATGAGAATTTAAAATGTCTGTTTCTTTTCTGCTTTCTCACCAATCCTGCTTCCACGAGTCTCTGTAAGTAGAAGGGGCTAACTGGAGATAGCTATTTCCCCATCCATAAACAGTTTTCTAGAATTACTCCCAACTTGCAGAGGTATGAGGCTTCTCATATACATACATATACATCAACGCACATATTTTCACGTGAGTATATCCATATATATGTATATACATGTATGCATGTGTCTGCACACGGTAACATTTATTGTTAAAATAATCTCTCTATTGAATTCAGTAATGGCTTTAAAAGTGAGTCTGCTATGATTTTTAGGTATACAATTATGTTATTTGGCATAACAATAATTTTGAAGAGACCGCAATTAAAAGAAAAACTATATAGTTTTAGGAAAGTGATAACGACTTTGTAGCTAGAAGGCTGCATGTTACTGGCCTTGCATTTTGATCTGATTTCATAAAAAGATTGAAAAAAGCCTCCACTTTGCTGCTTCCTTAGTGGTCTAGATATTCATATTTATCGGCTACAAAGCAGCTTTAATTTTTTCTGAGTTTATGCTATTTTTATGGGGAGAGGAAAAAATAAAGACATTTTCATTTAGAAAAAAAAGAAGAGACTGGGGGCTGTCAACTTTTTATTTTATGTTTTTACATTGGCTTTTACAGGAAAAGATTGCTTGCCACTAGTTTAGAATTTGTGGGTTCATTATATTCATTTGTGTTAAAAAAACAAACACATTTGCCCAAGAAAAGGCTCAGGAGGGGCGCTTGGGTGGCTCAGTTGGTTAAGCCTCTGGGTCCTGGAATTGAGCCCCGCATCGGGCTCCCTGCTCAGTGGGGAGCCTTCTTCTCCCTCTGCCTCTGCCTGCCGTCCCCTCTGCTTGTGCTCATTCTCTGTCTGTGTCAGATAAATAAATAAAATGTTAAAAAGAAAGAAAGAAAGAAAGAAAAGGCTCAAGAATGGCTTCCCTCATCTTTAGGAAACCCCACACACTGAATGGGTACTTTCAGACCTTAGCAGTCTTCCTCAGTTGTTGTTTCCCAACAGATCATCGCTTTGGGGAAGATGAAGTCTTGCTACCAAAAAGAGGCCACCACAAACGCAGGATTTGTGCCCCAAGCTACTCCAAACAGATTTTTAACTAAATTACATATTCATCATTTTAGCCTGCTTTATCCCATTTGTGCCCTCAAAATTTCCTCCCAGTGTAATTAAATGGCTCGGCTCTGCCAATAGGAAGAAAAGTATGTACTGATAATAAACTTGGCAAAGGGGAGGCAGAAGGATGAGGGATAGTGGAGGAGAAAGAAAAATGCACACTTTGCAGTTTCAATGAAATTCAAATCTTTGGGGAGGAAACAGCAGAGGTGCCCAGACTAGGAGCATCAGAAGCCTTCTATTGGAGGTGCCTGGAACCCGGACACAGGTCACTCGGAGAAGTGGCGCAGACATTCCCACAGGGATTTGCGTGATTCTGATCGACGTGATCAAGGAACCACACATGTAGAATAGGACAGTGTCAGACCTTCGCAGAGTTAGAAGCACATTATCTGAGTCGGTGTGTTTCCCTTGTTGAATGACAGCCACACAGCGTTAGCAGCTCTGCAGTTACCAGCCCCTCGAAATTTTCTTTTTTTTTTTTTAAGATTTTATTTATTTATTTGACAGAGAGAGAGACAGCCAGCGAGAGAGGGAACACAAGCAGGGGGAGTGGGAGAGGAAGAAGCAGGCTCCCAGCGGAGGAGCCTGATGTGGGGCTCGATCCGAAGGCTCTGGGATCACGACCTGAGCCGAAGGCAGACGCTTAACCGCTGTGCCACCCAGGCGCCCCTCCCCTTGAAATTTTCTAATAGTTTTCAAGAAAAGAAGTTGCACCATCTCGTTGGGTAAAAGACGCAAATCTCACAGAAGGAGGGCTTGTGCTCCAGCTCCTACCTCTGTTTTGAAGGAAGATGGTGATCTATGTGTGGGTGCTTATCTCTTGCACTAAAAAACATTATTTCTTGGGGCACCTGGGTGGCTCAGTTGTTAAGCACCTGCCTTGTGCTCCGGTCATGATCCCAGAGTCCTGGGATCGAGCCCCACATCCGGCTCCCTGCTCAGCGGGGAGCTCGCTTCTCCCTCTCCCACTCCCCCTGCTTGTGTTCCCTCTCTCGCTCTCTCTGTCAAACAGATAAATAAAATCTTAAAAAAATATATTATTTCCGACTGAAAGCGTTTTCTGACTCTCAAGTTTATCAATCTTTTGCTAAAATAGGAAGTGAGTAAAAATTCCTAGAGTGCTCATCACACGCCAGCTTTTCAGCCTCAGGAACTAACATTTATAGGGCACAGCTTATGAATCACGTTTTTTTTGCTTTTTAATTTACACATGCTAACTCACTTAAACTTGGCAACAACCCTAAGAGGAAGTTACAAAGCCCATTTCACAGATGAGGCAATGAGGCTCTGAGAGGCTGACGGACAGCCCAGAGCTCACACATTAAAAGGTGAAACCAGGCTTCAAATCCAAGACAGTGTGTCTCCCTGATAGCTTCCCAGGCAGTCCAAGGCTGTCTTTGCTCTGTATTTTGAAAGCGCTTTCATAGTATATGCTCACTTAAAAATGCCAGGAGCACTTAGTACATGCTATTAGAATACAACTATAGGTGCTGTTGGTAAGACACAAAGCACCATCAACACCCCATGTATTCTGCACACAATCTGCACAAATTTTCTGTAACAACCACTAATATAATAGTAATAGTAATAATAATAATACCATCTTAAATTTGGAGTCTGCTTGCGAGTCTCTCTTCTTGTCCCTCTGCCCCTTTTGCTTGTACTCTCTTTCTCTCTCTCAAATAAATTAATTAATTAAAAAAAGAAACTTCACATTCCTTCAGTCTGTTGTCGTTGCCATTAGACCATATTATACGTGGAGACTTGTAAAGACCTTGAAGTTTGGTTTTCAAATGAACTGGAATTTATTATAAAATCTTGAGCTCAATAATATTTACTCTTTTTTTTTGTTTTTGGAAGATTTTGTTTATTCATTTGAGAGAGAGAGAGAGACAGAGAGACAGAGAGAGCACAAGCAGGGGGAGAGGCAGAGGGAGAGGGAGAAGCAGACTCCCCTCTGAGCAAGGAGCCTGATGCAGGACTCGATTCTGGGACCCTGGGATCAGGACCTGAGCCGAGCGCAGACGCTTAACCATTTGAGCCACCCAGGCGCCCCATCGAGAACATTTACTCTTGAACAAAATCAGATGTTTTCCCCAGCAAAACGCAAAAAAAAAAAAAAATTGCCACCACTTCTGACCAGTTGTGTAGGAACCACCTCAGGCACGAAAGTGTGGTGGAGGGTGTGTGCTCCGTGGCGGGGCTACCCTCACTGTGTGCTGTTACCTAACCGACAGTATCTAGAAGGCCTGAGAAGCTCAAAGGCCAAGAGCATTTTGATAGCACCGCGGTCGCACCAACATGGCTCCCAGCTGACACAGCAGTAAGTGCGATCGACCTTCTCATTTAGAGTCTCCTTCTGGTCTGTGACAGAAGCACATCCAGCTTCTTAAAGAATTTTCCTAGTGCGAAGCCTGGGTGGCTCAGCAGGTGAAGCGACTGACTCTTGGTTTCGGCTCGGGTCGTGATCTCAGGGGCGTGAGATTGAGGCCTGCATCAGGCTCCGTGCTCTGTGTGGAGTCTGCTTGGGATTCTCTCTCTCTCCCTCTCCCTCCCTCTTCTGCTCCTCCCCCCGCTCTCTCTCTCTCTCTTTCTCTCTAAAATAAAGAAATAAATAAAAATCCTTAAAACAAGGACTCTCACTAGTGCGGTGTTTCTGCGGCTTAGGGTCACAAGGCAAGAGAAGGTTGGGACCTGGACATACAGAAGCAGTGACACGTAGAGGACCTTTGGGAATGACGGCAAAGTCTCCCAGGTGGTGACGGTTTATTCAGAGCAAAAGCAGTACAGGCTGTAAAACCATTGGCTGCTCTTGGACTTGTAAAGAGACTGGACTGTCCCCAGTGCAGGTCACAGGTGCCAACACTGCGGCCCCGCTCTCCTCTGTCGGCAGGGTTATCTCTGAATACAAAAGACAAGGAGGGACATATTATGTAGTCACCTGTGGCCATCAAAGGCCAAACAGCTTTTTCTTCCAGCCGGAGCAACCTGCCTGACAGCACAATAGCCAAGACCCAGGGCAGCCGAGTGGCAGACGATACCCCACCCCTACACTTAGCCCCAGCCACCTCGGAGAGAGCAGACAGGGATTTCTCAGAGCTTTGCACACTGCCTTTGTTGGCTGTTTCCAAGGTGACAAAGTGTTCTGTCCTTTGCTGTAAATAAGGACAGGAGCAAGGGATCCAACCCTTTCCTCCTCCCCTATTAGCTTCTGTCGCGTTCGGCTGCATGCTTCTTCCCGGACAGGTGTGAACGCCCTGGTCCGGAGTCCGGCCTCCCCTGGCCGTGTTGCTGTTTGTTTGTCTGCTTGCTTCTTGGATGTGCATGGGGAACTTTGCCGTCAGTCAGCAGCCTTGTAGCTGGCGTTCTGGGCCCTCTGGTTCTCACTCGTACCCCTCACTCAAAATGCTTTCTCATCAGGGGAGAAGTAAATTCAAATGCTGTTGAAGATTCTGTGGCATGCTCCCAATTAGTCACCGAAGCTCCCCGTGAAAGGATTATATTTTCCCAAACCACGGACACAGGCTAAGCACGTGACATGTTTGACCAAACGCCCTCTCAGAAGAAGGGGACGTTGGCCACGTCCGAGCGAAGGTTTGAAGAGGCATTTCGTGGTTCTGCCATTTTTCCCATCTCTTCCCCCTCTACCTCGAGAATAGTCCATCCTGGGCGGGAGCTGCTTCTCCAGAGCCCAGAACGAAGGAGACACCCAGAACAGAACCACAACCAACTGTAGCTGACAGGGACTAAGGGTGAGAAGTAAAACCTGGGAGCCGCTGAGATTTCGGGTAGTGTTTGTCACCGCACCAGAACCTCGAGAAGGGGCACCGGTTAAATGCTGGCAAGCGTGAGACCGAGGAAGGAAAGCAAACGGGCCGGGTGGGGACAGCCTCACAGGCAAGCTCCGGCTCTGCCCTGAAGGATATGGTAGCGATTCATCGTCCAGAGGTGTTTGTCTTCCAGGGACACGGACCCTGTGCTACCAGCCTTTCCAGTCTTTAAGAGCATACCAAGAACCTGACTGTTGGTGTGACTTGTACCAGTGTTTCAACTCAAACTACGTTCAGGCCAAATGATACCTACGCTCCAGCGTCAAATCAGACATCAAGACTCCAGTTAATAAACTGTCCAACGCTAACCTTGCACTGGAGCAAAACAGACCCATGCATTGCTCCCCAGCACCCCTCCCATCCCCTCCTCCCTGCCGAGACCTCCCCTTCTCCCACCCCTAAATTCCTAATTCCGCTCTTTCAAGGCCTTTGGCAAGTTCTCCTTCCTCTATTTCTCCAACCAGACTATCCAGCCCATATGTAGACTATATGGATTTAGAGTCTATATTATTATAAGCATTTTGCATGTTTCTCCAATGGTTTCCTTTTTTTTTTTAATCTTATACACGTATTCTGCCCTTTGAGAGTCTACAAGCCCAGTGAAGACAGAGACCATAGCTTATATTTTTGACATCCTTAGTGCCTCGCAGACATAAGAGGTACAAAATTAATGTTTTTATACGATAGCTTGTTGGTTCAGATGGACACCCACATCCAATTATCTGATTCTGAGGTTCTTGAAAACAAAGGATGAGGCCCAGAAGGAGCCGGATTCTAGATACTTAATTGCCTTTTTTTCTCATACTGAAGGGTACCCAGCTCATTAGCAAACAAACAAACAATAACTTGGGGTTGGATTCTTTTTTTTTTAAGATTTTTTTTTATTTATTCATTTGAAAGAGAGAGAGACAGCCAGCGAGAGAGGGAACACAAGCAGGGGGAGTGGGAGAGGGAGAAGCAGGCTCATAGCGGAGGAGCCTGATGCGGGGCTCGATCCCAGAACGCCGGGATCACGCCCTGAGCTGAAGGCAGACGCTTATCGACTGAGCCACCCAGGCGCCCCTGGGGTTGGATTCTGCACACACAAACCTTGTTAACACCTGTGCTTCCTTGTAGATTAAGTCCTGTGTGCAGTGAAATATACAGTTAAGGCTATGATATCAGCGTTAATCCAACTCAGAAGGGATTGAGTTCAGCTTTATGTTGACCATCCTTCTAAGACCCCGATTATAGCTTGTTTTATGCATCAGCAACCAAAATAAGTTATGACATTCAGTTGAGCTCTTAGAGAAGGACATTTAAGTTGTCAAACTTCTGGGACATTCTTTCCAACACTTTTTGGAAGATCCCAATGTATGCCATGCTCACTGCCGTGCTTTTGGCAAGCCACAATATAAGTTTGTTGAATGAACAAACGAATTAATGAATGCTTTAATACCACAGGTGCTGTTTCTCCGGCATCTGAAGATTAAATTCCCATCACCCTCCCCTATTCTTTCATAATCCAAATTGGTTTAACCTCTATAATTTTCACTGCTTTTAAAGTAACTCTGTACGAATAGTCCTCCTAATTTCCCTGAGAACCTAACTTAACACAGGGAGAATCCATTAGCAAGTTCTTAAAATAAGTGTTTTCTTATATTTTAGAAGTGAGTTGTTCAGTGTGTGTGAAAAAGGGCCAAATAGCACCCCATGGTATTAAACCAATTACTAGAAGATGTAAGAGCAGATCCGGGCTAGGAAAATAATATCAGAGTCAAAACAAATCACTTGGAAGTGAATCACTTCCCTTTGGCAACTGAAATTAATTGAAACAACTCCCCCCTTCCCACCCCCCACCTCCATCCCCATGGTGTTGTCTGACATTTCTTTCAAATGCCAATGAGCACCTCACTTTGTCAAATTAAATAAGTCCAAGCTGCTGGTGTTATGCAACTTTGAAACCATATGGCCATCTGTCTAGGATGTTCCAGGACACTGATTTCATGTAATTTTAATCTTTTTAATAAAGGCAATTTGTTAAGTATAGAACTAAACATGGAATCATTTTATATAATTGTGAGACTTCACATGATTAAATTCACAAATAAGAAAACATTCTCTAGTGCCATTTAATTCAATTCAACCAACAATTATTGACTGCTCTATGACACGCCAGTTCCCAAGTTAGGGAAACTAGATGTAAGTATGACATCATCCCTGCCCGGAAGGCTCTTACAAAAGTAAACAATAAATTACAGTTTGGTGGTTCATAACAATCAAAAAACGTTCCAACCACAGAGGAGCATATAACTTCATTTAGTTTGGGGGTGGGACAATGGCAGGGGAGGCTTCCCAGAAAAGGTGACTTCTTGCTTGGGTTTTGAAGGTAGATCAGGAGATAAGCCCCAGTAACCGAGGCAGAGGAATAACCTGTATGTGTCCTGATTTTTTTTTAAAGGAAATCAGGATCATTCCATAGAGATGACGGAACCAGCAGTCTAAAAGAAAGCTATTGGCTTAATGATATTTATTGAACCTCAGAAAAGCCTCCGGAATTTTAATTTTTGCTTAAAATATTCTCTCAGTAGCTTCAGTTGGGAAGAAAGTTTATTGGCTAAAGTTTTGTTTGATTGATAACCATGTAAAAGGGGTGACTGGGTGGCTTAGTCGGTTAAGCTTCTGCCTTGGGCTCAGGTCATGACCCCAGTTCAGTGGGGAGTCTGCTTCTCCCTCTGCCCCTTGCCCTGCTCTTGTGGGCTCTCTCTCTCAAATAAATTAATAAAATCTTAAATAAAATAAATAAAAACTATGTAAAAATCACTTCTTGGAGTTTTGTGCATGGGCTATGAACAAGAAGGATCATTATTTTCTTATCTTAAAAGAAAATATATATCCTGGATAATAATCACTTTTCTTAAATTTCAATATGGCTAACATACAGTGGTATATTAGTTTCAGGTGTATAATATAGTGATTCAACATTTCCCTACAACACCCAGTGCTCATCGGGACAAGCATACCCCTAATCCCCATCACCTATTTCCTCCTT
The DNA here is from genome assembly GCF_023065955.2 of Ursus arctos. Taxonomy (NCBI): domain Eukaryota; kingdom Metazoa; phylum Chordata; class Mammalia; order Carnivora; family Ursidae; genus Ursus; species Ursus arctos. Next base: position 9,161,353 of record NW_026622874.1, on the reverse strand, counting down.
CCCCTCTGGTAATCATCAGTTTGTTCTCTATAGTTAAGAGTCTGTTGGTTTGTCTCTCTCTCTCTCTTTTTTTTTCCTTGCTCATTTGCTTTGTTTGTTAAATGCCATATATGAGCGAAATCATAGGCATTTGTCTTTCTCTGACTGACTTATTTTGCTAAGCTTTATACCCTCTAGCTCCATCCATGTCGTTGCAAATGGCAAGATTTCATTCTTTTTTATGGCCGAATAGTATTCCATTGTGTATATGTACCCCTTCTTTGTATCCGTTCATCTATCAGTGGACGCTTGGGCTGCTTTCATAATTTGGCTATCGTAAATAATGCTGATATAAACATAGGGCTGCATGTATCCCTTTGAATTAAATAATCACTTTTTTTAAAAGTAGATTCCACACCCAGCGTACAGCCCAATGCGGGGCTTGAACTCATGACCCCGAAATCAAGACCATAGCTGAGACCAAGAGTCCTACCTTAACCAATTGAGCCATCCAGGCACCCTTAAACAATCACTTTAAAACAACCAAAGGAGAAGACATCTCCCAGGCCTCTTCAGTTGGTCATTGACCACGCATCCTCTCAGTGCCTGCCATGGACAAGACACTCATTGGGTGTGGCGTCTGATGCCAAATTGTACCTGAACCTTTTCTGTCCTTGAGGAGCTTGTCATCCGAGAGAGAGAGGGAGGATCCCCTTGGGGAGATGGTCTGGATCTCTGCACTTGGAGGTGAAGACTTTTCAAAGTTCACAAGATGAATAGAGAAGCACTTCTGGGCAGCTGTTTGGAGATCTCAGAAGATCATGAAAAGCCTCTCAGCTCTGTTCTCCCTGATATGATTGAGAGGCAAGGCAGACTCAGCCCCTGGCAGGTGCTCGTTCACGCTGTAGGGAGGATGATGAATCTTTCCCTGCCTCATTGTGAAAGCTTCCTAAAAAGCTGCCCTAATGTGGCTACAAAGGAACTCGAGAAAGAACAGCCAAATTACTCACCATATTTCCTTCTTCTACCCCTTCCATCTCCTGGCAGCCCAAACTATCCTTCGACACATTACGCTCCCTGCTGCTCTGCTCTCCGCCACACCTCTTAGCCAGGATATTTTTGGAATCTCAACACTAGGCAAGCTTAGGCCACTTCTGTGCTACATGGTGAATGCCACGAGTGGCCCCTGAACCGAGCAGACACCTACCTGCTGGTGGGACCAAGATAAACTGGAAGGGAGAACATGGTTTGTTGGAAGTCACTAGATTGTGAAATCATGTAACACCGTTTGTCTTACAAGACATCTGACACACCTGGCATCTGCTCTTGTGTTTTCTTAAAAAAGAGAAGAACAGCTTGTCCACACTGGTGATGGTGATGGTTTGGCGGCAGGGGAAAGAGAATCATTTGAACATAATCTGGAGTTTGTAATAGCCCAGTAGTCCACTAGCTGGCCACGACCTCGGATGCAAAGGAGAATCTGAAAATCTGAGGAAAGACAGTTTCTTCTCAGTGGGAAGCGCGCAGCAAGCCCCACTGATTGAAAGGGGAGTCTCTGCTGTACAAACCCAAAGTGATTAATATTTGCAAGGGCCTCCGTGCAGTAAAAATGCACCAGTGGAATGAGTCCTTGAGAACTGGGAAAGAGAAAATGAAGTGTTTTTCATTGAGGAAGAAAATTAAGATGATCCGCTTATTTTAAGCAAGCTTCCCAGACTTTCACATATGCCGTTTCGCCACCCTCTCGTAAAGTATTTCTAAGAATCTGCCTGGAAAGTAGACATAAGATAGAGAATAAGTGGACTTCTGTTTCATTTTTGGAATCTTAAACACATCCTAAAGACCATAATTTCACCCTGCCTTTAAGACAGAATCTTCACTCTATTTTCAAACATTTTATTTTGATGTTTTTTCTTTGCCTTTACAATTCAACACATTGAATTGGGGTGTGGAGTTTTGTTTTGTTTTCTTTTGTTTTTTTACATTGATAACATTAAGTCCAATGAACACTTGTTTTAAGCTAGCAGATTAATCTCAATTGTTGTCTTTTTCTTTTTTTTTCTCCTGTTTTCTATTTATCTATTTCGCTCCATTCTCTGGATTATGTTCTCACTTGAGCTGCTAACCCTTCCATTGGACTTTAAATTTTTGATATTATGTATCAGTTGTTTTACTATGAAGAGCTCTTTCTCATTTTCTAAATGTTCTTTTTTCCTAACATCATCTTCTTACTTAATAGATGCAATATCTTTTTATCTGTCTGCACCTGTTACTTACACGTTTTGTGAATTTGCCTCTGCTCCCTGCATTGTCTGTCTTCTAAGATCCTTTTTCTGTTTCTTTAGTTTTTTTGTCTGAAAAGTTATAGGATTTCCTCATATGTCTAGTAGTCAATTGCTATCAAAGAATGAGGCACTACAAGTCTGACTGGAAGCTCTATGCGCATGGGCGAAGATTGTCAACCCGAGGAGCTAACCATAGGGAACTGCTCTTCATTCGGAGACCCCAAAGGTCAGCATCTATGGGTCTTTTTGCTTGAGGATGGTAAATTTCCCCAGAGGGGAATCTTCTCAGCTTTTTCTGGGAGCAGTGGGTAGGTCCAAGAGATATGTTTAGCTGAGAGTATTCTGGAATTCAAGGAAAGAATCTGGGGGTTCTTACCATTCAATAGGCTGCCTTTCAATATGGTGTCTCCCTCCCACCTCTAGCTGTGCTAGGTGTCCCTAAGCTCTGAGATACTCTGCTCCTACTTCTAGGCAGTAACCACTTCTCTGCTGTTGGGGTGAGGAAGAGACACCTCTACAGCTACAAGGCTGAGGGGAAGAGACCTGGGGGCTTAACTGCTGCTTATGTAGATTTTTGCCAATACTTTAGTTGAGAGTTTCACCCCGCATTTAAGCCTTTGTTTTTTTTTTTAAGATTTTATTTTTTGTTATTTTTTAAAGATTTTATATATTTATTTGAGAGAGAGCGAGCACGAGCAGGGGGAGGGGAAGGGGCAGAGGGAGAAGCAGGGGGACGGGCAGAGGGAGATGGAGAGGGAGGGGTAGAGGGAGGATCCTAGGGACTGGATCCCTGGACCCTGAAATCATGACCTGAGCCAAAGTCAGACGCTTAACTGACTGAGCCACCCAGGCGTCCCAAGATTTTATTTTTTAAGCAACCTCTACACCCAGTGTGGGTCTTGAACTCATAATCCCAAAATCAAGAGTCACGTGCTCTTCCAACTGAGCCAGCCAAGTGCCCCTCCCACATTTAAGCCTTTAGAACTACCTCTTATCTCGATTTTCTTTATTCTGTCCCTAGAATGAATACGCTCTTTTAACAGATCCTCTCTTCCGCTGAGTCAGAAACCACTCGTTCACTCATTGTCCTTCTTCCAAGTTTGTTGACATCTCTGAACTATGGTCATCGTCTTTTCCATTTTCTTTCTCTTTGTTTGTTTACACCTTGTTATTTCTTTACTGTTATTTTAGTTGGGTTTTAGGGTGAAAAAGAGATGAACAAGTACGTTCAAACATTCATGTTTAAGGAGAAGTCTCTAATATTCTATTTTTAAATAAGGTAACAAAAGATTGAAGTAATAACAAGAAAAATTTAAATCAACAACCAAAACAACGTCAGAGCCAAAAATGCTGCTGTGGAAATTGAACAAATTGGCCGGCAGGCTCCCCTACCACGTGACAGTTCCACATCCTCCTGTTTGCAGAGTGCAAAAGTGAGTGCCACATATGAAAGGCTGCATGTGTGGGTATCCTAGCTGTATGAAAGCCACCACAAAGTAGGGTTCCAGTGAACAAATCACACCAAAGTCATCTGAGTTATTTCCACGACTGAGTGGAGTGTTGTACAGATAAAGGACAAGAAGCAGATATACAGTGAAGATTGGGATTCTCCTGAGTTTTTCTTATGGCCAAACCAAGAAGACGTGGCCATTATACTTAACATTTTATATATAGGAACCCTTAACAATAGTTTTCTTTCTTTTGAAAAATTATATTCTCGTATTTCAAAAAATCTACAAATATTTAAAAAAGAAAATATAAAACACTACTTCACTGCCCAGAAAAGTTCTAGACGTTTTTCATGTAAATATAAATGTAATCATTGTTAGTCGTTGAATGGTGTACCATTGTATTATATACTATAATTTACTTAACGAAGCTATAGCCAGGTTATTTCCAAGTTTGGGGAGATTATAAACAAAACCGTAATGGATAATTTTGGGCATATGCAATTGCTCAAGGATTTCTATAAAACAGCAAATATGCTATAGGATATCAACTGAGAAAATGCATAATGACCAAAATCTCATATGAATTTAGTCACAATTTTAAATGAATTTGTGATTTAGTATTCATAACAGCCTTCAGGTACATTTTAAAAGCAGAAATACACATATGCATGAAACGTTATTTACAAACATCTACAAACAATGAGAGATACATAGAAACCTAGGGATAACTCCTTGTCCATGCACCCTTCTTCCCAAACCCCCAGATTCATGACCCACTGGTTTGGAATTAGTGGATAGAGTGTGTTAGATGGTACCCAGTAGGTTTGAAGCCAATGAAAGTGTCTAGTGTTAAGGACTACCCTGCAGAACTTAATTCTAGGCATCTAATGTCTTCATCAACAGTTTACATGATGGACTTTTAGTATGTTCATAACTTTTGCAGAGGACAAGTTGAAGAGGGTTGTTTGTGAACTTTGACTAGGAGGCAATATTACCTTCTGAAAATGGGGAGGAAAATGGTGATTGAACAAAGAAGCATCCTCCTGCTTATAGAAAGCAGACATGGCATAAGAGAAAGGCCTTATGGTTTTAGTGGGCCACAAGCTGGAGGAAGGGTGTTCTTGTTGAGATAATCATGGTAACACGATCTAGTAACAAGAGAAATACATTCAAGGCCAAGGTGTAACCCATCCAGTATATTTCCAGTGACCCAACAGGCACTAGTGGCATGAATTTCTACCAGTATATCTGACTCTCTGAAATAAATGCAGAGTCAACAGAAATTAAAACTAATCATTTTCTATATTTTCATACGCACAATTCCTTTGGTGATGGCTTTGAGTATAATGGCTTATAGCAATTGATGCTCATACCATCCTACAGATTGTGCAAATCAGTATTTGAAATACTCTCTTTGTTGCCTGTTTGGTTGGTCGGTTGGTTGATTTTCCCCCCTTCAGACTCGTGATAGCCACTAGCTCTGGATGGCTGCTTCTCCCTAACTCCCTGCGTCCTGGTGCTGCCAGTGTTTGCCAGGATCCTTTAATCAAAGCTCATACTTATGTGATGCAAAGACAATGCTGAATTGCCAAGTTGCCCCCACCTATGGATTTGACTGCAAATTTATGTTAAACCAACAGGTAGCCAAACAGCTGGCCTCTACCAGCCTGCCTGATTTTGGGATGAGAACTTCAGTCAAATTTCAAAATCTTCCCATCCTGGGGAAGGTCAGTGTCTTTAGCCCTTCCAGGGGCTGAGTGGATGCAGACCACGGATGCCAGGAGCCACCTCAGCACAACAAAGCCCGATGCGAAGTAGCCGGAGGTGTCGTGCTAGCTCCGATGGCTTTGCCGCGATGGAAGCAGCTGGTACACCACACTCGTCCTGCCCTTTCAGCTCAAGCTAAGAGGAGAGACTCTGGCCACCAGACAGGAAGGCTGTGGTTGGGTACAGCGAAGGGCTGCATCTGTGTGAGTCTGATCCTGGGCACCGTGTCAATGAAGGAACTCATTCTAGCCCCCGCTCTGGGGGGCTCTGGGTCCCCCTCTGGGACCCTGGTTGTGCCCCTCCACCACTCTGAGCCTCAGTTTTCTTTTCTGTCTGTGAGAACGATAATGTCCTTCTTGAGATAAGCTTTTTTGAGGATGAAATTAAATACTAATGAGAGCTAACGTCTATAAATCTATTGAGCACTCACTACCTGTTTCCATGTCCTTCTCTGCTAATTCTAACAGCTGTGCCAGTTCTGGATGGGACCAGCCAACGGCAAGGGATTCATCATGCTCAATCAGGATCACGGTTTCCTGCCTCTTTGTCAGCCTAGTAATCTTTGATTGCATGCCAGGCATTGTGAATTCTACGTTGTTGTGTGAATTCTTTTTTTTTTTTTTTTAAAGATTTTATTTATTTATTCGACAGGATAGAGACAGCCAGCGAGAGAGGGAACACAAGCAGGGGGAGTGGGAGAGGAAGAAGCAGGCTCCCAACGGAGGAGCCTGACGTGGGGCTCCATCCCAGAATGCCGGGATCACGCCCTGAGCCGAAGGCAGACGCCCAACCGCTGTGCCACCCAGGCGCCCCATGTTGTGTGAATCCTAAGTTGTGTGAATTCTACATTGTTGTGTGAATTCTTCGTTGTTGTGTGACTTCTACGTTGTGTGAATTCTATGTTGTTGTGTGAATTCTATTTTGTTGTGTGAATTCTACGTTGTTGTGTGAATTCTACGTTGTTGTGTGCTTCGTATTTGTGTATTACTATAAATCTTCCTGAATGTTGTTCTAGGATGCAGTCACTTGGAAATAGTTTGATCCTTTTGAGTCTTGCCTTCACAATATGTTAGGTGGACCCAGAACAGGGCTCAGTCTAGTGCTAAATATTCCCCACACCGACATGAGACTTTCCTGAGTACACTACCCAATGCCCCATGAATTATAAGTTTTTGTTAGTATGGCTGAAAAGAACACAATTTGGGCGCAATTCCTGACCCTGTGTTGGCACTAGGCATGGTTCCCTCCAGGACTTTTGGATGGTTCCTTCCCCACAGCCAGTGTCCTGACCAGGGTCCCCGCTCTGCAATCTCCAGGGTTCTCTGTCCTCTCTCATATTCTGTCCTCCAGTCTGGCTGCTTTGGTGTCCCCGGACTCTCAGCTCTGTCTTCTCAACTCAGTGAGATCACAGGGCACAGCCTCAGTTTCCCCTCCTGTGTGACAACCTGTCTCAAAGCAGGAGGCGATGGTAATTGCAGGGCTCATTAAGTGTATTTCCCATTTCTCCAGGCTCACTGCCCTTCATCACCTGATACTCAGTGACTCAAAACTGTTGTTTCATGTATTTTGTGCCTTGTTGTTATTTCCGGCAGGAGGATGAAACCCAGTGCCTGGATACTCCATCTTAGCCAGAGCAGAAGCCGGAACTTCATCTTTGAAATCATGTAAACTTGGGTTAAACTGCTGACTTTGTTTCTTAAGACTCATGTGACCTCCGTCCAGCTACACAAACTGCCCGAACCTTGGTTTGTTTTCTATCTAACAGGGGAAACAAGCTTCCTCAATTCAGCACCACACGACGGAATGAGAAAATGCATCCAGCAAATAGCATGTGTTGAAAAACACAGAAGGTGCGCAGCGGGGAAATACGGAAGAGTAAGTGTTGAGGAGAGACGGAGAGGTGAGGAAGAGGAGCGGGGGACATGGGGAAGAGCTGTGGGGAAGCTAGTGGCCAGGCTGCAGAAGGAGAATGGGGGAGCAAGGTGGAATAATAGAGAAGCAGGGGTGGGTGGGGAGAGGGAAGGGATTCCAGACCCATACAGCTTCTGTGGTTTGGGCCCTGCACAGAGGTGCTCAGCCCAGGGGTGAATAAGGTTTAAAATCCAACCTGAGCTCAACAATCTAGGCTGTCTTCCTAGAGGAAGAAGCCTTTTCCTTCTCCCGGTGGCTCCCTCTGTACCAGGCTGTGGCCTGTGCAGCTGCCTCTGCCCAGAGGAGTGCATTTTCCTAATTTTCACAAAGGTGCTGTATCGACTGTGAAGCCCTGTCGGAAACACCGGATACTGTCCAGAGACTTGTCAGCTTCGAGTAAAATGTCTCTTCTCTGGGAACTTTGGATGGTAAAGAGCAAGATGTCATTCATTCATTCATTCATTCATGGGCTTGTCCATTCATTCAACAAACGTTGTACCCAGCACTAGTGTGCTGGGGCTGGGGATCAAATGATGAATGGGGCCTAGTCTCTGCCTTCTAGGGGACAGATTGCCACAGACTGGGTGATGTGGCACCTTGGGCGGGACAGAGACTCCCGCGGGACTGTGGAACCTGCCCAGGGGCCTGGTGAACCAGCCAGCTTACACCCATCAAAGGAAAGGATGAGGGCGCCTGGGTGGCGCAGTTGTTAAGCGTCTGCCTCCGGCTCAGGGCGTGATCCCGGCGTTCTGGGATCGAGCCCCACATCAGGCTCCTCTGCTGGGAGACTGCTTCTTCCTCTCCCACTCCCCCTGCTTGTGTTCCCTCTCTCACTGGCTGTCTCTCTCTCTGCCAAATAAATAAAATCTTTAAAAAACAAAAAACAAAGGGAAGGATGACCACTGGCCTGTGTTCCCAGGGACTCTCTCTCTCTCTCTCTCTCTCTCTCTCCTATCAAACCTGGGGGACAGGGATGCTGCTTTGGGGGTGGTAGGGCCAGTCTCTTGAGGAAGTAGTCTGTCCCCCAGGGTCAGAATGTAGGGTTCTCAGTGCTTGGCATGGACTCTGAGCTCCGGTCAGCATCGGGTACATTCCCCCCCTGGGTACAATGTTTAACTGTCACACAATTTGTTGAATAGATAAAATAATTGTTTGATAGAACATGCAAGACTCACACTAGGCTAGAGAAGAAAGTAAACCTCGCAGCTACCCAGTTTCCTTCCGCGGAAGAAACGATTATCTCCCATTTCTTGCGTGTCTTTCCAGAGATTCTGTATGCATAAGGAAGCAAACACATACATACATAAATGCAGACGCTTTTTTAAGACAAATGCTGGGCATAAGCTTCCAGCCAGCTCACACATACAATACGAGAAAGAAGAAGGTGGTAAGTTCATTCCCTGAGCTCCTGGGTCCCTGGCTTTGATCCTTCCGAGGGTCCTGTTTGCGCTGCCATCTGCCCAGCTTGCTGCCGCTGTCAGGCTCATGATCAGAACTTTTGGGTTTGACTCTGGGACCCTGCGACCCAGACTCGCGTGCTCAGTGTCCCACGAGCTTCGTGCAGAGCTCGGGCTCACCAACTTTGTGGGGTGCGGGGGAGAGTTCCCCACAGGGGAGGCCAAGCCCTCCCGACATCCAGGGCTGACCGCCCTCGCCTATTTGTAGCAATGAAGGTGAAACCTGACGGTCCCCGGCCGCACCGGTGGGAAAATGCCAGTGACCTTTGGGCGGCCACGCGGTGCCGGGAGCAGCCTGTGCCTCGCGGTGGATTCCGCCGCGTCATTGGAAACCACTTGACAAATTAGAAAGTGGCTGCTTGATTTTTCACAATGAAAATAGGAGAAATTGTTTTCGGAGAGAGTTATTTATTCATGTATGTTTAAAGTTTTAATTTAAATTCTAGTTAGTTAACATACGGTGAATTTTCAGAGAGATTTAAGATCCGGTCTGTGCTAATTTAGCTTGTGGGAAGTAAACACCGTGAGGCAGAAATGTTGCTTGAAAACCTTGAAAATTTGCTTTGTCTATCTCATTTGTTTTCGATTTTTCTGTTTCTCTTTATTCCTTCTACTTATCTCCCTTCCTCTGCTTCTTTGGTTATTTTATGGAATTGGAGAAAAGAATCTGAGACCTTGGAAAAGATCTCAGAGTTTTTCTGTTGTGTTTTGTTTTTTTTTTAAGTAACTGGTGCTCATCAGTACCCCCTGGGATGTTTTTTTTTCTTAAAATGCAGACTCTTCAGCCCTATCTCTGGAAAGTTTATTTCACTGGGTCTAAGATGTGGCCAGGGAGTGCTCTGGACTGTTAAAAGCTTTCCAGATAATTCCAGGGGCACTCCCAGCTGAGAACCAGGGCTCGGTGTCTGACAGGGGCTCAGCTCACTGATTTCCTCATTCATGGTGTGTATAGGGCATGTGTATGGATCAGGCACTATTCTAGGTGTGTGAAATTATTACTTTTTTTAAGATTTTGTTTATTTATTTATTTGAGAGAGACAGAGACAGAAATAGTAACAGAGATAGCGACAGAGAGCACAAGCTCTCGAAGCTCCCTCCCTCCCAGAGAGGGAGAAGCAGACATCCCGTTGAGCAGGGAGCCCGACCCGACCCGGGGCTCCATCCAGGGTTCGATCCCAGGATCCCAGAATCATGACCTGAGCAGAAGACAGACGCTTAACCACTTAGCCACCCAGGTGCCCCTAGGTGTGTGAAATTAATCAGAAAACCAAGCGGAAAAAATGCCTGTCCTTTGGAACTTCTTCTACAGCATTTATTAAAACAATACAAAACGAAACTTCACCCAGAGCTCTGCACTGTCCTCTGACTCACTTGCACCCATAAACTCTGTTGACCCCTTTGCAAATGCCTGTGCTCTGATCATAAGGGAAGTGAGATAAAATATGGAAGATAAGTGCACGAATCCTGTATACAAGGACCATTAATGGGGCGCGTGGGTGGCTCAGTCGATGAAGCATCTAACTCTTGATTTTGGCTCAGGTATGATCTCAGGGTCGTGAGATCGAGCCCCGCATCAGGCTCCACGCTGAGCAGGGAGCCTACTTACAATGTTCTCTCTCCCTCTCCTCTGTCCTTCCCTTCTTCCCCCCAGAAGAAAAAATTTAAAAAAAAAAATCATTAATCATTTTTCCTCCAGCTCCATCCTGCCTTCTTGCAGAACTTGCTCTCAACTTTTTCTCAGAACCACTGCTCCTGCAGGTCTTGCTGAGTGGGGCCTGAGTCACGTGACTCCTGTGGCTAAGCTGTTTGGACCAGGGGCACGTACACGGTCACGGCCGGGTCAGACTAACTCTTTTTCTGGGAGTTTAGAATATGCACTTAGAAAAGTCACGGGGATTGCAAATTCCAATGCCTGTAAGGGTCAAACAGGTGACATAATGAATGATGCCAGCCAGGTCTAAGGAAACCAACCACACAGCTTCTAAGCACAATTCCACCTGACCTGCGATCTTGGGGTCAGGGACCCTGTTCTGAATTGAATGTTTGTGTCCCCCTCAAGTTCTTATGTTGAAACTCCAATTTGCAGTGTGACCGTATCTGGAGATGAGACCTTTGGGAAGTAATTCGGTCCTGAGGGTGGAGTCCTCGTGACTGGATTAGTGCCCTCGTAAGAAGGAACAGGCGAGAACCTGCTTCCCTTCACTTCCTCCCCTCACCATGTGAAGAAACCAGGAAGAAGGCTCTCAGCAGAACTCAACCAGGCTGGCAGACTTTCCAGAACTTCTCCAGAATGGTGAGAAATAAGTGTGCAGCGTGGAAGTCACCAATCTTTTGCAGTCTTGCGACAGCAGCGTGGACTGACGCGGACAGGCGAGGGACCGAGCGAGGGCCGGGAGGTTGGAGGGCTCGTGTTCCGTGCAGACAGTTGGCTGTTACTTAGCTCCAGGACGATCCTGCCACATGTGAGCCCAGTTTGCCAGGTTTTCTGGTTACAGAACTCCTCAATTCAGGTTTTTATATGAAATCTCACAGTTTAACAATATTGAAAATATCTTACATTAAAAAGTTGTGTTGTCCATGGCAAACCGGTGGCCAGCCATATCTGCTAGCAAGCACCAGTCTGCACCGTGTGCTTGCTCTGGGCAGCGTGTGGGAAGCAGGACAGGGAAGTGTGGTGAGGCAGGGGCCACGGCTGCATCCGGGGCAGAGAGAGCCGGACTGCAGAGAAGGAAGGCTAACAATGGCAAAAACAGGTTTTTTGGGTTTTGTTTTTTGTTTTTTGTTCTTTTAAACATGGTCGAAAGACACACTGGTTCCTGACAGTCTTCTAGTTTTTATTCCAGCCCATTGCTTCTCAACCTGGGCTTCTGTAAGGTCCTGTTTCTTTATAATAAACCACCTTTTTGCCGAAGCTTCTGTTAAATCCACACAGTCACTGATAAAGTTGCAGGTGTCTGTTATCTTTTTCCCAAAGGGCAGTATTCTTCCTAAGCATTAGTGTAACTAATATTGACTCTTCTGTGTGCCTGTTGGTTTGGTATATGTCAGGCACATCCTGGGCTATTGCATTTAACTGATATTTATCTAGCGGTTGCCAAACCTGTCTGTGCATCAACACCACTTGGAAGCTTCTGGAAGAATACACATCCTTTTGTAACCAAACCCAAGTTTGTATGCCTGATGCACGGCAAAGACAATCACTGAGGCATCCAGTCTGCAGCAAGGAAAGAGTTGGTTTGAGAGGGAGCTAACCGAGGAAAAGGGAAGACAAGCTTCAAATCTGCTTTTCCAAAGGAGAGTCAGGGAAATGTAAAGGCAAAGGAAAGACGTCTGGGTAAAAATTTGCAGCTATGCTCCTTAGCTGGGAGCTGCAATTAGTCCCATTGGTGAGTCTGAGGCACCCAGTCCAACACTGGCCTGGGAAGCAGACTTTGGGGGTACCACCCTGAGACCACCGTCGGGTGTGGACCACACCTGAGCCAGAGTGGGCTGCCAGGTGCTTAGTGGTTTAAAAAGGAGCTCAAGGAGAGGCTGGCTTCCAAGTTATCTTATCTTATGTTGTAACTGAAAAGTTTTGCATCTTGCCCCTTTATCCTTTCTTGAATTGGAGAGCAGGTCGAGAGCAGGAGATCCCGGAGCCGCTTGGTTAAATCCCATGTGGGAATTACACTCTACTGGCCTGCAACTGGCTCCTCTAACTTCCTTGGTTACCCAGTGGTAAGCAGTTGAACACTCCATGCAGCTTCTTTGCAATGGGATTTACTTTGTCGAAGGTAAGAGCTTGAGATGTGAATGTGATTTCCAATACGTAAATAGGCGTGTGGTTTCTCATATGCTCCCCTGGAGTCTGTGGACACGGTCAAAGCGGGTGGGGTGAAGGGGGGTGTTTGGGTGCTGTGTGGTTGAAGAAGATCACTTGGTAGGATTCAGGAGGCATTTGGGCTTTTCTGTAGGATGCAAGACAGCTCTGTCACTACACTGGCCGCTTGGTGGGGACAGCTGGAAGGGTGGGCTCTGTTGGGGCTCCTCCTCTCCATGTCCTTGCAGGGCCTTTCCACAGAGTCTCTCCAGTAGGGTACTCAGACACAGCAGCTTAGGGTCCCAAAAGACCAGGCAGAAGCGACAGTCCTCTTAGCGGCCAGGCCCAATCTAGTAAAGTATTGCTTCCACCATGCTCTGCAGACCAAAGTCAGCCAGGCCTTCCCCGACTCAGAGGGAGGAGGAAATAAATCCGGTCACTCAAGAGGAGTGTAGAGATTTTACAGCCAGCTCTAATTTGCTTCCCCAAGTTCCCTTTCATTGGGGATATCATTAATTTTTGGTTGCTGAGGGAAACTCAACATTCAGGACCTAGGTCCCCGATAATGTTGAACTACTATATTTTCCAATATATTTTGTTTTGAAACTTGGTGGCAATCGGTTAGGAGCCAATAAGCATTTATGGAGCACCCACGAAAGACAGAGCTTTGTATTGTAATACAAATTACAGAACTCAATATTATAATAACTGCAGGAATCACAACCTTGGTTTTGTTAAATAGGGCTGTACTGAATGTCAATAGGACATGTCTAGAAGATAAGGTCAAGGGCAATATTGTTTAGGTATGAGTCAGGAAGTTATCTCAGAACTGAGGTCTCTTTGGTGCTGTGACTCTGGTCCTTGACCTCACCCCGACTCCTGACTTCCTGACATGATGCATAAGCATTGCACTTACCACGGTCTTCAAGGCCTATATCCTCCTGGTTTCACTGCTCTGTTCTTCTTGCGTTTGATTTGCTTTTTCTTCCCCTGGACCCTGAGAGCCCTGCCTCATTGATTTTGGCCAGCACACCGAGGCTGACGTGAGCCTATGTCTAGCTCCCTAGACTCTACCTCAAGGCTTTGCTATAATTTCCCACAGTTCTGTGCAGACCTAGCTGACATGAGCACACCTTCCCAAGGCCTTGGTTTGCAGGAAGAGACTTAAAAGTCATCACACCAGTGATCTCTAGCCTTCTTCCTCCCACTGAGGACTTTCGGTTTTATATTTCCATGGCTCTCCTGCAAGTGGTCCCTAAGCCCGATGAAGAAAATTGAGGGGGATTAGGCTGTGCTGTTGGAAGAGGCAAGAACTTCGAGGAGCAATAGCAGGAAAGAGATCACTCCCTGGGTTAGTGACATGTCAGAGAGAAAGAGAGACTTAGTCTGTAAGCCTCTATGGTAGATGGTACTTCAGCTTGCTGAATATTCCAGCTCCCTCCATAAGGGGGCTATGCATTGCCATGTCACTGACATCAGGCTTGGCCTCAAGACAACCTTTGGCAAAAGAAATGTGGGCGAGGTAGCCCTAGGGCCCCTACTGATCCTCACCTTCTGGTGTCCATGGCCTTGTGGAATCCCCTTCTACACTGAGTCGGGCCTGGCCCTTGTGATCAACAGAATATGGCAAAATGCATGATTTCAAAGACGAGGCTATTAGCAGGCATGGCAGCTTCTGCTTTCCTCTCTCGGATCACTTGGTCCAGAAAAGGTCGTCCGCGGTACTGCGAGGACACGAAAGCAGCCCCAGGAAGAGATGCGTGTGGAGAAGACTCAGGCCCCAGCCCACAGCCTCGGGAGTGAGCCACCTCGGAAGACAGTCTTCCAGCTCTAGACAAGCCTTGGCACGAAGCAGCCTCAGCTGGACTCTCGCGAGAGACATCGCGAGAACCACCACACAGCCCAATCTCCTGACCCACAGAAACTGAGCTAATAAATGGTTATCGCTTTAAGCCCCTGTCTCTTGGAGTGATTTGCTATGCAGCGATAGGTAGTTAATACAAGTATGAGTAATGAGGGTTGTTTCGCGCAGTCTAGAAACATTCCAAGCTTGCATTTGCCATGTTCTCTTCTCTTTCTATCATGGCGCCAGCTACGTTCCACAGAAGGTTGCTTCATCAGTTCAGGTCCTAGAGTCAAAAACAGCAGCGTAGGGCTCAACACAGCTGATCCGAGATGCGTGTGAGGCTTGAGCAAGAAATAAATCTTGGCAGTTGTCAGCCTTGAGATTTGAGAGTTGTTTATGATCACGGTGTAATCCAGCCTGTCCTGGCTGATAACAGCAACAGATTGTCCATATTCAAGTGAAATCCAAACTGTTTCCCGCAGCTATAGATTCATGGAGGATTACTGGGGGTAGGAAAGAGAGCTGATGTATTTTGGGGCTAGTAAGCGAGGGAAGAGAGTTAGAGCTGCTACGGTCCTGCCCCAGTCTGTGCGAACACACAGATCGAGAAGCACTGAGGGCCTCGTGGTCAGCCAGCCCATGGTCCTGCACACGGCTGCTCATGGGATCAGAAGAGAACAGGTGGGGGGCGCCTGGGTGGCTCAGTTGTTAAGCGTCTGCCTTTGGCCCAGGTCATGATCCCAGGGTCCTGGGATCGAGCCCGCATCAGGCTCCCTGCTCAGCGGGAAGCCTGCTTCTCCCTCTCCCACTCCCCCTGCTTGTGTTCCCTCTCTCGCTGTGTCTCTCTCTCTGTCAAATAAATAAAATCTTAGAGAGAGAGAGAGAGAGAGAGAGAGAGAAAACAGGTGGAGTGTGCTCAGAGGTTCTGCCTTTAAACTGCTTTAGACTGCTAGCCGGCCGCCCAAAGCCATCCTTCCTGCGCTGTGGAGGTGGGAAAACGGAGGGAAGGTGCTTTCCAAACTGCGAGTGGGCATTCTCGATGAGTGGCAATAGCCATTCGACACTGGCGCGTCACAGCTTATGGAGGAGTTTGCAAAAATCCAGATTTTATTGACTTCACTGCTAATCATATCCTCTTAAGAAAGGAACCAGCTAGAGGAAGCAGAGAGAAGAGTTCAAACTCATTTACAAGGTTGTATGAGTTTTCCCAGCTCAGAATTCATGGCTTCCATCATCTCCTGAGAGAGTGGCCCAGGGTGTGGTGTGTGTGTGGCTTTCCTGAGAGATACCAAATAGGGGGAAAGCCTCTAACGGCTCCCAGTGTTCTGGAATCTTAAAAAAAAGGCCAGACAACATTGCTCTGAGGGGCAGAGAGACTAGCAGGAAGCCATTCACCCACGGATGCAATGAACCCAGTTCCTGTGGTTTCTTCTCCCAGGTCCTAGGTCTTCCCAAAGGGGGGACTCAGGTGTCTCAGGTGAGGACAGAGATTGTACGCTCCTGTGTCATGACTGTCGAGTCTCTGAGGAGAGAAGCAGGCTGGCTTCCTGCTTACCCTGCCACCCAGCCCTTGCCCCAAAGCCCTGCATTTTCACAGCAGTCAGACCTCTGGGGAGATCACAATGAGCACCCCCCCTGAGGGCCAGTGTAGACCCACTGAGCCACACCTCTTGCCCCATCACACACTTGTTTTCTGTCTAGTCTCTTTCCACCGCTCCTTCCCTCCTCACTCCTTAACCGGCAGAGGATTGGAGACAGACAAAAACACGAATGTTTAAGCTTGTCACCTCTGGTCTATTTCTTCCATCTCTGGAGCTAAATTCCAAAAGGGTAATTGCATTAGTTACATCTCCAAACCCGGCCTTCCTGCGGGGCCAGCCCCCTGCTCCCTCCTCCTCCCTCTTTCAGGGAGCGGAGCCCAGTGTGCAAAAATGTCTGCACCGTAATTTCCAATCTGGACCCTCTCTGGACCCTTGTCCCTTTCTAGAGACCAGCCATCCTAGCCCAAGCTGAAGCTCAGAAGGCTTTCAGAATATAAGCCCTCTTGTCGCACAGAAAATTAGCTGCTGCTCCTGCAGCTCCAAGGAGGGAAGGCGGAGGGGAGGGTGAGGAGGGGGAATTCAGGAGAGGCTGGTGGGAGGCCCCCCTGAGAATGGGGCCAGGCCCTGGGCTAAGATGGGATGGAATGTGCAAAGGGATTCTTGCAAGCTGGGGCTGGCTGGGAAACTGCACAACTGCGCTGAATCGCAGCCCCGGAGATGAAAAACATACAAGAAGGTTTGTTTGTTTTCCCTACAAATCTGGCATTTTCTCCAGAGTAGCTATGATGCTCTGCTCTGGGGACGGGGCACAGGTGATTTTCCTAGGACCGTTCACTGTACTGTCTTACGTACGTCTAGCGTCTAAATAGACATTGCCGTATTTGAAACAGACCTCACCCGCCCCTGAGAAGCTTCTGCGTCATTAAACAAACACGTTTGAACCTCCACTTTGCATTTTATCTCATGCACCCATGGGTGCCCCACCATCCACAACCCCTTTCTGAGGAGGGATATGTTTTTGCTGTGGGGCTTATGGTCAGAAATCAAACATTTCCTTGGTATGTGTAACCTTGTTATTTACACACAGATAGATGGTAGATAGATTATAGATGGAGAGATCCGTTTTTTAAAAATGAAGTTACAGGGAATCCACTCTTCTGTCATTAGTTCTCTATTCTGGGCTGATGGCTCTCAAAAATTTATTTTCACTAAAAAATGTATTTTTTGAATAGAACAACCCATTTGCTCTTCTAACACTTGCTGAGGACCTACTGTGTGCCAGGGGTGACTCTAGGTGCAGGGACAGAGGGGAGCGGGACACAGCCCTGTCCCCCAGGAGCCTAGATGGGAGGCGAGGCAGACTTCTTAACAGAAAAGTTCTGTTTCTGCCAAAATAGGGCAGGTGCTATAGAGAGGTATCAACAGATGGCTATGAGAGGACAGAGACGGAGCACCTGATGTTGGGTAGTCAAGGAAGGTCTCACCCAAGGAGTTGACATTTATGCTAAGTTGAGTAAGTAGGGTATTCTCACACCCAGCGGCCTGTTACAATTCAATTTTGGTGCTAACTTCCCAGAGCTAGCATAGTCCCCACAAGACCGCCCCCACTTCATATACCAGCCACAAGGTCAGGGGGTCCCCAGGCCACCTGCCCTTCTGGCTGATTGTCTATAACTGTAGGGGTTCTCGCGACCCCTGTAGGTTTGATAATTTGCTACAATTGACAGAACGCAGGAAAGAGCTATATTACGAGTACAGTTGTATTATAAAAATACATACGGATCAGGAACAGCCAAACGAAGAGACACAGTGGGGTGAGGTCTGGGAGGGTCCTGGGCCCTCTTCTCATGGAATGAGAGTGCAGTCACGCTCCCAGCACATCAAAGTGTTCACCAGTCGGGAAGCCCCACGGAGCTTTGGCGTCAGGGGCATAAGTGATTAAATCATTGGCCCCATGATTAAACTCAATCAGCAGTCTTCCTTCCCTCTGGAGCCAGAGCCAGCTCAAAGACCCAACTAAAGACCCTCTAATCGTATGGTCAGTCTTCCTGGTGACCCGCTCCCATCCTGAAGCTATCTAGGGGCCCACAATGAGTCACCTCGTTAACTTACTGCTAGCATGGTGACCCCTGGGGCTGATGGATAACAAAGGTGCTTCTATCACTCAGGAAATCCCAAGGATGTGAGAAGCTCCATGCTAGGAACCTGGGGACAGAAATCACACAGATTCTTTATAACATAACAGATTTTTATACCAATTAAGATACTCTGGGTGGAAAACTTTATCGAATGATGAAGAGTTGCTACAAGTGTCGATTTTTGGCCTACACTGACCAAAAACTACGCTGAAGATTTCCCTTGGCCCCCGTACACAGGGTAGCAGGGGAGCTTAGCATGGACTAAAGATAGCGCGAGTCACCTCTGTTTATTTTCTCCCTTTTCTTCAGTCTTGCATCGCCCTCCACTTCTGCCTGCTGTTCTTTTTCATCAGTTCCTTCAACTTTCCTGCCTGAATTGCTAAAAGTTATGGCACAAAGCCCCAAACTCCACTGGCAGCAACATCACATCAGAGAGCCCCTCTTTCTTTTTTTTTTTAATAATTTTTTATTATGTTATGTTAGTCACCATACAGTATAGCCTTAGTTTTTGATGTAGTGTTCCATGATTCATTACTTGCGTATAACACCCAGTGCACCATGCAATACGTGCCCTCCTTACTACCCATCACCGGTCTATCCCATTCCCCCACCACCTCCCCTCTGAAGCCCTCAGTTTGTTTCCCAGAGTCCATAGTCTCTCATGGTTCATTCCCCCTTCTCTTTACCACTCCCCTTCATTCTTCCCTTCCTTCCCCTACCGATCTCCCTGCTATTCCTTATGTTCCATAAATGAGTGAAACCTCTTTCTAACTGCACACCTCTCCAAGGCCCCGAGTCAGATGTCAACCCCCAGAGCCCCACCGCTGTGTCTCACGCCAGCAGCCACAGGTGAAATCATGTGGCAGTCACCTTAGCTCTCATTTTACATTCTTTACAGTGGTCACAACTCAGAAACAAAAATCTGGAGCTTTTCACAGGGACTTTACAAAGAAGAGAAAAAATAACATCCCCTAGGATCTCTGTGATGTGAGCTCTGGCTCTCACCACGCTCTTCCCTTTGTCACTGGGTTCTCCCCGTCCTCTTCTGGGAGGTGGCAAGGGACCATCATTGTCCTTGCCTTGTAGACGTAAGGTTTGTCCCAAAGGATGGCCGTGAAAAGAAGGATTCCTTTAATGTCACCTGCAACTCCATGGATTTTCTCTCTTTCTCTCAATCTCTCTCTCTCTCTTTCTGTTGGAGTTTGGGGTGCTGTTAGGAAAAAAATATGAAAAGAAGGGTAAGGTTCAAACTATAAGCAAATAAAACAATTTCTCTCCAGGATGTAAAGATTTTACATCAAAATTCCTGTTCTTGGGGGCGCCTGGGTGGCACAGCGGTTGGGCGCCTGCCTTCGGCTCAGGGCGTGATCCCGGCGTTGTGGGATCGAGCCCCACATCAGGCTCCTCCGCTGGGAGCCTGCTTCTTCCTCTCCCACTCCCCCTGCTTGTGTTCCCTCTCTCGCTGGCTATCTCTGTCAAATAAATAAATAAAAATCTTAAAAAAAAAAAATTCCTGTTCTTCCCAGAGACACTGTGAGATTGGGGGGGAAGGAGGAAGGCTTTGCTTTGTTTTCTTGAGGAGTCCCTAGACCTTTCTCGTTTATCCATTGAACAAATACTTACTGAACACCAACTATGGCAAGACACTATTCTAGATGCTTGGAATACAGCAAGAAATGAAATCGAAAAGTTCCCTGTGTGGACAATCTCTTCAATAAATGATGTTGGGAAAAGTGGAGAGCCACATGGAAACGAATGAAGCTGGACCACTATGTTACAACATACACAAAAATTAACTCAAAATGGATTGAAGACCTGAATGCAAGAGTCAAAGCCATAAAACTCCTAGACAAAAACAGGCAGTGAGCTCCTTGACATCAGTCAGTTTGCAATTTTTGAATCTGACACCAAAAATAAAGGCAACAGAAGCAAAAATAAACAAGTAGGACTACATCAAACTAAAAAGCTTCTGCACTATAAGGGAAGCCATCAACAAAACTACAGGGCAACGTACTGAGAAGATATTTACAAATCGAATCTCCGTTATTGGGTTAATACCCCCAAAACATAAAGAACCCATACAATTCAATAACAAAAAAACCCCAAACAATCTGATTTAAAAATGGGCAGATGATCTGAATGGGCATTTTTCCAAAGAAGACCCGCAGCTCGCCCGAAGGGTGCATGACAAGGTGCTCGACGTCACTCATCATCAGAGACATGCAAAGCAGAACCACAGTGAGATGGCACTGCACATCTGGTAGAATGGCTGGTATCAAAAAGACAAGAAACAGCAAGTGTGGGCCAGGATGTAGAGAACAGGGAAGCCTCGTGCACGGTTGGTGCGAACGCAAACTGGTGCAGCCGCTGTGGAAAACATACAGAGTTTCCTCAAAAAATTAAAAAATAGGGCGTGTGGGTGGCTCAGTCTGTTAAGCGTCTGCCTTCAGCTCAGGTCATGATCCCAAGGTCCTAGGTTCGAGCCCCGCATCAGGCTCCCTGCTCAGCAGGGAGTCTGCTTCTCCTTCTGCCCCTCCCCCCAGTTGTGCGCGTGTGTGTGCGTGCGCTCACTGTCTCACAAATAAATAAATAGAATCTTAAAAAAAGGTTAAAAATAGAACTACCATATGATCCAGCATTCCCCCTTTTGGGTATTTATCTGAAGAAAACAAGAACACTAACTTGAGAAGATATCTGCACCCCATATTTATTGCAACATTATTTATAAGCCAAGATACGGGAACAACCAAAGTATCAATTGATGGTTGAATAGATAAAGAAGTTGTGATAAATATACATACAATATATCTAATTTTTATATATTATATACTATATTATTTTATATATAATGGGATATCATTCAGCCACAGAAAGAATGAAATCCTGGTATACGTGACAACATGGCTGCATCTTGAGAGGACTAAGCTATGTGAACTATATCAGAAATAAAATACGTGAAAGAAATTTTTCTTTAAAGACAAATACCTATGATCTCACTTATATGTGGAATCTAAAAACAAACAAAAAACCTGAACTCACACATACAGAGAACGGACTGGTGGTTGCCAGAGGTTGGGGCAGGGGTGAGGGGGAAGGAATGGCTGAACGGGTCAAAAGGTACAAATTTCCAGTTATAAAATAAACAAGTTCTAGGAATGTAATGTATGTGGTGACTATAGCTAATATATTGCATATTTGAAAGTTGCCAATAGAGCAGTTCTTAAAAGTTTTCATCACAGGAAGAAATTGGTTGTAACTCTATATGGTGATGGATATTAACTACGCTTATTGTGGGGATCATTTTGCAATGTATACAAATAACAAAGCACTATGTTGTGCGCCTGTAGTTAATACAATGTTATATGCCAATTATACCTCAGTTTTAAAAAGAAAAGAGAAAGAAAATGGCAGACAGTATACTTCAATAATTTCCAAGATATACACATGCCCTTGACTGTGCTAATTGCTGACAAATTAAAAAAGAAACAGCACAAAGTGTTTCAGATGTTTATATTAGTTAAGTGAAATAATCCTGTAAAAATGTTACTTCTCATAGGATATTGCTCTTATTTTTGTCGTAGTTAGTTTTGGAAATGTTTAGGCCTTCCTTGCTTTTTTAAAGTTGAAATAAAAATTTATAGTAATTAAAAAAAAGAAAGAAAAGAAAAAACTCCTGTGCTGGTGAAGTTTACATCCTTTGAGGGAAGAAAAACAAACCAAAAAACATATAATATGGCAGGGGATGGTAATTGCTATGAGGAAAAACAGAACCGGTTAAGCGATTAGAGAGTGATGACAAGGAGTGGATTATAGGGAGATCAAGAAGCCTCCCTGGGAGGTGCCATGTGAAGTGAGTTGAAACAGTGACAACATTGAGGAGAGGGAGTTCCTGGCAGAGGCGATAAGTGCAAAGGCCCTGAGGTAGGCGCTCACTACAATGCTAGAAAGTCAGTACTATTGTTGTCTACCCTTTTTTTTTTTTAATTCTTTGCTTCTCCAGTTTCCTCACCCTCTTCCTCCTCCCCTTTCTCCAATCTCTCCCACAACTTCTCTTCCTTTTCCTTCCCTGATTTTTCCTTCTTCACTTCACCTCAGCCTTATCTAGCAATACCTTGGAGTAAGCCCAATCTCGGCCAGGAAATGCTAAAATTTTCAAAAGGCAGGGGAGAAGAATAGAAAGAGAAAAACCCGTCTCACTGAGTGACACTCAGTCCACGCGTAGCCACCATGTGACCACAACACGCCGCCTGCAGGGCGATCTTCGGCTCTTCAAACAAGTGGCTGCCTTGTGCCAACTGTCAACCACGTCTACCAGCCGCTCTGAGGAGTCTGGGAAGCAGCACCGGGGCTGGAGAGGAAGCGACTGCAGAAAACACATTTCTCTATCTGTCAGCAGCCCAACGGAAAGCTCACCAGCATCTGCCATGACAGATTTCCTGGTTCAGGAATGGAAATCAGAACACTTAACTGCTCAGCTCCTTCTGTGATGGAGGATAACTGAGAAACACCCCGTTTCACTTGTTTCCTCTTCTCCAGCCTCCTATTCCAGCCCCTCCTGATCTCATCTTCACTCCACCAAACCCATCCCATCCCATGTCAATCCCACGGAGAATCTCGCCAGCATCCCCTCTGTGGTGGCTGCACTCTGTGTCTCTGCTGATCCCTCCTCACATGTTAGGGTGACAAAATGGCCCCTTTCCATGTGACCCCCCTACTGGCCTGCAGGCCTCTGTGTGTCAGCCTTCTGGTCTCTCTCAGTCCTTGGGGGTCCAGTCGGACATGTAGGCCCAGAAATGGTACATGACCTGCTGAGGGGCTGAGCAGGCCTCACTTCTGAGGGGGATTTGGAGCCTGCTGGGTTTTACCTCTGAAGTTCTCATGTCACTGCAGTAGCTTTTCTTGAGCTGCTTCTTGACCTCAAAGACCGTGCTTGGTGCTGGTGTCCGTTCAGCGCCTGTCTGCATCGTGATCCCCTCCTCAGCTTCGTATCTTGTCTGATTTATATGAAGACATCACGGGTTTGCGTTCAGAGAGCGCTTGATGCAAAGCCCAACTCTGAGCTCACGGTCAGTGGCAAGGGGTTCACGCCCAGTATGTGCGGAATCATCTGCCAGAGTTGGAATGGTGCCTGAAGTCCTACATTATTCATATATCATAGGAAAAAAAGGAAGGGGCGAAGGAAGAGGAGGAAAGAATGGACATGATTTAAAAAGGAAAGAGCTAGAAAATGACTTCATTTCTTCTTTCACTCATTCATGGATTAGTTGAATAAAACACTTCCTGACCAGATACGTGAACTCTTCATTGAATCCCCACGATCCCAGGCAGTGTCGCGGATCTAAGGAATGTAAGAGTCAACATGGCGGACGGGGTTGTAGGCCTCAGTGTCTGTGGCCCAGCACCTCTCAGGAGCCTGGCCCGGGTCACATAGCTGGAATGCCTAGCCGCTTTCCCCCGGTTACCATGGAGACCCCAGGGCGAAGAGGAGGGAGGTCTTCTCTGGTATCATTCAGCAGCTTCCAACCTTCTTTCATCTTGGCCTAAACTGTGGCCCTTCTTCCAGCTGCAAATACCACCCACACTGGGCCTCTGGAGGAAGGAAAAGGGGCAGCTGACCTCGGGGGGGGGGCTCCAGGCTGAAGGTGATGTATGCCACGGAGGAGGAAGAAGTTGGCTCTGCCTCACGGCTGGCCAAGCAGAACCGCCACGAAGAAAATTATGAGGTGAATTAAACTTTAATTGGATTTTTATTTGGTTTCGGCAACCAATAAAGGGACAGCAATTTTCCAAGTCCTGTCAGCGGTTGGAGGAATGTTCTGAGAACATCTGTTTTAGTAACGGCAGCAACAATAAAAGCCAATCCCGTATTTGTAGAGGAGCTGCCCTCCAAGGCCCTCTGAGCCCTTTCACTGCTCTTATCTGCTGCCTTCCCCAGCAGTCCCAGGGAAATTGTATTTACTCGTAATTAAGCTTAACTACGAGCTCTCCTGCTGCCCTCCCCACGGCTGTCTCCTCACCCCCTGGCACCAGGAAAAGGCCAGCACGGCCGGCGGGGGGGGGGCGAGGGCTGGGTCAGTTAGAGAAGGAGGGAGGGACACAGGGAGCAGGAAAGAGCCAGGTGCCGGCTCTCATTCCTTCACCATCCTTTATTCGACACTTGCTGGGGACTCAGCACGCAGCTGCCGTGTGCGTGGGGTTTCCGGGGCTTGGGAAGTGAGGCCACAGGGAAAAAGTGGGAAAGCATTTCTGGGTTGCATAAAATTCCACTTATCTGAAAGAACAGAAAAACACAGAAATTTCCTATTTTACCCCAAGCCTTTTGTCTCTTCCACTCCCCCCGTCATCTTGCTGAAATGCCCAAATTGTTTAAAAAATAGACATCATTTATTCTAATTACTTGACAGAAAGTATATATTACAGCAGTTTCCAAATTGACTGTAGTTTGGGCCCTGGAAGCGATGTGCTTTTACTTGTAGAGGCCAAATGGGATCCCCAAAATACTGGATATCCATGCAGAGGAATATTGTTTGGCCAGTAAAAGGAATAAAACACATGCTTCTTCGTGAATGACCTTGAAAGCACTACGCTAAGTGAAAGAAGTCATCACAAGTGACAACACATTAACTGTCCGAAATAGGAAACAAGAAGCGTTTGGCGATGGGATAAATCTTCAAAACCCTGCATTGGGTGAGCAAAGTGATAGAATGCATTTGCACGGCTGGGGGGGACACATCTTCCTAGACCTGGGGCAAAAATGGGTACGTGGGGCTGGGTGGGAATGATGGTCAGGGATGAGGGAAGGGTCTTAAATGGGTTGATGATGGTAATATTGTACCGCAACTGAAGGGTTCGATTACCTCCTAAGATTATTAAAATATTGCGGAAAAGATTCTTGGAAAAGAAGCTGGGAAGATAAACTATGCAAAGAACAATATAAGGCAAAACGTGAGCCAGAATAATGTGTTGTCTGAGTTGTAAGTCAATTGGGAAATGCAGGCACTATTTCAAAAAACTAAAATGATTTTTTTCTATTAAGGAGTAGTATATAAATTAAAAATATCAATAAATATATTTATTTCTATTGTTTTTTTTTCTCTAGCCTTTTTTGGGTTGCTTTTAAAGTTATTCTCACAGTGCAATCCCGTATCATAACACGCATTTTTCAGTTCAAGTTATAAGAAGGGTTTATTCAGGTTATTACAAATTCTTACTAAATATCACATTAATCAGGCGACTTTCTGATGATGTGTATTGTTAGAAGGGAACAGATCCAAAATGACTGTTGATAAAAAAAAAACCATCTACACAAAGAGCGAAGCAAACTTTGATTAATCTGAATACTTAGAGAATTAATTCTCATTTATAGCATAAGTCTCTACCTTAAGAACTACGCAGTGTTCTACCCAGGGAAACAGGAAATACAATTAAAAAGCTAACCAGCACAAAGGTATCAATATTAGCTTTTCTTCACCAGTCTCTCGGCGATGATTTTTTGAAACTATTCTTGGGATGACGGCAGATACAGAATGGAACAGAGAAGTCAATCGGATTGTCGAATGAGGTTGTTTTAAAGTCCCAGCTGAAACAATAGTCTTGAAAGGCAAGGTACGAGAGAGAGGAAAGGTTTTTTGAATTCCGAAAGCTGGCTTTGAACATCAAAAGCCAAACGGGAAGGAAGCTGGGCATAACACTTATCCTCAAACCACAGAATAGGCAGGAATTCATGACGGAATAGGCTGAGAATTGTTTATTACTGAGATAAAGAGCTCAAAACAGAATGTAGACCAACTTTATCACTCTGATAAAGGGATAGTTCAGTTGGCACTTTTTTTTTTTGGTAGCCAGACTTCCCTGATGAAGGGAGCAGTGTGGATCCCCGTGCCCGCATAGCGCCCTTCTCCTGTTGCAAACCAGCACTCCGAGTAGCAGGACAGAAGAGACAGCCTTCCATCCCGAAGCAGGAGGCAAGAGAGAACTGGTTAAGGAGAGCAAGAGAAGACGCCATTGTGTCACTTCCCTGTGAGGGTGTTGGGAGTCCTGACTGCCATCTCCGAACCCCTCTCCTTGGGCTTCATCCTGCAACTGGGTGCAGGCCAAATTTGACAAGACACCTCTGATAGGTTGGGGCCTGAGATGAACAGGCACTCGTGTCTTGCTTCCCAAGGTGTAGCCTCGGGAGGTGGTGAGGCTCTTAGAGAAAGACGTCTCCCACCACCGCCTGCAATGTGGAATGGTGCCTGGGCAGTGGCCACTGCAGCTTGAGGTCCATGGGGGGAGAAGAAATGTTGCGAGGGGGTGAATAGACACCAGAGGCCTCGGGTTGAGATGAGGAGGGGCCAGAGTGGTGCGTCTGGTGTTCGGGGCCTTGGCAGTGCTGGCCATCCACTACAAAGGTTGAGAGGAAATTCACGGGGCCATGACGGCCTGCAGAATGGAAGGCAGCTGTGGGGCAAAGGTGTCCCCCGTGCCTCTCCTCATTGGGGCACTTACCTACTCTCCTTACTCCCTCTGTTACCCAAAACTTAAATGTGCTCTCCCCATTCCACACTGGACCAGGAAGGCAGCAGAACCTTGAGCTTACCAACTATTCTTCCCTCAAAATATGGCAGACCATTACACCGAAAGTGAGCAGAGTGGGTAAGACTGGAGTTCTACACTGGTAAACCTGAGGGCTTGATCATGAAGTTCAGGTAAGAGGAAATAAAGGTACATTTCTGTACTTTCTAGGCTGTTTCAGTCAGGGTAGGCTAGACTATGCCACAGTATCAAATAACCCCCAAATTCCAGGCACACAACACATCTACCTTGGGTCAGCTGGGGCTTGGCTCAATGTTGTTCTCGCTTCAGGACCTATGCTGATGGAGCTGGAACTGGGCCATTCGCAGGGCAGAGAGCTCTGGGAGGTCCCAGTCCGGTGGTGACACACACCACGTCTAGTACTTCCACTCACAAGGCATCGGCCCGAATGGGTCACAGGCCCTTGTACAACCAGGTGAGGTCAGGAAGTCTGTGTCCAAAAGGAGGAGATCTGAAAATATTTGGTGAGCAGCACTAAGAACTCCCCCTGTTAGTGTAAAATCCTTACCCACTACATGATTTAAAGCTCAAATACCCCCCCAAATAAACACCAAAAACAAGATAAGCACAGCATAGCTGTTTAGAGCATAGAACGTGGGGTTGAATTTTGACTCTGCCACTTGCAAATAGTGGTAGGACCTTGTCTGAGTGACTTAAACCTCTGTGATCCTTAGGGTTTCCCTCAGGGGGTACAAATCTTATATAAAATAACTTCCTGGCACATAGAAGTGACACAATAAATAGCTATTATTTTTAAATTTTTTTTTATCATTTTGCTTCTTTTTTTTTTTTTTTTTTTTTTTTTTGTAGTTTAGAACCCTTATTAAGTAAGAGTTCTAGTTAGGTGGATTTCAGCAGATTGAAGTGGTTTTTTTTTTTTAGGTTCACTTTCCTTTAAAAATGCAGTCAGATACTCAGGTCTATTTACGGTGTAGCCTTTGGGTCACTCTGAATGATGAATGATGCATCCCCATCCTGGAAGGGCTGTAAGCTATTGGGCAGAACCAGTGGTCAGGGACTCAGAGTGGTCTGCCTTCAATTTTGTGTCCTTTATGGTTGGTCGTAATTGGGAATGATTGGCTGCCCTCGCCAGTCCTGACAAATGTGACATTAGGTAGAAACAGAGAGAGAGAGAGAGAAGTAAAGGAAACACAGCCACGTGCTGACACACACCCATCGCCCCTGTGTTCACCTTAAACCAACATCGACACGGTGCCCAGCTAACCCTGGGAGGGTTTCCACCAACAAACGGTCCTGCCACTCCTTTAGGATGAACCCAGAGAGACTGCATGCTATATTTTGGTTTCTTATAAATTTCTAAAAAAGATTTTTTATTTTGTTTATTTGACAGGGAGACAGAGAGCAAGAGCAGGGGGAGTAGCAGGCAGAGGGAGAGGGAGAAGCAGGCTCTCCGCTGAGCAGGGAGCCTGATGCGGGCTCGATCCCAGGACCCTGAGATCATGACCTGAGCCAAAGGCAGACACTTAATGACTGAGCCACCCAGGGGCCCCTATATTTTGGTCTTGAGTATGAAAAGGTCCCCAACAGAAACGTGGAAATAGCATTACTGTCCATTTCCGCTTGCCACCTGCGTGCGGCCGGGGTGTCAGCCCGGGCTATGGAACAGGGAGAAAGTGAACAGCTTGTCCTGTGACAGCCGCGTTCCACCTGCTCGGACCACTTCCCTCTCCCACCGCGACTGCAGCCCACCCACACGTCGCTGTATGCCCTCCCTCCTTTTGCCTTTCTCTTTGCAAGGAAGAGGCTCAGGTTGGGCAGCAATAAAAGGAACACTTCTGGAAGGCACATTTCTCCCAGAGTCTGCGTGTGTGTGTGTGTGTGTGTGTGTGTGTGTGTGTGTGTGTAGAACTAGCCCTGTGCATTCTTTTTATTCACTGGGGGACCAAGTACGGTAGCTGAGAGCAGGATGCGAGACCCCGACAGAGAGGAACCGCAAAGGCGAATAGGTTTGGCCTGAGGCAGGGCGATGTTTTTTGCAGAGAGCCTTGCCAGCATTTCAGGATATCCACGGGATTATCTTGTAAACTAAGCTCAGACAGAGAGTGAGGAGGCTCCCTCCCTGTTCGTTGGGTCACCGGGTCACCCATCCCCCAAACAACACCAGGAATAAGACAAAACGGGGGTCCAAAAACCATTTTTTCCATAGACCAATCCTCAGTACACATTCTGCAGAGAGAGTAGAAAATGTCCTTCAAGGAAGGACAGCCTCAGAAATTGCATTCTCTTTCAAAATTAATTTTAAACCCCCTGGCAGGGGTGGGGAGAAAATTCTTTAGCATACCTTATAAAACACAGGATAAGGTCAACCATAAATAGCAGAGTCCCTCTCCTAACTTGGTTTGAAAGAAGCGTGAGACTGCGAGAAAGACATATGGCGTGAAAGACAGATTTCACAAGAAAGGGATGCCGAAATTAATTAGAGGTGCCTGCAGAATGAGAATTTAGACCTCCCGGAGGACACAGATGTCCTCCATGAATCCTGTCTGGAAATGACGTTGCAAAGGTGGGATTCCAGGCAGCTCAGAGGCTCTCTGCTTTCTCAGAGCAACAGAGCAGAACCAGGGAAAATTCTTCGGGTTTACAAGATGGAGCCTGGAGTAAGCAAGTATTCATCAGGAAACCAGTACCAGGGTTGACCAGCAGCCTTGGAAATCACCCGGATCAAGAGCAAAATGTGTGGACATGTGTGCGCATGTGTGCGTGGGATCATTCACACACATGATGAGGGAGGGCGCTGAAAAGTCCCTGATACCAGCAATGGAACCTGGGCAGGCCCCAGCCCCACTGAGGTCCCATTCCAAAGGTGCAGGAAAAGGGGGGTAGCATGGGAGAATCTTGACCTGGCCTGCGCACTCAGGGGAATAGGATCTCGGATGCGGTCGTTCGTTGGGTCCAGAGAGGTTGGGTATCTTCTGACGACACCCAAAGGGTGTTGCTCGCTTGTGACTTTCTGGAGGCAGCAAGATGATTCACTGAGAGTGACTGTACCCACACTCTTGGGACTTCTGGTGGCAGGGCGCACACCTCACTCCAAGCATCAAGCTGCACAAATGATTGTGTTCTTTTATTACCGTGATGGTCTGAAATGCTTTTTTTTTTTTTTTTTATGATTATGAAAGTGACCCGTGTTCTTCGGTGTGGTTTTGATGGCAATCCTCCCTCGCATCTCTCTCCGGATGGGTAGGACAGATCAGGGGCAGCCAAGGGCCCACCTCTACCCTGATGCTGATGATACCTGTCTTCTTGGGTTGGGTGATTCTGCATCGCTTCCTGATTCTCTGATGAGACCTGTGGCAGCCCTGCAAGGGCCTGGGCCCGCTGCGACGGAAAGGAGAAGAGGGAGATACTCCTCACTCACGCTTGCGTGCAGAATGTGTCAAGAGGAGGACAGCAGCAGGTAAAGCCCAGGCTTGGCACCTAAGAGGACCTGGCGGAGTTCGTGCGCCTCTGGCTGCAGCTAGAGAAGAGTGGGCGGAGGCCCCCCAGCCCAGGGCTGCCCTTTGGCGCCCACTGGCTGTGAACGTCATGAGGAGCTCCCTAGGCAGTGGGCACAGTTGCCAGGAGCAAAGCCGAGCAGGGCAGTGGCAGGGGTCACCGAGGGGTCTCTTCACCGGCACATAAGAACTCTGTGGGACCCCCCCTAAGGAACTGGTGGGGCGGGAGAGGGGTGCATGGCAAGTTGCAAGACCCCCAATAGCAGACTGAAGAGAAATACTGTTTATTTCTGCTCATGGGACCCTGGCTTGGCCTCCAGGCCCGCGTGGCTTTGGATGCAGAAGATCACGTCAGGGCATTTGCAGAAAATCTATCATAAAAATGTTCTATTCTCTCTGTAACTATTTTAGGTCCACTTTTTCAATGCAGAGTCTTCCTCAACCATGTTTTCACTGAATATAGAAATGTAAAATAGACCTGCAGAGCCCCCCGGGTGAACGCCAGACAGACCTGGGGCCAGCCCTGACTCACAGACACTGTGAGAAATTAATCTTCCCAAGGTCCTGGGGGTGATCAGACTCCGTGGCTTTGAGCCACACTTCACAGAGCTCGTAAAATACCGATGGCAAAACAAAGATGCCCTTTTCTTCATGTGCATTTAGATTTATGCCCACCAAGGTGACTAGGTACCCCTGACCCTTGACCTACAAATTCTCTCCCTGAGGGAAAGCTACTGGGAAGCCCATTTATAATTAGAAGCGTTCCAGGTGAGTGCAGAGTCGAGATTCACCTGTTCCTGGCAGGGGCGGAGCTAGCAGAATGAGAATGGGACACCTGCATGAATCGACTATGCTTTTGTCACTCTGATTTCCAACTCCCT
This sequence comes from Ursus arctos, assembly GCF_023065955.2. Classification (NCBI taxonomy): domain Eukaryota; kingdom Metazoa; phylum Chordata; class Mammalia; order Carnivora; family Ursidae; genus Ursus; species Ursus arctos. The sequence goes on along the minus strand of NW_026622874.1, from coordinate 9,130,266 downwards.
TTCTGCCACCCCCACCACTTCTTAAGGAAGCAAAGCAGCTTTCCCAAAGCCAAGACACCAGCTGGCTACAAGTCAGGTACTGAATCCTCAGTTTGCCGAGTGAACAACTTACCAAAATATTGATTCACCAAAACCTTGCTTCTGTTCCCTACGGGCGGAACTTGTCGCAGACGGCCGCAGTTGTCCTGGAGGCTTCATTTCCAGGGTGGGTTTCGTGTGGCCCCTGGGAGCTGCTTCCCGCACCAGTGCCACTAACGGTTTGTCAGGCGGGCCCAGCTGAGCGCTGGTTTTCAGTTGTTGACTTGTAGATCTCCACTGCACCTTATATGTTAGCAGGTGAGCTCACGCTTCAATACAGCCTCACGCCTTCTCTAGTTTTGAGACCTCATGCATAACGTGGGTTTTATAGGCCACACCCCTAAAATTACACAGAGAACTCAGTTCATGAAAAGGATTTTGCTGGTTTCCACATTTGTTATGGTTAAGCAAAATTAACAAGTAGATAAAAATCTTTGTTCAAAAGACTGATAAAGTTAGCAAAAATAGGGAAGGGCAAATTGGTATAAAACTGTGTTTATTTATTTCTTTAAAAATTTTATTTATTTATCTGACAGAGAGAGAAAGCACACAAGTAGGGGGAGGGACAGAGAGAGAGGGGGAGAAACAGGCTCTCTGCTGAGCAGGGAGCTCGATGCGGGGCTCGATCCCAGGACCCTGGGATCATGACCCAAGCCAAAGGCAGACGCTCAACTGACTGAACCACCCAGGCGCCCTAGAACTGTGTTTAAAGGCAAACCATTCTTTCACATATATGACATTAAAGTGAAAGGAGTCTGAAATTTGAAACACGCACAACATATTTGATTGAGCTTATTCACGTGGCCATGATTAAGGATAATAGGAAAGACAGTGGGCTGAATGTAGTTGCAGAGAGACACCTATCTTATTATTTATCAAATCCTTGACATTGGAGATGTGCACACTGCCTGAAACTAGAATGTACAATATCCTCTTATTACTTAATGACAGAGACCCAAAGTGCCAGATTCACTAGCAGGTGGCCGGTCTCGGTGACACAACTGTAGCAAACTGACTTGTACTGACATCGCTCTGGTGAGCTGGTCTAGAGGTCCAATTTCTCACGTACCCAGTTTGGCAGTTCGGGGTAAATTAATCATTTAGCAAATTAATTTTCAACATATTGGCTTTTGATGAATTAGTCACTGAGTGACTTATCTTTTGGTGAATTGATGTTTGATCGATTGATTTTTATGAAATTTACCCAAAGTTCTTTGGGTTTATTACCACCATCATTTAGGTCAGCACTAAATCTCTAGTCTTAGGCACTTCTAGCTCTTTAAGATGACTTAGCAAATCCCCGATTGAATCCTACTGTGTCGATTTTATAGCTTAGTCTGAGGACAAGCATAGTTTTAGTTTCTTGGGAAACAACGTCTCTAACACGTGCCTGTACTGCTTATCAGTATTTGGGTCTGTGTCCATAATGCTACTGAATTATTCACACCATACACAGCGTTAGGGCACGAGATCTTGTAAATAGTTTCCTGGGGTCTCCCCAGACATTGATTCTCAATGAAGGTCACACCACTGGGAGCATTTTGGAAATTTATGGGGGCAGTTTTGTTTGTCACAATGACTGGAGGGCACCACTTGACCTAGGAAAGACATTAGGGTTCGAAGCCGACAACCAAGAAAGAATTCTTGAGGCGCCTTTGGTGCAAAGAGGTGATTTTATTAAAACGTGGGGACAGGACCCATGGGCAGAAGGAGCTGCCCCGGGGTCACGAGGAGCTGCCTATCATACACTTTCAAGTTGGGAAGGAGTTAGGGATAGCCTTAGCCTCTAAGGAATTTGGGACGCAAGCTTTCCAGGACCTTGAGGGGGCTAGCTATTGCTGGGAAAAGGCCATTTATTACCGTCTAATAGAACCTGAGTCATGAGACCCTTCAGATGTATGTCGGTGAGCCGTAAACCTGGGGAATGATTGCCAACACGTATCTCGGGAGGTTTAGAGATAAAGGAAATTTCTTTTTTTTTTTTTTAAAGATTTTATTTATTTATTTGACAGAGATAGAGACAGCCAGCGAGAGAGGGAACACAAGCAGGGGGAGTGGGAGAGGAAGAAGCAGGGTCACAGCGGAGGAGCCTGATGTGGGGCTCGATCCCATAACGTCGGGACCACGCCCTGAGCCAAAGGCAGATGCTTAACCGCTGTGCCACCCAGGCACCCCGAGATAAAGGAAATTTCTAAAGGAACTTTTGTATGTTAAAGTAGGCTTACAGGATCCTTGGGCGGTGGGGTGTGGGGGGGGGGGGTTGGGCTAGGATTGTCTTTGCCCTTAGCAAGGTATTAACGTCGAAGTAGTTGAGTCCCTAGAGGAAGTCACTCTGCCTGTTTCAAGGACTTGTCAATGGGCTGTAGGTAGTAAGGAAATTTAATATTTTTTCTTCTGCCTTGGTTTCCCACATCACCACTGACATTTTAGGGAGGGGGTCGAGAATGCTGCCCTTCCCGCAGCTGTTCAGGTCTCATAAGACTTTGGGAAATCACGCTAGACATTTGTGTCGTTGAAAATCCTACAGAAAATTATCTAAGCCTATAATGTAACTGTGAATCAAAGGGAGATGATATTAGGTTCTGTTGAAAACTTTACCAAAAGTTGTTCACAATTTTGCAAATGCATGTTTCTGACAGCAATTCCTCTCATTGATACTAAATCACCAATTTAATCACAACTCTATTAATCTGTCTTTGCAGCTGTTGTGCTCACGATGATTTTCAGGAAAGGTGCAAGCTTCTGGCTCTTTGCTATGTCTTCTGGCATAGTCGTGTGCTAGGATCACATATTTAAACATACTTTATTTCTAATTACTTTCCTTTTATTTTTACCTAATAGGTACGACATCATACTGATTTTTTAAAAAATGTATGTGTAGGTAGGTTGTATTATCTAAGAACTTCATTTGCAGAGAGTAAGAGGGATATTAGGAAATGTTTCTTATAAAAGGCAAGCATGGTGTCCGAGAGGGCTGTCCCCAACTTTCTTCCTCCCTGCACTGCTCCATTGTCAGGCCCAAGCTCTCTGCTTTCTGTCCCACTAATTGTGCTCTGGGGGCAGAAGGAACTTTGTAGTCAGCCCAGGCTTTGAGGCAGGAAAGAACAACCTCCAAGATGAACTGACCTCCCCGGAGTCCTCAGGGGCTCCCAGGTCAGTGACTGCCTGTGTCGCAACATGAAACATCTTCCCGCCGCCACCCACTCGCCAACACTTGTCATCACAGCCCCGCCGCTGGAGGGTTCTCTGTGAAAGCACTTCTCTCCCGCTGGTAAAGCCTCAAAGAGGGATGGCGTGCTTCAAGAGAATGCCAAAAGCCTGGCTGAGCCTGGTGTGTCTCTACATTGGCCTTTCAGCTAAAAACCACAGTATCTCTCCAAGATTCCTGTCTCTTTAGAAACATCATCTGCGAGGAGTAACCGACTAATGCTTCAGCATTATTACCCGAGTTTATTAGGAGAGCCAGGCTGTATGCAAGAGAGGGCAGGCCTCTGCAGAAACTAGGCCCTGGTGTGGGGAGGAAAAACAGGTCAGGCCTTGGGTCTGGTCAAGAAACCCAGTTTGTGTGGGCCCTGCAGGGGTCACCTGGAGGGGGCAGGGGCACAGACTTTACCGGGGCTAATCTCAACCTATGCCACGGACAGGGAAGACGAGAGACAATTCCCCACAGGAACGTTCCTGAAAAGCTGGCATTATCGTCCCAATAAAGACAGCAGGTAGGGAGATGAAACCAGTAGTCATCTCTGTTGGTGGAATCAGAGGTGATTTTTATTCTCTTCCTTTCCCTCTTCTGTGTATCATAGAAAACAGTGAATACACAGTGCCCTGGCTGGAGTTTGGCTCCACGGTCACACAGCTTGGGTGTGAGTCCCAGAGCAACCGCTCAGGAACCGTGATCTGACACAAATGGTGACTTGGCCTAAGTTTGTTTCCTCACATGTGGAATGGGCACATGAGAGAACAGTCTCCGCAGAGCAGGTGGAAGGATTGAGGGACCCAGCACACGGTGTCGTGGCGTTCCGCAGCTGGAAGACTGGAAGAGTGGGTTTCTCCGAGGATGATCTGGACAAGCCATGCCTTGAGGGGAGCCTTCAGAGGTGGTCATCGCCTGTGTCCCCTGGGGCCTGGCTCCCCCGCTTTAGGGAGACACAGGCATCCTGGACATGTCCTTCCCTGCCCTGAATAAGCAAATAAATGGACTGGCCCAGCACAGAGAGCCCAGGAAGTGGTGGCAGAAGCAAAGCAGGACTGAGTGGGCCGTTGGCCTGGAGAGGGGTCATCCGGGAGAGAAATGACCACCATGGTGACCAGGGCCGGCCCTGCCCAGGAAGGTTGGTCTTCAGTGTCCTCTCACTTCCCCATCACCACTGCCCCCCACCACCAACCTTGTTTCTTTGAAACTAATGATATCGTGAGCTAGAGCCAGAGTATTCTTACAGAGGACTTTTCCCTCATCTTCCATCAACTGCCGGCACAAATCTTAACTATAAATTGCCTGAATTTATTTTTAAATACCATTCACCACTTTAACTTTGGTTAATTCCAGCAACTTTGGTGATTTTTTTTCTATCGCCATTAACCAACAAATATTTACTGAGCATGGGTTACGTAATGGACAGCAATCAAGTTCTATGGCTGGCCAGTATGCGCTCTCGTGGCTACGGCAAGCACACCAAATGTTGATTTGGGGCAGCAAGAAAGGAAACTTGCTTGCCATTGGGATAGTCAGCAGTGTCCGTGTTACTGATCCCTGAAGCTTGGGACCCTGAATGTGCTCTGGGCTCCCAGGGCTCTGTGAATACGGCAATGGCGGGAAGAGTGGATGGCAGCTGGGATTTGCATGAAGAATACTGAAGTGCTTCCTGCCTTAGTTGTCCAGAACCCTCCCACCTTTCTGAGTTAATTCTGTTTTATCTTCACGCTTCTCATAGAACCTTCTCTCTACCACTTTCCCTTAACTAAAAGCTGATCCCAATTCAAGGACTTGTTTCCTTCACTGTTCTCTTAAGTAGAATCTTCTTATTTTTTCATACTCTTGACGTCGCAGGACCCAGAAATTCAAATTTGTAGTTCACTGGGAGTACAGAAGTCTTTGGGAGCTTGTTTTTCTTTAGCCGAATTTACAGGAGGTTGGTGTATACATCTGTAATACCAATTTTTCCTTTGCAAAGGGAGATACGTCTAACCAGCAAGCCCTAGGCATTCTGCTTGGCATATAGGGCATTAGGAATTCTGTTCCACTGTTAGCAACGGAGCTCTGGGATAATGGTGGTTTAAAGAAGATAGAATTTTATTTTCTCTCATGTAAACGAAGTTTAGATGTGGGCAATGAAGGGCCTATATGCTGGCTTTGCAGAGTCATCAGTGCTCCTGACTCCTTCAATAAGAAGAACCACTTTCAATACTGCATAGGATAACTAGATGGAAGATCACCACGGAAACAGAAAACTTGAACAACGCTATCGGCCCATAGACCTAATGGTCACCTACAGAGCTCTATAGCCCACAAAGGCATGGGATACACATTCTTCTCAAGAACATTTTGCCCAGTTAGACCATATGCTAGCTCATAAAACAAGAGTCAGTAAATTTATAAAGATTGAAATCATACAAAGTATGCTCTCTGACGAAATGGAATTAAATTAGACATCAGTAGCAGGTGGGCATAGGAATAAATTAAACAACACACTCCTCAGTAAGTAATCCATGAGTCAAAGACAAAATCACAAGGGAAATTAGAAAATACTTTGAGATGAATGAAAATGAAAGCACGACATACCAAAATGTACGGGATGCAGCTAAAGCAGTGCTTAGAGGAAAATTTATAACTGCTAACACCTATATTTTAAAAAAGAATGACTTCAAGTCAACAATCTTCTATCATAAGAAACTAGAAAAGAAGAGCAAAGTAAATACAAAGCAAGTATAGAGGAAGAAAATAACTATTAGTAGAGCAGAAATCATTGAAATAGAATAAGAAAAACATTAATCAATAAAAAGTTGGTTGTTTGAAAAGATTGACTCGAGTAACAAGTCTTTTTTTTTTTTTTAAGATTTTATTTATGTATTTGACAGAGAGAGAGCATAAGCAGGGGGAGCAGCAGGCAGAGGGAGAAGCAGGATCCCCACTGAGCTGGGAGCCGCATGCGGCTGGATCCCAGGCCCCTGGGATCATGACCTGAGCCGAAGGCAGACCCTTAACCGACTGAGTCCCCCAGGTACCCCTAGCTAAAGATAGGCTAAGCAAGAAGAAAAAGAGAGAAGACAGAACTTACTAAAGGCAAAGATGAAGGAGGGGATGTCATTACCAACCTTACAAAAATAAAAAGGATTGTAAGGTTATAGTATGAATTCTGTGCATATAAAAATACAGTTACATACACAAACCTTTTGTATGAATCCCTGAATAGGAAAGGATTCTCAAAGCAGAAACCATAAAGAAAAAGACTGAAATTTTTGACTATCTGAAAATATAAAATGTCTGTATATCTGAAAAATAGCCTTAATAAAACTACAAGAAAATCAACTGAGGAAATGATTTGCAATATGTAGGACGGAGTCAAAGTGTATTATAACTCCCCAGTATATGTAAATTAGCAGCAATATTAAAAAAAAAGCAAAACAATGAAGTGCATTTTATTATGTGATTTGGGCCAAGCTACTTATACTTTCTATACTTCTTTAAAATTTAATTCTAATTTTTATTGAAGTTATACATGTGGGTTGCTTTACACGTACCTCATCTCCAAAGTTAAATAAAATTACAAAGGTAATAACAAAAATCAGCAGACTCCGCGGTCTGCTTTCCTCCCTGCTGATTTCTGCCTTCCGTGGTCAACCGTCTTTGGCCGTTTCATGGAGCAAATGACACGCGGCCCTGGGGCGGGGCACCGGGTGAGTAAAGCTATTAAGAGCCATCGCTTGAGAAGCCGGTGGGGCTGCAGGGAGCGCATTTGCAGGAGGGTCGGGAAGTGGGGCGCGGTGGGGGCGTGGCCAAGGAGGGGCGGAGCATCCCGGGGATGACGGTGCAGAGAAGGTGTGGCCAGGCTGGCCGACAGGTGAGCATCATCAGATGGAAGAGGGGATGGGGCGGTGGGGTTTTAGCTCCCAGTTTCCTTGAGAGCAGTACACAGTGGGCCGGGACTGGAAGGTTCGTCTCATTTGGGCTGACTCACACCAGATCTAGGAAAGCACCATCACAGTGCCTAGCACACAGCAAACATTTAATAACTCGGCCATCATGAGCAGATTATTATTATATTAGCAAAGATAAGTGCATTTGCTAATATCCAGCACAGGTAGGAGTTTGGAGAAGTAGGCACAGCTGCTGATATTGAATTTATACAAACTTGCTAGAAGACCGTTGGCTCTATGTTGCAAAGGGGTTTTCGGTTTTGGTTTTTAAGTACATATGCACTGAGAAGAACCTCATAGGATTTTGTTCTTTTTTTTTTTTTAAGATTTATTTATTTCAGAGAGAGAGAGAAAGAGAGGATGAGCCAGGGTAGCGGCAGACGGAGAGGGAGAGAGAGAATCTCAAGCGGACTCCCCACCGAGCAGGGAGCCGATGTGGGGGCCTGGTCTCACCACCCTGAGACCCTAACCTGAGCCAAAACCAAGAGTCACTCGCTGAACAGACTGAGCCACCCAGGTGCCCCCGGAGTTTATTCTGAAGAAATAACTGGGCAGATACATAACCATGTGTACATAAGGTGATTCATCTCGTTGATTATAACAGGGAAAACTAGAAAACATAATTGCTCAGTAATAAAGAGCTGTAAATTGAATGAGGCAACTCCAAGACAGGACACTATGAAGTTGTTAAAAATTGCGTTTTAGGGAAATATCTTGAATGGAAACATATTAAGTGAAAATTAAGTTTGAAATGTATATTATAATCTCAAATATATAGAAAATATGTATTTACATACACGTAAAAATATCAACAGTGAGGGGCACCTGGGTGGCTCTGTCGGTGAAGGGTCTGCCTTCAGCTTGGGTCATGAGCCTAGTGGCCTGGGATCGAGCCCCGCATCAGGCTCCCTGCTCAGAGGGGAGCCTGCTTCTCCCTCTCCCTCTGCCCCTCCTCCTGCTTGTGCACGCTGTCTCTCTCTGACAAATAAATAAAATCTTTTAAAAAAAATATCAACTGTGAACTCGGATTACAGACAGGTTTTCTTTTCCTTATGTGCTTCTGTGTGTGTTCCAGATTCACTTCAGTGAAATCCTCCTTTCTGTTTGTAAGGGGTTTTTTTTGTTTTGGTTTGTTTTTTGTTTGTTTGTTTTGGTTTGGTTTGGTTTTTTTGGCAATGGAGGGAAAAACTCAAGAATGTTACTGGGAAAAGTGTAGAGATTTACATCACCCAAGTTCATGCTTCATTACCTACTTTTTAAATATTCTCTAATGGATTCTCGAATTCATCAATGGGCATTGGGTTTGTCTTGTCCAACCTGCAAATTGTAATCTTACAGCAAACTGTTTGGGCGTGGAGGGGTTTCTTATCCTCAACGTTTCTGTCAGACCAGAGCCATGAACCCCCCTGTAACACCTCAACTCTACTCCCAATGACAGCAGAAGTCTGCAGAAGTTACTAATCTTACCAACCCTTTAGCAGAACTTCCCTGTGATTTGCGATGGAATCACTGTGGGCAACTGGCCTAGATCTCTTTTATTTGGCACCGTGCAGACGTACGCTCACAGCAGAATACCATTAGCAGGGCTAATTTCCCTTCTCTCCTTCAAAGTACCTAGAACACCGAGTGGCAGCAGTGTAATTAAGTAAGCTGATAGTGGCCTCACTAACAGAGGCCGTTCTCACTTTACACAAACATTCTCAAGCAACAGGTATTAATGATGTCTGTGGCATACACCAACAGATCTGGAGAAACACATCTGACACCTACAACAAGCTTAAAGCCAAACAAGAAAATTGTTCCAGAAAATAACAGATGCTCTTGGATCAAATATATCTCCCCAAAGGAAAAAGAAACAAACAGAAAATAACCCCAGGCATGATCAGGATGTCTAGCTGGGGAGACATCAATATTATAGACCACTCAATTAAAAATTATGGGCCCAGGGTTGATATATGATACTAGTCCCTGATTTGGGGCTCTGGGAATGGTAAATGAAATGATTTAGGAGTATCAGAAAGTCTGTGGACTTTCAAAATCCCATGTCATACCTGTGAGAGCAGTTTGCAGTTGGGAGGCCAAGTAGGGTGTGAGAGAGGGTGTTGGCTCCAGAGTCAGGCGGAAATGTGTTTTAAGGCCAGTCCCACCGGCCTAGATGTGTGACATTGAGCAGGTAATTAAACTTCTCTGAACACGTTTCCTCACTTGTAAAATAAGTATAGAAATGCCTGTCTCATGAGATTGTCTTGAATATAAAATAAAAGAATGCATAGTGCCTGTGGACATTATTGGCACCGAACGTTATTGGTAACATAAAGGGACCAGTGCACAGTATCACAAAGGGCAGCGAAACAGACTTTGATAAACAAACAAACCCAAAAGATGGGGTGTTGAGCCGTCCAGTTCCTCACTGGAGAGAATAAGAGAACACTTTCATTTAAGACTAATCATGGGGCTGAACCAACCGATCTTGAGTTCAACTCTTCCATATTCAAAATGTGGCAAAAAGATAGCACTCTTCCAGAAAAAGCTTGGGAGGGGTGAGTGTTGTCTAGAAATGTAAAGATATCCTTGATGAAAATCAGAATTTCATTGAAGGAGAAAATCTTAAAAATCACCCCAAAGAAATCGATAATTTTCTAGAAAGTTCCTAATGGTTAAAGGGTGGGCATTGAAGTAAAAAATGTGAAAAATCATCTTACTGATCCGTAACACTAAAAAAAGTCTACTATGTAATAGTTGCATTTTAATTATTAACTATTTTTTAAGTAGAATGATCGAAATGTCACATATTGCTTTGGATCTAGAACTAAAATCAAAGCACAGTGAAGAAAATTTGGGATCTAGGCTCGAAGTGATATGGTGGATTCCCTACTCTGTCTTTCCCAGTTGACTGACCTTGAGTAATTTCTTTAACTCCTGTACCTATTTTTCCATCTGCAAAATGGTGATTCAAATGCCTTTTTTTGGTCGTTGTTAGATCACTGAGATGATGCAGAGTCATGGAAGCTGAGACACGCCGACTCTGACTTACAGAAAGGCCTTGGTGAGTCCTGGAGACTTGGGTGGCACACGGCTCTCAAAGACAAGTTGAGAGGTTTTGTGGAGTAATCAGGGGACGGGGGTAGCTCTACAAAGATGTAGAGCAGAGATTTTCTGAAAGTTGACTTAAGCTTTAATGCTTAAATTGTTCTGCTCACTTGTCTTCCATAGAAAATACTGTTGGCTTTGCCAGGCAAGTGGTGACAACGAAGGTACTGTGGGGATCTGATGGCCAACTGTCACAGTCGTGTGGCATTCATTTGGACAGAACTCAGTCTTAATGCCAAGGCTTCACTGAGGGCCAGGCCTGCAAGGCCAGGGTTTAGAGGGCCTAGTTCATACTGTTTATTATTGTGGTGGTGGTGAAAATATTTTATGATAATAAACATAATTTTTAAAAACCATCCAGTATATAATCATAGCAGAAACAATATTTTTGTGTCAAGTAAACACTATGACCTAAAACTCCACAACTGTCATAGTCAAATAAAAATTTTGACTGGCTTAGGGGCGTCTGGTTGGAGCAGTCCGTTAAGCGGCCAACTCTTGATTTCAGCTCAGGTCATGATCTCAAAGTCCTGGGATCGAGCCCCGAGTCTGGTTCTGCAGTCAGTGGGGAGTCCGCTTCAGGACTCTCTCTCTCCCTCTGCCCCTTCCCCCACTTGCTCTCTCTCTCTCCCTCTCAAATAAATAAATGAATCTTCAAAAAAAAAAAGCCCACAAAAAAACAAAAAAACACCTTTGGCTGAACTGCTGACACACAGACTTATAAAAAAAAGAAGAATTTGGCTGAGGTCAAAGAGGTTGCTGCCTGTGTTCTCCTCCAGGATTTTGATGGTTTCCTGTCTCACACTGAGGTCTTTCATCCATTTTGAATTTATTTTTGTGTATGGTGTGAGAAAGCGGTCCAGTTTCATTCTTCTGCATGTGGCTGTCCAGTTTTCTCAACACAATTTGTTGAAGAAACTGTCCTTTTTCCATTGAATATTCTTTCTTACTTTGTAGAAGATTGGTTGACCAGATAGCTGTGGGTCCATTTCTGGGGTCTCTATTCTCTTCCATTGATCTATGTGTCTGGTTTCATGCCAGTATCACACTGTCTTGATGACTACAGCTTTGCCGTAGCAACTTCTTAGTAGACACAGCGTCAGAGGTAAGGGAAACAAAAGCAGAAATGATAAAAGATAAAAAGCTTCTGCACAGTGAAGGAAATAATCAACAAAACTAAATGGCAGCCTATGGAGTGGGAGAAGATATTTGCAAATGAAATATCTGATAAAGTGTTAGTATCCAAAATCAATATCAAAATCAACCCCCCCCCAAAATAATCCAGTTAAGAAATGGGCCGAAGACATGAACGGACATTTTCCTAAAGAGGACATGCAACTGGCTAACACACAGGAAAAGATGCTCGACATCACTCACCATCAGGGAAATGCAAATCAAAACCACGATGAGAGACCGCCTCACACCTGTCAGAGTAGCTAAAATTAACAACACAAGAAACAGTAAGTATTGGTGAGGATGTGGAAAAAGGGGAACCCTCGTGCACTGTTGGTGGGAATGCAAACTGGTGCAGCCACTGTGGAAAACAGTATGGTGGTCCCTCAAGACGTTAGAAATACAACTACCCTATGACCCAGCAATTGCACTACTAGGTATTTACCCAAAGGATACAAGCATACAGATTCAAAGGGGTACATGTTTATAGCAGCTTTATCAACAATAGCCAAACTACGGAAAGATCCCGTGTCCATCGATGGATGAGTGGATAAAGAAGATGTGGTGTATAGATACAATGGAATATTACTCAGCCATCAAAAAGAATGAAATCTTGCCATTTGTAATGAGATGGATGGAACTGGAGTGTGTTACGCTAAGTGAAACAAGTCAGTCAGACAAAGACAAATACCATATGATTTCACTCATATGTGGAATTTAAGAAACAAAACAGAGGAATATATGGGAAGGGATAAAAAAAAGAGGGGGGGACAAACCGTAAGAGACTCTTTACAAGAGAGAACACACTGACAGGTGATGGAAGGATGTGGGTGGGGGGATGGGCCATTTGGGTGGTGGGCATTAAGGAGGGCACTTGTTACGATGAGCACTGGGTGTTATATGTAAGTGATGAATCACTGAGTTGTACTCCTGAAACCAATATATTGCACTGTATTTGAACTAGAATTTAAATACAAAATTTTTTTCAAAAAAGAAAATTTCTTGGAGCAGAGGGCCAGCATGCTGAAAGTGAACCGTGTTGTCGCAAGAGTCACTGCAGCTTGCACGGAGCTCTATGTCTTAAGAGACTTACAATGATAGAGGAGAAAGGAAGGAAAGGGGTCTTTCTTGATTTGCAAATGGCCACATGCTGCCCTTGTTATTCGTCTGGCACAATTTGTAGGCTCCTGGACCTTTTGATATTCCTCATTTCTCGGGGTCTGCTTAATTTCAAAGGGACCAGCTAACCCACGTCATTGAGTTCCCCCTAATTCACAGACACTTGAAGCGCAGCTAGGCCTGAATTCAAAGGAATGAGTCGAATGCTGGGATTTCAAGCCCAAATTGCCTCTGGGCTCCCAAGTGCCATTGTTTGTCAGGGAACCCACCAGACTGTGTCCACACTCTTCAGAGAAAGAGACACTGTGTGTCGTTCTTCTTTGCACTTTCAGCACCCAGAACAATTCTTGTTCTCTAAGTACTCCCGAAATGCTGGTTGAATGAAAGAAGGAAAGAAGGGATGAAACCAGCGAAGATCTTTTACGGCAGGTCCCAACTGTGGTTGAATAATATCTTACAATACAGGTCAACTGAATGGGTCTAGTATTAGACCCACTTGTCTAAATGTTGCCTGCATGTGAAGTCGTCATTCCTCCTGACACCACCGCTGCCAAGCGGGGGGCATTTTCCTTCTGTTTGAGAGACTGTAGGGATGAGTGATTTGCTCTGTCTCTGTCCCTGTTTGCATCTCTGTCTCGTGCACACACACAGACCCACACGCACGCACGCACACACGCACACGTGCACACGCGCCTTCCAGCCCTGTGCCATCTCCCCCAGCAGGCTTCGTGATAAATCGAGGGCTACCTAACTACCTATCCTGCCCAGCTGTAAAAAGAGAAAGCTGCCTGAAATACCCACAAACTTTGTGACTCCCCGGGATGAAAGCTTCTCCCCCAGGAGTCGGGAGGAGAGAGCGTGCTGAACACCGAACCTCTTTGAACATCCCATCCTTTTGGTAAGGCTCCCATTTAACAGCAGTCCCTCGGGGCTCCGGGCTTGTCATCTGCCTGACACTTTCTTGCACTGGGCTGTTTATTAGTGAGACGGCTAACACAGAGGAGGGAGGGAGGCCGGCTGGAGTACCGGCTTTGTTCGCAGATGGAATCTTCTGGATGGAGGCAGCCCCGCAGTCAGATTTCAGATTTCTCTGCAATTTAGGTTTTAATCCCTCCTTGGGCCTAGATCTTTCTTAAAGGCGAAGGGGTGTGGTGAAAAGAGTGGCTTTAAAATCAGACATACCTAGGTTCACATTTTTGTTCCTACTTACTTACACTGTGATTCCGGGCACATCGGTTCTCCCCTTTCCGTCTGACTTTGCACATCTGGGAAAGGGGGGTATTAACAGTGACGTTGCAGAGTTGTATTGGTCCGCAGGGCTAAATGGGACTTGGCAGAGAGGTGGTGAGCTGCCTGTCTAAATGCAATTCCGAAAGAAGAGCGAGGGGGTCTGTCTCGGGGGCCACCAAGGCCAGGAGCTGGAAGCCGCCCCACTGTGTTCCTGTTTGTGGGTTTGTTTGCATCGTCTTCTTGTTCCGGTAACTTTAATAAGGGAACGCTCCACTGAAGCCACGTCTTCTCAAAGTCCCGCAGAGGGCAGTGAGTCATGCCTGCTGTCTGCCCTTTTGCGGGCTGCAGGGCCCTTTGTTGCTCTGTGTTCCTTTGAGGACTGGCTACTTCTCCCCGAGCAGCTCTTAGCAGCCCCCTGTGAGTGAGGTCAGAGCAGGCTGGCCGAAGCTGGCCCAGAGCAGGGCGGGGACCAGTCATAACTATGACGGCTTTTGGATTGGCTTTCCTCTCCCCTCTCTGCTCTCCATGCCAGCCTCTGCTCCGTCTTGGAGAGCGTGGCCCTTGGTCAAGACTGGCCTCTTTCGAAGCAAATGCAGTGTCGCTGTGACTTGGAGAAAAATGCTTTCAGCAACTCTGGCCCGGTCCTCAGTGACAGTAAAATGGGAGCTGCTCTCCCAAGTGGGCAGCTGACCCTCTGTGCCTCCCATAGATGTCTGGGATTCCCTCCAACCTCGAGTATCCTGGAACATTCTCTCTCCCGTCACCCCCCAACTGTCTTGCTCACTCATCAGGGGGAGAAAAAAGGAAAAAGATCACTCTGGAACTAAACAGAAAGAAACGGACTTCTTTGGTTCCTAAAAATGATCCATGCTGAATCATTAATTCACTAGCTTGCTCAATAATTCTATGCTTTTAAGGTAAGATTGATTTAAAAACTTACAGTCCAGGAGTGGATGGAAAAATGCTTACTGAGCATTTGTTAGGGACCAGCTCCTTACAGATGTCATGTACTCTGTGAAGCGTGTCATTCTGAAATCAGGTCGTCTCAATCTGCATTTTGGCTTCGACTTGGAGTTGCCAGACGGCCTCGGGTCATTCATGGTTTCACCCCTCTAAACCCCAGTGTCTCCAACAGTTTCTTTGCAGAGGATGTCTTTCCTTGGGGTCCTAACCTGGCTGGCTCCTTCTCATTGTTTAGGTTTAGCTCCTCAGAAAGAGGTTCTTCTGATCACCCTATGGCCACCGCATTCCCTACCCACCATTGTTTCCACCGTGTTACCGGCTGGTTTCTCTTTAGCCACAACACGATTTATCCTAGGTTTGGCATCTAGGTGTGGGGTTACCTCAGTGAACTACAGGCACCCCCATGGGGCTTGCGTTTTATTATTTTGTTTTATTTTATTTTTTAGTGAGCTCTACGCCCTGTTGGGGCTCGAACTCATGACCCTATGATCAAGAGTCGCGTGCTCCACTGACTGAGCCAGCCAGGCACCCCAGGGCTTGCATTTTATTTATTTATTTATTTTTATTTATTTATTTTTTTAATGATTTTTTATTATATTATGTTAGTCACCATACAGTACATCCTCGGTTTCCGATGTAAGGCTCGATGATTCATTAGTTGCGTATAACACCCAGTGCACCATGCAATACGTGCCCTCCTTACTACCCATCACCGGTCTATCCCATTCCCCCACCCCCTCCCCTCTGAGGCCCTCAGTTTGTTTCTCAGAGTCCATAGTCTCTCATGTTTCATTCCCCCTTCTGATTACCCCCCTTTCTTTATCCCTTTCTTCCCCTACCGATCATCCTAGTTCTTATGTTCCATAGATGAGAGAAATCATATAATTGTCTTTCTCTGCTTGACTTATTTCACTTGGCATTATCTCCTCCAGTGCCGTCCATGTTGTAGCAAATGTTGAGAACTCGTTCTTTCTGATAGCTGAGTAATATTCCATTGTATATATGGACCACAACTTCTTAATCCAGTCATCTGTTGCAGGGCATCTCGGCTCCTTCCATGATTTAGCTATTGCGGACATTGCTGCTATGAACATTGGGGTGCATATGGCCCTTCTCTTCACTACGTCTGTCTCTTTGGGGTAAACACCCAGGGCTTGCATTTTAGTAGGTAGAGACAGACAGGTGGTTAAAAAATAAACAAATAATATTCTAAATATTCAAAATTCCTTGTTTATTGCCTTAATAAAATTATTAGGGCAAGTTCTCTTCTCTTTTGATTTTCCTGAATCTCCAGTGCCTCTCACTGTGTTCGGCACACCGTGTGCTTCCAAAAATGAAGTAAAAAAGTAAAGGGTAAGATTTTGAAGAGAAGAAGTAGCTAATCCAGGCTAGAGCTCGTAGCGTCGTGCCTGGAGCATGGTAAACACTTAATAAAGTGTTGGCTGTTCTTCCGTTGGGTTCCAAAGCTGTGTTCTTAACCACTTCACCACATTGTGTCCGTAGTAATTATAACAGTAATCACATTGTTATTACAGAATTACACATAACAATGTACAACCTACTAACTTCTGCCTTACGCCACCACCTGTCTAGGTATATTAAAATAATATCTTATTTAATTATAACCCCACAATAATCCTAAAAGACATTCTTATCCTTATGTACCAAATTCCTATAATAAAAAGCAGACTGGGGTAAGCTTCAAGACAAGTGCAAGCAAAATGCAGCACGATTTCAGAGGAGGAAGAGACTCGTGTGGTCAGGGAGGCTGGAGGAGGGTTAACAGCAGAGGAGAACCTTGGCAGGTGGGGCAGGGAGGTGGCAGGGCACGATGGGGGTGCCGGAGGCAGAGGGGACAGCCTAAGAAGGGGCACAATAGAGGGCGTGGAACGAGATGCTGCTCAAACGTGGCTGGAGGTGTGGCACATGAGGGGAGGAACCAAAAGGGCTGGAAATGCAGGAAAAGGGGGCCCTGGAAGGCCGAGTGAAGGAACTTAAGCTTCATTACATAGGCGGTAGGGAGCACAGCAGTTTTGAAGCAGAGGTATAGAAAGAACCAGAATTATGAGCCTTGGGAAGATTAGTTTGGTTCTAGACTAGATAGAAAAGAGGTGAGGGCAAAACTGGTTAGGAAGGCAGCTGCAGCAGCCAGGTGGTGGATGGGGGGGGGCTGGTTTGGGGAGCCGCGAGGGGAATAGAAGGAAGGGGCAAATGTAATGGGCGGAGTCACCTGGCTCAGCTACAGGCGAGAGGGCCAGGGAGGGGTCAAACATGGCGGTGAAGTTTGAAGGTTCCGTGAACAATGCTCTTCTGATGGATCTGGCAGACGCCTAGGCCTAGACGCATTTGTCATTGGTTCCTAATTCTCCCTAGCCCCACCAGGTGCAAAGCTTTCAGAGAGTCCAGAGACATTCATATGCCTTTTCTGGTACCATCCCTAACACCAAAAGCAGACTCTTCATAACCCAGCATCAACAGTATGTCACAGGGTAACGGGTGCACTGGCCCCAAAGTTTGCCTTTGCTGTTGCTCTCTTCCCTTTGCCCTTCCAGCTCCACGCCCCACCCTTCCCACCCTCCTCTGTGCCCGTGAGGCTGATCGGGTGTGCCGCATGTGCCCACTCTCTTGCCTCTGGGTTTTGGTTTGTGGGGAGACGGGCCGGAGGCTGGAGGCTGAAGTCCTCTGACTCCTTCCCCGTGGGTTCTGTCAGGCAGACTCCGTGGACCAAAGGTGTCAGCTCTTGGGAGACAGCCTCCCCACACAGCCAGCCCTCTCTGCCGCTAGGGTTCCAGTAACAGCTCCGTGTGCTTGACTCCTCGGCCCAGGGATGGGACCCCCGGCTCTGGGGTGCACACTATCCCTCTACACTCGCCCACAGCTTTGTAAATGACTCCTTTATGGACCTCCCCTTCGACTTACCCTAACCTGGGTGTGCCCTCTGTTTCCTTCTGGCGTGCTTCCCATGTACCCCGTTTCCTCACAGCCTCTAGGCTTTCATTTACCCTCCAGGGCCTCACCTTGGAGGCAGATTCTGTTCTCTCTTTCTTACCCCCCACCTCAGAATTCTGTGCAGGATTTCCCCTCTTGCGGGGTCCCCTTCTGTGCACTCTTCTGCCCTTACTGAGGGGCTTTTCTCCTCGTGCACGCTACACCCTCAGGACTAGACGAAGGACGCCGAGTCAGATGTGTCTTCTCTCTTTCTTTCCTGGAAAACAAAATTACTGACTCTGTTAGTTGGTTTCGTGTCGCTAAAAGCCGGTTCCAATCAGTAATCCTGAAGCGGGACCGACCCTGTGGTCCGTGCACAGTGTTCTCAGTCACTTAGAGCAATGTCACCCGGGAGGCTCCACAGACGTGGCCTTTCCGTTTAAACGTATCCATCTCTGCGCTGGTCATTCTCTGCCCCTTCAGATCTGATTCCCGCTCCTCTTCAGCACACCAGTCCTGGGCTCCCCTTCTCGCTGGATTGCAGTCAGGTTTGGTGTGAAAGTTACCAGCATGAGATCACAATCTAGGAGAGAGACGTCCCCCTACTCCTCGGCCAGGTTGTCGGTGGCCCTTGGTCCACGGTTGTGGCTCTTGCCAGGCTCTGCAAACAGCTCCCTCATGTTGCCCGTTCAGCCCTCGGGTGGTACCGTTCATTATTGCTAGTACCTGGGTGCTTTACTCTTGCTTCTTGTCCCCTTAGCCCTGCCCATGTCTCTGTGCACAGTTCCTGCATGAAACTCTCTTCGGGTTCCAACCGGGGCGCGACATCTACTGAGACCTTTACAGACACAACACATACCTTTGAATGTCATTCAGAGTCTGGAAGGCTGGAGTGCAACCTATTGTCCTCGACTTGGTCTAATTCAGAAGTCAGAGTAGTGATTCTAACACTCTAATTCCCTTCAAGCTCATCCAAATTCACATAAAATTTCTATTGATGTAGTTTCCCAAAATCAAGTCTGAACTCCAGGAATGAGGTGAATTCAGAATCCCAAATTCTCAGACACCTCTCTGAATACAGGATCCTGAAGGGTCTCTCCTTGGAGTCGCAGCAAACAAAGGCCTTTCTCCAGGCTTGACCCTGCCCCTCTCTGGTTTCATCCTCGGGTGAGCTGAGCTCCTCCACGAGGGGGCATTGCTGCCCTCTAGCCTATGAGCGTAGCCAAAAGCAGGCCAGGGGTCTCCTTGGTCTGTGTCCCCCCAGGCTCACATCCACGGCTGGGGAAAGACTAGGTGACTCTCGGAGTTAAGATGCTTTGCGTGTTTGTTCAACACACACTTGGTGGGGGTACAAGTTGGGAGTGACTATGTTTTTAAAACATTTCTTATCTACCTCGATGTGATGGAGATCAACTTATTTATTTTTCACTCATGGTAAAAAAGAGAAAGACGTGTGGAGGCCTGAGTTCATTGGCTCCTATGAATGGGTAGTGGGGGCAGCTGTCAGCTGGCCTGTCAAGTCACCTGGTCTATACATTCCTGATCCTGGCTCTCTAAGTATTTACCCTTAAATTGCAAGATAACTCAAGGTAAGAAGATCGGAGAAGAAAAAGAGAGCTGTTGTCCCAGGGACATTCTCATTCCTCCATCCAGAAGATTCACCTCCCAGTGGATTTTGCCTGGACCACAAATTTCCCCATAGGAGTGAAATGAGAGAGGAAGGCTTGAGTTCACCCAGAAATGGGCTGCAACTGGCCTTCTTCCTGGGGGTGTATGAAGACGATGCCATTTCATATGAAGAGAACATTCTATCAAGCACTGGAAACCAGTAGCTCACTGACATCCAGACATCTTGGAGCCCTGCATGGCATATGCTTATTTTCGAATCTTGCCAGGTGCTGCGCATTGAAAGGACCTGTAGAAACCAGTCCACCAATGCTTGTCGTAAGATGTTCAACACATGTCTGCTGGCTTCAGCAACCCAGTCTGTGTTCTGTAAGGCAGACATGCCTTGGGAATAAAAGGTAAAGAATTCTCACCAACTTAGCCCATCCAGAGTGCAGGAAGGACCCAGTGGGCTGCCCACTGCGTGGTCCGACCATCCTCCAAGGAATGAAAACAAGGGTGATTGCAAGATTTCATAAAACCACATCTCTGTCTCCTTGTATTGGGCTTCTTTCCTTCTCTCCCCCCAACCCCCATGGTTTGCTTTTGTTTCTCTGCTGTTCCAGAAGGAACCCTCTCTGTCTATGTCTCCCTCTCTCACCACAATAAAACTCGATCTCCCTCCAATTCCCTGTTACTCTCAAGGGTCTTCCTCGTGTCTTCCCACTCACAAGACACTTGATTACTGTTTTAATGTGATGACAGTGCTATTGTCTGGAGGCATAGCATTTCTGGAACGAGGTGAGGCTGGCTTATGTTCACCCATCTGTGTCTTTTAAGGCGGGTTCAAAGAGCTAAAAGTAACCAGAATGAAGGAGACATGTTAGACAACATACCGTTTTAATGGACATCCCAAACACTCAAAAGAAACCACCAGAACTCAGCTTTGCCAGGAGAGGTGAGACGTGCCACAGGCTAAATTTCCTGGGTCTCGTAAAACCTCCACAAACAGAACCGTGTCCTGCCCTCAGTCCTCCTGGACGTAAGCCGGATCTCTGACAGGCTATGGTGTGGCTGTGAGCTCCCCTCTCCGGTCCGTGCTGGACACTATGGGATACAGAAGTGAAGTCCAAAGCTTACAGGGGACATCGGGCAGCAGAAAATGGTGTCAGAAAATGGTTAGGCATTCAGACCTCCCACTGATGGCTCGCCTCCTCCTCTCTCCCCCACCTCCTGTGTCCTGTGGCCTCGTTCCTCTCATCTAGGCTTTGCCCCTCAGGACGATCCCCTCCACACCCCTGTCCCCTGATGGGCGATGGCCAGCTGTGCCCTGAGCCCTGTGCTGAGCCGTGTGGCTTCTTCCCATGTGCTCGGTCTCTCCCACGTCCGCCTGGCCCAGCTCAATCCTCCCTCCTTCTCTGCAGCTTCGTCCTGGTCTCTTCCTGCCGGCGTCTCCAGGCGGCAATGATGGCCTCATCGTCCATTTCTTCCTCCTCCTCCCTGTCAGTGCTCCTCCGGTACTGGGACCGCCGCCCCGAAGCAAACCTCCCTTCTTCTCTGTTTTCCATCCTCTCTCTTTCTCCCTCCTCCTCGGACCTCATGAAGCTCTGGGTGAATTTCCTCTTGGCTCCAAATTCAGCAAAGTCTGAGTTGGACGACTCTTCCACGTCTTCCCAGTCCCTGGGCCTGGCCCAGTTCGGACGCCGTGGTTCTGGGGACGCTTCCCCTTCGGAGGCCTCGGGGGTCCGGCGGAAGAAGTAGGGCTCTGGGCTGTCCTCTCGGGAGCTGGAGGTCTCGCTGAACGTTGACCTGGAGAATTTGTGCGTCTCTCTGCCCTCCCTGGTGGAGGAAGAAGAGATCCGCGAAGTGCTCCTTACAGAGTTGCCATCGGCCTCATGGTAGGAGGCCGTGTCCTGCTCTTCCGACTGCAATCTGGAGAACTTGTAGCTGGAGGACTTGGACTCCGTCTCCCGGAGCAGGGAAGATCTGGTGTACTTCCCCCTGGAGCTTCCAGACCAATCGCTTTGGGGGGGAGACTTTTCCTCTGTCCTGACGCCCCTGAGCCATCTGGTGATGTTGCCATCGTCCGTCTCCTTGCTCGCTCTGCCACCAGCTCCGCAGTGATCAGAGACAGCCAGGGAGGACGAGGTGTCTGTCTCAGGCTTTTGGGAGTTACTGCGGGAAGAATTCCGGAAGCTCCCGATGGCGCTGTCAGTGTCCCCATCCCTGTCGCCCACGCCATCCTCCTCGTCTTCCTTGACCTTCTTCTTCTTGAAAAGCGAGCTCCGTTTGTTGCCAGAGGCCAGCTTCTCCATCTCGTACTCGCACATCTTCTGCCTCAGTTCCCCCCGCATCTCCCTCTCCTTCCGGCCGAGCTCCTTGAGGTCCACGTTGTCGGCGAAGAGGCTATAGATGGGCTTGCTGGTCCCCCTGACTTTGCTCCCGGGGCCTTCGGCCCTCGAGGCCCCCACCTCATGGGAGGACAGCAGGGACGGCGCGTCGGAGCCGGGTCCCCGCTGGCCTGCGGGCAGCAGGCAGCCACCCAGCGACGACGAGCCGCTGTGTCCACTGAGCAGGGAGACCTGGTCGTCCCCCAGGCCGCTGGCTGCGGGTGCCACCCTCGCACTGGCAACGGAGGGTGGGCGGGACCAGAGCAGCATTTCATTTTGCTTCTGGGCCAGAGTCTCACTGACCACGCTGGCGATCCAGTTCTGAATGCTGGCGACGGAGATGGTGTCGCCGGGCCCCACGGGCAGGGCAGGCAGCGCGGCGCCCAGGGTAGAGGCCAAGCACCCGCCTGCGCTGCTTGCAGCCTGGGAGATGCGGGGGCCGTGGCTCTGGGCGCTGAGGACCGAGGCCGCGTCATCCGCACTGACCGAGGGGGCGGCCGAGCAGAAGGCGGACAGGGGGATGCTCCCGCCGGTCACCGAGCTGTCGGCCTCCCAGCTCCCCACCGACTGGCTCTCCTCCAATGTCTGCCGGCTCCTCTCCAGCAGCTCCTGCCTCCGCTGCCTCTTCTTGGCCAAGGCAGAGTCCTCCCCCTTGCCGAGCCCCACCACCTCGTCCTTGTTCTCACTGCCCACCTTCTTCTGGTGCCTCAGTTTCCAGGCCTGGTAGGCCGTCAGGTCGACGTCCGAGCTTTTCTGCTCCCTCTCCGCCTCCTCTGGCCCCTGCTCACCGCTGCCGTCTTGCGCCCCCAACTCTTTCTTGTGAAACCCAAATTGGATTCGCTTGACCTTCCACCTTTCCAGAGCGGTGAGCTTGTCCTTGTTCCTGCTGCAGAAGTTGTAGAAAGAGCTGGCCTCCGAAGCCACGCTCTCCTCGTCGTCCTCCCGCAGCCTGCTGCCCGCCTCGGAGCTGCTGTCGGCCTCCTCCCTCCGGCTCCTGCCGCGATAGCGCCGGGAAGCTTCCTTCTCGATCTCCAGCAGCCTCTGGTTCCACATGTCCCACGTGCTGTCCGTGGACGCGGAGTCGGAGCGGCGTCTCCCGGCTGGGCTCCTGCTGCCCCTCTCCAGCCGCTGCGACACCACCCGGAGGTCGTGGCTGCTGACACTCTCGCAGGTGCTGCTCTCACTCAGGGTGTGCCTCCGTGTCCTCCTCTGCCACGAGCCGGCCTCGCCTGCCTCCTCCTCCTCCTCCTCTTCCCTCCCCCACCTCCGATGCCCCTCAGCCTGGTACCTCTCATTTCGGCTCTGCCACTCCTCGACCATCCTGTCCACGTCCTCATCCCCGGGCTCCTCCCCACCCAGGTTGGAGGCTGATCGCCGGCCGTCCCCACCCCCGGGGACCTTGCCTGTGGGCAGGCCCTGCCCCTTCTTCCACTCCTCGTACAGCCTCTCCTCCTCATCCTCGTCAATGAGGGTGACGGGCTTGGACGCCCCGCTGGCCCTCCCCCAGGACGAGCCACTCAGGTGGCTGCAGGTGTCGTCCTCCTCCTGCACGGTGAGGGCATGCGCTCTGGCCCCGACGTCGCTCTCCACGTCGGCCTCGTCGGTCCCCCCTCCCTGGCTGGAGTCTTCCTCTCTCTCCTCCATCAGCTTCTCGTTGAGCTCACGGAGCTGCTTCAGGAAGCCGTCGTTGGGGTAGATGGCCCGCTTCCTGCGCACGGTCAGCAAGGCCTGCAGGATGGCCATGTCGTGGAAGATCATGAGGTAGGCCACCACCAGCACTGCCGAGCGGCTGACGCCCATCTCGCTGCTGACCAGCACTTTCCCTGAAAGAAAGCACGGGACACACTAACGTAACCACATGGGCTTCCCGAGGGGTTTTTAAAAGTACAGTTAAAAATACACTGTGTCGCTGTCCTGGATTTAATATCTCTACTTGTCTCTGGCAGTCATCTGCGCTCAAGTCCCCTGAGGGACGACCGTCGCTGCCCCCTGTCACCGGGGGTCAGCGAGGGCCGAGAGGCTGCCCTGCACGTGGGCAGGGAGGAGGAGGGGTGGAGGGAGAGGGAACCAACAAGTAGCCCCACTTTTGAAACACTGGCGGGCATTTCTACTCTCTTCCTGCCAAACGGAGCTTCGGAGGGAGGAGAAATAAAGGCATAGGGGGAAGGGGGAAAGAGGAGAAAAGAAATGAGGTTAAGATGAATGAATCACAGGAATGTCAGTGCGGGCATAGTCGAAACTTGAGAATTCCCCTTACAACATCCTCCTAGACATTGGATGCTTCCTGTGGCAGGGAGCTCAGTATCACGCGTGCACACACACACACACACACACACACACACACACACACACCCTTCACTCCATATTTAGATCAATCTGCTCTTTTGAAACTTCTTACGCATGTTAAGGCCAAGTATAACTCTGTAGTGAGCATCCCGTGCTCGTCCTCTGATGTTCTGACATTCTGGGGTCAATAATGAACCTCTGTAGGCACCAGGCCTTTTATACAAAAATATGTCAGAAGATCACTATCACGTGCTTCATTAATTTCTTCCTGGCTCTTCTGGGTCTTGCAATCATTATTCAGACACCTTTTCATGTCCCGTTATTATACTAGCCAAACCTGCAAGTCAAGCTTTATTCGTTTTTTTTCCCCCCTTAGGAGTCTGGGTCAGGATGGAGCAAAAACATTTCAGGTTTGGACTGATCCATACAGAGGACTCCTGCCACTCTCGTTCTGGGCATGGAGCCTTCACTGATGCCACTTAGCTTGCAGTGGGGACGGCTAGGTCCTAAAATGAACTCAGATGATCTTTTGTATCAACTGAAACCTGTAAAGGTTTTTCAAAAAATTGCTATTCAATCATGTATCACTTTTTTGGGTAGCATTTTTAAAACATAAGGATAACTTTACAAATCCCTATTAATGTTTTTGGTAAGTATAACCTGTTCTTAGAGCCTAAGAGAGACTTTTACTGAGTCTCGACTCTAGCGTTCAATAAATCAGTTATCTCCTAGCCTCATCGTCTGTTTTGAATCCTTCATAAACGTGACAAACATGCCTTCCATGCTTTCATTCTAATGGCTGTTTACAACACAGCCTGGAACGCGGAGACCTCCTTCCAGGCTGCCCTCAATCAATTGCCAACAGTCTTTGGGGATGTTTGTTAAATCTTTTAAGAGTCCTAGGTGACGATATGGGATGGGCAGGGGTGACTTTTATTAGTACCTCTTGCATCCGTTGAGACCATGTATGTCACCCAGAAGGTCGGAGACCAAGGCAAGACTAGAAGGGACCTGAGGCCCAATAAGGCGGAAAGAAAGGCCAGCAGTCACTCAAGGGTCGTAAGCGGCAGAATCAAAGCTGCTGAAATTGCATCTACAGATTCACTGTCTCATGTCTTCCCACCGCCAGCCCTGGGCTCAGCTGTCCCTCACCAAGGACTCCCCTTTAACTGGCTGACCAGGCCCCCGCTTACTACTGTCAGCACCAAAGTCTTCCTTCCTTCCTTCCTTCCTTTGGAGGGGGAGTGACCGGGCCAGCTCATGTCAGGACACGTCAGGCACAACCGGCCAAGCTTCCTCAGAAGAACATGGCGGCCAAGGCTCCTTAGACTCAGTCAGGCAGAGACAAGGTTGGTGCGGCCATGCTTTTCCACGCTGTGTTCCCTGCACCCTGGGATTCCTCTGTGGTGCCTCAGGGGCGGCCTGAGGACAAGCGGGAGGCTCGGTGGGTCAGACCCTGGGTGACAGGGCTGCGTGCTCTCTGTTAGGCACAAGGGCACAGTGACACTGGGTACAGACTGTGCTCTGCACAGCTCCAGGGGGGCTCCTTTCACACCCAAGTCAGAGTAGATTTGTAGATTTGTTTGGTTATGACGAAAAATTCCCAACAGTAAAATGGCTTGAGGAAAGCGGTCTTTTTCTAACTTGCAGTCACCATTTTGATTAGCAGCAGGGCTGATGGCGGGAGGGAGGTGCCCTCTAGATGTGGTCCCTGTGTTCTAAGAGTTTGAGGGTATGGCTAGTGGAGAGAGCACTGGGCTGGAGTAAGAAAAGTCTCTTCCATTCGCAGTAGGGCTTACATGGCCCGCTTTTGTGTTGTAATCTTCCAATTCGTAATTCTCATTTCCCCCAGAATGTTCCCTCTTTCCATTTTTGAGAAGAACAAGAAGTACTTGCCTAGAAGCTACCCTCGCCACCTTGCCACCATGAACAAGGGTAGAGCAAGGACCGAGCCTGCCAAACAAACTTTCTCTCTAGGAGATCTGCAAATGGGGCTGAGGCAGGGAGTCCACCAGTCTACGTTCAGGCCTATGGGGGGGGGGGGCATGCTATCCGAGGTAGAAAGCAAAAGAGAAGATGGAAACCAAGAGTCCAGACACTGTTCAGTCCTTGTTCACATGATCCTGGAGCCATATTCCCGTCCTTGGACGTTTTCTTGTACTGTTATAACTAATGCCTTGAGAGGGTCTCTACTGACGAGCAACCAAGGGAACCTTGATTACTGAACAGTGGCAACCTCAGGAAACCTTCCACGGGTCTCAGTTCCCCCATCTGTAAAATGTAAACACCCCCCTCCCTGTGGTTACTGTGATTATTACATAAAGCACCCGGCCCAGGTGTTAGTTTTGCCTTCCTCCTCCTTAAGAACGGACTCCACGGCCTCCTGGAGTAGAGGAGATCACAGAAACTAAGGCGGGGGCTTCTAGGGATGGTGACAACCCTGAGGCCTGGAGTAGGAACTACCCCAGAGGCCACCCCAGTAAGGAGACGGTCCTTTCCCTGCCTGGCAGGGGTGCTGGGGGCGGGGAGGGAAGGCAGGCTGAATGCGAGCCCCGGCACCCAGAGGCGAGGAGCAGGTGTGCGGGGCGCGGGCCCCTGCTGCTGACGGGGCTCCACTGGGTCCCCCCCACCTCCCTCCAACCTCACCTCTATAGGTCAGCAGAGCTTCATCAAGGAACTCAGCAGCCTTCCGGAAATGCTGGGAGATGTCCACCTCGGGAAAGTCATCGACCTCCACACCCAAGTACTGAATCTCCAGGCCAGTGTAGAATTCGGGCCCGGTGTAGACGCCGGTGCCATGAGCAGCATTCAGGATGTGAGTAATCCCCAGCCTCTTCAGCCTCGCCTTGTTCACAGCTACACTCCTGGGGGGAGAGAGGCAGAGACAATTTTGGCCAGGGTCAGAGCTAGAAAGGTGCATCACCCCTGAGACTCGGTCAGAGAGGCCAGAGCTGGGTGAGTGCGTCCTTCTCTGCGGCCAGATGGGTCCGGGGCTCCCTGCAAATGTGGTTCTAAAAAGGGGCCAGAGAAAGCAGGGACAGGGAGCTGGGCAGGGGAGGGTAGGATGAAGAGGAGAACCAGACTGATTTGTAAGGAAATCTTTGGCCTACAGATGTCTGGTTTAAAATTCTTCACCTTGGGAATGGACATTCATCAAGACACGAAAGCAGCAGACAAAAATAATAATCAAATCAGGCGTGCTTCACATTGACACGGCATGCCACATTTTCCAAAGGCCTTTTACGGGCATTCTCTTACTTTATCCCTAATAATAAACTTAAGAGGTAGACAGAGCAACTATTTTTATTCCCACCCGAAGATTATAAAAATGAACCCGAGAGCTTTTATGGCTTCCCAAGACTGAAAGAAATAAAAGATTGAACAAGAACAGGTGTTTTTGGTTTCTAGTTCAGAGAACTAGCGCTTTCTGTCGCAGCAAAGTAAGTGGAGATTAGTTTGAAGAGGCCCTGGAGACAGGGTTACCAAAGAAGGAGCAGAAGCCCGGGGTTATCTGGAGGTGTCTGGGGTCCCTGGTGAGCGCGATGGGAATGTTTCTGGGTCTCCAGAGCTATTTAGAGACCACTTAGGACGTGGTGCCCAGCTCTGAGAATCAGGTTCTGGGCAACTCATTACTCCCGTGGAGTATGAGCCCCACCATCCAAAGTGATCTTCCCAACTACCAGCTGCCATGGGGGCCCCAAATTCCCTCCTTTGCTTCTGCATATATGAGTAATTACACAGGGAGCATATCTCACTAAGTAGCCAATGGATCAGCAAAAATCAGTTTCACAGACTAGCCTATTGGTACCAATTACGCACTGGCAAGATCCCGAAGGAATGGGACATGAGTGAATTGTTTCGCATTTTGTTTTGAAAACCACTCGTGAACTTTTTAAAAATAACATTTTTTTTTCTGATTATGAAAACAAGAAATGTTTACTCTGGGAAATCTGTACAAAAGAAACCTAAAGAAGAAAAAAAAATCATTTGTCGGACCATCTACTAGAGAATATCATTACCATTTTATCACATCTGTTTCTAACTGTTGTCTATGCAAAAGTGCACACACACACATCTATATGGTGCTCAATTAGCACCCTAGTCTATACATGTACATATATATACATAATTTGTAACCTATTTATCCTCTTACTATAGTGTGAGAGTTTTCATTGGTTGGTAATCCATATAAAAGTCAGTACCCTCACTGGCTCCCAATGTCCCATCAGACAGCATCAACGTGTAGGATGGAGCTCTTGGGGACTGTGCTCAAAGTGGGGGGCAGTTTCATCTCTTTCAGGCACTGAGAGGGTAGGACAGAGGATCGTGACCTGCCGCAGTCAGACTCACTTCTCTGCTATGAAGACATTGGGCCAGACCTCATCCACCTCGTTCCAGGGGGCCTCCTGGTGGTCTTGGACCAAGGCCCGCTGTAAATCGAGGACACAGGGGGTATTGTATAGGCTGGTGTCATCCATCTTCTCCCTGACACGGTTGTACAGGTCCTCCACCAGCAGCTGCTCGGCCGACTCCAGCATGCCCGGACACTCTGCCTCGGCTCTGATCCCCCGTGGCTTGAATTCTAGAGGGGACATGCAGCGCTCTCATTAGAGAGTTAAGAATCCACGGCCCTCCCTGTTCCTCAGAAATATCTGCTCTCGGCCTATCTGCTGCTAGGACTCTGGGCAGGGGCTGAAATACCAGGAAGGACTTAATGAAGGTCAAGGCGAGGGGGCCCTCCATTGGCCAGGACACTTGCGATCAGGACCAGCAACCGTATAGGTAGACAGGTGTAGGTGAAGGGACAGTGGTTTCCCTTACTCCCTCCTGTATTTTTCTAAAGCTGGCTGATGATTTCTTAGACCAAGGTCCTTAAGAACCTGGCATATGTCCGATTCACTCTTACAGCTCCCACCATGCTCCATATAAACTAGAAGCATTTACCAAATGAATCAATGGCATTCTTTCAAATCATCCTTTCCATGTGGAATGCAGATAACTTGGGAAAAGTAAAACTTTCAGCATTTACGCTAGATTGCTTTCTCATACACATTGAATCTACTTGTTTATTTCATTTACTGTCTGCTTCTCCCCACTGGAGTATAAGTACCTGTGAGTCTCAGTCCCCCACTTCCTGGCAGGTGGCAAAGGTTTGCCGCGAACTCCCATGCTAGTCCCAAAACAGCATTCAGGGCCTTTCTCCCAGCAGTTCAGAAAAGCTCAGATTCCAAATGAATTCAGGGGATGGCTGGGTGGCTTAGCCGGTTAAGTGTCTGCCTTTGGCTCGGGTCATGATGTCAGGGTCCTGGGATCGAGTCTCCATCAGGCTCCCTGCTCAGCCAGGAGCCTGCTTCTCCCTCTGCCTGCGGCTCCCCTGCTTGTGCTCTCGCTCTCTCTCTGACAAATAAATAAAATCTTTAAAAACCAAACCAAATGAATTCAAAATCAATTCACCTATATCTCCAATAAATCTTTATCTCCTCCTCCTAATATTTTTGCTCCCAATGATCAAATTTGGGGGAGAATAAGATATTTCTTTCTCTGAGAAGGTATACAAGAATAGCGGAGGGCAAAACCTTCCTGCCACTTAGTAGCCAAAAATACTGAATAGACAGAAGGGAAAAAGAAAGGAGGGTCGCCTGTGTTGGCCATAACTTCTTGCTGGCACCATCTCCTTCCCTGATGGGTGGAGAGCACAGCCACATTTGGCAAATAGACTCGGCCCAGCCCTTTGAGGGACGAACAGGTGTCTGGGAGCTGCGCTTTCTGCTCAGGGTCTGCGGGTCCTGGGACTGAGCACTCCGTTTCCCGAAAGCTGTTCTCTCTCTTTTCCCTTTTCTGAACCACTTGATGGGCCCCCATATCCCTGCATCAGATCTCAGCTCTAAATGTTCTCTGATCTCCGTTTCAAAAGCAGAAAGAAGAAAAGCCCCGCAATCCCAGAGCTCTATTTTGTTTAAAAATAGATGAAGCAGTCCTATTCTCTCTACCACTCAATCTTCTCCCCTGGCTCTCCTGGGATCTTACCTAGCAAATGCAAAAGCCCCTCTCCCTCCCTCCCCTAACTGAGACATCTCTCCTTTACTACAAGTAACAGAAAAAACTCCCTGATGCCTCATTAAAATACACAGCGTTGTCTTCCTCAGCTATTTACCTAGCTGGTTATTGTCTTGATTTGTTCTTTTCTAGTTTAAAAACAAATGTCCCAGCCCCTCATTCCTACTGGCAGCTCCCGCTTTCCCGCTTTCCCGAGGTCTCTGGCCCACCCCTCAGCCTGTTTCAACCCCCCCTCCCCCCCCCCCCGTATCAATTCCACCCATTTATTTCTA
Organism: Ursus arctos; assembly: GCF_023065955.2. Classification (NCBI taxonomy): domain Eukaryota; kingdom Metazoa; phylum Chordata; class Mammalia; order Carnivora; family Ursidae; genus Ursus; species Ursus arctos. The sequence continues at coordinate 9,099,941 of NW_026622874.1, read as the reverse complement.
CTACCTAAGGTTTCTTTAGAAGAAAGCAAAGCCTATACATTTCTCTAAGCTCTTTCGGATGTGTGGCTTATGCAGACTTTCATGAAAATGAAGGGTTCTTCAACACACGTTTTTATCCCTCTGATCACTGGGGAGGAGGGCAGTGTTTTGAAACACCACCTGATCCTTTCTCTGTCATATATTTTTTCTTCCCCCACCACCCGTCAGCCTCTAAGACTAAGGACACTGAGGCTTAATGTCCCAGACAAGGGGAGAGCAGATAAAACCTAGAATTTTTTTTTAAAAAAAGGCATTATTTAGCTTTAGCGTTCAATCGACATGGGCAATGTCCTGTAGGCATATCTACAGCATTCTATAGGCTTGAAAGTGAAATTTTCAAAGAGAGGAAATGGTTTTCCCACAACTCCTAAAGCTGGATTTTCACTTACCAAGAACCCAGGCATGGAGAGGGGTCCAGAGGGGAAAGCAGGGAGCAGGGATGTTGCAGGCTGAAAGGCGAAGGAAGTTCCCGAACACATAGGAGGAAAAAAGAACTTCTAGAGCTAGGGTGGTGCTGGGATCAATTTAGAGAGATCTAGATGGGGCGAAGCCACTGAGGCCTGGCTTGGAGCAAGGGAAGAGAGACCCCAGGTAGGGCGGCAAAAGAGAATAGAAAAAAACTTGAGAGTTCCTTGAGAAGATGGGGCCTCTGAGGATGACCATACCACAAGCAAATGGAATTTCTGGCTCTTCATGAAGTGGACAGGAGATCGAGGTGTCCTCAGGGACCCTGTGGGAACCCAGAGGGTCTGGGGACTCAGAAAGACCTGGGATGACATGGAGAAGAGCAGCACGTGTGGTTCTCATAGCTAAAGGCCAGGGGAGGGCTCACGGCCACCAGCAGTGGCTGCCGAAGGAAGCCCAAAGCCCAGCAGGGCCCTGTGTCATTAGCAGGCTGCTACAGCCAACCCCACTCCACTGTAGTGACAGAGACACCCAGGGCAAAGGGAGGAGAAAAGAAATTTGCCCAAAATTGATTTTTAAAAAAAGTCCATCCAATCAGGATGAATATCCTTGAATGAAATGCATTGTATGTTTTCCATTCCAAAATATACTGTGTGCATATTAACCTTTGTCCCCACTCTACCTTCCCCTACCTCCTCCTCATACATAACTCAGATCGAAAACCAATTCAAACACTAGTGGAAATGCAGATTCAAATCTAGACATCCCTTTGAACAGAACTCTCTGGGTGCTTCTGGTCATTTCTTGGGCTTTCAGGTCTGTGTGTCTAGTATCAGCCACCCCAGGATCCCTGAGATTAACTGAAAAACGGAATGGGAGGCCGTCGGAGCAAATTGGAATGGCCTCCCTGGCTGGTGACTCAAGAGAGTTATTCACACTGGTACCTAATCCTTTCCCCCTCTGGTTCAGGAAGGTTGATGATGAGTTGTGTTGGCGGAATTGGCTTCTTTGGATCCGCTCCTCTTAATGCGATGGGCACCACGGGAGAAGCACCTTTAGCTCTTCCCATGGGCCCTTCCCAAGGGTCCCCAGATGACCTGGGGCCTCTCCCTGCTCCTACCCACCTTCTGATGGCATTACCTTCATTGATGATCTGTTTAGCTGCCACGGCTGAAGAAAGGTGAATGGGCTCCATGAAAATGCTTTCTGTTTCTGCATCTGAGACCATCGAGTACCTAAGAGAAGAGAATATTTGCGTGAGATGACTCTGGGCAGAGATGAATGGGAGGTGTTCTTTTTACACAAGAAACCTGGACCTGATTTTAGGCACAGTGGACAACAACAAGAGATCAAGGGAACGCCTTTGTCAGTTTAGGGAACCTGAGAATGCCGAACACTGTGGCTTAGTTGCCTCCTGTTTTCAGACCAGAGTTGGCATTTATGTGAGCTGACGTTTAATGACATGGTAGTCTAGGCTGTGGAGGGAAAAGCATACGTCTGTGGTTGGGGAGAACGCATCCTGATGTGATTTCACTTTCCCTACTGGGTTCCCACCCTTGGTGTACTGCTGATTGTTTTTTCCCTCTTGCCCCTGTTCCTCTGTTATCAATACCAGACGATGTCCCCACCTATGCTGTTCCTGAGGTTGTGCTGCTTTGCTGGGCTGGTAGGCTGCCACCATTCCCCCCATGCCTCGTATCTTTGCCCTGTTTGAAAGAGAATGGGCGAAGAATGACGGGCTGACACAGGCACATGTGAAGGTCCGCTCAAATGCACAGGCCTGAGTCTGAACACAAGAAATCAAGGCTCAGCCTGAGCCCAGGGATGCAATCAAGTAACTTAGGTAAATGTCCAGGCAATTTTCCAGAAATGATTCAGCAGAGATGTCTGAAGGGACACGAGGAACATGGTGAATCGGGGCAGAAACAAGGGGTAGGACCACAGTATCACGGTAGGTGCCCCCCCCCACCTTGGGGGTTCATCTCATTTCCAGGCGTTGGGGTGAGCTTTGGGTCTTTTTTGGGGGGCGCTTAGTCTTTCCTTTAGGTCCAGAGAGGTTAAAGAAAAAGTGAAAGGATTAGGGTTTAATAGATACTATTTTTTTCCCATCACAAAAATTCCCTTATGCTACCCCTTTATAGTCAACCTCTCCCTGAACCTCGTCCCCTGCCAGTCACTGATCTGTTTTCTGTCCCTACACTGTGGCTTTTTCCAGAATGTTTCCAGAATGTTATATAAATTAAATCATATCCTTTTTGGATCTGGCTTATTTCACTTGGCAAAATGCATCTACAAGTCATCTATTGTATTGGATTAATAATTCGTTGCTAAATAATATTCCACTTTTTAGGCACCTCAGGCTGTTGTTGCCATTGCTGTCACCCTGCCCTGAGTCGCAACTGGGTATTCCAAAGGAAAATATGATATTCACATCGCTGGTTTGGTTGTGCTTTGAATTCTGTCTTCCTCAATCTGCCTGCTATTTCCTTTTCAGAGTCTTCAAGCAGTTGGTGGATCCTTCTGTTCGGGTTTTATAAAGGCAATGCACGGGAGAGTGATGGGTGTGTTTGCCATCTTACCCAGGTCTAAAACCTACTGTTTTTTGCTTTTAAATGTTCTGAAGTCAATGCGTTTCCCCATCATTGTAACTGACCTATTTTATCTTTATGAAAACCCATAGGATCTTTTGATTTGCACTATTTAGAAACTTCCCAATGATGTTCGTTGGTTTATTTCCATCCATTGGGTTGGGAATGGATACCATTTTTGAGGGCCTTCTATGAATTTAATCCTGACAAAATTCCCACCCAGTAGGTAGTATTATTCTTGCTTGAAGATGAGGAAACTGTGGCCCAGATAAGCTAACGAAATTCCCCAAGGCAGTAAATAAGAGGCGGGACTAGGATGCAAACATAGGGTAATCCTCTCAAAGTCCAATCTTCTCTCCACCACAATACACCATTTAGATCGGACCAGGGAGGTGAGTCGATTGGTGGATCCCCAAGCCCAACACAGACTTTGACACAGAAAAGTACTCCAAAAACACTTGTTGAAAGCACGGATGGATGAAGAGATAGATGGATGGCCTGGGCTGAGTTATGCTGAGTCCAGCCGAGTTGAATGGAGCGAACTTGAGCGACGACGAGTTTAGTTGAATTGATCAGCAGAACCATTTTCTCACAGTAGGAAGCCACGTGAGAGTCTTCCCGTGGGAGAATGGCGTGCTCAGGGCTAGCAAGGCTACGGAGAAAGAAATGCCTTTGCAAAAAGAAAGGAGTAGCCTATGTCTCTACCCACGATGTGGCTACATTTGCCAATGCAGCGTAAGGGACAGCACAACGTAGCATTATCGTTGGTACTTCCTGAGGGATTTCCAAGAGTAGCTGTGTTGGATTCCCATGCCAGCACCAAGTACTCCTCTAGTACTCCAAGTACTCAAGAAGATGCATTTTTAAGTAAGTATGACAGGAGTGGGGGTGGATTAAGGGTGAAGTATGTGGGATATTATCTTGCATGTTAGAACTGGAGAGGTCTCATTCTTTGGTGAAGGCAGTAAAGAGTGGAACACCGGGTGGGGGTGGGCAAGAGCTCTGTAAACGCACACATTAGGACATCTTATTTACCCCTGTATCGCCAGCCCATAGATTGAGATCAGACTGAACGGATGGTGGGTGGACAGACGGGTCGATGGATGAACAGACAGAGGGATGGATAAATGCATGGAATTTGCCAGGTACTAGGCAAGGTGTCCACATACCACCTTGGGGAGCAAACCCAATGATCTCCAGGGTCCTGCGTCTCTGGCCTCTTTCTCCTTTCCAGCCTCAGCTTGCACTGGCCTCTCTCTGGCTCAGTCCTCTCTAGGACGCTAATTTTCTTTTGGCTTCCCACCTTCACCAAGCTTCCTTCTGCCCTGGGACTTTGCAGAAGCCCATTTCCACTGCCACCTACCTTTCCAATCTCAGCTCAATCATCTCTTCTCCCTGATCTCCGCCTCTCATTGCGCCATATGCCTTTCCTTCATGGTGCCTCTCTAGCAGATGCAATTTTGCTTTTATTTATGAAATCATTTGGGAAACACCTGTCTCCTGCACTAAACCATACCCTCTATGGAGGCAGGGACCGTGGCTGGTACTTTGAAGACTGTTGTGTTCCCAGCACCAAGTACAATGTCTGGCACAGGGAGTAAATGCTTAATAGGGACTTTCTGACTCACTGACTAACTGAACTGGTCCTCGGTATAGTACCGTATTTAAGGTGATGTAGTGGTTCCAACAATTTATCAAATATTTGCTACTTGCTCAGCATTGCACTGAAATACCCGCAGCAAACCCAGGAGCAAAACCAGGGTCCTAACTATGTTCTGTTCATGCTCCCTCTCTGCCCTTGTGAGGCCACGTTGGATACAATCTCGGAGGCCACTGTTGGCCATTAGCAAGTTTCTCTTAGGGTCGATTAAAGGTGGCCCCTTGCATCTGGCTGGTCTCCGTGCCCACTTTCCCAATAGAATATGGTCAAAGCGACACTGTGGCAGGCTGGCCCTCTGGCTTAAGGGCAGCTTCTTCTTCCTGCCTCTTGTGGCTCCCTCTTTGGAAGCCCTGAGCTGTCCTGTAAGAAGTCCTACCACCTCAAGACCACCAAGCCGAAAAAGCCATGGGTCCTATGTTCCTGCTGAGCTCCCAGCTGCTAGCCGACCGCATGGATGTGTCTCCTAGAGGTGCCCCCCTGCATCCAGCCACCTCAGCTGACACCACACAGACAAGCTGCCAGTGGACTCCTGTCCAAATTCCTAACCCGAAGCAAGGGGAATAAAATAAAATCATTGCCTTTAGTCATGTTTTGGGGTAAATTTGTTAAACAGCAACAGATAACAGGCGCAGTGCTATTCCAAGGGCTGAGAAGGGAGATTTGAGCCAATGCTAAGGCACTCTTCTCCCTAATAGTGATACAAAACCTAGTAAATATCAGCAGATGACCCAGATTTGTTGCAGTTGGGAAGTAACAACAGAGCAATACCCGGATGAGAGCAAACCGTGCCACCGCCCCAGACCCTGTGGGCATCTGGGACCAGGTTTCAGGGCAGTGTCAGTTTCAAAATAGCAACATTTCACAAGACTAGAGTCAGCACCTCGAGTTTTATGCAAAGGTGGGTGACAGCCTCATAAATGAACAATATTTATTAAGGGAAATTTATTCTTTTATTTATAAATATTACTTATGCTATGATTTTTTATTTGTACTATTATTAGTAAAATAATCATTTTGTTTATTAAGGGTCAGTATATGACCCATAAAATGAGGTTGGGGGGGAAATCAAAGCAAAACCCTGACCAGGGAATTAGCGGAGAATCCCTGCAGTACGTGGGGTGAAGAAGGGCTTTCTCCTGGCACAGCCCCCCGTCTCTCCCACTGGTCAGTTTTCTGTTTCTCTGCAGACCTCCACGGCTCTGCACTTGGGTAAGGCTCCCTCACGTCTGTAATCAGTATTCCAAACAATGGGCACGAACTGGAAAGGGACAGAGGACGAGCCCTCACCTGTCAGGTGTGTAGAAAGGCTTGGGAGGCACGCAGCCGGCCGTGTCACCTGGGTCCTCAGGCCATTTTCCCTAAACAACATTGACTTCAGATTACGTGGATTTGGTTTCGCAGGGAGCTGGAGAATCTGTCCTAAACATACCTAAACTCTGAGGCTCTGAGTTTGACAGAGGAGAATTTGAAATTAAAACCTGAAAATAGAAATGATGGTGAAACATCCTCCCTTCTCATGGGTGGTCAAGATGGAATGTTGGTGAATGAGTCAGCGAGTAGGAGACTCTTGAAGACTACCCAATACACTTTCCAGAAGCTGGCGGTTTTCTGATGGAGAAAAGAGGGGTGTGAAGAACAGATTCTCTCCCCAGCCCCGCGATGTGTCTCTTCGTGGCAGCTGGATGCAAGCGTGTGAACAACAGTCAACCGAGCTCAGCATTACATAGTGTTGAGTACAGGATGTAAATTACGAGTCAACTGCGAAGAGAGAAGGAGACGTACCCCTAACGGTCCTAAACTGTTTGGCCACGGATGCAGTTTACTAAGTCAAGTGTGGGGGTGGGACCCAGAAAGGACCCAGTGGAGAACCGAGTTGAGGCACAAGAAGCGGTTCTTTTGTTCTCCACGGAGAAGCAGGCCTGCAGGGAGAGAAAGGAGGAAGGAAAGCGAGACCTGAACCGCTGGCCCTGTTTATATTTGCAAGGTCAGTGAGACAGTGGCCCTAGAGGCTTTGATTTATGAGCACATCTGAGCGTCCCCCCGCAGACCTGAGACAGAGTGAAACGACACTCACACCCTGATTGGAAAGCAGCTAGGGCTGGCTGCTGCTAAAGACAGGCAGGGAAGGAGAGAATCTAGGATCGATAGACACCTCATCACAGGATCAGAAAGCAGCAGCTAAAAAGCCTTGAGGGTGATTTGAAAGAGAAACAATAAAGCAGAGTTTGATGGACTTCCTAACCAAGAGCAGGAGACTGGTGCCGTTTTCTTCAAACCTGTGTTTTTCAAAATTGCAGAGTGTGACCCATTCATGTATCATAAAATCAATTCAATGGGTCCTGCCCAGCATCTGGAAAAGGAAGGAAGGAAGGAAGGAAGGAAGGAAGGAAGGAAGGAAGGAAGGAGAATGGGGAGGAGGAGGGAAGGGAGGAAAAGGGAGGCAGGGAGAAAGAGAAAAAGAGAGTACACCAGCACTACCATTTTAAGATAAGTATAATTTTGTGAAACCTTTTTTTTTTTTAATTTATACAGACCTGAATGTATGATCTGAGTTGAGCTATAAATGGCATGTTCTACCCTGGATTACAGTCACCAAAATTTGAAAGCCACTGCTTTAAACCAATTGCCAGGTTGTCAAGGCACAGAACGGGTCCTTCGACCCAGAACCCCTGCCAGCTGACCACTTCATTTCAAGGAGTCCCTTGGAAATGAAATGGAGGCAGAGGCCCAGGAGGGGGTGTCTATCTCGATTTGGCTTTTGGAAAAAAGGAACGGATTTCTGAGTTTCTTCTAAGTGTTCATTTGCTTCAGAGAAAGTGACCACACGGGCCAAGTTCAGGTTCCAAAGAAGGAGAGAAGTCAGTAAATGAAAGCAAATTGATTTATAGCGAGCTGCTTCTGGCAGGCTTTGTGAAAGCTGGAAAAATCTTCACGGAAAAAGAAATATAAAAGAGAAAGCGTAGCTAGGAGTAGCTGTTTCCCCAGGACACACAGACCTGACACTGCCTGTCCCCATCGCCGGTCCCACCTGCTGCCACCAGCCACGGAGACTTCCCTGTAGGAAAGGTAAGCACAACATAGTTAAGGAACTTCACTGAAGGTGGAGGGGAAAATGCTGTCACGAGAGATGGCCTGAGCAGATAACCAAGGAGTTCTAGAAACTGCAAAGGCTTGACAATTACAGATCCAAAAAGCCAAAGCAAGAAATGAATTTTAACTCGGAAAGAAATAGAGGAAAACAGAAAAACGTTCTCCAAATCAGAACAAGAGCACAGTAAAGAAGCCCGATCCTTCATTTGGAAAGGAAAAGAAAATTGGTCATAGCTAAGGAGGAAGAGGAGAGGCAGAGGCAGGCTTCAGATGAGCTGCATGAGAGGGCTTGGGGGGCTGTCGTCCCCTTGTAAGGGGGGCTGCCATCCCCTTGTAAGGGAGGGAGGACCTGCCTTGAGTTTGGGTCACAGCACAAGCACACTGATTTCTTAGACTGGCTCATTTGGTGAACTGGAGGGGTCTGATGGAGATCAGAGATACAGGCAAAGCCCCACCAAGTTGTCCTGCTCGACAGGAGGTTGTAAATTTTAGCGTCAATTCATAAATTACCTAGGGAACTTTGTCTTGCTGGGAGATGGATGAATCTCTCGCCGAAGGGTTTCTTCCAGAGAGAATGATTCACAGACACGGGTTTGACTCGAAGGCATTTGAGGTCAGTGCCCAAGTCACGCAAAAATGAAGATCTGACACCCCTCTCCACTGTCTATTCCCCTTTCTCAGGTTCTTAATTCACCCCCAGATGCAATTTACTGAAGAGGTTGGAAAGGTTCAGACACCTGCCAGGACAGCGAGCAGACCTCGTCCTTGAACTAGCCCTGGTTGGTTGGCAGGGATGCCTGAGGCACGGGGTAGACTTGGCAAAGTCCTGTCCTGCTTGCACGGGAAAGAGTAGTTACGTCTCCCAGGGGCTGGATTTAGGGCTGTGCTGGGTAGAATGGTGGTACCCCAAAAAGGTATGTCTCCCAGAACCCGTGAATGCAATTTTATCTGGAAAAAAGATCTCGGCAGATGTCGTTAAGTAAAGGATCTTGAGATGAGATCATCCTGTATTAGGATGGGCCCTAAGGCCAATGGCAAACGTCCTTAAGGACACACAGAGAAGAGAGAGAAGAGGAGACGCGTGAAGTTGGAGGCAGGGCTTGGAGGGACAGGGCCACAGCCAAGAAACTCCTGGAGCTGCCAGGAGCTGGGAGAGGCGAGGAAGCCCTCCTAAAGCCTTCAGAGGGAGGGTGGCCCTGTCAACACCTTGATTTCAGACTTCCGGCCTCTGAAACTACGAGAGAATGTATCTGTGTCGTTTTTAAGTAACTCGGTCTGTGGTGATTTGTTAAGCAGCCTTAGGAAGCAGGCCTGACAGTCGCTGGTGGGGTATTTGCTGACTCCGTGTATATGTAATTTTAAAAATGCTCAAGCCTTTAACTAAAGAGATAAAACAAGAGGGATGGAATTTCAGGCACAAATGAAGTACAGGGAGAACCGTTCAGGCTGGAGACCAACAGCAATGGTGATGGTCTGTTGCTTAGAATACAGTGTATGCTTAGAGCAGAATGAGAGAAACACGGCATTTTCACTAGAGTGGGTGGGTCTCTGGTGAAACAAAAATTTCCTGACATCATGAGTTACTGTCAGATAACTTTCTCTGGAAGGAAAAGGAAATAGAAACACCATCTATCAATACCTAACATGCCTTTAGATATATCTAATAACAGTATATGTTATATCTCATAGATCATATATTATAAACAACGTATGTTATATTATTTAATTTCTACCACTGGGTAAAACTGGTATTTCAGTTTCATGATTAAGTTAAGCAAGCTCTCGGGGGCGCCTGGGTGGCACAGCGGTTAAGCGTCTGCCTTCGGCTCAGGGCGTGATCCCGGCGTTGTGGGATCGAGCCCCACATCGGGCTCCTCCGCTATGAGCCTGCTTCTTCCTCTCCATTCCCCCTGCTTGTGTTCCCTCTCTCGCTGGCTGTCTCTATCTCTGTCAAATAAATAAATAAAATCTTTAAAAAAAAAAAAAGAAGTTAAGCAAGCTCTCATGGCTAATACGAGGGAGAGGAGAGCTGACTTTGATCTTGGCCTCAGTTATGCCATTTCCACGGCCCTACACTGCCTCCTAGAAGTTTTAGTTCCCCTTTCATAGCTTTTAAAAAAGCCCAGCTTTCTGGGGTATAAATGTCATACAGACGCACGTCTGTAAAGTGTACAGGGTGGTGAACACCTGGCATACACAGACAGCTGTGAAGCCGTCGCCACATCAGGCCGTGAGCTTGCCTTGATCATCCAATGTCTCCTCCCGCCCCTCTGTCAACCCCCCTTGCCCCCCGCCCCCGGCCCTGGCCTCCCCGGGCAACCACGGATCTGCTTACTGTCACCAGACAGAGTCATTTGCATGTTTGGGAATTTTATATAAACTGGTACATATGGTATGTACTCCTTTTTTGTCTGACTGCTTTCACGTAGCATAATTATGTCGCGATTCATCCATATTGTTGCATGAATCAATAATTCATTCCTTTTTTCTGCCGAGTAGTATTCCGGCGTGTAAATTTGCCACAGTGTATTTACCCATTCACTGGCTGGTGGACATTTGGGTTGTTTCTAAGCTATTCCAGATAAGGTTGCTCTGACCATTCCTGTACAAGTCTAGGCTTCCGCTTCTCTTGAGTAAATGCCCTGGAGTAGAAGGACTTGGTCATACAGGTGTAAGTGTCCGCTTAAACAGGGGTACGTTTAACTTTTTAAAGAAGTTTATAAAATGGTTGTACCATTTTACATTTCCACCAGCAGTGGGATTCCAGCACTCCACATTCTCACCCACATTTGGTGTGGTCAATCTTTTTAATTTTAGATATTCTAATAGGTATGTAATCATATCTCACTGTAGTTTTAATTTGCATTCCCCTAAAGATTAAGAATTTTGAGGATATTTTCACGTGCTCATTTGCCAACCACGTACCTTCTCTGGTGAAGTGTCTGTTCAAATCTTTTCTCTATTTTTAAATTGGGTTGTTTCCTTTTTATTGGGTTTGGAGAGGTTTTTGAAAATACATTCTGGATACAGGCTCTTTATCAGATACGTGATTTGCGAATTTTTCTTCTGGCCTGTGGATTGCATTTTCATTTTTTTTTTTTAAGATTTTATGTATTTATCCGAGAGAGAGAGAGAAAGAGAGAGAGAGAGCACAAGCAGGGGGACCGGCAGGCAGAGGGAGAAGCAGACTTCTTGCTGAGCAGGGAGCCCGACATGGGACTCGATCCCAGGACCCCAGGATCGTGACCTGAGCCAAAGGCAGACACTTAACTGACTGAGCCACCCAGGCGCCCCTGCCTGTTCATTTTTAAAGATCTATAGACTCATTCATCTGGGCTGGTTCAGGCCTGGTCTGTAATGCAGTGGGATTGACCGAATTTTAAGTCAAACGCCGTGCAGCTGTAATAGTTGATACCTCGGGTTTTATGATGATTATTTTAGGAAGGAAGAGCCCATCGAGTGTCACTGTGTGTTGCCTCCCTTGAAAACTTCTGAAAAGGGCTAGCCAGCTGATTTGGGGTCAGCTTTAGAAACCAATTGCTAAGGAACATCCACAAACCAAGAAGAACATCAAAACCACCAGGATTCAGCCGGAGTCACTGAGAACCGGGAGAAAATGAGCTCTGCGTGGGGAACCGCGGAAAAGCTCAGCCCACATGTTAGTGGGGCTTTCAGGCTGAGCCTGTTTTTGCCCAGGAGCGAGACTGGCAGCTGGAAGGACTTAGGATTGAATACCATCGGAACTTCTCTATGACAAACAAATGCCTCTGTCCCGTATGTGGCAGGCTAACTTTACGGGAGACGGTGGAACCAGCAGAATTGGCCTTCCCTGTCTCCTGCCTCCCTTGGCAGCGACCCACTTTCCCCCTTCACAACCAGTGCTCACTGTTTGCCTTTCCCAACCAATAATCTGAGACGCTCAATGGCACCAACAGGATAAGCACTTAGTAAAAATGTTAATTCCCTGGGGCAGCATTTAAAAATATACACAGCAGACGTCATTTATCCAGCCTACTGTTAGTTGGACAGTTCTTCATGTTGCTTACACATTCTATACCCTTAATGACTGTCAGCTACTAAAACATCCTAGGCCTTCTCTTCTGGTGCCCAAACGTACTTATTCCTGTCAAGCATGTCTCAGGAGTGAGGCTGCTGGCTTACTGGACAAACATGAGACACTGTGAAAGAGTTTTCCAAGTGCTGGTACTGATTCATGCTCTTCCCAGCTATGAATGCAGTTCTGATTGTTTTATATCCTCATTAAAACTTGCTACCATCGGATTTTAATTTTAGACGGTCTGCTGAGTTTGTAATAGTATTGAATTGTGGTTTTAGTTAGAATTTCGGTCCTGTCGTTTTGCTTTTATTGATTTCTAGCTTCATTCTCCCAAGGTCAAAGAAGATATTTTATATGACTTCAAGCATATAACAAATTAAAAAATTTGTCGACAAATATGGCCAGGATACGATCTCTTTTGGTAAATGCTCCGTGTACATGTGATAAGAATGTGTCTCCTGCTAGGTTAATATTGTTAATGTTTTGTTCTAACTTCCTATATTCTTTTTTTTTTTTTAAGATTTATTTACTCATTTTAGAAAGAGAGAGAGAGAGAGCATATGCGTACAGGGGGAGGAACAGAGGGAGAGGGAGAGGGAGAGAAGCAGACTCCATGCGGGGCTCGATCTCATGACCCTGAGATCGTGACCTGAGTTGAAATCAAGAGTCAGATGCTTAACTGACTGAGCCACCAGGCGCCTCCTTCCTATACTCTTAAAGATTTTTTTTTTCTGCCTCATAATATCAGTTGCTGAGGTTGTTTTTTTAAAAATGTTATGTTTGACTAAGGTTGTGGATTTTATTTTTTTCTTTAGTTCTGTCAATTTTTTGCTTTATATATTTTAAGGCTACATTATTCCATCATAGAAATTTTATTTATTTATTTTTAAGAGCTTTATTATTTTAGAGAGAGAGAGCATGAGCATGGGGGGCCAGGGGAAGAGCGAGAGGGAGAGAGACTCCCTGCTGAGCGTGAAGCCCAACTCGGGGCTTGATCCCATGACCTGAGCTGAAATCAAGAGTTGGAGGCTTAACCGACTGAGCCACCCAGGCGCCCCAGATCATAGAAATTTTAAACGATTACACCTTCCCGGTGAACCACATCTTTGATCATTGTGAAACATTCTTCTCTGTCCTTATTTGGCTTGTGATTGTGGCGGTTGGTATTTTCCAAAGATGGCCGCGATATTTCCCATCCCACTTGTCTTCACAGTGTGACTGTGATACTCCCCCAGGGCTGGCAGAGTTTATGTTGCCCCCTTTTGAACCTCTGTGGTCCTTTACGTGACTTCTAAGGCTAGATCCCGAAAATCAGTGCATGTCTGTCCTGTTCTCTTGGATGCTAGCCCTTGGAATTTAGCTTCCAGGCTACGGGAAAGCCCAAACTGGCCCATGTGGAGAGACCACAGGAAAAGACCATGTTAGGTGCTCTAGCCAACAGCCCGGCTAAGGGCTCAGAATGAAGTGTCTAACATGTGAAGAAGCCACTCTGCTACCAGCCCTCAGCCAGCGAGTCATCCTTAGCCTTAAGTCCTTCCGGAACCTACGTCCTTCCAGCAGAGACACCAGACATCTTGGAGTAAAGACGAGCCACCCCACTGTGAACATTAAAAAGTGATTGTTTTATGTCACTAAGTTTTAAAGGTATGAGCAACTGTAATTCGGACAGTGTAGTATAAGTTTTCCAGCCTTTGTTAACCTTTGTATATCTCTATTTTTTTATTTTTTATTTCATTTTATTTGAAGTAGGCTCCATGCCCAACGTGGGGCTGGAACTCATGACCCTGAGATCAAGAGTCGTCCCCTCCACCGACTGAGCCAGCCGGGTGCTCCTTGTAGATCTCTACTTCTTAAGGTGTGTTTCTTATGAGCAGTATGTAGGCTTTTTAAAAAACTGAGTCTGGGGGTGCCTGGGTGGCACAACGGTTGGGCATCTGCCTTCGGCTCAGGGCGTGATCCCGGCGTCATGGGATCGAGCCCCACATCAGGCTCCTCCGCTATGAGTCTGCTTCTTCCTCTCCCACTCCCCCTGCTTGTGTTCCCTCTCTCGCTGGCTGTCTCTATCTCTGTCGAATAAATAAATAAAATCTTTAAAAAAAAAAAAAAACCTGAGTCTGACAGTATTTGCTTCTAGTTGGCGTATTTCATTTTTATGTTTAAAGTAATCATTTCTACACTTGGGTTTAAATCTACCATCTTACTATTTTCTTACTATTTGTTATGCTTTGTCTATATTTTTTTCCTCTTCTTTCTTGCCTTCTTTTGGGCTGATTACATTTTGGTTTTGCATCCTCCCCTCATTTGCTCGTTAGCTATACATTCTGTTGTAAAACTTTTAACAATCACACTACAAATGACAACAGGTGTCCTGGACTTCCCACTCCCATTTTCAGTTGCAGATTCCTTCTGAAGATAACAGTCTTGAGCTTAGACAGTGACGTATGCAGACAAGGAGGCAAAGAAATAAGATTGAAAATCATATCTAAGAAAGAACTTGGTGCGTGGTTTCTGACACATCAGGTTGTCTGGTCTAGATCCATCAGAAACTTACTATGTTTTTAGAGGGATCCTATTTGCAAAGAAACCATGACCTTAAAAAGTCTTTGGCAGCTTTCAGGCTTCAGCAATCCTTGGGCCTCCAAATTTCCATAAGCAGGACAGAGTCTGCCAAAGCTACATAGCCTTCAAGGAAAACACACTCTCCCATGTCAGTTGGGATGTGGCTCTGGAGGATAACAGACAAGGAGAAAGGCCCAGAGGGTGGAGTTAAAGGCCCCAGAGAACAACAGACCAGGACATGCTACCCTGAGGGCCAAATCAAGGTCAAATCTAGGAGATCTCCCCTCTTCGCCGGCAGACATGTTCATTAATTATATGGACTGATGACGGTATACCTTCCACTCCTCCTTTGATCAGATGGGAGCTTGTTTTGCAGACCATAAGGCGCTGTACTTTGACCTGGGCCAGAGGATGCTTACCCTCCAGAGAACCTAGCCTTTTTTTTTCCCCCAAGTTTTTATTTAAATTCCAGTTAGTTCACATGTAGGCAGAGAACCTAGCCTGTGAACTGTCTGTAGCAGTAGGTAAACTGCTTTTGGGGTTGTCTCCTGTGGGAGTTTCATGAGTGGGGAACAAGGTAGCATGAATATTAGCCGTCTCCAGAGACCTACTGAGGCTAAATCCCCTATGTATTAGCAAACCCGCTTCCTCTTCCTGGACTCATGGACCTCAGTTCATCCTCCTTTATACGACAGCGTGGCTTTGCTAAGTGCTAGCCAGTGGAAAGTGAGTGGGAGAGAAATGGCCATTTTCAGGCCTGGCCCATAAAAACCTTCTGAGAGATTCTTCATTCTCTTCCCGTTTGGTCTTGATGCGGATAAGCACGGTTAATGTTAGCAGCCTGCCTGAAAATGAAAGATCTACAGGCTAGAAGGGGCCTCAGTTCCTGAATCACGGCTCAGGTACCTGTTTTGGAATGTATTTGAGTGAGAAAACAAAACCCCATTTGCTAAAGCAGCTAGCATTACCCTAAGTACTGCACAAGCTGTCCATCACCTACCTCGATCACACGCAAACTCTCTCTGCTTGTCTGCTAGTGTTGGGGGGAGGGGGGATACGTTTTAAAAACTCTATCCTGACAGGTTTTCTAAGTGGGAACACAATGCGGAAGTTTAAAGGGAAAGTCCCCAACACTTGGACAAAGCACCCTGGCCCATGAGTGGTGACTCTCATTCCGAGGGGAGAGGCTTGCAAGCTCTGAGAAGCAGGAGCCAGCAAGATCCCAGAGCTGAGGGAAAGTGAAGTCAAGCAGAATCATAGATAGCCTGAGGTAAAGTTACCTTGAGATACCTTAGTTGGGTCTTTTCTTCCTTTTTTTTATGGATAAGGAGACACGGCCTCAAGAATTAAAGGGATTCTTCACATAAGTTTGGTGACTGAACTAAGATTAGAAGTCAGGTCCTCCACTATGATTTATGGCAGAAGAAAAGAAAACACACTATTGCTTCAGAAGGCAAGTAAGCATTTCTTTAATGTCTCATGGTTTTTCTTAAAATTTCACGCAAATGTTCTAATCTACGTCATGTTATATTCTCAATAATTTTAGGTAAAGGAAAATTTCTAATTGCTTGTCATAAAATGAAGAGGACTCTTGAGGTTCAGGTCCTCCTGGAAGTATCCTCTCCTCCAGGAAGCCTCCTATGATCCATCCAAGTCCAGCTATTCCTTTCCCTGGCCCACCATGCACTAGACCTGAGGCATAATTCCAGCATTTACCATGCCACATCAAAATGCAGTCTGTTTGCTTATTTGCCTCTTCCAGAAAGCACGACATATAAAAAGTACTCAATAATATTTGTTAAATGAGTGAACTTGAAGTGGTGGCTGTAGGCTCCCCGGGGCCCACATCTCCTCATGCTCCCCCACCCCCAGCCCACTCCTGCCTACCGAGGCTGCAGGGGTAGGGAGCACAGCAAGGGCACACTTACTGGCTGGGGGAGGGGCTCCGGAGGTACTGGGCCTGCACGGCCCTCACATCGGCTTCATCCTCTTCATTTGGGACGACCTGCTCCTCCTCTGGGTTCCCACCAGTCGCCATGACAGCCTGCCAGTCCCTGTAAGTTTGGCATGACAAACGTGGTTAAGGAATCTGCTTCCGGTGGTTTTGCGGGGGAAGGGGAATATCGGTGATGTCAGGGGGAAGGTCACCACATGCTACTACTCTGGTGGGGAAAGTAGCGATGGGGGAAAAACCCAGTCTTGGCCCAGCTACCGTTAAACCGGGACACCAAGACATACACCCCCCAGCTGTGTAAACCGGCCACCTTGGAGTCACAATATTTAAGAAATGACAACTTGGCTCCTTCCTCAGTTTCCAGGAAGGAAGCAGTGAGGGGAGCAGGGTTCTGGGTTTGCATTAATACAGCTAAAGCAGTTGGAAAGCAGTCAATTCCCTAGACCAGAAAGATCTTCCTAGAGAAACTTCTGGGTGTGCACACACATGGGTACACATGTGTAAGCACATACCCCACCTGCCCACACGTACACGCCTTTGCCTCTACTGGGGGAGGGGCAGCTGGCCTTCCTCAGTGTCTCTAACCAAGGCCACAGGAGTCATTGCCTTTGGCCCAGGCACCATCCACAGCCTATTAAGGAACGTGAAATCCCTCAGGAGCTGGTCCCACACATGGCTGGGCCCTGACACCCAAGGCAGAGCTGCTGGCCCTCTGCTTGTAAGTCTTGGGCTCAGAGGACAAAACAAGGGAAAAGCACACTCACCACTGGTTTGCCTGTATCTCCACACCAAAAGGCAGTCACGCAAGGGTTGAGGGACCCAGATAAAACGGCAAAGAGTTCCGACCAGGGAGAGGGACCAACCTCTCTCCTCTCTTCAGTGCTTCTTCTCTGAGGGGCAGGACAGCTGTTAACAGGAAATCCTAGCTACCTTCTAAATTTAGCCTCTGGCCCCACAGCCTGGCAGATCTCTAGGAGGAAGGAATGCAGTTCAGGACCCAGACCCGAAAGCAGGCCCCACTTAACTCTTTCCATTCTGGCTGATTCTCTGGACACTGGACACGGACCTTGAGGAGCAGAGTTAGGAGAAGGTCACACTTCATTGATGGAGAGGCTTAAAGGACAGGTTTTTGGGGGGGCTCTCTCTTCATACCCTCTTGCCTGGGGCTACCCATTCAAAGTCTCTCCAGAAGACGGTCTAACACCAAAAATCTAGAAGCATGAAACAAACTGTATCTCAGCCCCATGTCAATCTAGAGGGCGCTGGGAAAAAACACCGGTATACAGCATGGGGAGGGGCCTCGGCTAGATGTCGGGAGAGCACGTCATGCTGCTAGAGGGTATAGTCACGGCTTGTGACCAGGGTTACATTTCTTTGAACAGCAAGGACCCTGGGTAATAAAGTGGGCAGTGGTGCTCACCGCCCACAATCCCCTCCCCACACTCACGTTCATGGTGATGGTCAAGTGGCAAGCCTGGATGGTGTAAGAATTCCACGAGCTTCAGGGCCCCTGGGCGGCTCAGTTGGCTAAGCATCCAACGCTCGATTTTGGCTCAGGTCATGATCTCAGGGTTGTGAGACTGAGCCCCACATTGGGTTCCATGCTAGGCGTGGAGCTTACTTAAGATTCTCTCTCTCCCACTCCCTCTGCCCCTCCCCCCACCATGCTCCTTCTCTCTAAAAAAAAAAAAAATTCCACGAGCTTCATAAATTTCAAATGAGCTCATGACCCACTCTACTCCACTTTGTCACCTCTTACTATCACCATGTCCAAAGCAAACCGAAAACCCAGTAGCTCAGCCCCTCATCCCACACATTCTATAATTACACCTTTATCCATCAATTCTTCCATCCATTTGTGTACCCATTCACAAATTACCCACTACGCATCAGGCACTCTCCTTGACCAAAGTTAGTAAGACACATAATTACATGCTCAAAACGGTCCTTCTTCCTAGCGAAGTGGAACAATGCCCTGCATATAGTATCATCAAAAACTGGCTGAATAAATGAATGAGCTCACAGTTTATTAGGAGGAATGAGACACAGGTCAAAAATAACTCAAGCATAAGGCAGAATGTTGTTAGTATCCTAAGAGAGATCCAGAGTGCTGTGTGAGTTCAAAGAAGGGAAGAGCCCTTCTGGCTGAAGAAATCAGGAAAACCTTCATAGAAAAAGTAATAATATACGCACTGGCCTTTAAAAAACAAGTTGGATTATAACAGCGGATGTGATGGGGGAAGGAATGGTAGAGGGACGAGCATGGACAAGGTTTGGGGATGTCAGTGGTTAGAGCCGAGAAGAAAGCAAACAGGTTGTGTGGCGGAGACTTGGCAGGGCTGGAGTGGGGGCTCCTTTGGAAAAAGTGGCCGAGGAACACGCCTCTGAGGAGGCACATGGCACCACCATTGACCAATCATCACACCTCCTTCCCGAGGGTCAAAATAGGGACTCAGGAATTGACTGCCAAGGAATGACCACAACTGAGAAGCCATGGGGGTTCCTTTCACACCCATACACTTCAAGGTTCCATAAAGATGAAAGATGGTTCAAGAGAGAGGTGAGATGAGGGGGGAAGGGTCAGTCAGGGTAAAGCTCCAGATGACAGGACACCAACACAGAGAATGAGAAGGTAGCAGAGACGTGGGGGAGGGAAAGATGGAGGTGAGCCAACACACCTAAGAGAGGCAACAGGTAAGGAGGGCACCACTCAGGAGGAGGACACGGCCTCTGTCCTCTTTATACTCTCAGTTACCTACAGAGCGTGACATCAGGCCACAGAAATAGTGGACTGGAAATCAGAAAACCACCTACAAGCTGTGTGACCTTTGAGAACTCATTTCACTTCTCTGAGACTCAGATCCCTGTTTGTCAAATGGAGATCCCTAACACTCATCTCCCCATTTTGTTCTGACTACCCAATCTAAAGTGGGACCCCTTCCCCTGCTCTAATCTCATTCTCTGTACCATGTTCCAGGCTATGTTCCCCATAGCACCATTACCCTTTAAGTAGGGTGACCCACCATTCCCACTTGGCTTGGGACCAAGAGATTCCAGGGAAAGGAACTTTCTGTTTTAAAACCAGAACAGTTTCATGGGGGAAAAGATAGTCCCTTTAATAAATGGTGCTGGGAAAACTGGACAATTACATGCAAAAGTGTGAAATTGAACCCCTTTCTTACACCAGACACAAAAATAAACTCAAAATGGATTAAGGACCTAAGTGTGAGACATGAAACCATAAGACTCCTAGAAGAAAACATAGGCAGTAATATCTTTAACATCAGCCACAGCAACATTTTTCTAGATATGTCTCCTAAGGCAAGGGAAGCAAAAACAAAAATAAACCATTGGGACTACACCAAAATAAAAAGCTTTTGCACAGCGGGAAAAAACCAGCAGCAAAATGAAAAGGGAACTTACTGATTGAGAGAAGGTGTTTGCAAAGGATATATCCTATAAGGGGTTAATATCCAAAATATATAAAGAACTTATATAACTTAACACCAGAAAAAAAAAATGACCTGATTAAAAAATGCACAGAGGACTGGAATATCATTTTCCCAAAGAAGACATGCAGATGACCCACAGACATGACAAGATGCTCAACATCACTCATTATCAGGAAAATACAAATCAAAACCACAATGAGATATCCTCTTACACGTGCCAGCTTGGCTAAAATTTAAAAAAAGACAATTACAAGTGTTGACAAGGATGTGGAAAAAAAGGAACCCTCGAGCATTGCTGGTACAGCCACTGTGGAAAACAGTATGGAGGCCCCTGAAAAAATTAAAACTAGGAATACCATATGATTCCGTAATTCCACTACTGAATATACACCCAAAGAAAATGCAAACACTAATTGGAAAAGATCTATGCACCCGTCTGTTTACTGCAGCATTACTTCTAGTAGCCACGATCCGGAAGCAATCCAAGTGTCCCCCGACAGATGAGTGGATGGAGAATATTACGCAGCCATAAAAAAGAATGAGATCCTGCCATTTGCAACAGTGTGGATGGACCTAGAGAGCATGAGTGAAATAAGTCAGACAGAGAAAGACAAATGCCATCTGATTTCACTTACATGTGGAATCTAAACCAAAGGAATAAACGAACCAGCAAAAAGCAGAAAGAGGCCCATAAATACAGAGAACAACTGATGGTTGCCAGAGGGAGGGGGGGAAATGGGAGAAGGGGAGCAGGAGATACAGGCTTACGTTGGGGAAGGACTAAGTCATAGGACTACAAGGTACAACACAGAGAATTACAGTTAATGGTATTATAATAACATTGTAGGGTGACAGGTGCTGGCTACACTTGCGGCGAGCAGAGCACAGAGTATAAACGTGTTGAATCACCTTGTTGTACACCTGAAATTAACGTCACATGGTGTCTAGTTCAACCGTACTTCAGTCTTTTTTTGGGGGAAAAAAAAAAGGATGGTTGCAAGCAACCTGAGACAAGCTGGTCAGGTTTTTTCTAGGATTGTCTTCTTTATTTACTTGTATACTCTATCTCCCCAACCAAATTACCAACTCCCTGAGCGCAGAGACTTCCGGTCTTCTTGTGCCTACGTCCGTCGCATGGGTGGGGTGGGGGTGGTAGAAAAGGGAGGGAAGTAGGAGACCAGATCGTATCGCTCTTGGGAGTGTTTCAGCGGTTGTGGGCAACACCCTTTTTTAATTGGCTTCGAAAACCTGCCTCTGAGATCATTCCCTTTTTATGACAAGATGGTAATTTCCTTTCTGTTACAGAAGCCCACACCTTGGTGAGAAGCCCAGGACTTTGTACACCTGCTAAGTGGAGAAAAGGTGGGGGCGGCAGGTGAAGATGGGGAAGGCTCCTCTTGGGCCCGCTGGTAGAGTAGGCGGGGCACGGGTCCAGTCCCATAGGTGAGCTCACCTGCCAGTCCAGCTGAGCAGCTCGGTGGGGGGCCAGGCTGGGCAAAGGTATAGAGGAAAAGGGAAACCACAGGGACAGAGGGCTGGGCCCGGCCAGAGGCTGCTGTAACTTTCACGAGTCCGCCCAGACCTGCCGGGGCCATCCCTGCCAGGCTGGGCTTGGGGCACAGAGGAAGCAAGACCATGGTGGGGAAGACGGGGCCTGTGCTGTGGACGCTCTGGGCGGGTGAGTAGACCCTTCCCCTGTCCAGCACCCAGGGGTGGGTGAGACAAGGGGACTGAGGGCTGACCGTCTCCCAGCGCCCCCCAGGGATGAGGGCCAGTGATCGGCTGCATTCCTGCTGGGCGGAATTACACGTTCTGCTGTGAGGGCAGCGGCTTCCAGGCCAGCCCCCGGGAGCAGAATGGTTTGTATATGCATATTAATAAAAAAAATTCCAGCCCATTTCTGGAATGAATAATTCATAAATTCTCAAGACCATAAATTCGGATCCCAAATCAGATCACAAGATCTGACATAAGATCTGAAAAGAGAGACTAAGTATTTGAAATCAAGGTTGTCCCGGGAAATTCAGGATGTGTGTGGCTCTGGATACGTTCACTACCTGGGATCTTAACCACTGCCTTAAAACTAGAGAAAAAGGCCATGGTAAAAGTGACAACTTCTCTATCACATATCAGGAAACCAAGGCAGAGAGACAACGCAACTTAATAGCATTCCCAAAGCAAGAGAAGACGCAAACCCTTCAAAAACCAAACTAGAAAGTTCCTTTCCAAAGGTCAAAGCTCTTCAGCCCTTCTGATACTCTGGTCATTGACAACTGGGAAGATGGGGAAGCCCCACAAAACAGAAGTCAGACATTTGTTGATTTAATAGTTAAATCCAAGTCAAGTGCTATTAATTAGCCAAAGTCGTTGCGTGGGGCCCATGGAGTGTTTCCGGGTTAGGACGGAGGCGTTGGCATTAAGGGTACCGGGCACAGGGAAGACGTAGAATGGAGAATGGAAGTTGAGACATTGGGGTTGGGGAATTTGAGGAGTATCTTTAACTCAGTTATTTGGCTATGCTAAGAAATCCCATTGGCCTGTAATTTAGAAACTGTTGCAAGCTTCAGGGATGTGGTAAGAATGGGGAGAAGGTAAAGAGTTTTACCAGGAAACTTAGGAGCCCCAAGGCCTGGGAAGTGGGGTCAAGGAGGCTCTGATTTAGAGCTCGATTTTCAGCGCCTACAGCAAGTGCCAGGACCAGCGGGCCTGCCTGCCCAGCCGGCCCCACTGCTCCCCTCGCTCAAAACCTGACCTTTGAGCCTTTAGGCGGAGGTGCTGGGGAAGGGCTGGGTCCAGGCTTAGAGGCAGACCTGGAAAGGTCCATCAGCTCAGCCTGGCTCAGCCCCACCACGAGACCCAAGTGACTGGGGGCAGAGATGCCCTCAGGGTCAGGCTAGAGGGCCTGGTTGGTTCATTCCCTCCTCCAAACCTCTTTACTGAGCACATAGTTTGTACAGCAGGTGTCCCAGGAGTGAGGACTGTGGAATGACTGCAGCCCCGGGGGCACCTGTCTCAGCCATCAGATCCAGACAGTAAGGATACTTCAGGTCCCGAGGGAGGGAGGCTGCGAGGAAACGACCATCCTCCCCGGACAAGGCCCGGGACACTCTTACCCTTTCCTTCGGAGCTGGAAGTCTTGCCCAGGAGGCCTCCACCGCTCCCCCCGCCCACCCCCAGGACACATCCTTGCATTTGCAGTCTGGCTGCAACCAGCGCATTTTTGGCCTGGGAAAAAACTCTAAAACAAAACGCTCTCCCAGCTTAGAATGAAAAAAAGGGGCCTTAACTCTTGAATTGCCCGGAGCAGTACGTTTTCCCTTTTCCTTTGAGAAGTCACATGACCCCGGGGGTGAACTCCAGTGGAACCAGTTCTGGGGCCTGTGTTCAGACTCAACTGCGTTTTCTGCCCCCATCCCCTTCCCCCCACCCTCCCAGACTGCCCAGTCCTGATTCACCAGCGCACCACCTCTGCCTCCATATCTTACACTAAGGCGCAGGGGCTGGAGCCATGGGGCAGGGGAAGCCTGGGTTGGTGGCCGGGTCAGTGGCCAGCTCGGGGGCACATGGACAATTTGCCAAATGGAAATATCTGGAGACAAAACAGCCATTGCCCTGTGCAAGTGAGCAGTGAAGGTGTTCAAGGTCAAACCTAAGAGCAACTGGGCGGCCCTCCTCACCTTGTCTCCAGAAAGCACAGCATAGGGAGGAGTAGAGAAATGAGGGAGGGCTTCCTGAAGGAGGTGGAGCTTGAGCTGGGTTCCAGAGGACCTATTGGCCTTTGCCCTTCTTCCTTTCTCCATCTGAACCTGCATAGCCATAACCTAGAGTTTGGGCTGGGCGGACCAGCACCCAGCCGACAGACTTCGGGCAAGCAGAAGATGTCACATATGGAAGGGACCCAAATAGGAGGCAGCACATTCGAAAATCTAAAAACAATACTAAAACCAACTGAAAATCAGCCTGACGATTCTAAACACTGTCAGTGACGAACACTTCACCCTCCAGGAGCAGACGTTCCCACCCTCTCCTATCACAGGCATTGAGAGCGGCAGCCTTCTTCCTGTACTGACTTTAGCCTGGGGCAAATTAGTTCAGCTTCATAAACCTCAGTTGCCCACTCTGTGACATGGGGACGGTCATCTATAACGTGTAAAAATGCAGTGTGCCTCCCGCAGGGTTGTTAGGGATGGTAAATGGGTTTGTAAATGTAAAGAGCTTGGAAGAGTGCCTGGCACATAATAAGCTTTCCATAAATACCCATTATTATTATTATTATTATTATTATTATTATTATTATTATTGATATTATTCGTGTGGGCAAGTGTAAGTTACAGAGAATTAGTAGACTTTGGTGATCAGTCGCCCGAGTGCTGGGATGTGGTCGAGTCACTGTGGGGGAGCCCTGAGTTATCAGCACCCCCCAAAGGCTGCTAGAGAAAACACCCCAACTTGTGCACAGAACTGAGGCTCTTCCCTCCCGGGAAGTTTTCCAGCCACTAGATTCCATGAGACTCGATGTGATGGCAGTAGTGGCACAAAGAGGAACCCACCGGAGGAAAAACAGTCCGTAAGCAGCTCTGCCTGGAGTCACTAAAAAAATCTTTGAAGACTTGATAAAAGACACAAACAAAAAAAGTCCCACTTTCCCAGAACTAGAGGAGACCTTTTTGAAGGTTAAATTAGAAAAACAGAGGAAGGCATGCTTTACACGGAGAAATAAAGGAATCTATAATCCCAAAATATACTAGATGAGAAAATACATTTGTTCTCCCCCATCTAAAGATATTTCAATAAATCCGTGGATGCTTGATCCATTGGAGGGGCGGGAGGGTCTTTCCTGGGATCTAGGCATCCAGCTTCCGGAACTGAGGCTGACAGGTCACTGTAGACTCCTTCCCAGGGTCTTGGCTAGAGCCACAGTCCCAGCAGGATAATTTTCCTGAAAAGACTTAATACTTGTCAGCTCTGAAGTGCCATGTTCCTGTTGGTCACACGGGCTTGGGGAGCTCCCTGTGGTCCCCCCTGCCAACATGTGGCATATTTGAGCTCAGCGTGACCTGCACATCCATTCCCCGTGCAGTGACCCGGCCCAGGCTCTGAGGTTTACAGGGCTCAGCCTCAGACATGTGCATCTGATGAGAATTAGATGAGAGAGTGGCCTTGTGCCCAGTTAACCTTGACTCTGAGACAGTGGTATTCAGGCCAGAGCCAGCGTGGTGTGAGGCTGCAAGGGTGTCCAGCCTTTCATCCGTTCCCTGAGTATGAGCCCCGTTGCCACTCCAGTCCCCAGCGCCTGGCTTCCCCCTGGGGCCCGGGCACCACCTGCTGCTGGTGTCTGAGCAAAAGTCAGAAGCCAGTGCTCCCAGGGAGGGCTCACGTGCCTGGGGAATTACCATCTGCTTTCGGGAGATGCAATCAGGATGAAAATGCCCCAGTCCCAGCCACAGCCTCGTGAATGGTCAGCCTAAGAGAAGTATGTGTGCAAATGGGGAGGAGTGATGGTTTAGGGCAGGGGCTCCCTGGCTGCCCATCAGAATCACCTGGGTAGTAAAAAAAACAGATGCCCAGCCCCCCACCCCCCGACCTTCTGAATCAGAATAATGGGGGGCAGCATCTGGGTTTCTCTCCGATTTTGACAAAGTTACCCAGGTGATTCTGACGTGCACGTTTAGAGTTAGATGCTGAAACTCGAAGGAAAGCAGGTGCAATCAACAGTCACCTCTGTTCCCCTCAGTTTTGCGCCATCTAGTGGCTTCCCGAGTTACTGTCCAGCGCCGGATTGGGGGACAACTGAGGGCGCCAAGTGCATGCATTCTCACACGTCTGTGTGTAGGGAAGTCACCCGGGGACCTTGGTAAGATGCAGACGGATTCAGTAGGGCAGGGCCCGAGAGTCTGCTTTTCTAACAAGCTCCAAGTGATGACGCTGACTTAGGGACCACTGTTTAAGAAACAAGGCTCCAGGGAGGAACTGGTTTGTGGGCGCAGGTGTGACCCTCATCCTGCCTTTGTCCCCCAGTCCCATCCCCAGGCTTCTGGGTGACCCAGCCATACTGCTTGCTGTGATGCTGGTCCCTGGGAGGCCTGGGGGAAAGTGTGCCTGGCTCAGCCTGGGCTTGTATTCCTGGGAGCGCTTGACCCCGCTAACCCCTCCCTCCCTCCTTCCTGAAACTATTCTGTCCTGTCTGGTGACACACCCTCTCCTGGTTCTCCTCTTCCTTTCAAGCCTTCTTTGCAGCTTCATTCTCCTCTGCCCACTAGGAAATGTCAGAGGTCCTCACACCAAACCCACTTCTATTTTCACTAGGTCCACATTCACATCTTTAGGTGACACCCGTTTCCAATGGTCTCACAACATCCGTCTTCAAACCCAACCTCCGTCCTGAGCTACACACCCACAGATCCAACAGCCCAGCCCACGTGACCTCTCAACTTAAAAAAAAAAAAAAGATTTTATTTATTTGTCAGAGAGAGAGAGAGCACAAGCAGAGGGAGAAGCAGGCTCCCCACTGAGCAAGGATCCTGATGCGGGGCTCGATCCTAGGACCCTGAGATCATGACCTGAGCCGAAGGCTTAACCGACTGAGCCACCCAGGCGTCCCGTGACCTCTAAACTTAAATGGCCCAGAAGCACTGCAAATTCACAAGCTGAAAAGCAACCTCATCATCTTTTCCCCCCACCTGGGCTTTTTCGTGCTCTCTGCATCGTGAACGAGCCCCATCCACCCGAGAATGAAAGCCAGAAACCAGCAGTCATCTGTTACAGTGGTTCTAGTGCGATGTGATAAACTACCCTGAAAAAAATGATCAAATAATTTATTTTGCTCACAAATCTACAATTCGTACGGGGCTTGGCAGGGACAGTTCGTCTTTGCTCCATGCAGCGCCATCTCCTTGGTGCCTCGCTACAGACTGGCTTCTTCGACTTTCTGGAACGTGCCCCACCTTCTCCATGCCCAGACCTCTGCACAGTGCTCTTCTCCCTCCACCCACCTCTTTTCCAAATTTCACATGGTTCACTCCTGCTCATCTTCCAATGTCAGCTCGACAGTCCCTTCCTTAGGACAACCCCTTCTCAGCCCCAAATCTTGCTTTATCCTGTCATCGAACGCGTAACACTTGTTTCCATGGTGGTCTTACATTTTTCTCTGGGATTATTCATTACAGTTTGATTCACCCAGACAACCGAGTGCTATGACAACAGGCACGGTGTCCGTCTCTGCTTGTCACTTTCTCCCCCGAGTCCAGCACAGTGCCTGCAACACGGGTGCCCAGCAGCCATGTGCTTTATGCGTATGAATGAACGAGAACCTACCCTTCAGAACCTCACTAGGCAGGAAGCTGGTTTGCTTTTAGTGTCTCCTCTCCTGCCTTTCTCCCTTTCCCTCTTTCTCTAGGCAGTTCCAGCTTCTCTCCAAGCCTCAACTTTCTAATCTCATAGGCTTCTATCAAAAGTTACCCATTCTGAATCCCTTTGGAGGGTTTGATGGATAAGAGGGACTAATTAGGGAAATGGGTTAGTCCTGCAAGGGAAAGGGAGTCACTCAGTGTGTCTTCCCTCCCTTCCTCCCCTCCCCCCTCCCAGATTTTCATTTGAGCAGCAGCTTCAATGGGAACTTCATTACTGAGAAAGTTGGTGGAAGACATATTTGACTTGGGGGTTAGTAAAGAGAGCTGTCCCGCTAACTACTCCATGCTGGCAGGGCTCAGGTTT
Organism: Ursus arctos; assembly: GCF_023065955.2. Lineage (NCBI taxonomy): Eukaryota > Metazoa > Chordata > Mammalia > Carnivora > Ursidae > Ursus > Ursus arctos. Next base: position 9,072,424 of record NW_026622874.1, on the reverse strand, counting down.
TACCCTGTCTCCTCTCTGCCTCGAGAGGAGGCTCGGCTTGTCTGTTCCCAGATCACCCTGTCCCTGGAGCAGCCCTCTGCCCTGAGCAGCGAGCAGCCAGCGGCTGTCACACTTGGAACCCGCCTCCTTCCTGAGGTCCCTTCCTCCCCTCTGCCACCCAGTGACCTCTGGGCTGCTTCCTCGTTTTCTGCCCTGGTGAGTCAGGGCTGCCATAAGCACCTGTTCTGCGTGGGCAGAACACAGTGACGGACAGATGCTCCCACTTAGGGACTTGCCTCTCCGCACACGTGGCAACAGGTTACACTTGCTGCGAGCAAAACCGGTCTATCCTCCCCTAGGACCCGAGCCCTCCCCCCACTCCCCTTCTCTCCCAGGCTGGAGTCTTCCTCCAACTGGTTTCTCTTCTATTTTCAGTGTCTTCCTTTCTCGGAGCTCCTTTCCTATAACCTACAAGCCTGCATAAGTCTCCCCATCTTCCAACCCAGAGGAAGATAAAGAAACTTTCTCAAGGCCCTCTCACTTCAGCTTTTTCATTTCCCTGGGTTTAGGTGAGCTCCTTGGCAAAATAGCCTGGCTATTTGTCCTACTTCCTCCATCCCAGCTTGATTTATAAAGCTGTAACATGGCTTTGTGATTACAAGAGCAATGCATGTTTACTACAGAACATTTGGAAAATAAAAATATACAGACAAGAAATCCGGAATTTACCCATGATCCCAGAATCTAGAGATAACTGTTATTAATACTGTATTTTGGTGTATTTCCTTCTAGAATTTGCTCTCTTTCTGTGATTATGTGGAAATGGGATACTGTTGTATATACAGTTTTGCATCTTGCTTTATTTTCTTACACAAGTTCAACGTCCTGAACAAACTGACTCCCTTGGGGACAATTTCAAGTCCTTACCTCCTCAATAAGCCTTTCTCTCACCGTCCTCCTTCTGGGTGGTGACACAGCCCCTCCCCTCTCTCCTCCTCCACTCCCCTTCCTTAACCCTTGCATTTCACACTTAATTAGGCTCCATGAGGCTGCTGACTGGCCGTGACCTTTAACTGCTTCCTGGGCAGGGACTGTGCCCCAGGCCACTGAACCCACAAGGTCTTATTAGCACCCAGCTCTGCAGAAACCTTGAGGTGGGAACTGGCAAAGAGTAGACACAAGCAAAACGTGAGACACAGACCCTGTGAGAAGGGGCATACCGTGTGCCGAGAGGAGAGGAGGCCTAGCTTGCACCATAGAAGCTCCAAGAAGTTCCGAGAAGCCTGCGAGCTGGGCCTGGCTGGGCCCGGATGGTCCTGGCGGTTTCCAGAGGAGGGGGCCCGTGAACCCGCCTCTGCTCATTTTCCCAGTGCCTTGCGAGGGGGACCCAGGACTAGGACCTTAGGAAAAATCCATTGAATTGATCGGAATTTACAGATTCCGAAACATGCGTGTTGAGCAGTTCGGCAAACACTGAGTTCTAACCACCCAGGCCTGCACCGCTGCGGGCGGAGGCAGGACGATCCCACTCGCCCTGTGGGAACTGCCCCTCCCCGGCCAGGGCCTCGGGCAGGCTGGGACACCTCTGGCCTCCGGCACTTCCTCGCTAGGAATGCGGTTTCTCCGAGCAAATGCATTTGCCTAAGTGGGGGCCTGATGGCCAGGTTCCCGAGGGTTCCCATAATGTGCTGCCCATAATGTGCTGCGTAGGCCTCGAGCAGCCGCTTCCATCAAGCATTTCATTATCCTCCTTGGATGTATTACTCTCTGGTTAGCTCTCCAGAGACGGTTTATTATCTTCTTAACAAACCTTAATTATTTACAAGCAGTCGTCAAGGCTTCAGGCTGGGTCTCCACGCCACACCCTTCAAGGGAATTTCAACGGCCTCTCTCATTTCCTTCTGGGGCATCTTGCAGACTCGCCTTGCCCCCTCTAGGGGCTCTTTTGAGCCTTTATTTGATTTTGGGGGGCATTTTCTAGCAATCTGTAAGATAGGTTCTCCAACAAGTTTCTCTGTGAATCCCACCCGTCTTTTAGGCTTAAATGCTCTGTAACTCGTTTATTTGCGGTCAAAGAGCACTTAACTTGAGCACCTCCGACGTCAGGCACTTGGGTGAGCCCTGGGGGACACGGAGATGGAGAAAACAGAGTAGCAGAGAAAGATGTGACAATAGAGAACGTTGGTCTGGCTCGTGCTTGCGTGCCAGGCTAGAGACATGCATGCCCTCTAAATATGGTAAGTCGTTCAACCCTCACGACACTATTGCTAGGTAATCATGTTACCCTCATTTTATAGTTGAGAAAACTGGGGCACAGAAAAGTTAATTAAGTTGGCCAAGGTCCCACAGAAAAAGTTAAGGAAGAGGCTTCCAGCCTGGGCAGTTTGGCTCCTGCATTCGTGTCCTTGGCCACTCTGGTGTATTGTGTAACGAAGCTGCAGGAGACACAGGTCCTAGGGGGCAGGCATTTGTGAGTAGTAGGTACTGATTCTGCTGGGAAGAGTCTGGACATTTCCTCTAGGACAGGGAATGCGCTCGAAACTTCTTCCTCAGCGAACTACTATGGTGCCGGGAGATTTTGATTTCTTCCTGGAGGTGAAAAGCACTCACTCTCCCCCTTCGTCTATCCTTAGGGAGGTTAACACCACCCTGAACGATTCCTTTGTAACCCCTCCTGGGGAATTAGCTGAGCATCAGATGAATGCTCTTCATGAATAGAAGGGCTCAGCCTTGAGAAGGAGAGCAGGAGAATGAGGATGAGAAAGAATCCTTCTGGAGCCCGAGGCACACAGCTTTCAGGGAGAGCTGTGACTCCTCCGGACAGGGTGGGTTCTGAACCATTAGAAAGGAGATCCCCAGTGTAGACCCACATGAGGAAGTGGAAAAGGAGGTCGTTGGAAGGTTCTAGAAATGAACTTCTCTACTTCCTACTTTTCTAATCACAGATGAGATGTCCCATCTGGTACTTTTGTCACACCCCACTGAGTAGAGAGGCAAAGATCCTATAAGAGAGAAAACAAGGGCCACGGTGTCCAAAATATTTTTTAAATCATCAAACATATATATATATTTTTTAAAGGCACAAACCTCTCTTGACCCCACAGACTCCTTTGTAACCCCCCATGTCCCTTTTTCTCTCTCTCCTTTTTGGCAAAAGCTGCCCTCTTCTTCTCATCCCACCTGCTCTTGAACCCCTCTTCCTGAGCTCTGTCCTTGCCACTCCGTGGACTCTGCTCATGCCAAGGTCCCCTTACCCCTCCGCGTCGTCCACCACATCCAGTCGTCTCCTCTCAGCTCCCAGCTCTGTGGTCCAGCAGACCAGCAGCACTGGAGTAGCTGATCCCCTCTGCTTTCAGGAAATACTTTAACTGCTGGGATTTTGGGGAACAAGTTTCGGGACTCTCTTCCTAACCCCCTGACCAGTTTTCCTTCCTCTTTGCTGGTTTCTCCTCATTTTTCCACCACGAAGCACTAGAGTGCCCCAGGGCTCCATCCCACTTACCTTCCCCATCTTTGTGTGCTTCTCTGTCTTCCGCCACATCCTCTGGCCTTCAGTGACCTCCCCAGGCCACTGTCCCCTCAACACCTCTATCGGGTGTCTAATACGCATCTCGAACTTCACATGTCCACAAACAAATTCCAGATCTTTCCCCTGAAACCTGAACCCCCCCAGTCTTCATCAACTCCATAAATGACCATTCCATCCTTCCAGTTGTTTTGGCCAAATCCCGTACCTATCCTTGCCCCCTCTTTCCCTCTAATATGTCAGATCTAATCTGCAGTCAAATCCCGTTGGCTCTACTTTCTACACACATTCCAATTTGGATCACTTCTCTCTTCCTCCACTGCCCGGACCTGTGCCCAAGCCAGTTAGCACTCACCGGTATAATTGGAATAGACTCTTGATTCGTTGCCCTGCTTCCACTCTGTTCCCCAATCTCCTCTTTCCTTTCACTCCACTTCAGCCACGATGAGCCTTTAAAAACATATGTCAACTCTATTATCTTGGCTTAAATCCCTCCAAGGGCTTCCCGCCTCCTCCAAAGAAAAATATGAAGTCCTACATATGGGCTACAAGGCCCAATGTGACCTGAGACTTCTCCACCTCCCTGCCTCATCTCGCCTCCTCCCTCCCCTCCTACCGCACGGCTTCCTTGCTGTTCCTCACATGGACCACACTTACTCCTGCCTAGAAAGTTCTCATGACAGACTTATGTGGAATAAACTCACCTGGGAATACCCTCTATCTCTTTAGCTTGCTTTCATCTTATTTATAAAACGCCTTACCACATTGAAGTGCTCCGTGAAAATTTGTTAAATGATTGACTACGTCATCATCATGACAAAAAAAGATGGGAGGAATATTTATCGAGAGCTTTCTATGTGACAGGGACTAAAAAAGTATTTAGACATATTATCCCATGAAGTTCTCCCAGCAACTCTGGGAAGTATTCGTGTTCCTATTTTATGGATGAGAGAGGTTCACGCAGCTGGTAAGAGGTGGGGCTGGGGCTCAAAGCTGGGCTGTTAGCTACCAGACGATGCATTTAACTTCTTGTGATGCTGCGGGGTGGGTATAGGGTGGACCAGGGCACACGACTGTCTTCGCCTCGGTCTTGGAGAACAGCGGGTGTGCCATGGCTGAGATCACAGTTGTAGTGTGTCCAGCTGTGGTTGCAGGAGAAGGTCCCTGGGCATTCCCTCACAGGTCCTATGGGCAACGAGTGGCTATGCTATGGCATTGACTTCTTCCCACCTCCCACTTCCGTTCCAGTCTGGGTGACTGTCAATGCCATCTCTGTGGAAACCCCGCAGGACGTTCTTCGGGCTGCCCGGGGAAAGAGCGTTACCCTTCCATGCACCTACCACACTTCTGCCTCCGACCGAAATGGATTTATCCAATGGGACAAGCTTCTAAGGACTCACACGGTAAGGATCCTTAAAAAAGTTGAGGGTATCATGGGAATGAATCCGGCCTGGCCATGACCTCTTAGAGGACAAGCACTGCAAGTCTTTCAGTAAATGTTAGAATAAACACTAGCACCCAAGCTGGACTGGGTGGGGCGAGAGTAGTGAGTGACCCAGCAAGGGGCACGTTATGCCACTTACTTTAGAAAAAGTGACATTCCCTAAAATATCCTCCTGCCGGTCAGTCTCAAATCACCTAAACTGTATCATTTGAGACAGTCATTTCTTTTGATTAGCACAGAGCTCTCCTTGAGGCCAGATCTTATTTTATAGTGTTTTGGGGTTTTTTTTCCTGTTTAGGTTCCTTTGGGGAATATAGAAGACATTTTATTTTATTTTTTATTTTTATTTTGAAATGGGTAATACAGTCCCATGGTTCCAAAAGTGAAACATCATCAAAAGCGAACACCGTGAAGTCTCTTTCCCGTCCTTGCCCCTCCTGTCCACGCTGGTCCCCCTGTTCCTCTCCACCTCCGCCCCCCCACCCCCTACACTCCCCACCTGCAGGCAAGGCCGATTTTCACTGGGACGGGTTGTTTGGGCCCAGCGTCTGTCTGATGGGTTGTATCTCTGCTGCGGTTATTACCTAGTTGAATATTACTCTAGGCTAAGAGAACCAGCGTAGTTTCTTGTGTATCCTCCCATTGATTCTTTATGCAAATTCAAGAAAATGTTAATATGTTTTGTGTGTATGTGTGTGCGCATTCCTACTTCCCCCTCTTTTTACACAAAAGGTAGCGCATTTTAGGCACTGTTCTGCCCCTTGAGTTTTTCGTTTAATATAGTTTTGGAAGAGCTCTCTGTATCAGCTGATAGAGGCTCCCTCCTTCTGGAAGGGCTTCACGGGAGTCCATCGCGAGGATACACTGTTAAAATTTAACCAGCCCCATAACGATCGGCACTTGCTTATTCCCGATCTTCCAATTACCAAGAATAACCATTGACATATGTCATTTTGCGTGTGGACCGGTATGCCTCTAGAATACGCTCCCAGAAAGGCTACGTGCTTTTATGATTTCACAGAGGCTACCCAATGGCCTCCACAGGGAAGCATGAGGTGCTCCCCCCGGCAGAGCCTGAGTGCTCACTTGGGTGCATGTGTGTCTGAGCAACACAGGCATGTGACTGAAGATAAAGCAGTAAGACTTACACCAAACTCTGAACTCCCAGTCTCCTGCTCCCTCATCAAATGGAACCACTCTTCCGAGTTTTGGGGTGGCACGTACACAAACATCCATATATATGTATCCGCTCATACATGACTATGCACGTTTACATAGACAGCACACGCACGCTGTTCTGCGCTTGGCTTCTTCTCGTAATACGTCACGGAGCTCCTTCCATGTGTCAGTACCTTTATATCGATCTCGTTTTTTACCCTGATCTTAGCCAAAAGGCCTGGAAGCGATCTGTCTCATTTTTTAAACATGTTCCATGTTATGAGCCAGTGATGGATATTTATTTCCCGTATTTGCTGCTACAAATACTGCTGCGACAGACGTCTCTACAGGAATGGTCTGTGGGCGTATACAGCACGCATAGATAGCATCCACTGCATATAAAGTACATACGTGTGGGATAAGTCATTAAAAAGAGAACCTCTGAGTCACAGGGTATGTGAATTTAAAATTTTGATAAGTAAGATCAAAGAGCTCTCATTAGATGTCATGCCAGTCTCCACGTTCCGCACAATAGGAGGACACCCACTTTCCCGACACGCAGTGTTCTCAAACTGTGTGATATTTGCCATTTTGGTAAGTGAAAAAAGTATCTCATTTTTTAAATCGCATTCCCATTTCTCTGATGATAAGAAATGGTGCATCTATTCATAACTTTGAGTGACATCTACTTTTATTTATTTTATTTTTGGGGGTGGGAGGAGGAACACATTCAAAATTTATTCTCCAACAGACAGCCCATAGCAGCAGGTAAAACTGTAGGCGTTTCTCCGTAGATCATATATTCACGAGGCATGATTTGCTTACCAGCGAGAAAGGCCCCGGTGTGATCCCCGTAACAATATCCACTTCACAGTGTAAAAACGAGGGCTGGTATTGTGCTCCACTCACAATTCTAGGAGGAAAGGCACAACTTGGCCAAAAAAAAGTTTGGATCTTAAAGTCAGGTACGATAACACAGACAAACTTTTGGTAACAGTCTTGATCCACTTCTCCACCCAGAAATTAGGGTCTTTCGTTCTCCTTCCTTTGCTAAACCATTAGAGCAATGTTTCATCATTTGCTTAATATTACATGTACAAAAAGGGGAAGTTAAAATCACAAAAATATCTCGAACGTCCCCACCATACATCAATTCAGGTTTCACATAGGGTGTCAGAACACTTCGGCAGTCGTCAAATAGGAAAATAGAGACTTTAGCTGCACAACTAAAAATTCAATGAGGTCGATCAATTAGAGCTTTCACACCCATGACTTGCCTGTTCCAACTTCGTAACCGTCACACAATACTCAGGAACGATCTTCATAATTACTCGGCATCAGCTGCACCAAGGCATTTTTGTACAAATTAGTATGTGAAACTAGGGGCGCCTGGGTGGCTCAGTGTGTTGAGTGCCCAACTCTTGGTTTTGGCTCAGGTCATGATCTCAGGGTCATGAGGTCGAACGAGCCACTAGTTGGGCTCCACACTCACGGGGGGCGGGGGCAGGATTGGAGTTGGGGGGGGAGCATGCTTGAGATTCTCTCTCTCCCCTCCCTCTGCCCCTCTCTCCCTCTCTCTCAAATATATAAATAAATCTTTACCAAAAAATTAGTATGTGAACCTATAGGAAGCATGCCTGTCCGTGAGTCTCTTCAAGAATAAACCCCAGCTCGTCCACTGACTTCAGGTGAACTAAATTAAGTCACCCGAGGCTCCCCGCGCAGGTGGCCACCCCTCCTGGCGATTCAGGAAGGAGGCACCTGGAAAGCAGAAGGGGTACACTGGCCCTCTTGGGGCTCCAGATGAACCGTATTTAAATAAGTGGCAACACATTGGCTCCCTAAGGACTCAAATCAGTTGAGGGCATCCTACTTAAGTTCCCAGGGTTGAAGGAATTATGTAATTCTACAACCTCGGGTTGTTTTTTTTTTTTTTTTAAGTACATTCAGAAAAAGAAAGCATGGATGTAGGGTTGGGGGGTCACACAAAACAGGTCCCTAAACAGATCCCAGATCTTGTTCATGTGCCTACATACAGTTGGCAGGGAAGTCTCTAGTACCCCTCTCCGCCATTAGGCTACCAGTTGTCTTTTCCATTGTGGTTCAGTAAGTTCCAGTAAGCTCTACTTTTAAAAGGCAAACATGGGGGCACCTGGGTGGCTCAGTCAGTTAAGCACTGGACTCTTGATCTCGACTCTGGTCTTGATCTCAGGGTCCTGAGTTCAGGCCCCGTGTTGGGCTCCATGCTGGGTGTGGAGCTACTTAATTAAAAATAAAAGTAAAAAAAGTGCAAACCTGCCTGCCAGAGGTAAGCATCGGGCCCCCAGGAATACCCAGAGTGGAAGCATTTAGCTTCTTCCCTGACAAGAAAGAAGGGGTGACCCAGGACACCCAAGGGGAGAGGAGAGTAAAGCCTGCCTGATACACCCTGTTGTCTGTTGCCCTGGGAACCCTGATGGGCCATGGGCACAGGTCCTATCTATGTCCAGAATCTCAGGGTAAAACCTAGAGAGGGAAGCTGCTGTCTTGAGCTTGAAGAAACTGAAAGACATCTCTTTCCCCATCACATGTGTTCAGCCAACCAGATGCAGGGTCTCACCAGGCACTTCTCTAAGCGCTTAGAGAAACACTGAAGTTCTTCTGTCGGCTGATGGATCCCTCACTTCCAAAAGGATTTGAGGCAATCCCCTTGAGAGTAAGCAAGGGCGCAGAGGAAGGGATTAAATCTGTGACCTCCAGGAAATTTTTGTAACAGGTCCAGGCAAGGGGGAGGGGGTGTCCAGGGAGGAAGCCTTGGGGCAGCTGGGATCAGGAGAGCGGCTGGGGCATGAAGAGTCCCGGGCAGAGCCAGCCCTTCAGGAAAGAGCTGAGCTGGGAAAGATCTGCTGGAAAAGATTCCCATCTCGGAATCTTCTTCCTCCCTTGGCTTTTCGGCAGTCTCATCTCGGGTTTTCTTCTGATCTATCTGACCTCTCCCCGACCTTTCGGGTACCTGGCATACCGTACTCATTCACCTGGGGCGGCTTCCTTTAGCCCACGGCTCAGTTAACGTCTAAGTCACTGACTCCCAAACCTTCATCTCCAGGCGCTCTCAGCTGCCCTGTCCAGCTCCTGCTGAGCCCCGCCTGGGTGTCCCATCGACACTTCAGCACATCACCTATAAAACAGAATGCATCATTTTTTTCTTAAAATGTTCTCCTTCTGGGTGTTTCTTCTCTTGGAAGTGACGTCACCATGCACCCGAATATTCAGGCCAAAGACCCTCACCGTTGAGGTCTGCCACTCCCTGACCCCCAGTGCCACTGGCTGACCCTGTTCACACTCCCCAAATTCACTTCATCCTCCCGTCTGCATTGCCACAGCCCGATCTGAAGACCCAGCATTTTTCATCTGAATTGCTAAGCTGATTTCTTAACTGCCTTTCCTTCTCCTGCTAAGTCATTTCCCACCCTGGGTTGAGAGCTAACTTCCTAAAATACATGGCTCTCCAGTGCTTTCAAGACAAAATGCAGCCTATTCAGTCCCCGATACACGGTGCCTGCGATCTGACAATGACGACGCGCCAGGGTCCAGGCTCCGAAGGCAGAACGTCTGGTTCGAATCCCTGCCCTGCCATTTGGTTAACCACGGAAGCTCGGGAGAAGTACTTAACCCCTTGCTGCCTTGTTTTCCTCATATGTAAAATGGATATAATCATAATACCTCCATCACGGGGGTGTTGTGAGGATTAAATGAGATAATACATACAAAGAATAGACCCAGTATGTAGCATACACTCAATAAATAGCAGCTATGATCTTTATTGCTACCTGTCCATGCTTACCTTCCACCCACCCTTCCCCCACATACTCACTCCGTTTATACTGAACCACTTGGGGTTGACCCATAGCTTCCCACTCCTAGGTCTTTCTTCGATGTTCTCCCTTTGCTTAAAATGCCAAATACATCTGTCCTCCTCCAACGTGCTCTGCCCCAACCCGCTATCCCTTTGCCTGGCCGGTTGTCCTTTGTCCTTCAGGATCCAAGGCATTGTCTTCTGGGAGCTCCTCCAGGAAGCCTTCCCAGACTTCCCTTTCTAGATGCAATGCCTCTCTTCTGAGGTCCCATTGCTAATCACAGGATGTCGTAATATTTATTCTTTGAGGGCAGAAATCACGAGTTGTTCATCTTTGAACGTCACGTTCCTAGTAGATGCTCAGTGGTGATGTCTGGCAGAATGTAGGTACTTCCAGCAAAACTACCATGTCAGGCAAGGCCCTAACGGGTTTGCATATATACTTTAATCCTCACAAAAATTGTATAAAATCGGTGTCACTATTTTTATCTCTATTTTGCAGAAAAGGAAACGGAGTCACATTTTGCTCAAGGTCGTATAACTAGTAAGGGGCAGAATTGGGACTTGTACGGAGGCAGTTTGGCTAGAAAGTAGTGATCTTAGCCAGTCTCGTGTTCTTTTTGGTAAACAACGAGTAGATCAATGAATAAATAACTTCCAACGGCAAGGGTCAAGTAGATAAAGTGGGGCTTGGAAGCCAAGGGCTGCCTAGCACGATGTGTGGCACGTAATAGGTGCTCAATAAATATTGTTCGTCTGAACGAGTGAGGACAGACAATGGACTGAAATCGAATGGGTAAGAGAGAGGCCAGAGGTGACCAGAGGTGATAGCGTGGGGATCCGAGGAAGCCCCTTTATCCATATGTGCTCCTGTGACATGAACGGCCTCCCTGCCCTGGTCTTCCAATATTTTTATTCAAAGTACATATACGTTATAAGAGGAATCCCCAATGGGCACTGCATATTACAGCCGCACGTGCCGAGAGAAGTGGTGGATGGGGGTACTTAGCACAGGCTGCGAGCACCATGCCAAGACTTGGGGTAAGACCAAGCGGTGTTTCTTCTTCCTCCCAGGAAAGGGTGCTCATCTGGCAATTTTTGACGAAAAGCTACATCTACGGGGACCTTTATAAGAACCGTGCCAACATATCGAGCAACGCTGAGCAGTCAGATGCCTCCATCACCATAAACCAGCTGACCATGGACGACAACGGCACGTATGAGTGCTCGGTCTCCCTGATGGCGGACCTGGAGGGAACCTCTAAGTCACGCGTCCGGCTCTTGGTCCTCGGTGAGTGTCTCTGTCTCCTCCCTGGGGCAGAGGGAGGCAGGGCAGGGAGGGGTGCGGGGAGAGGTGGAGCCCCCGTGGTGAGGGAAAGCCAGGGGGAGTCGTGCCCCACCAGGAGGTCAGACTCCTCCCCTCATCCCGCTGCCTGGGCAGGGGGCTGCTTCTCCCTTTTTAAGGGAGGACTATTCTGAGCTGCCCACCCGTGGCACAGTTCCCAGGCCAGTGGAGAAGGCCTGTTGGAGCGGCCCCCCGGGTCAGCCTGGAAAAATCTGCCCGTCTCTGTCCAGTGCTCTTCCTTTTCACGGCACACGTATTAGGGAGAAGGAAAGGGGAAATCATAGATCCTAAATAAGGACTCTCACTGTGCCTTCCTTGGGTGCTGAGAGCCTGATCTTGACTTTCCCGTCCCGAATTCAGCTGAGCAGTAGAACCCCTTCATACCAGCATCTCTCCACCGCGGGGCCCCAACCACACCCCGCTGATCAGGGTCTGTGGCCTTTGAAATACGTCCCCAGATGACATTCTTTTCATACAGATCCCTTGTTATTGGAGCTTATAGTTTTGGAAGAATCTGAGCAGCCATCTACTTCAGTATCTTTAGATTGTAGATGCGGCCCCGAGAAAGGAGGCACGTGACTCAGAGTCAGTTACCGGGCACATTTTAGTGAACGGCCCCTCTGGGTCTGACACAAGGAATGGCCTCCATCCTGAGAGGTAGCCACGCTTTAAACCAAAACGATGGATCATTTTTCCTTTATTTTTTTCCATTTATACTCTTAGTGGGATTTTTTTTTTTAATTGTGGGGAGCGGCTGCCTGGCTTTTGGACGCATTGTATCAATCAAACAATGTAGCCCTGAAGACAGAATAATTAATGGTCTCCTTCCGCCTTACCACCAACATGGGAGCCAATGGTAATATTTCTCCATACTTTTCTCCACGTCCTTTCCAAACATGCACGTGTGTGCGCACACACACACGCACGCACACACACACGCACACTTTTTCTTTCTTTCCTTTCGTTTGAAAAAGAAAAAGAGATCATATGATAAAGATCACTCGGCAATGTTTTATGGGTAATGTTTGATGCATCTTTCTCCAGATCAATCCCTACAGACCCACCTACGAGCAGCCTACACTCCGTCACGTGGTTGTCCTATGATTTATTCAAGTGCTCGTACTGATGGATATTCTCAGGCTGTTTCCAAGTTTGTGTGTGAACAGTACTGATATGTACAGATATATAGATATTCTTCCACTCTGGCGCTTTTATTTCTATTGGATAGATTCTTAAAGAGTAGGATTTCTAGGTCAAACACAATGCCTTCATTAAATATAAGCTACTTTCCTCAAAGCAACTTACATTTCTGTAGCATTTTATGAGCATGCCTGGTTTCCCACCTCCTTGCCAGTACTGAATGTTATCAGTCTTTTTAATTTTTGTCAATTTTGTTAATTGGTTAGGTGAAAAAAGAATTCAGTGCAGTCCAAATCAAACTGTTAATCTGGCCACTATAAAGCTTCACTTCCACCCCCCATTTGGGCCCCACCCAGAGCTTGGGGACCAGCGGTGGGGAGTGAGGGCTTGGGTCTGTCTCTTCACCCTCCTTCTTTCATCTGACTCTTCCCACCCCTGGGAGGGGATGGTGTGGCTCCTCTGAGGTCACTGTCAGGGGCAGGGGCGGGAGGGTAAAAGGGAGAAAGGCAAAGGCCTGCTCGCCTGGCTAGGCCACGTGTCTCTCTCTCTCGGCTCTCACGTAATCCCCTCCACAGCTTTTTTTTTAGGGGGTGCACTGACAGGTATACCTGACGCAGGTAGCATGTGTGCCCCCCATCCTTTTCTACCCAGCCCCTGCTTCTGGCACTCACTCCTGCTCTCTGCCTGTCCACTCTGGGCCCCTGTGGCCCCGCAAGCAGATAGCCAATTACATCATTTACTGTAGCAAAGAAACCCTGATCTTTGCACGGGGACGCCCGCTTTGTCCTGCAGTAAGACCTACACAGACATGGCTGCTGTTTTCCTCCTTTTTGGGTTCATTTTCTTTAATTATTCATCTATGCTATTACATGGTTTTGATTACAGCATGTTTATACTCAGCGTTGAGATATATATATACACACACACACACACGCACACACACACACACACATCTATCCCTCTATATAGGGGTTTTTTGTTTTTGTTTTTGTTTTCTTTTGTTTTGTTTTTTAGTTGGAGCTATCAGTGTTTGAATAGTTGGCTTTTAATACCCGGCACTGTGTAATACCTTCTCTTACTAAACTTTTCCAAAAAAGTTTTGTCTATTTTTGCACATTTATTCTCCCATGTTAATTTCTTAAACCACTTGGCTTAGTTAAAAATAGAAGTTGATTGGAATTATGGTCAACTTACATATTAACTTGCAAAGGAATGACATGTTAAAACTGTCAAGTCCTCTTGTCTAGGAAGACGGATTTCAGATTTAGTGACCTTCAGTAACAAGGGATCTCTAATAGAATTCCAGGCCTCCTGTGGACAGATGCAGAGCCTTTTTTTTTTTTTTTTTTTTTTTTTGTCTGCAGAAGGGAAGCACAGGACCTCTTTCACAACCCCGCACTCAACACTGTAGCCAAATTTCCCGTTTCTCTGTGTTCTCCTGCTCTGAAAACAGAGGGGATTTATCTTAGAGAGAAAACGACCATCCACTTGCAATGACCTTGGTCTGTGTGAAAGTTGCCCCAAGTTCATGGTCACAATAGCTCCCATTTACAGAGGACCAGGTATGGGCTAGGCATCGAAGAGTCTTATGAATATGGTCTCTTGTAATCTTTGCAACCCATCTGTGAAAGTGGGTATTAACACTCACATTTACTAGAAGAGAACACGGAGGCTCAAGACACCTGTAGAAAGTGTGCAAGCTTCCTTCAGAACACGACGGCCCAGATACAAAGCCCTGCACTCCGCCGCTGTGCAAGCCTGCCACTCCTGGCCGGTAATTGATCCTGAAGTACAAGACAACTCCCAAATTCTTCTAGGTTTACTTACCTTGTCAAAGCACCCTCTCTGTCAGGTGACAGCAGACGTGAGCTTGCCAGTGATGTTTTAGCTGGCCACGGCAGTAGCTTGTGTTCTGCCCTTCCTGGATCCTTGCTGACGGAGGAGGGTTGGTGGGGCAGAGCTGAGCCAGCCCTCGCTCGATGTGTCATTCGCCCTCATCTGTCCACAGAACACCTGCAGCTTGGACACATCACTCATCGATAATGGGGTTCTGAACCTGCTCTTCCTCGTGGGAGGTCTTTGCTTGGGGTCTGGGAAGCCCCACTGCCCTGTGAGTGTGTGCCTCGTTGTTTCTGGGTTTTCACGGGGGGCCTCTTGATGGTCTTGGACCTTCAGGAACATTCACACCCCCTCTCATCTCTTGGACGGAGCTGTCGCCATCACACAGTATCGTCTTCTAGCATTTTTAGAGCTGTGTTGTAGGTGCTCCCGACCTAGCTGGGGTGCTGTGACATTTGTCTAGGGGCTGCTCTCTGGGGGGCCGCTCAGGTCGAGGTGTGTAGCACACAGAAGGCTGTTAGCTGCTGAAATGGAGCCCTGCTCTCTGGTCGTCCTGCCTCGATAGCAACCTTGGGCCAAACACAAACAAACAAATAACTGTTTGGTGATGCTGCCTTGCCTCTTAAAAATACTAATTAGGGGGAAAAAAAGAGAGAGAGAGAGAGAGAAACTAAAAAAGAAAAACATCCGCCTGTACCGCCCGGTTTTATACTTGTCCATGTTGACTTCCAGCTCGTGTCCACGTGCTTATTTGTGTCCGTAAGTGAATTTGTAGCCGAATGGGCTGGTACTTTGCTCTTTTCATTCCTCACCAGGTAGCACTTGCCGCTGTCTTAGCACTTAGGGTCCTTTCAGCTCCTGCCACTCGGGGAGTGGATGGAGTCCCCCGTCCCTGACTGAACACCCAGCCAGTTCCAATTAAAGCCATTAGAATGTTGTGACAAATTGCTTTGTGTGCATGGCTCTTCATTTTTATTTGCGTTAGCTCCTTGGAGAGCTTTTATAAGCCAAAAAATGCACATTTGTATCTCGGTTCTATTCTGTACTTCCTCCTCTCCCACTGCCCTGGCTGGCCCCTAGCTGAATCCCTCACTTCTCTGGACCTGGTCCTTTTCTGGCTGATTCTGTCTCCTTCTGGCTTCCCTTAAATAGCTCCCCCTTTCATCTAGCAACAAGCTGGTTGAGGGAAAGGCAGCAAGACCCCACTCACCTGTGCGTGTCCCCTTCCGCCCTCCCCTCCCACGGCCCCCTAACCAGGGAACTAGCTAACCAGGGGGGCAAAGATACAAGTTTAATCTGAGATTGTGGAACTCAGTGTTTTGCTTTGAAACAAGAGAGAGAGAAAGAGAGAGAGGAAAAGAAAGAGACAGAGAAATCACTTTGTGCTATCTGTTAAGAAATCCACTAAAAATCTTTAAAAGAAAGTTTTGTTTCCGAATGGCTTTGCTACTGGGCTATTTTTAGGTGGAAGGGCTTTAATTATGCGGGGCCGCCCACACGGGCTCGGTGACCTCACCGTAAACTGAGGGAGCAGAGAGCTTCCGGACCGGGGGACCGGGGCGGAGCTCACAGAGCTGGTCTCCAGGGAGAAGCCACCTGGCCCTGGGGCCGGCCCGAGGCGCTCCGGGGCCGGGACTGGTCGTCTCCTCGGCCTCTGGCGCCCCCTGGCGTCTGAAGCGGGAGGCGCGGGCTTTGGAGCGGCGCGGTGCCCCATCCAGGAATCTCCGGGTAGCAGCTGCCTTGAGTCTGGGAGGTAGGAAGAGCCCACCCAGAACCCAAGATCTCCGGGAGCCCCGCAGACCTCACAGCCCCGCAGGAGGGGCTATTTGAACTAGAGCTGATTTGAGGTCCCAGCTGGTTTTGATGATGGGGGGCTGGGGAGGGAACCCTTAGAGAAGGATCAGGACAGTGAGGGGGGTGCCTAGGGTGAGCTGGGGTGGGAGGAGAGCCTGGGGGCTGAGGGTAAGGGCCCTGGGTGTATGGGGCAGGGGGACAGACAAAAACCGGCCACACTCCTTCATAAGGCTGGTCTCCTAGGAGGAGGTTGGTCTCTTGTTATCTCTACTGCTGTCTCCAGAGTGAATGAAGGATTTGCCTTAATAATTCCTGCTGGCAAAGCTGGCCTTGGACACGCCCAGCTTGCTTCTTTGTGCTTCTCTTCTCTATGTGCTCCTTTGCCTTGGTCTGTTCTCTCCCCTTTTTGTCTTGGATCCCAGAGAAGGCTGGTGGAGCAAAGGCTTGACTACAGTCATGCACACCAAGGGTGACGCTGGCCCGATGTGACACTTCTCGGGGCTCTTATACTCCAGGCAGCCTGTCCACCTCTGAAGGTTGTAGCCCCCTGGTCACGGCCCACCTGGGAAACAGGCTGAGTGCTTTCCATGCGTGGGGAGGGATATTCTGAGACCTCTAGGTCACCAACCCTGACCTAGAGCCAGTCTCCGGGGAAGCAGCGTTCACCTTCTCTTGCACCTGCTTGCTGGGCCAGCGGGGCGGAGGGCTGCTTGGCACGGTGGTCTGAAGGCAGCAGTCTCTCCCTGCCCCGGCTGCTTCAGTCCCTGGGGCCTGCGCCAGGATATGGAAAGATGGTTCTTCTCTTTTTTTCTTTTGAAGATTTTATTTATTTATTTGACAGACACAGAGAGACAGCCAGCAAGAGAGAGAACACAAGCAGGGGGAGTGGGAGAGGGAGAAGCAGGCTCCCAGCGGAGGAACCCAACGTGAGGCTCGATCCCAGGACCCTGGGATCACGCCCTGAGCCGAAGGCAGACGCTTAACTACTGAGCCACCCAGGCACCCCTAGAAAGATGGTTCTTGAACCAAGGTTGGGCCTCTTAGGTGTAGGGACTGTGCAACCGGGGCTGGTGTAGGGCGAGTACCCCATGCTTGTCCCACACCTGGTGGCCCTCACGAGAGCAGCAGGAGCTGTGGGGCACACACACCCAAGAACCCCTTGCCTGTCTCAGAGAAAAACCAGAACGGGCGGCTTGTGCATCCTGGGTAGCCTCCCCCGGCCACTCTGGGGTGGGGGGTGGGGGGCTGCGCCACT
This sequence comes from Ursus arctos, assembly GCF_023065955.2. Taxonomy (NCBI): domain Eukaryota; kingdom Metazoa; phylum Chordata; class Mammalia; order Carnivora; family Ursidae; genus Ursus; species Ursus arctos. The sequence goes on along the minus strand of NW_026622874.1, from coordinate 9,055,109 downwards.
CTCCGCGCTCACCGACCGTGCATCCCTGCAGTTTGGATTGTACGATGGGCAGTGCTATTTACTGGGGCAAGCAGACCATCCAAGGGTCTGAAGAAAGAGGTGGAAGGATTCAGTAATAGCCCTCCGCACTGCGTGTTCTCCCCTTCCCAGCCCCAAGGACACCACCTGAAGCCTCAAGCATACTTGATGCTCCTTCCTGCCCTGGAGACTTTGCACATGCCATTCCCTCTGTACAGAGGGCCCTCCCCTCTCTCTGACCACCACCACCTCCATTATTGGCCTTGCTTACTCTCACTCTTCCTCCAGGTCACAGCCAGGCTGTGGGAGTCAGTGTCCCTTGCTTGTGCCTTCCCTGCCCCCTGCAGCCTTGCCTCCTGCCCGGTCACTGTCCAGTCACTTGTCTTTTGCCCCCACTGGACTCCTTGAACACAGGAACTCACTCACTATGTCATCCCAGTGCCTAACGGTATCAGACATTCTGTAAGCGCCCGGTAAGGTTTGTGGAATGAGCCATTCTACACGGGGGTACGGCCGTGCCCAGTGAACGGACCAGCTTGAGATCTTCAGGAATTGTGGGCGATCAGGTTAGGCTTGTGAGTTGAGGGGCCTGTTGGCCTGTTGTAACCTCCTTTCTGTAGGCTTCCCTTTCCTTGTCTCTGCCGTTCTGCACTCCCACCCCCACCCCTTCAGGCCTCATTCTCCACCCAGCACGCCACTCTGCTGCCACCCAGGGTCTCTCCAATCACCCAGTTACTCCGAGCAGCTGCATTTCATCAGCAAAACCCAGGACGAGGGCAGCGCTTAACACGAGGGAAACTCCCTAAGAAGTCTGAGTTGGGGGGCTTCCGAGACAGGGGCTTTCCCCTAACCCAGGGGCAGGCAAATGTGGCCAAATCCAGTCTGGGCCTGTTGTCCCCTCATCTTACACATGGGGGCACTGGGCACTGCGAGGTTTACCTAAAATGCACGGATGGGCCAACATCAGAAGGAGCTTACATGAGCTGCTGGAGAGAGCACTGGATGTGGAGTCAGAAGACCTGGGTTCTAGCCCCACCCAGCTCTTGCCGAGTCTCCTCTCTGGGCCTCAGTATCCCCACGTTTATAAGGGTGGTGACTCTCATCTCGCACTCAGGATGCGTCCTGACGTCCGTGCACGCTGCCTCTCTATGATGGTGACAGGCCACCGAGGAGACAGTCCGGGGAGGACGGATCTCACAGCACCGTGGCTCGCCAGTGGGCCATGACTTTGCCTGAGAGCAAACCAAGGAGTACGCGCGGGCGTCTGGGGCGGGAGGGGGCTGTCGCCGAGCCCCACCTGATTCGTGCCTTCACTCTGGTCCTTCGCCCATACAGTGCCGCCCTCCAAGCCGGACTGTGGCATCGAGGGCGAGACCGTGATTGGGAACAACATCCAGCTGACCTGCCAGTCGAAGGAGGGCTCTCCAGCCCCTCAGTACAGCTGGAAGAGCTACAACGTCCTGAACCAGGAGCGGCCGGCCCCAGCAGGTAACGGGGTCACCGGGGAACGCAGCTCCCCCGCCACGCGGGTGATTGACTAGGGCTGCCGGGGGGCGGGGGGGGGGGGATCCTGGCCAGAGCAGTCAGGTCTCCCTGAAGGGCTGCCCTTTCCCTCCCCCCTCCCCCCGCAGCATCTCTAAGTCTTCTCACGATGACCCCCACCTCGTAGGTTGTTGTGGGAAACCAAAGTGAGTCACGTAAGTTCTCAGTGGGAGCACGTCACATATGTTCGCCTGTTCTCTTTGCTCCCCGTAACTCAGTTCCCTTGAATGGGCACATGTGGATAAAAGCACTGGGTGGGATTTTAATTTTGACTGCGATCATGTCCTAAAGTATACATTTAAAAAAAAAATGTATAATTTGTCAGAGAGAGAGCGCACAAGCAGGGGGAGCAGCAGGCAGAGGCAGAGGGAGAAGAAGACTCCCCGCTGAGCAGGGAGCCCAATGCGGGACTCGATCCCAGGACCCCGGGGATCCTGACCTGAGCCGAAGGCAGACCCTTCACCAACTAAGCCACCCAGGTGCCCCTAACGTATACATTTGAGGCCTCGAGTCCAGCTCTGTGGCTCCAGTCAGGGGCGGGAATTCCCATCCCCATTCCCCGTCCATGCTAGTCCATCTCGGGGCTCCACTGAACCCCACCTTCCCAAACACGCCCTCCGTTTGTGGCCACACCCGGCTGGTGACCCGGGCTGCTGTGAGCGTCCCTCCTTCTCAGGGAAGGAGGCGTTAGGCTCGGCTGTGGTTGCCTGGAGACCTTCGTACTGGGCAGCTGGTATCTGACCTTTGGTCAGGAAACAAACTGGAAAAAAAAAAACCCTATATAAATATCTTACTGTCATTACCTTGTTGCCAACTGGTGTGGGAATACCTCGGTGGCATCTTTGGGCCCCAGGACCCCCTGGCACCGCCAGTGCTCCTGGAGATCACAACAGACAAGGTCTGAAAGGTGCCGGCTGGCTTAACGTCCGGGCGGTCTCTCCGCTCAGTGTCCGTGGAGACGAAGTAGCCAGCGACCAGTGAGGCCGCGGTTGGAGACGTGTGAGAAGTGCGCCGGGGCCGGGTCAGTCCCACCCGGTAAATGTACAGACTGGGCCTTCGGTCAAACCAGGATGAACTTTGTCTGTCTGTCCTTCACTCACCTGGGAGCAAGATGAGGACTTCTTAAAAGTAAAAAAAAAGAAAAAAAAGAACCCACCCAATCCAGTGTAAATTAGAAAGTATATTGTGGATTTCAACAAGTTTCCAATTTTGTTTACAAATTTCCGGCTGGCAAGTTGTTATTGAGTGTGTCTGGAATTTCTGGAAACCACCTGGCAGCTCTCATCTGGGTCTATGGGCCTGCATGTCTGGCCTCCGCATGACCTGGGGACTCCAGCAACGATCACCGAGGTCTGCCGTGGCCAGTGGTGGGTCTGCCCTTCCTGCCAGCAAAGTGTGTATAGGGAGACCCAAGGCTGAAGGTTACGCGGTAAATGCTCTCAGAGTCTCACAGCCAGTGGCCCTGTAAACCCGAGGATGCGTAAGGGGACAGGTTTCTCCAAGGAGGGGGCACTTGAGTCGCCGTATAGCCCGGTGGCTAAGAGCGTGGCGTGGCCTTGAATCTGGCTCCACCACGTGTTAGCTACGCGACCGTGGCAATAGCCTTAGCCTCTCTGTGCCTTAGTTTCTACATCTGTAAAATGGACATAAATCTAGTCCTTCACAGAGTTCCTATGAAGATTCAATGAAAGTGCATGTAAAGCATGGAGACCATGCCCGGTAGGTAGTTAGAAGTCCTCATGCGAGGTGTTATTAGCTATGTGTTCTGTGGGCTAGATCCACCAGGATGAACAGGGGGGCATGGCACGTGTCCCGGGAATTGTGAGTATTCTGCAGAGCCGAGGGCAGGGAGGAGGGAGGTATCACTGTAAGAAAAGCAGTAACGGGGGATCACGAAGAGCCCGTGCCTTGGGCCTGGGAGGCTGGCCTTTGCCCCAGAGGCCACAGGCACTGTCCAAGGACCATCACGGATGACTGCCCCCACTCACGGTCTCCTGCCTCCATCAGGAAAGACTTCCAGGTATCAGAAGCCAAAACTTTGTCTTTCCGTGATTCAAAAGAGGAGAAACCTGAAGGCATGAAAGAAGGTCAAGGGGAGACTCTCTCACTTACTTGGGAAAAGCTTCACGCTGCTGCGGGTTAAGATTTGGCCGGAGTCAGAGTCCGGATCTGGGAGTGCTGGCCGGGAGTGTGGTTCATGGTAGAAACAACACAAGCTTACGCCTGCTGTTGGGATGGAGCAGGGGGTCCTTCTCAGAGCCTTTGGACTCCACCTGCCTCACAGCGCACCAGAGTCGGACCCAACCCAGTTCTGATTTTTAAAACATTTCAGTCCACAGTGGACAATGGGAGAGTAGGGTTCCTCTCCCTCTGAAGACGTAGAGATCGCTTCCTTTCACTTAGTGATCGGTGGGAGCAAGCCAGCGGCGGAAAGAACAGGGACTCTGGAACAAGTAAATAAGAATTTCAGTCCTGACGTCTCCACTTGTAGCTGTAAGTCCTCACGGCCTCTCTGACCCTTAGGATCGCCCTCTGAAAACCAAGAATGGTCATTATACCCCCTTCCCTGAAGGTTGTGGAGAGGAAAGAGGCGATCCCCTGTGGATAGTTCTGAACATCCTTTGTAAGAACTTCGTGCACAGAGAGAGAGTAGGAATTTGGGTATCGAAGAAGGAGGGGGGTAATTTGGGGGCCAGAGCACCTCAAAGGAGATGGTTCTTGAAGGGTTAAAGGCTGGGCATGGACCCGGGCCACCAGCGAAGACCTTGAGGATCCTGAGAGGTGGCAGCCCGAGCTTGTTCACTAGGTTGTGGGGTGGAGAGTGGCCGGGACAGGAAAGTTCAGTCTTGCCGATTTGAAATCAGTGCCTCTGGGCGACCGGGGCCTCTCTGGGGAAATCTCTCCCCGTTGGAGCCCAGGGAAGTGGGCGGCGGACTGTCCCTGCGTTCCTCCTCTTGACCACAAGGTGTCGCCACTGCAGCGAAAACATGAGCTTTAGCTGGATTTCAGAAGCAGTATTAGGTCCTTTCCAAGAGGAAAAGGGGCTTGGGAGCCCCAACTCAGAATCAGAGCAGATCTGGAGGCACTGGATATGCGCTGGTTAATTCCAGACCAGCTTCTAATGGTCCACCGTTTCCTTTGGGGAACAAGGCCCAGAGTCCAAAGCCGGGCTTTGATGACTGGAAAGGTCCTGGAGGCAGTCTGAAGTCTTCTGTCCTGATAGACTGAATCTCACACTCTAAGGTAGTAGGAATCTGATAAGGGTTATCGTCCCCATAAGTATTCCCAGGGTCATAGAACATTTCCCAAAGTGTGTTCCTTCAAGATGCCTCTATTTTTTTTTTAAGATTTTATTTATTTATTTATTTATTTATTTATTTATTTATTTGAGAGAGGGAGAGCAGGGGAGGGTCAGAGGCAGAGGGAGAGAGAGAATCCCAAGCCGACTCCGAACTGAGTGTGGAGCCTGATGCGGGGCTCAGTCTCACAAACCTTGAGAACATGACCTGAGCCGAAATCAAGAGTTGGACGCTCAACTGACTGAGCGACCCCGGTGCCCCAAGATGCCTCTTAAAAATAAAAAAAAAATCCAATTAGTTTAGAGAATTAGACCATTAGGGAGAAGGAGTTAAGACGCAGAGGGGTAGGGGGCCCTAAGTTTGTCTCCTCCCTCAAATGCAACTAGATAGTTATCAAATCATTTGGAACACCCGAGAAATCGATTGGAGGTTCTGAGAAAACAAATACTGCAAGTCTACACGTAGGACAGCAACCGCCTTTTGGAAGGTAGGAGGCGCAGAGACTTGAACCCAGTGTGGCAGAGCTGAGTATACGGCGCTGGGGAGGGACAGTGCAAAATCAGAGCTTCTAGAAGTCTGCCGCAGTGGGGACGTGCCTGGTTTAAAGGTTCTCAGGAGTAAAGCAGGGCGGGATCCCAGGTGTGACACCACGGTCTGAGGATCCCCTGGGTTGTAAAACGAAGGGGTTGCACCTAAGTGCTGATCTCTTCCCAGGCTTAGGGACGTGGAAGCCGGCGGAGAACAGTGAGTCTAGGTGCTGGCTTTCTGCTGTGTTGCCATGAACTGTGAAATGCTGCATGGTCGTGTGAGTGCTCTCCTGGGTTGGGTCCAGCAAAAGGCAGAAGCGTGGGGAGACCCTCCCCAGGAGGAACAGTGTGGGTCTGCACTGGGGAGTCCCTAGAATTTGGAGTTTTGAAACTCAGTCACTTGACTGAGATAAAAAAGCTCAGACACAAGCAGGGTGAACAGAGTTCTGACGGCAACTGGGGAGACAAGAGTGATTGATTGCTGTTCTGTGAGGGACCACTGAAGAGTGGGGGGCACAAATTCTCAGCTCTGGGGCTAGAGAGGGGGGCCTGCCTTATCAGCCCGCCATCAGGTCTGAAGCCTTCAGGGAGCAAACCAGCGCCACCTAGTGGAGTCCGGAGCCACTTACACCAAGCTCTGCTTCCCTGTGCCCTGGAGGCACATTTCCCCCAGGGGAAGCTCACCTGACAGGCCCCTCCCCCAGAAGACCAGCACAAACAACCAGCTCTCACCAAGTTTACTGATCACAGAGGGCTGCAAGGCTTCAGCTCTTTCAGGCGAAAATAGTATTGAGCATCCATATTTTAAAATTTTGTTTCATTTTATTTTATTTCACTTATATATATTATATATTTTTTAATATATTCATATATATAAATATATGTAATATATTTATATATTTTTTCTTTCCTTCTTGTTTTCTATTAACAAGCAGAACAAAACACACCCAGGATCTAGTGTTGGTTTTTTTCTTTGTCGTCGCTGCTGTTACTGCTGGGTTTTTTTTCTTTCTTCTTTTCCCTTATGGACAAAATGATGAGACAGAGAAATTCACCCCAAAAGAAAAAACAGGAGGTAGTACTCACAGCCAGGGATTTAATCAATACGGATATAACTAAGATGCCTGAACTAGAATTTTAAACAACAATTATAAGAATACTAGCTGGGCTTGAAAAAAGCACAGAAGACACTAGAGACTCCCTTACTGTAGAGACAAAAGAACTAAAATCTAGTCAGGCTGAAATTAAAAATGCTACGACCGAGATGCAGTCCCAAGTGGAGGCCATAGAAATGAGGAACAAAGCAGGAGAGCGAATCAGTGATATTGATAAAATTATGGGAAACAAGGAAGCTGAAAAGAAGAAGGAAAGAAAACTATTAGATCACAAAGGTAGAGTTAGGGAACTCAACAATTCCATAAACTGAAATAATATTCATTGTATAGAAGTCCCAGAAGAAGAAGAGCCGGGAAAGAAGGGAAGAAGGTTTTTTTGAACAAGTTATAGTTGAGAACTTCCCTAATCTGGGGAAGGAAACAAACGTTCAAGTCCAAGAGGCACAGAGAACTCCCCTCAAAATCAGCAAAAATAGGTTAACAGCACAACAAATTATAGTGAAACGTGTAAATTAGAAAGATAAGGAGAAAATCCTGAAAGTGGCTCAGGACAAGAGGTCTTTAACCTACAAGGGTAGACACAAAAGGCTGGTACAGACCTGTCCACAGAGACCTGGCAGGTCAGAAAGGACTGGAATGATATATTCAATGTGCTACATGGGAAAAATACGCAGCCAAGAATACTTTATTCAGCAAGGCTCTCATTCAGAATAGAAGGAGAGATCAAGGGTTTCCAGGACAAACAAAAAGTAAAGGAATTTGTGAACACTAAACCAGCCCTGCAAGAAATATTAAAGGGGACCCTGTGAACAGAGAGACCAAAAGTAACAAAGACCAGAAAGGAACAGAGACAATCTATAAGAACAGTTACTTTACAGGTAATACAATGGCACTAAATTCCTATCTTTCAATAATCACTCTGAAGGTAAATGGACCAAGTGCTCCAATCAAAAGACACAGGGTATCAGAATGGATAAAATAAAATAAGATAAAAACAGAGAGAAGGAGCACCTGGGTGGCTTAGCCGGTTAAGCGTCTGCCTTTGGCTCAAGTCATGGTCCCGGAGTCCTAAGATTGAGCCCCACATTGGGCTCGCTGCTCACCGGGGAGTCTGCTTCTCCCTCTCCCGGTCCCCCTCCTTTTGCACGCTCTCTGTCAAATAAATAAATAAACAAACAAACAAGATCTTTAAAAAAACAATAAAAAGAGAGAGGGAGACAAACCATAAGAGACTCTTAACTGTAGGGAATAAAGTGAGGGTTGCTGGAGGGGAGAGGGGTGGGGAGTTGGGGTAACTGGGTGATGGGCATTGAAGAGGGCACTTCATGTAATGAGCACCGGGTGTTATATGCAACTGATAAATCACTAAATTATACCCCTGAAACTAATAATACAGTGTATGTTACCTAGCTTTAATTTTAAAAACATTTTAAAGAAAATAAGTCCACTATTACTATAACCTCCATTGAGGGACACCCAGGGCTCATTAGCAAATTAGAAGCTCTAAGAGTTCTGTTGTTAAAAAAATGTATTTGACCCTCTCTCAATGATCTCGAAATTTGCTTTGGTCACGGACTGCTTTTTTAGTACCGCATGTTAATGTCACATGTAAGCAATATTCCAGAAAACATCCTGAGGCATGAAATTCTAGGATAGGAGCAGTAGCATTTTATAGAGAATGAGTATCCAGAAAATACAGCTGTGGGTTTCAAGGGAAGCATCTGAAGAAAGTACATTGGGAAAGGTTGGAAGAAAATAACCCAAACCATCGGCTGTTATTTCTAGCTGGTGAAATTACGATGATTTTATTTTATTCTCTGTTCTTTATACTGGCATTCCAGGACCCTTCAGATGAGATTAAACTCCCTTGCTATCAACTCAAACAGCATTTCCAGTTCTAACTCTAACCCCCCTGTGATCACCCTGGTTTCATGTCTGTCGGCCCTCATGGCAGGACAGAGACTGTCTTCATCTGCTTTAGGGCCGTTGCGATAGTTCTAGAACCTTAAACAGGATTTTTGTGATGCTTTATTATTTCTTAATTTTGTGACATTCATCAAGTCCGTTAAGTTGTCTAAGCCTCTGGTTACCTCTGTGACATTGGACATTGAATATTTGTTCCACTTACCATACAAGATTGCTGACAAAGTCATAGGCCCTCACATTTGAGGAAGTATACGGAGTAGCACGTCAGACAAGGGAAATCCACACCAGATACAATCTTGCGAGAGATTGGGGGTGGGGCGGGGGAGGCTGAGCGATAAAGCTAAGGTGATTGCAGGACCAGACTTCTAACCCTGTGATAACATTAAGAAGCTTGGACTTGTTAATTTTTTTTTACATTTTTTTTTTAAAGATTTTATTTATTTATTTAACAGAGACAGCCAGCGAGAGAGGGAACACAAGCAGGGGGAGTGGGAGAGAAAGAAGCAGGCTCCTAGCGGAGGAGCCTGATGTGGGGCTCGATCCCAGAACGCTGGGATCACGCCCTGAGCCGAAGGCAGACGCTTAACGACTGCGCCACCCAGGCGCCCCTACATTTTAATTTTAATTGCAGTTAGTTAACACACGCTGTAATATTAGTTTCAGGGGTACGATATAGTGATTCAACACTTCCATACAGTCCCTGGTGCTCATCTCAAGTGCATGCCTTAATCCCCATCACCTGTTTCACCCATCCCCCACTCCCCCCACAGTAACCATCAGTTTGGTCTTTATAGTTAAGCATTTTTTTTTAAAGATTTTATTTATTTATTTGACAGAGATAGAGACAGCCAGCGAGAGAGGAAACACAAGCAGGGGGAGTGGGAGAGGAAGAAGCAGGCTCATAGCAGAGGAGCCTGATGTGGGGCTCGATCCCATAACGCTGGGATCACGCCCTGAGCCGAAGGCAGACGCTTAACCGCTGTGCCACCCAGGCGCCCCTAAGCATCTTTTTTCTTGATTGATTGGTCTCTCTTATTTTTTCCCCCTTTGCTCATTTGTTTTGTTTCTTAAATTCCACATATGTGAAAAAGAGTATGAAGTTTCCTCAAAAAGTTAAAACTAGAACTACACTACGATCAGTAATCATACTCCTGGGAATTTCCTCAAAGAATACAAAAACACGAATTCAAAGGGATACATGGACCCCATGTTTATTGCAGCTTTATTGACAATAGTCAAGATATGGAAGCAGCCCAGTGTCTCTCCACCAATGAATGGATAAAGAAGAAGAGTTATGTATATGCAATCTAATATTATTCAGCCATAGAAAAGAATGAAATCTTGCCATTTGCAACAGCGTGGAGCTGGAGGGTATAACACTAAGCAAAATAAGTGAGTCAGAGAAGGCCTAGACTTGTTACTGAAGCTAGGAGCCACCTCTGAAACGTCTGAGCCGTGCAGTGACTGGGTCCCACTTGCCGGGTCCAACATCTCCGGATGAAATGTCGCCACCTGGTGGCAGCAGGCCCTCACGAGGCTAACTCCGCGGCTGCTGGGAGGAAAAGGTCTCTAACTCTCCACTCAGAATAGCAGTTATGACAAAGCATCTCTGAGGACAGGGCCTGTAAAGATGTCTAAGCGTAAAGCTCTCCCTTTCAAGGGGAAGAAATTCACAGGCTCACAGACTGAGCAGGAAAGGTGTCTCACGAGGACTATTGGACCATTCCTGATTGCTCAGAGACTTCTTCCACGAGTCCACGCTAAAGGATTCGGTTTCTGAAGATCATAAAAGTGCTTAGAAGCGTATCTTCTAATTATAAAGCGTTTTCACGTAACACATACGCATTTTATGTTTCCTGGGGCGCTTCCTACAATCAGGTGCCTGATGTGGGCTTGAATTAGCAGTACCCCGTTTTATGCTATTACAGTGCCTCACACGGACCATTGTTATCTATACATAAAGAAGCTAAGGGTCAGCGGAGCTACGTTCCTGGGCCAAGGTCACAAAATCAATCCGTGGCAGAGCCAGGGGCCCTGACTGAGTTCTCAGCCCTCAGGAATGGTGCATCCCGCCCGCAATCGTCCCGGGAGGCCTCGAGGTGGATGCTCTCCCCGCAGGACAGAGGAGGCTCGGACAAGTTCAAAGGCAGCACTTGTACCCACCCGGGAATCCAGGTCCCCCCACTCCTAGGTGTTTCCCCTGAACCGTGGTGTCTGCGCTCCTCACCCTGACCGTCCTTCCTTCCCAGTCACGGGCCAGACCTTGTCTCTGAAGAACATCTCCACAGACATGTCCGGTTTTTACATCTGCACCTCCAGCAACGAGGTGGGGACCGAGTCCTGTAACATCACCGTGGCTGTCAGACCTCGTAAGAGCGGGTTGGGGGTGGACGGAGGGAGAGGGGGAGGGGGAGGGGAGTGGACCAAGGCCCGAAGATCACTGGCTTGGGGTCCAAAGGGGCAGCTGAGGCAGACCTTGTGGGGGTGAACTGGGGAGCCCCTTTAGGGTTACCCGCTGGCAGGGTGGCTGGGTGCCCTCAGTCAGATGCTCCCTCGCCCAGAGGTCAGTCCAGTTTCCTCCGTTCTTTGGAAGTAGAGCCTCAGATGGACTTCTGGAAACCTGCTCAGTCCTACCTGCCTTGAGGGCCACTCAGTGCACAGGAGGGAAGTGTCCAGAGGCAGCTGCCACAGAGTCTGGACCTTATCTTTTGGGGAGGGTCACCTCCACCAGCTCAAGGACACGCCGGAGTCACAGCCGGCACGGCGGACAGCTGAGGACCTCTGAGGAGCCTGGGCAGCCCAGGGAGTGGTGGCCACACATCCGTTGGCCTGGCCAGTAGTCTCTAGACCTGCCTGGTCCCCTGTCTACAAGGCCATGCCCTCTGCGGAGTGTCCCTAGAAGCCGGCCGCACTCCCGGGGCCGGGAGGAAGGCTGCGCCCGCCCAGCGGCGTCCCTTCCCGTGGTTCGTCGTCCCGCGAGGCCCGGGCTCAGGGCCGCAGTCGGGCGGTGCAGCTCTCTGCTCTGCCTCTCGCAGCCTCCATGAACGTGGCCTTGTACGCGGGCATCGCGGGGGGCCTGGCTGCAGCCCTCATCCTCATCGGTGTCATCGTCTACTGCTGCTGCTGTCGCGGGAAGGACGAGGCCGAGGACACAAAGCCGTGAGTGTCTGCGGGTGGCCCGTGGGCCGCTATCTGAGCGGAGTGGGAGGAAGTGTCGCAGCTCCTCGTGGCCTTTCCACCCACACCAGCCCTGGGGATAGCTGCCCCCAGGTGTCATTGCCGTCCTGGTGCTTGACCGTAAGGCCCTCAGCTCCCCAGGCTCCCTGTGGCCTGTGCAGGGGACAAGGGTGGGGCGGAGCGTCCTGCACGGGCTGGGCCCTCGTGGTCCAGCGGGGCCATCCTGTTCCTAGAACTTTCTGATCTCGTGAGCACAGCAAGTCTGTGCCACCTACCTGTGCACTCTGAGCCAGCCCTTCAGCCCAGGGTCCCTTCGCGTCCGGACGGGTAGGGGGGGCAGGGCCAATGGCTGCTTTTGCCATAAGGAGCACGAGGCCCAGCTCCCCCAGCCTGAGTGAGCGCAAACCCTTCCCCTCTTGTCCTCACTGCTCTCAGGAATCGGATGATCTACCAGAAGCCTCCAGAGCAGGTGAGAGAGCCTCACACGGAGCAGGAAGAGGAGGATGACTACAGGCAAGAAGACCAGAGGAGCACGGGGCGGGAGTCCCCCGGCCCCGCTGACCCGTGACCGGCGCGTGCTGCAGGCTGAGGTGGGGAAGATTGGTGTTCATTCCTCGGCCTCCTGCCTCCGCTCTCCTTGCCCCATTTTTCTGGCCCTCCATTCCTGGCATCGATGGAAGGCTTCTTCCCTATGTCATCTGCTGGAGGACTCAGCTAAGGGCATCTTACTGGTGACCGACCCTGCCAAGTGCCCTCACCCGCAAAGTGACCCCTTCCTACTGCCATGCCTAGCTCCCAGGCTGGCCTCCCCTCCCTCTGTAGCTGGTGGGGGCGCTCCTGGTTGTGAGCGGTCCGGGCTGTGCGGAGGCCGCACCAGCCGCAGGAGAGCAGGGGCACGGCACCGCGGGGAGCGCCTGGGGGTGTTGGCAGACAGGACATATTTGCTGAATGAATGAGTCCGCAAAGGACTCCCTATTATTTATCCAACCTAAGTGAAAATTCCTGCTTCAGGACCCACTTGGGCCTCAAGCCCCCTTTCCAGCTCCTCCCACCTCTCTCCTGTACCCTCCAGAAACGCTCTGCAAGGGCCACCATCCGCTCCCCCGCACACCTCCTCAGGGGCTCTTCACTTTCTCTCTCTGGCTGGGATGCAGTTTCCGCCTCTACCTGTCCCAACAGGCCCATCTCAAGTCCTAGTGGTGCCTATAACTGGACCCTGATCTCCCCCACACGTGGGGACAATCTTGTCACCTTGTCCCACACTCCTCAGGGGCCACACGGCAGTTATCGGAGCATTAGCCTATCCCTAGGCTAATGTCTGAGCTCCTTGGGCCAGAGCGTGGGCTTCACCGCCCCTCCCCGCCCCCCAGCCCAGGAGCCCTCCCAGCAGGTGCTCATTCCCCCTGAATCCGGGTACCTGTTTTGACAGGTTGAGGCTTCCCCTCCCTGGTCTCTCTGATAGGTTTGTAGACTCACGACTCCCACCCAAACCCCTTTGCTAATTTAGTGAAGGAAGTGTGCGCTGATATTTGTGAACGCACATGTGTGCACACAAGGGAGCTTGTTCCAGCCGGTCCCACGTTCTCGCTTCACGATGACTCCTCCGGAGAATAAGGGGCACGACCACCCCTGCTTCCTGACACCTGACCCTGGCCTCGCCAGCCCGGTCCCGCCTGCTGCCCGCGCTGCTCTGCGGCCCTGCCGTGGCTTCCCCGCTGGCTGGGCGTGTCGCCCGCTGTCAGAGCACAGCCAGTGTCCCAGCCTCGGGCTCACGGCCCTGCGGCTGGGCTCCCCCACGTGCAGTGTCCTATGAAATAGACATCATTGTCTTTTCTGGATAATCAGGAAACCAATGCTGTAAATCTATCATCCACTTGTGATTTAAAAATATATATATATATATTTTGTATATTTTGTTAAATTCTTCGCTTCATTCAAAAAGCTATCAGGAATAATAAATTTGTTAGTGGAAATTCTTATTTCTTTTTTGAATGTGGGGTTTGTTCACACCAGGGTAAAGCGCGTGTCTCGTGGGTTGGTGTCTACTTACCACACACCTCTTCTGCTTCCCAGGAGAGGCGAGGCAAGGTGAGGGGGCGAGAGGGAAGTAGGTCAGATCTTGGGGGTCCCCTTGCCTGTGGCCACAGTAGGGTCAAGCACTGTCTCTAGTGGTTGCTAGGGACAGGACAGAACCTTCCCTGGTAGCCCATGGATATTCCAGGCGAAGTGTCAGAAAGACCATAGTGGGCCTAGCGGTCAGTCGACAGGCTTCAGGGAAGACAGTGGGGACGCTCTTGGCAGTTATACCCCAAAATGGGGCCCCTCCTGAGAGAGGAGGAGGCACTCCTCCTGTTCCAGCTGTCAGACAGAACAGGTGGCTTTCCCTCCTCGAAGCAGCGTGATCCACAGTGGGTTCTCACCTCTGACATTGTCTCTCCTGCCACAGGTTCCAAGTCCTCTCCTCCCTGTCCCTTCCCATGGCCTCGTGCTCCCTCCTGTCCCAGCACCGGTCACACAGTGCCATCGTTCCCAAGGTCTGTTTCTGCCGAGGCTTGCAAGATTTGGGAGGGCCGGAACTGAATCTCATTCATGGGCTGGCACTGAATGAATGTCCGTTGAATAAATACTGTTTGGCATCACGTTTCTTGCCCAAGGTCATCTCCTGGTCCTTTACATACTTCGAGGTGCCTTCCAGGCCTCACGGGGCAAGGCTCTACAAGCACGTTCTTGACAAAGCTGTGGAAGGGGAGGTGGCCACCTCCCCCAGCTGGGGCTGGCTTGTCTCTGTTCTGGAAAGGCCCTGAAGGATTACATGCCTTAGCTCCAGGCTCATGTAAGAAAATAAGGGTAAATCAGGACTCATTGCATTAACTCAATAACCTTAAATCAGGACCTACTGCATTAATTTAATGACAAGTCTCTTGTGAGCACCTACTATGTACCAAGTCTTGTGCTGGCTGCCGGGTGTATAAAGGTCACCAAGACACTGTTACTCAGGAGCTAAAGACTAATGGGGGTGACAGACAGGAACATCATTACGTGAGATGGACACAGTGGGGACCCTGCGGGAGTTCAAGAAAGCTCCAAAGAGGAGGTGATGTTTGGGCTGCATTGTGAAGGAATACAAGTGGGTTTACAAACGGGAAAGGGGTGGTGCTGACAGGTCTGGACTCCAGGGTGGGGTACTCCTATGTGAGTCTCAAATCACGTTATCAGCCAGTAAGGCTACAGTCTCCGGCTGAATTTATTTCAATCCAAAAACAGTGGGAATTAGATGGTTGCAGGCTCGCTTATAGTCAAATTTAGCTCTCACGGTCTTTCCCTTCCAATGTCGGGCATTCCCTTCCCAATGCGTGGTTTCCAGCTGACACTTCAAAGACTTAAGGTGCTTGGGAAGAGAGACAAAGGCCACCATTGTTTGAGGGAAGATTGTGTCCTAGACACTCGTTAGGCATTTGAAACAGTTTTTCATACAATCCTTACTTACAGTTTCAAATATTAAGGCACATGGCAAGAAGAGGCATGTATATTATCACCTAAGGAAGGGCCCTAGCTGCCCAGAGAGGTCCCTTCCAAGTAATATGAACTTGGTCAATCAGCCACTCTTCAGGGGCTCGTTCTGAAGTTGCTTTTGTGCATGCCCACACAGCACTGGCTTTCAAAGGCAGAGTGACATGTAACCAACCTCACAGAGCCTGATGTATAATACTGAGTGAACACTCAGCTAGCACTTGCTCTGGGCCAGCCACTGTTCCAAACACTTTCCATATAGCTCTCATAAAATCCTCACAGCAACTCTGCGAGTTAAGTGCTATTATCACTTCCATTTTACAGTTGAGGAAGCTGAGGCACAGTGAGTTTTAGCAAGTTGAATAAACGCGGGATATCACTGCTATTTGCAGCCGTGAAGCAGACCAGACTGTCTACCGGCAGCGTGTCTCACCAGGTATCATGTCATCCGGGGGGACTGTGAAAGAGTCACCACCTTGCCCCACCCCTGGAGGTTCTGGTTCACGGCCTTGAGCATCTGTAGGGGTGAGGCTTAGTCCCTACTGGAAAGTGCTGTCCTGTGGGAAGGACCTCCTCGCGGACACTTGCTATCGGCTCTTGAGTTAGGTCACAGAGATCGGCTGTCTTCTGGCCGACTTCCAGAAAGGCCTTTCGACCCTCTCCGTGACAGACGAGGAAGCTGCGGCTCAGGGGGATGGCATCATCAGAGGCAGCTAGTAGCTAGTAGGTATCAGAATAAGGGTTAGACTCAGTTCCGTCTGGTTCTGAAGACCACGCTCTTTCCACCTGAGCACCTGTCCTCCTGACCCGCGCATACGGAGAGGACGACTGAATGGGGAAAAGGCAGGGCCGGAGAAAGAGTGACAGGGCTTTTGTTTGTTTCAAATTTGTATGTGGGAATTGTTACCCTATTAAAACACAGGCATTTCGGATATAATATTATATGTGCATTTCCCAAAACCTCTGCCTTCTACAAAGTCACATGCTAAAAATAAGAGGACTTACAAGAAAATGAGGATAAGAGGCGGACCACAGCAAACCAGCGCAACTTTGTAACTGGATCACTTTTAAAACAATAACCCTAGTAAAAATACAGCAGCGTGACATCTGCTTTAACAGCAGACTTCATAGTCATCCACCTTTGCCCCTCCAGGCACGTCCGCTTTCATTTCTATAGCTACTGACTTACCCAAATTAAAAAATGACCCAGGAAATTCATCCGGCTATAGAGTTGGGGGGGGGTCCTCCCTTTAAAAATTTTGGCTTTTATCAAGTGCACTGATTTTCAGCTGTGTGCTCATCTTTGTACTTGGGTTCTCTTGTTCGTGTGTGGATGTATCCTGCCTTAGCCGGTTGTGGGAAGGGCCAGCACACACCGCGGACTGGGGTTACCATGAGCTCATGTTTTTAAAAAAACAATCTTTCCTTTTTTTTTTTTTTTTAAGGTTTATTTATTTACTTGAGAGACAGAGAGAGAGTGCAGGGGGTGGGGCAGGAGGGAGAGGGAGAGAATCCTCAAGCAGACGTCCTGCCAAGCGTGGAGCTGGACACAGGGCTGGATCCCAGGACCCTGAGATCATGACATTGATTCTTCAGATGGCTGGTCCAGTGCCAGCGTCATAGTTGCCTGGGAGAGGCTGTAGGCGTGGCGCATATGGAGACGTCAAGCATGCGCAGGAAGGTGATGGGATTCTATGGTCCCCCTGCACTGGAGTTTTTCTCCTTACACTGTTTTTCTTGAAATAATCTCAAACCTACAAAAAATGTTTAAGTACAACACAAAAGACTTTTTTTCCCTGAACCATTCGAGAATGCCAACACAACGCCCCATCACCCTAAATATGTGTTATATATGTATAATATTAATGTGCATTTCTGTCCTATGTATCTGCAATACAGCCATCGATACAGGAAATCAGCATCAGTATCCTCAGACCCCATTAAGTTTTCCCAATTTTTTCCAGTAATCTCCATTAGGGCAAGAGAATCTAGTTCAGAATTACTCATTGCATCTAGTCATATGTAATATCTCTGTCTGTCTGTATTTTGTAGGAAGTCTCTCAATTTGGGTTTGTCTGATGTTTCTTCATCATGAAACTCATGTGTCTTTGAGAAGAGCACCACAGAAATGAAGCTGTGTTCTTCCCATTGCATCTCATGGGCTGGCACAGGATTTTAATTTTCCTATTATTGATAATGTTAACTCTGATCACTGGACTAAAGTCTGCAAGTTTTCTCCACTCTAAAGTTACTTGTTTTCCTGTTGCACTAATTAACTTCTTTTTTCGAGAGGTGCTTAGAGACTGTGTAAACATCCCATTTCCCATCAGAGTTTTAACTTACTCATCAATGGATTAAATCTTCATGGGCTCTTGTGTATCTATTTTATCTCCTGAGTTGGAATCCGTTGCTGTCATTACTTATTTTGATGCTCAAATAGTCCCAGATTTTGGCCTTGGGAGCCCCTTCCTAGCTGACCTCTTTGATCTTTGACAATCCTATAATTCTTCTTACACTTCTTCACTTTCTGGCATAAGGCATTTCAGGTTCATTTTGTACTTTCTCCTTCTCAGCCCTGAAATGAGTTGTTTCCCCAAGGAGCCCTTGTCTGTTTTAGTGAAAAATGGTGTTCAGAAATGAAGATCTGAGAATTAGGTGTGGTCATCATTACTGTTTGCAAGGCCCTCTCAGCAGTGTAAAGATTTAGTGAATGAACTATGTATATATCATATACAAAAACTTATATAATCATATAAATTTAATAAACTTTAATATATATAATTGTTATATAATTTTTTCTACATACACATTATCCTCTTTATTTATTTCTATACTAATAATCTCGACATATTGAAGATCATTAGTTCACACCAATACCTTTAATTCCAATCCAACATGCCACAGGGTTTGAGTTTTCTCCCCTCCCATATTTGTAGTTTTCTCCTCCAACAGTGGGAACCCATGGGGTCAGGAATCTTTCTCCTTTCATATACGAGAGAAGCTTGGAGACAATTTCCCATAGTAAATTAGTCCCTGATCTCCACTATCAGCTAATCTCCCCGCCTCAAAAAAAAAAAAAGAAAAAAGTAATGAAAAGGAAAATTGTGAGAAAACACTCCACTTGGCCTTCAGCAGTAGTTCTGAAGTGACTTGCCACTTTTATGGTATGGAGAATTCACCCAGAGCTTCAAAGGAACAATAAGATCCGTGAGAAGAAGAAAAAGGGAGGGGACGGAAAGTGGTGTGGTTATTGGGCTAGTCTAAGGAGCCAACAAAGTGAATACTTAATTTCTAGACATCTTTTGGTAATTCTGACTCTGAGCAGTATGGCAGGGCCCGGAGCTCCTTCTAATCCTAGACAGAAACACTGTCCTCTCTGAGCTTGCTAGGGAATTTACAGCAGGGCAAACAGCTCCACGTCTGTTCCTCTTCCCTTCATGAAGTTAGTACCCATCCAGATTGCCACCCTTATTGTCTCCGGAAGGCACTCCCCATTATAACCGGAAGCTGCTGTAGAGTGAGGCACAAGTACAGGCATTACACAAATGTCTTGGCAAAGAGGCTGACGTGTTGAGGTAACTGAAAGCCAGCAGCAATGGTGTCTTAGCTGTAGCACAGAGAGGTCACCAACTGTTACTGAGGTCTGCGTGGCTTTGATCACCAGATGCTAAGAGAAATGACCCAAGGGCAAAATGCCTGACCCACTGAGCTTGTTTCCTCTCTAATTCCTTTGTTGAAGTCAGAGAAATTGAAGATAAAATGTTGTGAGATGAAATTAAAGATAATGGGTTGTAAGAAGGTGATAGAGATCTACTCAATAAAGTCACAGAGACCAACTAATTTGAGCTCCTGCAATAACCTGCTTGTCTCCCCCTGGAACTTCTATTATTTGAATAACAACACATCCACTTCCAGCATCCAGATCTCCTAATGCTTTTTAGATTTTCCATCGTTCATTTTTCCCTGATGCCTTCTGTGAATGTTCTTTAATCCAGTCTTCTAGCTCTAATTTGGGATTGGGGCTGGCTTCCTACAGCTTCCCCAAAAGCAGAGCCTGAGATCAAGGTGCTTGTCTTATGAAGTGATATCAGGAAGGTGAAGTGGTGCAGTAAGTAGAATGGGATAGGGAAAAGGTCAGTGTAATCTGGGTTAATTGAGCTGGTTCCTACTGTGGGCAACTGCGGCTCAATCACCCTGGAGACCCTCTGAGAAACCGTGTGGAACATGCCTCAGAATTTTCCCACTGAAGGGATGACTAGCTGGGGCATTTCTCTACTAGCTTCCATCCCCTACCGATTCTGCTTGTTAAGTGATTGCTTCTGGGGTGTCAGCTTTCCCATACTTCCTAGCTGCTCCTGCACAGGGTGTGATGTCCTCCTGATGCAAAAAAGGGAAGCAGTTGTAGCATGCCTTCAAGTGGGTGTAGAAGCTTCAGGCACAGACCTGTCCATCACAGCAGCACTGAACTCAGGTGACCAAGAGGATGAGGTGAGGGACTGCAAGCGTTTGCCCAACCCCAGTGGCCAGGTCGGCGAGTCTACAAGGTTGCTTCTCCTCAAGGAGACCCTGACCACAGGGAAACTTTTTTTTTATTTTAATTGCAGTGTAGTTAACATACAATGTTATATTCGTTTTAGGTGTACAATATAATGATTCAGCAATTCCATAAACTATTCAGTGCACGTCACAACAAGGGTACCCTGAGTCCCCTTCCCCTAGTTCACCTATCTCCCCCTCCTCCTCTCTAGTAACCTTCAGTTTGTTCTCCATAGTTAAGAGTCTGGGTTTTTTTGCTGGTGTTGTTGCTCTTGTTTTGGCTTGGCTCTTCCCGCCCCTCCCCCCACTTGTTTGTTTATTTTGTTTCTTACATTCCATATATGAGTGAAATCCTATGGCATTTGTCTCTCTGTGACTGACTGATTTCATTTATCGTGGTACTCTCTAGCTCCATCCATTTCATTACAAATGACAAGATTTCATCCTTTTCTATGGCTGAATAATATCCATGGTGCGTATATGTCACATCTTCTCTTTTTTCCTTGAATTCTAGTGTAGTTAAAGTGTTATATTAGCTTCAGGTGTACAATAGAGCGATTCAAAACTTCCATATATTACTCAGTGTCCATCAAGATAATACTTCTAATCCCTTCCATCTATTTCACCCATCCCCCCACCCACCTTTCCTCTGGGAACCATCAGTTTGTTCTCTATAGTTAAGAGTCTGTTTTTGGGGGCGCCTGGGTGACTCAGTCATTAGCATCTGCCTTCGGCTCAGGGCGTGATCCCAGGGTCCTGGGATCGAGCCCTGCATCTGGCTCCCTAATCTGCTGGGAGCCTGCTTCTTCCTCTCCCACTCCCCCTGCATGTGTTCCCTCTCTCACTGGCTGTCTCTCTCTCTGTCGAATAAATAAATAAAATCTTTAAAAAAAGAAAGTGTCTGTTTTTGGTTTGTTTCTGTTTTTTCCCCTTTGTTCACTGTTTTGTTTCTTAAATTCCACGTAAGAGTAAAATCATATGGTATTTGTCTTTCTCTGACTCATTTCACTTAGTGTTGTACACTCTAGGTCCATCCATGTTATTGCAAATGGCAAGATTTCATTCTCTTTCATGGCTGAATAATATTCCATTATTCTTTATCCATTCATCTGTCCATGGACACTTGGGCTGCCTCCACAGTTTGGATATTGTAAACAATGCTACAATAAACATAGGGGTGCAAAAATCCCTTCAGATTAGTGTTTTTGTATTTTGGAGGTAAATACCCAGTAGTGCTATTTTTAATATTCTGAGGAGCCTCCATACTATTTTCCAGACTGGCTGCATCAGGTTGCATTCCCACCAAGAGTGCATGAAGGTTCCTTTTCTCCACATCCTTGCCAACACCTGTTTCTTTTTTTTAATTTAAATTCAATTAGCTACCATATAGCACATCATTGTTATATGCAACTGATGAATTACTGAACTCAACACTTGTTTCTTGAACTTTTGATTTTAGCCTTCTGACAGGAGTAGGGTGAGATCTCATTGTAGTTTTGATTTGCGTTTCCCTGATGGTGAGTGAGGTTGGGCATCTTTTCATGTGTCTGTGGGCCATCTGGATGTCTTCTGACCATTTTTAAATTGGATTATTTGGTTTTGGGATGTTGAGTTGTATCAATTCTTTATATATTTTAGATACTCACCCTTTATCAGATATGTCATTTGCAAATATCTTCTTCCATTCAGTAGGTTGTCTTTTAGTTCTGTTGGTTCTTTCCTTTGCAGAAGCTTTTTGTTTTGATGTAGTTCCAATAGTTTGTTTTTGCTTTTCTTTCCCTTGCTTCAGGAGACATATCTAGAAAGATGTTGTTCTGTCCGATGTCAGAGAAATTACTGCCTGTGCTCTCTTCTAGGATTTTTATGGCTTCAGGTCTTACATTTAGGTCCTTAATCCATTCTGAGTTTATTTTTGTGTCTGGTGCAAGACAGGGGTCCAGTTTCCTTCTTTAGCATGTGGCTGTCCAGTTTTCCCACCACCATTTGTAGAAGAGAATTTTTACCAGGGAGCCTCTTTATGCTTCAGCATCAGGTATCATCCCTCTTCAGCCGCAAGAGTGTGGAGAGAAGAGGGTCCCGCCAGGGTCCCTCTCCTGCTCTTTGCTCCGGTGTGGCACCTTGATGCTTGCAACTGATTCCTGTCATGTTGCCCTACAACCTCTCTTCTTCTCATCGGCAGTGATGTGCCCAGGGCAATGAGGTGAAGAGAAGACAGCACAAAATGAAAGTCTTTCCCCCACCAGAGGGTCCTGCTAGACCACTCTTTCTCTTCAAACCAACCTGTGGTCAGTTCTGAAGGTTCCGCCCCTTTAACAGTTCTCCATGTGTCCTCCTCTCCATTCTCCTGGCTATTTTGTTCCACGGCATAGAGATCCGGACCTCATTTGTGGACACACCCCTAGTGTGGAGTGAACCTGGGGTTGTTTTCTTCCCCTTGGTAGCCCCTCAGGCCATCTCCATGCAGAAGCACGTGGGGTGGCCTCTGCTAGTAGGTGTCTACATGAGGCATTTCAACCTTCATAAAAGGATGTCACTTTTATCCCCACCTTCAATATCTGGTTTTAAAGCAAATGTGTCTGCACTTAACTGCCAAGAAAGACTATTTGTACACCAGAAACATCAAGCAATTATAACCTAGGACTCACTACCAGTCAATAAATTTAAAAATCTCTACTGAGGGGCACCTGGGTGGCTTAGTTGGTTGTGTTTGCCTTTGGCTCATGAGGGTCCTGGGATTGAGTCCTGCATCAGGCTCCCACCTCTGCAGGGAGCCTGCTTCTCCCTCACCCTCTGCCTGCTGCTCCCCCTGCTTGTGCTCTCTCTCCTTCTGCCACATAAATAAATAAATAAAATCTTTAAAAAATAAAATAAAAATCTCTACTGAAAAAAATGAAACGTAGACTATTTTACAGAATATATCATATTTTTTACCCTTGACTCAAGCCAAGCCATCAGATCTGCATACTTGGATTGCGTCATCTTCATCTCTTCTTTCACATTAACTGCGTTAGACATACTCTTTTACGTAGCTGTGTGATTCCCCTGGACACTATTGTAGACGATTATTAGAGACAACATTAGGTCTCTCGTTTCTGTATTTACCCTTAGGATGCTATTAAGGACACTGATCATCACATTGCAAACTTCTTATTGATGACAATCCACCAGAGAATTTTCTCTTGGTTCTGCTCACTCAAGAGGTTCTTGTTACTTGTGAACAACAAATTCGCTACCAACACACTGTTTTAACTTAACGTATGAATTGTGAACTCGTGTTTCCCTCTTTGCAATGGTTAGTAGAAAGCTCAAAGTCAAACTCTCAATGCAGGTCAAGCAAATGTACAGAACTTTTCTAAATAAATTTGTGAACTACCTTATCTTTTTTTTTTTTTTGCCCTTGTTTTTATCTTCACATTGACTTTGCTTTTATTTACTGCATTTATTTGGTTTTCATCTTTTATGTATTTTTGGAATCCACCTGAAGTTATTTTGAAAATAAGATGGGTTTGATTAGCAATAAGAATAATAAAAACAGCTATGGAGTTTGAGGTCTAAGTGCCTGGAGCTCTGAAGAGAGTTTTGGCTGGTTCACCACTTCAAGGATCACCAGCATCCAGGAGCGGGTATGGTCACGGTCGTGGAGGAGAGGCCCTGCACGAGGCTGAGTGGTGAGAAAGAAGCCAAGGAGTCCTGGGGACATCTCTGATGACACATGGAGGAAGAAAACTCAGCAAAGGAGAGGAAAGTGAAGCCTGAAGCAAGGCTGAGGGAAAGCCCAAGAGACAATGGTCCACACAGCAGAAAAATATAGGTTCTTCTCTTTTAAAATATTAAATAAACCCATCATATTTCTATTTTACCTTCTTCTCATAAAAGTAACATGAAGTATTTCACTGGTTTTTTTTTTAAGATTTTTATTTATTTATTTGAGAGAGGGGGGCAGAGAGAGACCATGAGCAGGGGGAAGGGCAGAGGGAGAAGCAGACTCCCCACTGAGCAGGGAGCCCAATGCGGGGCTCAATCCCAGGACCTGGAGATCATGACCTGAGCTGAAGGCAGATGCTTAGCAGACTGAGCCACCCAGGCGCCCTTATTTCACTGTGGAAAATATTAATTGAGCATAGCTTACCCAGCATGATAATTTCTATGATTTTTCTTTTTTTAAAAAAAATATTTTATTTATTTACTACAGAGGGAGAGAGAGCTAGAGTGTGTGCATGTGTGCTTAACCAGGGAGAGGGGCAGAGGAGGAGAGAGAGGGAGAGAGAATCTCAAGAATCCCACTGAATGTGGAGCCCAAGGTCGGCTTGATCTCATGACCCTGAGATCATGACCTGAGCCCAAACCAAGAGCTGGATGCTTAACAGACTGAGCCACCCAGGTGCCCCTTCTATGATTTGTTTTTTTCTTAATCAGCATAAGGCTAGCTATGGAGAGACAAACCTTTTTGTTTCTACCTAAAGTTCACTCCCCATGTTCCCAGTGGCCTTGACAGACACCTGCCAGCCTGGTCTACTGCCAGGTTAAGAAGCCTTCCAATACTTTCAGGCTGAGAGCATGCCGACCACAGGTGGATCTCCCAGGGAGCAGAAGAGCAGGGCCCAGGAAGCAATGGTGGTAGAAAGTGACATCAGCATCGCAGAGAGGCAGAAATGGATTTCTGCAGAGACACCTGGACTCATAATTTAGGCTGCTGTCATTTCCTACCCACTTGGCAATCAGCACCGAAGATGCTTATGAGCTTTCTTTTGTGCTGCCAGGAGAAAAGAATGGCTCACTGTGCCAATGGGCAATGATTTCATATTGCTCTGGAAAGAGTAGAGACCGCAGCTGGAGTAGGAGCTTTAGAGGTGGATTCAAAGTGTCTCATCCCCCCCAGCATCCAGGAAGAGACTTCAAAGAACCTGCGGAAACATTAATTGAGCAACTTCTTAGAGAAATCAGCCTCAGTGAATCACAACTCGTCGGTCTTCCTATCTAAATGTTTTGCAGTATATATACACATACTTGAGGTTGTTGGCGTGGGAACTGTGTATCAGATGTTCATGAGTGGGGGTGCCTGGGCGGCACAGTTGGTTGAGTGCCTGACTCTTGGTTTTGGCTGGGATCGTGACCTCAGGGTCATAGGATTCAGCCCACGTGAGGCTCCATACTTGGCTTAGGTGTCTTTCTCCCTCTCCCTCTGCCCCGCCCCTCCCCCTGCTCACGCTCTCTGTCAAATAAATAAAATATTTTTTTAAAGGATTGAACTTTACAAGGCATATTCAAAGACATGACCCATTTTGATCCTCACAGTCACACTATCAGCCAGATAGCCACACTATCTCAGAAGAAACTGAGGCTCAGAAGAATTGAGTGTCCAGGATTCAGGCAGCTGGTTGGTGACAGAGCTGGGGCCCAAAATGAGGTCCAACTATGTAAGTCCTGAGCTTTATTATAGAACTTTTTTTCTCAGAGAGAGATCCAGAACCCTGGAACAATATGTTAGTTGCTTAAGTACCATTCTACATGCCATGAGCCTTAGTCCTTCCCTTCAGGAACAATCTATATAGTTCACCAGTTCAGAACAGCCTTCCTCCTCTCCCAGCATGTTGCTTTTATCTTGCTGTTCCCACTTTTCTCTAATTGGTTTTTATTATCTCCCTTACGAAATTAAAAACATCTTGCAGTCCCTTTGAACCCCTTCCATGACTCAGGAGAGCTCTGTGGCTTGGCACATAGGGTGGAGACAGGGAAGAGTCAGGCAGAAACAATGCCACCACCAAAAAGTGCCCAAGACCCCATTAATTGGAGTTATTCTCTAGACCCGATGGGGACAAACAGATGGTTGCATTTGTGTTATATTTGCTCCCTTAACTTCTCTACAATGTTGATGGTATGGAAATAACCCAGGAAGACCTGAAAACCGGGGGCTTTGGCTGTGTGACTTAGCAGTAATAAGATCTGTGGGGTTTCTCCTTCATTGATAAAAGCAGCCAATGAGACGAAATGCGGGGACTAATAGTCATCTCTTTGACAAAAACTTTACCACTGCTTTTGACTCACGAGTAGGGATGACCCTAAATTTCTGGATATCACAGATGGAAACATGGAGAAAATCATATGAACCAAGAGTATATTCTTGTAGGGAGAATCTTTCAGCCTGAATCTGAAGAATAATGTCGTTTCCTTCTTCATTAGCTCCCTCAGATAGGAGAATAAGCTCATCGTTGGATTCCCAGTGCTTAGAGCAGTGTTTGAATATAGCATGTGCTCAATAAATATCAGCCAAATTAATGAGCAAATGAAATTAATTTTTCCAAGAAAGCCAAGATTTTTAATCTCATAATTCAGAACCCTAACCAGTATTCTAAAATTTTGTACATACCACCCTTCAACCACAGTTTTACCAGGACCTAAGGTTTCTTTAGTGTATCCCATTCTTCCTAAAATTTGAGGCGGTGTTAGCAGAAAGATAATAATTTGAAACATAAGGAAAAGCCTGAAGAAGCCATCATCAGCGATATGAACAGACAGTGCAGAGAAAGAGTGAAAATTACCCTGAACCGTGCAAGAATATGTTCAACATCACTCACAGTAAGATAAACGTAAATTAAAACTCACAGAAATATTTCCAACCTGTAAGATCTGCAAGAATCCAAAATTTGGACCATACGCTCTGTTGGTGGGTCTGTGGTGAAACCTGCACCTGGATACATTGTTGGTGGGTGTGAAAAGAGCCCAACAGTCCTGATGCAAGGGAAATTGGCAATATTTAGCAACATTATATATATAATATATATGTTATATATATATTATATATAATTATATAAGAAATATATATTATATATATATTATATATATAGTGATATATATATATATATATATTATATATATATATATATATATATATAGTGTGGCCCCATAATCATACTGGAAATTGGTATTTTAGGGATCTAGGTTCAAGACACTATCCTGAAGACACACTAACAGAAATACGACAGGATGTATGCCCAAGGTGCGGTTAGTGCACTGTCTGTAATAATAAGACTAACAACCTGAATCAATAGGAAAACAGTTAAATAAAAAGTGCTTCAGCTGCACGATGAAATATAATACAGTGTAAAAAGGAATGAGGAGTATGGACGTCCTACAATGCAGTGATCTCTAGGGTATGTCGTTACGTGGAAAGGGCATCGTGAAGAAGAACAGTACAGTGTGCTACCGTTTATTTTAGAAAAGGAAGATTTGCATGTATCTGTAGGCTGATACAGATACAGACATACATCTATACACATGCAGGGATTTGCTCATGCAATAAAAACCACTAAAGGAATAGTACTAAATTTAAACATGGTTATATAGAGGGGTAGAGGGAGGAACTTCTTTAAATAGTATGAAGATTTGTCTTTAGAAGCATTAATATTTCACAAAATTATGAAACAAAATTAAATAAAAACCCCTAAGAAGCAAAAATAAAATACAAGTGATAATATCTGCATATCCAGTTAATAGCATAGTTGCACAGAGATGAACTATTTTGCGTGACTTTAAAATAGTGATTTGACCATATATTCCCACTGGGATCACCCAAAGGACAAAAATAACAGCAAAAACAAAAACAAAACCTTAAACTGTTCTCAATAATTATAGTGTTGCTGGTAGATTTAGTGCTGCTATTTTGAGTTTGTTGTACTGGAAAAGTAAAGAAAACCAATTATTTGTTTTCATTAAGAAGCAGGTATTTCTGGTGTGGTTGAAAGGCCATAGAGATACAGGATTAGTGAGGTAAGTAAAAGCCTGGGGACCTGCACTTTGTTTGGAGTATACAATGAAATCATGATGTATTTGATCTTAAAAATACAGATTCTCGGGGCGCCTGGGTGGCTCAGTTGTTAAGCATCTGCCTTCGGCTCAGGGCGTGATCCCGGCGTTCTGGGATCGAGCCCCATATCAGGCTCCTCCGCTGGGAGCCTGCTTCTTCCTCTCCCACTCTCCCTGCTTGTGTTCCCTCTCTCCCTGGCTGTCTCTCTCTCTGTCAAATGAATAAATAAAATCTTAAAAAAAAAAAAATACAGATTCTCCAGTTATCTGCTGAAAAGGCCCAGACACAGTTTCTGACTATATTCAGCGGTCCCCAAGACCAACTCCAGGTTCACTGATTCTCTAAAATAATTTACAGAACTCAGTAAAGCTGTTATATTCACAGTTACAGTTTATTCAACAAAAGATTATAGAGTGAAATCAGCCACGGAAAAAGGCACATAGGGTAGAGACCCGGAGAGACCAGAAACAAGCTTGCATGTGTCCCTTCCCGGTGAAATCATACACACAGCACTTGATTTTCCCAGCAATGATGTGTACCAGCATGCACAAATATTGCAACCACAGAATCTTACTCAGGTCTTGTTAGGATTTACATTAGGGCTTCAGTTGTGTAGGCATGACCCTCCTGAGATCAACTGACACTACGTGGCCCAAGGACCCCCACCCCCATAAATCATATTGTTAGCGTAGACTACCTGGTGTGGCCCAGGGTCCTAGATAAACACTCTTATCAGGTGGGATAGCCCAGAGGCTTAGAGGTTATCTCCCAGGAGCTGGTCAAGGGCCAAACCTTCCTTTGAAATGTGCAGGGTTTAGATAATCCAGGCCTGCTGAGTTAATCTTTAGGGCACACTGACCTAGTAGGAGTGAGGCACTGCTAGTATTCAGATTGTGGTTTTTAAATACTACTTCTCACAAAAGAAAACAGGGCTCTTTGGAGCTTAATTCAGGTCTGGGGCAGGAAATAATGTACAAGGCAAGCCTAGAACATATTGTCATACCAGAGAGTAAGGAAGTTATCAAGGACCATTGGAATTGTGTCAGTAGGATTCAGAGATCATTTTTTCATTGGCCGAAGAGGATGATTTGAGCAACAATAAAGATAATTACTATAGTATATTAAAACACATAAAAATACGTGTATCTATTATTCATAATGGTATTAAAATAACAACTCATTGATCACTTTTGGAAGATGCTAGGAGCAGCACAAATCATTAATTTGAAAACAGGTAAATGAAACGTTTGCTCTCTCTTTTCTAAATGATCAGGGAAACCGGATAGCTGATGTGGGGTGAATATGGAAGGGCTTCTCTTTGTGGAAGTATTTAGCTAAAAAGATGGGGCGAGGAATGATAGAATGCCACTGTCTTTCCAACACTACTAAACTACTGGATTTGGGCAATGATCGTCACCCCTAAAAAAAAAAGAGACAGAAAGAAAACAAGAGACTGTTCCTTCTATTAGAAGTACAAGTACCTCCAGTAAAGCAAGTTTGAGAAAAACAGAAGAACCAAAATGTGACCAAGCATCTATCAGTTTATAGGTGACACAGGAGACAAAGGAACACGTTAAAGGACACTCAGGAACGCAGCCATGCAATCAGCAAAACCCAGACTATGGGAAAATGCAATACAATTGTGAGAAATTAGTACTATGGAGCTGGTTTTTTCAACCCCAGATTTGCAGAATATAAAGGAAGAACCTGTAGAGTAAAAGATGCACCAACAAATCAGAATATCCTAGTAGATACCTAGCGAATCAGAATATCCTAGTAGATACCTAGCGAATCAGAATATCCTAGTAGATACCTGGCGAATCAGAATATCCTAGTAGATATCTGGTGAATTAGAATATCCTAATAGATATCTAGCAAATTAGAATATCCTTATTTGTAGCCTGATTCAAACTAAAAAAGTGGAAAATGAAAGAAAAACATTTATAATACAGTTGGGAAAATGTGAACACTGATTATATGATGATATTAAGAAATTAACTGATTTTAGGTGTGATAAAATTGTGTTCTTTTTAAAGGACTCCTTATCTTTCAGAGTTACACAATGGAATCTTTACAAATTAAAATATGATGTTTGGGATTTGCTTCAAACTAATCTGTTGGGAGGTACAGGGAATGGGTGGAAATACAGATGAAACAAAATTGGTCGTACTTGTATTGATAATTGTTCAACCAGGTGAAAGGTACATTATATATTCTACTTTTACATGTTTGAACATTTCTATAATAAAAAACAAAAGCTCTGTATCAATTAATAAGATGGCCCCATTATTTTGACTGAAAAAAAGAGGAATAACAGGCAACCTCATTCATTCATTCATTCATTCAACAAATGATTGATCATCAGCTTTTGCCAGACAACGTAAAAACAGCAACGAACAGAAGAGAGAGAAAAATTCCCTGTCTCCATGGAGCTTACATTCTAATGATGGGAAAAGGCCATCGTCAATAAAATGAGTGAGTGAAACAAAGTATATCAGATGCTTCTAACTGCAATGGTGAACTATAAATCGGGCTAGGGAGCAGAGAATGTGGGGGAACAGCTATTTTGAAGAAGTTGACTCCATGAAGATGCGTTTTCTTTCTTGTTTTTAAGTTCTAATTTTAATTCCAGTTAACTACAGTGTTAAAATTAGTTTCAGGTGTACAGTATAGTGATTTAACAATTCTACACATCACCACTGCTCATCACAAGTGCACTCCTTAATCCCCATCACCTATGTAACCCATCCCCCTACACACCTCTCCTCCGGTAACCCTCTATTTGTTCTCTATGAGTCTGCTTCTTGATTTGTCTCTCTTTTTTCCCCTTTGCTCATTTGTTTTGCTTCTTAAATTTCACATATGAGTGAAATCATATGGTATTGTCTTTCTCTGACTTATTTTGCTTAGCATAATACTCCCTAGCTCTACTCACGTCATTGCAAATGGCAAGATTTCATTCTTTTTCACAGCTGAATAATATTCCATTTACTTATATACCACTGCTTTGTCCATTCATCAATTGATGGACACTTGGCTGTTTCCATATCTTGGCTACTGTAGATAATGCTGCTGTAAACATCAGGGGGCATGTATCCCTTTGAATTCGTGTTTTTGTATTCTTTGGGTAAATATCCCATACCAGTAGTGCATCTCCTGGATTGAAGGGTAGCTCTATTTTTAACTTGAGGAACCTCCATACTGTCTACCACAGTGGCTGCACCAGCTTGCGTTGCCACCAACAGTGCATGAAGGTTCCTTTTTCTCCACATCCTCGCCAACACCTGTTGTTTCTTGTTTGTTGATTTTAGCTGTTCTGACAGGTGTGAGGTGATATCTCATTGTGGTTTTGATTTGCATTTCCCTGAAGATGAGTGACGTTGAGCATCTTTTCTTGTGTCTGTTGGCCATCTGGATGTCGTCTCTGGAGAAATGTCTGTTCATGTCTTCTGCCAATTTTAATCAGATAATTTGGGGTTTTTTGGTGTTGAGTTGTAACTGTTTTTTATATATTTTGGATACTAACCCTTTATTGGATATGTCATTTGCAAATATCTTCTCCCACTCAGTAGGCTGCCTTGTAGTGCTGTTGGTTGTTTTCTTTGCTGTGCAGAAGATTTTTATTTTGATGAAGTCCCAATAGTTTATTTTTGCCTTTGTTTCCCTTGCCTCAGGAGAAATATCTAGAAAAAAGTTGCAGGGTGCCTGGATGGCTCAGTCAGTTAAGCATCTGCCTTCAGCTCAGGTCATGATCCCAGGGTCCTGGGATCGAGTCCTGCGTCGGGCTCCCTGCTCAGCAGGGAGCTTGCTTCTGCCGCACTCCCTCTCTCTTTGTCAAATAAATAAATAAAATCTTAAAAAAAAAAATAGAAAAAACTTGCTAAGGCTGATGTCAAAGAGGTTACTGCTTGTGTTCTTTTCTAAGATTTTTATGGTTTCAGGTCTCACATTTAGGCCTTTAATCCATTTTGAGTTTATTTTTGTGTGTGGCTGTAGAGAGTTCTCGTCACGGAAGGATGTTGTACTTCATCAAATGCTTTTTCTATGTCTCCTGAAATGATCATATGGTTCTTATCCTTTCTCTTACTGATGTGATGTATCATGTAGATTGATTTGTGAATATGGAACCACCCTTGCAACCCAGGAATAAATCCCACTTGATCATGATAAATAATTTTTTAAATGTATTGTTGGATTCAGTTTGCTAGTATTTTGTTGAGGATTTTTGCATCTATATTTATGTTCTGCACAAAAGATTCACAATAGCCATGTTTTGGTTTCAAAAAGAAAGAAAACTTTATTATTACTATTATAGAAACCTAATAGAGACCGAAGACGAAAGGAATCTACACATAGATGAAGGTAAGAGCAGGCAATAAATGAGAATAAGGCAAAGTTACATCGGACCCAGTACTTACAACATCCAACCTCATCAGCCGGGAAAGCCCAGTGGGAACAGCCAAGCTGGAGTCCTGATTGAGAGGCCTGGGCAGAGTGTCCTCCCCTCAGGTGAGACTTCCAACTGACCATCCCCATAAGGGCCATATTTATAGGGCAAATAACAAAGTTTGAGATTAAACATTTGTTCTCCTACATGCAGTTTGGAGAGAGCTGCGTTTCTATATTTTCAAGGAGCCTGGGCTGCGTGTGTCTGCCTCTTCTCCCTGATTCCTTTCTGGGGAGACAGCCCAGCCTGGAGCAGGAGTGGATGTGAGACAAGATTTGTAGCTCTTGGTGTCCAGAACAGAAGGGCAAGATCTGACCTGGAGGCCAGACAATATATTTTAAACAATAAGGCTTCTAAGGTTATTCACACAGCAGGAGTCTCACAAACAAATTCCTTAGCCTGTCTGTGTATGTGCAGGTCTAGGTGGTCAGTTTGCAGGACAAATCATGAAAATACTTATCTATACAGAGCAGTTGTCATGGATATTGGCCTGTAGTTCTCTTTTTTTATGATGTCTTTATCTGGTTTTGGTGTACGATAATGCTGGCCTCATAGAACGAATTTGGAAGTTTTCCTTTTCTGTTTTTTGGAATAGTTTGAGAAGAATAGGTGTTAACTCTTCTTTAAATGTTTGGTAGTACTCGCCTTGAAGCCATCTGGTCCTGGACTTTTGTTTGTTGGGAGGGTTTTTTTTTTTTTTTTTAATTACTGATATAATTTCTTCGCCAGTTATCGGTCTGTTCAAATTTTCTATTTCTTCTTGGTTCAGCTTCCGTAGTTTGTGAGTTTCTAGGAATTTCTCCATTTTAGAAGATGGCATTTGAGCAAACACGTAAAGAAGGTAAGGGAAGAGCTGCATGGCTATCTATAGGAAGAGCATTCCAGGCAGATAACCCAGCATACAGGCCCTACGGCGGGAGTGTGCCTGGAGTGCGAACCGAACAGCAAGAGAATAGTGTGGTTGCCACAGAGTGAGCAAAGGAAGGGGTGGGAAGCAAAGTCAAAGAGGTGGTTCAGGGTCTTGGTAGTTACAGAAAGAACTCTGTTACGTGAATTGAGAAGGAAATCGCCATTAACGGTTGACTGGTCTGTTTTGAAGTAGTTTATTCAAGTACGTATTAATTTCTTAGGACTGCCATACAAGTTACTGCAAACTGGATGGCTTAAACCAACAGAAATTTTATTCTCTCAACGTGCTGGAGTCTAGAAGTCCAAAACCAGGGTGTCAGTAGGGTTTATTCTTCCTGGAGGCTGAGCCCTGAGGAAATATAAAATCTGGAGGAAGGGAGATAATACAGCTAAGACTGATGAACAATTAGTAAGCAGGAACGAACCAAGAGAATGTGGTGTCCTAGAAACCAAGTGAAGGACCTGTTTCAACTGTATCTAAGAAATGCTGCTGGTAGGTTAATTAAGACTGAGATCGAGCATTCAACTTAGCAATATGAAAGTCACTGGTGACCTTGATAAGAATAATTATGGCTGAATGACAGGGGCAGATGCCCTACTGAGTTCAGGAGACAATGGGAGGAGAGGAAAGGAAGAAAAGACAATTCTTTTGAGAAGCTTTGCTCTAAGAGAGCCGATAATGGAGCAATACAGAGAACTACAAGGATTACTTATTTTTATTTATTTATTTTTAAATTTTATTTCTTTTTTTAGAGAGAGAAAGTGGGAGGAGGGGGAGAGGGAGAGGGAGAATCCCAAGCAGGCTCCACGCTGGATGCGGGGATTGATCTCATGACTCTGAGCCAAAATCAAGAGTCAGATGCTCAACTGACTGAGCCACCCAGGCGCCCCAATTGTTTTTATTTTTAATGGGAGAAATAATAACAAGTTTTTAAAGTAATGGGAATTATCAAATAGAGAAGGAAGCATGAAGGATGCCAGAGAAAAAAAGAATTGCAGGCACAATGCTCTGAGTGAGAGGGATGAGATTTAGATCGAAGGAGTGGTGTTGACCTTAAGGAGAAGTGTGAGCAAATAATCCCTTCCAGCAGGCTGGGGTGGCTAGGACACAGATAGAGGACAGATGCCAGTGGCTGCGTATATGTCATGGTGGGAGCTTGTATAAGTTCTCTTCTGAATGCTACTTCTTTCTCAGTAAAGTGCAAAGCTAGGAGTGAGGATGGGGTAGGAGGTGTTGGAGTTTTGACGAAAGAAGGTATGAAAGAGCCATCCAGAAGAGTGGGAGAGTGAGGGACTAGGGTAATACAGTAGCATTAAGGGTGCCCTTGAGGTGATTATCATAAATCTATAGTGAGATGACACAGCCTGGTAATGCGTCTTTCTCTAGTTATTATCAGATGCGCAGGTGACAGAGTGGGCAGAGTTGGGTTTAGCAAGGAGTGGATTGTACCAAAGAAAGGAAAAGATCAGCAAAGGAGATAAGATTGTATGCAAGGGGGTGACACTTGATTGTGCATTTTAACATGGTAAAAAGCAAAATGAAGACTGTGTGTGGTAAGAGATGGGGAAATGGTGATTGAATCAACATATTACAGGTTCCACATGCAACAGAAGAATTGTTGAACTTGGGGTGCCAGAAGATATGAGCTAAAAAAACCGAGGTGGTGAGTAGAGCACAGAATTTGAAATGAATGTATTCTGGGGTTGTGTTACTGGTAATTATAAGGATCAGGATATGAGTAGGAGAGTGGATAATTGAAGTGGGGTGCAGGACAACTTCACCGAGGAGAGGATGTCAAAGAACTGAGACATCAGGATTTGAAAAGATCATCTCCATGGAGACTGAAATCACCAAGAACCATGGTTGGCAGAGTAGGTGACAACAGCAAGGAGGGGTAGGTGACTATCCACAGGACACGCCAACCTGGAAGTTCTTAGGGAGAGGTGAGGGAAAATGAGGAGCCAGGGGCACCTGTCTCCCCTCCGGGCCCAGGGGTATGAGGAAGGTGGGAAAGAGCCAACCTGAAGTGGAGAGAACAGAGAAACATGAAGAAGAAGGGAATGTTCTGACAAGAGGTGGTGTATAATGGAGGATGCACCCACAACCCCCCTTGAGCTCCGGAGGTCCCAGTAGAAGGGTTTATGACATGGGGAGGGCTGGGAGATGGGACCAGAAAAGAAATGTGCAGAGTTGTATGGGGATCCTCAGGATGACCTGAGTCTGGTGTTTGGGAGCATGGGGTGGGCGTGGTTGATGTAAACAGAAATAAATGAGATTGGTTTCAATAGTCTCAAGACAGGAGGTAGTGAAGCCACTCACAGTGGTTGGGTGCGAGGGAGTGGTAGGGTCTTGGGCCATGGTAACATTCCTGCCAACCAGAGATGAGAGGCGGGGGAGAGGACATCTTATCAGAGCATCGAGACATCCCCGAGGCTTGTGGGGGGTGACGGCAGGGTTGTCTTACCTAGAATTTGCTTGGTGCCAGGAATATTCTAAATGTATTAACTGTTTTAATCCTCATAACAACCCTAAAAGGTAAGTGTTACTATCACCACTTTTAGATGAGAAGCAGAGAGGTTAAGCAATTTGCCCAAGGCCGTACAGCGAGTCAGTGGTGGAGCCCAAATCTGCATGGAGACTGTCGGCCTCGGGGGCCATGCTCTTGACCGCTAACTCTACCAATAGTTGACGTTCACTGGGTACCATGTGTGCCCACTTGTCCGTGAACTCTCTGAGAGCAGGGACCGCCGTTCACCTTTTTCTCTCCGGCGCTGGTATAATGCCGGGTATTAAGAAGCTGTTTAATAAATGTTTGACTAGTAAATAAATGGCTGCATGAGTGGAATGAATAAATAGATAAATAAAATAAGCAAACTTGACCTCGCAGAAGGGTAGGGATTGGGTTAAAAATGAATGAATCATTCCTTTGCCATACCAAATAATTACAGATGTACAACCAGATACTTGTTGCAAAACTATAAGTAAAATAGGACAATGAGTACATGAGTAGAACAGAAAGTCTGGAATTAGACCTAAATATACGTAGGAATTTATTAAATGAAAAATCGGCATTTTGAAATTATTGTGAGAACATGGATTTAAAAAACGATCTGGGGAAACTGGTTAACCATCTAGAAAAAATGCAGTCTGAATCCATGTCACACTGTCACCAGGATACAATTTAGATGGATCAAAAATTAAAATATAAAAAAATGAAATTCTAGAAGTCTGAGAAGCGAGTATATATAAATATATATTTAAAATATTTATTTTAGAGAGAGAGAGAGAGCACAAGCAGGAGGGGCAGGGGGAGAGGGAGAATCTCAAGCAGACCCCACGCTGAGTGTGGAGCCCAACACGGGGCTCAGTCTCATGACCCTGAGATCATGACCTGAGCCGAAACCAAGAGTCAGATGCTTAACCAACTGTACCATCAGGTGCCCCAGCAAAGATATATTTGTATCTCAATGTGTGGAAGACATTTATTAATGCAATATAAAGCTCCAAAACATAAAAGATCGATGAATCTGATCAACATAAAAATAAAAATTTCAGTATGGCAAAAGCCGCAATTAATCAGGATAATAGAAGCACAAAAAGATGGGCTAAAATATTTGCAGCTCATACCCTAAAGGGCTTCCAAAAATTAAGGTTAAAAACAATTCAAAAGCATAGCGGACAAAGAATAGGAATGCTTAGTTAATAAAAAAAGGAAACATAAAATTGTTTTTAAGCATATAAAATATTCTCAGCCTCATAATAAGAGAAATGCGATTTAAATTAGACTGCATTACCATGTTCACCTCTCACACTGGCAAACAGCCCAGGTTGATAGCACACTGTGCGGTGAGAGTGTGGGGAAACCTGCACACGCGCAGAACTATGTATGTACAAGGCTATTCATTGCAGCTTTTGTAACAGTAAGAGATAAGAAGCCATTGATGGACGGGGATATGCCACACCCACACAACAGTGTCTTGCTACACGCGCTTATAAATACAAGCGCCTGTTAAAAAGCAGGAGGAAACTCTATAGGATGATGTGGAATGAGCTCCAAGATACATCGAGTAGAAAGAAATAAGGTGCAGAAGAGTGCTCCCCTATTATTTTTTTCTGAGAGGATAAAGAATATACAAATGTACACATGTTTGGTATGGTTTGATAGGTGTAAAACACGGACGAAGGATATCCAAGAAACTGGCAATATTGGTTGCCTCGGGGGAAAAAATGGAGTACGCGGGGAGCAGTGGTGTCATGCATGTCATGCATAGAGGTTACTGCGTACCCTTTGTACCTTTTGAATTTGTACATAAAGTACCTATTCCAAATGATCGTAGTGATATTAAAAAGAATGTCTTTTTGTCCTCAAGTTGGGGAGACAAAATATACCTACACTGCTTTACTACAAGATGAAAAGTGTTCCGTGTCCTGAGAGAGGCGGAGATGAAATTATGTTCCGTTGGCTAGAAAGAGCTGGTAGAAATTTAGCAGGAGTGTGCTTGTATTTTATTTAAATATATCCAAGTGGAACTGGAATGAGTACGCTTAATTCTAAGTTTAGGTCGCGGTCAGCGGCACTTTGGCCCCCAATAAGTCCTTTTCTGGTTAAAAGCAGGTGCCTGAGAACTTGAAGAATTCCACAAGAGCTCAGATAGCATGTGGTAAAAGCCAAGGGCCTGATATTACTAAAGGCTTTTTAAGCGCTCATCACCCTCCTTTGTGACCTGTTCTGGCGGTAAAATAATCATGTTTAACACCATTGTGTGCCCGTGGGAGACAGAAGATGTATGTTATTTTTTTTTTAAAGATTATTTATTTATTTATTCGACAGAGATAGAGACAGCCAGCGAGAGAGGGAACACAAGCAGGGGGAGTGGGAGAGGAAGAAGCAGGCTCCCAGCGGAGGAGCCTGATGTGGGGCTCGATCCCGGAACGCCGGGATCACGCCCTGGGCCGAAGGCAGACGCTTAACTGCTGTGCCACCCAGGCGCCCCAGAAGGTGTATGTTATTTTGAGCAAATTTTAGTAAAAATGGTAGATGCTCTTTGGACTCTGCTAGCAGATTTGCCTCTCAGCTCCCGGGAAGCCAAATTTATTTAAATTGCCATCCTTGTCTGTCATCTCAAACGAGAAATGGACTTTTTAGGTTCCTCAAACTGAGATGTGGTGGGTGAATAAATTCCCAAGGTGGCATCCAGCCGGGGCTGATAGAAAGGTGTGGGTTTGTTTTTCTCTTTAAAGCCAAGGAAAGAGACAAAGTCTCAGCGTAGCCGCTGATTCAGGCACCTAATTTACTAATGCATCACATTGAGCACTTCTGCCTTTATCTTCTTTTCCTTTCCTTATTTATTTTTTAAGGTTTTGTTTATTTGGCGCAGAGAGAGCGAGAGCACGCAAGCAGAGGGGGGCAGCAGGCAGAGAGAGAGGGAGAAGCAGACTCCCTGCTGAGCAGGGAGCCGGACAAGCCGGGCAAGCCGGGTCTCCCTCCCAGGACCCTGGAATCACGACCTGAAGGACCTTGGGATCACAACGAGCTAAGGCAGACGCTTAACCCACCGAGCCACCCAGGCGCCCCATGTCTTTATCTTCTGAAGTAGAAGTTTCAGGTGACTCATGAACTCTGGCCCTTTCCATATCAACTAGCAGAAACCGTCTTAAAGATTAAAAAATTGTTAATTTGAGAGAAAGAAACTCTATCTCACTATTGCTTGAGCCACCAAAAAGCCTCTATTAAGATTTGCTTTGTATTGTCCCTTTAAATGAAATATTTGACACATGTATTTCTCTGCTTTCTCACTCTCATTCCCCAGAGGCAACCACTATCCTGACTCCGCGCTTATAATTTCCAGCCTGTGGATTGTCTTTTCACAGTCTCTGTAGTCTGTTCTTGTTTTAACGAACACAAATTCTTTGAGGTAGTCACACGTATCAATAGTTTTTTATAGTGAACTCTGTTATGTCTTCAAAAAATCCTTATGACCTCAAAGTCAGATATTCCACGTCTTCTAAAATTAAAAATTTTTCATATTTAAATCCTTAGACCAAGTGGAATTGCTTTTTTTTTTTTTTAAGATTTTATTTATTTGACAGAGATAGAGACAGCCAGTGAGAGGGGGAACACAAGCAGGGAGAGTGGGAGAGGAAGAAGCAGGCTCATAGCAGAGGAGCCTGATGTGGGGCTCGATCCCATAACGCCGGGATCACGCCCTGAGCCAAAGGCAGACGCTTAACCGCTGTGCCACCCAGGCGCCCCTGCTTTTTTGAAAAAAGTAGGGAAGGGGTCTAATTTCAGTTGTTTTCCCTTCATGCATTTATCAATTGTTTCTAAATAGACAAGCGTCTAAGTGGACCATTTTCTAAATAGTCCCATTGGTCTGAAATGTCCCTCCTGTCCTATATCAGTTCCATAAATGCATGGGTCTTTTGACTCTGTTCCATTCATTGTCTATCCTTACTGCAATATCTCCATCTTAATTATCATTATAATAAGCTCTATAATAAATCGAAGGCCAGGCCGACTTGCTTCTTACCACATTCTTCTACAGGAGTGTCCTGGCTTTTTCCTCTATTCTTCCCAGAATTGGCTTACTAAATCCCACAGAAACAAGGCTGGGATTTTAAAATTGCATTCCATCTATAGATGAGTCCAGGCAGAATTGAAATCTTGATTTTTTTTTTTTTTTTTTGCTAGAAAACCAATCTATAGAGAGAAAACCTATCTATAGAAAGACTCAATATTAAAGAAATCTGTGTAGGCCTTTATTAATGTTTTCCACTAAAGTTGTATAATTTTCTACATATGGGTCTTATATGTCGTTTTGTCAGATTTATTCCTTTGGTACCTCACAGGTTTTTTGCTGTTATCAAATGCTGTCTTCTCTTTTTAAAAATATTTTTCCAAACTGTTGCTGATGTGTAGAAATGCATTTTATTTTTAATATTGATCTTATAGCCAGCCAAACTTACTATTTCTACCCATTATCTGTAGATCTTTTGAGCTTTTATGTAGACAACTGTATCTGTGATTATGACAACTTATTCTTTTCCAAATCTTCTATTTTCCTTCTTACATTGTGTGTGATAGAAACTCCAGTACAATGTTGAATAGAAGCAAAACGGAGGGCATTTTGTCTTATTCCTGATTTTAAAGGAGCTGCTTTTAAAGCTTCTCCATTAACAACATTTGATGTAGAATTTTTGTAGATGCTTTTCATCAGGCTAAGGAAGTTCCAATCCTATTTCTAGTTTGCTTGGAATTTTTGTCATGAATATGTGTTGAATTTAGTAAAATGCTTTTTTCTCCATCCATTCTAATAACATGCTTTTCTCCCTTGAATCTATTAATGTAATAATTGACATTTATAGATTTTTCTTTTTTTTTTTAAAGATTTTATTTATTTATGTGACAGACAGCCAGCGAGAGAGGGAACACAGCAGGGGAGTGGGAGAGGAAGAAGCAGGCTCCCAGCGGAGGAGCCTGATGTGGGACTCGATCCCAGAACGCCAGGATCACGCCCTGAGCTGAAGGCAGACGTTTAACAACTGCACTACCCAGGTGCCCCATTATAGATTTTCTAATGCTAAATCACTTCTCTCCTGAATAAGCCCAGATTGGATACAGACTTTTTTTTTTTTAATATTGGACAGATCTATTCCTCGAAAATTAGGAATCTCCAGTTAAACCATGTGGCTCTGACATTTTATTTTTTTATTATTTTAAAATTGTTTAATTTTTTAATTTAAATCCAATTAATTAACATATAGTGTATTATTAGTTTCAGAGATGGAGTTCAGTGATTCATCTGTTGCATATAACACCCAGTGCTCATTACATCAAGTACCCTCCTTAATGCCCATCACCCAGTTACCACATCCCCCCACCCACCCCCCCTCCAGCAACCCTGTTTCCTATAGTTCAGAGTGTCTTATGGTTTTGTCTTCCTTTCTGATTTCATCTTTTTTTTCCCTCCCTTCCCCTATGATCATGTTTTGTTTCTTAAATTCCACAGATGAGTAAAATCATGACATTTGTCTTTCTTGGACTTGTTTCGCTTAGCATAATACCCTCTACTTCCATCCATGTCACCACAAATGGTAGGATTTCATTTTTTTGATGGCTAATATTCCATTGTATATCTATATACCACATCTTCTTTATCCATTCATCTGTTAATGGACATCTGGGCTCATTTCAGTTTGAGTATTACAGACATTGCTGCTATAAACATTGGGGTGCAAGTGCCCCTTGTGATCACTATGTTTGTAGCCTTTGGGTAAATACCTAGTAGTGCAATTGCTGAGACATAGGGTAGGCTCTATTTTCAACTTCTTGAGGAATCTCCATACTGTTTTCCAAAGCGGCTGCACCAGTTTTCATTCCCACCAACAGTGCAAGAGGGTTCCCCTTTCTCTGCATCCTTGACAATACCTGTTATTTCCTGTGCTGTTGATTTTAGCCATTCTGCCTCATGTGAGGAGATATCTCATTGTAGTTTTGATTTATATTTCCCTGATGAGTGACGTTGAACATCTTTTCATGTGTCTGTTGGCCGTCTGTAGGTCTTCTTTGGAAAAATGTCTATTCATGTATTCTGCTTAATTTTTAACTGGATTATCTTTTTAAGTATTGAAAAAGGATGGTCTCTTCAACAAATGGTGTTGGGAAACTGGACAGCAACAGGCAAAAGAAACAGGACCACTCTCTTACACCACACACAAAAATAAATTCAAAATGGATTAAAGAGCGAAATGTGAAACAGGGAACAATTAAAATCCCATAAGAGAGCACAAGCAGTAATTTCTCCGACATGAGCTGTGGGAATTTTTCTAGATAGATCTCCTGAGGCAAGGGAAACAAAGGCAAAAAAACAAAACAAAAACAAAAAACTACTGGGACTTGATCAAAATAAAAAGCTTCTGCACAGCGAAGGAAACAGTCAACAAAACTAGAAGGCAACCTACCAAATGGGAGAAGATAATGGCAATTATTCATTCTAACATTTACTGAACATCTTTGTACAGAAGTATGGGCACCTCAAAGTTGGCAACTGAGGAAAAGATAGCTCATGAACCCAAACAGCAACAATTAAAAGCTAAGTGTTGTCAGATAACAAAGAAAACACTCCTGAAGATAGAGCAGAAATCACTTTCAACCAGTATAGTTAGGAGTATCCCCCTCACTCGTAAAGTCTTCTTGAAGGGTAGTTAATACCTCAGATTTGCTGCCAAAAGAATTTTCAGGGGGAAAAAAGGAGACAGGAGTTTGAATTTTACTAATATGGTTTGGGGGGTTGATTTGCTCTCAAGAGAAAGAACAGCTATTCTCCTATAGTAAATTCTTGGGACCTATTGTTTGGTTTAGCTGACACATATACATCAAAAGTATAACATGACCTATAAAATTTTTAAAATATGTTTTAGATTAAATTCAGATGGGGGCGCCTGGGTGGCACAGCGGTTAAGCGTCTGCCTTCGGCTCAGGGCGTGATCCTGGCGTTATGGGATCGAGCCCCACATCAGGCTCCTCCGCTATGAGCCTGCTTCTTCCTCTCCCACTCCCCCTGCTTGTGTTCCCTCTCTTGCTGGCTGTCTCTATCTCTGCCGAATAAATAAATAAAAAAATCTTTAAAAAAAAAAATTCAGATGGCACAGGACTTAGGCACCTAAATCCATGGATCTGAATTTTAATTTTAGGCCTTCCCTTCACTTCCTC
This sequence comes from Ursus arctos, assembly GCF_023065955.2. Classification (NCBI taxonomy): domain Eukaryota; kingdom Metazoa; phylum Chordata; class Mammalia; order Carnivora; family Ursidae; genus Ursus; species Ursus arctos. Next base: position 9,012,586 of record NW_026622874.1, on the reverse strand, counting down.
AGCCAATCCAATTATTGTCATGCTGATTTTTTTCCCCCAGAGAGGAAGAGAGGGGAGGGTAGGAGGGAGGGGCAGAGAGAGAATCTTTTTTTTTTTTTTTTAAGATTTTATTTATTTATTTGACAGAGATAGAGACAGCCAGCGAGAGAGGGAACACAAGCAGGGGGAGTGGGAGAGGAAGAAGCAGGCTCCCAGTGGAGCAGGGAGCACCTTGCGGGGCTCGATCCTAGCACCCTGGGATCATGACCTGAGCCGAAGGTAGACACTTAACAACTGAGCCACCCAGGCGCCGAGAGAGAGAGAGAGAGAGAGAGAGAGAGAGAGAGAGACAGAGAGAGAGAGAGAGAGAGAGAGTCTTAAGCAGGCTCCATACCCACACGTGAGCCTAAGGTAGGGCTTTGATCTCACAACCCTGAGATCATGACCGAAGCCAAATCAAGAGTCGGGCACAGTTGAGTGAGCCACACAGGTCGTCCTTCTGTCATGTTGATTTTGAAAAAAGAGATGTATTCAAAGCTCAGATGTACGATTTTTTTTTAATCCGCTAGTAGAAAATGTAATATAAACTTACATTGTGTGAGTTGTTTCTTATTCAAAGATCTGATACCAAAAATAGATGGAAAGGAGGTTGCAGCGCCATATATGAGAAACATTCTTTGGAGTCAGTTAACAGTTTCTCCTGAATACGCCCTCAATCTCTGAGCTTGCATTTGTGTCCGTGTGTGTAAAATGGAGGTGATCTCCTTTCTCAGAGTGGTTGTAAGGACTGCACAAGAGGATACAGATGTCCATAAAGTAGGTACTCAAAAAAGTTCCAACATTTCATAGTGGGAAGAAAGAGATTAACACTATTTAAAAAGCCTTTCCTAACAGATACTCAATACCTTTATTGTAGAGGGAAAGATTATCAAAATACTCTCAAAAGGACAACTCTGAAATGCCAGTTCTGTTCTTAAAGGACTCAAAACTTTAATGGTGTTCACATCATACAATCAGGAAGTAGAACCACCCCTCAAAAAAGAAAAAAAAGCAAAAATGCCAAGATCTTCTCCAACTACTTTTTTACTATGAAACAGAATTTTCTTACAAATTAAGTAGTTTTTACAGTGGTGACATTTTCATTGATGTGATCTGTTTTAATGACTGTAGTCAGAAGGGAAGTTGGGCCTGTTATTTTTCCAGAAATTGAAAAAAATACCATCATTAAGATAAGGAAGAGAAAGATTTGTATCTATCTTTCTGGGACATGTAAGGTGAGAGTGCAGTCTCACAGTTGGAGAATTTGTGGATATTGCTGGAGGAATTGGAGATGCTCTCTAGCAAGCGGGTAATCCCTCTTCCCCGAACACTGCTGTTTTGGCCAGAAATTCTCACCCCAGATGGTTGGTCACCTAAGGATACTGGAAATACAAGAAGAGAAATGCAGCAATTTTATGGTTTTATTATATAGAGATCCCTTGATGGACTCTTATCCTACTGTAGACCTTTCATGAATAGGACAGAGATTCTTAGGAAAGGAAAACAGACCCTCAGAGCAAAGGCAAAAGGCTGAACAAGAATATTTTTTGGTTTTAGCCCCAGAAACCTTAATTGAAGTTCTTCAGGCGCCACTTGAAATTTCATGTCCCTAGCTTTTAAATTTTCCTATCTGCCCAAAGACATCACAAAACTATAAAACTATAGCTGCTACAAGCTAACAGGCTTTATTTTCAATGCCTTGAACAAAAGTCTGGAGGCTAAGTTAAATTGTATTAAAGTGATACAAAAATGTACATATCCAAATGGTTTAAGGTGCTAATAATGCCAAATCAAACTCTCAATTCAACCAGGTCCTATATCTTAAAGCTAATTTAGAGCACCTGTTTAAGTACCATACCATACCCTACGCTTGCTGAGGTGCGTTCTTAGGAAACAGAAGATGCTTACCGGTGGGTGTGTTTGGTCTTTGTTCCTGATTAGAAGGGTTGAAATGAGAAAATCCCGGACTCTCAACCCTTAGCTTCTGTAAGTAACAAAGAAAAATACAAGGGAAAAGAAGTTTTATTTCTTATCAATTATTGGATCATCTACTTTGCTTTCAAATTATTCTTTATAAAATATCAACTAACACCCATTTTCCCAATGTCTAATTAACTTTTGAAGAGTAATGCTGTACAGGGAAGCAGAAAGTAGTGTCTGGAGGGGAATTACAGGGTCAAGAGAGGGTTATTTTTAAAGATGAGATTATAGCATGTTTCCTGGTAAGAAGGATTCGGAACTGAGAGAAACCCTGATGACGCAAGAAAGAGAAGTAAATTGTTGGAGCCATCTTTGAGCAGGTTAGAGAGTAAGATCTAAAACACAAAGACTGGTCTTAGCAGGAGCACAGACAATTCATGCATTAAGACAGGAGTCAAAACAGAGTACATGGTAGATGCAGTGGGAGGAATACGTAGAAAATCTCTTCTGACTGCTTCTATTTTCTCAGAGAATAGGAGGCAAGGGCATCAGGTATGTCAAACAAGGATTGAGTCTGAAGTGAAAGGAGGTGAGACGTAACCCCAGGAAACTGGGAGACATGGACAACTGACGGTGTTCTACTAAGGACTCACTTGAAGTTGGTAGTGATATTTCATAAGACCAGTCAGTACAGGTAGTTTCTTTTCAGCCCCATTTAGCTTCATGAGTATAGAACAGAGTAGGTGGAGAGTTATAGTTAATCCGGGTTAATGTCTGTCAACCAACTACTGACTGTATCAATTATTTATTCTATTTTGGGGGTTCCCTTTTTATTGTTTTATCAATTATTTTTAAATACCAACATTTTACTTATTACCTCCTACGTTCCAAGGCAGAGTTCTTGGCATTTTTATATACCGTTGCATTCAATCCTACAACTACTAGCCCTTATTACTGTTCTGTTTTACAGATAAAGAATCAGCACAGAAAGTTCAAATAACTTGCATACAGTCACACAGACTATATGAAGAAGGCCTGAAATCCAATTCAGGAATTCTAACTCCAGAGTCTATACTCTTGGCTGCTATGTTGTTAGTATTATATAGAGGCCTACTAATAAATAAATTTCATGGAGGGAAGAAAGGTAGGGAAATTAGATAGCTTTTGACCAAATCCTGAATCAGGTCTTATACATTCTTGAATATTTTAAATATTTATATTATCTACATTCAGATTTTAATTTTTGAGATGAATTTTGGATATGATTTGTATAAAGACTAATTGCTAATGCTAATTTTCTCAAAACTTCACTAAATATATAAAAAAAATACCAGTAAGGAAAAAGATTAATGCAACTGGGTCCAACTGGATTAAGAACTGTTCGACATTCCAGGGGTGCCTGGGTGCCTTCAGTCAGTAAAGCAGCCAGTGGACTCTTGATTTCAGCTCAGATCAAGATCTCAGAATCCTGGGATGGAGGCCGGCCCACCCTGGTCTGGCTCTGCGCTCAGCAGGGATCCTGCTCCGTTTCTTCCTGCCCCTCCCCCTGCGTGCTCTCTCAAATAAATAAATCTTTTTTAAGAAGTGTTTGACATTCCATAAAGGATTTAAAACAATGTCTTAGAAAAGAGAACTGAAGTCCTGATCTTTAGCTATTGTTGACCAGGACCGCACTGAGTAGCACATATAAAGTCATCAGTAGCTCCTAAAAGTCAGTTCTTTACCTGGTAACGCCCCGCATCCAGTACAACCATTTTGGGTGTCACGCTATTGCTGGCCTCATAATCTTGAAGTGGTACATGAGTCTCTGTGAGCTGGATTCCAAAGAGAGTAGCCAGAGAATTACTGATGCAGTATCTTTAAAAGGAAATAAGAAAAGCTCATTATCAGAATCTGATCTAATTTATTCTAAAATGATTCATATTTTTAAAATGTCTAATATAAAGAAAAAGCATGTAAGATATACTGTTCTAAATTGGGGAAAAAAGAAATTTAGAGATTTGGAGAAGAAATGGGAATGGGTAGCGATACGCATCATAAACTGGTCATTACTGGTAAGCAATATTCTGATTAGCAGATAAAATTTCAGGTTCATTATAAGGGAACAGGATTAAGAGTAAAGATTACCAGAATTCTCAAATGTTTAAGGCTGGCAAAGGGCAGCAACAGAAATTAGGCTACCACTTTAAAAAAACTTATTTATCCTCAGAACCAACTGTAACCAGCCACGGAAAGGGACCACCACAGCACCCAAAGATCTGAGGCTCCAGATGCTTTCACTACAAAATGAGAAAAGTGTCTATATTTTTGGAGTACTTTAACAAGGAAATGCTGTTGTTAATGATATTAGGGAATTTCACATCCTACAAGGAAAATTTTCAGTAAGTGCTTCTGAAAGTTCACCCAAATTACTCAGGTGGTAACTATACCAACAAGTATTACATGGACAGAATAATAAAAGTAACATGAAGTTTAAAAAAACACCAACCCCCTCCTCAAAAAAACCAACCCTTTGTCTTAGAAGAGAATTATGGAAATGGAGGTGAAAAGTGTTTAACCCCATTTGCAAAAGCAACAGCAAACAAAATGGCAAAGAACCCAGTGCAGAATACAGCATCACGAAGAAATGTCTTTCTCCAACTTACGCAATTTTCTTGCAAACAGCTAAAGCACAGAAGAGAATATCGTTTTCTTCATGCCACTTGCACCTGTACAAAAAAAGGACTTTAATATCTTTAATGGCAGCGCACTGCTTAAAGATTTTTATATGCCAGCTAACTTACCTAGTTAAAATCATTTAAGAAAAACTGACGCTATTACTCAAAGATGAAGGTTTCTCATTTAACCAATGAAAAATAGATTTTTAAAAAAGACTTAAAATGTTACCTCCTCTGATGCAAATTCATGATGCTATGCAAACCATACATAACTGTAACACATAAATTCTACCTTGAAATAAAACGAGTCTTACAGAGACGCATTAATGACTATGGTTAACATGCAGTTGTTCCACAACTGTTTACTAAGTGCGTACTTCTTTACCAGGTATTGTTCTAGGCACTAGGGATACAGTATTGAATGAAACATGGGCTCATGGGCGTGGAGCCTAGTTTAAAAAAAAAAAGAAGAAGAAAAAGAGTGAAACACAGAAACTCTTACCCACACAAAACTTACTTTCTAGTAAGGAAGACAGATCAAAAAAGATGTAGACATAATACACAGTAAATTAGATAAAGACAAGTTCTAAGGAGGAAAAAAATACAAAGACAAAAAAGATGATATGAAACATTAGAGAGGTGACATCTTAAATAAGGCAGCCAGGAGAGGGACCACCAAGAAGCTGATGTTTGAGTGGGGACCTCAGAAGGTGAAGGACTGAGAGGGACTGACGAGCCACATATTTTTACAACGGAAGCCACTATAAACCTGTATCTTCTCACGGAGCATAGCCTATTCAGACTCAACAGTACTACCTGCATAATTCAAAGTTTGCCTGAACCTAGCAGTGATCGTTTAAAAATTACAATCATGCTAAACAATAAGTGTAAAATATCAGTTATCTACACTTAAAGTTATTTAACTGAATGGAAGACTACCTAAATGTTAGATTAAGAATTTCTCCCGCCGCCTTTCTAAAAAGTGATTCAGTAAATAGGATTCATAAAACTTTCAACCTAAGCCTATGAAACTATTTCAACCTATTACTAAGTGCGTACTTCTTTACCTAGTTTAAAAAAAAAAGAAGGAGGTTAGGTTGAAACTAAGCCTATGTTCTTACATATGCACACAGAATCAAGTAATAAATTTCCAGTTAGTTTGGCTCCTCTTCCAAAATTAAACCTCAAGTTCAGTACCTCATATACACATTTCCATCACAAAACATATTTGAAATAAAAGCAACAATTGAAAAACCAACAATGCATTCCAGGATTAAAAACATACTCAAGAACAAACCTATGGAAATCTGATCCCAGGGAAAAATGCCTCCAAACCTACAGTTACACTGTTAAAAATAACATGGTTTTCATCTGTTTTTGTTTTTATTTTAATTCCAGTTAGTTAACATACAGTGTAATATTAGTTTTGGGTGTACAACTTAGTGATTAAAAACTTACATACATCACCTCGCACTCATCACAAGTGCACTCCTTAATCCCACCACCTATTTAAGCCATCTCTCCATCCCCCTCCCCCTGGTAACCATCAGTTTGTTCTCTATAGTTGAGTCTGTTTCTTGGTTTGCCTCTTCCCCCCCCCCCACCATCATTTGTTTCTTAAATTCCACATATGATGAAATCATATGGTATTGGTCTTTCTCTGAGATTTCTTCTTGGTTCTCTTCCCCAAAATCATCCCACAAATCCCCCTAAAATAGGAGTGTATTTTCTAGTAAAAGAAGATTCACTCTAAAAATCTGTCGAAAATCAGAACTGCTTCGTTCACTTTGTTAAGCTATTAATATTCACTTTGCAGCCTCAAATCTAGGCCTAGTTTTGACACATCTTAGATGGGCTTCTTTTATGAAATTCCACCCTAAAGTCATAAGGTCACAAGTGAGTCGGCTCTTTTGGGTAAATCTGTCCAACACTATCTCATTCACTCAAATGATGTGTGGCATAAAGGCCTTGACACTCCTCTTTTCTTATCTCAAAAAGTCTCGATAATCTCCTTTCCTCCTATTTCAGCATTAAGATTCCTCCTTCGTTTCAAGGATAACCCAGCCTTTACCTTGCTCAGGAATCATGACCACCTGACAGCTACAGACACCCTACACTATAGTCAAATGGAGTCACTAGTTTCTCTTCAACAGTTTCTGTGCTTTCAGTCCTTTGAGTCACTGTTCAGGCCATTCTCTTCTCTTGGAGGGTCCTTCTTTCAACCTAAATCTCTGCTCACAGAAATTCTATTCATCTTTCCAAGAGAACCATTTACCCCATTAAGTATTTCATATATTTTTAGCCCTTACCCTGAAGTGCTTTCTCCCTGATGTATCATATCCTTTGAAACACCTAGGAGTTATCAGAAATTATCATATACAACTCCAGTGTCTTTACTGCTCTTGTCAGACAGGAGGCACTGAGGGCTAGGACATGCTACTCTTTCCCATATTTCCCACAAAAACTCGTCTCAGGCCTTATGTACCAGTGCTGCCCAAATACTGGTTAAAAATTAAAAACTCGGGGCGCCTGGGTGGCACAGCGGTTAAGCGTCTGCCTTCGGCTCAGGGTGTGATCCCAGCGTTATGGGATCGAGCCCCACATCAGGCTCCTCCGCTGGGAGCCTGCTTCTTCCTCTCCCACTCCCCCTGCTTGTGTTCCCTCTCTTGCTGGCTGTCTCTATCCTGTCGAATAAATAAATAAAATCTTTTAAAAAAAAATTAAAAACTCAATAAATTGGGCCAAGAAAAAACAATTCTAAAGTGACATCAAAATATAAAACTGCACCCCTTAAAACTACTATTGCTGGGGCTTCTGGTTTAAAATGCATAAATTTATCTCCTCTTGCTCCCAGCACTCTACCAAATGACAGTCAAAGAATAAAGATGGTAGCAGCCCACGATAAAGGGACAACAGAAAGAGGCCTCCACGGAAGAGAGTTTAACAAATGTGTAGGCTACAGAAAGCAAACGAAGCCATGGTAACTAAGGAGGCTAGACAAAGGAAGTCACAGCCTTCGGTCCTCACAGAGCTGGCTGCACAAGGGGAGATCTGCCCACCGGAAGTCAAAAGAGGCACTGAACAGATGCACTCGTCCCTGGCCAGAGAACAGAAGTAAGACAGGAAGCTGAACTTCTGAACAAAGAATGGTCAAGTTCCCTGGCCCTGTACAAAGAAGTAAACTGTTCTTAGGAGAACCAGGCAGCAAGAATGGATGTTGGTACCTTAAGGCAAAGCCCTCAATATTGTGGCATTTAGGATTCTGTCTCAGCTTGACATCTAGCTCCCTCATCTGCTTCCCCTGTAGTAAAGCCCAGCTAGTTGATAATGCCCACCGAACACAGAGCACTTAGTCAGCTTTGCAACCCGATTTCTAAACATGAACATAACCAAGGACAATCAGACATTCAAAGAAAGGATGCAACACAAGACAGGAGCACCACAACTCACAACCTCAAAGAATGAGACAATCCAGAGAACAAAAGCAAACAAACATCCCTGCCCCACCACCAAGTACCCCAATGAGACCTGTGGAATTATTGCATCTATGATCCTAGTTTTCTTCCTCATATCTTCAACCCAAATCAGCACAGATGATGGCAATGCCAATCTGTAACATGATAGTAACTGCAGGTTGAGGGGTACTGAGACCTCCAAAAGTCAGCCTCTGCCAGTTTTAAAATGTCAGAGCTTGTCTGGGCTCTGTGCTGGGTCCTCTTCTTTTCATGCCCTCTGCCAAAGTGACCTCATCAATATGCTGTAAGACCCACTAAAGCAGAAGACTGGTCTCTCTTCATTGTATTTTCAGTGCCCAGAATGGTGCCTGGCACACAGTGAAGTGAATGCTGGCATTATCCAAACCTTTTCACTGAGTTCTGGGCCAGGACCACCAGCTGCCTGCTTGTTATTTCTAGATCTTACCTCACCAGGGCCTCAAAACATTCTAAACTTGCTCCTCTCTCTCTTCCCTGTCTACAAACCTAAGCATGGTCTTTATTCCTTTTCAGTCTTCCTTCTTGTATCCAGTCCATCAGCAAGGTCTACTGGTTTTTATACCCAGATGAAATCTACTTATTCCTCTCCATTTCTACTGTCACCCCCCTCCAAGCCATTTCTTGCCTAGAGAAATAGTCTAATAGTTATAGACTGTACTTCCTTTTTTGCCCCTTTTCAATATATCCATTAAAAACTCAGGAGAGCTTTTAGAAATCTAATCAAATTCTGTTAATTTCCTGCTAATCAAATTCTGTTAAATCTAATCAAATTCTGTTAAATCTAATCAAATTCTGTTAATTTCCCTTCCTATACCCCCTAAATACAGAGAACTGATGGTTGCCAAAGGGGAAGCGGGGGGATTGGGGAAAAAATTCCTTCCTGTAGCTAAGAAGGTCTATGGGGCTTATGGTCCTTGCTTATTTCTTCAACCTCACCTTGTGTATTCACCACTTTGCTCACTACCTTCCAGTCATACTGACAACGATTTCTAGTAAACACCAAGCTTTCACCTCCAGGCTTTAGCACCTCTCTGCTCAGGATGCTCTTCCATTTTTCACACAGCTGCATCGGTCTCTTGCTTCAGATCTCAGTTTTAATGTTACATCCTCAAAAAAAAGTCTTGACTATTCTAGAAAGTAGTCCTTGTACACACTCTTCTCTGCTAAAAGAGGAAGAGTATCCTATTGATTTCCTTCTTAGCACTGGTCACAAATTAAAATTACCATTTTGTTATTTACTATAAGTTTCGCTTTCCCATTAAAATGTTCGCTTCAGGGCACCTGGGGGCTCAGTTGGTTAAACGACTGCCTTCGGCTCAGGTCATGATCCTGGAGTCCCAGGATCAGAGTCCTGCGTCAGGCTCCCTGCTCATTGGGGAGTCTGCTTCTCCCTCTGACCTTACCCCTCTTGTGCACTCTAATAAAATCTAAAAAAAAAAATTTTTTTAATGTTAGCTTCATGAAGGCAGAGACCACATTAATCTTGTTCACCACTGTACCTTCAGCACAGTGCCTGGGACAGAGGAGATGCTCGATAAATACTGGCTGATTAAATAAAAGCTGTCTTGTTTCATCCATAGGTCACACACAGTGAATTAATTCAAAGACAATTATGACAAGAAGCAACAAGGAGAATGGCAGATCTATAAAAGTTATAAATATGATGACCAGGATAGTCATCAATAGCCTGTTTAAGATTCTGATACTCACTTTGTCTGTTACCAATTTCACCAATACCTACCCATTTCACCTACCCATTTCTCCTAAAGCTAGAGACAAAAATTTACTACAAACTTTAATGTAAATGCAGAAGTTTAAGAGAAGTGTTTGAAATGAGCCCCATCTGCTTATATTAACAGATTCCAACAATAGTTTCTGTTGGCTACTAAACCCAATCTCCCTCCTAAAGTGCTATATATTGGAATCTTACATTAGGAAGCTCAGAAAAAGGCAGATCCATCCTGATCCAAGCGGTTTATTACCGAGGTGCTTACAGTACTACGTAACAGTTTCATCATGAGCAAAACCCACGGTGCAGCCCGCAGTGTCTTACACCAAAGCGACTCTTGCTGCGGCCTGTACTTGTTCAACTGAGCTCAACACTATTTCTTCAATTTTAAAACATGGGTTTTTTTTTTCACATTTTAGCTGAAGTTGGAATGCATCTTACAATTGAAGGTATTTTACAATTGCTATTGGTCAGCCTAGAATTAGTTGCATTGCCTGACCATGTACAAATCTGCTTGTTTTTGATGATAAACAACTGTAACTCATTTTAGTCAATAAACCATTTGAAGATTATTTGAGAAAGTATTGGTTTGTCTCTGAACACTTTCTGCTGACATCATCTGGTAAGATCAAGAAAGAACCAGCATCAAAACTCACAGAAAAGGTGTTTGTCAGTGGCAAAAAAGTATTTTAATAGACTGGCATATAAATACACGTAACTGTTATGTAGGTATCATTCTAATTCATTTCATTCACTTTCTTTGTAGAATAGTCTATTCTGTACCTTTTTTCTCCTAGTAACCATACATTTTATCCTTCCCCTAAAATTATTTTTCATTTTTTTTATTTGCAGTATAGCTGACACACAATGTTACATTAGTTTCAGGTGTACAACACAGTGATCCCACAAGTCTATACATTACACTATGATAACAAGAGTAGCTACCATCCGTCATCATACAACAATATTACCATACCATTGACTATATTCCCTATGCTATAATTTTTTTTTAAAGATTTTATTTATTTATCTGAATGGGGGGAGCACATGCATGCACAAGCAGGGTTGGAGAAGCAGACTCCGCTGAGCAGGGAGCCCGATGCGGGGCTTGATCCCAAGACCCTGGGATCATGACCTGAGCCGAAGGCAGACATTTAACCGACTGAGCCACCCAGGCTCCCCTATACTTTTCTTTTTTTTTTTTTTAATAATAATTTTTTATTATGTTATGTTAGTCATCATACAGTACATCCCTAGCTTCTGATGTAAAGTTCCATGATTCATTACTTGCGTATAACACCCAGTGCACCATGCAATACGTGCTCCCCTATACTTTTCATCCCCAAAACTTATTCATTCCATAATTGGAAGCCTGTACTTCCTACTCCCCTTCAGCCATTCTGTCCATCCCCCACCCACCCCTCTGGCAACCATCGGTTTGTTCTCTGTATTTATGAGCCTATTTCTACTTTTGCTTTGTTTTTTAGATTTCACCCATAAGTGGAATCCTATGGCATTTGTCTTTGTCTCAGTTAGTTCACTTAGCATAACACCCTCTAGGTCCATCCATGTTTTGTAAATGGCAATATCTCATTCTTTTTTATGGCTGAGTAATATTCTTGTGTGTGTGTGTGTGTGTGTGTGTGTGTACACATATAACATCTTTTTTTTATCCATTCATCTACAGGTGGGCATTTGGGTTGTTTCCATGTCTTGGCTATTGTAAATAATGCAATAAACATAGGGATGTATATATCTTTTCTAATTAAGTGTTTTCATTTTCTTTGGACTAATACCCAGTAATGGAATTACTGGATCATATGGTATTTCTATTTTTTATTTTTTGAGGAACCTCTATACTGTTTTCCACAGTGGCTGTACTAATTTACATTCCCACCAAAAATAAACAAGGTAAAAAAAAACCTCTTGATTTCCAATGGAGTAACTTCTCAAGTTCACACCCGAGCCTTTATATGGCTTTATAGGGGTGTGGAGTGCACAAAACACTGGGGAGAGACAGAAGGGAAATAGCCTACGATTAAATTATAATGATTCTACAATGAGAAGATCTGTAAATATTCAGAATCTTGATAGATCACAGCACTGACCACAGCAAAGAAACTTAAAAGTGCCTTTAAGGCTCTAGGAGGCTGTCTGGAAGGGAGGGAGAGAGAAGAGTCATTTAAAAACTGTGTGGAGGGGGGAAAAAAGCAAAGGGGAAGGGGAAAAATTTAGGATTTTTCAGGACAAAAGAAAACAAAGAAAAATGGGAAGCCCCACAACCACACCCCTGCCACCCTGAAAGTACTCAAAGAAACCAGTTTGCTACACTGACAGAAGAGGGAGCCACTTGAACTACGAATCCCAAACCTCCCCAAATCACCAGCCCTGTCCAAGAAATACAAAGGAACATACCTCCATTTACTGCAACTCCCACAAGAAAACTGAAAATGAGACTCCAAACACTCTAGCTGATAAAGCCTCCCCCCTCACCTTCTTCCCCTCCCCGCTAAAAAACCACGAAGGGAAAACTAACATAACACTCTTGTGTTGAATTAAATAGCCTCAAACAAGAATTTTAAGATATGAAAACATGCCCTGAATGAGAAATTTCAAAAGAACAGGAAAAAAAAAAAAAAAAGAGTTGATGAAACTCTGGAAATAAAAATTATATCAGAAAAGAACTAAATTACATACACATGCTGGACTCCCTTCGGAAGAGAAATTAAATAGAACAGAACTAATATCAAACTCCCATCAAAGACAAATCTCCAGAAATAAAACCTGATTCTGCACACTGAAAGGGTTCACCGAACAGCTGAGAAAACGGACCTGCAATAATACACTCAGAGAAATGTCCTAATAAAACTATTAGACTTAAAAGAGGAAAAAACATTCTTAAATTCTCCAGGCAAAAAAAGATCAAATAACTTAAAAGACCAAGAGAATTAAATGAGCAAACTTCTCAGAAGCAGCACACAAAGACATACAACAGTACAGCTGTATTTTCTAGAAACTCAAGGAAATGAAAGTCAAATAAAAAGTTTTCAATAGGCAAGAACACGGGGACTACTGGTTCCCAAGAGCCCTAATCAATCTACCAGATCAAGATTCAATTTTTGTTCTGTAAAGTCCACAAATACCATAGTAACTAGCTTAAAACTACAGGAGATATAGTGAAACACAGAAATGCAATAGTAACAGGAAAATTTTAATACACCATTCTCAACACATGACAGATCAAGCAGACAGAACTCAAGCAATTAAGACTTTTTTTTTTTTAATAACTGGAAGTGTGTACCTCTTAATCTTCTTCACCTACTTAGCCTATCTCCTCACCCACCTTCCCTCTGGCAGCTACCAGTTTGTCCTCTATAGTTAAGAGTCTGTTTGGCTTTTTGTTTGTCTCTTTTGGTTTTTAGTGTCCACATAAATGTGAAATCATGGTATTTGTCTTTCTCTGACCTATTTCACTCAGTATAATATAGACATAAGAAAGACAATCATCATACGGTTTCATTCATATGTGGAACATAAGGAATAGCACGGAGGACCATAGGGGAAGGGAGGGAAGAGAATGAGAAGAAATTAAAGAGGGAGACAAACCATGAGAAACTCTGGACTCTGGGAAATAAACTGAGGGTTACAGAAGGGAGGGGTGTGGGGGCATGGGGTAACGTGTGGTGATGAGCACTGGGTCTCATATCCAACTGATGAAACTTATTCTCAGGTAGTTCAGAAAAAGAAACAGTGTATATACATCTTGAGAAAAAGTTATAAGAATATGTATTAATAATTAGGGAATTTGAGAGAATGTTATATAGAACATTACTGTACTATTCTTGCAACATTTCTATAAACATGAAATTATTTCAAAATAAAAAATACTTTCAATTTATTTCACTTACATATTTCTTATATGTAAGTCTAAGAATTCCATGTAATAAAACATGTTTAATAATATTCTTTCATCAGCACAAAAATTCTAAGTGATAAAGCACCATGTCAGTGATTTGGTAGTGTGTTTTGTTTTTAGTTGTAGACAAAATGACAATGTATCAGACAATCAATGGAATCTTACTATTCAGGGAAATGATTCTGAAGTTTCATAGGAAAATACTGCCTGTGATGAAAAAGGAAAAACTAATCCTGCCATATTTCCCCAGTTCAAAAAGTCAAAATCACTATTACAAAATCACCATAAATACCTTGTGTTGCTAGAATAATCCCACATGGCCACATCTAGGAGGCTCCGAACCCAGGTTTTAGAGGGCTCCTTAAGAAATTTTTGCTGGTAGATCCCCACTACAAGATCTTCTACAGTGAGAAGTTCTAGATTTTGCCTGATTTCTTCCATTGGTAAATAGAAAAAGACAAACAATTACTGAATTTAGGCACACAGAACTATATACCAAACTGGAAATACAGATGCTATTGTGCACTTCAACAGTGACCTAGTTTTACTTACCTGATGCCTTTGCCATATGCCTCAAGCACCAGTTGACTCTGGCTCTGTCATCAGACTGGAGAAGGGAAAAAATTTACTTGTATTTTCTCCTACACTGAGTTAATTTTAATCAATTGCTGTCCTTTCAAACTGAGGAGGTGGGGGTGGCAGGAAGGGAAAGACTAAAGAGTTTGTGACAACTAAATGAGAACCATAAAAAAGAGCAACATGTATTTTAAAAGACTACTGCTTTTAATAACCAGTTACATTTATAAAGCAACGGTAACAGACTCTGTGAAAAGCAAAGGGAATCTAGGGTAGGCACATGAAGAAACCAATGTTCAGAAAAAGATAAGGTAATCTGTTTATGGTTACACTTAAATAGTAAGGTTAAAACCAGTTCTTCAACTCCTAGCTAAAAGAATTTAGACAAAATGAAGACTAGAGCTCTCAAAAGATTACAAAAGAGGATCAAGAGATTGCTACAAAAACAGTTCTGAATAAACAGTAATCTCACTTAGAAGGACAGGTGTACAGATTAGAACACACTTTTTTCAGAGTAAAAAGATACTGAGAAGATATTTCAGCAGGAGAAACTAAAAACATGAGATCAAAATAGAAATACATTCAGCTTTTGCAGTCTTCAGAATCCCTCTAATACCACAGAAATCATTCTACCTAATCACATTCAAAACAATTCAGAATGAACATGTTTTAGCTCACACAGCTAACATACAAGCACATTTACTTTCTTTGGGTACCTTTCATGGATGTTTCAGTATCTAAGTGGATGCCTTAAAAAAAAAATTCTTACAATGAATTACCTTGCAGTAGATAGGTGGCCAGTTTCCTGGGTTTGGGTGAATAAACCTATAAAGGTTTTTTAACACAGTTGCTTGGTTATGCCCAGATTCAAAGTTTGAAATAGGAATCTTGTGACTAGAATCACCTGAAGGGAATAAAAAGGAGGAAGGAGTTCAAAATTTGACCAAGACAAATATTACGAAGTAGGTAAGGAAGTAGGGGTACAGGAAGACAGCACTGGTAACTCATAGTTAAGCACTTGTACCAAGCCTAGTTATGGTTAGGTACTTTCTATAATTTATCCCATAATCTTAGAAGATAGGGGATACACACATATTAGAGAAGACACAACCAACAATCACAGAAGTTAGCGCAGTAGGTTAATAGTTGGCAAGCAATGGAGCCAGGACTCAAATCTATGTTTTCGCCATTCCCATCTTCCTTTCATAAATGTTTTATATATAAGGCTGGAGAACTTAATAGCAATAACTGCTTCGTAAAAAGTTGTATGATTAAGATTTCCACTTCCAGTTTAAAAAAAAATGGACAAAGTAATTCAGACCAATTTCCCACAGAAATCTCATACATCTGAGGATATCAAGAGCACATACCGTAGCAAGAAATTATTAGATCCAGATGAAAGAGAATACAGAAATCCAGAAAGGCTCTCCAGAGAGTCTAGCTTTGGGGGCAACTTTGTCCCTGCAGTTATTTGCCAATTCCAGAAGAGGAAACTGAATAGCTGAGAAGTGTGCTTTTGACAGCTTTTGGGACCTGGTTTGCTAGGCCCGCAGTTATCTAGCAAAAGCAAACCTAAATCCTCTCTGGATGATGGGAACATCGTTATAAGACTCAAATTACTTTAAAATCATTTTTTCAGTGTGGCAGGGAAAAGGGCAGACGGGAAGGTGGGAGAGGAGAAGCCTGAGAAACTAAGGTAAGCTGGAGCCTCTGGAGTAATGGAGGGGGAATTTCCAGTTGCAGTGCTGAGAAGCGAGCAGCTGAAGAAGCAGCTTGCAGACCTCCCAACAAAGCCTACAAAGATCTCCAAGTCTGGATTTGCCATGGTAGTCAAACGACAGAGAAAGCCTCAGCCATAACCATCAAACTTGAATCAAATAAGCCTAAAAAAACTGTTTTAACTCTTGCTCCAAAAACCTTTTCAGCAGCAGCTTTTTTTTTTTTTTTAAGATTTTATTTATTTATTTGACAGAGATAGCCAGCCAGCGAGAGAGGGAACACAAGCAGGGGGAGTGGGAGAGGAAGAAGCAGGCTCATAGCGGAGGAGCCTGATGTGGGGCTCGATCCCATAACGCCGGAATCACGCCCTGAGCCGAGGGCAGATGCTTAACAACTGAGCCACCCAGGCGCCCCTCAGCAGCAGCTTTTTTTTTTTTAAAAAGATTTTATTTATTTATGTGACAGAGAGACAGCCAGTGAGAGAGGGAACACAGCAGGGGAGTGGGAGAGGAAGAAGCAGGCTCCCAGCGGAGGAGCCTGATGTGGGGCTCGATCCCAGAACGCCGGAATCACGCCCTGAGCCGAGGGCAGATGCTTAACAACTGAGCCACCCAGGCGCCCCTCAGCAGCAGCTTTTTTTTTTTTAAAAAGATTTTATTTATTTATGTGACAGAGAGACAGCCAGTGAGAGAGGGAACACAGCAGGGGAGTGGGAGAGGAAGAAGCAGGCTCCCAGCGGAGGAGCCTGATGTGGGGCTCGATCCCAGAACGCCGGGATCACGCCCTGAGCCGAAGGCAGCCGCCTAACGACTCAGCAGCAGCTTTTAACGAAGAGGAAAACAGTGAACCAGAGGAAATGCCTCCAGAAGCAAAGATGAGAATGAAGAATATTGGAAGGGATATACCTACATCAGCAGGACTAACTCCTTCAATAAAGGAAAGCATGGTTTTTCTGATAACCAGAAGCTATGGGAGCAAAATATAAAATCTTGTCTTGGAAATGTCCATGACCAAGACAAAGGATATGTTTTGAAACTGGAGTGTGGAGTGGGTGTTAAGTTAAAAGGAATAGTTTCCTTTTGTAAAGAATGGTAAAAGAATATCCTTGGAACCACCTCCCCCCCCTTTTTTTTAAGATTGGGTGGTGATACACTAATAAATAAGAGTTTGAAATTAGAGTTAATTTATGTTTTGTATTCAGATTTCAAGGCATTTGTTAATTTTGTAGTATCATGTGATTAGTTTCTAAAAGGTTACAGGTAATAAAAAAAATCAGAAATGGTACTTTTCTAAGAATTGCATATTTTTTAAGACACAACTATTAGCACATTAAAAGGGAGGCAAAAAGTTATTGTGTATTTAAACTGCAAGCAATTACTCTTAACTCCCTTATTATAACCTACACTGCCTCCCAGGAATAGCCTTATATAGAGGGAGTACTGTATTGGGAGGAAAATGTTACTGGAGTATATTAAATTAAAATACAGTTTTCCTAATGGGCATTTGTTTTGTTTCAAGTCATCATAAATGAGGTATTGCACTGCTATCAGTTGGTACAGATGCTTAGCTCTTGAAAAATTTTTTTAAAAATTTTATGTAGACTGTTGCATATTTGAAATAGCCCACTTCACCTTAATGGGTCTTGTCTACCTTCATTACTCTTCAAAGACCGTTTGCTACCAAAGTAAATCAGTATCTTGAATGTGCTTCCCTTGGTTTTTGTTATTAACTAGTTCCTGTAAGCATTTCCACCAGATCCAAGGCAAATCACAAAGAAGCTCTTTTCAAATACAAACCACCACCAAAAATTTAAATGTACGTATAATAAATATTTGGCTGGGGTTTTTTTTTAAGGTAGAACCAAAAAAGCAACACTGTATGAAGATAAAAAGGAGAATGATGTACTTTCTGTAACTCTGTTAAAGCTTAAGTTATTAACTTGTGAAAGGGAATTTGATTTGGACTTAATACAAGAATTCTTATTTTAGCCCAGTAATAGGATTTGAAGTGTATACGTATTAATCAATGGCCTCTCAAAAAGTACAGTTTAGGTACTGAAGGACCAAACTAAAATGCATCTTTAAACATACCTTATGGAATCTTTGACCACATATATGTTGTTAGATCTATGTATTGTAGGGTTTTAAAAAACTTTTTGTACATGAAATTTTTTCATGTGATAAACACATCTTTAAAAGCATAGTCACAGATAAAAGAAACATACAGTATAATGATTTCCTTGAAAACTCCTGCAGTGTTTAATCTGGAGGCAGCTTCAGACTATCTTATTGGTGATAGCTACTGGCTGAGCTCTTTTAATAGGTAATAGAGAAGCAACCTGTATATATTCTTAATACTTTATTTGCATTTAAGTTTAGAGTAAGCCCCAAATAAAACAATGGAAATGTATATAAAACTATCAGTTCTTACATGATTTAATTATATCAAGATATATGAATTTAACTTGCTTTAATGTAAGCAGACTTTCCGCTTTTATCCATTTTACTGTTTACGTTAAAATAACAACCCTCTCCTACATGTTCTTTTCTTGACTCAAATGAAATATTAACCTAAGGTCAAGATGGGAGAGAAATGACTGAGATCAAGGTCTTTACTAAAATACCAGTAAATTTGGGGCACCTGTATGGCTCAGCTGGTTAAGTGTCCAACTCTTGATTTCTTTGGTCATGATCTTGGGGTCCTGAGATTAAGTCATGCTGGGCTCCATGCTCAGCAGGGAGTCTGTTCAAGATTCTCTCCCTCTCTCCTCCCTCCTCTAAAATAAATCTTAAAGGCCAATAAATTTGTCATACTAAAGAAAAAAAATCATTTTTTTCAGTCTATATGAATAACCAGGTGCATGAAGAAAGAAGAATGAAAACCAAACCAAATTTGGTAGGAAGAGATCCAAAGGTACTCCAGCAGCTGAAGTTATTCAGCACAGATTTTAAATAATCATGCTTATATCTGAGGAGGTCAAATTATGAATTTTAGCATATAGTTAAAAAAAAGGATACAGAAGAGTTCAATTTCTGATAATTACAGACTAGAGAAAAGCTGAACAAATCAAACACCTGCTTGAAAGCACTGCAGAGACAAAACTGCAGTAAGGAATTAGGGGTCCAAGACCCTGGAGAGGGAAAAATGCTGGAGAGCTTGATTCTGGCATTTGGGTTCACTGGTAATTTGGGCATTTACCAAATCTCGAAGAGGAGATTTAAAGTCTGAGAAAATGAGCAGTTTTCAATAGACCAGACTTGTAAGAATTAAAAATATTACTCCACGGGCACCTGGCTGGCAACATGGGTGGAGCATGTGACTCTTGGTCTCTGGGTTGTGGGTTCAAGTTCCATGTTGGGTGTAGAGATTACTTAAAAATAAAATCTTAAAAAAAATCTTACTCCAGTATTACTTGAATATTTTTAAATTACATACTTAATATATACAATTGTCTTCTGGCTTCCATTGTCTATGCTATGGAGTCAATTACAAATTTCACAGATGGTCCTTTAGTGGTCATCTGCCTTTCCCCCTTTTTTAGAGATCAACTAGAAATAGATGGGACTCTTAAAATATGTGAACCCAATTCTGTATTATCTCAATCCCTAAAACTGAATTAAGGTACTCTGAGTAGGCTAGTGACAGCAGCTTTCTGCCGGAATCAATCATAATTTTTTTTTTTTTTTTGGAGAGGAATAACAAGTTTTCCTATCTACTGTCCTCACTCAAAAATAATCAGACATATGAAGAGATCTGATACCTTGACTGAACATCAAGAGAACCAACAGATCCAGAAAGAAGACCTCTATAATAAGGTTATCAGTCCTAAGACTTAAAATGTTCAGGAAAATAAAAAATATCGATAATTTCAGCAAAACCATAAAAAAAGAACCAAAGGTAAATTAAAAAAACTAAAGACACATTCTCTAATCCATGTTAGAATGGCAAATAAGCTTGGTAACAAAAAAGATTAATCTCAGTCTTTAACATGATTGCACAAATCCTAAAACAAAGTATTAGCAAACCAAATTCAGTGACTATATTGGGTTTAGTGCTGGAATGGAATGTTGGTTTAGCATTATCAAGTTACCAGATGAACAAAAGACACAAATCACGTGAGACACAGAAAAACCATTCATTATAATGTGCAACTGGTATCTCTAACCAAACTGGAATAGAAAGGAACTTCTTTACCCTGATCAAGAGTGCATACAAAAAATGAGAGAAGAAAAAAGAAACAAAAAGCAAACAGCATATTCACTGGTGAAACATTAGAAACTAGAGTCCCTAGCCAGCACCCTAAGACAAATTTTTAAAGTTTTAAATAAAAAATTTGTATAAATTAGAAAAAAGTCATTTCACAGATATGACTACATAAGGAATGTACTAAAAACTCAATTATAGTTTAGCAATGGCTGGACAAAACTAAAATACAAAAGTAAATAAAATATAATTTTAAGAGATCTCACTTATAAATAACAAAATGTATAAGTCATAAATTAAACGATATTAAAATCATTGTGAAGAAAATTTAAAGTATTGTAAGGCATTACAGATCTAAAAAATAAGAGTAGACCCCTGCTCACAGATAGAATTACGTGAAGCTGTCAGTCTTCTCCAAAATGATCTGGAGATTTAAGGTAATCCCAATCTAAATTTCAACAAAGCTTTCTGTAAAGCATGATACTCTGACTTTAAATTGTATAGAAGAGCAAAGGGTCAAAAATAACGATGATGTTCCAAAATAAAGTCAAGGAACTTGTCTAAGTATTAAAATACTGTGCTCCACGGTATGGATACCAAAAACCAAGCAGAGCAACAGAACAAAATAAAAGATACCAAAAAGACCCAGGCATCAACGGAAATGTGGCACTGCACACTAAGGACCAAACTGATTATTGAATAAATGATGCTGAGGCAACTGATTATCTACATGGGAAAAAAGATGAAAAAGATCCCTATTTCACACCATATAGAAGTCAATGCCAGGTGGATTAAGAACTTGGATATGAAAAACAAAACTTAATAAAAACTATCCTTTATGGCCTTCAGGTAAAAGAGGATGCTTAAAGAAGACACTAAAACCCCTCAAAACATAAGGGAAAAGACTGATACATTTACTAAATTAAAAATAAACACTTTCATTCATTAAAAGACACCATAATGACAATAAAAAATACAAGGCACAAACTGAAAATAGGTATCCGCAATTAAATCAATAAGCAGATACATAATAAAATTCCACAAACAAACATGAAGGACAACCCAACAGAAAAATTAGGAAAAGGTAATACTGAGTTAAAAAAATACAGGTACAGAAAGAAGCACACAATGTTAATTATATAAAAGTTCAAAAAAGCAAAATTAAATACATAATTTAAATAAATATGTATTCACAGGATGCCCGGGTGGCTCAGTTGGTTAAGCGTCCAACTCTTGGTTTCAGCTCAGGTCATGATCGCAGGGTAGTGAGTTTGAGCCCCACGTCGGGCTGTGCACTGGGCACAGAGCCTGCTTAAGATTCTCTCTTTCTCGGGGATGTACTGTATGGTGACTAACATAATATAATAAAAAATCATTATTAAAAAAAAAAAAAAAAGATTCTCTCTTTCTCTCTCTGCTCCTCCCCTCCATCCCCCCAACTCCCACTCATGCGCACTCTTTCAAAAAAACCAAAACTATGTATTCACAATAAAACTATTCAGGAAAAGAAAGGAAATGACTAGCACAAAATTTCAAATAGTGTCTCTCTTATAAAGAGGGAGGGGGATGCAATTAAGGAGAGATATAATGACCTCCAATGATAGCACACTGCCCTTATTTCTTCAGCTGACTGGGGAATGCCCTGCTGTTCATTAATATTCTTTATAACTTAAGTCAATGTTACATTCTTGGCGTATGAAGATTTTAAAAGCTGATAGACCTTTTGTACAGGAAGCTGAAAGCAGTTTTTAAAGCTTTGCTTGTTTTAAAGCAGAACTTCTCAAGGAAATTAAGCAGTAAGATGGACAGAATCAGAGCTCCCGTGGTTAAAGTGGGGGAGAATGAGAAGGACCAAAGACCTCCTATCCCCACAAACTCATACAGAACCTGAAGGACCCTTCCAAGAAAAACATGGCAGTGAAGTGGGGAAATCAATAGATTCCTTATCAACACCTCTTCAAAACCTGAACTTCTTTGATTCTGATGTGCTAAACCACGGTGCCCATCCATGAAGTGCTCCCTTGAGTTCACTTACGCGTATTTCATAAAAGGCCAGGTAGCACAGGAGCACTTGAAAGATCTGCATGCACATTCCTTAGCTTCTACTCACTCTGCATCCACATGTAAACTTGCTCCAGTGTACTCGTCTATGAACCATGATCTTTTCCTAAGCATCAGGTTGATTACACCAGCATCAGCATTTTTAGTGATGTTAACATAGCCATCACTCTAATACAGTCATTTATTTATCTTTTTTAACTGGCATACCTCCCAGGGTTATCAAATTGGCAATTTAAAACCTGTCTAAATTGGCGCGCTCCAAAGCAGCTCACCGATGAGCTTTCCTGAATGGTGTTAAATTAGTTTGAAAAATAAATTAAGAAAACATTCCTAGAGTCTTTAATAGGTTTCTGTTAATCTGGTTAACTTGAAAATGTTGTAAAAATACGCCTTAAAAACTTTTTTTAAAATCAAGTATTTATCAGAACCAAAACAATCAACAGTAAGTCCAGTGGCACTCTCACAAATTAAGAGTCTGGCAAATAGCAAGGATTCCAACGCACTCGATAGATGAACCAACCAGAAACAGCTTAAGTAAAAATGAAGTTAATTCACCAGCTAAGTTTCTATTTTTGTCTTTCCACCAGCTATTTCGTGAATAACCTCAGATGATGTAACACGTGGGGGAGATTAGCCAGGTTCACACTTCAAAATCTACAACAGAATTTTTCTTCTGTATTATGTTTTTCATTCAAAGCTATAAAGGGACCAACTAAAAAAAATTTGCCCTTACCTTGTTCCACATTCTACTGCCCTGATCCCAGGCAAACAAAAAAAGGTCTAGTACGTATTTTTTATTAAGACCAGAAAAAACTCAAAGGACATAACCAAAAGGGACTCTAAAATATTCTCTTTATAAAGAACAGCATTATAAATATAACAAAATACCTGCTTGTTATGGCAGATTTGAAAAACTTATTTCTAACTTCAAACACTTCTATTAGGCTAGTTGTTTACATTTTTAAGTAAAAAACAAAACAATGATACTTTTGAATATAAATTAAAAATAAAACTATTATCATGATTTTCATTATAACCAGAGAAAACTGGTTAAAACCTAGTTCGTAGAAGAGTTTAGCTCAGAGCTTAGGTAATACAGTCATACCCTTCGGTATCCCACAAGTCTATTTAATGTTTTTAAGGATCACATACGCCATCTACCATTTCTATGACGATTCTCCAACAATAAGGTGATTCCTCCCCCGATTTATGTTTTCTGTGTCCATGTAAAGCAGTAAGTCTTTACCAGTTAGATACACATTCAATGCCTATTATTCTACCCCATTCCCTTATACTTACTTGCAGCCTGACAATGAAAGCGAAATCCTCGTGGAATTTCACCTGTAATACAAAATATTTTGTTGAGAGAAGCTCTCTGGTTTTACTATAGCCATAAGCCATAGGATGACCAAGTCATAACACAGGTAGGTAATGGCTGTTGCTATGTGAAAATACAAAAAAATTAAACCTTCATAGAGGTTGTTTTTTTTTTTTAACCAAAGGAATGACATTAAAGAATATTGGTATATTGTCTAAACTACTTTAAAAAGGAAGTTACTCCTTACAGAAAAGAAATAGTAGGTACAGAAAACTTGCTTAGGGAGTCTTAGTGAGGGGTCCGTGAGGCCCTTAATATAGGGCCTCATGTACACATATCTCACCAAAAAAGAAGAAAAGTCTCCAAATTCAATCTTTTTGATGTTTTACAACCATATGAAGAAAAGCAGTTATTTAATTTATCCTAAGCAACAGCTCTCACAAGTGTGAGTAGGATGATTAGTTTCTCTGTCATCAAAACATGAGAAAAAGCGCTGGCTTATTCTAATGAATTTTAAAGCGACTGACAAAACTAAAGATGAAGTTCTTCTTTCCCCAACCTCTACCCCTACACTCTTCTCCTTATATATATCTCCTACTTGCCTTTAAAGGTACACTGGTCCTTTAACTACCCTCCTGGGAACCTAACTGAATCCTATGTCTTCATTACTACTTGGTTTGCTGGAGTGGAATAGCCAGAAGAGATACTGAGAACATCTGAGAGACTACTAAGAATTAGGATATTTCCATACCTTCGCCTGTATTCCTTAGAACAGTCAACAATAGGTATTATTCTCACTTTACAGATAAGCTAATAAGTTCAGGAAGGTTAATAACTTTGCTCAAAGTTACAAAATAACAGCAGGTTAAAATCTAGTGATCTCCGAGGTGAAGGATGGGTTAAAGAAAAAAAAGAACAAAGGCTCTTTTAGAAAATTCCAAGATGTAAGGCCACAGGGAAGCGAATAGGCTACACATATTTCAGGCATACTATCCACCCAACTCTAATGCTTTCTTGAGGCTAAAAGCTTAAACTAAAAACACTCTGTGTAAACACCTAGTTCTTAACAATTTTTCAACCAATTATGATGAAGTCTCATTACACTTTAAGAATTATACACCAGCCCTTAAGAAAACAAATACTGTTAAATAAAGTCAAGATTAAATGCATACTGTTTAAGATCTAGCATCTAGGGGCGCCTGGGTGGCGCAGCGGTTAAGCGTCTGCCTTCGGCTCAGGGCGTGATCCTGGCGTTATAGGATCGAGCCCCACATCAGGCTCTTCCACTATGAGCCTGCTTCTTCCTCTCCCACTCCCCCTGCTTGTGTTCCCTCTCTCGCTGGCTGTCTCTATCTCTGTCGAATAAATAAATAAAATCTTTAAAAAAAAAAAAAAAAGATCTAGCATCTACTCACTCTGACTACTTACCGGGATTTATAAAACTGTGGAAATCTGCCATAATACCTCCTTGGAGAGAATATTTAACACAGCCTATTTCACAAGGGAGGAAGCGCTGTTCACAATGAGGAGGTAGCTCACCATGGCTAAAAATGTTCAAAAAATAAAAAATGCCTCCAAGGAGAGCTAAAAAATAAATAAATAAAAAGAAGAAAAAGGTAAGACAACACAAACAGTTGAGGGTTTACTCCTCTACAAAAGCAAAAGTTTTAGAACCATTTTCCTTGTGTTCCTATAATCCTAAGAGCTGGAAAAGAGAAAACTAATCATCTGTACCAGGTAAACGAATCAAAATTTTTATAATTACACTTATCAAGAATTACAGTGGTGTATGGTGACTAACATAATATAATAAAAAATCATTATTAATAAAAAAAAAAAAAAAAAAAAGAATTACAGTGGTAACCACTCTGCATGAAGCAACAAAATTATTCAAACTTGCAGCCAGCTCTACATAACTAGCTAAACATAAGCCCTGAATTTTAGGAATGACTTAAGAAAAGCTGTGACCCATATTCAACAAATACAAGAGGTTTGGAAAATAAAGCCAAGTAGAATCAGCACAGAAAAACTCTGATATAAACTATGGACAATTTAGGTCACTCTTCACTTTTTAGCAATATACACAAGAACACCGATAAATTCTCTAAAGGAAGAAAGAAATATGAGAATGTGTGAAGGGCCTTATTTAACAGGATTGGCCACATTTAAGACTGTTAAAAGTTTATTAATCTTCAACAAATTCAGAACACAAAACAGCCAGAAGGAATAACAAGGACTCTCATTAGCTAAGTTCTTTTGTAGGCTAGCTCAATAATTCAACGTCTTTATAATTTAAATGTATTTAAGAGTCTAGCTAAAAACACTTACATCTAAGAAATATATTTAGTAACATATAAAGTGGTTATTAACCAAGAGACCAGGTTTCTGTATAAAACAAAACAAAATCTCTCCACTGTTATTTCAACAAATGCAAATCACCCCAGCTTTTACAACGTTAGCACCACCATTATTTCAACACTTGTAGTCAATTATTCTGAAATGCAGGATCAAAATGAACAGAACACAATTACTGATCAATATATCATAGTGTTTTGAGCACCCACATTTATCTGAGCGTTCTGCTTTTAGGATTACTCTACCTTGATCACTTTTTAGAGACAAATTTGACATATCCGGGGGTGAAACATTCTGCCTTGGTACAAGCATGCCTGGCTGCTTCAGTGGAGTAGAAACAGGTTTCTAAAGAGGAAGAAAATAATTGATCACATACTCACACTCTTAGGGGGCACTTTACACAAATACTTAAATTTAACAAAAGAACTGAAAAACAGTTCACAGATTACTTCAGTAACCTCTGTAGGCCAATGAGCCCGATGAGTAAATAAGCACGTATTTGTCAGGGACACCAACATCCAAAGGCAGACAAGGGCAAAATCTATAAATATTTCTGAATCAAAAGGTGAGTGGTAAACAACCAAGTCAACTATCGCTGAGAACGATGTGCCCACCACCGATAATCTACATGAATCCCACCGAGTTACATAATACACGCCAGCCCGGTGGCCAAAAGAACATCATTCGACAAAGCACTCCAATTTGTTTTTCACTTAAAGTAAAAAGCCAATCATGCTGACTTCAAGACTCCATGAGGGACGTATACGACACGGCTTACATTTTGTTTAAAAAATATATATATCAAGGATCCCCTGTATAACTAAGAACCAATTCAACCAATTAGAGCTTCTATTCAAACATACATTTACAAAATAAAAATCTCTCAAACCTAAAGCAAGCAAAGCTCTCTTGAATTTCAATCCAATGCTGACAGTTTGAAGAATGGACTTTTACTATGTAAGAATGGAAAGCACACAGAGGGAGGGGAAAGAGTCCACAATTACACTGAATTTTCCTGATACAAATCAACAAGAAAATTTTTATTTAGTACTTTATCATTCTACTACACATAAATTTACCCAAATCAGCTTTATTCAACTGTTACCTATAAGGCACACTAACATTCACCAGCATGTGCAAGTTTTGTTATTTCAATATTTTAAACACAACGGCTTGCCTGGTTCCGGGTGTCATTGAAAAAGAGAGAATGGTCCAAGCTACTTTTAAACATAAAAAAAAAGGAGGGGCCTTTAATCATAAAGGGGTTGAAAGGAACCCTTAGAGATCATCTAGTACAAACCTTAAAACCCAACACTCTCATCACTGATCATGGTTTATTGGTTGCAGGTTTCCTAATAAGGATTCCCCCAGCCTTTCACCACCAAATAATAACGACATGTGCTCTAGTTAGAGAAACTGCTGGCTTTTTAACAGGCATTCTGACACCAGGAAAAAAAAAATGAAAAATTCTTCTTTGCACTAGACTGAATCACCCACTAGTCCCCCCCTTGGCATTCACCCACTCACTCATCCAGCACTTAGTGAACATGCCCATGTTCCCGACAGGTAGCTGCTCTTCCCAGGCTAACTTTACCTGCTTCTCTGGAGGCCCAGCTTCCTTTACCTGGGCTGCTCTCCACTCTCGAGCCATTTCTGCATATTTCTCCTTTTCTTCCTCCCTCAAAAGCTGGGAGACATTAAAGGGGGTTGAGAAAGGAGAGAAACAACAATAAGGACCGAGTGCCCTTAGGCCCCAAAAGCAGAAGCCTAAACATTGTAAGTGGTTTGGTTTGCCCTAGGGCGGGAACGCGTGGGCTTCCTTTCCCCCCAGCAGGGGGCACGGGGTCCCTGGTCTCCTTGAGGCCTCTTTCCTTGTCGTCTCGCCCTTGCACTTGCCCAACTGCCTGGTCCGCCCCCTGGGCCCCCTTGCCCCCCCAACACCCTCCCGTCTTACCGCCCAGTCAGCAGAGCAGTAGGGGATGGCATCAGCTACGCGAGCCACAGGAAGGCCTCGCCTCCGTAGGTCGGGGATCTTCTCCTGCACAAAGAAATAGTACGCATTACGGCTGGTCCTGCGGTTTGGCATGGCGAGCGAGGCCAGGATTCGACGACCAGAGCCAGAGACACCACAAGCCGCCGGCGCCCTCGCCGGGCTCCCGCCCTTAGTAACCGCGGCAAGCGCCTGCGCGCGAAGGCCTGCAGCACGCAACCAATCAGGGCGCAGTGCGCAGCCGCATTGACCTCGCTGGGAGAAAAACAGTCTGAGACGGACTCGTGGGGCGGTGGGGGTGGGGTGGACGGAGGGGAGCTTGGTCACAGGCTCAAAGCATTCTGATTGGCTGGGATGAGGCGTTGGTGGGGGAGCGGTCACGTGGGCGGTTTGGCGCAATTCCTGTACATTATTGCGTAATTTGTGTCAAAGCCGGTAGAGAAAAAGAGGATGAGTGGTTGAAGTTCCTTCATGTTTTATAACTGTGAAAGGCCAACTCTGTGCCAAGCACTGTGGAAGGTGTTGGGTGGTGCAGTGAGGAGCGCGAAAAACACGATCTTTTCCCTCGAGAAGTTTACAATCCAGTGGGGGTTGTTTGAGGGGAAGATGACAAAACAAGCGCTTCAACCAATATCGGGTTTTTTTGTTACTGCATTTTTGTTTTTCCCCCATTCTTGAGTTACATTGGTTACAGTTGCAAAGAATATGTTTTTTTTTTAAAGCAAAATTTAATGTGTTAGGAAGAAAGTGTACAATAAGAAGCTAGATTTAAAATAATGCCCTTGAATAAAATTTTATAGATTTTCTCATAAAGGTTGTGCCATTTTTTTGTTAGTTTTATTCTTGGCATATATTTGGAACTACTATGAAAGCTTTTGTTTCCATTGCATCCTCTTTGTTTTTTATTCTTTATTTAAATTCAATTTAGTTAACATATACTGTATTAATAGAATTTAGTGATTCATCAGTTGTGTATAACACCCAATGGTCATTACATCAAGTGACTTCCTTAATGCCTATCACCCAATTATCCCTTGTCCCCACCCACCTCCCCTCCAGCACCCTCAGTTTGTTTCCTAGAGTTCAGCTTCTCTTATGGTTTGCCTCCCTTTCTATTTTTAACCTTATTTTATTTTTCCTTTCCTTCCCCTATGTTCATCTGCTTTGTTTCTTAAATTCCACATGAGTGAAATCGTATAGTATTTGTCTTTCTCCGACTGATTTATTTCACTTGGCATAATACCCTCTAATTCCAGCCACATCGTTGCAAACGGCAAGATTTCATTCTTTTTAGTGGCTAAGTAATATTCCATTGTATATAAATACACCACATCTTCTTTATCCATTCATCTATTGATGGACATCTGGGATCTTTCCACGGTTTGGCTATTGTGGACATTGCTGCTATAAATATTGGGGTGCATGTGTCCCTTCAAATGACTATGACTGAAGGGGGTCAACTAGGAAATGAAAGAAGAATTTAAAAAGTACATAGAAGCAAATGAAAATGAAAACACAACAGTTCAGAATGTTTGGGATGGTCCTAAGAGAGAAGTATATTACAATACAGGCCTTTCTCAAGAAACAGGAAAAGTCCTAAATATACAACTTAATATTACATCTAAAGGAGGTGGGAAAAGAGAAAGAAATAAAGCCTAAATCCAGGAGAAGAGAAATAATAAAGATAGAGCAGAAATAAATGATACCAAAATAGGAAGGAAAAAAAAAAAAAAGAACAGACCAACATAACTAGAAGCTGGTTCTTTGAAAGAATTAATAAGATCAATAAACCCCTAGGCAAACTTATCAAAAAGAATAAAGGACCCAAATTAATAAAATCATGAATGAAAGAGGAGAAATCACGACCAACACCAAGGAAATACAAATGATTTTAAGAACATATAAGCAACTATATGCCAACAAATTAGACAATCTGGAAGAAATGGATGCATTCCTGGAGACTTATATAAACACCAAAACTGAAACAGGAAGACATAGAAAACCTGAACAGACCCATAACCAGCAAAGAAATTGAAGCAGTAGTAGAAAATCTCCCAACAAACAGGAGGCCAGGGCCAGATGGCTTCCCAGGGGAATTGTACCACTCATTTAAATAAGAAATAATACCTAGTCTTCTGAAGCTGTTTCAAATAATAGAAATGGAAGGAAAACTTACTAACTCATCTTATGAGGTCAGCATTACCTTGATCCCAAACCAAACAAAGACCCTACCAAAAAGGAGATTTACAGAGCATGGATGCAAAAATTCTCAACAAGATACTAGCCAATAGGATCCAATGATACATTAAAAGGATTATTCACCACAACCAAGTGGGATGTATTCCTGGGCTGCAAGTGTGGTTCAACATCTGCAAATCAATGTGATACACTACATTAATGAAAGAAAGAACAAGAACCATAATATCCTCTCAATAGATGCAGGAAAAACCATTTGACAAAATACAGCATCCTTTCTTGATTAGAAGTCTCCACAGTGTAGGGACAGAGGGAACATACCTTAATATCATAAAAACCATATACGAAAAGCCCACAGCGAATATGATTCTCAATGGGGAAAAACAGAGCTTTTCCCTCAAGGTCAGGAATACAACAGGGATGTCCATTCTCACCACTGTTGTTCAACATAGTGCTAGAAGTCCTAGCCCCAGCAATCAGACAACAAAGAAATAAAAGGCATCCAAATCGGCAAAGAAGTAGTTACAATAGGGGCGCCTGGGTGGCACAGCGGTTGGGCGTCTGCCTTCGGCTCAGGGCGTGATCCCGGCATTCTGGGTTCGAGCCCCACATCAGGCTTCTCCGCTATGAGCCTGCTCCTTCCTCTCCCACTCCCCCTGCTTGTGTTCCCTCTCTCGCTGGCTGTTTCTATCTCTGTTAAATAAATAAATAAATGAAATCTTTAAAAAAAAAAAAAAAGAAGTAGTTACAATAACTCTTAAATGTCCTTTTCTGTTCAGTCCATCATCTGTGTCATTTCTGGGTCTGGTTCTACTGGTTGATTTTTCTCCTTATTGCTTCTTTGCAAGCTTGGTAATTTTTGATTTGATGACAATTGTAAATTTTATCTTTTTGAATGCTGCCTATTTTTGTCTTCTTATAAATATTCCTGTGCTTTTTCTGGGACAGAGTTATGTTATTTGGAAACAGTTGGAGTATAGATTTTCCTCCTTTTGAGGCTTACTTTTATGCTTTGTTATTTGGTATGAGAGCAACCTTTAGGGCTAATTTCCTCCTCTGCTGATATAATACTCTTCTTAGTACTCTGCCTGACAACCCATGAATTTGGAAGGTTTTCCGTTTTGGCTGATGGAAACATAAACTATTTCTAGCCCTGTGTGAATTTCAAGGATAGTTCCTTCTAATCCTTTCAGGTTGTTCTTTCTCTGGCACTGTGTAGTTTCCTCCCACACACATACAAATCAGTATTCAGCTGGAGCTTCAAGGGAGATCCTTAGCAGATTTCCAGAGCTCTTTCTTTGTACTGTTCTCTCTTTTCTGGTACTCTGCCCTGCAAACTCTAGTCACTGTGGCCTACCTAGACACCAACTCTATCTCCTCAACCCAGGGACACCCCAGGGCTCTGCCTAGGTTACCCCTCTTGCTGCATTCTGGATACTCTCTCCAGACAGCAACCTGGGGCAATCACACGGCTCACCTTGTTTGTTCTGTTCTTTCAGGGATTACTCACCTCTGCCCCTTGATGTCCAGTGTCTGAAAACATTGTTTTATATATTTGATCAAATTTTTAGTTGTTTAGGATGTTGGATAAAGTCGTTCCCTGTTATTCTACCTTGGCCAAGATTGCTTTACCTTATTTTGACATATTAAATCAATATGTAGATTTAACTGCTAAATTTGTAGATATGTAATCAGGACAAATCTCTCTGAGGAGACACCATTTAATACGAGAATAATGTTAAAGAATAGAGCTAATCATGTGAAGAATCAAAAAAAGAGCATTCTAGATGGAGGGAACAGCATATGTAATGGTTTCAGACGATAAATAGTTTGGTGTATCATCAGAGTACGCAGAAGATTGGTCAATGTTACAGTAGTGTGGCAACTCAGGTGGAGAAAGTGCATGCCGAGGTTGGAGTGATCAGCAGGAATTTGGACATGGCAGTGTCAAGAGTTCAAGTATTACTAAGTATGTGGGTGGTCATTGAAAGATTTTTTTAAAAAGTGTCATGACATGATTTCCACCCCAAGAAGATCAGTCTTGTTGCTATTTGGAGAATAGGTTCAAAGCAGCAAGAATGGGCATGGCGTGAATAGGTAGGAGGTCCCTTCAGAAGTCCATGTGAGAGTTGATGGTGACCTAGAACAGGAAAGAAACAGAAGACATGAAGGGGAGAGGATGGCTTCATATCATACTTTGGGGGAAAAAAGAACTAACTGATGGGTTGGATGTAGAAGCGAGAGAAGGGGAGGAATTCTAGGGTTTTGGCTTGAGTAACCCAGTGGCAAGTCGTGTCTATTCTAAAATAGCAGGGACTGGGGAAGGGAGGACAGTGCTGGTACCAAAGAGGGTCCAATGTTCCTCATAATTTCTATTACTTGCTCCTCTTCTTCTTTGATACAACTGATTATTTTTTTCAATCTTATTTAAGTAAAATCCTATGTAAATGGAACAGTTTTTCCCTCTTTCAACCAGATTGATCTTCTTATTCAGAAATTCTGGAGGGTGTTAGGTTTTGGTTGGGGTGTGTATGGCAGGGGGATCAAGAATTTAGTTACTGATATGTTAATTTTGAAATGCCTCTTACACATTCAAGTGGAGATGTCAAGTAGGCAGTTGGCTGTCTGCATCTGGTGTTCTGGGCTAGAGACAGAATCTGGAAGCAATTTGGACATAAAGGTGGTATTTAAATTCATAGAAATGGATTAGATCACCTAGGCTGAGAGTGAAGAGAGGAAAAAAGTTTCTAGGATGGAGCCCGGAAGAACACCAGCATTTAGAAGTCAGAACAGGAAAACCCAGCAAAGATGACTAAAAAAGAATGTCTGAAGAAGCAAGGAGAAAACCAGGGGAACCAAGACAAGAGAGTATTTACAAGAGGAAGTGTTTCATTTATTCAATATATATATATATGGAAAGTCTGCGGAGTACCAAGCTCAGTTTTAGGGCCAAGAACACATTCAGCATTACAAAGCTTATAACATAGTGAGGAATAGACAATAAAAAAATAAACAATTACGTATATAATAAGATGTCTGAACATATTATTGGACAATAAGTCCAATGAAGAAAAATAACGCAGGATAAGGGAATAGGGACTGATTGAAGCTGCAATTTAGGGGGTTCAGAAAAGGCCTTATTTAAGGAAATGAAATTTAAGCAAACAGTGGAAGGAAGTGAGGAAGCAAACCATGAAGATGTCAGGCAAAGGGCATTCCAAGCAGAGCGAGTAGCAAGTGACAAAACCCCAAGGTGGGCACACGTCAAGTATGAATGAGACACAGCAAAGCAAGTCTGGCTGCAGTGAAGTAAGCAAGTAGGAACATAGAGAGGGTATTGGAGATGGAGTTGGGGCCGCACATTGCAGGGCTTACAAGGCCATCGTAAGAACTTTAGATTTCACCTAAATGGGTAGAAACCCATTGGAGACTTGGAGGACATCTACTTTTTCTTTTTTTTTTTAATATGAAGTATGAAGTGATTGTCAACCTGGTGAGTGTTAAGAAACCATCAAGAACACATGGCATTTTAGGATAATATTTTTCCTAATGTTAGATTTTTTTTCTGATGCTAGTTTAAGTTAAGGCCCTGACATTGTTCAGTAAGCATCCTGTGCCGATAATAATAGTAATAGTAGTTGATGATCCCTAAAAGCTACCGTGTCAGACTCTCTGCTAAGCACTGCATAAGGGCCATTTCATTTCTCCTGCTCACAACAATCTTGTGAAACAGGTTCTAGGATCATCCCCATTTTGCAGAACAGGAAATTGAGGCTGAGAGTAGTAAAGTGACATCCCCAGCCCGCGCAGCCCATGAGTGCCTCTGACCTCTACGAGATCTCCTGCTTCTTTACTGCTCTTCTTCCGAGCTATTGGTTATGGATGCGCAAGGATGTTTATTACAGAATGCTTTGCCGAAGCAAAAACAGGGATTTCCAAGTTCCTCACCATCTCTCGATGTTGCCCATATGCACAACCATGCTCTTGAGTAACTCAGCCTGAAGCTTAGTTGATCCCTCTGCTTGCTCAGTTAGATCGTGCGGATTCCACTTTGTGTCTCCCTGCGATGTCTCTCCCACTTCCTATTTGCTTCCCGTTTCTGCTAACCTATAGCCTGGTTTCTGCGCTCGTTCCTTTTTGGGCTCTTGTAATGAGCTCTTCCCATCAATCCATCCTACACCCTGTGGCTGAAACACAAGTCTAATCTTGTTCTTCTCTGAGAAATCCTTGTGTGGTCCATAGCCTGTGGAATTAAGTTCAAACCTGGCGGGGCGCCTGGGTGGCATAGCGGTTGGGCGTCTGCCTTCGTCTCAGGGCGTGATCCCGGCGTTGTGGGATCAAGCCCCACATCAGGCTCCTCTGCTGTGAGCCTGCTTCTTCCTTTCCCACTCCCCCTGCTTGTGTTCCCTCTCTCGCTGGCTGTCTCTATCTCTGTTGAATAAATAAATAAAATATTTAAAAAAAAAAAAAAAAACCTGGCAACGTGGCTCCCCTTGGTCTGACTTCAGTCTCCCTTTTTGGCCCTATTGCTGACTCTGCCCTTTGTGAAACCATGGTCCAGGCAGCAGACCCCACTCTGCTCTGTGCCTGTTGCTTGTGTCTGCACTCCCTCCTGCTTTACTCCTGCTTTTAGAAATTCTGCCCAGATCGTGTTTAAGACTTAGCTCGGAGATGACCTTTTCTTGAGGAGATCTCCGACCAGCATTCCTAGTGAGTAACTGACCCCTCTCTCTTTGTTCTACACCATACCTGGCATTTATTCTAATATAGGTCCTGTCGCACCATCACAGTTAAAGACTGTATGTCTGACTCTTCCCCACCCCAACACACACACATTGCTACATCTCAACTGTAAACTTTTCTACACAAGGGGCTGTGACTCATTCATTTTTAAATTCCTTTCATCTTTAATCTCTAGACAGCATAGTATCTAGAATATAGTAAGCGCTCAATAAATGTGTATGGACTAAATGAATGAATTCAGGGAAGAGAGAAGAAAAGATGAGGAAAAGGGAAAAAGACCCTAAAAAGTTTGTAAATAATTAGACAAAAATCCACATCGATCATCTCTGTGTCTAAGGCACTCACTCAGAACTGGGGTGGGAGTATGAAATTAACAATTCTAGGAGAGAGCCTTCTGCACAACGCCAACACAAAGGTCAAGGCTGCTGTTTTTTAACACCAGCTTTTGAGAGCCCACAAATGACCTGTCTTTTGTTTGAGCTGTTTCTTTTTTATGCTCAGTGTTCCAGCTCTCTCATTCCAGCTCCCTTCCCTGCCTGTTTTCTGGGGGTGAGGGCATCAGA
The DNA here is from genome assembly GCF_023065955.2 of Ursus arctos. Lineage (NCBI taxonomy): Eukaryota > Metazoa > Chordata > Mammalia > Carnivora > Ursidae > Ursus > Ursus arctos. Next base: position 8,977,128 of record NW_026622874.1, on the reverse strand, counting down.
GGACATACTCGTTCTCACTCACTTCCCTCTCTTAGGTCCCATCTTTGACCTGTGCTGGGGAGGAAGGCCTCTAGGAGAATGTGTAGGGCTAAGAAGCAATCCTCTGGCTTAATCATCAACGCCTAGTGCCCAAAACCTTGATAAAATACAGGAAGACAGGCCCTCTTTCATCTTTCCCCTTTGGGCTAAAGGATACTGCTCCATCACTAAGCCTGCTCTACTGCTGATTTTGGGGGCTGTTGATGTCGTTCAGGTCTCCAAAGGACACTAACATTGAAACAAAAAGAAACAAAAGGGAGCCCCTGGGTGGCGCAGTTGGTTGAGTCCAACTCTTGGTTTTGGCCCAGGTGGGGATCTTGGGGTCCTGGGATCGGCCCTAAGTTGGGCTCTGAGGTCAGCACGGAGTTTGCTTAAAAAGACTCTCTTTCCCTCTCCCTCTGCCTCTCCCTCCCACCCCTGCATGCTCGCTCTATCTCTCAAATAAGTAAATAAATCTTAAAAAAGGGGTGCCTGGGTAGCGCAGTCATTAAGCGGCTGCCTTCGGCTCAGGGTGTGATCCCGGCGTTCTGGGATAGAGTCCCACATCGGGCTCCTCCGCTGGGAGCCCGCTTCTTCCTCTCCCACTCCCCTGCTGTGTTCCCTTTCTCACTGGCTGTCTCTCTGTCAAAATAAATAAATAAAATCTTAAAAAAAAAAAAAAAAAGAAACAAAAGCAAAACCCGGAGATAGGGCTCCTGAAAGAGAAGCAAGCTTACTTCATCTTTGGCTCTGTAACTCACAAAGAAATTATAGTTGAACTATCAGTCAGTAAGGGCTCCCAGGGCTTCAATTGCTCATAATTAACTTGATTAACTGCTTAGGATTGAGACGGAATGAGAGCAGGTGTACATTTGGGGGCTTTGTATCTGCCTAAAGATACAGGCCTGACAAAACACCTGTCACTTCTTCGTGCCTCTCTCCTTCCTCCAGGGATGTCCCAGAAACTGAGTAAATTGTGGCACAGTCTAGCAACTTTTTCTACGTTGTAGAAATATTAGAGGATCTAGAAAATTATGCAAAAGATATAAATGCAGGACAATCCTACCCAGAGATAACCATTCTTAGTCTTCTGTTGTTTCCATTGACTCTTTTAACTGCATTTCCCGTATTTGGGACCATGCTGTAATACAATTTTATGTTCTGCTCTTTTTTTCTCTACATTGTCCTTGGAAGCTGTCCTCTGCAGGGAAATTGTCATTAGAAAGCTAACTCAGGCGGAGGCTGCCCAGTGTTGGTGAGGTCTGGCCTCAGGATGGGGCAGGCAGACACCGTCTCATTCAGCACGCTGCACCACTGTAGTTTGCTTTGAAGCTTGAGACAGCAGGCTTTTGGGTTAAATCTGCTTCAAGTACATGGAATCTTCAGCACATTTTCCCGATCTTTTACTTATTATATACTTACCACTGTTCTTGGCAGTAAAGCTTTTTAAATTTTTTGGCACCCTGCACTCTACATTTGCATTTCCTTTCTTTAAAGCATTTTCTTAATGAAACAATTTATTCCTCAATATGAAAGGGCTTCCAGATTGAAAATGTTTCTGGTTTCCAGTATAGGGCACCTAGAATCTCCAATCTTTTTATTTCAGTTCCTTGCTTCAACTTAGATTTCTTAAAACTTATAATTCATTGAAGGTGGTTTTGAAGCTGTGGTTGATGGGGAAGAAAACAAACCCAAAAGGTAGCACAAGGGAAGGAAAGCTGAACAAAACTTAGATAAGAAACATGGTATCAATTTTAAAGTCACACTTCATAGAGTCTTCCTGGAAGTCAAGATCAGAGAGGAGAAGTAGAAACGTGATGTTATCTGTGCGCTTTAAAAAGACTTTTGTTAAGCAGAATTCACGTAGATGCATGCCTGTGTGCCTGCAAGGAACTCGTGTTTTAAAGAGGATTCAAGCTGCATTATATTTATAACTATGGGGTTGCTACCAGCTACCAGCATGTCTCCTTGCGGTGGTTCACTTCTCTTCACGTCCTAATTCTGTTCTGGACTGTGCTGCTTTGACAAAGCAGTCAGCTATTCCACTCCCCCGAATCCCCAGGACACAGGATTCTTGCTATAGCTTCCTTCAAGTCCTGCTCTGGTCCCATCAGCGCCTATGTTCTGACATGTTTGTCTCTGGTAGCAGCAGAGAGCTTCAAGTATTGGGGATTCAGACCCTGGCATGGCTGTGAAAAGCTAATCTCTGCTGGGAGTCCTGTCCTCTCTGGCCAGGAGAAACGAGTAACTGGAGCATCCGCAGATCTGAATCTGAGGCTCATTTCCAAACATCGACTCAACAGCTCCCCAGGGAAACAATGAAAGTAATGAGGTGGTACCTTTGAAACCCTAGAGGGCTGCACAAGGGCTCAAGGAAGGCAGTTAAGACGCAGTGTTTTGGGCCCCACCCAGAGTTTCTGATCTTAGTTTTCACAAGAGCCAGGGAATCTGCATTTTAAGCAAACACTTTAATGCGATTCTGATGCTGCGAGTTCAAACACCACACTTGGACGAACACCAGGATTCTGATGTCGCCCCTGTACCATCAACAATACGGTAAAATAATACCATCTTTCTGCCTTTTTCTCCTGCTGTCCCTTAGGCTGAATGTTTTGAATCCTTAGGTGTACCCTCAAAGTTTCTCTTAACCTTCCATCAGCTTGGTAATAACGGTGCATTTGGGATGGGCACACACTGTGATTGAATCCGGTTTGGCACCTTCTTAGGGATGGCTGGGAGCCCCAGGCACTCAGGAAGATGCAGGCTAGACCAGCTCTTCCTCTCCAGCTGGAAGGTGGATATGCAGAGTGACACACAGAAAACAAATCCCCAGGTTGGCGGACAAGGCCCCTGTGTTCCATGACTCACTCTAGCACGAGCTCCTCCCCGAGTCTCCTGAGACCCTGTTGACACGCGCATGGGCTCATGCTTAGAGCATGCATTCGAAGCTCACTTCTTCAGTGGGCACTCACTTCCCACTTCCCGTGCCCACGCGGGTTCTCTTTTCTCAGTCCGTCTCCCGTTTCCAGTTTCTTAACTCTTAAAAGTTGTCCCAGTTTTGCATTAAATAGTATTGTTCTGTACGCTTACACACCAAACAGTGCTCAAACTTTTGGGCATTGTGTGCCCCTGCCCATGCACACACAGTCACACGCACGCATACAGTCGACGGCAGAGCATAACACAAATACATGGTCATATCAACTCTCTGGTCTAGGTGTCCCGTTAATGGCACAAAGGGCATGTGCGTTGGAGTCAAAAGACCTCAGTTCAAATTCTACCTCTGCCATCGACTAGCTGCCTAATCTTAGAGAAGTTAATTAAACTCTTTGGGCCTAAGCTTCTTCATTAGGGTTAACCGAGAAAGCTTGTAAAACACCTTGAACTGTGCTGACAACCTAATAGGGAATGTTAGGTCCCTCCTTTGCTCTTATTTTCTATCTTTATTTTATTTTTCTTCTTTAGGAAAGGAAATAGTCCTCCAGATCTCTCTCACGTAACGTATCAGTCAGAGTTCTTAATTACAAGTATCAGAAATCATCTCTGGCCAAAACATACAGAAAGGGAATTTATGAAAGGATATTGGGTGGCTCACACAGATGCCAGGAAGGCTGAAAAGCCAGGTGCAGAAAATGGGCTGGAACCCAGAGCGATGTGCACGTGCAAGACCACAGCCAAAATCGCACCTCAGAGCAACCTGGTGGCCTGACCTCGGTCACAGCTGCTTCAGAAGACTGGGGGTGAAACCTGGTTCTCTGCTGTGTCCGCTCCTTTTATCACTTGCTACAGATTCAAAAAGCTCTGAGCGTGAGGGTCCCTGGCCAGGCCTGTGGCCTGGGCCCGTACCCCAGCTGGGGTGGCTGGGGAAGTGGCTCTAGACTTTCTGGCTTCCACGGTTGGAGTTTCTAAAAACCAATGATGGAGGCAGGCTGAGTCTGAGGACCCAGAGGGGGTCCCACAGGACCAGCTAAGAAGGTCCTTGGCTTTGTGCAGGATGGGATAGAAATCAAACCTGAGCTGACAAGAAGTGAGAAGAGAGTTTACTGAAGACAGAGCGTAGATACTGACAGAGCATCTGAGGGACTCGGAAAGGAAAAGGAGAATGAGTCTTGTCTTTGCTCGGGGTCTGAGTATTTTTTTGAGGATTCTGGTCTGGTGCACATGTCTTCTCATATATCCAGGAACCAGTCAAAACAAGGGCGAGTGCTCAGGTGTCCTCCATAAGTTACTTATGCCCTAGAGCCAGGGGTCTTGGCATCAAGATGTCTGGAGTTAGTGGTCTACATGATGACCTCACCCAGTCACTCCTTAGATGTAATCTATTGTGCAGAAAGACTCCAAAGAAATCATTAACTCCTTGACCTGTATAAGCAGGACATACATTACCTGCACTATAAGACACGTGTAAGGTCCTTGCAAGAATAAAGGCAGGAAAAGGAGCAAAAACACAGTCCTTCATGGGTCCTTTTAGTTTCCCTGTCTCAATAAGAAGGGAATTCAGATGTCAAGCAGTCCTAAAAGATCAGTGGCCAGAGTCCTTTCTCACCATTTCTGATGTTCACATCTCATCCGTGTCTCACATGTAAATTCATTCTAAAGTGTGTAGTCTTTCTCTCCAGGAACTCTCCTCAAGCCTAGAACTACTCTGTTTTCTGAGGCAATTTTACACCTTTCTGCCTTGTCTCCTTTCTTTACTCTGTCCAGAATTCCCTATCCTGCCCCCTTTCCACCACCAATCCCTGAACAGTCCAAATCTTCCCCGTTCTGCAAACGCCAATGAAGATGTTACCATTCCTTTCTTGAGGTGCTGCCCCCTCCCCCAAATTGCTCCTTGCATTGTGTTCTGAGGGAACTTTTGCTATGTCTCCATTATCACTTTTGCTCCATTTTACTACCAACATGTGTTTAAGGGCGTAACCTTCCTCCCTCTCCTGGACCCAAGATGAAGCATAACGACAGGAAGTCCTAGCTTTATTTACATTGTAGCCTTGGTTCTTAGGACCTAGTAGATGCTTAATACAAGCTTATTAAGCAAAGCATAAGTTTCTTCTCCCTTGTCTCTCGACATAGACATTCAGACTCCTTTCCTACATACATGTGACAGATCCGCTTAAAAAATGGAAATAATCCCTGTGTGCGCCCTGCGAACTGTAAAGTATTGGACAAACGCCTTTGATCTAAGCCGAAAGGCCGATTCACGATTAAGAGTTGGACACATGGAAATGCCATCACTGTTTATTTCATTCTAGTTTTACATATTTTCTGTTGAAGAGCTATATGCCCTTCTTATGCCTCACAGCGTTCTCACAGGAGAAGGGTGCAGCGCGGGTCTCCCTCCTAACTTCCCGGATGCCGCAGACCCTCTGGTGTCCTTGCATTGCCCAGAAGGGAAGCAGACGGAGGGACGCGGGCACAGCAGCCGCAAACACCTTTGCCCGGAGGACCCGCTAGGCGCAGTCCCGTGACAAGTTATGCCAAGTCCCCACGGGTTCCCCCCCTCTTGCGTCGGTCCCTCTCCCGCTTGAGGTTGGCCACAGCCACCTGCGTCCCCTGACGGACGTCCCCCCCCCCCGAGCCCCCACTCCGCAGGGTCCCGGACGCCTGCCTCCCCCGGGCGGAGCGACGCCGACGGCCCCCGGTTCCTCGCAGCCCGCCCGGCCGCCTCCCCCGCACCCTCTCCCCCGGTGTACTGTCACTCGGCGCGACCTCGGGGCCTGCACGTGACCCAGAAACTTCGGAAGCCCCGGGGCGGCGGGCGGCGGGCGGGAGGAGGCGGCGGCGGCCGAGCTCCCCCGCGCGGCGGGCTCTGCGGCCGGGAGGCGCTCGCCCCGCGCCGCGCTCGCTGCCTGGCCGTGCGGGAGCGCCGCCGGGAGCAGCGGCGAGCCGGGGAGCCCGCGGCAGCGCGCGTTCGGCAGGCGGCGAGCGGGCCCGGCGGGCGGCGGCGCCCGGGGACGCCGGGGGCCCGCTCGCGCGCGCGGCCGCAGCCCCGCCGCTGCCGCTGCCGCCCGCTTACCCCGAGCCTGACGCCGCGGCCGTTCCCCGCTTCGCCCGCTCCTTCATCTGAATGGGAAGTTGGGGAACATGGACGGGGTCGTGCTGGCGTGGATCGCTCTCTTCTGGCTAACAGGTAGAGGCCGATAACTTTACGCATATTCCCTTGGGGCCGCTGTTCCCACCCCACCCCACCCCCATTTCCCCCTGGCTGGGCTGAAAGCTGCTTAGCAGGTCGGCGGTAAGTGGGGGAAGGGGCCGTGTGTGTGTGTGTGTGTGTGTGTGTGTGTGTGTGTGTGCTAGAATGATGGAGGAGGCGGGGGAGAACCCCACTACAAGTGAGACGGATGGAGATGAAGGTGTTTGACTCCTCAGGAGCTTGTTCTGTCGTTTGGGCATTTCCTCTTCCACACAACGGTTCTTCTCGGTCTTACCCTGAGTTGGTGATGCTGTGGGCCCTGGGAAGAGCTTGGTTAGAAAAAAAAAAAAAAAAAAAAGAAAGCTCAGAGGAGACATTAATTAAGAAAACTGGTTTTCTGGAGGTGAGGGGTGGAGGAGTGTCTCCCTAATTCCTTCGCTAGAGAAGCCAGGAGACCCAGCGGCGTTATCTCTGTGGCTCCGGGGGGTGCATTGGGGCGGGATGAGGAGGGAGATGGGGATGGAGGCTCGATTGGTTGTGGAGTTTAGGGCCCTGCTCTCTCGCGCTTGGTACCATTTGAGGAGTGGTCCCATAGCGGAGAAGAACCTTCCTCCCGAAATAAACAAGCTCCCCTCCTCCAATAAAGAGAAATTGCAGAGATAGCAGAGATCAGAAGGTAGAGCTTCTCCCCAGCATTAAAGTCACTTCCGCTAGCTGGATACTCCGTGTTTCCCCCTCCCTTTGGGTGAACTTTCTCCCCACCCGCCTGAGGTCTGGAAAGGCTCACACGAGGGTCCTGCGAGCTTGAGGGGCCAGTGGCCAGGCAGGGTGGCTAGCCCTGAGAGATTCACAAAGTAGCCCAGCTTGGGTGCTGGTGAGGATGGGTAAGAAGGAAGGTTCGGGTAGTTGGGAAGGGGCTGAGACAAAGATTCCAAGCAAGGTGGAGACAGAGTGATGGAGGAAAGGAACAAGGGATCAGAAAGGTTTCAGGGACAGGGTGAGAGCAGTGCAGGGCAGGAGAGAAAACAGAAAATGGCACCCCCCAAAATGAAGTTCTGTCCCCTCTGGGGGCATCAATCAGAAGATTTGGAAAAATCAAGTCAGTAAGAAGTTTAAAATATCTGAGGCAGTCCTTGAAAGAGAGTAAAATGTATTTAAGAAGAAAAGCAAAAACTATATTTCCCTTAGCTTCAGAATAAGATTATCGATTGCCTCAGTTGTCCCCCCCCCCCCATTCCAAATGAAGGACACCTAACACTGGCTGTGCTCCATGCTGGCTTTAGCTTTAGGGAATGGGGGTGGGCAGGGCTCGTCTACAGAGTTAGCCTCTTCTCTTGGCTGCTCTGAGTTCATCCGTCCCACATTATTCAAATATGAATCATCTCTAATTTCAGGGTTTGGCTGATCCACGGCTCCCCACTCCCCTGGCCTCCCAGTGCCTTCCACTTCCACCCTCACTGATTCTGAATGTCCTTGCTTTGCCTCTACTTCTGTGTTATCATGCTAGAAGGGAACTTAGGCCTGAAGCCCGTATCACCACCTCCCTGAGGTCAACTAGGCATCCCGGGGCGGGAGGGCTGTACGTCAGAGATGCTCTTCCAGACACCCCAGGGTGTGCCCAAGAAAAGCACTTGAGGGATTTGCAGGGAGTGGGAGCAGGAGGGGAACCTATAGCCCTGCTAGATGGCCAACAGCTGTTGATGAGATGAAGTCACATCACTGGAAGGGGCCGCAGGCCATCTGGGCCAGCCCTCTCAGTTTATAGAAATGGAGACCCAGAGAGATAATAGGCACAGAGCAAATGTGTCATGGAGCAGGGACTCGAACCCAGTTCTCCGAACCCCAGGCCAGTCCCATGCGCACTCTTCGAAGCTGCCTCTCTGGGTTTTTTGGTTGTTTCGTGTGTATTTTGAGGGGAGTTGCTGCTTTGTCCGTGCCTTCTCTTGCCTGGTGGCAGGCAACAGGTTAGTTCCGAGGGCCATCTCAGCTGTCAGATGGCTGGGCTTCGCGCTCTGCACGTGAGGCTGGCTCTCAAGATCCCACCGAGCGCTGCAGGCATCCCCTGAGCCCAGCGTCTGCTTCCCCCCTCAGCCCGTCAGCCTGTCAGTAGTGCTGCCGGACAAGCTGCCTCCCTCTCAGCCTCAGCAAAGTAGAGGAGCTAACAATGGCGGCTGGGGGGTGGGGGAGAGGAGCAGTCAAGGATGAGAGGGATTCAGACTCATCGTTCCCAGCAAAACCATGAGAGGAAAGGTAAGAAATTTCAGTCCAGCCCAATCAATGAATTCTCTCTTGAGGGGGTGGTACAAAGGGAGGGAGAAAGAGGACAGATTAAAAATGAGTCAGAGAGTGGGGGGGGGGGAGGACGACACATTCATTCTCCCTCTCCCTCCCTTTCTCCTCCCCCACTTTCTCTCTGTCTCCTCCCTCCCCCCTCCCCTGTTTGTCTCTTTTAATGCAGGCTGAGCAATTTCTAATCAACACTTTAGTTTTTTCCCTCAGTCTCAGGCAGCTCCTTCCTTGTCTTTCGTTGCTGAAATTCTGCTGTATGCTTAGCCTCATGATTTCTTATTGTCATCGCGACGCTGCTTCCTGTAATAAATTGTTGTTGTTTTGAGCAAACGCAGTGCTTCTCAGCTGCTATTCTAGCAACAGGTGCCATCCAGCCGTAGGACCTGAAGGAGGGTTCACTCGGTCTTTGTTCCTGAACGCGGATGGCGTTTCCTCCTTTCCTGGCAGCACAGGCTGTGAGAAAGGCTGGCGCCGTGTCCACCCCGTGAACACACACTCGCGGGTGGGGAGCAGGCGATGCATTTTCCTGGAGACTCTTGGGTCTTTCTGTGCTGAAGATGCCTTGCTTTCTTAGCACGTCCTTTGGTACACCTTTTGGTTTTATTCATTCCTTTATTCATCCAGTCTACAGGCACATATTCAATTCCTGTGCTTCCTAAGTGTTAAGATAGGTGCTGAGGCTAGAGAGAGAGAGAAGACACCGTCTTCCCCCTCCAAGAGTTGTCAGTCTAGTCAGTGGCTCCAGTGATTTTGATTCAGAAGCAGAAGGTCTTCCGATGAGACACGGCCCTGCCTTCCAGCGCTCGCAGCCTGGTGGCAGGACACGGGGATGGAGTAGCCGTGGCCAAGCAGTCACGGAGACCTGCACCAAGTGCTGGGAGCTGCTTCACGCTGGCTCCTAACTCAGCCTCCAGGAGGAAGAAGGTATCCAGGGGTGGTTGTTACCTGGTCTGGTTTGCATTCAGGTAGATGCCTGGTGACCATGTGCCCGAGACGTTTGGATGCGGAGAGTTAAAGCTTTAATATTTGCCCCGGAGAAGGAAGAACCGCTTATAGAGATGGCTGACACCTCAACTTCCATTGTCTCCTTGCCTGTCCTCCATACCTTTCAATTTCTCTTGCCTCTCTGTTCTTTCCCCTGCAGAAGACACCTTGCTCTTACCAGAGCATCTTCTTTTAACACTTCATCACAGCTCTCCCCACTCCCCTCCTTCTCTCAGCCAGATGCTTCTCTCTGGACCAGAAGAGGGGGCTTGTTTCAGTATCACTCTTTAGAGTTTAGACTCACATGATTCTGCTGGTTGGCTAGTTTCTACAGACTTGGAATTACTAATAGGGGCAGTCTTAGTGCAATACTACACCAGTAGTCTTAGAGCAAGTACTTAGTGCTCAGTACATGTTCGTAGTGTTCGTACCAGGACTGGATTGGTGGAAGGAAACCTGACCTGGGAGTTAAGGATTGGATTCTAGTCCTACCTGCTCCATAGATTGACTATATATCCATGGGATCTGGGTCTCATAATCTGTTGAATGAGATGACTTGTAAAGTCACTCTCAGTTCTAAGACTCTATGGTTTTGAGTCTTTTCTCCATTTAATTTTGAAGAGTTGGAAGCCACAACTAAAGAGTGACAGGTCCAGTCTTCTTTTTATAATTCACCCAGTGAAAAGCCTGTTTCTTCAGCCTTTCCCTGATCATTAATGATTGGAGTGAAAGACACCAGCTGGGGAGGGAGAGCTCTTGTTAGGATTTTTGGAGAAAAAGATGGAATAGCATTCAGGGCTTGGCGGATAGGAGATGGTTCACTCTGAACGCTTAAATTGTGGTTATATTGGGGACTGGTAAAGGAAGGCAAGCACTTTGGACCAGGTGGGATGAATCCCATTATAGCCAACATGGCCCCCGGATGTCTCTTCTAGTCTCAACTTTTTGTTCCAGGACCCACTCACCTTTTCACTCCTTCCAGCATTTTAGCTTTTATGCCTCCTTTTTCCCCAATCAAGAATATAAAGAAAGGTATGATGTGGTTGTTGTTCTTGCTTATTTATACGCTGTAACGCTTTTCCATATGTCAAAGGACTTTCATATACATTATGGCTTTTGATCAGTTTAAGCAAGAATGGCTGATATTACGTACTTCTACATAAGAAGACAAAGGCTCAGATAAACTAAATAACTTGTCCAAGGCCATGGTATCTTATTGATTAAAAGAATAAGAAATAGTGTCACTGACTTAATAGGACTTGGTTGTGTCAAGTACCAGAATCTAAGGGAAACATTCTTTTCTGCTTACGGTGGGTCAAAGTAGAACTCTTGATTTAGGTGAACATACATGGTGTCTATTATAGGGCACTGGGTGGTGAGGTTCAGAATTCATAGAACTCAGGGAAATATTGCAGGGAAAAGTGAGAAAGGATGGCATTTAGGTTTTCCAATTAAATTCTAAGATCTAAAGGAAAGGCATCCATGAGAAGTGAGGCACAGGAGAGCAGAAGATGTGACCCAGTGACAGCAGAGACTGCTGGCATCTCAGAGCCCATCTGGGACTAGGGGCTGGTGCTCTGCACCCAGGAGCCACACAGGATGTCGCTGTGGCATATGTCTGCTTAACATTTTGGTCTTCGAGATAGCTTCTGGCTCTCTGAAAATGAAAGAAGGCATTTTGGATGACTAGTGTTCTTTATGGGCCAAGAAACAAAGAAGAACTCAGAAGAGCATGCTGCTTCCCCTCTTCTCCTGCAGTGTCTGCAGTCCTGCAGGAAGAGATGCCTGCATTAGGAGGAGAACCCTCGCGTTCCGCTGGGATCCTGCATCATCACTCCTCCCATGCCCTTGGCTCACCGGGAGGCAGACTCAGAGGCAGTGCAGGGAGAGGGATTAGGTTCAAACTGACCTGGGTTTGAATCCTAGCTTCATAGTTTACCTTATTTTCTTTGTTTTTTTTTTTTTTTAAAGCTCATTGAATTTCTTTTTTTTTTTTTTTTTTAAGATTTATTTATTTATTTATTTGACAGAGATAGAGACAGTCAGCGAGAGAGGGAACACAAGCAGGGGGAGTGGGAGAGGAAGAAGCAGGCTCATAGCGGAGGAGCCTGATGTGGGGCTCGATCCCATAACGCCGGGATCACGCCCTGAGCCGAAGGCAGACGCTTAACCGCTGTGCCACCCAGGCGCCCCTACCTTATTTTCTTTGGCTTTAAAAATGGGAAATTAATTTACCTTACAGGTTTGTTGTGATCATTAAAGTGGAATTGTGTAAAACTCCTAGCACAATGTTTGGTACACAGTAGGCCCTCAATCCTAATTATGAACCCCAGATCGGTATATTGGTCAGCATTTTGAGATAGCAACGAGCAACTTCCAAATCCCAATAGCTCACAAGAGCAAACGTTTAGTTTTTGCTCATATTACATGGGAGCTGAAGTCAGCTGCGAGTCAGCTGTGAATTGGCTAGAATTGGTAGACTTGGCTCAGTTCCAAATGCTTTCTTATTCTGAGACCCAGGACAAAGGATCGGCCACTGTCTGGGCATGCTTTTGTTGTGGCGGAGGGCTCAAGAGGGTAGGGGGAGGGCCTAGAGTGACCAGAGCCAAGCATGCACATGCTTTTAAGCTTCTGCTTGGACATGTCTTATGGCATGGCATGCGGAAAAGCCCAGGGTTTTTGGAGTGGTAAGTGCACTCTGCCTACAGGGAACAAGGCAAGAGTCTGGAGGGAAAACTAATTGGGAGCAAATAATATGATGTATCGACTGGGTTAAATCATTCAGCAAATGTGTCAAGTACCTGCTATGCAGCAGAGTCTTTAAAAGGCTGCAGGGGAGAGTTTGCTGTGAATGACGTAGACAGAGAGCTAGATAGGAAATTCTCAGGCAAATGCGACGTCATTCTCCCAGGTGCTGTGACTGCGGTAAGAGCAAGAAGAAACTTCTAGAGGAAGTGATAGCTGAGCAAGTTTGGAGGGATACGTAGGAATTACTAGGGGGAAAAGTGGGATGGAAGAAGGGGGATTTACAGAGGAAATAGCATGTGCAAAAGCTGAGAATCAGGGAGGACGTGATTTCTGAAAATTACAAATATTTTAGTATGGTTGGGGAATTAGCACCGCAGGAGGAATGAAAGAGAGTGGTCCTCTCTGAAAGGGGGCCAGTTGTCCCTTGTGCTGCTGACATGGCTAGAAGGAGTCTTTAAAAGGGTCGGAGCAAAGGAGTGCCATGAACAGATGTGCATTTTGGAAATATCATTTGGACCACAGTACAGAGAAGGAGTTAGATGTGGGCAAACTTGCAGCAGAGACCACCCGGGAATCTCCTGTGGAAAGAGAGACAAGGCATACCGAGAGCCCGAAGTCACAGGGTGCAGTGGGGATGGGAGAGGTGGACGGAGTGACTAGAGATGGAATAGTGATGGCCCGGTTGGATGTGCAGGTTAAAGGGGCAGGAGTGTCAAAGATCTCTTCGGGTTTGTGGCTTGGGATCACTGGGGATGGCATTCGTGGGCATGAACTAATACAGGAGAGAAACATGTAAGGGAGGGAGATAAAGGCTTAATATTTTGCATTTTTACCAAAGCACAGTCTAAGTCGCTGTAACAAAGAGACTCTAAAATATAGTAACTTACACAAAATAATTTCTTTCTCCTGTAACAATCCAGAACTCCTGGAGGTGAGTCTACCATTCCCAACATGCGGCTGCCAAGACTGCTCCCGTGACAGCCCTTCTCAGCCAGTTGGAGCAAGGAAAGCAGAGGGTCAGGGCACGCAGCTTGGGACGCATCTTTAGGAAGGTGGCCCAGAAGTTGTACCTGTCACTTCCCCTCACGTACCTTCATTCTGAATATATGGTCACAACTAGCTATAGAGAAGCTCGGAAATGTAGTATTTGGTTGGGTTGGCTAGATGGATTAAAACCTGAGAAGTTCCTTTACTAATAGAAGGGGACAGTTAGTGTCTCCTCCTATAGGGTGACAAGTTGGAGGTGTCTGTGTAACATCCACATGGAGAATGAGGTTATGTATTTGGGTCTGGAGCTCAGGTGAGAGATCTAAACCGGAAGCATAGATATCCAGGTGGTAAAGGTGGAGCAGAACTTCTTATAGGAGTTTGCTCTGTCCAAAGAGCTGGTCCATTCCAGAAAGCTGACCCACCTAATGAACCAGGACAGTTTCCAAAGTACTTCTGCCTTGCAGGAGAGGGACTAACCTCTTTTAGTGCAGCTTTGGTCCCATTGGAACAGCAGGTAGGCCAGCTAGACATTACTCATGAGCTCATTTCAGTTCTCTGGAAGACAAGGCAAATCAGACAGAAAAGAGATATGCTTCTGCCTTTTATCTGCACAGTGGTGGCTGAGAATGGGAAAGCATGGCTCAGTTGGACACACAGGACATATGCTTAATGAATGGCAAACTCAGTATGCATGAGTACCGGAGTTATGGGCAGCAAATAATAACTAGGCCATGAGCAAAGCCTACTTGGGCAAGGGCAGCACTGGTGTTTACCATAGCCCCATGGAAGAGGGGAGCTATTGCTGTCTTTGGGGACTATTGGGGGGAAAACTTACAAGAATGCTGTCATATTTTTTTCTAAATCTCCAAATGGTACATCCGGTCACCCTAACTGTAAAATGGGTCGAGCAATCAGGTGTCATGATAGCAAATAGGAGAAGCTGATCCTGGCCAATTTAGGCAGGAAAGGAATTTGCTGGAAGGCAGTTGATTAACTTATAGAACCAATGGGAAAGCTGGATAATCAGGCTTAGATAGTAGGCAAATACCAAGGGGAATGTCTGTTATTCTTTGTGAAGTCTTTTTATTTTATTTTTTAGCCCAGGTATATCAGGAAGATGAATAGTTTCTATTTTTTTAGGGGGGGAAAGAAAGATCCAATCTGCACTTTTTTTTACCTTTAAACCTTGAGCCTGCAGGGCGACATTTCTCCAGATACTTGGCTCCCATCCCGACAATGCTACTGGAGGACGGACAGGCTTTATTTCCTCATCTGGACTATGGACCAAACCCAGAGGACATGTGTGGCTATTTCATATCCATCTCCTACACTTAGAAAACCTGCCCATCCGTTGTCCCTAAGCAGTGTCTTAAGAAACTGGGACAATATGTTAAAAGTGAGAAGACAAAAGATAAATGTCTTAAAGAAGACCTAATTTGAAGGCAGGAGAAGGAAGATTGTATCGTCATACTGAAAGAAGAGAAACCTTAGGAGTCTGAAGGCCAAGATATGCTGGGAAACATGCAATTCTGAGGTCAAAATCCCACTTCTGGGACTTCAAGACTTAAAAGATGGATGAGCAGTATACAAAATTTTTAAAGATGCCTATCTTTACAATGATGATTTTCCATAACCTTCCGCAGTCATCTGTTTCTATAAAATGGGGCTATGTGGGGTGCCAGGGTGGCTCAGTCAGTTAAGTGTCTGCCTTCGGCTCAGGTCATGATCTCAGGGTCCTGGGATCGAGTCCCACGTCGGGCTCCCTCCTCAGCGGGGAGTCTGCTTCTCCTTTTGCCATTGCCCCTCCCCCTTGCTTGTGTGTGCTCTCTCTCTCTAATAAATAAATAATCTCTTAAATAAGATAAAATAAAATAAAATAAGATAGGGCCGTACTTCCTCTCAAAAGATGCTGGCAGGCAGGAATAGCTTACCAATTAACTAGTGGGGAAAAGGAACTTGCTTTGGGAAAAAATGAGATTGCTAAAATAAGAACAGCTTTGCTTTAGATACTGGTTTTGTTATTCTTGCAAGAACACAGTCCGTTGTGTATAGAATCCTTTTCTTTACATGAGGATTGGGTCAGGACCTTATTTTGCCACATGAAGGGAGACACTGTCTGCACTTGGAGGTGATCTTCCCTAGCCTAGTGACTAGCTGGGTTGGGGGCTGCTCTCTGAGCTGTCATTCATCACTCCACTTTTAGGCAGCTTTTCTAGGTATTCGTCAGTTACCGGGGGTAACCTGCTAAGAAAGGTCATTCAGACTCACTCCTTCATTTATTCATTTATTCTTTCATTCTTTGATTCTTTCCACATTATGTGAGCTTCACCCATTTTCTGTGGCTTGGCTCTATCCTGGGGATCAGAGTCAACCAAATCCTGGTCCCTGCCCTCAGGGGCCTTGGAGTTAGAAATAAAGTTTATATTGAATTTCTCAAGATCCGGGACTGGTCTTTCCAATCGATTTTCCCAGAACTTAACATAGTGTTTTAAAATATGTTTTCGATTGAATTTGAATTCAGTAGTCAAGGGCAGTTTCTCTGTGCATCAACGGCACAGCAAACACTCCAGGAATGGTCTGGGGGTCTGAGAATGAGGGTTCCCTCTGCAAATGCACAAGAGCACGTAATCTCCAGCCGTCACTTCTGACCGTCAGTATGGTGTCCTCCAGGAATGGTCTGGGGGTCTGAGAATGAGGGTTCCCTCTGCAAATGCACAAGAGCACGTAATCTCCAGCCGTCACTTCTGACCGTCAGTATGGTGTCTGGTGCAGCTTGCAGTCAGAAATCCTCATTTGACAGGTGCCTTCTATACAGGACGATCCCTTGCCTTGCTTCACTCCTTTTTCTGTCTTTCGCTCTCTTCCCTAACCGTTCTTCTCCAGTGTTCCGCACGACTTGCCTTCGTTTGTAGGATGAAACACAGGTTTCTTTCCTCACCCTTGTAAATCTCTTTGTAAGAGCACTGACACAGAAGTCCCTTACAGTGTCACCAGGGCCTGGGCTCAGAGTGCCAGCCTTGCAGGACCCACACCCAGTGCCTCTCTCTCTGGCTGCCAGGTCTTCCTTCAGTTACATGCTCCGTGCTTCCCTGGGGGAAAGGAAGAGCAGATTGATAGTTAAAGAATGAAAACTATTTTCGTATATCTGGAGTGTGCTTGGGGCCAGATCACAGGGATGACCATATATGCCATGTCTAGGCATTCAGGTCTCGTCCTGGAAGGAATGGGGAATCAACGGAGGCCTTAAAGCACGGGATGGACATGATTAGGTTTTTGTTTTGTTTTGTTTTGTTTTAAAGATTTTATTTATTTATTTGACAGAGATAGAGACAGCCAGCGAGAGAGGGAACACAAGCAGGGGGAGTGGGAGAGGAAGAAGCAGGCTCCCAGCGGAGGAGCCTGATGTGGGGCTCGATCCCATAACGCCGGGATCACGCCCTGAGCCGAAGGCAGACGCTTAACCGCTGTGCCACCCAGGCGCCCCTGTTTTGTTTTTTTTAAACAACTCTAGATGAAAAGTGTGGAGAGTATGTTGGGCCAGAAGTACAGAGGCCACTTAGGAGGCTATAATAAAACCGAGAAGGAATGAAGGCCTATGTAAAGTGATGGTTAAGAGCTTTGCAGCCAGTCAGCCTGGGTTCATAGCTGACTGTCACTTGCTAACCCTGAGATCATAGGGAAGATACATACATTCCCTGGGATTCGAGTTCTTAATCTGTGAAATGAGTATGATAGTAATACCGACTTTATAGAATTTTTTGAAAAAATTCATGACGATACTACATGAATAATGCTTAACGCAATTTCTGACACATAGTGAGCATTTCCTAATTAATACCTAGTAGAAGGAATAGAAACCTAATTTAAGGAGGTGGCAGTGGAAATAAAGAAGGGTCAAATTTGAGAGATGTTGAGATTTAGTGACCAACCAAATGTATTCGGGGACAGAGAGGAAATCATCAAAGCACCAATTTCTATCTGAGGTGATAGGATGGGGGTATACTGGCAAAGGAGCTGGGGGAGAGGAAGGATTGCTTTATAAGCAAGGAGTGGGAAAAGAGATCATGAATGGGGTTAGACGTTGAAATTGAAGTATCCGTTAAAACATGCAGATGAGGCTTCAGAGAGTTAAGGGTCTGAGACACAATGATAGTTGGAACCGTGGGAATGGATAAGATTCCTTAGATCAATACACAGATGAACACCACAAAGAGGCTGAACGTTTTTGTTTACCTGGCATACAAAAATATTCTTACTAGCCTCTATAGACTGCAGCATAAGAAGTACTAGGTTTTGGCGTCTGACAAGTGGTGAAATCGGAAAAACTCTGTAGGAGGTAGGACCAAAGCTCAGGACACTAACCTTACCCCAGGGCAGATCTCTTGGAAGTGGGAACCAGAGGTTGGGTGTTCCAGGCCAGATCTCAGCGTGCGTGCGGGCTTGTCCATCTTAGTTTTCACCCCAATTATGTACCATCTCTGAGGGGCCTGATCTGGAGGTAGGAATGGAGGTCCCATGAAGAGGTATTTTTGAAGTTAGCCACATCAGTTTCAGATGTGGTTCAGTCGTGTGTAAGGGATATAGGAAACAATACCAAATCCTCTGGCGAAGGGGCTGGTATCATGGCCCAAGCAAACAGGCTGGAGCTCAGAGGAAGCCCTCAGTTCCACTTGGGCAAATGGTTTGAAAATCAGGAGGAAAGAGTCCACGATAAACATAGGTTAAGCGAAAGAGATGCTGCTTAGGGGTGTAAGGAATCAAAGCCCTCACCTGGAATTCAGGGTTAGGGCCAGAAGAGCAATTCTAGATCCCACCCCCCAATGGGAATGGGGGTCCTAAGAGTCATGGCCAGGGCAGGCACAAGAACTGGGTGGCATTCATCCTACAGTTTGAAGTTTAGAGAGCTAAAGCAGAGACTGGCATTTTCAGCTTTCTCTCTAACTCTAGACCTTCCTTAAAGGTCAAATGAACTGGCCTTTCCTTGAAATTTCTGGTCCTGTCCTCTCCAGTTGTCCAGATTTATCCCTAGCTTAGAGTCCCAGGATTCCCATTACACCTGCACACGTACGCGCGTGGTTGCCCTTCGTTTTCTGATTTCCAGGAGGTGCGTGTGTGTCTGCGCCGTGATGTGCCTGCCCAGGCACCATCACTGTTGAACTCCTAATTATACCTGTTCTGGCATTCCTGTTCAGCTTTGCCCATTCTGCACTATACACACTCAGCATCTCCCAGCACCTTCATAGCTTCACAGAAGTCAACAGACTCTTCTTGACAGCAGCAGCAATCGCTACATTTGCTGAGTGTTTACTATATACCATATCATCCTAAGTGCTTCGTTTAAAATTTCATTTGACCCTCAGTCAGTTCCATCAGGTAGTTACGATTATTATGTACCAGGGAGGACATATTTACCAGTGAGGAAACTGAAATTCATGAGTTGGGAAATTTGCCTGAGCTCCTGCAGCTAGGAAGTGGTAGAGCTTGGATTCTAATTTAGGACTCTCTCCAAAATCCATACCTTTAACTCTCATGTTATAAAAAGGCAGATGTTTCTGACACTGTATTCCTTAATTCTTTGGGACATGGATTTATCTTGTATGTCATGGAATAAGCTGAGAACCAACTAACCTCTGTGAATAACTAGGAGAGTCCAAAGGCGCCTGGGTGGCTCAGTCAGTCAAGTGTCCAACTCTTGATTTCGGCTCAGGTCATTAGCTCAGGGTTGTGAGATCCAGCCCCACATCGGGTTCCATGCTGGGTGTGGAGCCTGCTTGAGGTTCTCTCTCTCCCTCTCCCTTTGCTGCTCCCCCCCCCCTTAAAAAATATTAAGGGAGTCCAGTGACTTGCTCAAGTGACTCATCTCATTAACAGAGAACAGACGTGAGAAGGAGGTTATTCTTAGTAATCACCTAATGAACAAAACCCCACACTTAACTCTCTGTTAAAAAAAAAAAAAAAACCCAACGAAACAAAACGAACAGAAAACCCTACAACACTTTTATTTAGCACTTGCCTCCTTTGCTGATTTTATTTATCCTACAAAGTCCAGGAGATGTGATTTCCCACGTGTAGCTTGAATAGGTAGCAGAGAAGAAAGGTGGTGTGGTCCAGGACAAAGCGTTGTACTGGGAGCAATGCCTGTGATTGGTTATCCAGCCCCAACCATTGCTAATTAAAGTCCCTTCACCTCTGTCCCACTTTTGTTACCTGGCAAATTGGAGCGTGAATAAGGATTTGGAGAAGAATTGCAAAGTTAAGAATTAAGGCAATAGAATTTAAGGAGAAACTGTAAAGAAATTTCTTTTCCCAATCCAGCTCTGTGAGCTAAGGAGTAGTGGAATGAGCTGCATCAATAGTTGGGGGTGGGGGGGTGGAAACTATGGAGCCTAGAAGTTGAGATTCTTCCGTGAGCTTCCAGAGAGGAATTATTTACCCCTCGTTGGGGCTGATCTACACATTCTGGCTGTAATCAAACCTATTGGTGGTGAACATCCATGGAGATTCAGGAGCCTCAGTGTGGGAGGTGAGAGAAAAGGCAGGAAGCGGGAGGGAGGATTAGTGTTTGAGATCTACCAGTACTGGTCCTGGTCACAGTGCTCACCTCTAGAGTCTTCTCCCTGCCGGTTGTTTGTTAACAACCCTGTGAGTAAGGATTATGAGGCTCATTTTGTAAGGGAGGGCTGCTTAAGAGGCTTCGGTAAGGCCTCATTGCTAGTGGATGGCCAGATGGGATTCAAAGCCCCTATCTATTTGATCCCAATGCTATTTTACCATACCATGCTATCGATGACACATTTAACTGGTTTTCTCTACAAAATCCTAGAAATTCCCATAGTAAGAGCCATTCATTTGTGCATGCATTCCTTCATTTATTTCGTAGTACTTGGTAGGTTCAAAACACTAAGATTTGGTAAATCTCAAATATTCGTACTTCCTCATTCCACAGAATGCAGAAACTGTTTTCTCCCCAGAAGAATTAGAACCTAGTTTTTCATAATGGAGAGACACTGTCTGGAAATCAGAAGACATGAGCACAAATGTGGTATTTTGTCCTTGTCGAGGGGGCTTCCATAGGAGACATTCATAAATAAATGTGTGTTTGCACCATGAGAGTGAGTGTGCTTGCAGGATGTCATTTTGAACACTGGCAGTCATAAAGGATGGAAGGCGCCCCGTGGAAACTAGTCTTTCCTTGTGTGTCTCAAGTCCACTGTAATTCTAAGGTGAAACTTTCTGTCTCAAGCTTGCTGAAGCTGACTCGGCAGCCTCCTGGATTTAATTCAGAACCTTTTTATCATGCCTTTCTATTCATATTCCTTTTTTCTGCCTCTCATCATCATTCTGTTTCTGCTTCTAATGTCAGATTAAGCTAGAAACTCTTGACTCTCCCATTCAACTGAGAAAGTTAAGTTCTCTTTGCTTGGAATTTCTAGATCTCGACTTAATAGAGACCTTTCGCCTCTCAAACAGCCCCCTGGTCTGCCATTCACTGAAATTTCCCTCTTTCTTGGCCGCAGGTTGGATCTTTTCATCACTTCAACTTCTCATCTACTTTCAGGCTTTTTTTTTTTTTCTCACTTTTTTTTTTTTATTACCCTTCAAAGCTTTTGAACTTAGTCTAGTGCTTTTGATCTGAAAATCTCCATTTCTCTTAAAGCTTTCGTTTTCCCTTCATCTCTGTCCCCTTTGCTTGGTTATCAGCTGGAAGGGAAGTCACTTTCTCCTGAAGTCATACTTTCCAGCTCCACGGTCTTTATTTATCAAATATTTGTTAAGTACTTATGGGCTTCACAAGCTGGGACAGCAAGATAAGTCACGTTTCTTACAAGTTTGTTAGGGGTGACAAGCATGAAAATAAATATTTGCAAAGTAATTATAAGAAATGTCTAGAAGATGCTGGGGTTCTGATGGCACAAAGGAGGAAGAGACTAACGAATTGAGGGTCAGAGAAGGCCTATAGAAAGCCTTTAACCTGAGCTTTGAAAGGTGGAAAAGAGTTTCCCGAGGAAAGAAGCATTCCAGAAACTAGGAGTACCATGTGCAAAGATCTAGAGGTGTGAGATAGCAAGTCCCACTTGGGGAACCTGTTACTTGCTTGGTTAACCTTGGTGCTCAAATAGAAATGCCACCAGAAGTGAAGCTGAGGAGGTAAGAGGGATTAGGTGATGGAGCACCTTCCTCGCCTTTCCAGGAACTTTGGGTTCTATCCTGAAGGCTATGGAGGTTTAGGGAAGGGTTTTGAGAAGGAGAGCCATAGCAGTTAGATCTAGAAAGATCATCTGAATTATATAGCAAGGAGAATGAATGGCATATGGGCAACTGTAAGTGGGGAGACCAGACAAGAGATTATTGTAATATAAGCAAGAAATGAAGAGGCACCAACAAAAGCAACGGTAATGAGGTCAAAGAGAAGGGAAGAAAGATTAACGATGTTAAGAGATCAAGTAGAAGGGTGCCTGAGTGGCTCAGTCAGTTAAGTGTTTGATTTTGGCTCAGGCCATGATCTCAGGGGATTGAGCCCCAGGTCGGGCTCCCTGTTCAGCGGGGAGTCTGCTTCTCCCTCTCCCTCTGCCCCTTCCCCTGCTTGTGCTCATGCTCTCTCTTTCTCTCTCTCAAATAAATAAAAACTTTAAAAAAAAGAGATGGAGAGAGATCAAGTGGATATGGCTTAGTGACTGGATATTGGGAGTGAAGGCAGGTTTCTGGACAACACAACCAGGTGGATATTGATGCCATTAACTGTGACGGAGAAAGAGGGAAGGGACAGGTTAGGGAGGTGAAGTGGAAAGATGTGACTGTGTGGTGTGAGGTGGGATCCAGAATGTGGATACCATTTGCATATATTCATTCTGTTTTGCAGCCATGGCAGATGGCCTTCAAGTCACAGTGCTTGACAAGAAGAAGGTGGCCATGCTCTTTCAGCCCACTGTGCTTCGCTGCCACTTCTCCACATCCTCCCATCAGCCTGCAGTCGTGCAATGGAAGTTCAAGTCCTACTGCCAGGATCGCATGGGGGAATCCTTGGGCATGTCCTCTCCCCGGGCCCAGTCTCTCAGCAAAAGAAATCTGGAATGGGACCCCTACTTGGATTGTTTAGACAGCAGGAGGACTGTTCGAGTGGTAGCTTCAAAACAGGGCTCGACTGTCACCCTGGGAGAGTTCTACAGGGGCAGAGAGATCACGATTGTGCATGGTAATGATACCGCTGCTTTGAATCCAGGAATAGGAGGGAGATTAGTTCCGCTGCCCCAAACACAAGGGGATGTCAGCCTCTCCGCCTTGCAACCCCTCAAGATTTTGATTTTATGGGAAATGGAAGCATCCAGAAGCCTAGCACGGGACAGTGCCCCCATGGGACAGTGAGGGGAGAAAGGGTGAAGGGTATAATATCTAGAACAGACACTGAGATGAGCTTTGGAAATGGTCTTTCTCAAACCTGACCTCTAGTCTGAGGAGCTTGTTATCAGAACTGAATTGAAATAGGTTCTAGTCGAAGAATGTTCTCAAATATGCCTTAACATCAGCCTCTATGGCCCTTTCCCAAACTCAGAAAGCAGACTTCCCTAAGAAGTTCCTCTGCTGGGAGAAAGGATGTAAGCACACACACTGCAGAGCCAGATGGAGGCCTTGGCCCAAGCCCCAGGTGGTTCTGTATCAGTTCTACCCTTTCTTCTGCTCCCTAAGTCATTGGGCAAGAAAAGGGCCCACAAGTCTGACCTGATCTATTTGATCACTTGAATTTTGAGGAACTCCTGTGAAGCCAGCTCATTTCCAGGAGTCCAGAGTAATTCTGGAATGTGTCTGGCTTTCAAGGGCTTCTGCAGACCTGGTTAGTTGAAAGCAGTCTTCTATTCCCAAAACTGGACTAGAACTAGACCAGTTTCTGGGGATGCCCTAAGTCTTTCACCTTAGGGATGCTAGTGTTTGCTATTGGTTTTTTGTTTGTTTGTGTATTTGTTTGTTTAAAATAAAGCAAACCTCTTGTCAACCACCATCTAGGTGGAGAAGTAGAACATGGCAGACATTCCTTCCAGAAGGGCCCCCTTTCACCCTCCCTTGTCCAGTGTTTTCCTTTCAGGGGGAAGTTTTAGGAACGGGCACTTCTCTTTATGATAACAGATGCAGATCTTCAAATCGGAAAACTCATGTGGGGAGACAGCGGACTCTATTACTGTATTATCACCACCCCTGATGACCTGGAAGGCAAAAACGAGGACTTGGCGGAACTGCTGGTATTGGGTAAGTGAAAACCATCAGCAGCATTGATATCTTAGACTGCTTGCACTGTTCCCTCTCCTCACTTCCCTGCGTGTTCCAGCAGCTTGCGTACACAGACTTTATTTCTTGTGCACAAACTGGCTTTAGAATATGCTCTTCATGAGCGGCAGCCATATTTGTTGTGTCTTGTTTCTTGGAGGCCCCTTCTGGCACTGTTCTGAGTGTCGCTTCTGCTTTCTCAGGGTTGGTTTTTTCCCCTCCTTTCCACTTGTGTACCTTTAACCCTGATTTCTCTCTGTTCTAATGCTTTACTTATCTTTTTGTGTGCTAAGCGTTGAAGGAAATGCCAGAGTAGAGACAACTGAGAGATAAGAATCCATGGGTGAGTGGGGATCTCCCAAGATGTCAGGAATCTTTTCCCATTCAGTTACTACACTTAAGACAGTCATGAGGAAGGGCGGCTGTAAACTGGAGAGTTTAATGATAAAACATGCCTGATGGAAAGAGCTATTGGAGAGCCTACTAGGGCTTAATTGGGAGGCAACTGCCTTGAAACCTGAAAGCGTCTGAGTCATTCTCAAAACAAATATATCTAATCCTTATTAATATTAATTTCTTCATAAAGGAAAATACATTATTTTTGGCTACTTGTCCTCTTTAGTGGAGGAATGGAGTGTCAGTGGAAATGACCTCCTTGTATGAAACTGAAAATTGAGCACATACTTCATGTTCTATAAATGTTGGTTGAACAAGAAAATTAGGATAAAATATACAGAAATTAAGAAAACTAATTGTAGGAGAAAAGGTAAACACTTGAGGCCATTTTTTAGATGAAATGACATTTTTTGTAGTTTCCAAGAAGCCAGGTGATAACAATTTGGAGGAATGTTTAACGTGCTTTCTTTTAAAGGCAAATAAGGTTGAAGGTTAATTTTTACCCCATGTGGTAAACTCAGGGCCCAGGGAGAAAATGGAATTTGCTATATAGGATTTTTAGTTTTCTCTATTGTGACTGTGTGCCTTTGGCAAATCAACTGTTCTGCTGCCTAACTTTTATGATTTATACAATGGATTAAGGTAATTATTTATTAATGATTAACCCTTTAGTTAATCATAATTAACCCTTATTAGAGGGTTGACTTAATTCAAATACATATACCTTGGGTCTAATACATAAACCATAGCTCCTGTGATTGTAAAAGAATGGGAAGTATGACAGATATACAAAAGGAGGTAAAAAAGTGAAAACGCTTATATTGACATTGTGAAAGAATGCAGGGAAATCAGATTGGGGATCTGCTGCGACTCTGTAAATCAGAAGGGAATAAAAAAGATAAATTTCTGCCCAATCACACAACTCTAACGGCCAAGTTTGAAGGAACAAGTGGCTCATTGAGCCTGCAATTAGCTAATTGTGGACACAATTATTTGGCCAGTGCAGCCATTTGCAGAGAAGTAATTGCCTGTGAAGGAAAAGGAGGCCAGGTAAAAACCACTTTAAATAATTTGTCCCCAATTCTGCAAATGTGGGAAAATGAGTAGAGTGGAAGCCTTGTCATCTGAGGATGTGCTGAGGTATGGGAAGGGCATTCCCCTGCGTCAAAACATATAGTCACTTGGGGGAAGATAGTGTCCTGAGGACACTGAGAGGTGGGTAAAAGAAAGGCTCAGATGAAAATGGTCACCGAGGATGGGAGAAAAGATGAAGAGCAGAAATCAGTGTCACTCCAGAAAGAACGGTAAGAATGGTAAAGGAAGACTGGGGAGGCTGCAGGTCAACCCATCACAGTAGAAGAAGCGTACCTGTGAGATAGGCAGATCCATGCTAGAGTTCTTCGGGAGGAGAAACACGTCATTCTGCCGTGTTCCACATTAATTAGAAACGTCCAGAGTACGATATATCTGCCATGTAAACTTTTTAGGACAACACGAATTGTGTTATTTATTTAAAGAAGTTAGTTTGAAATCGACGAGAATTTTCTGGACACAGGAAGTACTGTTATTTACTTCCCAGATGCAAAATTCTGAGTCTTCTTTGTCTTGACACCCTTTATAGAATGTTTCAAAATATGGTCACAGTTTTTAAAATTCTAATGCTTTGGTTGTTACATCCTACAGGCCTAATTGTTAGGTATTCCTTTTATGTGAGACCAAGAGAGAAATCTGATGTCTGAGGTTAACGTCAAGGAGATGAAGACCTCAGGGGGCATATAACTGGGTGCACAGTTTGCTAATTGCAACCTCCATGAGTCACTGATTCAGTCATTGAATTTTACATTAGGAAATGTTGGAGGAGCTGGGAAGGTTTGATCTCGTTGAAGGAGGGCTTGGGAAAGGGAGCACGGGAAGTATCTCCAGTTGAAATTGTATAGAAGAGGGACTGAAAACTTACTGTGCCTGTGTGACTGGGTGGAACTGGAACCAAGAGCAGCGGTTACAAGGAGCAGAAGTCCATCTCAGTATGAAGAAATAACTGTTAACAACGGGGGACGTCTAAAGATGGAATAAGTATTCTCAGGAGTAGTGACTTCTTTGTCCCAGGAAGGTGGGAAGATCTTAAGTGTTGTTATAAATGAGACATTTATGTATAGGAAAAGGTGTTTAGGTTACTTTTGAGCTTCATTTCAATTTTTAAATTTTGAGATTGAAAAGTAGACGAACATGAGGGATGTGACCACCTTGAAAAGGTACTACCAGGACCTCAGTGCTCATGACAGAGATAGAAGGGGTTACAGGTTGGTCACAAGAATGTATAGGGTGTGTGCTCACTCACAAGGAAGCCAGAGAGAATAGACTGCGATCTTTTGCTGTATGTCAGGGTTAAAAGGACTAATCCCACAAGAATGAAAAGAAACTATTGTTGGTGCCTGGAAGGAGCTGAGCATCGCTGTTCTTGGAGATGATCACAAAGTGGGGAGCAGAAAACTGGTTGGAAACTGAGGGCTTCAGGGGGGCGGGGGGTGGGGGAATGGGATAGGCCGGTGATGGGTAGTAAGGAGGGCACATGTTGCATGGTGCACTGGGTGTTATACGCAAGTAATGAATCATGGAACTTTGCATCAAAAACCAGGGATGTACTGTCTGGTGACATAATATAATAAAAAAATATTATTATTAAAAAGAAAAAGAAAACTGGTTGGAATTTCAGATGGCCAATTAGTGAGGAAAGGCGAGTGAAAGAGCTACATTAGAGGCAAAGTTAAGAATTTATTTTTTTTCATCATATTCACAAAGGTGAAGATGGAAAAAGTTGACAGAACAAGATTGTGAAGTAACTTATATGTCAGACTAAGACTTTGGGGAACCAGTAAAGAAATACCAACAGAGGAATGAAGTGAGATCTCAGGGTCAAAACAATAATTAGCAGCAGAGTAGACAATGCAAAAGGGATGCTAGAACAGAGGGATGGGCTGTGGGGCTGCTGCCGCAGTGTGGGTGGAAGCCTAGGAGATTCTGAACCAGAGTAGTGGATTGAGAAGTGACAACACAGAAACATTCCTGAGATGGAAGTGATGGATCTTGGTGACTAATAAAAAAAAAAAAAAAGAAATGAGAGAGAGGGATGAGTCCAAAGGACTCCATGATTTCTAGCTACCTGGGTAGCCAGCTGTTCCATCGACTAAGAGAGGATGCAGGTTGGAAAACAGGTTGGGGAGGCAGGAGAATGACTTTGGTCCTTGACATGTTGAATATGGGAGGCCTGTGGGACCCCAAGGTAGGGATGTCCTGCCGACAACTAGAAATGTAGGTGTGGAACCCAGTGGAGAAGCGAGGATCAGAGATAATAGATTCGAGAATCCTGAGTGATAGAGTCATGAGAGAATGGATGAGTCACCCAGGAAGGTTATATAAAGTGGAAAGGGCCAAGGACAGAACCTATCAGTCTTCTAGTTTACTTCATGTGAGTGATGACACTGGTACTGCATATGTACGTGTCCTGATTTCTCCCACAACGCTGGAGGCTTCTCCGTAGCACTGGACCATGTGCTCTTCAGAGTAAAGGACTAATGCTCATTTGTCTTTATATCTGTAATGCCTAGCAGAGTGTCTAGTATAAAGAGGCTGGTGTGAATGTTTTTTGAGATGATAAATGGGTAGAGTCTGTAACAAATATTTTATGCCTCTTAAATGTTAGTCAGTGCGAAGTATGTATTTTTGACTTATAAAAGGTCAGTACAATAAATGTCTACAGTCTCAAGGGAGATAACATTGTTTAATCTCATGATCATTAATTCTTTATCTGGCCATTTAAATGATTACTGGTGATAGGTCCATCAAGGTCTGTGGTTGGAAGCAACAGAATTGGACATGGCTAACTTCAGCAGGAAAATAATTTGTTGGAAGGGTATCATAATTGAAAGGAAGGATGGAAAATTGGTCTCTTTTTGAAAAGGACAGTGTGCTAGAGTAACACTTGTTAGCTTCTGTAAAAACGCCCCCCAAGTCTCAGTGACTTTCTACAGTAGAAACCTATTACTTCCTCTTGTCCTAGTCAGATATGGTTAGGAGGCTCACCTGGGTAGCTCCCTTCCAGGTGGTGGAGTAAGGGGTCTAAGTTTCTCCATTGTTTGGCTCAGCTGTGCTGGAGACATTTGCTCCCAGCCGCTCAGAAAGAGAGAGTGAGAAAGATCATGTGGGACTTTTTAGGGGCCAGGTCTGGCAGTGACATGGGTCACTTCTGCTGTTATTTTGTATTTCCCCAGGAAAAAAGTAAAAAGGTTTTGATGAACTGCTGTGCCAGAGATGCTCTAGGGCCTACGTAGCAAGAACGAATAGACAATGTCTTTAGGACTCCATAGCCAGAAAAAAAATCAATTTAACTGTTTTTTTTTTTTTAATTTCATTTTTCCACTCAAGAATCAGTCTCAGACGAAAGAGCCCAATTGGCCTAGTTTGGACAGGTGTCCACTGCTTAGCCTTGGGAGATCAAGGGCTCTTGGTGGCTAGTCCACCAAGATATGGAGAAGAATCATTTCCCCAAAGGAAATTGGGGCACTCTTACAAAAAGAGGAAGAACAGATGTGAGATAAAAAAAAAAAAAGCAATAAATGTCCACCAAAGTGATACCATTACTATGTCTGCTATTCATGTTAATGTATACTGATAATAATTCATAGTTCAGTTTTTGTAGTTCAAGTTTTTTCTGTAAGAACCATGTAAGGTAGGAGAGCAGGCATTATTTTCCTCATCTTCCCAGTGAAGAAATTACTGTTCAGGTTTTATAACAATTATCCCTGTAAAGAAACAGTGATGATGATTCAATCCAAATGTCTTGATTCCTAGCCTCATCTCTTTCCGTGATACCACGTGACCGGTCTATATTAAGAAACTATAGAATGCTCCTCTGCATAAGCCTTATTTATTTATTTACTTATTTATTTATTTAGAGTGTGAGCACAGGTGGAGAGGGGGTGGGGAAAGAGGGGCAGAGGGAAAGGGAGAGAGAGAATCTTTTTTTTTTTTTTTTAAAGATTTTATTTATTTATTTGACAGAGAGAGAGAGACAGCCAGCGAGAGAGGGAACACAGGCAGGGGGAGTGGGAGAGGAAGAAGCAGGCTCCCAGTGGAGGAGCCTGATGTGGGGCTCGATCCCAGGACTCTGGGATCACGCCCTGAGCCGAAGGCAGATGCTTAGCGACTGAGCCACCCAGGCGCCCCAGGGAGAGAGAGAGAGAGAATCTTAAGCAGGCTCCTTGTGCAGCCCAGAAACTGATGTGGGCCTTGATCTCACCACCCTGAGATCATGACCTGAGTCGAAATCAAGAGTCGGAGGGTTGACCTACTGAGCCACCTAGGTGCCCCATAAGCCATGTTTTAAAAATCGTGATTGCTGCTTGAGGTCATGGGTGATAGTTTTTACTTGTCTCAGATTTGCTTTAGTATTTCACTTTATTTCTTAGGCAAACTGCCTATAACCGTTGACCTAGGCCCTTACTTCAAAGGCATAGTTGTTTTTGCCTGGATTGCATACCTCCCCCACGGAGCATCACCCCACCCTCCCTTTCCCAGACATCTGAACCATCTACAAATCACTGTGGATGCTTCTTTCAGAGGTTTCAGAAATATCTGAAGACAAGTGATTCAGAGAAATGGGAGGACAACTGCTGATTCAACATTAAACACAAAAACCATACCGAACATTCTTTAATCTCTTTTTGATGATTCAGAAGGTAAAGTCATACCAAAGTTAGAAATACACTTGGTGTTTTGGGTGCTTTGAGAGGACGGTGACAGACACCTTAGAAACATTTAGACACTTGGGATCGTAGAGCCATACCATCAGACAGAAGAAGGGAGTGCCCAGAAATCTGCCACCCTGAGATTAGATGTTGGTCTAAGATCTGTGGCAAGGACAGGATGTTTATAACCTGGACCCGTGCCACTGTTTGGATAGGAGGAAAGTTCCCTTGGGCAGCTCCAGCTGGCAGGAAAAGGACTTCACCATTCAGGAAGGCTCAAGCAGAGAAGTTATTATTTTAAAATCTAAAAGCAGCTCGCCTTGTTCTTACTTCTTTCCATGCTCAATATGAGGGCCTGACCCCTTCTTTCTGATGTCCCATATGGTAGCTTGTTTTTTTAAGGGCCTTCAAGTAGAAAAATGAGGGAAAGGACCCAAGTGGAAACATGGCTGGGAGAACACTCCTGATTCTGGACTGAGAATAGAATAAGAGGACATGACCCAGGAGATGTTTAGATTAAAGCTAAGGAAGGCTTTCCTAATGGTAAATAACAATTTTTAAAAATTATGGTTGGTGGGAGAAATTATAGAAACTTCCTCTCTGATGAGCTTTCAACATGGAACAGGTTCTCTTGTCTAAGATATTAGGATAAACAAGATAGCTTTGTGTCCTTTCTATGATTTTGACTTTATTTAGAAGGCCCTCAGATTGCAGAATTAATTCTCTACACGGGGTGATGCCTGAAATACTGCTGTCTTGTTTTGCTTTAATATTATTTGTTTTAGAAAAAATGATGCGTGTGTCTTGTAAACATTTCAAGCAGAACAGAAATGTACAAAAGAAGAAAATATCTCCTAATATCTCGCCATCCAGAGCCAATGACTGTATTCTACAGAACTCTTCGATTGCAAGGGCTAGACATTTAACCTGGCTGAGGAAAATTTTTTGGCTTAGGTAACTGATAAGTCCAGGTTCAAGCATGTCTGAGTCCCACTGTTCAGATTCTATTTTAAAGAAACCCTGTCTCTTCTGTGTTAGCTGAATTCTCAGGCAGGCTCCCCATTTGGAACAAAGATAGCCCCCAACAGTTCTAGACTTCCATGGTCTTTAATGCAATCCCTCTCAGGACGATAAAGTGCCTTTCTCCATAGTTTCAGCAAAAGTCCTGTTGTTGGGGGGTAGGCTGTGCTTTGGGAAAGGAGCATAAGTATACCAACAGCCCCAACTGAACCGTATGAATTGAAGGGAAAAAGGAAAAGGAGTAGCTTCTTAAAGGGAAATTGGGCAGTTGTTTCCAAATGAAGAAGGCAGGCAAAAACAAACACTGTTAATATTTTGTGGAATTCATCCATTTGTGTTTCTTTATAGGCCGAATGCGATGCTATTCCAGGAAGCCAGAAATAGGTTTGCTCCCAGCAGGTCCTTGTGAGTAGGCGCGAAGTTGGGATTGATTCTTCCCTGTGACGGCAACGCCACAGAGATACCTTTGTTTTCCTGTCATGCTTCTATTTCCCCTTCGATCTCCTCCTGCTATTTACCCAGAAGTACTGAGGAAAGGGGTGGAGGAGCAGACATACATGAATTTTTAGAAAATCAAGGGATTCTCAACACTGTGCCTGAAATTGTTATTGTGGTCTAAAATACACCTTTCAGCCTGTTAGTATTAAGAAGCCATTAAGGCCACAATCAGAAATCAGGGAATTCTTGGGAGGGGATATCTCAGAACTTGCCATTGACTTTAGGGGTTTTTGACAGGTGCGTGTTTCTGAGGCCAAGAAGAGCTCTACTAGCACTCCCTCCTTGTCAATGCTGCTTCAGTCCGAATCCCATTGCACTCCCACCCCGTGACATTAGTTCTGGCTGTTAAGAAAGGCTACTGTGGCCAAGGCTCCTCCTCCTCCTTCTCTCCATCTTTGCCAACCCCAGCCCGGTGCTGCTAACCAAGGAGATTTGCCGATTAAAAGGGCTTCAGCTCCAAGAGTTCCCATGGCAACAGGCTCCTTGGAGGTCTTTGTTGCTTGCTAAAACTTTGATCTCTCAGAGTGGCTGCTGCTGTTTCTCTCCAAGATTTACAAACAGAAGAAGAGGGAAAAAGAATTGGGGGAGAAGAAAGAAAAAGTTTACTCCTGGCAGAAAGGAGAGAAGGAATTAATTACAGAGCCACACTCTAGCCGTATATCTGGGGTTTACTCCTTTGGAACATCTTTGGATTTGGGCTGTGCCCATATTTTCATTTGTAGACTCAATTATACCTCAGATATCTTGGCCCCAAGTGAAAGACCTTAACTAGACTCGATTCCACTTAGAGGAGGGCGGGAACCATCCTTTCTGTCTTCAGTAGACACCTGTGCCTTCAGAGTTCCAGAAAAGCCAAGATAATCATGCTGGCTCCCATGCAAGGAGAGAGAGAGCTAATTAGGAGTGAGCTCTTTAGGCTTCAGCCACATCGCCTTCTCTCCCAGTCCTCTCTCCTTGTCCTGGCCTGCTCTGCCCTGAGCTTATCTAGATGACTCTGTTGGAGGAATTAGAAAGTTAGCCAGGCATCAACTAGAATGTGATTCTGGGTAATGACTGTCAGTGACAACTATTCTTCTACGTGAGCAGTGGAGTGAGGCTGTGGTTGCCCTAAAGACCTGGGGTCATGCCTTTTAGTCTTTGCAAGAAGTCTCCTGTGGCCTTCAGACCTCTTCACTGCATAATTGCAACCTCGCTCTTCGATGGGCACCATGACAGAGTCAGTTTTGCTTCAAGTATGATTTACATTTCAATTATGATTTACATTTAACTCGTCTTTTTTGCATACTATGTCCCTAGGACAGTGAAGATACAAAATAAAGAAATGACACTATTTTGTCCTATAAAAATTACTGTTTTTTTATAAAGATAAATATTATATTTCTGAGGCAACCGATTAAGACTGTATTTGATATTTAATATCTAGGCTATTGGTTCTCAAGAGGGGGCTATTTTGTCCCCCTCCCCCAGGAGACATTTGGCAATGTCTAGAAACATTTTTGGTTGTCACAACTTGTGGGGTGCTATAGGGGCCCAGGAGGCTGCTGAACATTGTACAAAGCACAGGAGAGACTTCCTACACCCAACAAAGAATTATCTGGCCCCAAATGTCAATAGTGCCAGTGTTGCAAAACCCTGATCTTGACCAAAAGTCCATCTGGGTACTGGACAGGGTCCTTTGTGAAGAGCATGGGCTTTGGGGTCAGATATCCCTGGACTCAGTGCAGCAATATAACCTAGGGTAAGTCCATGTTGATGAGCCTGGGTTTCAGAATCTGTAAAAGTGGGGGAGGGGTAATGAAAGTTACAAGGAAGACCTATTTTGAGGAACTCCTACCAGTTCCCATCCCCCACATTTCATTGTTAGTGTGTCATCCTTAATCTGAGGGAACCCTCTTTAGGGAATTCTGGTTCTGGGACTCCTGCTAGAGAGCCAATTTCCCTTTAGCCTGTTCCATAGGCAGAGGCTTTAATGAGCCATCTGTGAATTGGCAATCCTATTACTAATAGATTCACGTTTTCTGAATGACATCTGTGTGGTGCCTTGCCAGTGGTGATCCTAATCAGCCCTGTGGGGACTCTTCCTGTTAGTGGATTTCAGGACATTCTGTCCCAGCATGCTATGTTTTGGTTACTATATTTTGGTTGCTGTTGGAAGTCCCCATTTCTCAGTGGATGGCCCTTAGTTAATTACAGGGTGTTTCGAGCGGAAATACAAGGATTAAGTCACACAGGCCATTTGGTGAAGTCTGGAGGGGCTTGGGGAACGCCTGACTTGGATTAGGATCTGGATGGCCCTGGAAAGGCTTTAGATAGGGTGACTTTCTAATTTACTGTCGAAACCAGGATACTTGAGAGTGAAAAGGGAAAACTTCTACTAATTTATGTCAAGACAACAGGCGTAAACTTGTACTGTCCAGTCAAACTGGTATGATGGTCACCCCATAAACATGACCACCTTGAAGGTTCTCCTTTGGTTTGAAGAGA
The DNA here is from genome assembly GCF_023065955.2 of Ursus arctos. Taxonomy (NCBI): domain Eukaryota; kingdom Metazoa; phylum Chordata; class Mammalia; order Carnivora; family Ursidae; genus Ursus; species Ursus arctos. Next base: position 8,943,570 of record NW_026622874.1, on the reverse strand, counting down.
ACAGCACATCCAGAGAAGCTGGGGGCAAGTTAGTGTCAGCTCATTCCTTCACCTGCTGAACTCTTGCTGCTAGCTGGTAATGTATTCATGGAGACCCCGGATGTGCACGTCTCCATTCATTTAGGAGAAACAAGCAGAGGGGCCCAGCAAAGAGATGGCGGTTTGCCTTAATGATCGGTCACTGAAAATTTTGCACTAAGATGCCTGGAGGGTAAAGGATGTCCCTTTAGCTCTTCGAGACCCTGGGTTCTTAAGAGAACAAACGAGGTCTTGAAGGCGCTCTTCGCCTTCCCTAATCCCCAGCCACGCAGTCCCGCGCTGCGCCAAGCTCTCCCCTCCACCCCTGCTCCTTCTCAGCCTTTATCCCGCCTCACTATTTTTGCTTCACTTGTTGCTCATCGCTGTGGGAGGAAACTCGGCCTTCAATTAGCGCGCATTCCTGAAGCCTGCGGTTGCCGTGGTTACCCGGGCGCGAGCTGGAGCAGCTGGGTCAGCCCGCCAGCTTCATTGTAGTCTCTGGGCCTGGGCGCGGGAGGCGGGGGGTGGGGGTGGGGGACGGGCCCGCAGAGGGGAGGCACCGGGGGCCGCGGGAGAGTGGGTGTCACCGAGAAAATCGGCTCAGCCCTGGGAAGAAAGAATTGCAGGCCCTTGAAAGCCGGTCAGGAAACAGTCATTGCATTTTTCTCCAAAGCCAGGGGCAGCCATTCAAGGGCACGTTAGCATTTCACACGCGGGCGGTGCCTCGACTTGGGTCTGGGAAAGTGCCGCCTGGTGTACGCCCCTCGCAACTGAGAGGGGGTGGCCAGCGAGGAAAGGGCAGGGACTCTGACAGTCCAAGACCTACAAGCATTGTGTCCCTCGGTGGGTTAAGTGGCCATTCTTGGTATCTTTGTGTGTAAGCTGCCCGTGCCAGTCTGTTGGACGGAGCCCGGTGAGCTCAGGAAATCACGCTGGGTTCCAAGAAAGTCCATTTCCTCCTTCCATTAAATCCCACCTTCCTCCATGTCGTTTTGGAGTCAAATCAGGCTGTCTTCTGCATTTCATCTCAGGCCAAGTTGTACATGTTCTATGACTAATAATACTTGGCTTCTAGTCCCTCTCGGGGGGCAGGGAGTTGGTTCACTATAGCACTTTGCAAAGGCAGAGTACTTTGCAATCATTTCTGTTATTGTTGATTAGTTTGTAGCAGCATGGTGAATCTTTTAATTAGCTCATACTGTGTGTTATGATGTATTCAGTAATCATTTTCTGGTCACAACTTTAAAAGCTGCTGAAAATTTCAACCATCTCTACATTTTGTACATCCAAAAATTATACTTTAATTATATAAGTAGAGCAATAATGCCACAAACATAAATTTCAGAGTTGCTCTCTGCAAATATTAGAAAACTAGAAAGCTGTTGCTGCACGTTTGTAAATTAAGGGTAAGCAAAGCTTGAGGGGGAATGAGATATTGGGAAAAAAAATACTGGAATGGGGATGAGTAGACCCAGGTTCTACTCCTGGTTCGGTTATTAGCTATGTGACTGGAGTAAGATCCTTAATCTCTCTGAGCCTCCGATTCCTGAAAACATGGAGTGGGTTATGGGTTAGATGACCTCTGAGATTCTTTCTAGCTATAAAATCTACTTCTGAAATTCTATGTGAATTGAAGAAGTCAGTGCTGGGGCACCTGGGTGGCTCAGTTGGTTAAGCGTCCAACTCTTTTTTTTTTTTTTTTTTAAGATTTTATTTATTTATTTGACAGAGACAGAGACAGCCAGCGAGAGAGGGAACACAAGCAGGGTGAGTGGGAGAGGAAGAAGCAGGCTCATAGCGGAGGAGCCCGATGTGGGGCTCGATTCCACAACGCCGGGATCACGCCCTGAGCCGAAGGCAGACGCTCAACCGCTGTGCCACCCAGGCGCCCCTAGCGTCCAACTCTTGATCTCAGCTCAGGTCTTGATCTCACATGAGTTCAAGCCCTGTGTTAGGCTCCGTGCTGGGTATGGAGCCTACTTAAAAAAAAAAAAAAGAAGTCAGTGCCTTAGGCCAAGCTTATAATCACTGCCAAAAAGCCTGAAAATTAATAGTTAATTGCAGATGGTCCAATACTAGTCATTTTGTGGAGAGAATTCACTGTCAGAATTATGCACTATAATTTAAAGTGACCCAAAATGTAAAAGATATAAAAAGAAAAAAGTACATGCATGAATGCTTAAATACACTTTATAAATATATGTAAAAGAAAGGGAAGCTATATCCACATTTGTGATGGATAATCATAAATTATATTTATTGAATGCATGGTTGCTATGGGAATATAGAATAAAAACAGGGATGTGTGTGCACTTGGGAAATTTCCAGTCTATTTGGGATTCCAAATAGCCATAGAAACAACTTTACACTTGAGGGGGCCAGAGAAAACCATCTGCTCTCCTAAAAGACTTAGGAGAGAAACATTTTGGACGGTTAGGAGCTGAGAGACCAGGGGGTGGGTACAGCACAGCCCTGAAAATGGATCTAGGGCATGTTAGGAAAGCTTGGAAGTGGGATGAAGCCCAGATGTGCTTTAAACAGAAGGGAGAAGAGGGGAATTGCAAGGAACTGGGGAAGAAAAGCATTCTGAACGTCTGATCGTCCTAACCAGAAAGGCCATTAGTATGAATATTGGCAAACCTGAGGAGGACTCCGAGGTAATACATTCCAAGAAATGAATGAAGAGAACAATGCTGTCAGCAGTGGTGACATCATAAGAATGAAGGAAGTATTGTTTTTTCTCCTTTTTGTGAGTTCCCATGCTTTAAATAATTTAGTGTCTGTTGTCAGCAAGTAAGTGAATAGAAGTTCTAGGATCTGAAAACAAGTTTGTCCTAAGTCTAAAACTTCGGTCCCTTCCATTGCACTTTGAAGGTTCACACTAGTAATCAGAGCTTAGATTTACGTTTTAAGAGTAGAGACAAAAGCAACTTTCTGGGCTAAATTTTGGATGCATATTGTATCTCTGTGTAATGACTGCCTTAAAAACACCATAGCCTCCGGGCACGTGGGTGGCTCAGTCATTAAGCATCTGCCTTTGGCTCAGGGCATGATCCCGGGGTCCTGGGATCAAGCCCCGCATCGAGCCCCACATCGGGCTCCCTGCTCCACTGGAAGCCTACTTCTTCCTCTCCCACTCCCCCTGCTTGTGTTCCCTCTCTCGCTGGCTGTCTCCCTCTCTGTTAAATAAATAAATAAAATCTTAAAACAAGACACCATAGCCTGGTAGTTTGCGACTTGTGGGTAGTGGGGCTGGGGGGGTGTTTCAGTCTCCCCAGATAGCAAGATGGCATTTGGGGTGCTGGAAGGACTAGAGGTTGCTCCTGGCGTTGAGTCCTGAGTCCAGGGGTGCTAAACACTCTCCAGTACATAGAATAGTACTGAATGAATGAATGAATGAATGTTTCCTTCATGTTCTTATTAAGAGCCTTTTTCCATCTGGGATAAAAGGTACTTTCACAAACAATGAACCAGAATCCAACCAGAAGCTCAGCATACCGGCCAGTGGTGATTTGCTACTGGAAACATTTCAAGGTCCAGTTGGCTGAGGTGGGCTGCTGGGGATGCTGAGCTCGGCACACAGTCCCTGCCCTGGAGGGGTTTCCATCCTGCTAGGGGAGGCACACGGAAAGGAGTCATTGCAGCGGAGAGATAAGCATCCCCAGGAAGGTGTGTACGGGGTCCTCAGGAGCCTGGAGGAGGTCCCACGCTCTCAGGGCAGAGTCCTTCCAGGGCTCTTGCCAGAATGGATTTCAGAGTGTGTGCGGTAAGGATTTGAACAAAGCAGGAGATTGAGAGGTGTATTAGCTGGTTTTGTTAGTAAAGGGGGTAAGTAAATCCTGCCTTGAGGAGCCTGGTCTACCAAGAAAAGAGCATTTGCACCTTGGGGAAGCGTCACTAGGACGTGGTGTGTTGTGAAATGTGCAAAGTTAAGGCCACAAGGAGAAGAGAAGTGGGAAACCAGGCAAGGACTGTGTCATGACTAGGCGGAACATGGTGTCAAACACGAAAAAAAAAAAAAAAGCTGATGATCATTGGATTTGGCAGGAGGAAAGTCCTTTGACCTTAGTAAGTTTGTGAAACAGAAACGGGTAACTACAACTCGTTCTTAGACCGACATTGTTGGACAAGCCGCGCGGGCTAGACAGTGAGCCTCTCAAGCATAGGGTTCATGTCGTCTTCCTCTGTGTCTCCACCTGGCACAGTCCACCCTTCTTTGTTGACTGAATGATGAATGAATGAATTGGAGACATTCCAGAAGTGAGCTGGTTTTCAGGAATATGTACAAAGAGTTCAGTTGGGGATAACTTCGGTGTGTCAGTGGTGGGAAACAGCTGAAATAGGGAATTATATAGGTAAGATACAAGGTTGTTTTATTCACAATGCCTGTTTCTGCCCCGACCATTCAACCCAAAGGATGGAATGTTTTTGTCTGCAAAGTTTGTGGTGGTAATTGTACGAAGCGGGTACTTGTGTGTGTATGTATGTACAAACTACTAGTACGCCTAATTTGTTTGGTCTATTCATGTGGAAATTTCTTAAAAGTAATGGATTCTGCAAGGTTTGGGGAAAACTGAGTGCTTACATAAAAACGGTATTTTCTACAGATAGTTTGCGCTGTGTTTTGGAAAGCATAGATGTGGCCTTCTATTTGCAGGGTCTGTTTTCTATCCTTTCCTCAGACATGAAAGTGACTTGTAATTGCCCCTCTTAAACTGAATCCTGGAAGAATAGCAGTGATTCACAAGTGTTGGTAAAGTGCTCCTGAAATCTGGAAAGTATTTACTGGAATTGTTTGGCCTTTCTAAGATCAGACCTTCATTGGATGTGATAGAATAGGAAGACAAGATAGAGCATTTCTAGCTGGCAACAGCATTCCTTAGGAATTGTTAGTCAAGAAGCTGGAAGCAGAATCATTTTCAGAAATATCTGATTCCAGCATAAATCTGCTTTTAAAAATGCCTTTAGTCCCAGTAAAATATAATTTGTGGTATAAAAGCCAGAGAGATCTGCACTCTCTCTGCTGTTGACATGATATAGTCATATTGTCTGCTGTCCCCAAACTCCTGCTATGTCCTGAATTCTGAAGACATTAAATTTCACCCACTGTATGGCAAGATGCTGTCACCCACCCTGGGGCTAGCACTGCACAGGTGCATTACGGGAAAACGTCATCTTTCCCTGAAGCATCAGCTGCTTACTGTTACTTTTGGGAGAATGAGAAGCTCGATATACGTCTTTCTGTTGGAGACAAGCTTTGTGAATCTCCTGTCCATATTTTTGATGCCACCCTATCCTTAATTTTTAAATTACATACGTAAAAATATAATCTAGAAATGAAAATGCCTTCATTGTTCTTCTATGATGCCCATTCCAGCCCCCCAGAAATAAGAAGGGCGAACAATTTGGTATGTAATACTCTTGCTTTCAGATTAGAATTTGAACATGGGTTCCTAGAGCTCATACTCATTGATGTTCTGTGTGTAGAAACCATGTCAGAAGACCAACAAGGTAACCTAAACAGCCTGTGGGGGGAAAGCCAGCTTTTGTGTTTTACGTGCTCATAAATATATTGGTCTGTATATACCTGTCCGTGGTTGCAAGTGTGTGATCTCTGGGCTCTAGACAGCCCCCAAAATATATTTTGTATGGCTTGTCGAGTGTTTTAAAAAATCTGTGACTCAGTTGCCAACATTTGAAAATGAGGATATTTCACACAAAAGTGTGTGGTCTGGCTAATTTTTGAAAAACAGGAAGACCCGGAAGACACATTCGTGTGGGGCAGCAATTGGCTAAAGGTGAGTAGTAGCAGCCCCTGTAGACACATGATCTGCCATTTGCTTCACCCCAAAATGCTCCCTGTTGTATTACATTTGGCTAGCTGCAATTACTTGCATTACCTGCTGTCCCTCTAAACATACAGAGCTGAGTTTGCAACTCTAATCTTGAAGTATCAGATTTGAGAGCCAAAAAATATTATTGATAGGGTGGTCATATAATTCCTCGTCCAAAATAGGACACCTTGAGAGTAAAAAGTAGTGCTATTAATATTTACACCAGGACAACAGGCACACACCAGGACATATAGTCTCCCTCTTTACAGATCACTTTATTCAATCATTTCATTTGATTAATGAGAAAATTGAGACCTAGAAAGAGGATTGCCTATGGTAGCCCCCAAGTAAACTAATGGTACCCTGACTCCCAGTCCACTGCTTTCTCTAGTATAATGCCATCTATATAATAGGTACGAGCTCCATATATTCCTTGAATATATGGATTTCCTTCTTTCTTTCTTTCTTTCTTTCTTTCTTTCTTTCTTTCTTTCTTTCTTTTTTTAAGATTTTATTTATTTATTTGTCAAAAAGAGCGAGAGAGCACAAGCAGGGGGAGCAGTAAAGGGAGAAGGAGAAGCAGGCTTCCTGCTGAGTAGGGAGCCTGATGTGGGGCTCGATTCCAGGACCCTGGGATCATGACCTGAGCTGAAGGCAGACGCTCAACCATCTGAGCCACCCAGGCACCAAATATTTGGATTTTTTATAGTTAACAGTTATCACATGGTTAATTCCCTGTGAGGGTGTACAAATCTGTAGTTTATATCATCAATAATATTCTATTACGACTGTAGTTAATTATGGGCTATTGTACATCTAGAGATGTTTAAAACATTGGTAGGCTTGGGAGCTCAAGAGTAGACACAAGAATCATTTTACTAGATACAATAAGAGATACATTCAGAAGTGCTAATTGTCTGGATTTTTTTTTAGTCACCATTAAGTAAGTATCTGATAACTAGTTTGCTAAAACACTGCATACTGACTTCTTGATCATTGGCTATTGCCTGGTATTTAATATTAATTACATCTTTAAGAGATGGCCAACATCCCAAATTCCCCAATCCTTAACCAGTTGTTTCCTTCTTGAGTTTCCAAGAGATATTTGTACCCAGAACACTCCAGATGAGACCAATGCATGCGCTGAATCACTTCCTCAGACTCTGGTCCCGAATCTCTGTCTGGCATTCCATCCTAGGAACTGGATTAGACCACATGTGAGTCTCAGAGGCTCCTCATAGCATTTCCTGAAGGCTTAGGCCAAAGGCTAGCCAGAGAATTCTCCTTCAGGATGCCTTTTTCCAATGTTCCACTTGGCTCCTGTATGTTCTTCCAAGAGACCTCGCAAACAGCGGACCATCCTTAGCATGTTAGCTGCACAAGATAGAAGACAGAAAGAAAGTTGCCCTTCTTGCCAAAACCTAAAACAGAGCTAGCCTAAGTCACTCATTCTATCCTTCCTTGACCTTGGAATGTATTGTGGTCCCAATTAATTTTTCAAATGAGGGACCATTGACTCACGCAGGACATAGGAGCAGGGCACCTTTTACCACAGTGGCCTCGTATAGGTAGGGAGAGCCAAGAAAAAGTAAATGTCCTGGAGGAGATGCTTTTTCTTTGACTTTTCCCAGAGCTTCTTTTCTATGGAGTGCTTTGATAGAGGAAGGGACCAGTGACCAATCATGACCAATCTTTTAGATTCAAAATATAAACCACACCCATGGGTAACTTGTTCTCTAACGCACCTCAACCAACAAACTTAAGTTGTTTTCTAAATGAGCCAAATCCATGAAGCAGACTCCTCAAACTGTGGATTCAGTAGGGACACATGGCTACTGAGCCTTTGAAGTTCAATATTCTGGCTACATTGGTATGAGTAAAAAATAGTATTAAATTTCTTTCTTTTCTTTTTTTCATTCTTTAATGTGTTTACTAGAAAAGCTAAAATTATATGTAGCTCACGTTGTTTCTATTGGACAGAGCCGTTCTAGGGGTGTATGTTAGGCACATAAGTGAAGTAAGACTCGGTTGCATGCTTAGGTGGAACCACCGCGGCTTTTTGCCATCAGAAGTCTGAAAGGAGGGCAACTTGCTAGATGCTTCACAATGCAGCTTGTTTACTAGCAAGGCCTCGTGTGGCAGAAACATCTGGTACAGATGCAGAAGTCAGAGCAGGGCCTTTACATTTATCATGACACGAGAACATGGCGAAAGCATTGAGTGCTTCTTTCTCTAAACCAGGCTAGCTGTTAAAAGGACTAACCGCCTCCCCCACATCTTGCACAGTCTTGGTTCCTGCACAGCTCTTTGCCTTCCAGAGCCCCGAGGGGCCCCTGTTCTGACACCAGCCCTTAAGCTCGTCTGCTGTATCATGCAGAAGGCACTTGGGTTCATACGACGCCAGCTGTGGGTCCCATATGGAAAAGCCATACCATATACATATGTATAGAGTATTTCTGAAACCAGAAGGAGTGTAGAAGAGCGTGCAAGTCATCTAACTTTATCTTTTCCTTGCCTTTGAAAATTTTAATCATTGAAACATCTTTAGGCTATCAATAGACTCACGTAGTGAGGCAGTTCTGGGGTAAAACCGAATACATACTTTTGTTTTGATATGGACATAGGACTGTGTATGGATGTATGAAAATGTAGGTTGTGCGTTTGGATACAGATGGATTTGACTTTCCAATAAAATGTGTGGAGAAGAATGTAGACATGAGTGGAGATGGTGTATGTCAGTCTGCTCAAGCGGGGCTTTTCATCTTTGAAGCAGAGATTTCCTCCTGCTATAAATAGTTGGAGAGAAAGTTCTGTTTCTGCTTCCATCTGGTTTAGGTGCAAAGTTCACTTCGATGGCTGCCAAAGATTGGTGGAGAAGGTTTTTGTCTTGACTGAGCTCAGCCTCTGTGACCTGCCTCTCCCACCACAAAGAGCCTGGGTCCACGGCCCTGTGTAGAGATGGTCCCAACTGAAGCCAACCTTCAAGCTGCATTTTCCTCTGGAGTAACCTCTTTCCTTCTTCTTTTCCTTCCACCTCTTCTAGGCAGGACAGGGCTGCTTGCTGATCTCTTGCCCAGTTTTGCTGTGGAGATTATGCCAGGTATTCCATCATTTAACTCTTTATTTGCTTAATTCGCTGTCACTCCATCTGTCTTGCTTCTGCATTAGTCGCTAATTGCTCCTGTAATTTATTTGCACGTTTGTCTGTATGTTTCTGTGGTCTTTTCCAGGATGAACTAAGGAAAAGACTTCAGACTGTATTTCTTCCGTTACTAGGCCCTAAAAGAATAATGATCATTAGAATAGGCTGCAGTGGGGACCCAGCACTTCAGTGTCAGGCCTTGCAGGCTCTTTGGCAATCTCCATAACCATTCAGTATCTCAACTGTAACTAGACAACTATAAGGATCCCCCAAAGAGTTATTACTTACCTACATTTCCTTATTCCCTAAATTATATGTTACCCATTCATTAGTGTACAATCTTGTTGCTCTGAATTGCCTTTTATAACTTTACCAAAACATTTTTTCAAGCCTTATGAAAGTAATGCACCATCCTCCCTTGAAAGGTTGACATTTACAGATCTACATTGTTTTGTATGCAATTCAGGGGCTTCTTGGGCCCCCTAAGCCCCTGAGATCCATAGACCACATGGCAAGGAAACCCCAAATGCACACCTCTGTCGTTTTATGTAGCTTAAGTTGAATGCACCAGCCCAGACAAGCGAACATCAGTTCGGTGCAGCCCCAGAGTCTGTAATGGAAGGAGGTTCAGAGAGAAACAAGAATGAACTATGGGAAAGAACATATGCAAACTCAGGGAGTAGGAAAGACTATGACTCAGTCTTGGTTTAGAGGGCTTCTGCCAAAGGGTTAAGAGCTGCATAAGAGTTGGGAGCAACACAGAGGTACGAAATATTCTTGGCCATTGGTTTTGACTTTATTCAGGTTTTAAAACATCCAAAGTCTTTACAGTTGAGTTTCACTGATTATTCTTCCATGAATTCTCCTGTTTTGCCATTAGCTGGCCAACCCAAATATGGACATTCTTCATATTGTTGTTGATCCCAAGGACACAAATAGATACCTCTTTGTGATTCCCCCTTATCCGGAGTTCTGTCAGTCTGTACCCATTTGTCCATCACACACACAAACAATGTTACAAAGCATTGCTTCAAACTAGATGTTATATCCCCCAGTCCCAAGAAAGAGTTACTGTAGTTTTCATATCTGGTCCTTGTCCCTTGACTATCCCTCCCTTTTGACTCCCAAGAATCCTTTCATGAATAGCATTCTTTTGCTTCTCCGAGGTAACCTGCCGGTCTTTATCCTTGACTGCCTGACCTTACTTGTAGACACTGAGCCACACCACCCTTCTGTTCCTCAGGGCTCATATCTGTCTCGGGCCACATAATGTTATTGTGTTGTAGCTGAGGACCGGGACAAAGCCCTCAGCTCTCTATTGTCCTCATCAGGAATGCTCTCCAGACCGTTCTCACCAGGCGCAAGACATTCTCATTTCCTCAGTGAAGAGATGGTGGCCTGGTAAATTTGAATGTATTTCAGATGGACGAGTGAGGAGGGACATTGAGGAAACATAAATTGTTTTCTTCCTGAGGAAATTATGTTCTAAACAAAGGTCAGATAATTTTAGCATTAACACAAAACCCTTTATATAACAAAAATATATTCTCAAGCTCCAACTGAATGTCCATTTAATTAAAGGAATATTTAATAACCAAAATTTAAGAAAAACAGTATGTACTTAAAGTGCATCGTAAAGAAATTTTTGGTAGGTGGCCTTCAAACAAAACGAATCACTTTAATCTTTGGACTTTTAAATGAAATCCTGGCTCACTCCAGCCTGTCCCAGGCCTCCAGGGGGAAGCTGGGTCCTCTAGCCAAGTCCTGAAAGCATGACATAAAGTCACTCGACGGTCACAGTCATTTTTATGTAAGCCAAATGGAATTTGTTTCCTTTCTCGAATCTTTTGGATGAGCAAATGAACTAGAATTTGTGTCCGGCCTCTGGTGGAGGTGTGAAAATAGCAGAAGTTGACGAACAGCCAGCAGAGTCGTCAGAGCCCTGCACCATTTTAGCCATGGCTCTGCTGGCTGGCCTGAGCGCGATCAAACCAAGCCACTCCTGGGGCATGAGGACAACATATTCTGTCCCTGAGTCTTTGTCTCTAGTTTCCTCTAGCCATGGTTTGTTCCACAGATAGAAGCAAAGGGCTTTGACCTCAGCCTTGATGCTGAGTGCGGGAAAGGTGTTCCGGGGGTGGTTGGCAGGGAAAGTAGACGAACACATAAGAGACCCGGACCACCTAAATATGTTCTGATTTAGACCATGTGACACAGAGAACTCCTCCTCAGGACTTATATTTTTATAGGTAAGAATAACTTGACCACAAAAGGAACATATTCACCGAACCTGCCACTTCACAGCTCAGCAAGCGAGATTCCTCCTCTCCTCAGCTGGGACCCTTTCTGCTCTTGTCCCATACTTGTTCTGACACTACAGTTGATATGATAAACCCTTTTGCCAGGAGGGGGCCCTGAAACTCCGCCACCACTTTGTGCTGGTCTTTACATGTGCTCAGTATGACCCCAGGTAACCTTGTTCCCTCTTCTGCATACCCCCGCCATGTCAAGTCTACACTTCTCACTCCCAGAGTTCCTCCTGAGTTGGGGAGCTCTGTGCCCTGTCATGAGATGCTTACTTCCCCAGGTCCCCCCCACCCCACCCACTCCTCTGACAGGAGACAGCGATGAGGTGGGCCACCTCAAGTGTGGGTTTCTCTGTGCGTCCTTCCAGAGTGGGTGTTTGTTGGCCTGGTGATGCTGGGAGTCTTCCTCTTCTTCGTCCTGGTGGGGATCTGCTGGTGCCAGTGCTGCCCGCACAGCTGCTGCTGCTACATCCGCTGCCCGTGTTGTCCAGATTCCTGCTGCTGCCCGCAGGCCTGTGAGTACGGTGACCAGTGGGGAGACGCCGAGCGACCAGAAGAGATGTCACCTCTCCATCAGACAGCTGTGTGCCCTGACTTTCTTCTCCACCTCCTTCCCTTCCACCTTAAAAGTTGGTTGTTCCAGGCTCACTCCTCTGCCAGGAGCCCCTGGCTCCCCGAGATGACCATCCTTGTTTGCCTTCTCACGTGCATGCACTTCTCCATACTTTTTATCCACACCAATCACCCCTGCCTTTGCATTTCTCATTGGCACTCCTGATGAGAGGAAGGGCAGGTTCCAGATGGTCAGGTTGGGGGTAAGGATTTTGCCCTCTCTTCAGGCATTCAGGCTAGAGGAACCCTTCTCTGGTCATGCCTCTCATATGCAGAGAACTCCGCTTTTGACAAGCAGAGTGTGCAAACTACAGCCTTTGCCCACCATCCAGCCACGGATGATTTTTATTTATTTCCGTGACAAAATGGTCCGCCAAGGGGCTCGTCCTCATTTGGGGACTCACAATTGTACCTTAATGGCCGAGCCCGTGCAGCCACTAAGTTGGGCACCCCTGCCAGAAACCAGGTACATCCTGAAGGAGGAAGATACACATGGATCTGTAGTGTCCTTAGGAATAAAGCAGTTTCCAGGAGGAGTCAGGTGATTTGCTCTGCCTCTGAGATCACAGAGCAGAGCCATGTGCCAGCTCATTGCCTGTCCTGCCTCTCTAGAAGAGGTTTAGAATCCTGGAGGTGGCCCAGAGTGGCCTGGTGCTGGGCTTCCTCCAGAGGGACCGAGGCAGCCCACAGACAGTGTGGTTAAGAGTGGGCTGCTGCTGTCACTGGGGAGGTTGCCACGACAGCGCCTAGTACTGCTTAATTACTCGGTTGCCAGGTACTAAACACCGTAATTCCTTATGTCACTGCCTTTTGGTGGAGCTGGAGGAGTCCAAGGGAGTGGGGGAGAGTGGTTCCGATGCATCAGTTCAGGCCTAGGAGAACACACATGCATGCGTGCCTGCGTGCACACGTGCATACATGCGCGCACATGCATTCACACGCGTGAGCACGCGTGCGCGCACACGCACAGGCACACATCCAGGAGCTCCCTTAAGCACATCTTCAGGCAGTTTTGGTGTGAGGGTTGTGGAGGGTGGGACGATAATATAATCTCTTTTGCTCTTCATCTCCCTCCACAGTGTATGAAGCAGGGAAAGCAGCAAAGGCCGGGTACCCTCCCTCTGTCTCCGGTGTCCCCGGCCCCTACTCCATCCCCTCTGTCCCCTTGGGAGGAGCCCCCTCATCTGGCGTGCTGATGGACAAGCCGCATCCGCCTCCCCTGGCACCAAGTGACTCCACTGGAGGAAGCCACAGTGGTAAATGTAGTTCCAGACCGCCCTGCCCCATGCTCCTCTCTGGCTTCCACTCCGGTTCCTTACTGATAGGAACCATCCGCGCAGTGACTCTTCTTTGGAAAATGATGATCTCCATTCCAGAAATGGGATCCCTCCAGCTGTATCTGATATCACCTGGAGTGCATGTCAGGCTCTCCAAGGACTGCAGGATGTAGCTGTCCCTGCTCTCTTCCCCGGCTCCTCAGTAACTAAAGTGATAAGGAAAAGAGGCAAGGTACCCCTTGAATGTTGATCATCCAGTTCATAAATAGTTATCTCATCCCTATCTAGTGTTCAGGACTGTAATGGGCACTGTGAGGAACACTAAGAAGTATAGGACATGGTTTGCGTACGAAGCAGTATGGCCCAGCCAGGGAGAGAGAATGGATTTTTATTAGGCCCATTAGATCTGCAAAGAGTATGGTGCTGGGAGTTCAAAGGAGAAAGAGCTAGAGCGGTTACAGAGGGTTCAGGGAACAGGTGGATTTGAGCTGGGCCTAGAGGAACACAAAGGAATAGGAGAACAGAGAGGGAGGTGCGGAGCACCCCCCAGGAGGGACACATGGTGGGAGCCTGGAGCTGGAAGAACAGGGTGGGTGTTTGACAGTCTCCAGCTTGGCCAACTGGAAGAAAGTGGAGGGCTTTGGTGGAGCCTCATCCAGATTAGGAAAGGCCCTGAAACCCATCCAGAAGCTCCCAGGGCTTGGTGCGGTAAGTGAGTGGGAACCACAGCAGGAAGGTTCCTGAGTTCTTGGAGAGCTGACATGCTGATAAGGCGAGCGGTAGCGGAAGAGAGTGGGATCAGAGATCCCGAGCTGAGAGGTGATTGAAGCCATTCACGGTCTATGAGAGCATCTGGGCCATGATAGAGGCCGTGGGAATTGAAACGAGTAGGTAAATCCGAGAGATACTTCAAAATAGGACTTTAGGGAATGAAGGAGAGGGGGGGCTTCAGGATGAGCCCAAGTTGTCTAGCAATGCACATGATAGACAGAATAATTGGTAAGGAGAGCTTATTTGGATGGAAATTTTTCATGTTGTTTTAGGGCACAATGAATGCATGGTTATTGGCAAGGGCAGAGGGGTAGAGGGGGTGGAGGGGCATTCAAGTGTAGCTTTCCTGGAGGCATTTGAATGAGATGACAGAGTATAAAGGTTAGACGTGTGTGCAGTATCTTTAGGAGGTGATTTTAAAATTCCTAGGTGTGGATGAGCCAGTAGGGTTGGTAAAACAGACATCTCTCCCCTGGAGGGTATCTGGACTTCTTTCAGTGGGAGCAGGAAAGAGCGTCTTGCCACTGAATGAACTGTCAGTGCTTGACCGTGGAAGGAGTGGATATCCTCCGTGAGTAATGGGTATTTGTGGTTTTTTTCTCCCTGAAACTATTAGTAGAATTCTGACGTCTGAGCCTGGGAATGAGTCACAGACTGAGAAGTAAAAGTTAATGATCAAGGACACACACGGAATTAGAGAGAGAAAGACAATACAGTTCATTTCCCCAAGGATGGAGTGGGCCTGGGGATGTTAATGGAACTTGTCTCATATTTCATTTGCAGCTTTCCCTTTTTCCAGTCTTTTTATCCTTCCTTCCCACCAGAACCCATTACTTTTTTTTTTTAAGACGGATTCTCATAATGAAATGATTCTTATTCATAGGATGACAAATACTTCCTCTCTCCTGATTTCAACCTTTTTCTAGTTCCTGCTTGTTGCAGTTCAATCATTTTGGCCCCATCCTGCCCTACTAACCAACAGCAATTAGAAGTGGCTTGGGGGCACCTGGTGGCTCAGTCGGTTGAGCATCTAACTCTTGATTTCGGCTCAGGTCATGATCTCATGGTGGTGAGATCGAGCCCCACGTTGGGCTCCATGCTCAGTGGCAGAAGTCTGCTTGAGATTCTCTCTCTCCCTCTGCTTCTGCCCCTCCCCCCTGCATGCTGTCTCTGTCTTTCTCTCTCTCAAAATAAATAAATAAATCTTAAAAAAAAAAAAAGAAGTGGCTTGAAAAATAGGAACATTTATTATTTCACATAGCAAGAAATCCCAAGGAAAGATGGCTCCAGGGTTGGAAATTGATCAATTCAGGTGGCGCCACTGAAGGACTTCATTCTTTACGTCTTTTGTTTGTCCTTCTGGGCCGGTTCCCCTCATGACCCTATGAGGACTGCCATAGTTCCGGGTACTAAATACGTGCAGAGATAGAAAACATATGCTTCTTCCTTGTGCTGCTTTTCTCAAGAGTGAGGAAAACTCTTCCAGAAGCCCCCTCCCCCTAACAGACTTCTCCTTGCAGTTTTATTGACAAGGACTGTGTCTTGTGCCCATTTCTATCCTAGATTGGCTTGAGCTAATCAAGACTCATGTCTTAGGCCAGAACACTATTCATCTTGGAAATGAACAAAATCAGGGTTCTATCAGCAAGGAGAAAGGGAAGGGTGTACAGCTGACGTCGGCCACAGCGAGTGTGGCCCAGGGTGTCATCATCTGGCTCATTGAGTCAGGATGGAATTCTTCATAATCCCCCCAGTGGATACATTTCTGTACTCATGGTCCCATGGCCAGACTCACTGATGGCATTTGGCTCTTTGTCCTTTAAGAAAAAGGTGGTTTAAGCCAATGTTTCATGTAGCTTATTTTTGAAAGAATGTTAGAGGTATTAAGAAATGCTGATTTAAAAGATGTAAAGTTCACCTATTTTATACTTGTATGCTACTTTAATTTTAGGGATTTTAGAGTAATCATCTAGCAACATTTGTACACAATACCCTTTCGAACCCTCTGGGTAGTTGAAAAGGCAAGGTTACCAAATGGGAGAGATGAGAGGCACCCTGATGCCTTCCCCTGTTCTTCGTTTGAGATCTCTGTTCCAACAGAAGAAGACTGTCCCCTCCTGTCCTGCTCTGGATGCAGCCTGTTCATCTTTGTTGAGTATCCATGCTCCACCCAATCGGAAGATTGGCTCTCATCGCTACCAGCCTTTCCTTCTCTAGTGACTCCTTCCTGGCAGCATTCAAACCATGCTTAAATCTCTCCCATTAAAGTATAACAATTTGCAAAACCCTCATAGTCCTCTGATGTTACTTCCCTGTGCATTTTCTCCTCTTCATAGCCAAACTCCTTCAATGTTTTGAATATTTCATGTCTCCATTTCCTCTGCTTTTCACCAGCTTCTCAACTAACTTCCATCTTGCCGTCGCTTTCACTACTCCAAAAACCAGTGCTTGTGAAGATTGCCCTGTTGCTTAATCTAATGGGTACTTCTCACTTCTTACATCCCTTGACTTCTCAAAAGCATTTACCACCTATGCCCCCCTCACCTTTCTTTGCCTTCCTCAACACTTTATTTAGTCATTTTCCCTACCTCTTTTGCTGTTTGCTGGCAATCCTTCCTCTGTACACACCCCAGATGTTGGTGTTCCTGCTTTGTCCAAGGTCTTCTCCCTGGGATATCTTATCTACTCCCATGGCTCAGTCTTCTTCTCGTGACTCCCAGTCATTATCTCCAACCCCTCCTCTGCTCCTCAGTCCCATATATCAAATTGCCTTCTGGACATCTCACAGGCATTTCAAACTTAAACTCTAGGAAATTGAATTAATCCACTGTTTTTCGACTTCAAACGAACTCCTATATTTCTTATCTCAGTGGATGGCACTGTTGTCCACTCAGCAGCCCAAACCAGAAGCAGGGACCTCATCCTTATCTCTTCCTCACTTCCCACATCTGGTTCATCACCAAGGCCTTCAGATTATATCTCAAAATAACCGGTTTGCTTCCCTCCATCTCTATTGTACTATCCTAGTCCTTGCTACCATCATCTCCATCCTTGATTAATGCAACTATCTCCTTCCTCGGCTTTCCACAGCTCCTCTTGCCTTGCTCTAATTCATTTTCACATCTACCTGGCCCCCACTCATCCTTCTTACAAAAGAATTGAGTAGGCAAGTAGGGTTTTGAAATGTCATTTTCAAAACTAATAAGGATGTGTGTCTATATATATGCCTACTGTATGTATACAGAGAATATGCAAATTTTAAGCATCACTTCTCCCACAACTGAGCTGCTGTCACCCTGGGGGTGGAATCTGGCAGCTGTTCTATCATCCATAAACAGCCTTACTTAGCTCATTAAGATAGGACAGGAAAAACAAGGCTATATATCCATGGGTATCTGCCTTAGAGACTTCTTTTGCAAGTTTTATAAGATAGATTTGGCTGTAAAGGAGAAATTAGCTGAAAAATAGTTAATTTTCAGCTAACTGGGTCAAAAGTATCAGCCCAACTACTGTAACAACAATTTTTGAAGTGATAGCTTGGCATCAAAATGAATGTCCCAGTATTCCCTCCACACTAAAGCCAAGTTTGCTTGATAAGTTAGAGGAGCTGAAGTAGGAAAAGCTACACCAACCAAAGGACTTCGACCAGACAGAACTTGAAAAAGATAAATCATCCATCCACCCTAAACTGAAACATCTCTGGGAGAAAAAAGTCATTTTCCAAAAAGTGCTGGACTTCGGCCAGTAGTCTAGGACATGTCGTATTAAAATATCACCATACATAAGAGTTCTCTGATCTTCAAATTATGGATTAAAAAAAAAAACACCAAAAAACACAGCACCTTTTACTGGGAGAGTTGCCTAGCTTTTTAGTTATGAAACCAAAGGATGATACCTCTGAAGTCTAAATATCAGTACTTTGCCTCTGTCCTTCTTGGCAAATTAGAGGGATTTAGATTTCTGAAGACATTAGCTGGTGTGACTGAGAAGTCAAGGCTGAAAATATCTATTCTGGCGGAGGCTCTGTATAATGCCAGTATTGAAAGGTGAACCTACCGTCTTCATTCGAGGCTGTATATAGTTACTGTAACTTTTCAGGGACATGATAACCTGTGCGTGCATAATCAAATCTGCCTCATAACGAGGACTATAATTTGTTATAATGACACAGAAAACAATCTAAGCTCTAGTCCAAGTTGCAGTGAACCAAGTTGCTCCTAGTGGCCGCCATGTCTCACCACCAGGAGACAGCTGGTACATTGTTCCAGAAAGCAACAACCCCCCACCTCCACTCTATCTCAGTATGACTGAATGCTTACCTTAATAGTGCTTCACGTATTAAAAACACCTAGATAATGCCATAGCTCAGGTAGAGTAGGCCCCTTCCCTAACGACTATAAAATGCTAGTTTTCTCCTTTAAAAAATAACCATCAGCAATACCAACAAAACTTGCCTAAGCCTTGCTGCTCCCTCAAGCTACCATTCAAGTCCTCCCCTTCCTGGTCAAAACCCTCCAATAAATCAACCATGTGGCTGCTTCTGTCTTACTTTTAATCCCTTGTGATGTAGTTTCTATTCCTGATTTCTATTCATTCATTCATTCATTCATTCATTCATTCATTCATCCATTCATCCATTCATACAAACACACATGTTTTGAGAGTCTACAGTGTGCCAGGCTCTGTGCTAAGTGCTGGGGATGCAGAAATAAACAGAGAGAACTGGTCCTTATCCTCAGGAAGTTTACAGTCTAGAGAGGGAAACTCTACTAAAAATACTATTTCCAAAGAAATCATTAACTTCATAACCATCCCCAGACTGGCACCAGTTCAGCTCAAACAAACATTTATTAAGTGCCTACCAAGCAGTGTCCTGGGCTTTACACTGATCTAGAATAAGGATTCTTTTCCTTCAAGAATCTTTGGGAAGGGGGCACCTAGGTGGCGCAGTCGTTAAGTGTCTGCCTTCTGCTCAGGGCGTGATCCTGGCGTTCTGGGATCGAGCCCTGCATCAGGCTCCTCCGCTATGAGCGTGCTTCTTCCTCTCCCACTCCCCCTACTTGTGTTCCCTCTCTCGCTGGCTGTCTCTCTGTCAACTTAATAAATAAAATCTTAAAAAAAAAAAAAAGAATCTTTGGGAAGATTAGACATTTATAGAAATAATTTGGAACAAATGAGAATATATTGAGGGTCATAATGAAAGTTCAAAGTAAATGATTTATAAGAAAGAAATGAGATGGAGAGAGAGAGGAGAAACAGAACTTTCTAGCTCTGAGAATCAGAGAAAGCTTTTTGGATGTGGTGCCATTTGAGCTGCCCTAATAATTACAAAGGACTCATACTGATTTGGTCTTTGTTGTCTTCTTTAAAAAAAATTTTTTTTCTTTATTTATCTTCTCTTCTTTATGAAGAGAGAGGTTGGGAAGTAGTAGTTGCATTTTATAGATGCGAAAACTGGGTCCCTGATAGGTCATCATCTATTTGAGGTCCCTCAACAAACCAGCAACAGGCCCAGAAACGCCTGGTTCCCTAGTTCCTAGCCCTGTGTCTCACCCATCAGACATAACTGCCTCAGCACAGACATCGCAGTTCCGTGGGATAATTGCATTTTAATTGAACTGTCTGTACAACTCTGTAAACGCCTCTGCAGAGACGGGAGGGCGTGTAGCTTGATAAATAAAATCATCCGACTAATAATTGCTTCGGCATAAGGATTATGGATCTAACCTCCAGGAGAAGGTGCCACTTAAAAGCGTGTGCCAAGATTCATTAATTTTTTAAAGTAATTCCACAATTTGAGGTGAATATGAGTGGCCCAAAATGTTCTCCTATAGAAAACCAGTGCACCTGCAAATGGGTGTGGGGGGCGTGCTTTCAGTCTTCAGTGCCAGGGCTGTGATCAGAGTGCCGTGCTAGACTGTATTTCCATCTTCCATGTGCATCATTTGTGTGCGGGACTTTGTTCATAGCCAGGGTGACATGACCAGAAAGCAGAAAGCAGGGTCTCCTCTGAGGCACACGTGGTCGGTCATGTGGCTTCTTCATGGTATTTGCCCTACTTTGGGAAGAGTGAATGCTGGGAGTTGGGTTACTTGCTTCCATCCCGTTGTATAGTGCTGACTGGCCAGAAGATAGGGCTGATAGGACCGTGCCTCCGATCGTACCACCCGTGGCACACCTACGAGCATTTCCTGCTCTGGGCTTTCTTGTCTTCCTCTTCTGTCCCTCCTTACCACGTCTGCTTCTGGGCTCCAGAGTGGCTTCAGTCCGATTACGTTGTTCTAGCCCCAGTGCTGCCAGTTATTCTTGAGCAAGTGTATGAAACCTCTCTGAGCCAAAGTTTTCTCAACCATAAATCAAGGCTAAGAGTAACTTCACTAGGGGTTGTGAGGAACGAATGTCCACGTAAAGCATTTAACACAGTACCTGGCACATGTAGAGCGCACGATGAGTCTTGTCTCTTACCATGTGGTTCTGTCCCCGTTCCATTGCGTCCTTCTCTCTCTCTTGTTTCTCCTGTTTGTGAAGATTAAACTTGCCTGTGTCTGATCACCCTTGGGGCTGGTATTGGACTTGACTGATACTAAGTGATGTGGGGCTTAAACAGCCTTTGTTCCTGACAGTATGAGTGATGGGAACGTAGGAGATGGTATTATATCTCTCAAGCTTTAGTTTTGTTTTTTATTAAGCCCCCCAAATAACACCTGCTTGTAACCACGGAGCAGCAGGTTGAATTAATCATGTCTAGAATATGGTATTCCCTCTCCTGAAAGGAAAATGTCAAAGAAATAAAATGGAACCATGATTAGCCACCCAGGTATTTCGCACCTTGTTTGCACTAACGCATCTGATAATCTATCATACTGGCTCCTATGCACCCCCTGCTATGGAATTTTTGCATCATCTCCCGTGAAACTAGAGGCTTTCAGGCCACCTTCGTCAAGGTCCCTGATGTTTGGGTGTCTGTTTTATTTACGTGCTCTCCCACGGAGTGAAGATGCGACCCTCCGATGGTATAGAGGGATGTGTCCTCAGTCTAGAAAATTGTCCTTTTTTTAAGTGTGAGTATGCTTCCCTGAGCTTTAAGTGGAGCTGTAGGAGGTCAGAAAGTAGGAAGCAGAACTTCACAAATGACCCAAAATGTACTGTAATAGAACGTTGTTGTTCGCCTGCTGTTCCTGCATTCCAGGAGCACCCTCCGATAAAAGGCATCTCAGGTATGGTTCCATCAGTATAAATATAGACGATGATCTCTGGCGATTTCAAAAAGCATTGTTATAAGCAGGAACTACGTGTTGTACTTGGTAAAATAAATGGAGGCCCCTTCCTGCTTTCTTCAGCTGCCCTTCCTGTCCTTTTCTCAACAGTTCGCAAAGGTTACCGGATTCAAGCCGACAAAGAGAGAGACTCCATGAAGGTCCTGTACTACGTCGAGAAAGAACTGGCTCAGTTTGATCCAGCCAGAAGGATGAGAGGCAGATGTGAGCATCTTAGTTCTATGTGATCTGTGCATCAGGCAGGATTTTGTGGCTCAAGGGGGTTTGGGGGTTACCAGACTTGGGCAGCCCTGAGCTCTCAGGGCTTAGAACTAGCAGGGGTGCTGGTGAGGTCCTGAAGACAGTAGCCCCGAGTACACGGAAGGGAGAAAAAGGGCTCCTGGTGTGAAAGAGAGCAGTCGCGTACCACCTTGGTTTGTGCTGTTCCTGTCCCTGGGGCCGTGAGCATTGCTGGGGCCAATGCAATCCTGGGGTTGGAAATGTTTTATTCAAAGGGTCTTTCCCTACTACTCTCTTTAAAATATATGCAAAGTCATGGCTAAAGATGTGAGTTTTTTCCCAACATGGAAACCCCTACCGTTGAACCACAGTCCGGCTGCCGACTGGCTACATGGAGGCCTCAGAGAAGTGGAAGAACAAGTCTGCCAAGTGAATCTACAAAAGAGAGGCCTATGTTCCTCTGATAGCCCCAATGGCAGAGATGGGGGGCTGGCAAAGGGGCTGCCCCTCTTGTCAAAAGAACCTTGAAATTACTGAGTTCATAGATGGCAGGGCCACCCAACCTCAACTCACAGCCCTTGGACATGCTGCGGCTGACACAGCTGATTACTGGGGGTGGGTTCCAAACGACCATCAATGATGAGAGGCAGCGCAGGGCAGGGCTGGCACGGACGGGCTCATTATTGGAGGGTGCTGGCAGGCACGGCAGTGAGGTCACTCCATCTCTCTCTTTGAACCCTCCTCGCCTTGGAAGCGAGGAGAGACTTGAGGGAATTGTTGGGGAAACAGTCCCAGACTAGAGGCACTTTATTCAGATTAAGGACAACATATTCCTCCCCGTTTGCAATGCTAAATTCATCCTGTCTGAGCTGCATCCATTGCTGCTTCCTCCCACCGCACTGACTATAAAAAGACCATCTCCAGATTGGAATGTCAGGAATGCAGATGTCACCGCATGACAAGCTAGTTGTAATGTGTTGCCATGGAGCCCTGGAAGGGGACAGAGAGAGCCATCAAGGAGAAGGAGCCTGGGGAGGAAAGCTATGAATCTCTCAGCTCAGAGAAAGAGTTAAACACTGAGGTTGAAACTAAAGGATGGATCCTGATTTAGGGGATGTCTCCTGTCTACCTGGATTAAAATGGTCTCCAGGGACTGGCTGGTCATAAGGTAATGGAATCTGAGCATCCAAGGGGACCTTAGCGATGGCCGAGGTCAATCGTCAGTGTACAGATGAGGCAAAAGAGACCCAGAGGGTTGAAGTGACCGGACCAGGATTGGAACCCAGGGCTCTGATTCCCAGTCCTGTGCTCTTCACACAAGAAGTTTTTGAGCAAACTGGATGGTTCCATGGTAGTAGCTGTTTCTGTTCAGAGATCACAGCCTTCTACCTCCTAGGACTTGAGTGTGTTGGAGCAGAAGAGACTGAGGTGGCTGAATCCATCCCCCCCATTTTACAGAGGAGGAAAGGAAGCAGAGGGAAAGCACCTGGTGTTGGTACTTCAGGGCCAGAGCAGGGACTGGAACCAGGGTCTCCTGGAGCTTGCAGGTTGACGTTACAGTAATTACGTAGAGATGAAGTAGGAATAGAGTCTGCTTGACTTTGAGTGGCTCTCTTTCTGAAGAGCAGAGTAAACCCTGGCGTGGGTGGTGGCCAAGGGACAGTCTTGAAGATCTCGTTGTAAGATGGATCTCATGGTTTCAGGTTGTGATAAGATTCTGTGAGAACTGGGAATTTCAGGTCCCTGAATTTGCTAGCCAGGAAGATCCTCACTTTCCTTGCCCCTTGTAAGTAGGGGCTTGCTCTTGGGAGATTTTCAGTCCAGAATCCCAGTGTAGTGGTCTTGCAGACAACAGCTCCCAGGGCAAATATGTTCCACCTCCTGTTTTTGGAAATAGTTCGTACTGGAACAGAGCCAGGCCAGTTCACTGATACGACGTCTAAGACGGCTTTCACCCTGCAATGGCGGGGTTGAATAATTGTGACAGTGTTACAGCTTGCAAGGCCTAAAATACTCAATATCTGGCCCTTTACAGGAGAAGGTGGCCCATCCTGTCCTAGAGCTGCATTATTAGGTGTTTGTGAAGCGGAGATGTCGATGTTTGTGTTCTATGTGGCCGAACCGTGACAGCAGCGTACGACCCAGACAGTCCATCGCTATGGATGGTGAAAACTGAGACAACCCTCATTATGTGGAGAAATGGAAAAGATCCATTATTCCCTGAAGTTTAAGGAAAGTTCTGGGCCAACCATGGGATTTTTCAATAGTTTCACTTGATGCATTTTAAAGTTCTCTTCTGTACTGTTCCCAGGAGATGAGAATTCACTGGGATCATGAGAAAAGGAAGGTTCTAGATTTTATTAATCAGGAGTATCTGCGTTATGTTCCTTTCAAATGGGTACTAACTAGTCCATTCTCCTTAGGAGGAGGAAAAGGCTTAACAATTAGGTTATGATTGAAAACCAACTGATTGCATGACCAAAATGAATGGCATTCGCAGTAAGCCCAGACCGGATACAACAGGACAAGGAGGCTGTGTTTATGCAGCAAGGGGAGGGAGGGCAGGCCCTTCCTTTCCTTTGTGGGTGGCAGTGCTCATCCAAGAACTCTTGGGGATAGGGAAGAGAAGTAGGGGGGAACCTGATCTGTGCTGCCCACATCCTATCTTGGCTTACCTTTGACTCAACAGCCAAGCCTTACACCTTGTAAATGTTGATTTTGATAATATTTTGAAGTGCTAACCAAAGAATTTTAGAAAACAAACGGATTTAGTTGCATTACAAATAGATTCACTAGATGTGTTTTTTAAGTAAAATGATATTCAATCCATTTCAAAGTTCTGTAAACAAATGGTTGGGTTTTAGGTTTTTTTTTTTTCTTTCTAGACTCAGATTCTTGTTCACAAGTGCTTTTGCAAAATGCTACTTAGGCCACGTTAGGAAATGAGAAAACTGTGACCATTCCCCACCCCCTTCTTTGTAGGAAGAGTACAAGTGGAGGCCAAGAGGCCGTAAGTGCAGCCCACCTCTCTTTTCTTCCCATAACTCTACACAGCTGTCCTACCCACCCAGGGCCGCATACACCTGGGATATTCTTTAGGGAGGCAAAGAAGTCTTTGTAGGCCCTGGAAACGGACTTGGTACAAATTGGGAAGGGTAGTCCACGTTCCTGGATGAGCATCCAGAAAGGAGATGATTGGGTACTAGGTGTGCAATCCCCTTGACCCTGTGGACCGTGCTCTATGGTGAAGCACGCAACTGAAGGAGGCTGGAATGGGGTTCCTCTAAAGCACGGGGCTGTACTGGTTCTGACGGCCCATCTTGGGACTCGGCCAACAGTAAGGCAGATTTTGTGAACTGTGGCTTCTCTCTCTTTTTGGCCCTTTTGGCTCAACATGCCTGGGATTATCATAGCTTTCAAAGAATTATACAAGAAGAAGAAAAACATTGGAACAAGGATGCTGATGCCCCAGGAGGAAACCAGCTGCAAAGAGCCCAGCTTCTGGGAAACGTGCGTTAGGTGGACAATAGCAATTGTTTTCCTTTTCTAAGAACAAAGCATGTAGGAAATCTTCCTCTCTATAAGCAAGTGGGCTTCTGGAGGGAGCCAGTTTCCGCTGAACTAAGAACACAAACACCCTTAGTTCAGGTCTACAACCAAACCTGAACAGGACTGAAGCCTTCGGGAGGGAGCTTCCCCAGAACCTTGGTCTCAGCCCCTAACAGAGTTCCCACCCTAATGTGTAGAAAGTTCTGACATGCCTGGTTTTGTCCCTGCAGATAACAACACCATCTCTGAACTCAGCTCCCTGCATGAGGAGGACAGCAATTTCCGCCAGGCCTACCACCAGATGAGAAGCAAGCAGTTCCCTGTGTCGGGGGACTTGGAGAGCAATCCTGACTACTGGTCAGGTGTCATGGGAGGCAGCAGTGGGGCGAGCCGGGGGCCCTCAGCCATGGAGTACAACAAGGAAGATCGGGAGAGCTATAGGTACAGGTGAACGTGGCCGAGCCAGGGCTGCCGCTCAGGGTCTGAGGGCAAAGGGGCTGGAACTGGAAGGCAGAGTGGCTCTGAGGCTGTGCTTTTCTCATAGCATCTCTGTCTCCCAGTCTAGGGTGTCCTCTGCCACACCTCTCCTGGGACTGTTGAACATCCCCTTCTCATATTTTTTAGGCAAGGGAACACTTGTGACACCATGTGTAGTGATAGTCATTCAAGTCCCTTTGAAATGGGTACTCTATGCTCCTTAATGAACGTGATTAACATTTCCTTGCCCTTCTCATAACAGTTTATGCTATAACCTTTAAAAATTCCCATCATCATCTCCCTCATTTTTAAAAAGATTTATTTATTTATTAGAGAGAGAGCGAGAGAGAGCAAGTTGGGGGGAAGGGGCAGAGGAAAAGACTCTTCAGGCAGACTCCCAGCATCAGCTTGTTCTCACAACCCATGAGATCTTGACCTGAGCCAAAACCAAGAGGCAGATGCTTCACCAATTGAGCCACTCGGGGGCCCCTCCATCATTTTTGATCATTGTTATGTGAAAGGTTAAATGCCAAACATGTTATACTGTTGTATTTGATTCTCATAACTCTGAAAGGTAGGTACTGTTAATGTCCCCATTTTAAGCTGGGGAAACTGAAATGTACCGAGGTTACCTGGAGTCACCTGGTCAGTGGTGGGGGAGGCCGAGGTGTGCACCCTGTTTTGTATAGCTGCTTCCCACTGAATAGCAGTCACCACCCACCTGACCTTTATCTTGAAGGACAATAGACGTTGTCTTTCAGTTAGACTTACCAAATGCAGGTAACTTGCAGAGCTAACTTGGCCGTGGGCTCTCAGGGAGGAAAAGCCTTCTCTGTATATCACCAAATATCACAGGGTATCTATCCTCGGTATCGCAAGCCACACCACCCACGCTGGCTTCGAGGGTGTGAGAAGTGAGACGTGCACTTGTCAACCAGAAGTCGCATAATAATGATCAGAAGGCCCCACTGTGTGCTTCAGCACCATATAAATCACCAAGTATTTTTAGCCACACAACTCCATTTTTGATGCTTAGCACAAATTCAGGAGATCGGCACGGTAGCCCTCACTTTACTGTTTGCGAGTCCCAGGCGCCAGGGGTGTCCAAGGCTGTTGGGCCAGCCAGGAGCACGTGGGCGCCCTGGCGTCCCCCCAAGGCTCCCTGCCTGCCCTCCCTCCCCCCCCACACACACAACCTCGGGCCTGGCAGAGGCGCCGACCTTGGGTACGGGCCGGGCCCCGCTAACCGCCACCCTCCTTGCCCTCTGCCCGCAGCCAGCAGCGCTCCAAGTCCGAGATGCTGTCCCGGAAGAACTTCGCCGCCGGCATGCCCGCCGTCTCCATGGACGAACTGGCCGCTTTCGCCGACTCCTATGGTGCGCGCTCCCGCCGGGCCGATGGCGACAGCCACGAGGCGCGGGGCGGGGGCCGCTTCGAGCGCTCGGATGCGCGCGCGCTCGCGGGCTTCTACCAGGACGGCTCGCCGGACGAGTACTACGGCCCGCGGAGCCGCAGCCGGGAGCCCCTGGGCGACGCGGGCCGCGCCTGGGCCGCCAGCCCCCCGCGCCGGCGGCCCGACGACGCGCCCCTGCCGCGCCTGGTGAGCCGGACGCCGGGCACCGCCCCCAAGTACGAGCACGGGCCCCGAGCAGGCGGCCTGGAGCGCCAGGCGCGGCCCGAAGGCGCCAGCCGCGGGGGCAGCCTGGAGACGCCGTCGCGCCTGAGCGCGCAGCTCGGCCGCCGCAGCGCCTCCTACTACGCCTGGTCGCCGCCCTCTACGTACAAGGCGGCCTCGCCGCCGGACGACGACGACGACGAGGACGACGACGACTCTGCGGACGACGACGCGCTGCCGCCCTACAGCGAGCGCGAGCTGAGCCGGGGCCCGTCCTACCGCGGCCGCGACCTGCCCTACCACAGCAACTCGGAGAAGAAGCGCAAGAAGGAGCCCGCCAAGAAAACCGTGAGGCCCAGCCTGGTGCCTCTCGCGGTGGGGGCCCGTCGGGGGGTGGCAGGGGCGGGAGCGGCGGGGAGGGAGGGCGCAGCGGATGCTGGGCTCCTGTGTGCCGGCCGCGCCCTGCCCGGCACCAGGTGGAGTCGCTAAGCCTGGGGCCCCAGGAGACTCGCTAAACGCAGAAATAGCAGGTGCGTAGATGGAGAGTCTGGGATCCTTAAGACCAGCTTCGAGAAGCCTCAGGGATTCGAGGCATCATTACCGCCATATGCGTTTAGGTGGACGTCTGAGATCTGTTTGCGGAATGTTCTCTGCATGCCTATAGGCGCATTCCTCCCCATCTCCCACCTCTTCTGGGGAGGGTTTATAGCTTGCAGAAAATTCCCGAAGCGTTCACATCCCAGAGAAGGTTAGTGGCTCCAGCTATTTTTGAAGGACAGCTCACTTCTTTCCTCCTTTGACATTTTGTTGAATGTAAGCTATAAACGGTGCTCTGTGTATGTGAGGGAAAACCTTTGGTCCCTGCCCAGTTAATTGTCTCTTTTGAATTGGCCTTACGGAGGTTTTATTGCTTTCTCTGTAAATGCCAGGAGCAGCCCAGTCCATCCCTCAGCCCCCAGATGCGAGCTCTGGACCTCAGAGAAATGCTGGGGGACCAGTCACAGATGTCCGCTCCCCGCTGCCGAAGTGTCTCTGCCCCCTGTGCTCTGGAGGCCACTCTGCAAGCCCAAGTGCTTATGCGCCCTCCTCAGTTACCCTGCCTCTTCCACCATTTTGTTTTTCACAATTCAAGGCGGACATTTTCTTTAGCGTGTAATATGGGGAGAGAATATGAGTGGAAAAAAGTTTTGACAGGATTATTAACCCCTCCAAAACAATTAAGTATCTTTTGTTGTTCTCCAAAGAGAACAGTGAGACGACCCATGAGGTACCATGAGCAGGGAGTGAACTTTCAGGTGACATCGGGTTTGTGGTGTGTCCTCCACACCGGCTGTTGTGGAGCTGTGAACATTGTAGTTGGCCCTGGAGGGTTGGGAAGTCGTTCTGTGGCCATAGAACTAAGTACTATCAGACATATGTTGGCTTCAGCACCAACGTAGGCTTAGGAGACATAAGCACAAGCCTATTGAGATGCCCTGAGTCAGGGTGGGCAAGAGTGTGAACAGTTTGTGGACTCTGCCCAGGGAACCATCGGTTATGTTGTGTTGGGTTTCTTTAACCATCATGTGGTTTAACGTTGTGCTCTTTCTGCACTTTTCCAGAGTGACTTTCCAACCAGGATGTCCCTTGTGGTCTGATGTTTGTTTTGAAGACACCTCTTTGGGCGACTAGAAATCAGAAGCAGACTACTGGGACAAGACACAAATCCAAGAGCCAGCAGGCCCCAGGACCTTCCCTGGCCACCACCTTGGAAGATTTGCTGATCTCTGCTTTGGCAAGGGATGGGGGGCAGCCTTTAAGGGAGGCTGATTCCAAACCTCAGCACACATCTAACTAGTCTGGGAAACTTCAGAAGATGACTGCGTGTGAGAACGTTCCTACACATGGAGTGTCTCACCCCCTGAGTTCATAT
This sequence comes from Ursus arctos, assembly GCF_023065955.2. Classification (NCBI taxonomy): domain Eukaryota; kingdom Metazoa; phylum Chordata; class Mammalia; order Carnivora; family Ursidae; genus Ursus; species Ursus arctos. The sequence goes on along the minus strand of NW_026622874.1, from coordinate 8,914,561 downwards.
CCTGCCTGATGTTCTTCCTTAGCTGAACCAGGATTCCTTTTCCAATTCTGAAAGGGAATTAGCTCTTGACTGCTAATCTCTAGAAAATGCCTCTGCCTACAGTATGTTCTTCTGTGCCTCCTGTGTTGTGCTTAGAGACAGGAAAACTTGTTACTACTATTAGAAGAAGGCCTTGGACCAACAACAGAAGATAGCTTTAGGCAAAATATACCTTTTGTCCCCATCTCCTCCCAGTCACCAGTCAATGACTGTTGTGACACTAAAATCAGAGGGCTTTTGGTGAGCTCAGTGACAGTGACCTGCTGGACTATCACAGAAACAATTTCAATTTGCTGTTTTGAATGACAGTTCTTGAGTGGCTGGGACAAGACAAAAGAGAGTACACCTTTGCGAAAAGCTATGTCAGCAGTATTTCTTTTTCCATTCCGAGAACTTCAACTGCTTTTCCTCTTTCTGCTGTGCACAGTGACATCTGAGTCTTGGACATTAAGGGCTCTCCTCCTCCTCCCTTCTCCTGGACTTTCCACAGGTTGGTGCCACCCACAGAGCCCCACTTCCCTCTGCACTCTGATTAAAATGTCATCAGGTGCCTTTTGATAAATGCTGAAAATACACACATGAAAGAAAAAAGGAAGGAAAAAAAAGGAGAAAGCAGCATTTTATTTTATTTACAATTTATTTATGTAAAATAGAGAAGAATGAAAAAGAATTTAAGAGGAAAGAATAGGTGATCTCATCGTATTTCGAATGTGGGCCATTTTCCCCACAAACTCCACTCAGTCTTCTCTGGTTTTTTACTTCATTTGCTGTGAGTCGTTTCTGCCATCCCAGCTCTGTTACTCCAGGACACCAGAGACACGTGGAGCACGCACCTCTTCCCTCACCAGGCTGATGTTCTGGATGCTGTGGGAAATGAGTGATACTGTTCTCTCAGGAAGGAGCATTTCCTGTTCCCACCCTTGCCTGAGTGATAGGTTTTGCCCAAATCCCAAAGCTAGCTATCTCCAGATTTTGTAATTTGTATAGATTGCAAAAAATGGCCACAATTTCCTCCCTTCTCATCAAGAAATGCAGTCTGTTTCGCCACCCCTCGAATCTGGGATTGGCCATGTGATTTGATTTGGCCAGTGGCCCAAAACAAACGTAACACAAGCAGAGACTTGAAAAATTCTTGTGCATGGGGCCTGTCTTCTCTTGCTGTTCTTGGGAACCTTGAATTGCCCCCTGGGTGAACAAGCCTGGGCTATCGTGCTGCATGACGAGAAACAAAGGCCCAGTAGCCCTTCCATCCCGTCTGAGAGCCTAGCAAGTCTCAGGAGATTGCAAACACGTGTGTGAGCAGCCAAGCCGGACAGAAGGACCACCTCGCTGAGCCCAGCCCAAATTCATTCCTACTCAAGGCCTGAGAAGTTGGTGCAGCCTTTAAATGTTCGTTTCTCTTCAAGGACAAACGGACTGTTTCTCCTTGTCTGGATGTTCACCCCTTAGTCCCCAACTCCATCTAACCTTAGGTGTCTCACAATCTCCATTTTCTTTGGCAAACATTTGCCAAAGCTTTTCACCCTGTACCATTATGGTGGGACCCATGGTTCCAGCAAAAGTCACTGGAGGACAGTGATGCTTGGCCTCCCAGCAGTGGTCAATTTTCTACCCTTGAGTCCATGGGCAACCTATGAAGGTTTCTTCTTCAACATCTTCTTGGTCTTCTCCAGAGCGTCCTGACCGGAGCTGGGCCCTCGTCCCAGAGCACCATTCTGCTGGTATCCATTTACTTCGTGGCATTTCCAAAACAGTCCTACATGTGCGATGAAATATAGAAGTGGCTGGTGAGGGTCAGAAGGATGAGTTGCTACCGTTGCTTGGATGAGACTTGGCCTATCAAAGAACTTTGCCATGGCTTTGGCCTGTCCGAGAGGAACCAGGGACAGTTCAGCCCAGTGCTGGCACTTCCAAGGGCAGGAAGGCACAAGCCATACCCCTGGTGCTGAATTTTAGACTCACTGGTGTCCCTGGCCTCTGAGAGCCTAGGTCTAGTCTGTTTGGGCCCCAATTCAGATGGAAAGGATGATTAAACATCATCATTTCTTAGTCACCAGCTTTGGATTTCAACTTGCTCAGGCAATTCTGGAGAATATTGGGTAGCTGTAGAAGCTATTATCTCATCATACTGAGCACTGTGTCAGGCTTCTCTCCACCAAAGAGCCCCATAGCACCAGCTGCAGAGACCAGACATAATTGCTTTCGTTAGCCGAGGGCATGTAGGATTTTGGAGAAAGTTAGGGGAGTCATGGGAAAGAATTATTAAAATTGGAAACCTGCAATTCCAAAGACAACAAAACTATAGACAGACAATACAATAAAAAAAACATGAAGACAGCAGGCTCCTGAAATAACCTGGGGAGATGGGACCAGGTTGTCCCCTGTAGGGCTGCATAAATCACTGAAACTTCCAGAGAGAGAGAACACTGTTGTTTTGGGGGATGTGGTTAGAGACAAGACTGGCTAGACAAGTAAAGGCAAAGCTGGCCATCCTCGGCACCCCGGCTTTTCCCAGTGGGTCCTTTTGTTTCTTCCCTGGATAGTGTTTCCCACATGGGAGAACTTACACATACTAGCTTCCTTCCTAGGTTTTATTGGGGTACAAATAAGTCTCGTGTAAGACATGATCTCTGTCCATTGGGACACTGCAATAGAATAGGGGAAAGAAGACATGCCCAAGAAAGAAGTAGGAGACTGTACGCATACAATGTGAAATATTGCTATGGATAAATTACAACAAACCCAGAGAATTAAAGTTTTTAAATTTAAATGGGTATATTTTGATATTTAAATGTTGTGTGTGTTTGTCCATCCATTGTATTCAAAGATAAGCTCCGTGTTCTGAAAAGCCAGTATTAAAAAATCTGATTGGAAGAGGTGAATTAGGGTGGGGAGGGGTACAAGGCAGAGGGCCCAGCAGAATGATGCTGGAGCTCTTCTGTGCCTGTGAGTCACAGCTGAGTCAGGGATGTGTTGGATAAGGGGGTATGGATGCAGGGAGCAAGAGGTATCCCCTAGAACAGCTTCTTCAGCCCGTGCGTAGATTCGCTAGGAAGCTGGGGACATTCGCCCTGGGCCCGATGCGACGTGTTGGCTGTTCCCGCCCAAGCGTGCTCATAGGCGAGATCTGTGTCTGCTCGGCCGGGGACTCAGTTCTGCAGCCGGGAGTGTTGCTGGCGCCAATGCAGAGAAAGTCTGGCAGAGAGAACGGGCCTCTCATCTCCTTTCACGTGATCCTCACGCTGCACCTGGCACAGGCCTGGGGGCGGGAAGGGGCTGCCACTCTAGCCCGAGGCACTCCATGCTGGAAACAGCCACATCCGCGAAGTATTTCTAACTGCTCTGACAGACATCGCTATCGGCAGTCTTTGAGAGAGGCTAAAGTCGCAGATACCGTTGCAGTCCAGCCCCCCTTTTCTTTATAGATGGAGAAATAAACCATCATTGCCATTGGTGAAATTACAAATCTAATCAGGCCTTGAGATCCCAAGCCTGTAAGTCTTTTCTGCAGGATCAGTGTTTCCCCAAATTGCCTAAGCATACAAATTATGGGATTGCTGTTAAAAAATATCTTGTGGGGCCCCATCTTGGAGATTGATTGGGTGGGTCTGGAGTGAGTATGTGTTTTTTTAACATATATTTCAGAAGAGTCCTGTGATCGGATGTGTTTGGGAAATGCTGGGCTAGATCATACCTGTGATGTACGCCGAACAGTTGGTCCTGAAGCTTCCTTGGGCTTTGAGGATGTCTTCAGACGTCCTCTTCCCTTGGGGATGGCAGCGCTGGAGCACCCAGCAGTCTGGCTGTGACGGTGGTGACTGGCTCGCCGGGGTCCAGAGGTAGGAGAGCTGTGTGAGGCAGAGAGAAAGGAAAACTAGGAACCCTCCTTGAGAGCTGGTTCTAGATGTTTCTAATCCTAGAATAATGATCTATTGTGACAATCTCAGAGCTGACAACAGGAATTACAGGTAATTTTCTCATTCCCTTGATGTCATTCTGAGCAAAACTTAGATCATGAATAGAAAGAAAAGACACCATCGGGGAAATTGCAAATCATGTTTTGAAGCATTCAGATTATCCGCCTAGCTGGCCAACTCCCAGTTCCACCTTCAGACCCAGAGTGGGCTGGGAAAGAATAATAAAATCTACGCTATATACCCTTCCAACATCAGATTTAGATGCTGCCAGGATCTTGCTAGAGTTTAAAAGTGATTTATAGGATGCAGAGATCCAAATTCACCAAAATAGAGCCCCAGGTACTTAAAGTCCTGGAGGAAAAAAGTGCCTAGTTTTTTTTTTTCTCGCTAGGATCCTACCTCCTAGTCACCTGGGAAGCTGATCCATGGAGCTTTAAGTAAGGGGCTTTTCCTATCAGAGTGGAACAGAGAGAATGTTGAGCTGCTTCAAGCAGCATCCTGAGTTTTGGCACTGCCCGAGGGTGATAAGTTTAATACTAAGAGTATTTGTGTTATTTTTATGGTGTATTACTGTTTGCAGAGCACTTTCACAGGCATTATAGCCTTCGGTCCTCCCAACACCCTCCTGCGACAGACGCAAGGTGGGTGTCGTGGCCTCCTCATCAAACAGAAGGTAAAGCTGAGGTCGAGAAAAGCTAAGTGATTTGCCTATAGTCCAAAGGCCCTCTGTGTGTCCAGGGTTCTTCGCAGATAATTCATGCAACACCCACAGGACGGGTACCTGGCTGATTGCAGCTTGTGCAAAGAGCCCTGGACCCCGTGCTCACCCACATGCCACTGGTGGGACGAGGCTGCAAAGCTGGGCAGTCAGGGCTGCTTCATGCTGCCCGCTCCTCAAATGTGGCTCTGCATGGGAGCCAGCCTCCCTCGAGGGGCGGCTCCTTTTTCGCTAGCTGTGCTGCGAGGGGAAAAGGCTTTGACAAAAATATGCTTCACAGTCCTTCTTGAAGAGGAATTTCTGAGCCAAACTACAAATTCAGCTAGACTCGGAATTCCAGGGTTTAGGGGCAACCCGCTTGGAAGTGAACTATCTGGCGTCTTTCCTGCACTTGGGGGACTTTAGAGAAGGGCTAGATGCAGAAGGAAGTGGCACAGCTGTGTAGTTAGAATTTCGTTGGAGCTTCTTGCTGGGGCTGAACCCAAGCACACGTGGCCCGACCCATCTCTTCTGGGAAAGCAGAAAGATACAAATAACTTCGCTCTTACCTTGGCTTTAAGGAAAAGCCACTTTATTGACAAAGGTATGAGACATTATCCAACGGGAATTCTCCTTTTGGGAATATACAAGAGGGGACTAGAAGGAACAATAAGACCAAGGGGTCAGAAATCTGTTTCGTGAGAGTCACCTGCCCAGTTACTCTGTGCCTTGTCTGTGGCATCGAAACGAAAATGTTGTATCACTCTTGCCCATGATTTTTTTTTTCAGTGTCAAACATAGAAAGTGAATTTGCTTGTAATGTTTTAATCTAAATAAAGTATTTCACCTACATTTGTTATCAAGAACTCATAATTAATACAACTGTTTTTAATCATGATCTGACATTAAATGACCTCAGGGGGAAAAAAATCACATGATCCTGATTGTTTTGAGTACTGTAATAGAGGGTTAAACACCGTGGATTGTAGGGGAGGCAAGTGCTAAAAGAGCATAAGTGTGTTTTCACAGTTTCATGAGCTGTGGCCTGGATCGATCTTGTTGCCACTCTCACTGCTCTCCACAGACTAAGATTCAGGAGAATATGAGGAGTAGGAAAGATGGTGGTCATTGTGATGGTACCTAGCTCATTTTCAAGTAGGGCACAAGTATTTGCTTGCTAGAAATGGCACTTGGGGAAGGGAGGAAGGAAGCTATTTGTGGGAGGATAGTTTAAATTCTGAAGAGATCTGAAAAATTCTACAGCGTCATAATTCAGAGAAGGTCACTTAAAACCTTTGTTGGCAAAAGAAGGGATGAGTACCTCAGGGACCTCTTAATCCTTTCTTATTAGCCAGGCCCTATCGAGGGAGTCTTAGATTTTAGAGTCCTGGTTGAATAGAAAGCCTGTCCACTTGCTTGAAGCATCGGGACTCAAGTCTCTTAGCAGTTAACTTAAAAATGTTCACATGTAGATTTAACTTAAAGATAGTCTCCAGAACAGTTTAACTCTGATTACCTCCTCTGGACTTTCTGCTGTTTTGTCCATTGTTTTAATTTTATCTTACTTTTTCAGCTTTATAAATTATTGTGTTTAGAAAAATAAAATATCCATTTATAAAGTGTTTAGAATCACCTACATGTTTTTTTCTACACATCTTTTCTTTCTGCATTTCAGGTCTTCTCTTGAAATCTTTTCCCTTTTTTCTGAAGGAAATTTTCTCTAGTGGTGGTCTTTTGGTAGGATACTCTATCCATTTTTGTTTATCTAAAACAAAGTTTTTATATCATTCTTGTTCTTGAAAGATAATTTCACTGAGTAGACAATTTTAGACTAATAGTTATTTTCCCTTGGCACACTGAAGATATTAGCATGTTCTCTTCTGGCTTTTACTGTTGCTTGTAAGTCAGTTAGCAGTCTAACTATCCTTCCTTTGTAAGTGATCTTGTCTCTCTGGCTGTTTTTAAGATTTTCTTTTTGTCTCTAGTGTTCTTTGGTTTAATTAACATGATGTGGATTTCTTTTTTACTTATTCAGATTGGGATTTGCTGTGCTTCCTTAATCTGTGGATTGGATTTTCCATTAATGATGGAAAACCCTTAGTTATTAACATGTCAGATATGTTTCTCTTTAAGCTTTCCTTTCAGAATTCCGATTAAATGTATGTTAAGCCTTTTCGTTCCATCGTCCATATTGCTTAAGCTATCTTTCCTATTTTTCATCTCTTTGTCTTTTTGTTCTGCATTGGGCAATTTCTTCAAGTTTATCTTCCAGTTCACTATTTTTCTCTTCAATTGACTCTAATCTCCTTCTCTGAGTTTTAATTTCAATTAATAAATTTTTCATTTCTAAAAGCTCAGTTTAGTTCTTTTTCAGATTTGCATGGTCGTTGTTGATACCGTCCTGCTCCTTATTCTTGTAGACACTTCCCTTTTATTTCTTTGACTACATTAAGTGTACTAATTTTATACTTTATACCCAGTAATTCTATCTGCAGTCTTTATAGGTTTTCGGTTTGTTACTTCTGCTAACTCTGAGTCATGGTTTCTTATTTCCTTATATGTTTTGTAGATTTTTGATTATGGACTCATGTTTGGTAGAATGCCATATTGCATTGATGCCAGTCAAGAAAGACCTTTTTTGCTCCTTACCTGTCCTCCTTCTCTCCATAATGACCCCACATATACACAGTAACTCTGGAGGGTCCAAGAGAAATGAGTAACTGAGTGAAGAGGGAATGGAAGTGCTAAGTGGGTTAAATCTAGGAGGTACGCACATTTCTAACGCAAGCTTCTAGACTAAAATGAGCCCAGGATAAAAGAGAACAAGAAGCTTTAACTTTGCATGTTGTTCATAGTTTGATCATTATAAAAGAGTCACTATTTTAATTATAGAAATAAGACTATTTGGGGGTTAAATGTGAACAGAAGTTCATCTATTTGTCAAGTGACCAAAGAAATTAGGGATTCAGGTTTTATTCAAGAAGCAAAGAAGGACTAGACTCATAGGATGGATTATAATTAGGCAGTTGTGGGGGAAAATATGTTATCTTCTGTTTGCATCTATTGATTCCCATTTGTTTAATGCAAAAGTCATATTTTTATATACATTGGATTCAAGAAATAACTAGGCTTAACTAGGTTTTGGAAAGGTTCCGAAAAATCTTGACAGATACATCCTAATGATACTTATCACACCATTTAGGTGAAAGACTTTTTGCTGAATTTGGTTTTAAGCATTTCCTGAAAGCGTCAGGTGGTCTGACATGACTCACAAAACATGGCAGGAATAGAGGTAGTAGCTAGCCTGCCCCAGAGAAGGTCAGTGAGTTAGCCTAACACGCCATCTAGCGGCGCACATCCAAGGGACTCCCTCTGGTACTAAATATCCAGGTTTCAAGGTATTGGCTAGAGTGTTCCTCCCTTTGTTCATGAGGTGTATTATTATTTTATTTTATTTTATTTTATTTTATTTTTTATTTTATTTAATTTTAATTTAATTTAATTTAATTTAATTTTATTTTATTTTATTTTATTTTATTTTATTTTATTTTATTTATTTGACAGAGAGACAGCCAGCGAGAGAGGTAACACAAGCAGGGGGAGTGGGAGAGGAAGAAGCAGCCTCCTAGCAGAGGAGTCTGATGTGGGGCTCCATCCCAGGCGCCCCCATGAGGTGCATTCTTAAAAAGCCATGTATGAGTTTGCTTTTGGCAAATCAAATTAAAGTGCATTAGGAGATTTTTATTTAGAAGTGATGAGTTTTTCTGTACGTTTTTCAAGTGTAGACCTTGCTATATTATATTTTCAGGGCAGACTTTTGTGGATACCATGTGGGAAAAATCTTATGTTTCTTCCTTGAGACCAAGTGGGAACGAGACACAAGCCTCCCTTAATTTAAAGCTATTTTAAAGTGCGCTTTTTAACACCATTGAGTTACAAGTCTTTTTTGAAGTCAGGTCAGACTTTGATACGACAGAGTTACAGTGAAGCCAGTTTCTCATTAACAAAAATTATGTCACTGAAATGTGCAACCAAATAGTCCATTCCTTGGCTTTTGGCTGTAAAAAGATGAATATCTCTCTCTCTCTCTCTCACTCTCTTTCCCTCCTTTCCTCCTCACCCTCTCTTTTTTTAAAAAAACAAGCAGAGAAGACTCAATAGTCTCATATTAAAACACTTTTTAAATACAACCCTTGTTCTCAGGAGATGTGTTCTTATATTTTGCTTACCGGAAACAATGTATTCTTCCTGGCTCATTTGTTTTTTCTGGAGATGTTCAGTCTCCAGCAGAGCAAAGCCAAAGAGATATGTATGCTGACTCCATTTACCACTGTTCTTATAAAAGACCTTTGTTTAACTGAGTGGGATTCATTTATAATAGACATACTAGCATCCCTCCTCCCCCATAACCTCTTGGTGTTACTGTTATGGTCCTAGAAACTGGCTTTTCTCGTTCCTTCATGACAGGGAGACATGAAGTTCCAGCTGAAGTTTTTCCTTTGGCAGGGATATTAGTAAAAAAATTTTTGGTTGCAAATGACAGAAAGCCAGCTCAGACTAGCTGAAAAAAAAAAAAGGAGGGGATAGAGGTAGTTTATTAGAAAGATCCTGGGGTAACTCATGAGGTGGAAGAAGAGCTGTAGGAATTGAGGGAAAATCTGGGTTTAATGTAGTCAGATTCTATATCCATCACTCACATCTACTTATCTGTGTGTGTGTGTGTGTGTGTGTGTGTGTGTGTGTGTGTATCACATCTTCTTTATCCAATCATCTGTTGATGGACACTTGGGCTTATTCCATGGTTTGGCTGTTGTGGACACTGCTGCTATAAACATTGGGATGCAGGTGCCCTTTTGAATCTCTATGTTTGTATTCTTTGGATAAATACCTAGAAGTGCAGTTGCTGGGCAGAGGGTAATTCTATTTTTAACTTTTTGAGGAACCTCCATACTGTTTTCCAGAGTGACTGCACCAGTTTGCGTTCCCACCAACAGTATAAGAGGGTTCCCTTTTCTCTGCATCCTTGCCAACATTTATTATTTCCTAAATTGCCAATTGTAGCCATTCTGACTGGTGTGAGGTGGTATCTCATTGTGGTTTTGATTTGTATTTCCCTGATGCCAACTGATGTTGAGCATTTGTTCATGTGTCTGTTAGCCATTAGCATGTCTTCTTTGGAGAAATGTCGGTCCATGTCTTCTGTCCAGTTCTTTTTTTTTTTTTTTTTTAAGATTTTATTTATTTACTTGACAGAGAGAGAGACAGCCAGCGAGAGAGGGAACACAAGCAGGGGGGGTAGGAGAGGAAGAAGCAGGCTCCCAGTGGAGGAGCCCGATGTGGGGCTCAATCCCAGAACGCCGGGATCACGCCCTGAGCCGAAGGCAGACGCTTAACGACTGAGCCACCCAGGCGCCCCCCAGTTCTTGACCAGAGTTTTTGTTTTGGGGGTGAGTTTGATGAGTTCTTTATAGATTTTGGATATTAGCCCTTCATCTGATATGTCATTTGTGAATATCTTCTCCCATTCCATATGTTGCCTTTTAGTTTTGTTGACTATTTCCTTTGCTGTGCAAAAGCTTTTTATCCAGATGAAGTCCCAACAGTTCATTTTTGCTTTTGTTTCCCTTGCCTTTGGAGACGTGTCTAGCAAGAAGTTGCTGCAGCCAAGGTCCAAGAAGTTGCTGCTTGTGTTCTCCTATAGTATTTTGTTGGATTCCTGTCTCACATTTAGGTCTTTCATCCATTTTGAATTAATTTTTGTGTATGATGTAAGAAAGTGGTCCAGTATCATTCTTCTGCTGTCCAATTTTCCCAACACCATTTGTTGAAGAGACTGTCTTTTTTCTATTGGATATTCTTTCCTGCTTTGTCAAAGATTAGTTGACTATAGAGTTGAGGGTCAATTTCTGGGTTCTCTATTCTGTTCCACTGATCTATGTGTCTGTTTTTGTGCTGGTACCATACTGTCTTGAAGATTACAGCTTTGGAATACAGCTCAAAGTCCAGAATTGTGATGCCTCCAGCTTTGGTGTTCTTTTTCAACATTCCTTTGGTTATTCAGGGTCTTTTCTGGTTCCATACAAATTTTAGGATTGTTTGTTCCAGCTCTGTGAAAAATGGGTCTTGTTCGTTTTTTTTAAATCCATTCTGATACCCTATGTCTTTTGATTGGAGCACTTGATGCATTTACATTCAGAGTAATTATTTATTTGTTTTTTATTAGTTTCAGAGGTAGAATTTAGTGATTCATCAGTTGCACATAACACCCAGTGCTCATTACAACAAGTGTCCTCCTTAATGCCCATCACCCAATTATCCCTTCCCCAGCCCACCTCCCCTCCAGCAACCCTCAGTTTATTTTCTAGAGTTCAGCATGTCTTATGGTTTGCCTCCCTATTTTCATCTCATTTTATTTTTCAGAGTAATTATTGAAAGATATGAATTTAGTGCCATTATATTACTTTAAAAGTCACTGTTCCTATAGATTCTCTCTGTTCCTTTCTAGTCTTTGCTTTTAGTCTCTCTTTTGGCTCAAAGGGTCCCCTCAATATTTCTTGCAGGGCTGGTTTAGTGTTCATAAATTCTTTTAGTTTTTGGTTATCTTGGAAACTCTTTATCCCTCCCTCTTTTCTGAATGACAGCCTTAAGGGATAAAATATTCTTGGCTGCATATTTTTCCCTTTTATCACCCTGAATATATCATGCCAGTCCTTTCTGGCCTGCCAGATCTCTGTGGACAGGTCTGTACCAGCTTATGTGTCTACCCTTGTAGGTTAAGGACCTCTCATCCTGAGCCGCTTTCGGGTTTTTCTCTGTGTAATTTGTAATTTTCACTATAGTATGTGGTGCTGTTGACCTATTTTTATTGATTTTGAGGGGGATTCTCTGTGCCTCTTGGACTTTAATGTTTGTTTCCTTCCCCACGTTAGTTCTCAGCTATAATTTGTTCAAATAAACCTTCTGCCCTTCTTTCCCCTCTCTTCTTCTGGGACTCCTATAATGTGGGTATTATTTTGCTTTATGGAATCGCTGAGTTCCCTAAGTCTACCTTCATCATCTAATAGTTTTCTTTCTCTCTTATTTTCAGTTTCATTATTTTCCATAATTTTATCTTCTATATCACTGATTCGCTTTTCTGCTTTGTTCATCCTCATTTCTATGGCCTCCACTTGGAATTGCATCTCAGTCGTAGCATTTTTAATTTCAGCCTGACTAATTTTAGTTCTTTTATCTCTACAGTAAGGGATTCTCCAGTGTCTTCTGTGCTTTTTTCAAGCCCAGCTAATATCCTTATAATCATTGTTTTAAATTCTAGTTCAGACATCTTATATCCGTATTGATTAAATCCCTGGCAGTGAGTACTGCCTTCTGTTTTTTCTTTCAGGGTGAATGCGGCATCTCTTCATTTTGTCCAGGGAAGAAAGGAAGAAAGGAAAAGAAAAAGCAATAAAAACAACAACAAGAATTAGATCCTGGGTGTATTTTGGTCTACTTATTAAAAGAAACTAGTTCCCAAAATAAGACAGAAAGAGAAAGATAGATAGATTGATATATATCGATCTATCTATCTATATAAAACACAATGAAAGGAAACCAAAAATAATATATATGTGTATGTGTGTATGTATATAGCATATATAAAAACTAAAAAAGCATAAAAAGAATTGAAAAAAATTATAAAATAACTGAAAAAATTAAATAAACTAAGGAATAAAAGTACAAAGGATACTAGACACTATTTTCCCCTAGAGCTGAAGTTTGCAGCCCTCTGTGATCAGTAAACTCAGTGAGAGCTGGTTGTCTGTGCCCGTCTTCTGGGGGAGGGGCCTGTTGCACTGATTGCCAGGTGGACCTGCCCTGGTGGAAATGTGCCTCCAGGGCACAGGGAGGCAGGGCTTGGTGTAAATGGCCCCTCACTCCACTAGGTTGCGCTGGTTTGCTCCCTGAAGTCTTTAAGCCCTGGTCGGATGGGGAGGGATGAATATGGCTGCACCCAGCACTCTAGCCCCTCACTCTTTCAGTGAGCCCTCACAGAAGAGCAGTCAATCACTCTTTTCTCCTCAGTGTCCACCAAAACTGTGTGTTCACCCTGCCTGTACCCAAGCTTTTTTATCTCAGACAGGCGACTGAGTTTCAAAACTCCAAATTTGGGGGTTCCTATGGCACAGACCTGTGCTGTTCCTCCCAGGGTCTTGCCAGGCTTCTGCCTTTTGTTGGACCCATCCCAGGAGAGCGGTCACACAACCGCACAGTGGTTCACAGTTTATGGCAACCCAGAGCAGAAAGCCAGCGCCTACATTCACTGTTCTCAGCTGGCTTCCACACCCCTATGCCTGGGAACAGTACAACACTTAGGGGCCACCCGTTCTTCTTCTGACCCAGGGGATCATCAGAGCATGGTGTGACTTCTGGGATCCCACCCTGCTTTGCCACCTGAGCACCTTTAAACCAGGCATGTCCCCCACTGCAGCAGAGTTCTAGAAGTTCTGATTTTGCACTCCTTTACTTATAATGTATCTAGTTGTATTTGAGGAACGAGACAAACGTAAGGTCCCCCTCCTCCCCCACCATCTTAACTCCTCCTCCCAAAAATATTCTTCACCTCTAGTCTTAGAGGCCTAAACAACCCTCAGAGATACTATCTCTATCCAGGGCATCAGGGTGGCTATTTTCATTACAATTCATAGAAAAATCCCACCAGCACCCTCCACATACCAGTGTATCTTCTTGGTTATACTCAGCTTGTTCCAAATTCAGAAATCCATCTCTGTGTCACCACGTTATTCAGGACTTTTCATCTCTTTTGGGGTTATTCTCCTTTCTTCTATCGTACCTCCTGTGCTATCCCCTAATAATTCACCCTTTCTCTAGATCGTTTCAAGAAAAACACTTGATGTTGGGCAAGGGCTTTCCTCTTCCTCTGTAAGTTCCATAGAACTGGGGGTTTTGCTTCCCTATCTACCTTTTTATTCTTTTCTGTAGAAGCAGGAAACGGGAACTAACTAGATTCCGGAGAATCTGCAGCTCACCATGCCACATTTCACACTGTAAAGCACTTTCTCTTTTCTGGTCCCACATCCCGTTTCATTTCTTGTTCTCAGGGGTGGTACACTTGGGCAGAGTCATCTCTAGGCACCTTGGCTAAAGCATTCTTTAACATGCTTACTGGAAACCCTGCATTTGGGGACTTATTTGTCCCTCGGAAACCTCATTTGACTGTAATCTTTCTGTATGTGTATGTGGCATTGGTCATGAAAAAATAAAACTGTGCCACCTCAGACCCCTAAGCCTTAACAGGACATTATTTTACCAGAAAATATTTGTACGTGCTATGGAAAGTTTATTGATGGGTATATATACATATAATATGCATTATATGTATATATATTACATATATATAATATGTAATTTTTATGTTAAATTATGTGGCTTTTAAAATATATATTTTTTAAAAAATACATTAATTGCTTCTAAGCAACCAATATCTCACACTCCTCTGACTATAGATTACCCATGACACTACACTTTCTTTCCATCCCAGCATTTGACCCAGGAAATCAGACAAAATATTGAACACATTTTAACAAATTTAGAGTAACAGATTTTTTTTGATGTTACAATATTTTTTTATTCAAGTATAATTAACATACAATGTTATATTAGTTTCAGGTGTACAATATAATGACTTAGCGGTTCTATACATTTCTCCGTGCTCATCACGAAAAGTGTACTCTTAATTCCCATCACCTATTTCACCCATCCTCCCTCCCACCTCCCCTTTGGTAACCACCAATTTGTTCTCTGTATTTAAGAGTCTTTCTTTTTGTTTGTCTCTTTTTTCTTTTGTTTGTTTTGTTTCTTAAATTCCACTTATGCATGAAATCATATGGTATTGGACTTTCTCTGATTGACTTATTTAGCTTAGTGTAATACCCTTTAGTTCCATCCATGTCATTGCAAATGGCGAGATTACGGGGTTTTTGTTTTTTGGTTTGTTTTTTTTTTTTTTTTTTTTTGATGGCTGAGTAATATTCTATTGTATATATACACCACATCTTCTTTATCCATTCATCTGTTGATGGACATCTGGATTCTTTCCATAGTTTGGCTTATTGTGGACACTGCTGCTATAAACATTGGGGTGCAGGTGCCCCTTCAAATCACTATGTTTGTATCCTTTGGATAAATGCCTAGTAGTGCAATTGCTGGGTCATAAGGTAGCTCTATTCTTAACTTTTTGAGGAACTTCCATACTGGTTTCCAGAGTGGCTGCACCAGTTTGCATTCCCACCAGTGGTGCATGAGGGCTCTTTTTCTCTGCATCCTCGCCCACACTTGTTATTTCTTGTGTTTTTGATACTAGCCATTCTGACTGTTGTAAAGTGATATCTCATTGTGGTTTTCATTTGAACTTACCTGATAATTAATGGTGTTGAGCATCTTTTCATGTGTCCAGGGTAGCAGATTCTGGAATGGAAACACCTATTTATTAAGAGTTCTTCCCTCCAGAGAAGTGGGCACCATGTACAAGGTGTTCCTCATGAAAACTTGGGGAGTGCTCATTTTCCCAAGGAGGTTCTTCAGATTTAAATCTATTAAATGAAGGTGGATTTTCATGAGGATCCAAACTCTGGTCACTCAGCACAGGTCATGGAGAATTTTGAGAAGGAAACCTTCTCTTGCATTTGAGGGCTTTTTGTCCACTTTCAGTGCTTCAGAGGGAAAAGTCTTCAAGAACTGGCAAACAACTCTTTATCACAGCAAACGTATCTCTCATTCCAAGAAACTTATCAACACATTTTTTATCTCTCAGGGAAATTCAGGATTAAATAAAGTGTTTTAAATTCTTGACTTTAGGAGACCAGCATTTTTTTAAAAGCTGCCAAATGCTCCTCACAGTTTGAGAGAGGGAAAAAAATCCACCTAAAGACTCTCAGTGTAAGAACTGTAAGGTATAAAAGGGAGCTACTTAATTCTGTCTTGCAGTGGAAGGTGCCTGGCACACAGAGATGAACTGATGGGTTCCTGGGCCCCTAGATCCAGGCAAAACAAAACAAAACAAAACTAGCAGCACATAGTTCATTCAAGAGGGCAAGCACACAAGCTACATTACATCTTGGTAATGACCCTCAGTTATGAAATTCCCTATGTGAGAATGTTTCCTAAGCAGAAAACTCAAATAACAAATAGTTCATTCAAAATTAAGATACATGGCAAGACGAAAGTCTGACTTTGTCACTCCCTGCTCAAAACTTTTCTGGCTCCCCACAGTTTTTTGGACACAAAACAAGTGCCTTAGAACATATACAAGGTTCTCTGTGATCTGACCCCTTCCTGCCATTGCAGCTTGATTACCAGTTTCTACTTCTACTTCTTTTCTGTTTCTTTGCTATGCTCTCAGATGCAGAACACTTTGTAGCATTTGAATACACGGTGTTTTCCTGCACCTCTGTGCCTTTATTGCAGAATGCCTTCTTCTCTCTTTGTGCGTTTTCTTCTGCACACTTTAGGATTCAGTTTGGGTGTCATGTCCTCTAGGAAGCCCTGCTCTCACCAGGCTAAGAGCCCCAGTTTCATTCTCCCCAGCACTGTTCATCCTGTCGCTGCATTCAACACATTATTTCAATATGATCTCTTTTTGTGTCTGTCCACCCACTGCAATGCAAGTTCTTTGAAAGTATTCTTTTTTGGATCCTTCAAATCACTATGGTGTATGACACACCATAGGTTCTCCAATGTTAGCTTCACTAAACCAAAGCAAGATTATTTATGACATTCTGAAAGCTCTGACCTCAGGGGGGCTAGAGACCAGTCACTGCCCTGTGGCTGAATGTGCCCAAACGCTTTTACATCCAGGTCACATCTCAGCCAGTACGAACGATCTCAGTCACTTTAGGGCTTTCCTCTTCGCTGTGTGCTAGAGCAGAGCTCGGAAAGCTTTTGAAAGGGACTTGCCAAGAAACTGCTCCCTTTCACAATGACATACAAGCCGGGAGTGGTTCAGAGGGCAGGAGATGACGACTGTTGTCACTTATAAGCCATGGGTAAGAAGCCAAAGATTTTGGAGGTAGAAACACCTGAGGCCCACTGCTCTGGACGCTAACCTCAGGTGCTCACTTCAGCTGAGGATTCATATCCATAGAGGTTATTGAAGAGGCTGTGGATGAGACATGAAGGGGGCAACAAGTCCATAGGCCAGCTAGTTGCGAGCATTTCACCAATGCCTAGACTAGGAATTATTATCTCCAAGCTCAAGAGAACCATGCAAGCGTAAAAGCTATGTATACAAAATAGAGACGTTAGGATTAGACAACTAGGGGGCTTGGAAGATCCTATCCTGGTCATGGGGAACTAAAAATATGCCCGGACTTTGTGTCTGCTCCCTTCCTATCTACGGTGTCTGAGCCTCAATTTCTTTTAGTCTAAAAGGCAACAAATCGATGTAAGAGGTAGAAAATATCAATGCTATGAGCACTCTTCAACCTTGTTCTTTCAGTGTACACCGATTTCTGAACGGCCAGCTCAGTGTCTGCAATTTCTAGCATCAAACAAGGTAATGAGTGAGGGAAGAACACAGAGGATCCGGGCATGACTTCCTTGATTCACACGGAAGGATCAGAGTGTAGGAGAGAAGAGCCCGAATGTTGACGGTCAAGATGAACTCGAGGATTGGAGAGCTAAACACACACAGATTTAGGGTATAACCATCGTTTATTTGAGCTCTTGAGGAACATATGAAAAGAAGATTCTAAGCATTTGTCATTGTTGTTATGAGTGCAATCGTCTTGGGCAATTTTGGAGAAACTTCTACATGTGCAGTGATAAGGCATGGATTACACTGGCTATAACAGCATTTTAAAAGTCTCCCTTTTTATCAAGGCCATCCTTTTGTCATCCTGCACAACGGGATTTTCTTTTTTTTTTTTTATGTCTTCTCTAAGGAGGTGTCTCCATGCTTGACATGAAGACTGGAGG
Organism: Ursus arctos; assembly: GCF_023065955.2. Lineage (NCBI taxonomy): Eukaryota > Metazoa > Chordata > Mammalia > Carnivora > Ursidae > Ursus > Ursus arctos. The sequence goes on along the minus strand of NW_026622874.1, from coordinate 8,896,933 downwards.
GAAAAGGCCAAGACACCCTACTGTGTACAGAAAATGGGGTGGGGGGCTGATGATTTTGGAGACAGACTCCCCAACAGTCCCCCATTGCCCAGACTCTCCCTGACTCCTATCATCTGGCCTTGGCTGTCCTCGAGTATGACCTTCCATTTCAACAGAATTTTGGAGCATTCCATGGCATGTATATATATATATATATATATATATATATATATATATATATATATATATATATATATATATTGTTATCTGATCCTTGTAACAGCTCTGCGAGGAAAGCAGAGAAAGCATTTTTCGCCCTCGATTTTACATATGGGAAAATCAAGACCACAAAGAAGGGGAATGACTTTCATGAAGTGATTAAAAAAAAAGACAACAGTGGCACTGGAGCTAGCACCCAAATCTCCTGAATCCTGGTTCATTACTCAAGACACACAAGTCCTGCTTGTAAACAAGTGCAAAGATTGTGCGATCGCATATTCAAAAGGGAGATGAAAAGGAAACATAAACTAAAGACCCTGGGAAGGGTCAGTGCCCATTAACACAGTGCAAGAGGCTGACGGCCAACTTGCATGGGATGCGGAGAGTATCTGCAGGTCCTGATCCTGGGCCAGGTAGTGGGCAGGTCCAGAATCAAATCCCAAGAGAGAGCTATAGATCCAGGCAATGGGCCAAATCTAACAAAATAAAATTAGAAGGGAAAAATGCAAAGTCTTAAATGTTGATCTGAAAGATAATTGCAAAGAGATGAGATGGGGAGATATTCCTTAAAAACTTTATTCAATTTACTCTTTTAAAAAAGATCTTACTCATTTATTTGAGAGAGTGAGAAGGAGAGTGCACTTGAGAGAGCACCAGTGGTGGGGGTGGGGGGAGGGGGCAGAGGGAGAGGGAGAAGCAGTCTCTCTGCTGAGCAGGAATCCCAATGTGGGGCTTGATGCAGGCTCCATCCCAGGACCCTGGGACCACGACCTGAGCTAAAGACAGACACTTAACCAACTGAGCCACCCAGGCGCCCCTCAATTTACTTTTAAAAGGATTGTTTGGGCACCTACCATGTCTATACAATATTCTGAGCACTGGAGTTGTAACCTCAGTAAACAAGAACAAGACAAATAAAGCCCCTAACTTCATGGAACTCGGATTCCAGCGAGGGAGACAGCCAATGTAAAAACAAAGAAACCATCTCATGCATTATGAAGAAAATGAAGCAGAGTTATAGCCATTGACAGGTAAGAGGTGGGACAATTTTGGAAGAGAGGTAGAGAAGGTGTCTCAAAGGGGGAGACTATTCATGCTGTTACCTGGAGATTAAGAAGGAACCCAGACGGGAGGATCACTGGACAGTGTTCCAGGCAGAGGGAGAGCAAGTACAAAGGGTTTAAACATCCTCAGGATGTTTGAGGAGTAGAAAGGAAGCCACCACAGCTCATAATTAGTGAACAAGAACAGAAGTAGGAGATGATGTTGCAGGAGCTGCAGGGGCCGGGTCACCTAAGCCTTGAAGGCCACATCAAGTACAGCACACAATAGTCATCCTCCCAAAATCTATTTTCCTTTTCTTCCTCGGTAAAGGAAGAATCCTTAGCCAGATGCTAAGCTTCCCAGTCTTCTTTGTTGTGAGTTGTGGTCATACCACCAAAGTGATTGCCAATGATATGAACAAAGGAGATGTGCACAACACCCACCTCACTTGGCTGAAGGGAACATGCTTGTCTTGAACTTCCTCTCTATTCTCTTCCCTTGAGTGACCAACCCTGCAAATAAAGACCACATGCGAGCCTGTGGGAAGGTGGAGTGAGAAGATGGAAGGAAACTGCGTCTCTGACCACCCTCATGGGGCAGAATTGCCCTGCCAGCCTGGACTGTTATGTGAAAGAGAAATAAACTTCTATTTGAGATCTTTATTATAGCGATGTAGTCTTTCCTATAATTATGAGATATTTGGATTTTTTTCTAAATAAGAAAGCATTAGAAAGTCTTTTTTTTTTTAAGATTTTATTTATTTGACAGAGAGAGACAGCCAGCGAGAGAGGGAACACAAGCAGGGGGAGTGGGAAAGGAAGAAGCAGGCTCATAGCGGAGGAGCCTGATGTGGGGCTCGATCCCATAACGCCGGGATCGCGCCCTGAGCCGAAGGCAGACGCTTAACCGCTGTGCACCCAGGCGCCCCAGCATTAGAAATTCTTAAACAGATAAATAACATGACCTGTGCTTTACGAACATTTTGAGTTCTGCATGGCTAACAGATTACAGGAAGGCCAGCAGGTGAGAAGGGAGACCAGTTAGAAGGCTGAGAAAGACAATGGACTGAGATGATGGCATTGGAGATGGAGTATAGAATGGATTATGAAGACATTTTGGAGGTTAGAGCGAACAGGCTTCCTGACTGATGAAGTTCTGGAGAATGATGCAGAGGTAAAAACATATCTGATTCCCAGGTCTCTGACTTAAATAACTGAAGAGACTGTGACAGATTTCCTGAGGTGGAGAAGACTGAAGCACAGGGTGGAGTGGGACATTTTGACAAGGAAAAAAAAAAAAACCCGAACCAAAACAACAGACAGCAACAACAAAACCAGGAATCTTGACACACACTGGTAAAAACAATGAGCAAATTTATGAGTCAACAAAATGTAGAATGGGTCACAATAATTGGTTGTTTCAGTGGCTTAAATTTATGTTATCCATGATCTCTTTCTAACTCTGCTCTTTGCCATCCACGTTGAAGCTTCATCCTTCTTTTTTTTTAAGAGATTTTATTTATTTATTTGACAGAGAGACAGCCAGCAGGAGAGGGAACACAAGCAGGGGGAGTGGGAGAGGAAGAAGCAGGCTCCCAGCAGGGGAGCCTGATGTGGGGCTCGATCCCCAGACTCTGGGATCGCGCCCTGAGCCGAAAGCAGACACTTAATGACTGCGCCACCCAGGCACCCCTGAAACTTCATCCTAAAACTGATTCCTTTTGTGGTCAGCACCTGGGACAACGGATTTTTCTGCTCATACTCCACAGCAAAGTAAGAGAAGCTATTCCTTTTAGGATTTAATACAAGCCTTTCTGCCAGCCTGAATGTGCTGTCTTAGGTCTGCCGTGTTCTGACTGGCTTACATGAGTAAGTGCTGGAGTTGGAGTCACTATCTTCTGAGTCACCGCTGCTGCATGGAGAGTAGGGGATGACACGATGAGGGGGCAGGCAGGGATCAAGTTTTCTTGGGAAGGACAGGAGGAAAGATGGATTAAGAGTTTATGTTCATGTACTCCAGCTCTTTGTTCCTTTGTCCCAATCTGTGAAGTGGAGGACAGATACATGTGCATTCTTAACATAGAGGAGAAGACACTTTTGCATCCATCAGAAGAAAGAAAACTAGAGCTGAAGTCTCTCTGGCACCAATAGAAAAGGCCCCTTCTAATATCAAAAGAACCCACAGGACAAAACTGCTGTATGAATGATGTCATGTGAATATCAGTGACTTTATTATGGTGACACAAATATGCTGTCTGAGACTGATGGGTCCATGCTGCCCTGTAGGGGAGCCAGGCAGAAGGCAGCAAAATAAAAGCCCTTTTGGCCCTGGTTTCTGGGTCATAGAAAGCCAGTCGTTTGCTCTGGAGAATGATCACAAAGGATTCTAAAACTGTCTTTCTTTTATAAGTCAGGCTTGTAACATTTTCAGAAACCAGGCCTTGAATATAAAAAACAAACTGGGATTGTGCCATAGAGGTCAAAGGAGGTCAAAAGGAGTCCAGAATGAGGGAGGTATGAGGAGAACTGGCAAGAATGATGCAATATTATAAGCCACACCTGCTCTCCAGGGAGGCCCAATCTGGGGAGGGGGGCTGCTTTCTTGGTTATCATTCTATGAATATGAATCTTGTCTAAAAGCTGTTCACAGTTGACTATGGAGAGGAACTGTTAGGAGAAGGTCTTAGTTAACTTTGTGATTAACTCTGGAGCACCGAAGATTGTCATACTGATGTGGGCTGGGCTCATCTCTTTTTCCCCAAGAGGAAGAGAGCAGGGCATATGCTCTATCATAGGTATTGCTGCTAGGAACCTAACAAACTCAGGGGACGTGAAGCATTTGGGCACCACCCAATTAGTTTGCACTGGACACACAGAGTCTGGACCCTCTTAGCCCCAGAGTGTACCCCAAGCCATCAACTCCAATTGCTAAGGATGGAGGTAGCCAAAGACACCAGGCAAAGCTATGAAGCCATCAGTGCTTCATTTCTGAGTCTGAATCTTCTTGGGGTATGCTCCCTCTATCATTGTATATTTCTTCAGGCAGATTTTGGCATATTGAATTCTGAAAATGAGAGTTAACAGTTACTACAAGGGTTGAACAAAGAAGGTAGGAAAATAGAAAACAAGCAACTTTCATATTTAACCTTAGGAATAAACTGGAAGTTTGACATGGAGTAACAGTAACTTAGCATTACCCATACCACTCTCCAAACCGAAGGCCTGTCCTTTCACCTATTTTTCCTGGCTATGTTGATGACCTCACCAATTCCAGTTAGTTCACCTGAGCCCACGGTCACACTCCTTCCGTTTAAATCCCATCTTTGCCACTTTAGAACTCTGTGAATTTAGACAACATATAGGGCCTTTCTGAGCCTTGGTTTCCCCATTTTTGAAAGAGAATAGGAACATGATCTGCATCACAGAGTAGCACAGGCCATGACACAGTAAGAATAGATAAACGTCAGAGACTGTTATGTCTAGCCAATCAATTACTGAGTCCTGTTGATTTTACCTTTTAAGTATCTCATGCATTTACTTTCCATGACCATCTTAAAGGATGTGCAGTGAGATGAAAGGCTCTATTTGTACTGAGCAGACTACTTGTTGTGGGAGGAAAATCAGAGGGAAATATGCTCACCAGTGGGCAGTGGGGAAGGGGCAGACAGGGACAGCTCAGGCTTTTTGAAGGAGGTCCTTGTGAGGCAGCACTGGGGTGGAGGGTATGAAAGGACAACAACAGAGAGAAGAGAAGCTGAGGCTGGCAGGTGTGTGGAACTTTGCTGCAAGAGATAAGAATTTTTAAGAGTTTTTCTTTCTGTTAATTTTTCATATAAACATCTGTATTGTGACTTCCAGAAAACCTAGAGTGAAGATCTACATTTTTTCTCTGATAATGTTTAAATTAAATTAAATTTACATTCAATTAACTGACAGTGTATTATTAGCTTCAGAAGTAGAGTTCAGGGATTTATCAGTTGTATATAACACCCAGTGCTCCTTATTTTAAAAGTAATTTGGAGGAATATTTGGATTTCTTTTACACATGGCATAATCCAAGATGGTCTTTAACTGATCTATTTTACTTGGACCACATATGGTGCCCAGAATGGAGCACAGCATCCGGGGGTGTTCTCAGCAGTACAAGACAGTGGAAGACCATCATCTTCCCTGAGCCAGAGAGCAGACTTCTGCCAGCAGAGTCCAAGACCACACGGACTTCTGTGGCAGTCACATCACACTACTGACATACTTTCAACTAAAATCCTGTGAGATTTTTCACATACACTGCTACTTTTGTCCTCCGTCATTCATTTTTCACATGGAAGTTTCAAAAAATCTATTCCAGTCACACTGGCCTCCTTCCAGTTTCTTGAACTACCCTATTCTTGGCTCCTCCTCATTTTTAGTGCCTCAACTTTAAATGTCCCTTCCTTGGAGAAGCTTTCCTGGTCAGCCTATATGGTACCTCTCTCCATCACCCTATTTCCTTTATGGTGCATGGTGCTATCTCATTAGCTTGAGTATTTATTTGTTACTTCTTTATTGCTTCTCTTCTCCAGTAGCATAAAATATGAGCTTACATGGAATATAAGCTCCATGAGGGCAGGAATCTTGTTATTTTGTTCATCACTGCATTCTAACACCTTGCTGAGAATTGTGTCCTGGTCAGATATTTGCTTAATTAATCAATGTAAAAACAGAAAACCATAAGGATGAAAAGATTTTAAAAGATGACTTTAAAAAAGTTAGTACTCGAGAGTGTTTTCTTCATTTGTCCTATTCTGTATAGGGATAGAGCTCTCAAATAAAAGACTCTCGGAGTCACAAAATATTAGCACTATAGTTAAAGAGCTCTCATAGATGAGAAACCTGAGGCTTAGGGGTCCTGTCCAGAGCCAGACAGCTTGCTAGGGTCTGTAGTGTATTGACTGACGGCTCCCCTCAGAATCTGTCTATGTCCTAACCACAAGAATCTATGAATGTAACTTTATTTGGGGGAAAAAAAATCTTTGAAGGTATAATGAGGTTGAAGACCTCAAGATGAGATCATCCTGGACTATCTAAGTGGAGCCTAAATCCAATGACAAATGTCCTTATAAGAGATTGAAGAGAAGACACAGAGAAGTAGAGAAGGCCACCTGAAGACAAGAGACAGAGATTGGAGTTACGTAGCCTAAAGCCAAGGAACACCGAGAGCCACCAGAAATGGAAAAGTCAAGGAAGGTTCTTCTCTAGAACTTTCAGAGTGAGCACATCCTGCAGACAGATCGATTTCCAACTTCTGTCCTCCAGAACTGTGAGAGGATAAATCTCTGTTGTTTTAAGTCTTCAAATTGTGGTGATCAGCCACAGGAATTAATACAGGGGCACAGCAAGGAACCATAACCCATATTTCTTCATCAGTGCACTTTCCATGAGTTCCTGATTCCCCAGGGTGACTGAGTAATTACACTATAATCAAGTTACAAGTAGCAAATCAAACCATTAGCACCCAAGTCTGAAGGCACTTAATTCAAAAGTAAGTACACATCTAAATCCCAGGCAAAACCAGTAAGAGCTGAAACCCAAAGAAAGAAAACCTGAATTTTGAATCTGGGGACAGTTGCTTTCTTAAGTCACCCAAAGAGGAGATACATTGGGCTCTAAAACAGTCCTGACTTTCAGGTAGTGATGGGTGGGTCTTGTGGCTCATGGAACCACATTTCTTCCCCAAACTCCATTCCAAGAAATTGAAGCATCAAGACACTGAGTTCACTTTGCTCAGGGCCACCCTGAATGCACAGCCCATCTTGGTACAATTGTGCTGAGCAAAGGTCCCTCTTTCGAGATTCTTCTCTTTATCTAAGGTGGGAGAATGTGCTTGAGCCCGAGGTAGACTCTTCTCTCCACCAGCTCATTAAAAATGCTCACCACGACATCAAGAGTCCTTACCAAGCAGTCAGTGCTTATAATGGGATTGAAATTTAATCTTCCTGGCATTTCACAAAACTACACATGAAATTCTCTGAACAGTGCTTCTCAAACTTTATAGTGCATTTGAATCTTGTTAAAAATTCAGATTCTGGGTGCGCCTGGCTGGCTCAGTCTGTGGAGCCTGTGACTCTTGATTTCAGGGTTATGAGTTCGAGCCCCTTATTGGGTGTAGAGATTACTTAAAATCTTTTTTAAAAAATGTTCAGATTCTGATTCAGTAGGTCTTGGTAGGGCCTGAGACTCTCTATCAAAGCTCCCAGGTAATGTTAATCTTGCTGGGTTTTGAACAGTCCACAGCAGTAAGGGAATAGAGCTGATTCTTGCATCATCTTTTGACCTAAGTGGTGATCTTTGGAACTCCTATAGATCTGTTTGTGTTATGCTTTCATGGAGCTTGTCCCAGAATAACTCTTTTTCTTTCCCTAGACCACTTATCCATATTCACAGCAGTGCTAGAGCAAGGGGAAAGTGGGTTGCATATGGAAAGCTAGTGTAGATAGATGGTAGACAGATAGATAGGACATAAAAATGCTAAACATACAAACAAACAAAAGAAATAAATATTTGGTGTCAATCAAAACACCAAAGTGAAGAAATATTTAATTTTCTGAAATCCAGCTTCTTCTATGGACAAATGCTTGAGAAGACAGTAAAAAGGTCCATGACTCATCTTGAATATACTAACTCCTGTCAGCTTACAAACTGGACTTATATTAGATAACTTCCTCAAATAGAATTTATACATAATCACATGATCAAAAGAATTTGGTGAGCATGTGTTTATAATCCCTCAGACTATATATAAACTCCCTGAAGATAGTAACCATATCTTTTCATCTTTATATCTCTAACACTAAGCACATACTAGGTGCTCAAATATTTGTTTGGAAAAAAATATGAATGCCTTTGGCATTTAAAATAATGAACTATCTCCTCATGTTATATAATGCACAAGTGATAAGACAAACTTAACCTTGCAAAGGTTCAGAGTTGTGCCCTCCCCACCGAGAGGAAGGGGTGAAAAGGGCAAGAGTCATGGAAGCAGACTATCAGATGAAAATCGGTGAGTGCAGAAGTGCACTGCATGCAGGGTGTGGGGGTGGGTTTAGAACCACCTGGCTATCTACCCTTTCCACATCATTGGCTCAATACCTGGGCAGGAAGAGAGTTTTAGGGGTCACCTCAGGCCAGAGCGGGAAGCGTATGAAGAGGAAGGAATAACTTCGGTGGAGTTTTGGTAGAAAAGGCAAAGGCAAGGAAAGTCTGTCTAGCTGGAGGTCAGTGGATGGAAGGAACAAGGGCTTTAGAGGACACGAAGGCAGAAAAATTCCTATTTCAATATCCTGCATATGGGGCACTCCTAAATCTTCTTCTGTGGCCCAGATTCTCTTCTGAACTCCAACTGTGTAGCTTCCTAGACATCTCAACCCTGAAGACAACAGACTCCTCAAAGTTGACGGGAATAGCACTCAATCCATCCTCCCCTGTCCTGACTCAGACCTGCATCTCCTATTGAGTTCCCTTTGTGTTTAATTTAGAAACTGTGGAGTCATCCTCAACCTGTTCTCTTTCACCACGCAATGCAACCCCGACACTAGCTAGGTTAAATTTCACAGGTTAAGGGCACATCGCCCCCGTAAGACTGCTCTCACTTCAGATGCCAACCACAACTGGCTAAAATTGAGAGGTTTTCCATAACCCCAACAGATCTGATAATTCACTAGAATGACTCACAGAACTCAGGAAAGTGTTATACTTCTGATTATAGTTTATTATACAGGATGCAAATCAGGACAAGTCCCCAAAAGAGACCATAGTCCAAGGTCTGGGAGGGTCCCAAATGTGAAGTTTCTGTGTCCTCAGGACAAAACACCCTTCCAGCCTGTCAGTGTGCAGGAAGGTCACTCAAGCCTCAGCGTCCACAGTTTTTATTAGGCATGATTTTATTTATTTATCTATTTATTTATTTTTAGTTTTTAAAAATTTTTATTATGCAGGCATGATTGCTTGAATCACTGGCCATGTGATTGACCTCTGTCTCTAACCCCTTCATCCTGCCCCAAGGTTGGAAAGTCTGGCTGATACCACTTAACGCAAAGCCCTAACCTCCCAATCATATGGTTGGTCTTTCTGGCATGGCCAGCCCCCATCCTGAAACTACCTAGGGGCTCACCATGAGTCATCTCATTAGCATAACTCAGGTGTGGTCCAAGGGGTCCACCATGAGTAATAAACATACTGCTATCACTTGGGAGAGCCCCAGGATTTTGAGGTTACCTCCCAGGAACCAGGAACAAAAGCCAAATTATTGTAAGTAAATTATTGTAAAAGTTAAATTATTGTACAACACACCCCCAGAGCCATTACTAAGCCATGCCAACTTCCCTTCCTAAGTATATTTTCAATATAGCCCCCCCCCCCATTCCATCCCTACTACCTCATTTAGGTCCTTATTGCCTCTTGAGTGAACTATAGCAATAGGTTTCTAATTGATTAGTCACCTTACTCCTAGGTGCACTTTCCCACCAAGCCATCCTTCACTCCCCTTGTAATTATAAAACCCCATCTCCATCACATTCTTTTCTCTGCACAAAAACTCTCAATGGCTCTCAACTGTCTATAGCAGCACTGTCTAACATAAATATTACATGAGATGAATACGTAATTTTAAAGGTTCTAGTAGCCTCATTTTTAAAAAAGATTTATTTATTTATTTGAGACAGAGAGGGAGGAAGACAGGAGGGAGGGGCAGAGGGAGACGGAGAGAAAGCCCTAAGCAGACACCACGCTGAGAAAGGAGCCTGATGCAGGGCTTTATCTCATGATACTGAGATTGCGACCTGAGCAGAAATCATGAGTTAGAGGCTCAACCGACTGAGCTACCCAGGCACCCCAGCCTCATTTTTGAAAGTAAAAAGAAATCGGTGAAATTAATTTTAATAACGTATTTTATTTAAACCAACATATCTGAAATATTGTCAACATGTAATCTGCCCCTCAGTTGCTCTGGCCGCACTCCCTGCACTCGGGAGCCAAGTATGGTCAGTGGCTATCCTACCGGACATCCCAGGCCTACTGTACAAGGTCAGTTTCCTGCCCATGATGTAAAAGTCCTTCGCATGCTGCCCCCTTTAATTCTTTCTCCTACCCCCTCCCAGCACAGACACCTTTTCCTCTGGTTACCCTGAACCACTCGTTCTTTCCCCAAACAGACCCTACTCTTCCCCCTTCCACACCTTTGCACACACTGACCTATCGCCTCAAAAGCTCTGTCTCTCCCTGGGCTAGGAAAAGTCACATATATGCTTGAGTATTTTGTCTCCTGTGTGAAGACTTCTCAGAGGCTCCAGGCCGAGTCAGTCATGCTCACCACCGAACTTTGGTGGTGTTTGTACTCCTCTGTTAGTGCAAACCGTATTTTCTGCATCAAAGATGGCAACACATGATTTGACGCATCCACTGACAACTAGGCAGACTCTTAGAAAATCAACAAATACATGTTGTTTGCAATTATAGTACGTATTATGTCACATCGAAATTGTGTGTACGTGCCTGGGTGGTGAGCTCCACAAGGACCCAGACGGCTCCTCCTCACTGCTGTATCCCCCATTCTAGTCCAGTGCCTGGTGACTGGTAGCTCCTCCCCACTTAGTAACTAGGAGAGATGTCTCTCCCCGGATACGGCAAACACTCCTAGGAGAGGAAGAACATGGACCAGTTCTCTGTACTCTTCCTCTTCTCCTTAACCTCTACTCCATTTTGCTTTATCAAAACACTTTCGGGATGTTTATTCCTACTCAAGGTATATCTAATTGATGACAATGAAAATTATTACCGATCATATAGGGGTTTGCATTTTGACAGAGTTCAAAGTCTCAAACTAAGAAGATGAAACATAAGGGCAGAGGGAGAGACATCTTCAGTTAGAGAGAAAACATTGGTCAAGCCGCAACATTTTCTGGAGTCTCTGAAAGCATACCTCTTACAGGTACTACTCAGGGCGAGACTAAGTCATTTCAAAAAAACACTGTAGCATACCACTTTTGAAGTTTGGTGCTTTCTTATGAAACTAAACATAATCTGACCATATAATAAAGCAATTGTACTCCTCGGTATTGACCCAAAGGCGCTGAAAACTTATGTTCACACAAAAATCTACACATGCTTATTTCCAGCAGCCTTATTCATAATTGTCAAAACCGGAAACAACCAAGCTGTACTTCAGTAGGGGAATGGATAAACCGCGCCACGCCCAAACAATGGAATATTATTCAGCACTAAAAAGAAACCACAAAAAGACATTTAGGGAACTTAAGTGCATATTTCTAAATGAAAGAAGCCAATCTAAAAAAACTGCATACCATCTATCCCCATTATAGAACATTCTGGAAAAGGCGAAACTATGAAGACAGTAGAAAGATCAGTGGTTGCTGGGTATTAGGAGGTAGGGAGGGCAGCGCACAGAGGACTTTTAAGGTAGTGAAACTGTTCTGGATAGTACCATAATGATGGATACGTGATATTGTGCATTTCTCAAAACCCACAGAATGTACAACACTAAGAATGAACCCTAATGGAAACTATGGACCTTGGCTGATAGGGGCCAGTCCAACGATTGTTGCAAATGTACGTCTCTAATGCAGGATGTTAATGGGGGGACGTTATGTCCATATGGGAGTGAGGTGTATTTGGAAACAGTGTATTCTGCTCAGTTTTGCTGTGAACCTAAGACTGCTATAATAAATAAAGTCTACTTACACACACACACACACACACACACACACACACACACTGTACAATGAAGACAATTCTGTCCATACACTTCTGTGGTGCTTGAGGAAAACACGGACTTCTACGCCCTCCCAGGTTCGGAAGTCCCGAATACCAAGGTGGGTGAGGTACGTGCTTGCCGCCCTGACCACCCTGACCACAAGCATTTCCTCATTCCTGTCCTCTGGGACTGTGTTCGATTCAGTGTCCTTTCCATTTGCCTGGCCCAAGGCGTGACATTTATTTGCTGTTCAATGCACATGTGCTCAATCAGTGAATCAGAGAGTGTGGGCAGCTACTCAGCTATGAAATTTTATGCAGTATGTCTTTACAGGGAAGGATGTGAATGACATATAAATTAAGAAAAGCAAATTGCAGAGCTATGTAAATCCCCTTTTTGTAAGAACAAAACACTGTAATTGTGCGTATGCAAAAATGTACATTTGTATCTTTCTTGTCTACATATAGAAAAAAACTGAATGTAAAAAGTATCTCTGGGCCTTGCAGTTGGAGAAGTAGAGAAAAGGACACACCTGCTGTCAGTTTTTAAAATGTCATACATGAAACATGCGTAAGATGGAAAATTTATCAAGTAAAAGATACACAACAAAAGGGAAAGTTTCTTTCCTTTTCCAGCTCACATCCCACTGATAACTGTTTCCTGTAATTTATTGCCAAAAATATTTTAACGTACATATTCATGTCATATATACATTTGTCTCTTCTTGTAAAAATGTTACACATTGCCCTGCAACTTGCTCTTCTGACCCTTGAGGTTATAGAACTATTTTATTCTTTTTTCAGGGCCATCCTTATTCATCATATGGATTTACTGTAATTTAGTTAACTTGACTTCTATTTTTGAATACTGAATATTTCCGAACTGTCGCTGCTTCAGAACAAAGTAGCAATAAACATTCTAGTACATACCTTTTGCTAAACATTTGCAACTACATATATCGGGTAAATTTAAGGCAGAGGGATTAAAGGTAAGAGGAGATGGGCATTTTTTAGTTCTGACAGATATTGTCAACGTATCTTCCAGAAAGAATACACCAATGCACATTTTTGCCAACAATTTATGAGAGCGCTCATTTTCTCCTCAGTCTTGCAGAAGCAGGCATCATTAAACATCGACATCTGCCAATCAGACCAGCGAAACAACAATATTATCTCTTCATTCACTAGCGTATCTGCATTTATTTAATTATGAGTGAGATGGTACATCCTGTCATCTGCCTTCTGGACTATTGTTCCTTTTTTTCTGCAAACATTAGTTTCTTTTGGCCATTTTCCTTCTGGCTTGGTCATCGTTTTCATACTGATTCATTAAGGAAGTTTAACTTTTTACCATTTTCTTTATAAATACATTCTCCAGTTTTTCATTAGTCTTTCGGCTTTGTTTATGGAATTTTCCCCAACGCAACTTTAGAAATGTTTATGCGGTCAAGTATATTAATTTTGTTTCTTGATGGCTTCTGAAGTTTGTTCTAACTTAAAATGATCTTGCTTATCACAGATTATAAATTCTTCTAGAACTTTTATAGTTTTTTTTTTTTTTTTATGTTTCAATCATTGACCCAGCCAGAATTTGTTTTGGTAAGGAGAGGAATGTTTACTTTAACTTTGCAGGCATCTGTATTGTTTGAGTTGTCTAAAATAAGGATGTGTTTGCTTTGCCAATTTAAGCATTCCAGTAAAAGGGAAAAAAAGAAGATAAAGCATAAGAACCCACAGGACAAGGCCTGGCGGTGGAAATATCAGGTAAGAGCTATTTTAATATATTGACCACCTATTATTTGTCAGGCCCAGTGCTAGATATTGAAGACATAGTAAGGGCTTGGATCGCAGAACTGACAACAGTAATGGGAAGGAGGGGGAAGGACTGACGGAAGTGTTTAGCTCATAGAATGATTGCCATGGCAACAGGAGCCTGAATCATCACTATGGAGACAAAGTGCTTGAAATTATGACTGGAGGGATAGTGTGACTCTGTTGGTGAGGATTTTGAAAAAGGTAAATAGGTATGTTACAGATGTTTCAAAATGACACTGTTTCTCTCAGTAGAGTTTATTGGCTTTTTTTCCCCAGTGTGTTATTTCAGGGAGGCTAGAGATAAAGTAGTTCAAAGATAACATGGATTGTAATAAGCACAAGCTTTATTTGGTCATTGCTAGTCATGAACGAACCAAGCCAGGGAACAGCCTTTTATTCAAAGAAGTTACTATCTAATAGGATACGTATTACATATAAAGTGTCCTGATGTCTCAGAGCTCTGATCCCGAGGATACCTTGCTGGGAGAGAACGCTCATACACTTTCTTCCCTGCAGCAACCAGAAGATGTCTAGCCAACACTGAAGGCCAAAGAGAAACTTACGTATGGTTGGGAATGGGGCTTTGTTTTAGTGGGAAACTGGAGTAGGGCTTGAAGTATTAGATTATAGCAACATGTGGTAGGCTTCGCCCACTCAGCAGTACAGGTTATTATCCATGTCTGAATAATAATGCCTCTTTGCCTGTCTCTCCAACCCCTTCATGTACTCCAGCCTCACTTTCAATGGTGATGGGGACTTGGACAGGCTCCAGGGCAGAGGAATTCATACAGGTGCTCGTCAGTCTCTGACGCCATGATATTTCTGCCATTGCTGGCTCTGGACACTGCTGCTTGCCCTGCCTAAGATCTCTGTTCGTGCTTCTGCTGACTGTCTCCCGCAGCGCCCAGCCACCATGTCATCCTAAACAAGATTACCACTCCTCGTTTACCAGTCCACCTTTAGACTCTTCCCTGATCCCCACAGCACAGCCCAAACCAGATTTTCACTCTGGGTGTGTATTTTCTTAAAGTTCAAGGGTAACCAAAGGGCAGCTTATAGCTGCTTATCAGATGAGACTCCTTTTGGGGCCAAGGCCCAGGCTCAGCCTCCACCATGTGACAGAGGCCAATTTATCTCCCTCCAGGAATGCCCTCAACAAGCCTATATTCCTTTGTATAAAGTGATCCTATAAAATTGATATCTGATTTGATCTGTAGCAAACATATGGGAACTTGCCTCTTTTAATTCGGTCAGATCAACGTAGTCTCTCCAGGAATATTTGAGGTTCCCAGCCCACAGGCTTCTGCCCTAAAAGGTGCTGTAGGTGCCCTGCTCTATAAGTCACTTTCAGGAGGAAAACTATGAAGAATGGATGCACACTGACATTACCTGGTTGGGGGCTGGGGGGCTTTGAAAAATACTGATACCTGGGCTTCATTTCCCAGACATTCTAATTTTATCAGTCTGGAGTGTGGCTTGCATGTGGAGTTATTGAAAATTTCCCCAGGTGGTTCTAACACCAAAGTTGAGAAACTACTTTTATCAAAGTTATATTGGGGCAAATTAAATGGAAATAATTCTCTGTTAGAGAAAGCAAATTCCAGTAATCTTTGGCCATATCAGATCCCAGAAATGGAGGGTAGATACACTTCATGTCTTCCATAGGCCCCATTGGGGTCCCCAGAGTAATCAATTGGAATTAATTCCATCACCCTGGCCTGGTTGGTCCCTAGGTATCCCCTACATGACATGGAAACCACTGGACTACACTGGACATTAGAGTAATTTGTGTGGACATATTAAGTGCTTGGTAAATGTTTATTAACATTATTATCTGATCAGAAGCTGTCTGTGCTGGCATTAGAACACACAGATAGAGGGGCTCCTGGGTGGCACAGAGGTTAAGCGTCTGCCTTCGGCTCAGGGCGTGATCCTGGCGTTATGGAATCAAGCCCCACATCAGGCTCCTCCGCTATGAGCCTGCTTCTTCCTCTCCCACTCCCCCTGCTTGTGTTCCCTCTCTCGCTGTCTCTCTCTCTGTTGAATAAATAAATAAAATCTTAAAAAAAAAAAAAAAGAACACAGATAGAGCCCTCCTGTCACCCCAGCCACCCAGTGATACAATAGGTACTTTGGGGTATGAGGCTGCTCAGCGGTCCCTCACAGCTATTAAAGAAGTGACCTCCAGTTACTGTCCATTTGGTATTAGACAGACATCCCTCAAAGTCAGCGGTCATAGGAGCAGCCAAATTTCATGAATCTGGTTTACACTGGCTATAGCCTTCTCCACACACAAATTTAAAGTCGTAGGGTCCCTACAGATCATAATGACGGAGAAGCAGTGAAAGGCACACTTCTGGCATTTTTTATTTGCTTGTTTTAGTTTTTTGTTTCTGGTTTTGAAGTCCCAAGCCTCAAGAACCCTACTGGGGGGCAATAAGAGTAAAGCCGACTGGGTCAGGCTCTACCATACAGATACAATACCGCAACGTTTATTTCAAACAGCACATAGAAATGGCAGTCGTCCTACTTCCATGTGGGAGAAGCCTGAGTGCGCCTGCCTCGTGTTCCTGGACTGGAGTCAACCATGCAGATATTACTTTCTAGGTTTGGACTCTTCAGTACACTTGGTAACGGGGTGGGGGAGAGGGGAGGCAATAAACCCAGACATCAGACATTTGTGCAAAACAAAACAGAGAGAATGAAAAGACTGTTCTGCTTAAATCTCCTAACCTAGCTGATGTGGACATGATAAGGCCAGTGCAGTGTGTAGAGGGGTCCCTGGTAACATGGATATAGGACATGCATGACCTCTGTCCCCACAGTGCACAGGAATCATGGGGTTACTGGGAGTTGTCGTATAATGTATAATGCAGATGGGTGAAAGGATGGCATCAGCTAGAGTGGTCGGAAGGCATCAGGAATTTTCACTCTTCCTTAGCTGGTCTCAGATGAAATCCTTGGGAAGAGTTGGCCTGTGACATCTGGAATAGGGCGAGCACCAGAACATGGCAGCTAGTGCGTGTGTGCACTTTGGTGTGGGACTGCCTGGGCTCAACTCCAAGTATACCTGTGATTAGCCATGTGACTGTAGGCAAGTTCCTTAGCCCTTTATGACAGTTTATCTCCCTGTAAAGTAACAGTGATGATCATAGTACCTACCTCACTAGTATCCAAAATCTATAAAGAACTTACGAAACTCAACATCCAAAAAACAAAAAATCCAGTCAAGAAATGGGCAGAAGACACAAACAGACGTTTCTCCAAAGAAGACATACAAATGACTAACAGACACATGAAAAAAAGCTCAACATCACTCGGCATCAGGGAAATACAAATCAAAACCACAATGAGACACCACCTCACGCCAGTCAGAATGGCTACAATTAACAAGTCAGGAAACGACAGATGTTGGTGAGGATGTAGAGAAAGGGGAACCTTTTTACACTGTTGGTGGGAGTGCAAGTCGGTGAAACCACTCTGGACAACAGTATGGAGGTGTCTCAAAAAGTTAAAAATAGAGCTACCCTAGGACCCAGCAATTGTATGACTAGGCGTTTATCCAAAGGATGCAAACATAATGATTCTAACTAAGGGGCACCTGCACCCCAATGTTCACAGCAGCAATGGCCACAATAGTCAAACTATGGCAAGAGCCCAGATGTCCATCGACAGTGGAATGATAAAGAAGATGTGGTCTATATATATACAATAGGATACTACTCAGCCATCAAGAAGAATGAAATCTTGCCGTTTGCAATGACATGGCTGGAACTAGAGGGTATTATGCTAAGTGAAATAAGTCAGAGAAAGATAAATACTCCATGATTGTACTCATATGTGAAATTTAAGAAACAAAACAGATGAACATAGGGAAAGGGAAGGGAAAATAAAATAAGATAAAAACAGAGAGAAAGGCAAACCATAGGAGATGCTGAACTCTAGGAATTTGCGGAGAGGTGGGTGGGAGGAGATGTGGTAACTGGGTGATGGACACTAAGGAGGGCACTTGACGTAATGAGCACTGGGTGTTGTATGCAACTGATGAATCACCGACTTCTACCCCTGAAGCTAATAATACAGTATATGTTAACTAAATTGAATTTAAATAAAAGATTAAAATAATAATGGTACCTACCTTAGAGGTGGTGGTGAGGATTAAAGAGGACTACGGCAATAATAAGGTACTACATGTGGGGCGACCTGACTGGGTGGAGGCTGGTGGTGTGGGTGGTGAAAAAGTTCACCCAAGGCGCAACAAAGGAGATAGAAGGTTATTGAATACACTGCAAGGGACAGGGACAGCAGGCAGGACAGCAAAGGAGAGTGTCTGACGGGAGGCAGTGGTGGGGGGCTATAGCGAAAGGGCAGAGTGAGGAGTTATGGGAACGGATAGAATTTTCTCTTTTTTGGTAACTGTGCTTGGTTGTAAGTAGCCATCGCTTAGTTAGGTCCTATGGTCATGACCTCAGGCTCGTGAGATCGAGCCCACGCTGGCTCCAGGTCCAGTGGGGAGTCTGCTTGAGATTCTCTCTCCCTCTACCTCTGCACGCCCCGCCCCCACTCTCTCTCTCACTAAATTAAATAAATCTGTAAACAAAACAGCATTACGAAAACATTCCACTCAGTGCCTGGCAGACATTAAGCGCTCAGTGGAAGTAACTTTTATTATCATGATTATCACAGCAAAGGGGATAAGCACAGCGACTAGCAGCGGCTCCAATCTTAACTCTACCACTTATTTTATATCTTAGGGCAACTTAACTCTCCTGGGCCTCAGTTTCCTCGCCTATGGCGTGGAGACAGTAGCGGTTTATACCTCACTGGGTTATGGTCTGGACTAAAGGAGGTAATGTCAGCGGCTTTGCTCGGCTCCCAGTAGGAGCTAGCTTTCATTACTGATCGGGTTTGATGCAAGCATCTCACGATGGCCTTCCTGCTCCCTCTCTCCTTCCGGGCCCAAGCTCCCAGGACTGGGTGAGCTCTGCACGCCTTCACCACCCCAGCTGCTCTCAGGCCCCTTTGGTCCTCGGCTCCCAGACTGCTCCTCAATGTGGCAATTCGATTTCTTCCTGTAGGCGACAACCTTGTGTGGAATTTGGCAATGATTTTGAGCCCATCGCTGGCAGGGGCGTCAGAGGGGCCTAGTGCGCACTGTCGACCCTTAACCCTGAACACTCCGGCGGGCAGTGTCGCTGGCAGGCTTGGCGCCCACCTTTGGACTGCCAAGACGTGTGAGTCGAAAGCCTTCTAATCCGTAGGAGGAAAGCAGCCACCTTTCAAACGGCCACCTGAGCCCCGCTAGGAGCCGATCGTAGCTTCCAGAGGGGCGGGCAGAGGGGTGCGGTGCTCTGGGCTGGGCTGCTGAGCCCCAAAGTGCTCGCGGGCAGCCGCGCATCCCGGAGGAAGGGTTAGGGCGCATCTCCCCCTGGTGGCCGCCGGCGGATAGCAGCCGGCGAGGCGGGGCAGCGCGCCCGCGCGGGCGCTCCTTCCGGTGGGACCGACAGGCGCAGCTGCCGCGGGACACCGCGGCCACGGCGGGGACCGGCCCTGAATCTTCGCCTTGCGTCTCGGAGACAGGTGCTCTGATGCTGTGGCCTCACGGCCCCGCGGGCAGAACGAGTCCGCCGTCCAAAGCCTCCTACAGGCTCCGCCCACACCTGCCGGAGGCGGGACTTGAAATAAAGGTGAGTGCGTGCCGCGCCGGGACCCTGAATTCGCCGAGAGTCGCCCCCGGGAGGTGGGCGACGGCACAGTTGGGTTCCCGCGGGACTGGGGCCGCCCGCGCCGCCACAGCAGGTAGGTTCTTGAACTTGACAGAGCCCAGCACCCACCTGCGTCGCTGCCCGTGACTTTTCACCTAAGCCAAGGGGACCGGGACCTAAGCAGGCGGGCGGACCGGACGAAAGGCTGTTCACGGCGATGTCACTTCGCGTCCACGCGTCGTCTGGTCACCATGGGACCACCACCTCCTCGGGGAGAGGCAGGACCGGCCCGACTCGGGAGGGGGTTCCGTTTTCTCCGCGCAGAAATTATTTGAGGCTGCTTTAGGGCGGCCTTGGTGGGGTACCCTTGGCTGGGGCTGAACGTAGACTCCCCAGGCCGGGGATAGCGCCAATTGCCCGAAGGAGACAGGGCATCCAGATTAGGTTTGCAAATCCAAGAACGGATACTACCTCTTTATAAAGATGTGGTGAAAAAACTGAGCCACTCCCCGAGCTCCTAAATAACCTACACTAGTCCTTGTGTCCCCCTCGCAAAGGGCACCGCACCCTGTTAGAGCTCCAGGGCTGTGTTTTACTCTAACAAGTAATATCTAATATCAGAATGTGGTTCATGGAAGAGAAAAACATGAACACCCACAAAGGATTCTTTTAATATTTCAGAAGATTGTTTTCCCATCGATTAATTAAACCAGGAGATAACACACAGATAGCCCCTTCCACTAGCAGGTATGATTCACTTCACTTATTGAAAGAAGAGCAGGAAATAAAAGAGTAACAGATGTTCTGATGACCCATCATTTCCATCATCTACGTTTTGAAACTTCACACCCATGCCAAGAAAGAAGCACCAACAAATGTCTCCACCTGGCAACTCAGAGAAGTCTGGACTGGAGTGACAGGAACAGACGATGAGGTTGTGTGTATTGGGTGAGGCTGGTGGCCCAGAAGAAGGTGCTCGGCCAGCTCTCCACCTGTGCCTCGGTTTGTGCTCTAAGGTTGAGTCGGTTTCCTCACTTGCCTCTCTCTTCCGCCCGCCCATACTATGTTCATCTGTTTTCTCTCTGAAGCTCCCTACAAGGGAGCTCACAAGGTATTTGTCTTTCCTTCCTGATTTTGCTTAATACACTCTAGATCCATCCACATCCTTGCAAATTGTAAGATTTCATTCTTTTTGAAACTGGATCATAGTTCATTCAAAAATATCTCCCACATCTTCTTTATCCATTCATCGGTGCATGGACTTTGGGACCCTCTGCATGGTTTGGCTATTGCAGATACTGCTGCTATAAACATCACGGTGCTTGTACCCCTTCACATCCGCATTTTTGCATCCTTTGGGTAAATACCTAGGAGTGCAATTGCTGGATCATAGGGTTGTTCAATTTTTAGCTTTTGGAGGAACCTCCATACTATTTTCCAGAGTGGCTGCACCAGCCTGCATTCCCACCAGCAGTGCGGGACGGTTCCCCTTTAAGCAGAACATTACCTGCCAGCAATTTCATAAGGAGGAAGCAGAAACTCTGTGGGATAACCTGACTCACCCAGCATCAGGTAAGCTGTTCCAGAATTCACCCCAGGGCTCCTGACGCCAAGCCCCTTGAAGACACTAGCATGCCTCTATCCAGGAGAATTCCCAAAGACTCTCCTTCTGACTTCACCACAAAAGAAAAGTGGCACGTCAGAATATCTAGAGGATACATTTAGTAAAACTAGAAAGTCAAGCCCAACTTTTATTTTTTTTATAATGTTAGTCACCATACAGTACATCATTAGTTTTTGATGTAGTGTTCCATGATTCATTGTTTGCGTATAACACCCAGTGCTCCATGCAACACGTGCCCTCCTTAATACCCAGTGAAGGGTATCAAGCTCAACTTTTAAACAGTAAAAGGCTACTTTGAATAATTCTGAAATTTCCCTCAGCCCTAATTGTTACTCTTTGAATGAAAAGACTAATCAATGATGAAACATCACCTTTCACAAATGACATCATCAAAGTCTGTTTCTGAGGACAAAAAGCCACTTAACTCTAGATGCTGGCCTCTCAACCATATCCTAGGTCCAATTAAATAAACACTGTTAGATGAAAGAACAAATTATATGTTACAAACACATACAGTAAATCTCATCTTCCCTTTCTAATAAAAGAGATTTCCTAGGAAATAGATGTGCAAAATACATTCAAAAGCAATAAATGAACAGAGAAAATGTGATCCCCCTGAAAAGTTCTACCTGCAGGGAAATTAACTCTCGCATCAAATCCAGAATGCTGCCAGCTGCTTCAGTTTGACTTTGTGGCTCAACTAGAGAAGAGAGAAAAGCCCAGGCGGTTTTGGGTTAGTGAGAGGTTTTACCTCCAGTCCTGACATGGATATGACCTTGCGCCAAATGGACCTGCTGCTTTCTCTGAACGCTGGCGTCCTGTGACAAGCTGCCTCACTGACTCAGAGGCTTCTCTTCAAAACCTCGGGTCTCGTGGAGCCAGAGCAGAGAAGTGTTGTCAGCTGGGGAGAAGAGGGCGCCTCTGACCTATAGCCTGCCCACCTGCTTCAGTTTCTGGGAGAAGGGAAACACATACTTGTTTCTTATTAGTAATTATCTTCATTCTAAATAGACCAATGACATTGCCTTTTCTGGAGAAGTGAAATTACTCTTCCAAAGAAACCCTCAACTCATCTGTTCCAAATGCAACTTGGGTGGGGTCTGGTTTACTCCAGCCTCAAGCCCCCATGTAGAAGACCCTCCCACATGATCCTGACCGACCGTTACCACAGCCCTGGGGACACAGCGCACAATGCTGAGTTGGTCAATGGCTCTGGGGGTTGTGACCGCCACACCTGTGCCTCGGGGACAGAGACTGCAGCTCACCACTGTCTCCTGTTGGAAACAAGCTGCACTGGCAGGACTGCCTGCATCTCTCCAACTGTAGCTCATCACTGCCTCCAGTGGAGACAAGCTGCACATTCACGCCTTCCTTCTTCTGTTAAACTGCAGCTCAACAGTGCCTCCAGAGGCAGCCAGCTGCACTGTCACGCCTTTCTGCATTCCTAACACAGAATCCTGATCATTTCACTAAATGTGTCTCCTGGGAACAACCTTGTTCCAATTGCTAAATCGAATGCACACTTTTCAGTGTTTACCGTTCTTCATCTTTCTGCACCACTCAGTGTGGACCACAAGCTGAGAGCCTGTGTTCCAGGGGTTGTCAGGCTCCTCAGGCTGGGGGGCCGGGTTCCAGCCAACGTGTTTCCATCACAACTCATGCCAAACAATGGAACTGCACATGCTGTATCTTCCAATATATCCGAAGTATAAAACTGAGCCCTGGTAGAACTTAAAAATGTATGGGAGTGTGACGGGTCAGCAACCACCATCCACACCAGCACACATTCATCACAAGTGTTCAATACCGACTATTGACATAGAGAAACCACTCTGAAAAGAGAAAATATGTCATGGTCTGAAACTAAAGCCCTGAACGGCCTCTACAAAGCATAAGACTTGGGGGGGGGGGTGGCAGTGCGGAGGGAGAAGGCACATGAACCATTCTAATGGTCTTACCTACTGAGAAGACTGAGGAAGTAAAGCATCTGAAAACCTCTCCTCCTGTGAAGAGAGGCAGGAGGGGGACAAAGCAGGTGGACAGGGGACGTGGGGTCCTCTTTCTTCCACATAATGGTTGAGAAATTTGTAAGTGTTACAGGGATAGTAGTAACCATTTGTGGCATAGGAGAGTAGAAAATAGAACTTCTTAATTAATTAAAACATTTTAAGGAAAGAATAAATAATCAAACTAGGAAAAAATAAGAGGAAATATAAGAAAAAAAAAACAAAGTGAAACAATCAATAAAAAGTAGATCTAAAGCATAAAATTTAATGAAGCCACTAAAATACTTATTATGAATGAGCTGAATTCCATTAAATAGGAATTGAAGACTGCATGTAAAATGTATTGTTTATAAAAACAAGTCTTAGCAAGTGTAATAAAGATTAAAAATAAAAAGCAAAATGTCAACAAATGCAAATAAAAATAAAGCTGAGGTGGCAATATTAATATCAGAAAAGGGGGAATTTAACTTAACATCACTAAAAAACAAAAAATATAAACTTAAGAGCACTAATCAGAATAAAGAGGGGCATTATGTAATACATAAGTTAATATAAAAAGCCATTTTATTTTATTTTTTTAAAGATTTTATTTATTTATTCAACAGAGATAGAGACAGCCAGCGAGAGAGGGAACACAAGCAGGGGAGTGGGAGAGGAAGAATCAGGCTCATAGCAGAGGAGCCTGATGTGGGGCTCGATCCCATAACGCCAGGATCACGCCCTGAGCCGAAGGCAGACGCTTAACCGCTGTGCCACCCAGGCGCCCCTAAAAAGCCATTTTAAAAACCACCATGATAAGGAAGATGTGGTGTACACACACACACACACACACACACACACACACACACACACACTGGAATATTACTTGGCCATCAAAAAGAATGAAAGTTTGCCATTCGCAATGACGTGGATGGAACTAGAGTGTATTACGCTAAGCGAAAGCAGAGAAAGACAAATACCACAGGGTCTTACTCATATGTGGAATGTGAGAAAGAAAACAGTTGAACGTATGGGAAGGGGCCGGGGGTAAGAAAGAGGGAGATAAACCATAAGAGACTCTTAACCATAGAGAACAAACTGAGGGTTGATGGAGGGAGGTGGGTGGGGGATGGGCTAGATGGATGATGGGCATTAAGGAGGGCACTTGTGGTGATGAGCATTGGGTATTGTATATAAGGGCTGAATCACTGAATTCTACGCCAGAAACCAGTATTACACTTGATGTTAACTAAGTAAAATTTAAATTAAAAAATAGATATAAATGAAAATAAAATAATTTTAAATAACCACCATAGTAATCATAAATTTGATTAACATGGAATAATGAAAAAACATACAAGGTCCCAAATGAGAAAGATGTCATAAACCATATATATGGAAAGCATTTGTTATTATTACTTATTACACTTGGTAAAACTCTAAAAGTAAGTTTAAAAATATAGAGAGGATGGGTAACTTTCTGTGTTGTTCTATCTGTATCACAGTATGATTTTTGATGAAACAGAACTAAGAAATTTGACCAAGGATACCTTGAAAATTTAAATCTATCTCAACTTGAAAGATGAATATCTACCATCAATACTAATGATGGTAATAGTAATACAGCACTAGAAACAGACAGCTTTGCAGAGTTAGCTAATCATTTAAAAATAGATAATTCAAATGATTTAAATGAATTCAAGGTATAGAAAAAGATAGAAAATTCCATCATTGACACTGTAAAGTCAGTATTACTTATATGTGCAAACTGATAAAGATTTTTGTAATGTACGTAAATCTCACTTATAAACATCTAGCATGTTTATAAGTTTATAAGTGAAACATTTATAAAATAAAATTTTATTGAAAAAGGTAGCAGGGTATCAAAAGAATGCATCATGACCCAATGAATTCAGGATATCAAAAATCTTCCAACATAAGAATTACATCAAGAAGGAAGACTGCCATAGGATATCAATAGATGCAAAAAACTCACTGGACAAAATTCATAAGTGGCTTATCGAATAAAACCTTGAAGTACAATAACAATGAGAGGAGCCTACTTAGAGACAATGAAGTTACTGACCTAAATATAGGAACCTGGAGGAGAGAAAGGATGGTGGAGGAGTAGAGGACCCTGTTTCAACCAGTCCCCTGAATCAAGCTGGATATCTTCCAGACCATCCTAAAAACCACAAAATCAGCCTGAGATTTAAGAAGATACATCTGGATCTCTACAAAGCATCTCCGGTGGCTGGTCTCGAGGTACAAAGCGGGGAGCCAAGAGTCTGCGGACAGATATCAGAAGATAAATGTAAGGGGGAGGGAGCCTCCATGCTCATGTGCCCGGAAGGCAGAAGCTGCCCACGCTGGGGAGCGGGCCGAATGAGCAGACCGGTAGCAGTGGGGAAAAGTCTTTAGGATGCAACATCAGACTGAAACCTTGAACTAGGGAGCACACGTGTGAACTGGGGGTGGCTGGTGGTTTTAGAAGCACAAAGGACAGAGACATGCCATCCCTGGGAGCGAGGACTGGGAAAGTGGCTGTGGGGCCCACAAATCAGGATGCTGTGGGTTTTTAGCAGCACCGACAGAAACAGAGTCAGTGTGGCCTGGAGAGCTCAGTGAAGAGCAGACTCTGATCTCTCTGTTCTGAGACAGAGGTTTGGATACAGTCACTGCTGCTCTGACTCTCAGAAGAGACATGGAAAGCCACCAAGGAAAGCCACCAGAGAACAAAACCCCCCAAAAAACAATTCTCACTGAGCCCATCCCCTCCCCACAGGGGACAAGGCAACTCTGTCCAAATAGGGTTGCCTGAGTATCAGCGCAGCAGTTCCCTCCCCCAGAAGGCAGGCTGAAAGAAAAAGAAGCCCATATCCCTAAGGTCCCTATACAACAGGTGCATCTTGCTTGGGTCCTGGTATATCCCCACAACCACACCTTATCAGAATGACAAAGAGGAGGACCCCCCAACAAAGGAAAGAAACAGACTGTGGCCTCTGCCACAGAACTAATGGATATGGATATAACCAAGATGTCAGAAATGGATTTCAGAGTAACAATTATCAAGATGATGTATAGGCTTGAGAAAAATATTAACGAAAATATAAAATCTCTAAGGGCTGAAATGAGAACAAATCTGGCAGAAATTTAAAATGCTATGAATGATGGGGCGCCTGGGTGGCTCAGTCATTAAGTGTCTGCCTTTGGCTCAGGGCGTGATCCCGGCATTTGGGGATCGAGCCCCACGTCAGGCTCCTCCGCTGGAAGCCTGCTTCTTCCTCTCCCACTCCCCCTGCTTGTGTTCCCTCCTCACTGGCTGTCTCTATCTCTGTCAAATAAATAAATAAAATCTTTTTAAAAAATAAATAAAATAAAATGCTATGAATGAAATGCAGTCTAAACTGGATGCTCTGACTGCCAGGGTAAACAAGGGAGAAGAACGAATTACTGAGTTAGAGGATGAGATGATAGAAAAGAAGGAAAAAGAGGTAGCATGGGGAAAAAGAATCCAATTTTAAGACAAAAAGCTGTGGGAGATTACTGACTCAATGAAATGTTCCAATGTCAGAATTATCAGGATCCCCCAAGGAGGTGGAGAAAAGAGAGGTCTAGAAGAGATATTTGAGCAAATTGTAGCTGAGAACTTCCCTAATCTGAGGAAGGAAACAAGCATTTGTGTCCAAGAGGCAGAGAGGACCCCTTCCAACATCAATGAGAACAGACCAACACCACGACATATAATAGTACTATTTGCAAATCTTAGATCCAAGGAAACAACCTTGAAAGTGGCGAGGGGGAAGAGATTCCTTAGGTAGAGAGGGAGGAATATAAGAATAACATCAGACCTGTCTACAGAGACCTGGCAAGCTAGAAAGGGCTGGCAAGACATATTCAGAGCAGTAAGTGAGAAGAACGTGCAGCCAAGGATACTGTATCCAGGAAGGCTGTCATTCGGAATGGGTGGAGAGGCAGGGGGCTTCCAGGACGGGCAGAAACTGAACCAATATGTGACCACCAAGCCAGCCCTGCAAGAAATATTAAGGGGGATACTGTAAGCGAAGAGAGACCCCAAGAGTCACTGAGACCAGAAAGAAACAGAGAAAATATATAGAAACAGGTACTTTCCAAGCAATACAATGGCACTAAATTCCGATCTTTCAAGAGTTACTCTGAATGTAAATGGGCTGAATGCTCCCATGGAAAGGCACAGGGTTTCAGACTGGAGAAAAAAGCAGGACCCATCCATATGCTATCTTAAAGAGACTCATTTGGAGCCTAAAGACATCTCCAGATGGAGAGGGAGGGGATGGAGAACCATCTACCATGCTCATGGGCCTCCCAAGAAAGCTGGGATAGCAATCTTCATAAAGACATATTAGATTTTCAACCAAAGACTGTCGTAAAGGATGAAGAGGGACATGATATCATACCTACAAGGTCTATCCAACAAGAAGATCTAACAGTTGTAAATATCTATGACCCCAACACAGGAGCAGCCAATGATAGAAAACAATTCATAACCAAAGTAGAGAAACCTATGGATAATAATATATTAATAGTAAGAGACCTCAACACTCCACTCACAACAATGGACAGATCATCTAAGCAGAAGATTAAAAAAGAAACAAGAGCTGGTCCAATGACACATTGGACCAGATGGACTTTGTAGATATTTACAGAACAATCCACCCTAACACAACAGAATACTCATTCTTCTCGAGTGCCCACAGAATGTTCTCCAGAATGGACCCACACACTGGATCAGGAATCAGGTCTCAACTGATATCAAAAGATTGAGATGATTCCCTGCTGATTTTCAGACCACAATGCTGTGAAACTGGAACTCAACCACAAGAAGACATTGGGAAGGAACTCAAATATTTGGAAGTGAAAGAGCATCCTGCTCAGCAATGATTGGGTCAGCCAGGAAATTAAAGAAGAACTTAAACAGTTCATACAAATGAAAATGAAAACATATCAGTTCAAAACCTATGGGATACAGTAAAGGCGGTCCTAAGTGGGAAAGACCTAGCCATCCAAGCCACTCTCAAAAAATTAGAAAAATCCAAAATGCACAAACTAACGTTACACCTGAAGGACCTGCAGAAAGAACAGCAAATAAGGCCTAAACCAAGTAGGAGAAGAGAAAGAATAAAGATGAAAGCAGAAATCCATGAACTAGAAACCAGAAAAACAGTAGGATCAGCAAAACTAGAAGCTGGTTCTTTGAAAGAATTAACAAGATCGATCAACCTCTGGCCAGATTTATCCAAAAGAAAAGGGAAAGGACCCAAACCAATAAAATGTGGAATGAAAGAGAAGAGATCACGACTAACCTCAAGGAAATAGAAACAATGATTAGTAATTATTACTAGCAACTATAGGCCAACAAATTAAGCCACCTGGAAGAAATAGATGCATTCCTGGAAACTGATCAACTACCAAGACTGAAACAGGAAGAAAAAGATCATCTGAATAGATCAATAACCAGCAAGGAAATTGAAGTAGTCCTCAAAACCTCCCAAAAAAACAAGAGTCCAGGGCCAGATAGCTTCCCAGGGAAATTCTACCAAATGTTTCAAGAAGAAATCACCTGTATTCTACTGACAGTGTTCCAAAAAATAGAAGAAGAAAAACTTCCAAACTTGTTCCATGAGGGCAGAATTACCCTGATCCCAAAACCAGGCAAAGACCCCATCTTTGGAGATGGAGAATTACTTACCGATATCCCTGATGAACATGGGTACCAAAATACTCCACAAGATCCTAGTCGACAGGATCCAACAGTCTGTGAAAAGGATGATTCACCATGACCAGGTGGGATTTATTCCTGAGATGCAAGGGTGGTTCAACATTCCGAAATCAATCATTGTGATAGAGCATATTAATCAAAGAAAAGACAAGAACCACAGGATTCTCTCTCAATTGATGCTGAAAAAAAGCATTTGGCCAAATACAACATCCTTTCCTGATTAAAACTCTTCAAAGTGTAGAGATAGAGGGCACATACCTCAATATCATAAAAGCCATTATGAGAAGCCCACGGAAAATATCATTCTCAATGGGGAAAAAAATGAGAGCTTTTCCTTTAAGGTCAGGAACATGACAGGGATGCCACTCTCACCACTTTTGTTCAACATAGTACTAGAAGTCCTAGTCTGAGCAATCAGACAACAAAAAGAAATAAAAGGTACTCAAATTGGCAAAGAAGAAGTCAATCTCTCTCTCTTCACAGATGACATGATACTTTATATGGAAAACCCAAAAGACTCTACCCCCAAATTCCTAGAACTCATACAGCAATTCAGCAACGTGGCAGGATACAAAATCAATGCCCAGAAATCAGTTGTATTTTTAGACACTAACAACAAGACTGAAGAAAGAGAAATTAAGGAATCAATTCCACTTACAATAGCACCAAAAACTGTAGGATACCTAGGAATAAACCTAACCAAAGAGATAAAGGATCTATACTCTAGAAACTACAGAACACTGATGAAAGAAATGAAGGAGGAAGACACAGAGATGGAAAAACATTCCATGTTCATGGATCAGAAGAATAAACATTGTGAAAATGTCTATGCTGCCCAGAGCAATCTACACTTTCAATGCCATCACTATCAAAATACCATTGACATTTTACATGGAGTTGGAACAAACAATCCTAAAATTTATATGGAACCAGAAAAGATCCATAATCACGAAGGGAATGTTGAAAAAGAAAAACAAACCTGGGGGCATCACGTTGCCTGATTTCAAGCTATATTACAAAACTGTGATCATCAACACAGCATGGTATTGGCACAAAAACAGACACATAGATCAAGGGAACAGAATAGAGAACCCAGAAATGGACCTTCAACTCCATGGTCAACTAATCTTTGACAAATCAGGAAAGAATATCCAATGGATAAAAGACAGTCTCTCCAATAAATGGTGCTGGGAAAATTGGACAGCTACATGCAGAAGAATGAAATGGGACCATTCTCTGACACCATATACAAAGACAAACTCTAAATGGATGAAAGACCTCAATGTGAGACAGGAATCCATCAAAATCCTGGAGGAGAACATAGGCAGTAACCTCTTCAACATCGGCCACAGCATCTGCTTTCAAGACACGTCTCTAAAGGCAAGGGAAACAAAAGCAAAAAGAACTTTTGGGACTTCTTCAAGATCCAAAGCTTCTGCATAGCAAAGGAAACAGTCAAGAAAACTAAGAGGCAACAAGAGAATAGGAGACGATATTTGCAAATGACATATCAGAAAAAGGGCTAGTATCCAAGATCTATAAAGTACTTCTCAAACTCAACACCCACAGAACAAATCATCCAATCAAGATATAGGTAGACGACATGAACAGACATTTCTGCAAAGAAGAGATCCAAATGGCCAACAGATACATAAAAACATGCTCAACATCACTCTGCATCAGGGAAATACAAATCAAAACCACAATGAGATACCACCTCCCACCAGTCAGAATAGCTAAAATTAACAAGACAGGAAACAAGAAATATTGGCAGGGAT
The DNA here is from genome assembly GCF_023065955.2 of Ursus arctos. Taxonomy (NCBI): domain Eukaryota; kingdom Metazoa; phylum Chordata; class Mammalia; order Carnivora; family Ursidae; genus Ursus; species Ursus arctos. Next base: position 8,866,281 of record NW_026622874.1, on the reverse strand, counting down.
GTGGAGAAAGGGGAACCCTCTTACACTGTTGGTGGGAATTCAAGCTGGTACAGCCACTCTGGAAAATAGTATGGAGGTTCCTCAAGATATTAAATACGGAGCTACCCTAGGACGCAGCAATTGCACTACTAGGTATTTACCGCAAAGATATGGATGTAGTGAAAAGAAGGGACACACATACCCCAATGTTCATAGCAATGTCAAACTGTGGAAGGAGATGAGAGGTCCTTCCACAGATGAATGGTTAAAGAAGATGTGGTTCATATATGCATATGCAGTGAAATACTACTCAGCCATCGGAAAGGATGAATACCCACCGTTTGTGTCAATGTGGATGGAATTGGAGGGGAGCATTCTAGTGAAGTATGTCACTCAGAGAAAGACAATTATCATATGGTTTCATTCATATGTAGGATATAAGAAACAGCACAGAGGATCATAGGGGAAGGGGGGTGGAAACTGAATGGGAAGTCATGAGAGAGAGAGAATCCATGAGAGACTCGTAAGTATAGGAAACACACTAGGGTTGCTGGAGGGGAAGTGGGTGGGGGATGGGGTAACTGAGTGATGGGCATTAAGGAGGGCACATAATGTGATGAGTACTGGGTGGTATACGCAACTGATGAATTATTGAACACTGCTTCTGAAACTAATGATGTGCTATACGTTGGCTAATTGAATTTAAATTTTAAAAAACCTCTTAAAAAAGTAGGATTAGAGGGAACGTACCTCAACATAATAAAGATTCTCTGTATAAGATACGTGTAGGTGCTATAACCCCCTTCCCTTCTGAGGGAAGATACGGCAACATAGTGGGAGAAAGATAGAAAACATCAGGATCTTTGATGACACTGCTGACTACTTCAAGAAAACCCTAGAACTGGCCAGTATCTGATAATTTGTTTTGTGATTTAATTAAAAGAAATAAAGACTATACATGACAAACCCATCACAAACATAGTCAACAGTGAAATACTGAGAACTTTTTCTCTAAAATCAGGGAAAGACAAGGATGCCCACTGTCACCATTCTTATTCAACACGGTATTGGAAGGGCTAGCAACAGCAATTAGGCAGAAAAGAAAATATATCCCAGGTGGTAAGGAATAAGTTAAACTGTTTGCAGATGACCTACTTCTACATACAGACAATCTAAAGTCTCGTGGGGAGTCTAGGAATAGGGCAGAGTAGGAGGACCCTGTCCATTGTTTATGACTCTATATCATCTAAACCCAAGTCAATAAAATGGAGAGACAGCCAAAGATGGCATAACAAACTGCATAACTGAATATAGATAGGAGGCTTCATCTGAAAGGTTAGGAAGGTCGGAAAGGCAGAGGGAGGGAACTGTGCGCATGAAAAGGCAGAGAAAGTGGCCCTCGCAGGAGGGAGCTCCTATGAGCAAGACTAATCCCCATGATGTTTGGCTTTCAAACCAGAGGGACCGGATTCCCTGAGTGTTTAAAACCAGTGGGGCTTGGAACCTGGAGCTTTAAAAGTCAGCTGATTCAGCCCTGGGCAAGCCTGGAGGGCAAGTGCCAGCTGGGTCATCACCCTTCTAGAGACAGCAGCCTGCATGGACAGACATTAAAATGGCAGTTTATACAATGCCAGGGACAAACAAGAGGCAGGTCTGTTCAAGCTGATTTCGGAGCATGTTGGGGGGCTTCTCTAAAATGAGGACCTGGCGGTCTAAATTTTCCTCTCCCACTTCCCCGCTAGCCAACTGCTAGAGGTGGGGCTGCACGGGCACTTGCCACCTGACCAGCTAGCAGTGCACCATCCACAAGTTCTCCTAAGGACTCCCCACTCCAAGCATGCCAGCCTGGGCCGTGGATTCGGGGCAGATTTTGTTAGCATGAGTTCCCCAGCCGGCAGCCAGGTGCACAGCTGCCACTGCATGCCATGCCCAGCTGCACACCCCCAGCCACTGTCGTGTACCAGCCCCGGCCACGCCCAGCCGCTGCACACTGTGTCCATCCTCACAATCCCAGCAGCAGTGGCCCCAGCTCCCAGCTGCTGCAGGACTTAGGGTGATCCAGTACAGATGCTGCACTGTACTGCACTCCCCAATGCACTCCCAAGTTGCTCAGCAGGCACAGCCCCTCAGAGCTGGCCTGCCTGGGTCCCACTCACACCGCAGAGAGCAAGGACAGCCCACCACGGGCAGAGAGTCAGTGCGGATGACCGCACTGTTAGGAAAAGTACATCCAACAAAACGGAAGAGCACAAGCGACACACGTGGGATACTCTCCTAAGGTGCCAGGTCCGGGTGAGCAAGGGACACTGCCCGGCACGGCACTCCAGGACCTCCCTCCTCATGAAGTCAGTACTTACTTGCAAAAGCAGAAGACAGAGCTGACTTAGTCCACACAGGAATAAACAAGGAAGTAGAGAAATTAATCCCAAGTGAAAGAAAGGAACACAGCCACAGCCAAAGAGCTAAGCGACACAGATATAAGTAACATGCTTGATAGAAAATTTAAAGCAGTGATCAGAAAGATACTCACTGGGCTTGAGAAGAGTGGAAGACATGAGTGGGTCCCTTAACACATATATAGGGAATAACATAGTGGAGATAAAGGGCACAATAAGTGAAATGAGAAATATGCTTGATGGAATGAACAGCAGGATGGAAGAATAGAATGAATTAGTGACCTAGAAGACAGAGTAACGGAAAGCAATCAAGCTGAAGACAAGAGAGAGAAAAAAATTATGCCAAACAAGAAGAGACTTAGGGAGAGAGGAGTTAAGATGGTGGAGGAGTAGGGGGACCCTGAGCTTGTCTTACACCTAAACATAGACAGGTGGTTATCAAATCATTCTGAACACCCAAGAAGTCCATCAGAAGTCTGAGAGAACAAACTGCAAGTCTACAAGTAGCAAGGGAACCACTTTTCGGAAGGTAGGAGGTGTGGAGAGTTGACTTGGGAGAAATACGGCTGTGAATAAGGCAGTGGGGAGGGAGCTGGCTTACAGAGGCCGTCACAAAGCATTACAAGCAGCAGGAGTACAGAATCAGAACTTCTAGAAGTCTGCTACAATGGGGGATGTGCTGGGCTTAAAGATGCTCAGGTGGCAAAGCGGGGTGGAGCCCCAGGAGTGACAGCATGGTCTAAGGATCCCCTGGGTCACAAGAATGGATGGTGCCAATGTGCTGCTTTGTTCCCAGGCACAGGAGCAGGGAAGCCGGCAGGGAGCCGCAGGTCTTGGTACCAGCCTTCCGCTTTGTATTGCCATAAACTACAAACCGCTGCGCAGTGATGGGACCGCTTTCCTGGGACCTGCCCAGCAAACGGCAGAAGCCTGGTGAGACCCCATCCCCCCACCCCCAGGAGGAAGAGCGCAGGTCCACGATACAGGAGTCCCTAAATTTGGAGTTTTGAAGCTCGGTCACTTGCCTGAGATAAAAAAGCTGGGAAACAGGCAGGGTGAACACAGGGTTCTGATGGCAACTGGGGAGACAAGAGTGATTAATTTCTCTTCTGTGAGGGCTCACTGAAGACTGGGGGACATGAATTTTCAGCTCCGAGGCTACAGAGCAGGGCAAGGCCATTTTCACCTCCACCTATTTGTGCTGAAAGCCTTCAGGGAGCAAAACAGTGCCACCTAGTGGAGTCCAGAGCTGCTTACACTGAGCTATGCCTCCCTCCACTTTCCAGAAGCCTTTCCCCTAGGGCAAGTCCACCTGAGAATCGGCACAACGGCCCCTCCCCCAGAAGCCCAGCAGGAACAACTCGCTCTCGCGGAGATTACGGATCATAGGGGGTTGCAAAACTTCAGCTCTAGGAGAAATAGGATCTAGCTTCCTTCATACTTTTATTATTTTTTTCACTTATTTTCTTATTTAACTTTTTTATTAATTTAATTTTTATTTATATATATATACTTTGTATTTTTTTGTTTACTTTCATTGTATTTTGTTTTTATTTTCTTTCTTATTTTGGGATCTAGATTCTTTTAACAAGCACACAAAACACACCCAGGATCAAGTTTTTCTGGGTTTTTGTTTTGTTGTTGTCATTGTTGTTGTTTCTGTTTCTTTCTTCTTTATTTTCTGGACAAAACGAGGAGATGGAGAAATTCACCCCCAAAAAAAGAACATGAGGCTTCGTTGTGATGAGCACTGGGTGTTGTATGTAAGTGAGGAATCACTGAATGTCCAGAAACCAATATTACAGTGTGTGTTAACTAAGAAAATTTAAAAAAACAAAACAGACTTAGGGAACACAGTGATTCCATCAAATGTAATAACATTCATATCATAGGAGTCCCAGAAGAAGAAGAGAGAGAAAAGGGGGCAGAAAATTTATTTGAAGAAATAATAGATGAAAATTTCCCTAATCTGAAGAAGGAAATAGACGTCCAGATCCCTGAGGCACAGAGAATTCTCATCAAAACCAACAAAAGCAAACCCACAGCAAGACATATGGTATTTAAATTGGCAAAATACAGTGATTAAAAAAAATTTAAACCAGCAAGACAAAAGAAGTTCGTAATGTACAAGGGAAAACCCCTAAGGCTAGCAGATTTTTCAACAGATACTTGCAACACAGAATGGAGTGGTATGATATATTCAACATACCGAATGGAAAAAGTCCGCAGCCAAGAATGCGCTATCTGGCAAGGCTGTCATTCAGAAGAGAAGGGGAGATAGAGTTTCCCAAACAAACCAAAAGGAGTTCATGACCACTAAACCAGCCCTAGAAGAAATATTAAAGAGGAATGTAGGAGTGGAAAGGAGAGACCCAAAGTGACAATATAAGGGTAGGAAATCCAACAGCAGTAAAAGTGAATATTTCTGTAAAAGATAAGCCACAAAACTCACCAAAAAAATTAAATAAGATATAATATATACCTGAAACCTAGGGAGGGGAAAAGAATGGGCCCAGACTTAAATGACCATCACATTAATATAGATTGCTGTATCCAGAAGAGGTTATATACAAACATTATGGTAATTATATATAAAAAACCACTAATAAATGTGCAAAGAAAAAAGAGAAACAAATCCAAATATATCACTAAAGAAAATATAAACATAAAAGAAAGACAAGAAAGGATCAGAGAAAATCTTCAGAAACAAGTAATAAAATGGCAATAAATACCTATTTATCAATAATGACTTTAAATGTAAATGGACTAAATGCTCCAATCAAAGGCATAGGGTGACAGAATGGATTAAAAAAAAATCTATATTCTGCCTATAAGAGACTCGTGTTATACCTCAAAAGACCTGCATATTGAAAGTGAGGGGATGGGGAAATATTATGCCCATGGATGTCAAAAGAAAGCCAGCGTGGGGCACCTGGGTGGCTCAGTCGATTAAGTGTCCAACTCTTGGTTTCAGCTCAGGTCAAGATCTCATGGTTGTGGGATCAAGTCCCATGTCAGGGTCTGTGCTCAGCGATGAGTCTGCTTGAGATTCTCTCTCCTCTCCCTCCAGCCCCCCCAAAATACATAAATAAATCTTTTTTTTTTAAGCAAGAGTACCAACACTTATACCAGACAAATTAGACCTTAAAGACTTCACAAGAGACAGAGAAGGACACTATATAATAATTAAGGGTACAATCCAACAAGAAGATATAATAATTGTAAACATTTATGCCACCATGCGAGCACACAAATATATAAAACAATTAACAAATATAACAGAACTCACTGATAATGATAATAATAGTAAGGGACTTTAACATCCTGCTCGCAGCAATGGACAGGTCATCCAAACAGAAAATCAACAAGGAAACAGTGGCTTTGAATGACAGACTGGACCAGAGGGACTTAACAGATATATTCAGAACATCTAATCCTAAAACAGCAGAATACACATTCTTTTCAAGTGCACATGAACATTCCCCAGAATAGTTCACATATTAGGTCACAAAACAGCCCTAATCTAAATACAAAAAGATTGAAGTTATACTATGCACTTTTTCTGACCACAACACTATGAAACTAAAAGTCAACAACAAGAAAAAAAAATGTCAATGATCACTAATACATGGAGGTTAAACAACATGCTTCTAAATAAGGAGTGGGTGAACCCAGTAATTAAAGAAGAAATAAATACATACGTACACACACACACACACACACACGGAAACAAGTGAAAATAAAAACAAAATCGCCCAAAACCTTTCGGATGTAACAAAAGTGGTCCTAGGAGGAAAGCAATACAAGCACACCTCGAGAAACAAGAAAAATTTCAAACATCCTCACCTTACACCTAAAAGAGCTAGAAAAAGAACAAATGAAGTCTAAAGCCAGCCGAAGGAAGGAAATAATAAAGACTAGAGCAGAAATAAATTATATAGAAACTTAAAAAAAACAGATCAGTGAAACAAGCAGCTTTTTCTTTAAAAATTTTTAATAAAATTCATTAACCAATAGAAGAGTTACCAAAAAGAAAAGAGAAGGACCCAAATAAATAAAATCACAAATGAGAGAGGAGAAATAACCACCAACACCACAGAAATGCAAACGATTACAAGAGAACATTATGAAAAACTATATGCCAACAACTTGGAAAACCTGAAAGAAACGGAAAAATTCCTAGAAACATAAAATAGCAAAACCAAAAAAGAAAGAAATCAAAAACTTGAACAGATAACCAGCAAAAAAATTAAATCAGTAATCAAAAATTTCCCAACAAAGTCCAGGACCAGACGGCTTCCCAGGGGAATTCTACCAGACATTTAAAGAAGAGTTAATATGCATTCTTCTTAAACCATTCCAAAAAAAAACAGAAGAGGAAGGAAAACTTCCAAATTCATTCTATGAGGCCAGCATTACCCTGATACTAAAACCAGATAAAGACCACACTATAAAAAGAGAGAGAGAGAACTATAGGCCTATATGCCTAATTAACACAGATCAAAACTTCTCAGTAAAAAACTAGCAAAGTGAATCCAACAATACATTAAATAAATCACTCACCATGATCCAGTGGGAGTTATTCCTGGGTTGCAAAGATGGTTCAATATTAACAAATCAATCAACGTGATACACCACATTATTAAAAGGAAGGATAAGAACCACATGATCATGTCAATAGATGCAGAATACAACAACCATTCATGATGAAAACCCTCAAAAAGTAAGTTGAGCGGGAACATACCTCCACATAATAAAGACCATAGATGAAAAACTCAGAACATCATCCTTAATGGGGAAAAACAGAACTTTTCCTCTACAGTCAGGAACCAGACTGGAATGTCCACTCCACCACTCGCATTCAACACAGTACTGAAAGTGCCAGCCATGGCAGTCAGACAACAAAAAGAAACACAAGGCATCTGGGTCAGCTCGGAAGACGTCAAACTTTCACTATTTGATGATGACGTGATATTCTGTACAGAAAACCTGAAAACCTCCATCAAAAAACTGTAAAACTGATAAACTCAGTAAAATCACAGGATGGAAAAATCAACTTGCAGGAATCTGTCACATTTCTATGCAACAAGAATGAGGCAGCAGAAATAGAAATTAAGGAATCAATCTTATTTATACTGGCAGCAAAAACAATAAGATACCTAGGATTAAGCCTAACAAAAGAGGTGAGTAAGCTATACTGTAAATACTATAAAACATTGATGAAAGAAATTGAAGAGAGCACAAACAAAAGGGAAAGACATTTCATGCTCATGGACTGGAAGAACAAATATTGTTGAAAAGGCTATAGTACTCAAAGCAATCTACACATTTCATGCAATCCCCATCAACATAGCAATAGCACTTTTCACGGAGCTAGAACAAATAATCCTAAAAAACTGAAAATAGCCAAAGCAGTGTTGGAAAAGAAAATCAAAGCTGGGGACATCACAATTCCAGACTTCAAGTTATAACACAGAGCTCTAGTGATCAAAAGAATATGGTACAGGCACACACACACACACACAAAAAAAAAAACCCACAGATCAATAGAACAGAATAGAAAACCAAGATATGAACCCTCAACTCTATGCTCAATTAATCTTCAACAAAGCAGGAAAGAATATCCGATGGGGAAAAGACAGTTTCTTCAACAAATGGTGTTGGGAAAACTGGTCAGCTACATGCAGAATGAAACTGGACTACTTTCTTACACCATACAGAAAAACAAACTCAAAATGGATGAAAGACCTAAATCTGAGACCTGAAACCATAAAAATCCTAGAGGAGAAGATAAACAGTAACCTCTGTGACACTGGGCATAGGAACTTCTTTCTAGATATGTCTCCTGAGGCAAGGGAAACAGAAGCAAAAATAAACCACTGGGACTTCATCAAAATAAAAAGCTTCTGCACAGAAAGCAAACAACAACAAAACTAAAAGGGAACCTGCAGAAGGGAAGAAGAGATTTGTAAATGACACATCTGATAAAGGGTTAGTATCCAAAATATATGAAGAACTTCTACAACTCAACACCCAAAACACAAATTACCCAATTGAAAAATGGACAGAAGACATGAATGGACATTTTCTCTAAGAAGACATCCAGACGGCCAACAGACACATGAAAAGATGCTCATCACTCATCATCAGGGAAATAGAAATCAAAACCACAATGATACCACCTCACACCTGTCAGGATGGCTAAAATTAACAACAGAGGAAACAACAGATGTTGGGGAGGACGTGGAGAAAAAGGAACCCTCTTACACTGCTGGTGGGAATGCAAGGTGGTGTAGCCACTCTGGAAAACAGTATGGAGACTCCTCAAAAAGTTAAAAATAGAGCTACCCTATGACTCAGCAACTGCACAACTAGGTATTTGCACAAAAAGTACAAAAATGCTAATTCAAAGGGATACATGCACCTATCTACAATAGCTAAACTATGGAAACAGTACACGTGTTTATCGACTGATGAATGGAGATGGGGTATATATGCGTATATACACACTGGAATATTACTCAGCCATCAAAGAGAATGAAACATTGTCATTTACAACGACATAGAGGAAGCTAGAAAGAATTATGCTAACTGAAATCAGAAGAAGACAAACCATATGATTTCACTCATATGTGCAATTTAAGAAAAACAAATGACTAAAGGAAAAGAGAACTTAAACTAATATTACACTATATGCTAACTGTACTGGAACTAAAAATAATACTTAAAAAACAATCCGTAGTATTCATGAAAATGGATGTGAAGACAGAGATAAAAACAGAAAGACCAATTGAATATCTGTTTAAAATCCCTCTTTGCATAAGCTTGGTGTAGGAATGCCAGGTCTATTCCTACCCCACCAGAAGTCGGTGGTTTTATTCTCTGGAGAAGTCTCTGAACTGCAGGATACCAGGCACATACCCTATCCCAAGCCCTAACCCTGCCCTAACCCTCACCCTAAACCTAGATCTGATGAGAGGGGGGAGGAAGAAGTAGAAGAGGTGGGTATACACAATGGAATACTACTCAGCACAAAAAGGAAAGACAGCTTTCAATTTGCAACAGCCTGAACGGAACTAGAGGGTACAGTGTTAAGCGAAATAGTCAGAGAAAGAGAAATACCACATGATTTCATTCATATGTGGAATTTAAGACACAAAACAAACCAGCGAAGGGGGCAAAATGAGAGAGGCAAACCAAGAAACACACTATAGAGACCAAACTAATAAACACCAGAGGGGAGGGGGTGGGGAATGGGGGAAACAGGTGATGTGGATGAAGGCGGGCACCTGTCGTGATGAGCACAGGTGACGCATGGAAGTGTTGAATCACTATATTGGACACCTGAAACTAATATTACACTGCATGTTCACTAACTGGAATGAAAATAAACCTTTAAAAAGAAGAAATGCTAGTATTCATGAGAACGGGTGTGCACATTGAGATAAAAACAGAAAGGACAGGGGCGCCTGGCTGGCGCAGTCGTTAAGCGTCTGCCTCCGGCTCAGGGCGTGATCCCGGCGTTATGGGATCGAGCCCCACATCAGGCTCCTCCGCTGGGAGCCTGCTTTTTTCCTCTCCCACTCCCCCTGCTTGTGTTCCCTCTCTCGCTGTCTCTCTCTCTCTGTGTCAAATAAATAAATAAAATATTAAAAAAAAAAAACAGAAAGGACAGTTAAATATCCACATGAAGAGTATTTAGAGTCACAGGTCCCCTCCTTGACCCGCCCTAGTAGCGGCTGCCTCGTCTATTCTCACCCAGCGGTAGTCTGGGGTTTTATTGTCTACGGAGGTCTCTGAATCGTTGGACGCCAAGCACATACCCTAACCCAAAACCTAACTCTAACACTTAAAACTAACCGTCTGGAGAGGACTGTACCCAGGATGCCAGGCATATCCACTAACCCAACTCTGACTGTAACACAGACCCTAACCCTAACCTCTAAGACCCTAACCCTAAACTTAACCCAAGCCTAACATTAGACCTAACATTGACCGTAAACCGAACACTAACCTCTAACCCGTAACACCTAACCCTCTCCCTAACCCTACCCCCACCCTAATCTGTAACCCTAACCCTAACCAGTAAACCTAACCTTAAACTCTAACCTGTAACCCTTAACCCTACCAGATGTGTCCTAATCCAGGTTACCTGTCCCGCTCCCTGTCCTCTCTCTGCCAAGACCATTAAAAAGCTCCTGCTCTGCCTTCAGGTAGAATATTCTACAAGGAAGGAGCCATTATGATGGTGTTTTGTACCCCAAGAGCCCACTCCTCCTACCCCTTCTCCCCTACCCCTTCTCCTCAGCATCTGCCTCTTCCAGGTCCCCGGGGTCTCCACTGCATGTCTGCATTTTGTAGCCTACCTTGGACTGGGGCCCTCCTGTGGAGTTTCCACCCAACCACTTTATGGCCAACACGCTGGAGGGAAGCCACTCCTAACATCTCTTTATGACACGGCAGCTTTAAACTGGTGACCCTGGGCTCCATTTCAGTCCTGCTTCCTGACAGCATTTGGCGCTTTTCCAGCAATAAGGCTCCCAGGTGTGTCTTACAGAGAGTACTCCAGCCAACTCTCCCAGTCCTGTCCTGGGGAGGGACTCCCCATCCCTCCATTCTGCATTCTGGGGGAATGTCCTCATTCGTGGAGGTGAAGGATTGAATTTAGCCTGCTCCCTGATCCAGCCTCTCCTGACACCTTCCCTGGTCCAAGCCCTTGGCTATCCTGGCCCATGCACCCTGTGTGTACCCCACTCCATGTCGGCACATTCGGGGCTGCTGTGGCCCTCGGGGCCATACAGTCCGGCCCTAGCCCCCTGCACCGTCTCCAGTGTGAAGGGGGCCAGCCCTGGAAAATCACCCTGAGGAGGAGGGTGCACACTGGTGATGTAAAAATGACAGAAATGTCATTGGCCGGGAGGCGGGAAGCGCTGAAAGGGGAGCTCTCCTGAGTCCAGCGGGCTCATCCTCTAGAACCAGCAGCGGAAAGGGAGGTAATTATTTCCACCAGGCAGGTCACTTTCACACAGGAATTTATCTTCTGCCTTTAAGAAAAGACAGGAAGGGGGGCACCTGGGTGGCTCAGTGGATGAAGCATCTGACTCTTGATCTCAACTCAGGTCTTGATCTCAGGGTCATGGGTTCAAGCCCCACATTGGTCTCCACGCTGCAGGCTGACAGGGTCTGCGTCTGGCCTTGCTCTTCGGTTGAGTCATGGTTTCTCCATAGGACCACGTTCCCCGGGTGTCCCTTGCTGGAGGACACTCCCGCCAGCCAGCCTGGGCCCTCCTCAGCGGGGAGTCAGGAAGCAGGAGCTCTGTCTTCAGGGGGCATATTCTCCTTTGGGCAACTTCGGGTTTGTGATTAGCCATATGCCTTGTCCCCGGAGTCTATGCTGCTGGTCTGGCTGCTCAGGACCCTTGAATTGTCGGAGAACCCGGCAAGCCTGAGCAGCTGGGTAGGGATGTGCACACGCGTGCGCAGTGTGGGCCTTTTCCGCAGGCCTTGGGTGTCCGCGCACTTCAGACCTCCGGTGTCACGGCCCAGCCCGGCCACCTGGATACTGTCCCCCCAACATTATCTGATAGTGGGGAAAAGTCTGCTCCTGTTTTGAAGTGCTGGCGATGGGGCTCAGGCGCACTCGAGGAACCGGGCTCCCTGGTGTCTCTCATTCTCCGTGGCTTGGTCCTTCCTAGCGAGGCTTCAGAGTTTCCTCGATACCTGTCTTCGGGAGACTTGATGTTGTGCAGATGCCTGGTTCCCACCGGTAGCCCAGCATAGCGCCACTGCCTCCCCCCTGCACTGGGTCCTGGCCCAGCACCAGCTTGTAGGCTACCCCCGCCCCCCGTTCCAAGGACCTGGGCGGGATGGGCATGCGCAGCTTGCTTTCCCACACCCGGGCGGGGGGAGCGGCAGGTGCAGCGGCCTCTCTACAACTGGGTCTCCCAGATGTCTCTTATTTAAAGGAAACCCCATCTAGCCCCGCCTTGCCCCACCTTTGCAAGACTTTGGAGTCCCCCCCTAATCTATCTTGAGGGGCAATAGGCACCGTTGATTAGGTTAGGGCTTAGAATCATTCCGACTCTGTGGGTTCCCCCAGAAACCCACACTAGTGCCCTGGACGCTGAGGTCTCGTGAACCGTTCCAGATCCCAGGCAACCCCAAGGCGCCTCCGCAGTCTGCACCCCTTCAACAGGCTTTGGGCAGCCAGGGCGCTCCACAGCCTAACCACCTGGCCTCTCCTGGGGGGACAGGACCCCTGAAACGTGATCTGATACTGTGGCTGCTGGTGACCCAGGCCTCTCTGCGAACCAGGCTCCCAGGTGTCTCTCATTCCAGGACTCCCAGGTCCCTCCAGCAAGGCTTCATCCCTTGTTCCCTCCATCCAAGTTCCCAGGATATATGGCTTCAGAGTCATTAGAGCCTTTGTGCAGGGCTGAGCTTGGGCACTGGCGGTGTCCTCAGAAGGTGACCCTCCTCCAGCCTGCGTGCTGGAGGCTCCTGGAAGCTGCTCAGGATACCCTGAGCCTAAGCCTCCCGGCTCAGCTGCACCCAGAAACTGTGACACCACAAATGTTTCTTGTTTTCAGCTGCTGAGTATTGGGGTCATTTTATTTTAAGGGTTTTATTTACTTACTTGAGAGAGAGAGGGAGAGCACAGAGGGAGAGCACAGAAGGAAAGGAAGAGGGAGAAGCAGACTCCCCGCTGAGCAGGGAGCCCGATCTGGCACTCGATCCCAGGACCCTGAGATCATGACCTGAGCCCAAGGCACCTGTCAATCCCTATATCACCTACCTGCTGATTCGCCAGGTGGATATTCAACGTGCCAGAGAGACATTTCTCTGTAATATTCGTCATGGGCATCCCCCCCAAAAAATGAGGCTCCCAAAGAGTACAGCTCTTTGGAGATAAATTTCTTTGATTTGCAGATTCCATAGCCACTTTTCCAGCAGGCCACGACCACATCAGGTGGACTCAGCAGGAAGGGAGCCCACAGCAGAACCAACCCTGCCCACCAGCAATCTAGACGGGTCGACAGTCCCAAATCCCCTCTTGGGCCCTCTTGTCGGTTCACGCCACCCGGCCCTGCTCAGTAACGCTCCAGTCCCATCCATCCGACCAGCTCCTCTTTGACCCTTGGAGAAGGGCCTGCATCTCCTCCTGGGAGGCAGACGTGCCTTCTACAAACACGTGGCTGTTGAAGAGTACGTGAAGGAAAAGTACTTCCCAGCTCTGTTAGCTTTCAAGATCCAATGTTGGGAAGGGAATAACTGACTTCCACGTCCAGCAGGCCCTGGATTCTTGCTCTGCTAGAAGTCCCTAATTAAATTAATTAGATAGCAAAACATCTTTTGAATCAATAAAGTAAATTCAGATGGTTTCCTGATTCTCCATGTGCTGGGTCATTATCACCACACTTTGTGGTGTGTAAAGTAGGTAAGTTAATTTTACTATTTTTTCTGTCTAATGATGGAGTCATCTAAAGTTACCCGTTCAAGTGGAAATTCGGGAAGTCCGCCGGGATTGGGGAAGGTCTTCGGCAGAGGTGCACTGGCCACGCAGACCCACCCTTCGCGTCTTTGCCGGGATGAGCAGCCAGCCGGGAGCTGGTTGGGGCATTTTCATCTTTGCAGGCATCTTGATGGGGATGCCCTTCAGTTATCCCTGTGAAAGTGTCTGTCCCCTGCCACACTGCAGTGCTCCCCAACCACACTATACAACCGTTTCTTATCCCTACAGCGAAATGAAGCTGACGACACCAGTCTTATTCTCAGGGAATTTATGCAGCTGTGCTGAGTGCTGGCAAACACGGTAGTCAGCTTTTGAAGCAAAAGAGGGGGGAGTAGTGAATGCCCTACAGAGAAAAACTCTTCCTTGTATAGTTTCATTGACACTGGGGACAAGGGCAGAGGGACATGGTTCTGTCGACATGAGTTTAATTGGGCGGTATTGATACCAAGAAAAAGAATGTGAAGGGCCCCCCAACCAATCACCCGAAAGGAGTTAGATGTTACTTTCCTGGCATATTGACTGTCGTCTTCCCCTGCTCAAGTTTACCAGCTGCATAAACCAGGGAACCGTGGTTGACACAAAAATTCTATTTGGAATTGACTGAATTTCTGTAGAAAACATGTTCCAAGATACATATTTCATGATGATCTTTGGTTGTCTTGGGAAAAAAATTATTTTCTCTGACCAGCCCCAAGAATGTGTTGATGGTGGAAAGCTTTATCTTCAAATTGTAAGAAAGGTAGCTCTTGAAACTTTATTGGCTTTATTAATGCTAATTTATTAATTAATGCTGATTTTAGTCAATGGCTTGAAATACCAGTTTCCCCTCATTGGCTACTGTGATGGTTAGTTTTATGTGTCAGCCTAGCTGGGGTCTAGGACCCACCTATTTAATCAGGCGTAATCCAGATGCTGCAGTAAAGGTGTTTCGTAGATGTGCTTAACACCGACAATCAGTTGACTGTTCAGTGAAGGAGAGTGCTCTCAATAATGGAGATGGGCTTCATCCAGACAGTTGAAAGGACTTAAGAGAAAAAAACTGAGGTTTCTCAAAGAGGAAAGAAGCCTGTGTCATGACCGCAGCACCAAACCCCACCTGAGTCTCCGGAATGATGTCCTGCCCTACGGATTTTCACATGCCAGCCCCACATTCCATAAGCCAATCCTTTGACTCTTTTCCTCTGGAGAATCCTGATACAGCTGCTATCCAGCATGTTTTTAAGAAGTTACTACTTCTCACAAATAAATGGAAAGATATACCATACTCATAGATTGGAAGAATTAATATTGTTAAAATGTGGACACTACCCAAAGCAATCTAGAGATTCAGTGCAATCCCTATCAAAATACCAATAGTAGTTTTCACAGAACTAGATCAAAGAATCCTAAACTTCGTGCGGAACCACAAAAGACCCCGAATAGCCAAAGCAATCTTGACAAAGAAGAACAAAGCTGAAGGCATCACAATCCCAGAGCTCAGGATAGACTGCAAAGCCGTTGTCATCAAGGCAGCGTGACCTTGACACAGAAACACATTCTTCTGTAGCTCGAGGAGCTTCTCCGTACTTGCAGGACAGGATGCTGCCCAATTCATGAATCATTCGATAAAGTCAATGTGATCTTTTAAATCACTCAGTCGAATGTGTGTTGTTCAGCCCTGGAAAGGTTGGGAGGGAAGGTAGAAAGAAAAGTCAAACCCAGGGTTGAAGGAGCTTCGTGCCTGTGGAAGGAGAGGACCCGAGGGAGGGGGGAGGACAGGACCGACGAGTCTTCCCCCCTCTGCCTGTTTCCAGTAGTAATCAGAAACCCCAGAAGGAAGAGCACTGCATACAGAATTCTGGAAAGAAGATTCTAGTCCTGACTCTGGAAAGTTCTCTGATTTTGGAAAAGCCACTGAGGATCCTGGGCTTGATTTTCTAATCTATGAAATGAGGAGTTTGGACTAAATTAGCTTTTCTTGAATTATGTTCTTCATTCGTTCATTCATTCATTCATTCATTCATAAGGTTTATTTTCAAGAAGATTTGAAAAGCTTAATTTTTCGGAGCAGTTCATTGTAAACAAAATGAAAAAGGTTTCTTTGCTGCATGACTTTACAGAGTATTTAAGATGCTAACGTGCGTTATTTTGCTCATGAAATCACATGTGTACGTCGAGCAGCAGCAGTCTGAGGAGCTCACTTTGAGAAACGCTACAGCAGATAATTCTAATGTTCATATTCGATCATGCCGGAATGGTACCAAGAAAATTGGGCATGTGTCAGGTGTATGAACTACGGGCTAAATGGGGAAGCATTTTTTATTTTCACCGGCACCTGCTTTAGACTTTTCCCTCTTCATGGCATCACGTTCTTGCTGTCAGCCCAGCTGGAAGCATTTGTACGTTAGCGGCACCCTTGACTCAGCTGGGAGTCCATCCATCGCTGGAACCCACCCATTCACTCTTCATGTTATCTCTGAAACTCATTTCCATGTGGTAACCCTGCTTCCAGGCTTTGCTGGTGGATCTGGTTCTTGATTCTTGTTGTGCCAGTGAAAATGCTGAAAGTCTCTCTAACTAGTGAGGGCATCTCTCAGCTCGTGTATTCTTTCCCTTATGCTGGAAGCTTTTCTTCCAAACCGTGACTTTTATCAGGCCATCCGCCTTCTCAAAAATCTTCAAAGGTCCCACATGGTTACAGAATAAAATCTGAGATCCTTCAACGTCATTCATGGTCTAGTCCTAACTTATCCTGCCTTTCTTCTGTCTGGGAGCCAAGCTCCCAGCTCCTCAAAATATGTTATTTCATGCATTTTCATCTCTGTTCATATAATTTTCTCTCTTTGGGATCCCCACCTCCTATCTCTTGTTATTAAAACATTTGTCTCCAACAAAGCATTTGTGTCATTCAAGACCCACCTGTTCTTGGACATTCCCTTGGGCTGGTATTCAGATGGTCACCTTGCCTCCTCAGGACTTGGTTAGAACATCCCCGATCTACAATGCCTCCTGCCGGTGTTAGAGTGACTTGTAAACTCACGTACTCATTCTTTGGGTAGTGGGTTTAATTGAGTGGGAGTAGCAGTGAATGACTGCCCAGGACTGAAAAGCTGAGCTGCGAGCTGATCACACCTGAATCTATGGGTTTATTCACTCGTTCAACAACTAGTTCTTAGGTTCCAGGCAATGGGGACTATAAACATGGGTAATCCCTGGGCCTCCCTGCACAGTTCCAGGTGCTTCCAGAGGGGTCCCCGTGAGCAGCCCGTCTCAGATCCCCCGAGTCCCTCATGAGCAGCGAGAGCAGCGCGTCCCAGCTGTGATCACTCCTTTGGCCCCGGTGGTAAGATTCTCTCATTTGAGATCCTTAATGTTCCTTAAAACCTGATGTTAAAAAACACCCATCCTTTAATCAAACCTCCAAAGCCCCATTTCCAGATTTATCATACTAAGGCTCTGGAGCAAGCCCGCACGAAACACTCGGTAGACCCCAGGACACTCACTGGAGTGTCACTTACTGGAACCTCTGTGACGTCCCCACAGCCGAAGGCTGGCAGGTGCAGCAGGAAAATAAATGAGCTTTGATGATGATTTCAACGGATGGTAATTTCTCACTTCCACGGATACTCCACAAACACAGCTGTCAGAAGCACATTGCGTAAATCAGATGCTAATTAAATTAAATCCCTGCTAGAATTAAGGCAGCAGAGTATTTTGTCTTGTTTTCCTGCGTGCTGGGCTCTCGATGGTGACAGCTGGAGCACCGTCATCTCAGGTACGTGGGGCAACAGCTGCAGGGACGCCAGACAACTGCTCTCACAGTTAAATTGTCATCAGTAACAGAAAAATAGATGGCATTTTTGGCAACACTGGTAATGTGGAAAATGTGAATAATCTAGGGGAAACAGAACTAGACCAGGAGAGAAGAAACTGAGTTTTGAGGTGAGTTTTGGCAAAAATCACTTTTCGACTCCAGCTCTGGGGCACTGCCTCCTCCCCCGCCGACCTCCCGCCTCTCCTTCCTCCTTTTCATCTCCTGAGTATGTACAAAGCATCAGCTACTGCCAGCCAATGTCTTGGGTCCTGGAGACTCAAAAACCCTCTCAATGCTCCTGATCTCCTTGGAGGACCAGGAGGAGGTGGGACTGTCCGATCTCGGCACCTTCCAGGACTTCACCTTCTGACGTCCCACTGTGAACTGTCCTGCAGCCGGCATCCAGATGGGAAGTCTGTCAGTCCTCTGTCCCGCCTCCTGCTGAAGGGCACTCAGCACACATCCCTGCGCCTGCCCTCAGTTTTTAGTCTAGTGAAAAATAAAAGCACATGGGGCTTCGGGGTGGCTCAGTCGGTGAAGCACCTGCCTTCGGCTCAAGTCATGATCTCAGGGTCCTGGGATCGAGTCCTTGCATCAGGCTCTCTGCTCCGTGGGGCGTCTGCTTCTCCCTGTCTCTCTGCCCCTCCCCCTGCTTGTGCTCTCTCTCAAATAAATAAATAAAATCTTGAAAAAAATAAAATAAAGGGAAGGAAGGAAGAAAGGCAGAGCGGAGAACATGGCTGGAACGTGGTTTTGGACCTAAGTGGAGTCCAGGGCGTGAGAAGCCCGCGGATAATGTGCTGAGTGTCCTACATCTGTCACATGTATATGTGTCCTTCCCTCAGCAGGCGGGACGGGCATCGCTGTCAGAACCCAGTCAGGACGCTGTGAAGTACTCAAGTCCAATCCCAACCCAAGCTGACTATCCTATAACTAAATAATAGGTTGTAAAGTTTATCTTCCGAAATTTAATCCCCCCCAAAATTATCCACAACTGAATAGAAAGAGTTATTGAGGAACTAAAAATAAGGAAAAGAACACAAGGGGAACAGCGACCACCCCGATGGCGTAGAGGACAGAAGGGAGAGTTTGGCGTTATTCACACTTAGAAATTCCTCAGAAAATTAACCCTAGAATGACTATATGATATAGCAATTCAAATTTTTTTTTTTTAAAGATTTTATTTATTTGCCAGAGAGAGAGACAGCCAGTGAGGGAGGGAACACAAGCAGGGGGAGTGGGAGAGGAAGAAGCCAGCTTCCCGTGGAGCAGGGAGACCGATGTGGGGCTTGATCCCAGAACCCTGGGATCACGCCCTGAGCCAAAGGCAGACGCTTAACAACTGAGCCACCCAGGCGCCCCAGCAATTCAACTTCTGGATATACATCAAAAAGATCTGAAAGTAGGGTCTCAAAGATACTTGTGCACCCGTGTTCACAACAGCACTAAGCACAGTAGCCAAAAGACGGAAGCCCCCCAAGGGTCCGTGGGTGGCGAGTGGGTAAACAAAATGTGGTCCATACACACAATGGGATACTTTTCAGCCTTAAAAAGAAAGGGAACTCTGGACCTGCTTCATCGTGCACGAACCCTCAGGATATCATGCTAAAGGAAATAAGTTAGTTACCAAAGGACAAACACGGTACGATGCCACTTCTATAAATACCTAGAGTGGTCAAACTCATGGATACACAGTAAAACATTGGCAGTCCGGGCCTGGGAGGACAGAGAAATAGGGAGTTGCTGTTTAACGGGGATAAAACTTCAGTTCTGCAAGAGGAAAAGAGTTCTGGAAATCAGTTGCACCAACAATGCAAATGCTCTTAACAATATCGAACCATACACTTAAAATGGTTAAATGGTAAATTCCACATGATGTGTTTTTTACTGGTTAAAGAAAAACCAGAAGTTTGGACGAGGCACCCTGCCGAGTTGAAACTCAGAGCCTGGGTGATGGCATTCTGAGCCCCAGGGTAGCCCTGGGAGCTGGGCCTCCCAGACGGATGCAGTCCCGCTGGTGCTGGCGTCTCTGAGGGGGCTGTGATGGGGCTGGTGCATGCTGGGAACACTGCAAACTGGAATCCAAGGCTGGAACTGGGACTGAAGCTACCCAGGGGGGTGTCTAGACTCCCAGGGCAATGCTGGCAGGACGCAGAAGGGAAGGGGAGATCCCATCTCCCTTCTGGGCGTGCAGTCTCCTGCTGGTGTGGCCTCTGGGCAGAGCCCGACTTTGAACCACCTAGAGAACAGAGAAGCAGTTCGCAGAGGCCAGGTCCTGCAGCAAAAGCTGAGTGCCATGGGGCAGCTTTGAGGATGAGACACGCTGGCATGGGGCCACACAATGTCCATGAGCAAGGAGGTGACATCCTCCGAATTCCTGGAAGCTAGCTCTGGTGTCAGTGTGAGGACCATGCAATCAGGAGAGACTCAGGAGGCCATCCCGTCTGTCTGGGAAAGACTCCATGGGAGTCCAGCCTCAGCCCTCCTCCAGTTCTGACACCCAGGTTTCTGAATCCCGAATCCTACTCCCTACCCGATCCTTAGTTCTAGTAAATGGACTCTGTTGCTGCTCCGGATTTTTTAGGCTGCCCAAGGAGTGGGGACAGCTCAGAACCGTGGACCTGACAGTTTGCCTGCACCCCCTAATATGCTCTGCTTTAAATACTGTATAAGAGGAAAACATTTTCTTCCACCTGTCTTAGGCTCTTGGCTGGGACTCCATAATGAACACAGGTGAGCAAGAGAGAAACAGACGTTTATTAATAGGAACATGTGTGTCTCAGACAGACATGGGAGAAGCTCAAGCTTACACCGTCTCTATAACAGAGGACAGTGAAGTCGTGGAGAGACAACAGGACAAAGGAAAGCATTTCAGGCTTCTGAGGGCAGGGAACGGTGGGAAGGAGAGAACACAGGAGGCCAGTAATGGGAGATCAGGGCCATTCAATAAGATTTGTCCCTAGATTCCTCTGGAGCCAACTCTGGACTGATCAGAGTGTAAAGTTGCCTCTTGGGGGAGCCTGGGGGGCTCAGTGGGTTGACCATCTGACTCTTGGTTTTGGCTCCAGTCATAATCTCAGGGTCCTGGGATCGAGCCCCACGATGAGTTCCATGCTCAGCATGCAGTCTGCTCGAGATTCCCCCTCTCCCTCTGCCCTTCCATACCTGCTTACATACATTCTCTCTCTCTAAAAAATAAATAAATAAATCTTAAAAAAATAAATAAAATAAAATAAGAAAATAATGTTGCCTCTGGTGATTTCCTTTTGTCCTTCCCGATAGAGGGAGAGGAGGAACACCTGAAACTTTATGTCCTGCCTTTAGATTTTCTGAAAAATCAGGGAGCTTCCCCTGTCTCTGCTTCTCCTTGATCCCTTCTGGCAATGTGGCATATTTTGGGGTGACATATTCTGGTTTCCTTCCGTGTCCTCATGTTCCAGAAAACTGCTGAAACCTTCCGCTATTTGTCTGGACCCCAAGCTAACTACTATGTGCCATCCCCAAGTGCTGGGGCTGCAGGGAGGAGGAAGACCCTCACTTGAGGAAGCCAGAGTCCAAGAGAAGAGACAGAAACTGTCAATCAATCATTGCAATGCAGGCATTTTTAAGGCTGGAGACACGGTAGCTCGTTGAGGCCTTGGGACAAGGCTTTCGGGAAACTCCTGTGACAGAAAACCCCGACACAGTCACGCGGCAGGCGCCGAGCTCTGGGGTCTGGGGCTCTCGGGGGAGAGGGGTCGGAAAGGTCGCTGAGGGGCACCCCAGTGCAGACGGTCGAGACGTAGTTCCCCCTGAGGGGGAGGCTGTGCAGGTGCCCGCGGGTGGCTGCCCGGCTCCCCATGTGCCTCTGAGAGCCCAGAGGACCCCAGCTCACCAGGAGCCCAGGCCCCATCAGCCTCAACTCCACGGCATCCATCTCAGTCACCGGGTGAAATAAGGCAGAGACGAATGCTTGGTAAAGTACGGAGGGCCCTGCGGACCTTATCTGTCAGTCACTGTCACCAGCAGCACCTGTGGCGCTCACTGACTGTCCTTCCTCACAGGGCTGAGTGCTGTTTGCGGACCGGTCACTAGGTGTCGCTGTGAATCAAGGTAGCTTTTACTCATTCTCTCCAGCCGCTCCAGAATGCCCTATTTTCTGTAGATACGGAGATTGTTTTCTCTATGTAATTTTGAGAATTACCCTTTGTGTTTCTCTTAAGTTACAGAAAGAAGGGAGACTACGTGTCCTCAGGCTTCGCTTCTATTTTTCCTCCTTTCGTGCCCTTGATCCCGACATCACCTACCCCATTGCCATCCGTTCACTCCCATCCCTGCCTGTTCCACCCATCCAGCAACTATTTACTGGGCATTATGGATGCCCCGGGACTGGGCCAGGGGCTGCAGATACCAGAGTGAATAAGACAGAGCTCATTCTGTGACCACGGACCCCCATTTCCAGCTGTGTGCTGGGGAAGGGACTGAGAAAACACTGAGCGCCCAGAGGCGGTACCCTGAAGCCCACCTGCATCTCACGCTCACCGCTCGCCTCCTGATGAACGCAGCTGTCTCAAGTCATCAAGCTCACAAACCTCACCTGCTCAGACCTCTCTGCCTTCTTTTCACCTCCTGCCACCCAGTGGCCACATCCACGCCTTGAACGGTCTTGCTGTTCACCTCCTTCCCGAAAGCCACCCCCGGCATTTGGGTCCTCAGTACCCCTCGCCCGAACCGTGGTGGGGGACCCCGGACTGGCTCTCCTGCTTCTGTGTCCTCTTACCTCCTACAAATCCTCTACACTGATAATAGAGCGATTGTCTGGAAGAGCACTTCTCATTGTGTGACCCCACCGCCATTCTTTAACCTAAGATATTTAAGCCTCTCCCTTGCATCAAAAGCTCTTCTCTACCATCAGACTCCAACGTACATAATCTGTATCTTACCCCCAAATCAAAATGTGGGTAAAGAAATATTTCAATGACAGGATTGGCTGAGGCACATGGGGACGAGATGGACAAAACCAGGAGAAGCAGGTGTAATAGGCCACACCCCGAATTCACAGGCTGAAGCCCTGACCCGTGGCACCTAAGGAGAGAATGGGATTTGGACATACCTGTAAACAGGTAACTACGGTTATGCGAGGTCATACGGGCGCCCTAATTCAGTAGAACTGGTGACCTTCTAAGAAGAGGGAGCCCCACCAGGGAGGTGCTCACAGGGAGAAAAGGCTACACGAGGCTGTCGCAAACTGGGGGCCTCCTGGAGGAACCGACGCGGCCGCCTTGAGCTTGGGCTCCCAGTCTTCAGACCTGTGAGGAAGGAAGGGTCTGTTGTGTAAACCACTCAGCCTGCAGCATTCGATTCTGTTTGATCTAGCAAACTAAGACAATAAGTAAATACAAAACGTCTTTGGAGGAAGGGCGCGGTCTGGATACCTGGATGCGAAGGGAGCAGTTAACTCCTCTCTTGTAAGCCCAGTAGTACGTGATCCCTTGTTCTCCTAAATACGTCTAGTGTCTCCCAGTGTCCATGGCTTTGCCCTGTTTCCTGCACTTGTATACCTTCCTGCCCCCCCACAGCCAAAATTCACCCACCCTTTAAGGCCAAGGACAACTTCCCCACAGAGCCTTCTCCTATGTTCTGAACTTGATTTCATTTGTCTGTCCTTTCTGCTCCTGTACCATTTGGGGTGCCTTCCTCATAGTCCTCATCCTCCACAGGTTTACTTATGAATCTTCATATTTTGACTTCCCCATTCTTCCCAATTATAAGCGCTTCGATAGAAGGAAATGTCCTTCTCTTATTTTTATATCCCTTATGGCACCTGTTACTGGGACTTACACACAGTCGATGCTCAGTAAATATTTATTTAATTTGAACAAGGGGGAAATTCTGCTAGAATGAAGGAAACTATTCGGTTTTGCCTGAAATTTTAATGAGAATATAATTGTTTGTCCTTTTCTGTAAAACAAAGACAGAGACAACGGGGTTCTTTTCTATTCTCTTGGTATCCTGGAAGATTTGACCACCTTCTTGGTAATAAAGGCTCATCAGAGTCTCAGTCTCCTCTCCTGATATCAGTGAACAAAGTATTGGGCAAAGGTTTTCATCGCCATAGCTTAGCCATCAAAGCCATGAGGTTTTAAATTTAAAGCAGCAAGACTCTAGATTTAAAGGGGATAATCTGGAAAAGCTGACTATCCAACTTCTAAGTCGTCAAATGTCCGTGTATGTGACTGTAGCTGGTGTTTGGACCGGGCGGGCACATTTGGAGCCCGCGTGCTGCATGCTGCTTGGCGAGCAAGCCCCTGGGATCTGGGACCGGTCAGCACTGAGGAGTGAACTTGGAAGTGTAACTTGTAGACAATGAGCACTGTTGCCTAGAAACTTAATTCTGCCTGTTTTCCACCCTCTAAAAGTACGGCCTCTGCTTCCAAAGATGATTTTTCTGTCCCTTTCCCTGAACTTTCCTAAGATCAGGCTCTGCCTCCAAACTCAAGGGAGCCCAGAGACTGGCTTCAGGATTCCCCCGCTCACTCTCCATCACAAGCAAGGAATTTCACCTGTAAAATTTCTCCTTTTCTTTCCTGTTAGTAAAAGCTTTATTTTAAAACCGTCATTAAAATATCTGCACAGAACTTCAGGAACTCACGCATGAGGAATCCCGGCATTAGACAGGAATAAAGGCTGTATTGCTCTGTTGTGCTCTGAGCACAACTGTCTTCGTGTAAACTGACATGAGGGGTGCAATGGGGGCTGGAGAGGTCCATCAGCCTTCTTCAGGCTACCCCAAATCAGGAAAATCCATGGCCAGCATTTGTCACGTTCACGAAGGCTTGCTTTGGAAACAGCTCCAGCAAAAGACTCCTACCCTCTTCCAGCCAGGTCACTGCCAGCGCCTCTCTCCCATGCACAATCTGGAGCAGCTCCGGGGTCCTTGATCTCTCGGGCCCTGACAGCTGCTCCCTCATCCTGCCTTAGACGCTTTGACGAGGTGCGTGTGCTGGGCTGGGCTGTGGCCTCCGTCCACTTCCCGACTTGTGTCCCAGAGGTGTGCTCCCGCGTCCTTCCTCTGGCCATACCCTGAGCCCACAAACGTGCCTTGGTGCTCGGCCTCTCTTCATGTTCTCCAGCAAAAACGCACGCATGCTCAGAAATGTCGAATAACAAAAATACCGCTTTGTTTTAAGATATTGGAACATTTCTTTCTACTTACTGTTCTCTCTTTCCACTTACTCAGCTTTTACTCAGGAATTTTCTGATTCGAAGCGACTGAAAGAGCAGTTTGGGAGTTTACAATAGATGGTATCAAGAAGGCTTTGAAATGGCTTTTTAAAGTACTATACTCCTTAGACTTAGTTTTCCGTATACAAATGAAAAATGTCTGCATAAAGTGCTCAAATGCACTGAAACTATCACTGTCAAATTAACGCACAATCATAATCCTTGGTAATTATAACCACGCCGCTAAATTCTCCATGTCTCAAGATTTGTTCTACTCGAGAACGATCGTTTCGACAACGCAGGTCATTGCATATTTGCGCTCAGAAATTTGGGACTGGTGACACCACAAGTATTTTACAAATACTGTTTGACTTTCTTATCCTGGTCATGTTTCCCTCTTCTTCACCTTTAGATAAAGAAATACGGGGGCGCCTGGGTGGCGCAGTCGTTAAGCGTCTGCCTTTGGCTCAGGGCGTAATCCCAGCATTATGGGATCGAGCCCCACATCAGGCTCCTCCGCTGGGAGCCTGCTTCTTCCTCTCCCACTCCCCCTGCTTGTGTTCCCTCTCTTGCTGGCTCTCTCTCTGTCAAATAAATAAATAAATAAAATCTTTAAAAAAAAAAAAAAAAGTACGACGCCGGGAAGGTGTGAGCATAGAGGAGGAAGTATCAACTGTCCAAGACATTTTTCAAAAGAAAGGATAATTCAAATGATGTTTTGGTAATAGAGAAGTGCAACCTTAGGCAAAAACGTGTGGTCTGGCTGGCATTCCTGAATCTTTCACTCTGCAGACCGTGAAACCAGCCTAAGGTGCGGAGAAGGGTTGGGTTGGCTCCAACGTGTGTTTCTGAAGCCCAGGCTCACAAAACTTGCCCCCCAACGGACTGAGCTGTGTGGAACCATTCATTCATTGCAAAGACTTTATAAACATAAGCTGTATTTGTGTCTAATATATTGGGTCCACGTTGTCTATATAGTTAACGTTTTCTAAGATAAGACCCAAACCAAAAAATCGTCCATGAGTGTACTGAAATTATCCACAAAACTGTGTGTGTGCAAAGACGTGCGTGTGAGCATGCTTTGTCTTAGGGGAATAGATGCATATCCTTCATCATGTTCTCAAAAGGGGTCATGAGTGAAATAAGGTTAAGAATCCCTGACCTTTGGGTGAGGTCCAGAAAAACCAAAACAAAACAAAGTAAAACAAACGCCGAGGGCCTCTGAGCAAAGCCTAGTTCGTACAAAGACAGCAGAAGGTGGGTGGGGGGAGCAGCACAGTGAAGGTCCGGGAGCCTTCAACTGCTGAATGTCTGTCCCGGATTGGAGAGAGCTGTCGGTCCCCACAAGGCAGGGTTGTGTATTGTAAATGCTTGGAGCTCGATTTGCCAAAATTGATTTTTTTGAGTCAGGCTCACACAAATGGTTCAGGTCAAGACTGTCCTCCCTAAGGGGGGCACCTGGGGGGCTCAGTCGGTGAAGCATCTACATTCAGCTCAGGTCATGATCCCGGGGTCATGGGATTGAACCCCGGGTGGGCCTCCTTGCTCAGCGGGAAGCCTGCTTCTCCCTCTGCCGCTTTCCTGCCTGTGGTCTCTC
This sequence comes from Ursus arctos, assembly GCF_023065955.2. Taxonomy (NCBI): domain Eukaryota; kingdom Metazoa; phylum Chordata; class Mammalia; order Carnivora; family Ursidae; genus Ursus; species Ursus arctos. Next base: position 8,839,801 of record NW_026622874.1, on the reverse strand, counting down.
TGTCAAATAAATGAATAAATAATCTTAAGAAAAAAAAAAAAAAGACTGTCTTCCCTAGCCCTTTGCCGGGGGCGGGGGGGGGGGGGCGGCGGGGGCGCTATCTGGCTGAATTCCGAGCTTTGACCTTCACGCAGGATGGGATAAGGTGGTGATTGTTCAGATTGATCATTTCAGGAGTTTTCGGTTTATTGAAGGGAGTGGGGCAGAGACAGAGGGGGTGCAGGCAGAGACAGAGGGGGCACCCACAGAGGGCACGTGGCTTCAGGGGCTGCACATCTGCCTCGGGAAGGGGGGAATGGGCCTGGGGCCACAGCACTGGCCGGTAAACTGAGGCCCTCCCACTCCAGGACAGCAGTTCACTGTGATTGCTTCCGGTAGTTAATTCTTGAAAGCCTCCCCCAACCCCATTTTTTAAGGACTATTTTTCAAGGAAATAAAAATCCGTGCTTAAGACCTCTCCAGCTACTCTCAGCTGACACCTTGATGATTCGATTATTCGTTAACACTGAACAAGGGCTGGGAGCAGGGAGGAAGTAGGGGGGGCTGCTGATCTCAGAACTCTCGTTCCAGCAGCATTAAAAGTTATTTTGGCCTAAATGTCAAAGGAGCAATGACCATAGTTTTTAACTAAAAGTTTCCTGAAGGGAATCGGACAGGTCTGTGTTCTTGGATAGGTAATGGGATGGGTTATCTGAGATTCTAGTGAACTTTAGCCGAGGGCTCCCATTCCGTCTGTGGGGTGACACCCTTCCCGACCTACAGCTGGATCTGCTGGCTGGGCGCCACATGCACGGTGACACACAAAGCTTCCCCTCCTCGAAAACTGCACAAAATGACTGCTTTAAAACTTAGGGTAATATTATACTGTTACCGGGCGATTGGTTTTAAGATTTCCATTTTTAAAAACCTCTATCTGATTTATTTTCAAATATGCTAAATTTCGAGGAATACTGTGGGTCAGAGGACACTCTCAGAAGCGCAGGGCTGGCCGCTCTCGGGCGCGCGGGTGATGAGGCCTGAGGGCCTGGCCCTCCGGAAGCTGAGCTTTCTCTGCACAGAAAGAATGTTTTCTGCCTCTGTAAACAGATCTCTTTGGGAGCTTGGGAAGAAAAAAGCAGGAAAGTTTATCTTTCTCTTTCATCTGTGTATAAACCAGAAGAGAAAGGTGAAATTGGCCAAAGCATTTCTTTATTTTTGTTAATGAAAGAAAAAACAAACTACATTTCACATCATGACTAAATGATTTTATGGGTTTTTTTTTAAAAGATTGTATTTATTTATTTGGCAGAAAGAGAGAGAGAGCACAGGCAGGGGGAGCTGCAGGCCGAGTGAGAAGCAGACTCCCTGCTGAGCCAGGAGCCTGACGCAGGACTCGATCCCAGGACCCCAGGATCATGACCTGAGCTGAAGGCAGATTCTTCACCGATGGAGCCACCCATGCGTCCTGATTTTATATTTGAAGTTCAGTTGTTTATTTTTCTCTATTTATTCTGATATTTTAGCCGTAGCAGCTAGAATTCGCATCCAGTACCATGCTGAGCTTGGTGGGCACTGTTGCCCAGGAGACCGCACATCGCCATCAGCGTGAGCCCCCACCCTCCTAGCCCCAGATGCTGGCCGGCGCTAGGTCTCTGCAGCAGCTTGCCTACTGCGGATGCTGCGGGGAAACCCACGCTTCTGTCCCTTGGCGCCTGGCGTGCTGCTTCTGAGCTCCGCTCTCCTGTAGCTCGTCTCAGTATCTCAGTCCTTTTTGTTCTTTTCTTTAAAAAAGCATTTCATGGAACTGCAGCCGATGCACGCTGTGATGCTAGCATGAGGCGCACAGCACGGGGAGGCAACAAGTGTGTGCCTTACGCTGCGGTCACACGGCTGTGGCTGCCGTCTGTCACCACACTTCACTGTGACAACACCATTGCCTGTGTTCCCCACACTGTGCCTTTCCTCCTGGGACTTATTCATCCCATTCCTGGAGCCTGCACCACTCTCTCGCCTCTACCCGTCCCTCCCCGCCCTCCCCTCTGCAACCACCAGTCTGTCCTCTGCATTCAGGGCTCTGTTTCTGCTCTTGTTTTGTGTTTTAGGTTCCGCACATGAGTGAAATCCTAGATATTTGTCCTTCTCTCATTGACTATGTCACTTAATATAATACCCTCTAGCTCCATCCACATCGTTGCAAATGGCAAGATTTCATTCCTAATTTGATGGCTGAGTAATAGTCCATTATCGGTCTACACCACATCTTTATCCATTCTTCTACCGATGGGCATTTACGTTGCTTCTATATCGTGACGACTGTAGAAAATGCTGCAATAAACACCGGGCTGCACATAGCTTTCTGAATTGAGGTTTTTGTTTTCTTTGGGTGAAGACCCAACAGTGGAATTACTGGATTATATGGTATTTCTATTTTCACCTTTTTGAGGACCCTCCGTAGTCTTCCCCGCAGAGCTGTACTGAGTCACATTCCCAGCGGAGCACAAGGGCTCCTCTTCCTCCACATCCTCGCCAACGCTCGGTATTTCTTAAGCCTGAACGATTTTAATATTTTAAACATACACTTGTTCTTTAAAAATAGGTAGGAATGGGGATGCCTGGGTGGCTCAGTGGGTGAAGCACTTACCGTCGGCTCGGGTCATACGTTCTCTCTCTCTTTAAATAAATAAATAAAATCTTTAAAGAAATAAGTAGGAATGGTTTTCCTCGCAGACTCATTCTTTCACCTCTGCTTTCCCAAATGATCCGCGTCAGACTTGCATGTGACATAGTCAAGTCTGAAAAGGAGAAACTTCTTGGATGACAAAAGGTATTGTCCATGCTACGTACGCTGTGTGTCAAGGAAAAGCTGGTAGTGTTTTCGCTGCTTGACCTTTTTTACTTTACGTGTTACCGACGTACACGCAGTGACTGTGGATGTGAGCCGCTCGGGCAGCTAGCTCACGGCTCACCTCTCTGTTGACCGCCCCGTCTTCGGGCTCGGCTGGCAGCTCCTTCGCTCTGTCCCTGTGGCACCCGCCTTTCTTCACCCACCACTTCATCATTCTTCCTCTGTATTTGACTTTTTTTAGCAAGAGGCATAGATTACATTTGCATTTTTCAGATCTTCCGGTTGGAAGAACGACCTCTTGTATGAAACCCTAGTGCGGTTGAGGCTTCCCTTCTGTGAACTCTCACAAAACTCATTACCTTGAGAACCAGCTTTTGGTCCGTCGTATGTATTTACACATCTTTTTAGTATAGAAATTTTAAAAAGTAGTACAATGAAATGACAACATTGGAGTCCAGTTTGAGTCTATTATTTGCATCCAACTGACTATATGAACACAGGGCACGAACTCCTCTAGCTTCTTTCGGAGGTCGTGGAGTCAGAAGTCACCGGGCCCAAAGTCTCAGCTCCTCTCACCTGGCAACGGTGATGCGGGAGGCCCCGAGTGACGGGCCAGTCCCTCTGCCCGTTCCAAGTCGCTGTTATGTGATCAGTTCATTTACTTGCACATTTCTTGAACACATGCCAGGCACTGAAGTCATAGGTTTTGGTACGTTTCCTGCCTTCCAGGGAGCGTGAATTCCTATGAGGAGAGACAAGTAACAACCACGTGAGGTGGCCTACACATGGTTATTGGCCCTTCAGAGACGTGACGGCTTCCATTGGCCTCGAGGACCAGAGCTGTTTCCTCTCTTTGGAGGGTGCTGGGGAATTGCACAGAGAGAGTCACAGCCGGGGGGCCCTGGAAGGTGTATGGTGTGTGTCATGGAGGAAAAGGCAGAAGAACATTCCACATACAGAGAAAAGCACATGCAAAGACCCTCAATAAGAAAAGACAGGGAAGACAGCGGTGTTCATGGTCCAGTTCACAGAACCTTCTCGTAAGAACGTAGGTTTTATCAGAGGGGTGAGGAGATATGTAATCATGGGGAGAAGTGGAGGATGAGTCTGGAAAGACAGCTGGAGGTTCTGAGTAGGAAAACCCATATCTGCTAAAGAATTGCATTTTATCCCCGAAGCAGCATGAAGCCAACTAGTGTTTGCAAGTGTAGCAAGAATGACCAGCACTTACATTTCGGGTCAACATGCAAGCGTCATCCTAACTACTTCACCTGCTTTAACTTACTTCGATCTGGTACCAGTTTTACCAGGTAGGTACTCTTATCGTCCCCATTTTAAGATGATGAAGCCAATGCACAGAGAGATTGACCAAGTTACCTGAGGCCACACAGCTAGTAAATGACAAAGCTGGTATTTGAACTAAGTAAGGGAGACTTGGGAAAAACCCCGAGAGCAATGTGTAGCGCGGCCCGAGAGAGTGGCCCAACGTCCATTCTGGGGGCCATGACAGCAATTCAAAAAAGGGAGTTTATATGGAGGCAGTGGCTGGGATGGAAAAGGGTATCAAAGTCAACCTGTCTCTCTTCTGCTTGTTATGGGATCCACAGCGGTCTGAGTTCTGTGGGGTGAATTCGTCATAGTTTGGAGCTCTGATAAAGAATGTGCATGGGACAGCATTACCGTGCTCACTGCGTGTGAGGCCCAGGCAGCTCTGCCCCACGTTCAGGGTACCACTCGCTTTGTTTCTATTACAAACCAATTTTCTTTTGGGAATACAGTCGAGCATTTAAAATGGGGCATGGTGTTTCCTCAGTGCACGAGTATTCCCAGAGAGATGTTCTTTTATATTTTCTGAGCAAATGAAACTAAGCTGCTCAGGGTCTGGCTAGGGCTCCCTGTCAGTAAGTGGCCCATGTTTTGGCAGATTTTCGGTGGGCAGTGGGCCAAATGCTAATGATTTCAGTAAATAATTTTAACCTACACACTCTCTCCTTGTTTTAGAACCTCCAGGGACTAACGACCGTGTGGATGAGGACTGATTGTTTCCGACTGTGTTCTCCATGCGCCCCCCGCTTCTGTACAAACTCCCTCCGGGAGGCAGGAGGGGGGGCATGGGCAGGGGTTGCCCTACTCTGATGAGAAAAACCAAGGCAGCTTTCTGAATCCGTGATGACAAAGTTGGGGTTAGATGTCACGCTTGCAGTCACTGGTCTTAATTTACTTAGCTGCTGAGTAGAGAGGATATCTGTGCCTTATTCATTCAGCAAACCTTGATGGAGCACCGTCACTGGCTGGGTTCTGTGCCGGGTGCTTGGAATCCGAGCCAAATAAAACACAGTCTGTGACTTCAGGTTCTAGCTTCCTCACCTGTCAAGCTCCGTGCAGGAATAAGAAACCACGGCAGTCACCCTAAAGAAGAGAATCTGTGTAGGGAATTGGTTACCTGGGTGACAGACATTCGGAGAGCCAAGGGAGGCAGGGAACACCCTGTCTGCGGGGCTGGGAAACGAGGGAACACTGCAGGACTCCTCCTTCCAGGGACCTGATGAGGCTGGGGGCTGGTCCCCACAGCCATTCCCAAGGCAAAGGGTCATCCCAGGTGCCACCATAGAAATAAGAAGCAATGTCTCGCTCATGACCCCACGGGAGAACTCCCAGGGGCAGTGGACAAAAGGGAAGAGTTCACAGGGCTGGGGGAGGGGGTGCAGAAATGCAAACAAATCCATCATTCTGGAAAGAGTCCAGTCTGAGCTTGAGCCAGAACTGAGACACCTGTGAGCATGCTGCAGGCTTCAGAACCAGACACCCAGAAATTGATTTTTATACACCTGCCTCAGGGCCTTTGCTCAGGCTGTTCTATCTTCGAACACCTCCCCAGACATGCCCTCTTTTCACTTTTTTCAAGCCTCGCCCCAGTGTCACTTCTTTGATGATTGTAATTGAAACCCATCCCCCCCACCATCCCTGTCTTTCATCATGCCCTATTTTTTCCTAAAACATTTATCACAGTGTAAGAAAAACATGTTAAGTTATAATAAATGAACATTTTTCATCATGTGAATAAATAAATATGTTAAATTGTAACATAGTTAACATATTTATTTATTGCTGTATTGTTTATCTTTGCCCACCCCCTTTAGAATGCAAACTGCTCAGGGGTGGGAATTGTTGTGTCTTGTTTACTGATGGGCCTCGCACGGTTGATGCTGTCTGGATACTTGTTGAATGAATAAATGACTGAGTGTGTGCTTAGTTGATAAAAAGGTTGCCGGCAAAAGGCTAATAAGACTAATAAACAAGGACGGATAAGGAAGGCAATGTGTCTGTCTAGATATTATCGGTCACTCCTCCACACAGAGATGAGCCGCAGGTGTTTACAGACAACGCTCCCAAGATGTCTCAGGCGACAAAGCGAGACTAGGGCCAGGGAGAGGACACCTGCAGAGGCCTCCGGGTGGAGGCCCCAGGGCTGGGGGCTTGGGCGACCCATGCATGTCCCCAGCCTGGGGCGACGGAGACAATGCACTCAGGTTGGGCTGAGTGACTCGCCATCTCACACACCGCATGTGGTGGGTCTTTGTTGGAGCGAACGGTAAAGAGGGTGCAGAGAGAGAGGTCAGCATTGTAAATGTTGTCTCCATGTCCCCTTTTCCAGAAATTCCTCCAACATTCTTTGGGCTATACTCCTCTAATATGAAAATTCTACTTGACTGCCATGAGGAAAAAAAAGAATAAAAGACATAGAACATGACTCAAGGAAAAAAAAAAAACACTACAGAAAAGTACTTCAAAAGTAAGTACCATGAAGCAACCAGTCTGGCTCAAAAGCACTTGCCCACCGAGTTCTCAGGTAAAATCCTAGACTCCCGAACTCAACCTCCCCAGATAAGTTAGTGCCTTACAAGCACGTGGAAATCACATCTGTCTCTGGGATTCAGGCTTCCACACTTTCCATTAAGTTCTTAACAATCCCCTCCACAGATCTGTGGTCTTGCTTCTGTTTTTTATTATGAAATGTTAAGGAAATTGTGCAAGGGCGGATCGTTGTGGTAGTCTAATGCTCTGTGCATACTTTGGTAGAGAAAAAAAAAGTGCATTGCTATATTTAAGGAATCTTGCTTATGTGCAATACGGTTGCTAGATTTTGCAAATAAAATTAGAGAATGCTCAGTTAAGTTTGAAATTTACACAAACAAACAATAAATACTTTCTTACAGTAAGTTTGTCCCATGCAATCTTTGGGACACACTTATGATGCAGGCAGGCCAGGTCCGAGGACCCAGAGGGGGCCCTGCAGAACCAGCTAGGAGCGTCCTTGGTTTCACACAGGCTAGAAATCAAACGCAAGCCAGGAGGAAGTGAGAACAGAGTCTATGGAATAACCTAAGTGATAGTGTGGAACAGGCAGACGTCTGGGAGACTCAGAAAGGAAGAGTTTCCCCATCGATTGGGGAATCCAGGGTGGGGCCCGAAGGAAGGCGAGTGACAGGTGAACAGGTGTTATTCCATGAATCACCGAAAGTCGGGGGTACTGATGCCAGTATCAACCAAGGTTTGACTCTATTGTTTCGGAACATGCTCGGGTCCAGTTCTTCTGAGATGTTACCAGCTTTTTGGGGGCCGAGGACGAAACTCAGAGGACAATGAACTTTCTTGCTTCCCTCTTGGAGCAGGAACAGAACTTCTTGGGTCGCTCAGATGCAAGGACGTATAGAACACGAGTAGATGGAGCCTAACCGAGAAACGGCAGAGATGGAACTTTCTAAGATGGAGTGCCTTCCACTCCCCTACCCCACTTACACTAAAAATAACATGACATTCAAATTTAACTGGACATCCTGAATTTTATCTGGGGACTCTATGTGCAGGGTATATTTCTGGGCGGTATTTGTAATGTGGAGAAGGTCTGTCTCAGGACAAAAATACAGAGGAATCACAACTAACTTTCTATGCTTCTGCCATGCCTACTCAAGGCAGATAGAACTGATCTGTACATTATCACTTGATCTTAAAAGTTTTTAAGAGAGTGCCGAAGGAAGTGACTCCTTTACTAACTAACCAGGAGACTCTTGCACAGAAGGCATATTCCTCTCTTTTGTTCTTTTTAATGTCAGATCTATATCCACCGTGGGTCTCAAACGTGCCTCACCCACTGAGCCAGCCAGGCGCCCTGTCACGCTCCCGTTTAAGGCACACATCCGTTGTTTTTACAGGGAAAGCTTTGCCTTGAACTTCCCAGCCTGTAGCTAATTTCTTCATAGGAAGTAAGTTTGTATCACTGAGACTCAGAGCTGAAAAGTCATTTTGTTATTTACCTAGTGGTAAGATTTTCAAGTCAAGAGTAGAGCTGCGTTTCTACTTCTGTTACCGAACCGTGGAGTGAACCCTTTATTCACGAGGAAAGGCTTGCTTTACCAGCCCTGCTGGGATGAAGCAGGTGAAGCTTTCACTGGCACAAGCATTTCTGCTTAGCTGTGAAGCCATGGGGAGGAAAACACAGCAAGGTTTGTGTTCCAATCAGATGTGTGGAATGCTCGTAGCTTTTGCAGAAAGACAAGCAAGGATCAGCGTTTATGGTTATCAGCTTGTATTAAAAGTCCTTCAGGATAGGACCTACCCAAGCTTTCCAGTGAATGAGTATCATGCTAAGTTTCCCTGTGTTTTACAGGTGGGATTTCTACTGGTGTCAGTCTTAAAGAGGTCTGAAGTAGAAATATCTGATTGTTATACAAGGTGTCCTTGTGGAAATCACAGGTTTCTTTTGAATTCCATAGGAGACGAGGTGAATGAGGCCATATTTTATTTCTATTTATAAATGTTTACTTGCAGAGGATATGAACCTGTGTTGAACATATTTTTATGGGCATAAAACCTATAAACCTAGACTAAAATTAGATTTAGAGGACCTGGAGAATGGAGAGTTACTGTTCCATGGTTCTGAAGTTTCAGTTTGGGAAGATGAGAAAGCTCTAGATGGATGGGGATGGTGGATACATAACATTATGCACTTGAACATGGCTGGAATGGTAAATTTTATGTTTTATGTATTTGACCACAATAAAAAAAGTTAGACCAAACTATCAAAGGTTATGTTTTTTAAATATTCCAATCAAATTGAAACATTTCTGGGGCAGATCCCCCAGGCTACACATTTGGAAAGAAAACACCACCTTAAATGTCATGAGTCAACTTTCACTTTAAACGGTATTATTGAATCACGGAAGACTGAGATCCTCATAAAAAAATACCTCCCCTTTAGAACCCTGCAGCCCAGTTGGGAATTATTCATTGGAGAGCATTGGCTGACCTTATCCATCAATACATTATCTTTAATTAACATGATTTCACAGTAAGCAGTTTGTATTCCAAGGAACATGCTGTTCTGATTGCCTCCAACTACAGACTAGTTTATTTTGCAACAAATTAATAGTGACAGTTTGCAAAGGGACGAAGGCACAGCTGCGGACCTAACCGCTGCTAAGGATGGTGATGCTGGTTGATCTCGATGAACAAATACAGATGAGAAAAACACCCACATATGAAGGAGAGAGAATATATATAGGAAGTGTAAATGCACTTTTTAAACTAACCTTACTAGCTCCGTTAATTAACCCATTTATCTGTCTGAGCCAGTTGGTAGGTACTGAGGACATTTTTCTTAAAACGTTCTCTCCTGGTTCCCTCCCTGCTGGATGTCTGTTTCCCACAGTCACTCACAACAAAACAGCTGTCACGATTTTGCAGTCCGGCCCGTGCCAGAGCCCATGAGGCGGGTGGCTCGGGAAGCTCAGCAGCACACTTGGGGATTTCACGGTGGCGTCTGGGTTGGGGGGGTATTACACCCACCATACACCAGAAAATCAGGGCACAGCCTGGGAGGGAGATTTTGAACTAGTCCTGTCTCTGGGATGGTTGAAACTGTTTGACTCTGGGAAAACCACTACGTCCAAGTGGACTTCTGGTCTCCCCTGTGCGTAATAAGGACTTTGGAATACATGGCTTCCCAACTCCCTCCCAGGCACCCTGTGGTTACTGTGGCAGTTTTCCTGAAGGGACCAGGCAGCAGCGCAGGCGTGCAAATCTTCCTCCTGTCATTGAATGGGAGGACAAGCTGGCTCCGGAGCTCTGGTGAGAAGAGATGGGTGCTGCAGGGTGAGCAGGCGACCTGTGTCTTGTGAACTGCTATCTTGTTGCTTCATTGCTGGGAATAGAAACCTACTAAAACTAACCCAAGGAAAATGGGGACTTTGTTGGAAGGACACAGAATCTTATTTATTTTTAAAAAGATTTTTGAAATTTATTTTGAGGGAGGGGAGCTGCAAAGGGAGAATCTCCAGCAGACTCTGCACTGAACGGAGAGCCTGACACCGGGCTCCATCTCAAGACCCTGAGATCATGACCTGAGCCTAAATCAAGAGTCGGATGCTTAACAGACTGAGCCCCCCAGGCACCCCAGAAGGACACAGAATTTTAATACAATTGAGGACAGGAAGTGTAGCTGGACCTCACAAGGGACTGGAAATGAAAACCTGGCAGGTGGGGACTAAGATGAACACTTCTCATGTAATCCTGTCTTCTCTCTTCCCTTCAGTTTTCCCCCCTTTTTGCTCTACCCGCCTCAGACATCTTGCTCATGCCTAACCTGATTCTAGGTTCACGTGACATTTCCATCTCAACATGAGACACCAATTGGAGTTCCAATTATGACCAAAATCCTCGCAGGAGACTCAAGATATTTGGGTTTGTGATGGTTCTACTGCAGTTTGCTGTGGGGGTAAGTATGGACCATTTGGCTCAGTGCCCATTCAGGAGGGGCTCTGAGAGCAGATGGTCTTAAGCAAGGGCGTGCTGTGGGTGTTTGCAAGAGTAGAAGTCTTCTCTGGCTACTCGAGCAACAAAATGTTTGGAAGTACACAGGGGTACCTCCTGCAATCAAAGGAGATGTGGCAGGTCCTGGGTCCTTGGCAAAGGGTGTTAAAAGATCTTTTCTTTAGGGCACTGTCGTTTATGTGATGGCTCTAAGGGCTATCCTCTGTGTTTTCTGATGCCATATTTTAAATTCCTGGGGGTGGGGGAAGACTCTAAATGGCCTGGTTTAGGATGTGTCCATTTCTGGATTAATCTGTTTCACAGGGGATGATAGTAGGACCAACTTGCCCACTCTCCCCAGCACTATCCCAGTTTAAGCATCCAAGTTCCAGTGTTCTGGGATCCCCCTCAATCCTGGGCAACCCAGGATGTTTGGTCACCCTAGAATACAGTCACTTGTATAGGGATATATGGCTCTATAAGGGATTGCCCTGTGTATTAGGGCCATTCCTACAACCAACCAACCAACCAACCAACCATTGTGGTGACCTATACCAAGACATTTCATGGAATGCCTGTTACATTCTACTTCTTGGTGCCCCCACCCCCAAAATCTTTTCATTCCTTCAAAGTTATACTTCTCTACCAGATGATTGGGTTGTTTCATATGCCACCACAAATGGACTGCTTGCCTCCCCAAGGTCGGGAAACCCCAAACAGTGCCCTTCTACTCCAACCAGACTGGATGTTGTGGCCTCGAGGTACAGACTTTCTCCATGACCTCCATTCTTTCTGTTCTTCTGTAACAGTCTGATCTGTGCATGTCACAACATACCCTGCTGCGTGCAAAAGGAAAAGAAAAATTGTTGTCATGCTTTTTCTTTCTAAAAAGGAAAAGGGGGGCTTGCTGTGCAGAAGGCATTTATTAAACACTAGTAGCAAGCAAGAAAATAAATAGAGCCAACAATCCTCATTACTGTAGCCGGTAATGCAGTTTCCTCCTCAGCCCATTCTGTGCTTCCCTGTGGCTTCAGGGGGCATCTCGCTCGGTGGGGGTGGCTTGCCCAATGGGGTGACCTGACGGGTGAGAGCCCTGTGGTCCTGCCTTACAGGACTACAGTCCTTGACTGCCCGTTTTTGCATCTGGGTATCGCAGTTTTGGAAACGCACCCTCGAGGGGGAAATGTTCTGTCCACAATCTTTTGTATTTTTCTTTGATGACCAGGTCCATGACGCTAGTGAACTCCTGACTTCGTCTATTACCCTAGCGAACCGCCCTTCCCTGCTGCAAGGAGTCCGAAGTCCAAGTTCCTTAGTACAAGGAACGGTGGTCCGGCAGGCCTCGGGAATCGGCACTCGCTCCTGGCTCCGTGATCTTCGACCTTGCAGCGGCGGCTGCGCCCACAGCTCCCCGGTGCAGTCCCCCGGCCCCCGATGCGCCCCCAGCTCCCCGGAGCAGCCCCGGGTCCCGCGATGCGCCCCCAGCTCCACGGTGCACCCCCCGTCCCCCGGCTCCCCCCAGCTGCCGGGCTGTCTCGGGCGCCCCTCTCCCTGGCATGCACTCTCGCCTCGTCCGGCCGTCAGCTAGCAGCCATCGCTGGCGCAGATCACCTCCCGCCCCCGGCCCGGCGCCCCTCCGCAGCACAGCCCCGCTCCCGGCCAGCACTGTGCCCAGCCCGCGGACGTGTGTGTGACCTCCCGCCAGGCTGAGGTGCTCGGCCGGCGCACAAGGCACGCGGGCCGACCCGGCCGCCGCCGCGGGAGACAGCGCCTGGGGAGGGGAGGCCGCGGTGAAATCCTTGCCGCCCTCCGCCCTCGCCACCTTCCAGCCCCGAGACTGGGGCGGGACTTCCGGTCCCGCTCTCAGACGCCTTCCGGCGCGAGGCGGAAGCCGGCTCCGGGTCCGCTTCGGGGCTGGCGCGTCCCAGGCGCCCGTCTCCTCAGTGGGCGCGTCTTGGCCCCGCCGGCGCCGCGCCGCGGGACCGGGAGACCGGGTAGGGATGCGGCGGCCGGGGCACCCAGCGGGGGCGGAGGGCGAGCCGGGGTCCCGGGCTTGAGGGAGGCGAGCACGGTCGGGGGCCGCGGGCGCGGGTAGCCCCGAGGGCAGTAGTGAGGGGTGTGGGGGGCGCGGGTGACCCCCGTCAGAGGGTGCGTTCCGGAGGGCGGGGGCCCGGACGAGGCGGGCCGCGGGGCGGCGCAGGGGGCTGGCGGGGAGGGTCAGCCGTCGTCCGGGGGTCGCGGAGGGTCGGGAAGGTGGCCAGCCTCCCGCTGCTGTACGCCGAGCTCGTAGGGCCCCCTTGCCAGGTGGTGCTGGCACCCGGGGCGTGTGTGTGTGTGCTCACCCTGTGCGGGTCTCGGGAGGAGAGCTCGCATTCCTGGGGAAACGTGGACTCTCCTCTGCCCCGGGCCACTTGTGCCGCTCTCTTTGTCAGACCCGTAAGGTCACGTATGATTTGTAGTCGTCTGCCCCCGCGGTGGGGCCGGGACCCCCACCCCCCGACTGCGCCGGCCAGGCGCCCCTGAGACCCCGAGCGGGCAGCAGTCCGGGCTGTCTCATCGCCTCCGTCGTGCAGTGAGCTCCTGAATGCCTCACAGCTGCAGTGGGACTCACTCGGGTTCTGCTTAACTGACACGTTTCTACCAAGAGTTAGCCTCTTGCTTCAGTTCTTGGTTTAACCAGAAAGCAAAGCTTTACCGAAGCCTGCAGCGAATTTCGACCAATTCCTAAGAATTTACTTAGGTTTTATTTCTGCTACGTTGCCATTGACAGCGTGTTAACAGATACTAATGACCCAAGATCTGTTGTTACATACACATTCAGTTTTCTTTAGTGTGGTCTTGTTATAACATTACCGGAGGTAATCATTATTAATTTCAGTTATTGTCTGCGTTGTATATATGTTTTATTGGCTGCAATTAATGTGCGCTTCCCCATCTACATCGTGTAGTGTCTCTCGTAAGTGTAATTACAGAGGCTCCTGGCTGTGAGCAGCGGGTACGCAGGCTGGGCAGGGTAGCTAGGGACAGCCATCACATTGTGGTTGGTGGAGGGTGATGTCTGATGAGCCCTTGCTTGTTGCAGGTGTTTGCTATTTTAAGTGTTTAACTTTTTTATTTTTCAAATTACTGTATTGGTGCAGGTGATTTTTGGATCTGATTTGGTGGTCTCGCTTGCACTAATTACTACATAAACTAGAATATTTTATATTTGTTGGTGCTTTAGTGTCTTGCTAGCTTATAAATTCCTCCCACAGCCCCAGTTTTATGGAGGTATACTTGACAAATAAAAATTGTATCTCTGTAAGGTCTGCAGTGTGATATACATTGTGAAATGATCGACACAGTCAAGCTGATGACAGATCATCATCTTTTTTTTTTTTTTTTTGGTGTGGTGAGAACAGTTACGATCTACTCCCCTCCAGATTTCAAATTATAATATTAGTAACAAGTATAAACTCCTGATGCACTTGTAAGTCTGTGCTTGAGTTACATAGTTGTGATTTCCTTATATTTAGGGACACAAGGGATATTTACAAGTGGAAAGCCTGAATAATTTCTCGAACTAGAAAATGAAAAGATGACACTGATTTTTTATAGTTATTGAATTAACCACTGTGTACATTTCTATATATATTTTAATCTCATGTCTTTAAATTAGACAGTATTATTTTTCTGATAAGGCATGTCCTGAATTTTCCATAAAATCTTGGTTTAAAAAATGTATTCTTCCCCCTTTCCCTTGGCTTTTGGGAGATAAAGTACTTGAGAAAGTATGCAGATCTTTAGACTTTAGTTTGGGTAGAGGAAATGCTTGTTTTTGAAACACAAGAGCTCGCCTTCTGTGGCAGGTTTCTAGTTACATGTCTGAATGCTATATTTGAAATTTGATTGCTCTGTGTTCTGGATAATCTTTGGAATTTTTGTTCTTTGTCCTAATTGAGTAAATTTTTCAGCTTTTATAGATAAAACCTATGTGTTATTCTGTAGGATTTAGATACATTCTACAGTTTAACCAATAGTGGAAATTGTTTATGAGGGTGCAGCAAATTACTAGTTATTCTTACGGATTTATGATTTCTTTTTGTTTCTGCTGTGGCAAAATACGTATCTGTGCTTTGTGAGAACTACTAAAACAGTGATAGCCCAAACTCTGTTTTTGTTTACACCTATTTACACAGTCTGTTTTCCATCATCACCTGTTGGTAATATATGAAGTAGTTTGCTATATTGAGTTTTTTGGTTCGGTGCTCTCTGATTGTCAGTTTTATAATTAAAGAGTCCATTCTCAGTTATCTGTACCGCCTAGTTAGAAAGGCATTCCCTGCCATTTGATGGAATCAGGAGAACTTGTTACTGCTGAGGAATACTGCTTCTGGACAGGGAGATTCCAAGGAGAATGTTAATTTTCTGCTGTCTTACCACCCAGCTGCCTTCTCTGTAATGGCCGTCAACCAGGTTGACCAAGGCATGACCACCCCTTCTTTTAGTAGGACTTCCGTCCTTTTTCTTCTGCTGAGTTAGACCTTTCCTCTCAGTGACTAAGGTGACCTGGCCTCAGCGTGACTTGGGATCAGAGCGGCCAAAAGCGCTGCAGTCCTGTTGCTGTAGCCTTGTTCATTCTCCCAAGTCTGAACCCATAAATCTTGGCAAATTTTCCACCCTCCAGACACTTCGTTATGGCTGTGAACCATTTGTTTACATTATTATTGTTTAAAAAATAGTTTTAATTCTAAATCATAATGGGTCGGATTGTATAAATGGACTCTACTTAGTTTTGCTTAGAGTGCGGCATCACCTTATACACGAACTTTCCTATTAAAATGATGCAGTTGGAGATACTACAGAAAATACACTGATTGCCATTAGTCTTTGCTCTTTTACTACTTTTCTTTGTTGGTTTGCTTTACTTTGAGATCCTCATGAAAAGAAAAACTGTCAAATAAAAGATGTGGGGGAGGCAGCCATTACTGGTAACGTGTTAAGAGGTGGTGGTGGGAGCTGTCTCTGGTGGGTGGGAGTACCTTAGCCCTGACATTGTTTAGAATTGCCAGTGCTTGGTGATAATAAAGAGCAGAAAGACTTAGTTGGCTTTATTGTGGTAAAGTACCCTACAGACAATGCACTCCTTTACTTGCCTGCAGGGGGCAGAAAGAGAAATCTCTGCTATTTCTCCCACTTCCATGAGAATGACCTGGGAGAGGCTCTTGAAGTCAAAAGTTTACGTGGTAATTAGGAATCATGGAAAGGCTTGAGGGAAGAGGTTGAAATGTGAATAAAAAAATAAATATTGAGGTTTATTTTAGCTTTGGTGTTTATTTTCAATATTGAGAAGAAGAAAGCGTGGAGACTGATGAGAAGACCAGGGAGTATATGTGAGTGAACTTGCCTTAATTAAAGCGGAGGACGTAGGGCAGACCCTAGGAAGTGATGCGTTATCAAGTTCTAGACTTTACCATGAGAGCTAAGGACTACGTAGATAAGGACTATCAGAGTCAACACCTAATATTTTAAACTTTAAGTGGTGACTCTTTCACAGTGATTGAATAATGTTGCAAAAATGGAAATAGTACAAGGAACCACCTGTATACATTTTATTTGGATTCACCTATTAACATTTTACCCCATTTGCTTTATCACTTAAGAACAAGAATGCTTTTTTTTTGTTTAATCTCTATACCCAACATGGCCCTTGAACTCAGGACCCCGAGATCAGGAGTCACATGCTTTTCTGACCCAGCCAGCCAGGTGCCCCAGGTAGAATGCTCACGTGAAATATATTCCCAAATAGACCTGCTAACTTTATTTTTCTTTCCTAACAAACAGTTAATTGATTGGCTCTAATTCACGCAGTGCTAGTGCTAGTGCTAGAAAGTATGTTGGTAGACAGTCTGATCTGACTCACCGAAGGGCGGTGAATGTTGACCAGTCCACGACCAGTGCGCTTTGATTTCCAGACCTCCATAGTCTCTTCCAAAGTCTCATCATCCTGACCAGGGTTATAATTCCTATGTCTGTCTGTTGCTTTGTGGCTTATACATTTTCATTTGATCTCAAAAGAAGCATGTAAATGTTCTTTCTAAGACCTACCTGATCTTGCTTACATTCATTCAAGTCTGCCTCTTTTCTTTTCTTTTTCTTTTCTTTTCTTTTCTTTTCTTTTCTTTTCTTTTCTTTTCTTTTCTTTTTTAAGATTTATTTATTTAACTGAGAGGGAGAGAGACCATGCAAGGGGGAAGGAGCAGAGGGAGAGAATCTCCAAGAGACTCCCTTCTGAGCACAGAGCTGCAGCCCGCTTGATCTCAGGACCCTGAGATCATGACAGGCAAAACCAAGAGGATTTTGGCTCAGTCAAATCAAGGCACTCAACTGACTGAGCCACCCAGGCACCCCAAGTCTGCCTCCTCTTAATCTCTAGTACTTGGTTATTGAAAACAGCTAAACAGTTAATATCCTTCTTAAGCAAGTTTAACCTGTTTTGTAATAAATACCTTGTTAACACCTCAGATAAGACTATTTTTATACCTTTAGGATTTCTACCTAGAAATATTCTTTCTATGTCTTTTGTCCATTCACAGGGCCTTATGTTGGTTGATCTTTCAAGATTCTAGGGTTTTCATAGCCTTTTTAATGTGTGGTGAGCAGAGCTTGGAAGAGTCTGACTAACGTAGACTAATGACTGATCATTTATGTGTAAATTATTTACGGAGAGCTTCTCTTATCTAGTCACTTGGTTCTTAGGGCAGGACAGGTAGGATCACTTGTCAGAGATGGAAATCCTGAGCTATAGAAAGGTTTGGTGACTTGCCTGATGTCCTCTGGAACTAGGCTGTGTTGGACCTGGAATGCACCCCCCATTCTTCTAACCCTAAATCCGTATACCCTTTATCCTGATTTACTTATTCTGCATTTCACTTTTAAGTCCTTCTGTATCACATATTTTTGAACATATTCCCTTTGGCTTTCTTGTTTCTTCTATCTTTTCGCTGAACTTGGTGGGAGGGAAGAAAGCGCTGACTCTACTTCATCTTTTTCTTCTTCACTTAACATAGTATCATTGCAGGATTAGAGTGGACTGGTAGTAGTCATTTAATCCAATCTTCTACCTAATTTGGATACTCTTATAACTCTTCCCTTCCCGGAGTATTTATGGCCCCTGCAGGAAAACTTAGAGTAACAAGGTGTTCACCTCTTTCTAATCAGCCGTGGTTCATTGTTGGGAGGCTTCAGTTATAAGATTATTTTTTTTACTTATAACAGATCCGGATTACCTATTGTGGTTTTTATCTATTCGTTTTAGTTATATCTTCCAGAGCAACATAGAAGATCTATGTTCTCTTTGCAATGTAAAATTTTGTCACGTATTTAAGGATAACTGTCTCTTCTCAAGTTAAATATTGCCACTACCTAGATCTCTCACCATCCTGATCATACTATTCTGGCTGCACTAGGTTGGCAGTATCTTGAAAATATGGCTTCCATAATTGTCTACGCTATTTTAGATGTATGATCAAGGCAGCAAAGGGGGGGGACCGTTACTTCCTGTAAGGTTCTATTACTGCACGTTCAATATTATTGAAGTCCAAAATTACATTAACATTTAAGAGGACACATCTTGCTCTTATATTAAGCATTTGGTAAGTCAAAGCCCCCCAAATTTTCATGGGAAATCTGTTAGTCTGGTTCCTGTACCTATGCAGATGGTTTTTGAACTGAATCCCAAGACTTGACATTTATTCCTGTTAAATTTGATCCTGCCTGGGTCTCAGAGGTCCAGCATTTCACCCTGTAGTGATCTATTTTGGTCTCAGTTTTCTTACTCGCTTATCCTTTTCAGCTTTGTCTCTTAGATTTATAATACTGACCTCTTCAAGCTTGCGTGGAGCCAGGGCTGGCTTTGGATTGATGATAGCTACATAGCTCATGTTCCTCATAGGGCTTAGAGGCAGATCTTCTGTGGGTAATTTTATGCCAGGTTTTCTGCAGAGATGTGACAAGTGATGGCTCTCTGGATGTGGTGCCCTTATTCCCTTGGAGACCCAAGAATTACTTAGAGGCCATCCCAAAGTTTGTGTTGGGTTTTCTGCTCCCTACCACTCACTTTCACATGTGTGTCTCTGAAGAATGGAGAAAACAAATCATTGGAATTGTGCTTCCACATACCTGGCTCTCTCCCAGCCCTCCAGACGGAAGGCTACCACTTAAACCTGGAGTAGTTGAAAACTTGGTTTAAAGAAGTATCTGGGACCTGCCATTTCTTTTGTGCATGATTTTGCTGGGAGTTAGTCTTTGAACTATATATGAACTCTTATCCATACTCTAAACTTATCCAGACTTAAAAACTGCCATGAACTATAAAAGATTTAAAAGAAAGGCTTACAGAGGGAAATGGTAATTAATGTTCTTGGGAACTAAGCTTGCCAATGGCCTCAGTCCATTATTGTAATGGAGATATATCATTATGCATATGGATCATATGTAAATCGACATAGATTGTATTAGAGCTTATTTTCATTTTCAGTCAATGTCAAACCTTTAAATCCCAAACTAGTAATCTCTTATATAGACTCATTTTTTAAGCTTTAGTTCAAATCTTAGTTTTTTTAAATCTCCATATTTTTAACATTAAAATGGTTTAAAGCTAAATCTAGACTTGAGGAACATCTATCAGTTGGTGAGATTAATTCTGTATTTACTAGGGGAATTAGACATGAAACAATTGAGTTTTCATTGAGTTAGGCGCAGAACGGGAGAGGAAGAGGAGGAGCCCTAACCCGAGTTCAGGATACCTGGGTGCTGGAAGTAGCTGTGCCGCTAATGGGCTGACTGGTGGCCTCAGAAACGTCCTGTCCTGTGAAAAGTTAAGGGGTCGATCCCATCAGGGTTCTTGTTTCCCCCAGTGTTACCCCAAACGTGACAGGTAAGCCCCTCTCAGCTGCCGCTTCCTGATTCCTATTGTGGAAGTCTGTTCCCTGCGGGAAGAGTGGCTGGATTACATGGCCTCCAGGCCCCTTTTCAGCTCTGGTATTCCAGGGCTGTGTGCTGCCCACTACCGGAGTTAGCGGTCACATGAGGCTACCTGAAAAGTGC
The DNA here is from genome assembly GCF_023065955.2 of Ursus arctos. NCBI lineage: Eukaryota > Metazoa > Chordata > Mammalia > Carnivora > Ursidae > Ursus > Ursus arctos. The sequence continues at coordinate 8,820,081 of NW_026622874.1, read as the reverse complement.
ATTTCTTCAGTCACACTAAACCTCCAGGCCAAGGCTCGCATGCCACACGGGGTCACCACATCAGCCAGTGTGGATGGTGGGTATTTCTGCCCTCTCGGTGCTTGGTCACATGCTGTTCTGTCGATGCTGTTATAGGGCCTGCTTTGTGTGAAGTAGGGACAGATCTCAGGAACATAACTTAATGGGGAAAGTGGACTCAGTGAGGATAGTCTTCGTGTCTGGTGAGCAAGGGCAGCTGCCTCAGTGACAGCAGGGCTCTTTCACTGACTGTTAATCACTGGCAGTTCCCTTTACCATCAGGTAGAAGTCCTTGCGGAGACAGACAGCGACAGTGAGCTGGGGGACTGAGAGGTCCTCAGCACTAGGCTTTCACGGCCCTTTCTCATGTATTCTATTCAACAGAGGGCAGGACATACAGAAACCGCACCTATATTGTGAGAGCTAGTGTTTATCTGTAAAGTAGCCAGTTAAAGTCGCTTTTGAACCCTTGAAGTGCATTACCTTTGTTTCCAGGGTATGGACGAGATTGGCGTCTGTGTTAGGGAAATTTGGCCAAAAAGGTATTTTTAGGGGCGCCTGGGTGGCACAGTCATTAAGTGTCTGCCTTCAGTTCAGGGTGTGATCCCGGCGTTCTGGGATTGAGCCCCACATCAGGCTCCTCCGCTGGGAGCCTGCTTCTTCCTCTCCCACTCCCCCTGCTTGTGTTCTCTCTCTCACTGGCTGTCTCTCTGTCAAATAAGTAAATAAAATCTTAAAAAAAAAAAGGTGTCTTTAGACCATTGTTCTTAACCTGTTGGATCCAACACTCTGTTTTTGTAACAAGTATTTTATAATTCCTCTTTTAGGATCCTGAAATGAATTCATAGATATACTGTACTTACAAACCTGATGGCAAAGAAGTGAACAGAATCTCTTACTATGATGGAAAGGAGGTACAAAAGTGAAATCACTTAAACATGTATTTTTAATATAATACGTTCCAGATGGTCAGTGTTTTGCAGCCGTGTCTAGAATCACTGACCGAGACAGTCACACGTGCAGACCTGGGCAGCTCGGTTGTACTTAAATACCCTGAGTGCTGGTGCTGTCATTGAGATCACTGCCCGAAATGGTGAGCAACTTGGTCAGAGTCAGGCAACAGTTAGGTATGGTCTCGCCTTGGCTCTGAAAAGCAGTTACATTTTGGGAAAATTTAGTGATGATTAAAAGTGTGAACAAGATAATTTGTGTTTTTCTGGCTCAGATGATTTAAACAGGTTTTCCGTCCATGTGTGTTTCTGGTGGGACATTCAACACTCAGGTAGGACGCAGGATGACCTAGTGGTGCAGCAGTGAGCCGTGCCCAGGGCTGCCGCACATCCTGCACTCCTGGCTTCCGTCCGCCTGGTGCAATCAGTGCCCCTCAGCCGTTCTCGAAACCAGACTTTGACAACTCCCCTTAGGTTTTAAAATTAAACTGTATTATGTTTCAGCCTTATAAAGAGGAAGCCAGTTTCTTTTCAGAGTGTGTATGTAGAACTCTTTTTAGATTAGGGATAACAAATATGTGCTAACATCACAATTATGATTTATTAGTGATGGTTGTCTTGAACATTGTGTTAAAAATTTGAAGCACAGTCCAACCTCGGTACTAAAGAATATTGTGATTTATTAGTTCTGTCTGCCATAAGTAGAAGGGGGAATGGCTGCATAGGACACCTACCATGTACTCCCATCACTGATACAGTTCAGTGCATCTTGACCCACTGGGTGCCAACACCTCCACCCCAGGGGATTTGGAAATCTGTGGGAAAGTTTTTGGTTGTCACAGTGACGGGTGTATGTGTGTGTAGTTAGCATTTAGTGTTTGGGAGCCAGGGATGCGAAATGACCCACAGCGCTTTGGGCAGTGCTACACAATAGGAAAATATCCCATCCCAAAATCTTGATGTGCCTCATGGAGAAACATTGTCTCGCTTGGAGAAGAGTCTAATTATGGGAACTGTTCTGAGCAGGACACTCACTGGGACTTAGAGACCAGATATCTATTTGTCATGGATGTTATTATAGGTATTTTGGCATCGGGTGGGATATTGTACCATGTGATTTCCAGGGGCTTTTCCAGCTGGGTGATTTTCTGAGTATACGGCAGGGGACAGCAAACTACACCCCCCACGCTAGCTAACTATGGCCTGTGTTAGTAAATAAAGTTGTGTCGGAATACAGCTATGCTTCTCCATTTATGGATTGTCATTGGCTGCTTTGGAGTGACAGTAACAGAGGTGTGAGTAGTGGCCTGCAAGGCCTAACCACTGCTGGCGTCTTTACAGAACCAGTTTCTAGTTGTCATGTATCATGTTTTTTGAATGACACCAAATGTATGAACTGATGTCACTAAGTGTGTGATTCATAGATCCTTAGTAGTTGTGTTTGTGTGTGGTGATTTGGAAATCTTTTTCTATGTCACCGTAGCACCGAAGATTCACCAACTGATGGATCAACAATAAAAACGAGAGCTGGAGAATTCTCAGCTTGATTTTGTAAATGTCACCAAGTAGGGCAGGTCTCCATCTGTTCTGTATGGTTCCTCAGTTTCTGAGTTTGGGCTGATGGTTGACTTTCCCACCGTGATGTTACACTAACTGGTAGTGAGGAAATACTTTCAAAGCCATGACAGTGAGAAAAAAATGGAATCTCACACTCTTCTGAAATCAGTTTTGGAGCTTAAAAATTCCATGTAGGCACTATCACTGTTTTTTCCCTCCTATGTATTTTAGTAAAGAAAGACACAGTGATGGAGCAGTGTTGCTGGTTTGTTGGCATTGAGCGGGAAGTACTAACTTAACAAAGTAACCTTCTGAGCACTTACTTGAAATACTTTCTCATTTAAAAAAGACTTTAATATTTTAAAGAGGTTACAAGAAACAGACATCTGTTAACCCTTATTCAAAAAAGAAAAAAAAAATACCAGTCTGAGTCTTTCAGTATGTTGGTGTCTTGGTCAGGGCTCCCCAGAGAAAAAGAGCCAGTGTGTGTGTGTGTGTGTGTGTGTGTGTGTGTGTGTGTGTGTGTTTGTGTTTCAAAGGAGATTTATTTTAAGGAATTGGCTCATAAAGTTGTGGGGATTAGCAAGTCCAGAATTCATAGGGCAGGCTGACAGGCTGGAATGTCAGGCAGGAGTTGATGCTGCCAGTCTCAACGCAGAGTTCCTTCTCTGGGAAACCTCAGTTTTTGTTCTTAAGCCTACAGCTAATTAGGTGAGTCCCACCCACTCAGTCGAGGGTAATTTCCTTTATTTAAAGTCAACTTCTTGTAGATATTAACCACATCTACAAGATACCTTCTGTGCAACACCTAGGTTAATGTTTGATTAATTAACTGAGTCCTGTAGCCCAACCAGGTTCACCCATGAGACCAACTATCACAGTATTTAAAACATGTTTGGTATATTAAAGTATTGCATAGTGAGTACAGATTAGAACGTCTATATTCGTAGACCAGTAGTCTGTAAGGGATTACCTGGGTCTTCATTCATGTGTCAAATAAAGAATAGAAAACGGATGTCCCTCATGGAGAAACACTCTCTAGCTTGGAGAAGAGTCTAATTATGGGAACTGTCCTGAGCAAGACAGTCACTGGGACTTAAACAGAGACCAGATATCTATTTGTCATGGATGTTATTATTGGTATTAAATCAACCTTGTCACCCTTTGAAATGTAAAAGTTCTCTTTTTTATGGTTTTTATATGTTGTGTATTAATTTTTTAAATTTAGGGTGCCTTGAATAATTTAAAAATTTTATAACAATTTTTTTTTTTGTTTTTTATAAGTTAATGCTATAGCTAGCTAGCCTTTTTCCATAAAAAATTCTTAGAGGTGAGAATTAGTTTTGAGCTTATTTAGTCAAATTCTCCTCATTTGTGGTTGAGAAAGCAGTCCCAGGAAGGTGGAGTGATTTGTCCAGGTAACACAGATGAATAAAAGAACCATCATTAGAAGCCGGATCTGATCTAATCCAGTACTCTTCTGCTACCAGAGTGATTACAGGGAAGTGAAGCTAGTAAAGGGGTTTTCTGAAGAGAGGGTGATTTTGAGTACCTACTTAAGGGATTGCGTATGAATTGATAGTTAGGAGAATGGAGGTGATGTTCAGGCCACTCGGTGACACTGGGGGGAGGGTGGGCAGAGAGAAGTGGGTGTGTCCCACATTGTGTACAGGTGGACAGCATATCCACTTAGGGCCACAGCGACGTGGGATACCCATAGGGCCTGGAGAGATTTCACAAGTAAGTACGGGCTAGCCATCAGATGATTCCCAGGGGATATTCCAGAAGACCTCAAGTTGGGAGAACGTGTGGTTCGGAAGAAGTTGCTGGGAGAGCTTTCTTTCGTGAGGAGGTTAGTAGAGAAACATGGAGCTGTTGGGACCCAAGTGCTCTCCAAGCAGCACAGACCTGGAGTTTGCAAATCCCCCAAGAGGGGATTGTAAGGATTCCATGGGGCGTAGCGAAAACATTCTAGGATGTCAGTGGGTCCTTTAGAAGGTTGCAGGGTTTTGGGCATCATCTGAGTTTACTTCCTTACCTGCAAAATAATCATATTAATACCCACTGCACATAGTTGTTAGAGGGAGTAAAGGAGACAATGTAATGTGCTCGTTAGCATAATGCCCGGCTTGTAGTACTCAAAAATGATAGCATTTATATACTGTATCCTGGCAGCTGGCTGAGGGTCTTACCAGAAGCTATCACTAGAGTGAGGACCTTTTTCTTTCTCCCCTTCTTTTAGGTTCACTCATTGCATCTACTTTATGCCCACCCACAGCTGTTGAGCATGGTTTCTTATTTCAGGTTTAGTATTTCCAGGCGGGTACATATCTCTGACCGTATAGACTTCTTCAGCTCTGTGATCAACAGGCCTGGTCTTTTTGAATAAGCAATGCCCTTTTTTGGGGGGGAGGGGTGTGTTTCAATTGCAAATTTCATCTCATCAAATTGAAATGATGTACTTAACTATGGCATTATTTCCAATTAATTTTATTACTTTTTTTGCACTTTGGACTATAACTAGGAAGATACAGTTGGAAAGGGGAGTGAAGGTGCGGGATTTTGAAGCAACTTCTCTCGTTCCTCTTCAAAGGGTTATTTCCTTCAGGTTTTGAGTAAAAAACAAAATGAAGTATTTCAGTGGAGGCCAGCTCCAAAGAGAACTGACTTAAAAAGACATTTTCTCTGATAATTGCATCTTAAGATATAAAAGCACTTATGGATGTAGACTCCATAGTAGTCAAATAACAGAATTTTTCAGTGTATGGGATCAAATTTGAGATGACTAGATATGAGGCATAGAGTATCTGCTTCAACTTTACAGTGTGATTATTTCTGAACCAGACCCGGGAGCCATTTCGCTCCTGCTCAGAACAGAGTAGCCTGGAGTGTTTAGTTTCATTCTTAGGAGCCTTGCTGGTACTCGAACATCTGTTGAGTAGGGTTCTCTCTGGAACCCTTAGGGCTGGACAAGAGCATCTCTGCACAGGTCTGTATGCTGGGTTTAAATTTAAATTGAGAAATTTCTGCATTTCTGCATTTCCAAGCAAAAGGAGTTCAGAAAATCTTGAAAGAGGCCTTCAGGGCAAAGAAGTAAATGTGAATGTTTCATTTGAGTGACCTCTAACTGCTTTTTTTAAAAAAATGATGCGATTAAATGAACATTAATCTTTGAATGATCATTTTTCTATGGTTTGATCATAATGTAGAACAGTTTTGTATTTGCAGACCCCAGCATTTCACATTACGTGGTATCCTGTTTCATAGTCCTAGAGTTGATAAATATTGGTAATCTGCAGTAGCACGTGATTTTCAGGGAAATAGGCCGGGCATTAATGCCCCTAAGAAGCCAGAGGAGGGGCTTTGTTGACTATTAGCGTTTGTTCCTGGGCCGCCAGTACACCCTCGCCGGTACACAGACTCTTCTTTCCCCTGCTCTGCTGTGTCCTCCGTTAGGTAATGGTGCTTTCTCATCTCACAGGTGCCACGTGCCTTAGAATCACCCATTTCTCTCTCTTTTGTACCTTAACCTCTCCCCCCCCCCCAGTGAAATCTCCCATTTCCCTCATAACTGATAGCTGATCCATAATTATTTGGTTATGTTAATTCAGAGGAAGCGTGGATGACTGATAGACCTACTCCTAAGATACATTATTTAAATTGGATATGTATTTTAAAGTGAAATTCGTAAAACCAAACAAAAGCCTGTTAGTCCAAAGTGTTAGTATGTGGTTTAATACATAGAGATTGCTTGTTTACTTCGTCTCTTCAGACTTCCTTTTTTTGGACTCCCGGTTTCCAAGAGAACATATTTCTTCCCTAGAGGAGTTGAGAAGAGGAGAAAGGATAATGGGGAGAGACAGGACCTTTCTCCACTTGACAAATCGGTATAGCTGCTTTTTGACTTTCTTCCTTCTTTAGGTCCTTCCTTTGTAATCTCACTACATTCATTTTGTTTTTTGTTTTTTTTGTTTGTTTGTTTAAATACTCTTCTTATAAAATATAACTCACTTCTTAATTGCAGGTTCCTGTCTTCCACCTTGCCATAAGGTAAATGCTACTAATTTATGGTATCAAGTTACAGGTTCTCCCGTGAAGCTTATGATTTCACTTTGTCTTTTTAGAACAGTAATAATAAATTCTGTTGACATGATGAATTTTTTCCACCAAAGAGTACAAGTCACCACTAAATGTGTTCCTCCTGTTGAAAATGTCTCTAATAACACTGGCTTCTATTTATTGATCATATACTATATGCCTGGCACTGTACTGGGCATTTAATACACATTGGATTCAGCCCTTGCAGCAGCCTTATTTAAGGTAGATATTTATATTTCTTTTCTGGGTGAGGAAACCAAAGTTTGGAGAGACTAAGTAATTTGTCTAAATTTATAACACTTACAAATGGTGGAGCTAATTCTAAAGCCTGTCTGCTTTTGATTGTACACTGTTTTCCTCTATGTTTCAAAAGAGCCTTAAATTTGGCGCCTACCCTCAGGTACTTTCTGGAGAGTGTGAGCAGCATGTTGATTCTAGAATTCTTTTTAACATCCACAAACTTCACAGTAGTGTTTGTGATCCATTTGTTGTACTTTAAACGTCTGTGAAATGCAATCAGGGTGTTAAGGATAAATGTTTCTTTCAAGGATGGAACCATAATGTAGTAAATGCTTACAAAATGTTTGCTGCACGGATAAAAACAGTGACACAAAGAGAGGTGGCAGTTAATGTAGAGGGCTGTTCACAGAAGAATGAATTTCTTTTGGAATGTGAAGCAGGAACTTTCTCAAATTACAGCGGGCTGCAGGGCAGGGCTGGAATCCAAGCTTTGACGAGCATCGCCCAAACTCTTTTTTGTTGTTCTGCTTTAAAACTACAAGTTATTGCCAGCTGAAAAGGATAATGGGGGGTAATGATGGAATGCATTTCCATTTGCTGCAAAGAGAATTTTAGACACTTTCATTCTTTTAAAACCAAGATAAAAAGCTGCTTTGAAACGAAGAGTAAATTAGTGGCTACCGAGTAAGTGGTTATTAGATTCCTGCTCAAGGAGTTGGCTCTGGGGATATTGATGGTGGTAGCTGCCAGTTCACAGTTCAGTCTCAAATAGTTTCTGCCCCGGGGAGTGGTGTAAGAATCCATTCTTTCTTAAGAGTCTTTTCTTTTCGTCCCCGAGTTGTAGGTTTTGGATGTAGGTGTTACTTTCCCTGAGACTGCTTAGGTTTTCTTAGGCTGTCAGGGTCAAATGCAAACCACACTTTTAGAATTATCTGCTGTGGGTGCTCGCCCCACGGAACTCAGCTGTTGTGATTGGCCTCCTGTCGCTGATGCCGTCCCCCAGCTGCTCAGGCTGTGAGGTGGGCATATTGAATGGCTGTGGCCACAGAATAGTTGGTGGTTCTTGATTCTTTTTGACTTTATTATGGTTTTATATGGTTGCCTCTCAAGACCACAGCAGCATATATTATAGAAAAATTTCATTAGTCTCTTAATACTGTAACCTGATTATTAGTAATCAGATCTCTGGGCTCAAGTGAGCAGGTTAGTGGCCACTGTTATGCCTTAATAATTTTTAATTATTTAATTTGTGGCTCTTTGGCATTGGATCTGGTTATTGTGTTTGCCGAATGCTGTATAATGGGCGTTAGGATTATCTACTATCAGGGAATAACTGAAATATATTTAACCACTGCTTAAGGTGCTTTTTGACACTTCTGGTAGTGTGGTATTATAAAATAGTATTAGAAATAGGATAATAATTCCATAGCTAACTCACAATTATTAAATATTTACCGTGTGTCGATTATTGTGCTAAGGGCTTTTACTCTGTCATATCGAATTTAATCCTTACTGCAGTCCTATCAAGGGCTGTCTTGCCAGCCTCACAGATAGAGACTGACCTGTGTGGAAGCTAAATAGCTTGCCTGCGTTATACCGTCATCAGGGCTGGGATCTGAATCCAGGCATCCTGACCTCAGGGCCACAGCCCTTAACTACTCCGCTGGACAGCAAGCCCTGATGCCTTCTGTTTTATACACCGTCAGCTCTGTTTATGCTTTCTACTCCTGGAAGTCCACAACGCCCTCTCAGAGTCTGTGTATACATACAGGCTTTTCCATTTCTAGTCAAATAGAACTTTTCATCTTTAATTTTAGTGGCTGCCAGTTGGTTTCTTTCACAACAGTTTTAGCTTTTAGCATTTTTATTCCAGGTAAGAGGACTGTGTCACCTTGTTGACTGTTTGACACGTTGTTTTAAGGTTGGGGGTAGCCAAACCTTTGTACTGGAACAAAAAGTTAAGGCATTCATACTGTATTTGGGATTATATTGTAGTTTGGGGGGCAGATTTGTCATTTGAAGTTTCTTAGGTATGGAAATTAATTTCTGTTCTCTAAAATGTACAGATGGGGAAGTTCTGGAAGCCTCCTGTGTAGAAGAGAAAAAATCCACTCAGAATTTAAAAAATCGGCCAGGAACAGTTTAAAGCAGGGATGGGCTGAGGGCACAGATAATCCATATGTGGCTTGTTGAACTAAGGGTTTTTAACATTATTTTCTCCTTAGAGTCAACCTTTGTAACACTATTATTGGGAAACACTTGACACTAAGCTTTTACTGAACGTTCTGATTTTTGGAGCATAGTCTCTAAATTCACAAAATAATCTATATACAAGATATTTATATTATAAATAATATAAGATATTTATACAACAAGAGCATGAGCTGGGGGGAGGGACAGAGGGAGAATTAGACTCCCCACTGAGCAGGGAGCCCCCTGTGGGGCTCGATCCCAGGACCCTGAGATCATGACCTGAGCTGAAGGCAGCCGCTTATCCAACTGAACCACCCAGGCACCCAAGATCAATCTCTTCCTGATACGAACTATTTTTATTAGTATTATATGTTCTGGGACTTGATCTTTTTTTTTTTTTTTTTTTAAAGATTTTAGTTATTTGCGAGAGAAAGAGAGAGAGAGAGAGACAGCGTGCGCACAAGCACGGGGAGCAGTAGGCAGAGGGAGAAGCAGGCTCCCCACTGAGCAAGGAGCCCAATCCAGGACTCACTCCCAGGACCCTAGGATCACGACCTGAGCCGAAGGCCAACGCTTAACTGACTGAGCTACCCAGGCCTCCCTGGACTTGATCTTTTAACCCCAGAAATAACACAGTGTTTAGATTTACCCATACGCATTTATCTTTTTTTTCCTTCCTTCTGACCATTCTTTCGCATATATTGACAAGAAGATGAATTGTTTTTAACTTATCTCCCCTTTATTTATTATTTTATTTATTTATTTATTTAAAAAATATTTTATTTATTTATTTGACAGAGAGACAGCCAGCAAGAGGGGGAATACAAGCAGGGGGAGTGGGAGAGGAAGAAGCTGGCTCCCAGCGGAGGAGCCTGATGCGAGGCTCGATCCCAGGGACCTGGGATCATGCCTCGAGCCAAAGGCAGACGCTTAATGACTGAGCCACCCAGGTGCCCCTTATCTCACCTTGAAAGCTTTCTGTGGGAGAGGCTGTGCTCTGGCTTTGCGTCTTGCATAGGCCCCCCAGTTTTGCCTCCTGTTATCCTGTTTCCTATAGCTTCTCTCCCCACTTCCAAGTTCTAGCCACCAGGACTGTGCACATGCCCCTAGGACATGCTGGTTTCAGAACTAACTCATCTCTAGATTTGTGCTTTCTTACCATTTCTGCCTTAGAACATTTCTCATGCTTTATAGCTAGCTCAGCCATACTTTTAAAAATAATTTGAAAGTATATAATATAGCATTTTTAGGGGCTCTCCAGCCATCAGGTTTACATTGCCAAAGAAATCCACATTGTTGTGCTTGATTGAAGTGTTTTGCATTGAACCTGGGGGTGGGGGGAGGACTTACATACCCATTCTTACTAACTGGCAAAACTCTTTCATTGAGAGTCATAAGAAATAACTTGTTTCAGCCAGCCAGGTGCCCCAGAAATAACTTGTTTGAAAGAGAATGATGGGGTTGAGGACATGCTACCCCAAAATATGGCACTTTGGCGTGTTGAATATTTTAAGCTGAAGGAATTTGAGAAATGGCAGGTGTAGGAAGGACTTTTTCTAACCTTCCCCTGAAGCAGGTCATAAGATCCGCACATGAGAGGTGCCCTTCCTAAACCCAGAGGAAGGGATCATCCTTATCTCTGAGGATGGAGTGATGTCAAGAGGAATTTGAGTGAATAGTCCTTGCTAAGTTTCCCCATTTTACCACTTTATCTCATCACATTTTTCCATGACTCTATTCCTTGTCATACCTAGTATAAAAACATTTCTTTGGTCTTAATTTCCTTTTGAAGGCTCCTCTGTCATATAAAATTTATGTTAAATAAATTAGTATGCTTTTCTCTTGTTACTCTGTCTTCTGTTACAGACACCCAGCCAAAATTTAGAAGGGGAGAGAGAAAAGATATTTTCCGCCCCTGCAGTTTCTGGTGACCATGAGGGCATGGCTGGGGCACCACACTCACTCCGGAGTCTGCGGATGGGATCTTGGGAAAACTGATAAAAGTCCAGGAATGGTAAGACTTCTTGCCACAGTCAGCTCCCCTAGATCTCTATCTGTAGTACCCAGTCTATACTAAAGACAGCAGGGGAAACATTTGTCTTTATCCCTTCCTTTCCAAATTCAGATTAGCAGGAGAAAAAACAGTTGTAAAAATCAGATCTTTGAATTGTGACTCTCATGAATTTGGTTTTGGGTAACCAATTCATTACGGATCCTTTCCTTCCCAGGGACAGCTGTTGTTCTGCCCCATCTCCTGTCTGTCTCCTCATGTGTCCTGAAAGCTTGGCTTGGCTTTAGCCCTGCCAGGGCATGCAGGTTTTTGGACTTGTGTGTGTAGTCGGCCAGCTGCAGGTTGGGGTTTCCAGGGATGTGGCACCCCATTTGTGGCTAATGTTCTACCCACTATTGCCACCTCTCAAGGGTGTTGTCTTAGTCTTTCTTTTGGCTGTCTTTGGGGGTGACTCTGGATCTTGAGAGGCCTGTATCTTCTGTAACCTCTTTGCGAAAGCCTGGTTGTGTCCGTATTTGAGCCATAAAAGGCTCATCAGTTTAGAGTCACTTGAAAAAGGTCTACCTTTGGTTAAAAATAAGGGAGGGGGGTGGAATTCAGTATTGCCAGGAATATTTATTGTTTGTTCTGAAACCTGATGAGATATTTTAAAGGATTTTCTTTTTTTTTTTTTTTTAAGAGAGAGAGCATAGGCAGGGAGAGGGAGAGAGAAGCGTAAGCAGGCTCCACACTCAGTGCAGAGCTTGATCTCATGACCCTGAGATCATGAACTGAGCCAAAATTAAGAGTCAGACGTTTAACCAACTGTGCCACCCAGGTGCCCCTGGGAAAAGTTTTTAAATATTTGCAAGACAACAACTTATTCCCATTGTCCACTTCATATAGCATAGTGTGGTCATCAGGATTGGAAAATTAAAATCAATAGTATTACCAAAGCTGGAGGGGAGACGATAACTCCAGGACAGAGAGAATATGATGTGATTGGTGTATCTTGTAGTCTAGATGACTCCAATTTAGTTTAAGAAGATTATTATCTTTGTCAAGGATACAAATGTAACCCAAGTAAATTTAAAGAATAAGTGACCCTTTCAAAATTTGAAATTATCTTTTGTTCAGTGAAGCTGCTTCCGATGACTGATATGTGCCTTTTGAGTTACTGTCTACAATTTAACAGAACATGGTGTCCTGCACTCTCAGAAATTTATAAAAGGGCATAATATAAATTTAGTCTAAAAAGAAATACTGAAACCCAGGTCATTATGTCTGTGAAGTCTTCTCTAATCTCGTTCTGCGATAATCTCTTCTGAATCACTACAGAGCTTACACTCAACAAGTACAGCATGTGGGATCATAGAAGAGAGGGATGAGAATTTATGGCTGTTTATAAATTCTAGCCAGCATCAGATATAGGTGTGTACACATCATGGGCATTTGGCATATATTTGTTAAATAAATTTAAGAATACCTTTTTTGTCCAAAAATAAACTTACTGCCCCCAAAATAACAGCCACGTATTTCACACATCATTGCCTGATTCATAATTTCACATGTGTATGCGTATATACATATAAGCACCAAACTGAGTAATAGTTAAAATGGAGAGGTAGCTCTTATCAGATAATAATGCCGACATTCAATGTTAAAACAACCCAGTTTTTGAGAAAATCATCTGAGAAGCATTTCACATTAGTGCAATCGAAGGCCAACATATTAAAGGTAAATAATATGTATACATCTCCTGCAGAAGAAAAAAGGACCCGCAAACAATTTATAGAGGAAACATATGTTGAGAACCTTGCAGGAATATAAATCCAGAAGATTGTCAGTTCCATGTGCCGCCATAACAACCTTTGTGGGTTCTTCGCAAACTTAGACGCTGTTCTTTAGAGATTAGGCTCCTTCCCCATTACCCCTAAAATCAGAGGACAAAGAGCAGAGCTTACAATCTCAGATGTTGACTTGTCATCTATAAAAGATAGCTACAAAATGCCATACACACTATTGGGTAATGGCCTGTTAGCCTTAACACAGAGCTAACTCTGCTGGTGGCAGGGACCATTCGGAGAAGACACCTAGACAGTACTGTAGAAATCTGTGCGTTGAGACTCACTTTAAAGAACGTGAAGGAAGGGGAGAAAGGTTTTCAATGTACATACTCAATGTATGTACAATCTTCATTGCAGTGGCCTGGCCCCCAGAATAAAAAAATAAAACCTGCTTGCAAAGAGTCCTTTGAAGCAGCTGATTGATTTCATGGTCAAGTTCCATAGTTTGTGAGACTTGAAGGTATGATAAACACCAAATCACGTGACCCACTTGAGGAAAAGGCACGGAAAAATCTGTCTGGAGTTGATACTGACTGTGCAGATGAATGTACTTAGTCATTACTCAGCATCACCACTTAAAAGCAAGCAACTGTTTCCCTTCAAATGCTCATCTTTTCTCTTAGCACAAACTGAAAACCACTGCCAACAACATTGAATTAACACTGCCTGCTACAGAAATAATAACTTGATAAAACGTTAACCATAACCCGTTAAAAATATATGGGTTAAGCGTCTTTCTCATTAAAATTGTATTTAACAGTGTTTAGTGAGCCAAGGAAAACACATATCTTATGTAGGTAACCGTATTATAAGATTATATGAAATAAAGAAGAATATAGGAAACACTGCTCTAAAATTATTTTCTACTTCTAGATGCCCTCCTAATATTTTTGCTAAATAAGGAGAATAGGTGAAAAATAGAACAGACACCATTTTTGATAATGCATGATTTTTTTTCACTTAAAAACATGAATTTAAACAGATACAAGGAAAATTCATCTAATTTCTTTTAATAAAAAAAACTTTTTTTTTTTTAAAGATTTTTTTTATTTGTGAGAGAGAGAGAGCGCACAAGCAAGGGGAACATCAGGCAGAGGGAGAAGCAGGCTCCCTGATGAGCAGGGTGCCCGATGTGGGACTTGATCCCAGGACCCTGGGATTGTGACCTGAGCTGAAGGCAGATGCTTAACCAACTGAGCCACCCAGGTGTCCCCCCCAAAAACTGTTCTTGAGCCTAAAATATGAAGAGAACTGATGAGGTACAGTTATCATCTCTTTGAAGATTACTGAGGCCCTTGAAGAAGGTAAATTCTCAAAACTTGGCAGAATTCCAATACAAATAAGTTTTGACATGTTCATGGTAATTTCGGCCTTAATATTATAAATATTCTTAGAGTATTTGCTCCTATCTGAGCTTTGCACATGGCAATCGATACTCAGATTAAGTAATTCTTGGCTCCTGTTCATCTCAGAATAAGATTCAATATAAAGCAATACTTAATACCCCATTAAAAGATCTGTTTTCAGACTTTTCTCTTTCTCCCTCAAGAGGACAGTCAGTATAAGCCTCCAGAAAGGGCAGTATTCAAAAGTTTTTTTTTTTTTGGAAGTCATCTGGTGCTTTATTATAGGGAAGAAGAAAATCAATTTCCCTTCTACCTTTCTAAGTTCTCTATAACAAAAGACAAATTAATGACAAATTTATGTAATACAAATTTTATGTGATACAAGAGGCTTCAGAAGGAAATGAAGACCAAAGAAATGGTTAAAACCTGATTTTTATCCTAGGTTTCATCAACAGTGTAGAGAAAATGAAAAATACAATAAGACAAAAAGGAGTATGAGCTGAAAGTGGTAAACAGAGGAAAAGAGAGTTTTCTTGGTGTCCCTCCATCTATAGAGAGAAGTATGCTCCTTCAGATCCTGCAAGGGTACCTCTCATTTGAGGGTCTTACGACCTACTTCAGGGGAAGTTCAAATAGGCCTTCCTGCATGTGCTATTTCTTAAATTCCTTCAGTTTATAATAGTCACCATGCTAAGGTGCCGTATTCTGGGGTAGCATGTCCTGAACCCTGTCATTCCCCCATGTGAAACTTTCCCAAGAAGTCTCATAGTCCAAACCCCGAGTTGGTAGACTGTCCCACAACCCACCGAACCAGTCTCAGTCCAGGGAAGAGGTAATCCTGTCAAATAGTTGTGTCTCATTTCAGGAAGGTGGTAGTATAGGTGGGAGTAGGTACCCACCTACGTTAGGTCTCTCTATGGTATGAGCAGTCAGGCATTGAAGAAGGGACATTTTTCGAGAGACAAAAGAAAAACAAAGATTAATGTTTAGAACAAACTTTAAACTCTGTTTTTGAGTCCAGAAGACAGTCAGTTAAGATTTCTAGGTGTTGGGTTCAAAGCATCTTTGAGATGGTGGAGTGAGGATAGGCAGTGACAATCGGACAGATTTTCCTGGTTTGCAGTTTGAATGTCTCTGTGGGGTCACCACGTGTTCCAGTGAACTTCCTGAGTGGCCCACATGGCTATAGGCAGGAAGGTTGCTCACACGTGGTCTGTTGTGGCGATTTCTCAGATGTTCAAATCAAGTCAGCTATCCTCAGCTTGCAGGGCTTCAAGAAGAGGATGGTATTGGTTCTCAGTGCTTCCAACGCAGAAGGGCGGGAGAAAAATTGGAAATGTTAATTTGGAGAATTACAGCCAGATATCGGAGGAAGCCAGACGAATTCAGGATCCAGTCCAATTTATAAGGTAGATAACAAAACCTTAAGCTCAACAAACAAGAGTAGAAATTAAGACCCCCAAGATGGATACAATTAGCTGCTGAAACATTATTTTTCTCTCTATAGTCACTCCCATGTCTATCAAAGATAAAGTTTGCAAAATAAGCCTGGTCTCATTAAGTTTGGCCTGATTATTTACACAAGTGCAGCAAGAACAGGGATTGACCAGATAGACTCAAATTTTTAAGTTTGCCTTCCTAGAACTTTTAAGGAGGACTCTCAAATTAGATTTAAATGCTTCTCATGGCTAGGAAGCCAAGCCAGGAACTTGTCACTAGATTTTGCCTTCAGTACCTATAGATTTGGCTGAATTCCTCTCTTCCTGAGATTCCCCAAATATTTTAAGTTTCCTGGGTCTCCTAGGAAGTGACATTTCTTACTCACCTATAAGGCTGGGAAACATGTGAGCCAATTACCAGGCCAGTTTTTTCCCAAGAGAATTTTATTAGCAGTGGCTTCATAAAGACCATTTTTGTTTCTTAAAACTGTCTGGTCATATCTAATTGTGTACATCATTCTCAAGTATGACAGTTGAGTCAAAGCCTTGGTAATAAAACCAGTGTTTTTGATTAGTTCTTATTACAAGGAAAACAGATTTTTATTGGACTTAGGCCAATAACTATATTGCCATGAAAACAAAAATAGTAAGAGGTTTTGAGCTCTGGAAGGACCAGGGAGAGAGAAAAACTAATTGTTTCAGCTCTTTTCACAAAAGTATACTTTACCAGGTTGCTGTAAATTAAAGACAGTTTAAGAGGAAACCCAGATATTAAAGAATGAGCAATGTTTCAAACAAAAAGTTGTTAAAAAATTTATAACCCTCCTCATCGGTTCATTCGTTCTCGTGTAATTAATTCTTGTTCTGGTTGATCTTTGATGAGCAGTTTTATGACCCCATCAACTTCATTAGTTTGGAAAATTAGTCCACTGGCATGGTCTCAGAGTTACTCAAGTGATGGCATCTTTGGGCATTCTCTACCTGTAGCTGATTGCAAAAACACTTTCAGAGAAGGATCAGGAGTGAAAACAAGTCTTTTGTCTGTGAATGACAAAAGACTATAAAATGGCCATGGATAAAAATCTAGTGAGAGGTCATTCTAATGTAACTGACAAGGCACTTTATTTCAGTGACATACGATACTTTAACATAATAACCAGAATTATGACTGATAACATGATGCTGAACACATCGTGAACATCAAGAGTACTGACAAATTTCTATGCACTTCATACAGTTCTGAGATACTTACATTAATAGTATGTGTCCATACAAATACAACGGAAAGAAAGTTTATCATCACTTATTTGACAACACTTTGCATGCAGTTTATTTGAATAAACCTAATTAGTTTAACATCTCTCACAAAGTGAGAGACAAATCCTTTGAGATTTTCCAGGGACCCGCTTTAAAATACCAAAGTTAGTTTAGATCAAAAAGACTTTATTTTGAATTTGATATTGGAAAGCTTGTCAAAAATGTCAAAAAATTTGAATGCTTGATTAGATAGTATCATAGATGATTATAATACTTCATTATCTATTTAACCAAAGTGACAGAAATTTCTTAAAGGGAGACAGAAGGTAACATAGTTGTGAACAAACCCTCAGCTCTTTTAATACTGAGAAAGTTTGGTTTTAAGTAATCAAAGACCTGATAAAGACAACATGAAGCCCAGGAAATCATTCTGATAACACACAAAACTTAGGTTCCCCAGGAAGATTACTTAAAAGATAAAGAAAAATCTTTTTTCAATTTCTTAATAAAAGCAGACCAATAATCCAAGAAAATCTGTCATTCTAGTTTTACACCAGTATACTTCTGATATTAAGGTTCATTTTTTTTTTACGATTTATTTATTTGAGAGGGGGAGAGAGAATGCGTGCATGCGGAGGGGCAGAGGGAGAGGGAGAAAGAGAATCTTAAGCAGGCTCCCTTCTGAGTGTGGAGCCTGATGTGGGGCCCAGTCTCACAACCCTGAAATCATGATCTGAGCCGAAATCAAGAGTCCTACGCTTAACTGACTGAGCCACCCAGGCACCCCCACCTTTTTTTTTTTTTCCAACTTACAAAAACACTATTTAATATTAGCAGCTTGAACACACAGTAAATAAATAAACACAAAATAAATAAAATATCTACTCAAGTTTTTGTCCTGCTCTTTTCCTTTTTCTCATTCCGGAACAGCCAATCATATCCTGTATTAGGACAAATTACTTTCAACAAAATCATATCATTCAAACTTTGTATACTTTTCCTTATCACAAACACATCTTATTTTCCTTGCATACTTTGTATACTTTTCTTCTTCTTCTATATTATTTCTAGTAGTTTCATTTACATAGTCGATAAGAATTTTTATTCTTTAGTAACCTTAATTTTCAGTGAAAACTAGGGAGCAGGCAACTATGAACTATCTGCCACGTACTAACCGTCTGTAGTGTATTAGTGAATTTATGAATACCCTACTTCACAACTTCTGGAGGTATACGCCTCCCCTAAGTACAGCTTTTCAGTGTGGCAAAGGACATGTTTGCTAACAGACCTAAATATCTTTTGTCTCTCTGTAAAATTTAAGAAGTAAAAAGTACATAAACTTTTGTTCAACAATTAATGTTTTATTACTTTATGTTATTTGGAAATGGTCAAGATAGTCTATGACTATCCATCATTTAACTTAGTATAGCTAAGTTTTTTCCAAAAAAATTTTGGAAACTCTTTTTAAGTAGACATATTATGAAACATAATGATTGTTTTTAAAAAGCTCATTTGTAAACTTTTATCCCACTTACATTAATTCACTTATTCTTAACGGTTATCCCTGAATTGCTCATGAAAATTTTGTGAGACATTAAGATTAGCCATCATTTTAAATTGTTTTTCATGTGGACAAATCAAGCAAGTATGAAAAATACTTGATTCTCCCCTCTTCTTCTTCTTTTGTTACTGTTTTCCTTGACATACACCAAGCAATTTATTTTATTGCCATTCCACTGTTGTATCAAGCTAGCTGCTTCAGGATTATAGGAAACATGGTAAGAACTGTGAATTCCAAGAACACGGGTCCATTGTTGCGTTTCTTTTGTGCTGAAGTGAGTTCCTTGATCAGAAGCAATGCTGTGTGAAAGACCATGATGGTGGATGGGGTATTTTATAAGTCCACAGATGGTAGTTTTGGCAGAAGCATTGTGTTTAAGGAAGGCAGATCAATATCCAGGATGTTTATTCCAGTAAGGACACAATGCTGCTCTTCCATGATGGAAGAGGCCATGTGTGATCTGCCTGCCACCAGGTAGCTGACTGGTCATCCTGGGGAATGGTGCCATATTAGGGGCTCAGTTTTGTTCTCTGCTGCTGGCAAGATTGGACGTTCAGTGATGGCCGTAGCCAGGTCAGCCTTGGTGAGTGGAAGTGCACGTTGCTGAGCCCGTGCATAGCCTCCATCCCTGCCACTGTGACCACCTTATTCACGAGCTGGCAGGGTGATATGGGGGTGGCTGGTGAAAGAGGCTAATTGATATCCACAGGATGGATCGTCTTATCCACTTGATTGTTAAAATCCTCCTCGGCTGAAGTTACCCTTGGTGAGTATTCACATGGAACACAGAGATCTTTTGCCTATTTAGAGAGGTCTGTCCACATTCGTCTTTCCCGGATTTCTTTGTTCCCAGTTTTCTGAATATCTTTCTCCCATGTCCCTGACCGTCCAGCCAAACCATTGGCTACAGCCCATGAATCGTTACAATGAACAGTGGCTGGCCATTTCTCCTTCCAGTCATAGTACACAGCCAGATGCACTGCCTAAAGTTCTGTCCACTGAGAGGACTTCCCTTCACCGCTATCCTTGAGGGCTGTCCCAGGGAGGAGGTGTAGTGCTGGAGCTGCGCCCGTTCTGGTGGTGTCCCCTGCTTGTCAGCCAGACCCGCCTGGAAGCCAGTGCTGAGTCTCCATCTGTCAGCAAACCGTAGGGAAGTCCCGATGAAGCCGTGGGTGCAGGCTGGGACAGGGAAGGCAGTGTAGCAGGAGTCAGGGCCGCAGGCATTTGGGCCACGTCATTTGTCTCTTGTGCTTTCAGGCCTGCTTGGGCCTGACCACATCTGTACCACTTACGTTTGATAATGGAGTGTGCCTGTGCGTGCCAGCTGGACGGCTTGGTGGGTCACATTACACTCCGTTCATGATGGGTAGCTCAGGTCTCATGGTAGTTTGGGGCCCATAGCCAAGCACTGAATTTGTTCTAAGGCCCAGTAACAGGCCAAGAGCGTGTCTTAAAAGGAGAGTAGTTGTCTGAGGGTGATGGCTGGGCCTTACTCCAAAATCCTGAAGGCCTGGGTGACAAACCTATAGGGGACTGCCAGACGCTCCCAACACATTCGCATCTGCCACTGACACTTCAGACGCCATGGGGATCCGCTGCATCACGTGACCCAAGGGGCACAGCCCCAGTCAAACTAGCAGCTTTTCAGGTCCCTGGGTAAATGGGCTGGAGTCACACACCCAAATGAGGAGTATGTTGCCTTCCAAATCCAAATCCAGGCGTTGTGCCTCTTTCTTTGGTTATAGGAGGGACCAGATACAACAACTTACCCTTCATCTCAGAGAGGAGAGGTGGTCAACATCCTCGACATGTCTTATCGGTAAGGCTAGGGTAGTTCCTACTTTACTTCAGTAGGGCCCAGTCAGCACAATGCCATTGGTGTACTGGACCAATGGAAGACCTTGTGCAATGGAAAGGCGATCCAGGTCTCTGGGAACTAAGTTATGCCTCACAGCTGAAGAGTGAGGACGTATTGCAGACCTTGGCAGCTGAAGGCAACCTGCGGGCCTTCTGGACAGGTTTGTAGAAAAGGATATTTGCTAGATCAGTCGCTGCCTTCCAGGTGCCAGCAGGATGCATTAGCTTGCACAGTGGGATGCAGTGGGATCACATCTAGCACAGCAGCTGTACTTGGAGTTCCCACTTGGTTAAACTTCGGATGGCCCATCATTCTCCAGGATCCATCAGTCTTCTGCACAGGTCCAGTAGGATTTTCATGGGAATGTGCTAGGCATCCCCACCCCCGCGGCTCTCAGCAACTTGATGGTAGCAGTAAGCTCTGCAGTCCCTGTAGGGATGTGGTATTGCTTCTGATTTACTGTTTTCCTAGGTTTGGACAGTTCTACTGCTTTCTGCTTGGCCTTTCCTCATTACACAGGTCAGGGAACCCATGTGCGGATTCTGCCAGCTGCTAAGTATGTGTATCCCAATTATGCATTTTGGCACTGGGGCAATAACTGCAGGATGGGTTTGAGGATCCACAGGACCCGTGTGAGACAGGTCTGAGCCAAAACTCCATCGATCACCTGACCTCTGTATAAGCCCCTACTCTGACTGGAGGGCCACATGATGTTTTGGATTCCCCGGAGTCTGTCACTTCAGAGCCAGTGTTCATTAGTCCTTGAAAGGCCTGATTATTTCCATTTCCCCAGTGCACAGCCTATGAAAAGCCTATGTAGGTGCCTTTGGGGGGAATGCTGGGAGAACAATTACCTGTATTCATTTTCAGTAGTGTGCCAGGGTCCTTCCTCAAGGGGATGGGACCTCCCCTTCTTTCAAGGAGCTCTGGATCTGGGAGCAGGCAGCTGGGTAGCTCATTCGGTTCAGCCTCTGACTCTTAATACCTGCTCAGGTCTTGATCTCAGGGTCATGAGTTCAAGCCCCGTGTTGGGCTCCATGGTGGGCACGGAGCCTACTTTAAAAAAGCAGGGTGGGGCTCTAGCGCTGTAAACTGGCTCAAGTCTGGGAATTGACTGAGAGACCATGGCTCTGTTTGTATGTGTGAGTTAGACTTTTGTTCACTTGACCTAGATTTTTTCTGCTTCTACGGATCAGGTAGGAATTTAGTAGACTTCGTATCTACATTGCTTCTGGCGGCACCATGGTTAACCAGCCAGTGCCATAGGTCTGTATGAGTCCCGCTATTCTGATGGCTGATTTGGCTGCTGTCCATTACAGTAACTACACCCACTTGCCTTTGGCTGTTGACTGCCGTCACTTGGCAGCTGCCACCGTGGGATCCAATTACTCCCATTGCGTTCAGGTTTTCCAGTTGAATTGGTTGGAGTTCCCAGTTTAAGGTCTGGCTTACAGAGGAGAGCAATTAATGGAGCTCTTCAAGGATGTTGGGACCCCTCCCTCACAAATTTATTTCTCAAAGTATGGGTGAAAATTATGTCTTCTCGATCCTCCCCTGCTGAGTGAGCAGGTCCTAAATGTCAATCCACTCTAACAGTGCAATCTCCCTGAGGCTTTGAATCCCTTCCTCTGCATTAAACCAAGGGAGCCTGGGCAGTTTCCGTCTGCTCACAGCACAGCATCTTTTGATCTACCTTTCAGCCAACCAACCAACCAGCGAACCAACCAATCGTTAGAGCCTTTGCTAACTCTCTGAGCTGCAACATTAAATGCAGAATTTCTCCTTTGTGAGCCCATATCAGTAAATTCAGCTCGATCCAACTTGATCTGTCTTCTATTATCCACAGCCTTAACTATCCATTCCCATACATGTTCCTTGGATTTCTGCTTGTATAAAGTAGAAAACCCAAGCAGTTCTTTTGAAATGTAGCACACTTCCTCATGAGTCAGACTTTGTATCCCTAGTGGGACTTGAGTCTAGTTATAGGTCTAGAAACATAGAGGGGTGGGAGAGGTGAGTCCTGAGGACAGTCAGCATCATCTTGCATGACTGCTGCCACTGGGGAGATCATTACTGTTAAACCCCTCAGATGGAAGTGGACAGTCAGTACTACTGTGAGTGGACAGCTTCTGGACCCAGAGGTGTTTGGTTAGAACCAATCTGGTTGTGCTATATTTAGCAAGAAATTTTTAAAAAGATTTTATTTATTTGAGAGAGATCAAGTGAGAGAGCATGAGTGGGGGTGGGGAAAGAGGCAGGGAAAGGGGGAAGTGGGTTCCCTATTCAGCTCGATCCCAGAGGGCTTGATCCCAGGGGCTCGATCCCAGGACCCTGAAATCGTGACCTGAACTGAAGACAGATGCTTCACTGACTGAGCCACCCAGGGGCCCCTAGCAAGAAATTTTAAAATATGTATATTCCTTTTGTCCCTGAGCATGATTTAGTAGAAAAAATATAGGATCTAGAGATAAAATATGCAGTTTAATCCTGGCTTAATTATTATTAGCTATGGGACCTTTGGCAGATAGCTCTGAATCTCAATTTCCTCATTTAAGAAGTAGGGACGAGAATACCTACCTGTGACAAAGACTGCTAACTATACCCCAGTAATCATTTTTTTTTTCTTCTTTTGAGAGACAACTTCCCAGTCCCACCCCAGTGTCAGCTAACCCATGACTCTCCAGGTCTAAGTGCGTTCCCTAACAAGACACACCTGAACGCGGCCCTGTGACTAAGTTTGGGACCCTAGAAAGGAAAGGAAAAGTTGTGGGCAACTTTTGGGTCCTCTTCTTAAAGACAGTTATTCGCCCTGGATGTCCTCATTTCCTGTTTCTCTTTGGCTGGGAAATGACAGGAATTGAAGCAGCAGCCTTGGATCCAGAGGTAGACACCAAGTGATGAAGACGACTCACTCACCTTTGACCTGTTATGTGAGAGAGAAATAAACTGTCTTACTCAAGCCCTTGTGTTTCTGTATTTCTTTGTTACAGCTGTTACAGCTTGTTGCATTTTGCCTGGTGGCCTAAACAGAACACTACCTTAAAGATTTGTGGGTGGCCTACTGAACATCAGAAGATATTTGTAAATCGTATTTCTGATATAAGGGGCTAAAATCCAAATATATAAAGTACTCATGCAACTCAGTGGCAAAAAATATTGTGATTAATGAATGGGCAGAGGATCTGTACAGACCTTTTTCCAGAGAAGACATACAGTTGGCCAACAGGTGCATGAAAAGCTGCTCAACATCACCAGTTATCAGGGAAATGCAAATCAAAGCCACAGTGAGATGTCACCTCACACCTGTTAGAATGGCCATCATCAAAAAGACAAGAGATAACAAGTTGGTGAAGTTATGGAGAAAAGGGAACCTTCGTGCACTGTTAGTGGGAAGGTAAATTTTTTTCTATGCTTCTACACATGTTTTATTTTTTAATTTTTTTGGGGTGGGGGGAATGCAAATTTGTACAGCCACTGTGGAAAACAGTGTGGAGGTTCCTCAAGAAAATTGAAAATACAGCTACTGTATAATCCAGCAATTCAACTTCTGAGTATCTAAAGAAAATGAAAGCACTAATTCAAAAGGTATCTGTACCCTCATGTTCATTGCAGCATTATTTATACTAGCCAAGATGTGGAAGCAAACTAAGTGTCCATCGATGGATGAATAGATAAAACATGATAATATATATGTGTGTGTATAACATATAAATATGTAAATATAATACTCAGCCGTAGAAATGAAATCTTGCCATTTGCGACAACACTGATAGACGTTGAGGGCTTTATGCTAAGTGAAATAAGTCAAACATAAGAGGGTAAATATCATATGATCTCACATGTGGAATCTAAAAAATGAAAAACTGAGCTCGTGGATATAGGGAAGAGATTGGCGGTTGCCCGAGGCTGGGGTTGCAGGTGGGCAAAATGTGTGAAGGGAGTCAAAAGGTACAAATTTCCAGTTATAAAATAAGTAAGTTGTGGGGATGTTATGTACAGCATGGTGATTATAGTTAATGATACTGTATTGCATATTTGAAAGTGACACACTTTCACTTGAAACTTCTCATAAGAAAAAGAAGTTTGTAACTTATGGTATCAGATGCTAATTGGACTTAATTCTTGTGGTCATTTTGCAGTATATGCAAATATGAAATCTCATTGTGTTGTACACTTGACACTAGTATCAGGTGTACCTCAATAGAAAAATAGATGTGAAGACTAGAGATTATGAACTTCCTGGTTTGGCATATGACACATAGGAAGTGCTCTGTTGGGTTAGCTATTCTTGTTAAATTGTTACTTTCTACCCCTTGTGGGTGGGCACAATGCTAAGTGGAAAGGTCATGAAAATAGTTTCTATTATTAGTGGATTTAAGAATATTAAAAACAAGGATAATTTCAGTTAAAAAACGTATGTAAAATAGGTAATAAGAGCCTGTTACAAAACTTTTGTAGTGTTGTGCATAATAGTAACCAAAGACACACTTTATCTAGAATGAAACAATAAGACGTGCAAGAGGACCCATATGAGAAAAACTTATGATTTAATTTAGACATAAAAGAATGTAAAAATGTATGGAAAGATAATTCATGTTATTTAATATTATAAATGGTTCTTTCTCACAAAGGTTTACAGGTTTGATTACTGTTAAAAAGTCAAACAGTGCGGTCAAGCCTCTAAAGAGAGGTGTGGGTCAGTAGCCCCAGAGGCACCTGGTTTGAATTCTTTTCGTGGTTTCTTCTGGTATTTACCTCTGTATTTTTAAACATTATTTATGATGCCATCTCTTCATTTGTCACTTATCTGTTGACTTTTTAGTGAGGCAGTTGAGTATTGACCTCTTTTATATCTCACTTGTCAGTTCTCTCCCTCTCCCCCTCAGCATTGTTCCACCATAACAGGTACACGATTTTTGGTTGGCCAGTGATTTCATTATTATAATTCAGTATTATAATGGAGTCACTGAGTGATTGCAGTTATACTCACTTTTTCCCATAACTTGTTTTTCTTGGAGTTTATGGGACATTTTCTTGTATTATCTTTTTGATTATTTATTCTGCTCCCTTTTCTCTTTTCTAGAATTTCTAGAGTCTGGTATTGGATCTCCTGGATTTTGGTCTTCTAATTTTCTTTTTTCCTTCTTTCTGTCTTTCTAGTGTCTGGGACGTTTCCTCTACTTTATCTACCAGTCTTAGTATTATATATGTGTTAAGTTTCTGCATTTTGGCATATGACACGTAGGAAGTGCTCTGTTGGGTTAGCTATTCTTATTAAATTGTTACTTTCTACCCCTTGTGGGTGGGCACAATGCTAAGTAGAAAGGTCGTGAAAGTAGTTTTAATTTTAAAATCCCCAAAGCTTTTTCTTTTTGTGTAAACATTCCTTTGGATACGCCCTGTTACTGTTTTGTGGACACACTTTCATCACATCTCTCTGAAGATGTTAATTTCAGTTTAAAAAAAGCCAATTTCTTTGTGTACTGTGTTATTTCTTTTCCGTTTGTTTTTCTGCTTGATTTCTATCTTTCACGTAGAAAAATTCCTCACATGAGGAGAATATGAGAAGTCTTAGTGGAAGCTGTGTGCGTGGGTTTCTTTCCAGGGCTGTTCGTTGAAGACCAGATTTATTTTATTGACACGTACCTGGCTCTTAACACCGGTAGTCTTTTCTGATTTTCTTCCCGAAGAGAAATCCTGTCTCCTGCCCAGGGGTTGTAAGACTGGCCGCCAGGTTCTGGCAGTTGAGTAGGGGAGAGAGCCGGGGAAGTGGGGAGCTCACTGCTTGGTATATAAACTTGCCTCTGTCTTCTCTGCTTCCCTGCAGTGTCTCATCCTTGCACTCTGCACCTGCAGCCTCTCAGTCTGGAGTTTGTCAGAGTCTGTTTCTTCCCCAGAGAGTAACTGCTTTCCTCCTCCTGGAGCGAGAGTTAGTTAGAGAATTGGAGAGAGAGTGTGACTGACACCCAGCTGTCTCATGCAGAGTTCTGTCCTCCTGATTCTAGCCCCAGCCACCACTGTGCCCACATTCCTGAACCTTATCTAGGATTCTTGGTTGTGAATTACCTTATCGTTGGCATCCTTTTTACTACACACAGTTAGGTTTCAATTTTCTCTGTTCTGCTACTCCAGAAACTACTCACCCCTCTGCTTTCCGGCTTCCAAAATTTGATTAACTTCTTTTGTCTATAATTGCTTCTAGTCTTTATGCTTAAGTGTTTCATACTTTTTAAAAAAAATGCCTTTACAGCCATTTTAGTGGAGTTTTGGGAGTAAGTGGGAATAAATCTTTTAACTAGGAATCTTTCAATTTTTTAAAATAGTAAAGTTTAAACAAAATAGCATGAAAACAAAGACTGTTAAGATGAGGTAGTTTGGTGCTCAGTGGACTTCTCCAGAGGCAAACCTCATTCACAGATGTCCTGTTTTCCCTTTGGCTCCATC
This sequence comes from Ursus arctos, assembly GCF_023065955.2. Classification (NCBI taxonomy): domain Eukaryota; kingdom Metazoa; phylum Chordata; class Mammalia; order Carnivora; family Ursidae; genus Ursus; species Ursus arctos. The sequence goes on along the minus strand of NW_026622874.1, from coordinate 8,793,283 downwards.
ATCTTTACCCTTTTCTGTACAATTTGTGTTAGCATATGCAGGGCATCTGATTTGCGAATGTTCCTGGCTCCTAGGGAATTACAATCTTAGCATTCCTGAAAGTCTCCCATGTCAGGCATACCCTTGTTTTGCTTCCTCAGCCATTTCTGAAAGACAGCCTAATAGTTTTTAGCTCAAAACTTGTATTCAATCTAAATGAGTGGAAATTTTAGTGATAGATCAGCTAGAACTTTACCTTTTACCATGTGTATCAGACAGAATGCTTCTAGTTGCAAATAAAAGAAAACCTAACTAGCCAAATAAAACAGCAGGGATGTATTCTGTTTACCTAACTGGAAAGTTTGGAGATAGGTCAGTCTTAAGTGCTATTTGATCAAGACTCTTGTTCTCTTTGTCTGCAGTTCTCTCAGCTCTGCTCTGATCTACATGTTGACTTTGTGTTTAGGCTGGCTTCCTGCATGGTTACAAAATGGCTGCCCCAGCTCCAGGTCGAGAGAGGTTGTTTCCCAGAAGTTACCAGAAAGCCTCTCCAGACCTCAGGGTGGGGTTGGGGGCAGGAATTAAACTGATTTACCTTGCATCTGGGTTTCACACCCCGTTTCTAGAATGAGGGTGGTTCTAGCCCACCAAAACATACAGGTTATGTGAAGCAGGAATAACACTCAAAAAAACCAATGTAGGGGACATGGATGTTGGGAAGGTAACCACAGTATCCACCCACTACCTGTGCTTATTTTTAATGTCTCTGCTTTGATCACTAAGTACCATAATCATCATCATATTTTATATCATTATGCTTTTTATAAATTGTTCTTCCCTAATTCTTCAGATTCTGTTTTACCTATTAACAAACCACTATTGTCTTTGTCCTAGAAGCTTTTCCTTACAATTTGTTTCTCTAATCTGTACTTGAACCCACTGTGCTTTTTTTTTTTTTTTTTCCAGTGTTTTTAAAGTTCTTTCTTTTTACCCCCAAAGTTCACCTGTCCTCTCTGGTATTGTCTTTTCTTTTTCTTTTTTTCCTCCTCAAAGTTTTATAGTGACTTGTTTTTAATAATTCTAAGCATACTTACTTTATAATTTCTATCTGTACTATTATTTGAAGTGTTTTGTTGTCTAATTGTTGTCTTTCGTTTCTGTTCTTTCCCTCATGGTAGATTATTTCTTCCTGTGCTTTGCAGCTTTGGGCCGAGAGCTCATCGTCAGTAAGGCTTTAATTGTTGGAATTCTGCAGGCCAAGAGTAGTTACACATTTGTTTCTGCTATGTATCCCATGGCTAGTGTTGGCCTGAGATCACTCATTTTATAAATTTCTGAGCCTTGGATTTCTTGGATCATGCAGGTACTATAAATTTGAACCTCAGGTCTTTGTGAAGACTGGCATATAACTCAAATTCTCAGTGTAGCTTTTGGGGAATTTTTTTTTTTTTATCCACTTAGAACCCAGGCCAAGGTATAGCTAAGTTTCCTTGATGGGGAAATTGGTTTTATGAGGGCGTTTTATTCCAGTTCCCTGTCTCTCAGGGTTAAGTCCTCATTTCCAGCTACTTGATAGGTGTTAAAATTCGAGCTTCTTGGTTATTGAAACTGGTCAGTCTCTCCCCAGCAACCACAATCAGTTCATGCTGACTGCTCTGGTCTCCCACTCCTGCCTGGTTTTGGCCTCTCAGCACTTAATTTCTTACTGTGTGTTTAAGGAATGTTTATTTTATTTCATCCAGCATTTTGGAATGTTTAAGTTTGTCTTAGGTCTGGTTCTCCTGGGAATAGAGATTTGAGGCAGAGATTTGCATGCAGGGTTTTTTTTAGACAATTCTTTTGGCAACAACACCTGTAGGGAAATGAGGGCTTGTGAATTGAGATTGGGCAGAGGGAGAAGCTAAGCACAGTGTGGTTGCCACCGATCCTGGAGTCAGCCCCTTGGGCAGCCCTGGACCTTGGGATTATCACATATCCAGGCACTGGGGCCAGGACTTTGTGCCTCAAGGAACCCAGCTCTCCAGCAGTGTTTCCAGTGGCCAGCCTGGCTTTACAAGGACAGCTAGCACTGAGCTTCTCAGCAATACGGGGAGCCTTCTCGCAGGGGCGATCCTCATTGATTTGGGAGATGCAGTGTCCCCTGGGCCCTGCTGGAGCATAGCTGGCCAGCGGCTTTTCCAGCCTGACCTGGTGCACGCTGTCAAGCATGCCCACTTCTCTGAGCCTTTCCTTCCCTTACTTCACCGTCTGTCACAGCAGTTCTGGCATTTCTCCTGCACCGTCTTCGTAGTGTCATAATGTCATTTCCAGGGTCCTTGTCCAGGTTACATCCTTTGTCATGGGAGAGCGCTCCCAGCTGGATGAGCTCTCCTTTACCTAACTTTAGGTCCCATCGTCTTGAGCCAGCATTTTCAGGGTACAGTCCTGCGCTTACTCTCTGGCTCTGCTGTGCACGTTGGCTGAGCCAGTCCTGCAGCTCCTGCGGCATATGGTTTTTCCCTCCTGAGCGGGTTCAGTGCTTCCCGAGCATTGGTCTTTGTGATTGGCTTGTAGGCAGGAGGAGAAGTACACATCGATCCTGGAGGACACAGGTTGTCTTGTAAGGTAGGAACCTCTGTGTCATCTTCAGCAAGGATCAGATGGTTCCTCCGAATCTGGGAATTCAGGATTTGCAGCATCCACATGTCCTCATCTTATGTCTTGGGGTTCCATTTCTTCCCAGTCAGGATCTGGACCTTGGTGCAGCTGACTTGAGGGGGCTGAAAATGCAATCAGGAGCTCAACTCATTTGTGTTTTGTCCTGGGCCTAAGCCTCCGTTTTTTTGGTTGTCAGACAAGAGAAAGTGTGTTATATGCTGCCAGGGAGGTCCTTTGACTTTGCTACTTCACCTTCAGTTGGTGATTCATCACACTCAGCCTTTGCTATCTCTGCTCATGGCGTCAGCAGCACCCAGCAAGAGCCGTCTGGTTCCATATACCTTGTAATTACTGCTTTCCCCTCGCCTCTCAGGGCTCGAGATGCTTCTGCCCATGCATGCCCCTTCTGGTTTTCATCCCAGAGCACTACTGGGAAAGTTCCAGCAGTTGGACTACAGCACGCTGGGGCTGATAGTACCACATCTCCCCCTAGTGATGGAGGGCTTGGGGTGAGAGCAATTCCCAGAGCGAGATACGGCTGGGAGCCAACAGCAGCTAACGTTCCTGGCAGCTGTGGGATTGAGTCCTTAGGGGCAAGATCCAAGCCGTGGAACCCCGGCATCCACTACAGAAGGGTTTTAGGTATCCTGGTGTGCCGTATTGCCAGAAAGAAAAGCTAGCCGAAGCATGTAGGACATAAATTCTTCCGTGGGCTCTTTTCTAATAGGTAACAGGTTTAGATACCATTTCTTGGAGTCATTCAGTCCTCATTTTAGCCAGAAATTCCATTTTCAAGGAAGTGTATAAATCATCTTTTCACTGAAATGAAAGATGATTTTGAGATAAACCCAAGAATTATTGATTTATTACTTTATACACTTTTTGGTGATGGTGATATAATTTCCATTTTTAGGAAGTATCATAGGGTGTCATATTGCCAGCTCATTTAAAAAAACAAAACAAAACTTAAAGAGCCAAGTCCTGTAGCTTAAACTACTGACATTCGTGAAAAACAAGTCAGAACACATGCTCAATGCTAATACATAACTCTAATTTTTGAAGTTTTATTGAGATATATTTTACATAGCAGAACAGTTCACACATTGTAAGTGTGCAGTGCAGTGATTTTTAGTATATCTACAGATGGTTGTGCAACCATCACATCTACTAGTAGAAAAATGTGAATGCCCCTACAGGAAACTCCATGTCCACAAGCAGTCCCTGCTCCTCGCCCTTTTCTCCCCGCCTCAGCACCAGGCAACCACTAATCTACTTTCTTTGTGGATTTGCCTATTCTGGACATCCCACAGAAGTGGAGTCATAGCAGTATGAGACCTTTTGTGACTGGTTCCTTTCAATCAAAGCTAATAAACTTTTATTCAACTTATATTAAGATTAGTAATAATTCTCTTTATTTTATAATAAGGGAGAGTCAAGACGTTGCAGAACAAAGCTGAGACTTACAAAACCGTCTCCACTTGATGTCTCTAGGGCTCCCATCAGCTGGGGCTTGGTGAGGAGTTTCTGGTTATCAGTAGCAACTGTATTATATCACTGAGGTGGCTGTATTTCAGTAAGTTAGTGAATTAATTCATAATAGATGAAGTCATTTCAGTGACTTATTTAATTTATTCATCGATTCATTCATTCACTCATCTATTTGAATTCCCTTTGTGGAAGGATAGGAATGAGATATATATGTATCTCCCTCGCTCAGAAAGAACTGCATTCCAATAGGTGGTATTTTTTACTTTAAAAGAAATAGTTTTTTTTTTTTTTAAAGAAATAGAACAGTGTAAGCCCATTTCTTCTGTTATCTGATTGTAAGAGAAGTAAAGTGCCTGTCATTATTGTAGTTATCTTAGTACCATTCATTGGCCACTTACAATGTGTTGGACATCTGCTAAGCATGTAACATGGATTATTCCTTATTATTCTAACAGACTTGTTAGGTAAGTGGTATTATCCCCATTACAGGGATGAGGAAAGTAGAACCCAGAGGTTGAGTAACATGTCATGACTACTGAGTGGCATTCAGATTCCTATCTGGGCTAGCTTCAGTATTCATGAAGTTCTAGATGGCTGTCCTGATTATTCTTTTATATTCTGTAAGATCAGTGCTAACCCCTACACTGGGAACAAAGCTTCATCAGCCATCTCTTTGTGAAAGCCAGTGGAACCATAGCTGCGTGCCCTACAGCTCAGCAGCAGTGTTTCTGCTCAATAGTGTGACTGACTGAAGAGTTAAGGGTTCACACTTGTGGCCACATAGTGGTCATGCCTGTCTTGTCTGTAAGCTGACATTTGTTGGGTGTTTATAACATGCCAGCTTCTGTGCTGAACGCGTTATCTCATTTGAACCTGAAAACAACTTATGTAACAGTGGCTTCTAGTGTCGTCATTTTCAGGTAAAACAGCTGTGGCTTTGACAAGTTAAGATACCTCTCTTAAGATACCCTAAGTTATAGAACTAAGAAAAGACAGAGCTGGGATTTGAGCCCATGCATTCTGGTACTGAAGCCTACACTCTGAGCACGCTCCGCTGGCGCTCCGTCTTTCAACAGTGATAATAGTCATCTTCACTCATCTTCAGTGAACTTGGTCTTCCCTTCCATTCTTGGGCTGTTTCTGCTTAGTAATGATCTTTATCTTGCCACTGGTCTTGTCTTTTCAATTACGATAGAATGATGAGTTGATACAAGTCATAAACAATAGTTGATTAATTGTATTTTAGTAAGAAAATTTGAAAGATATCAAATGTTTGGGGCGGGCACCTGGGTGGCTCAGTCGGTTAAGTGTCCGACTCTGGATTTCAGCTCAGGCTTGATCTCAGGTAGGTCTCAGGGTACCCCTGTGTGTCCTTTTCTAAAAAAAATGTTTTTGGATCAATTTAAAGATAATTACATGCAACTAATTTTATCCAGTGGAGTAGTCTAATAAGGAATGGAAAAGTCTAGAAGTTAGACTTTTCCTAAGAATGTAGTATCTGATATTGTAAATATTTAGAAATACGCTGCAGATTTCAGCTGCTGAGACAGTGCAGAGGGAGAGAAGTATTTAGGTAATTACTGTCTGCTCTTGAAGGGATTATATAGACTTAAAGCTTTTAAAAATTTCTGTGTAAAAGTTTTCTTTTAAATACTGTCTGATCATTTATTTGTGTTGATTGAAGTTTTGTGTGCATGGTGTACACTTGAATAAGCTAGGCTGGAGATTCTAAGGCAAGGCGGATACAAGTGGCCAAGTTAGAGGGACAGTCATGCTGCACATCGGCCAGCCCACAGCTGGAACCTGAGGGTCTAGGAGTAAAACCTGCCCCAGAGGAAAGGGGCACATGGCCGACTTCAGATTATCCCTGTTCATTTCTCTCAGAGCAATCAAATCATTTGATAACAGAAAACAGTACTAGTTTCTAAGTTTAGCTCCCAAAGCCAGGCTATCCTTTCCAGCAGCTTTAATCAACTAGTGAATGTGGAGCAGGAGTGGAGACGTGATTATATGCCCTTGTCCACAGGGTCACTGGCTGGAGTTTTCACTGGGGGTATGTCTAGAAGGTTCTTAAAAACCATGACAAAACTGCATTTCCGCACAGTTACACCATTTATTTATATACTATATACAAATGGTTTATTAACTTTAAATTTTTAATAAATCCTGAACTGAGCAGAGTACCAGGTAATCTTGGGTCAAGGATTTTTATGTTGTTTATCCTTGTGACCGTGCACCTAGCACAGTATTGGGCGTCCATGAAGTGGCGAGCCCGTGTTTGCACAAAGGAGTCCATGAGTTAGGAATAACTACCGATTTGTAAGTTGGTACATATATCCTTTTCGTCCATAAATCCTTCTGAGTATGTTTCATTTGCTTTCCTTAGGTGTTTGACTCCTTCCTTGTAAAAGCTTACTAAACTTTGGGGTGCCTGGGTGGCTTGGTCGTTTAAGTGTCTGCCTTCAGCTCAGGTCATCATCCCAGGGTTCTGGGATCAAGCCCCGTGTCTTGCTCCCTGCTCAGCGGGGAGCCTGCTTCTCCCTATCCCTCTGCCATTCCCCCTGCTTGTGCCCTGTCATTAGAAAAAAAAAAAGAAAGAAATGTCTAAATTCACTGTGCCATCTCTTAAGCAAAACCTGTCATTAAAAAAAAGGAATTATCTGTTGAATTCCTATACAGCTACAGCAGAAGGGTTAAGTGTGGACAGAGCGTTGTTTGTCTTTTCAGGTGTTACTGTTTTTAGGAGAAGAATAATACCTTTATTTCTTTTTTTAACCTTTATGCCTTCTCTCTTTCCCCAGTAATCAGTACCTTTATAAATACAGTATCTTGTAGAAATTGCTTTATGTTAAAGATAAGAAACAACACCCAGTAGTGACGATTTTCTGTAAATCGTAGTATTTGCCAAAGTATATTCTGTGGGACTGTACTTTGGGGGGATTCTCTGCTGCAGTATGGTTTTCTAATCATAAGCTGAGGAATAATTGCATAAATACCACCCCTCCCAACATACACAGATGTGTGGGTCAACACACATGCTTTAAGTAGCTGCAGTATATATGAATATGTTAATGATACTGAGAAATCCTGTAGTGATAAAAACTGGCTTAGCTTCCTTAGCTCCACATTTCCCACATTTGTTTGAACCTCGAACCTTTTTCCCCATAATATATGTTGGTTGTCTGATGCCCTTTGTGCTCCACAGACTGAGAAATGATGGTGTGTGGCATAGCTTTGTAACAATATAGTATTTTGCTGAGGTTGCAGAACGACAATCCGTCAAAAATCTACCATTATTTCATTCCTAGTTAAGAAATAGATTTTAGGGAGTAACAGTTAGAAATTGAAAGTGCAGTGAATTTTCTTTGATTTTATATACTGTAGTTCCTTGCATTTGTAGACATATTATTTACAAAAGAATTTCTCTACTTGATATATAGTGTCAGAATGATAAGCCTCATTAATTCCAACTATTGGGGAAATTAGGCAAATCCAAGATAATGTAAAAAGAATACAGAATGTTTTTTTAAAGAAATGCAGTTTTATCACTGTAAATACTTCATCTCAAATTATACTAACAAAATATTCTCAAGTGGAAGATTCTGGGTGGAAATTCTTTGAAGAGTAAATAGCAGTGACTTGTAATTAGTTCAGGTGCAAATATATAGGTACTTCTGAAATACTCGAGATTATTTTAAAGCATTTCTTTCAAAGGCGTTAGCTTTTATTACATGAATCTCATTTATAGTATTTGCTTGCTAAGTCATTTTCTTGTAAATTAATCTGCTACAGATTCTTAATATGGCATGTCTCATAAAACCTTAGTTATTTAGTGAGCTGTATCCTAATTGAGAGTAGAATGAAACGTGGAAATAGGTGAAAGAGATCTTATCTAATGAAGAAGGAAAAAAAATTTGAGCAGTGCTAAAAATGACAACCCAAAACTTGACCATTTAGGCTAAAAGGAAGGATTAATAATTGCTAAACCAAAAGGAAACACATCTGTTTGTTGAGTTCTGTAAAAGTCCAGATCGAATGTCAAGAAGTATTAAGTCACCGTAGATGAAAAAACAAGAAAAAGGAAAGTGACGAGATGCTGAGAAAAGTGAAAAGATGCTGGAAAAGAAAGATGAAATTAGTTATGGTGGTTGTAGCAGCCACGCTGCTTAGACGTGGAAGAGGTCTGAAAGGGGCCAGTTCGCAGAAGTCAGCCTCAGAAGGAGCAGAAGCCCCAGCAAAGGCAGATGCCTGTGTTGCTGTCGCGGTGGCCACTGCGGATACTGGTGTACCCCACCCTGCGAAGTGTGCTCAGGGCTTGGGAAGACACCTGTGGTGTGGCAGCAGTCCTTACACGGCTGTGTGTTTGCAGGCGAAGTGTTTATCTCTAGAATATATCTGTGATGGGCCATTCTTTCTGTTTTTGTATTTTTAAAATAGCATTTACACATTTGTTTCTAAAATCATGTCATATCAGCAGTTCTTACCAGGCTTTAATAAACGTGGTATGTTGAGATTTCCTTCAATTACTTTTTGCTTCTTCAGTACTTTATATTCCTTTGTACTACGAGAAAGTATAGTAAAGCATGGTAGTGTCACCCCTTTGATAGCAATGGGGACATCAAGGTGAAGGTTGAGTGGCTTATGCAAAGCATGAAGGGAAGGAGGCTTCCGTGAGCAGAAGTTTGGTATTTTCACAGGGAAAAACTATGATGGCTGACTGAGCAGGCTTTCTGAATTTAACTTTTATATCCTTGATTCTGCACTCTAGGTATTAAATCTTCCAGCATTATCTGTATCAGCACTGACTAATCTGCCTTTCGTTGTGTAATGGATAGCTGATCTAGCGTTTCCTTTTAAGAAAATCCTTGATGTATTAGGTCGTTAAAACAAATTCTAACATTTGGTGCTCATTAGTGTTGTAACCGAAACAAAAACATTTTAATGGTTGATCCCAGAGTATTTTGAAGTTAGTGTAACTTTGCTGGAAAGGTATTTAAGCTGTAGTATCAATTACAAACAGGCCACGAGCCAAGTTTCAAAGCTGTTTCTAAGTAAGACATTGAGTTTTTCAGAATGCAAAAAAGACATTGTGTGGCTCTGCGCCATGTGGCAAGGAAGCAGAATGGAGCAATTACAGCAGGATTTGTATTGATCATAGTGTTTCCAAGTGAGGAATTTAAGATATTGTGAAGTGGAGCTTGGAATAACTCCACAGGGTGTCCAGCAGTTGCTGTATTTTAGTTGTAGACCATGAAAGAGGTGTTGTGAATATAAAGGATGGGACTCACTGATCAACAGTGGAAGCTGCAGACTCCGCATTTAGAGTTTATAGCTCGTTGACCTGACTAAAAATGGGCTACTTCAGCTTTCTGACCGAACATGTCAAGAAGACTGTCCATCATTTATCTATTAAGGTTAAAATAATACTTTTTTTTTGTAATCTAGTGGTGAAAAAGGTAAAATCATAATTCAGATACCTTACTGTGTGGTTTTGGCCGAGCAAAAGAGTTTGGCAAAGAGGATATTTCTTTGAATACTCAAACTTAACTTACTTTGCTTATGGTAACTGTCAAAGAAAGGCAGAAGTGTTACTAACGTTCCTTGTTGCGTTCAAGATCAATTCTGCACTCCGTTTGTCATCCTAAAGCAAAAACAGAAATGGAAGACAGAATGATTAGATTGATAGTAAATACAATCTCATGGTCTATATGTATGTTTTGGCTTTTAACCACACACACTATTCTTTGAAAGGACTCTTTTTTTAAAATCCCAAGGGTAAGTAATTTTTATTTAAAGTTGTTTGAATTTGTGTAATTTCTCAATGTAAGATAAAAGACTTAAATTTACATAACTATTAGATGTGTTTGCAACTAGTGTTTTTGAAACTTTATGTAGGTCCGCAGTGTTACACACATTAGCACAATAAACATTTCTTTTTTTTTTTTTTAAAGATTTTATTTATTTATTTGACAGAGATAGAGACAGCCAGCGAGAGAGGGAACACAAGCAGGGGGAGCGGGAGAGGAAGAAGCAGGCTCCCAGTGGAGGAGCCTGATGTGGGGCTCGATCCCAGAACTCCGGGATCATGCCCTGAGCCGAAGGCAGGCGCTTAACCGCTGTGCCACCCAGGCGCCCCTCAATAAACATTTCTTAATAGAGTTCTTGATGAGTTTCTGGTTATTTGAACAATATGTTTAGGTGGTTTTGAATTATTTTTATTATGACTGTGAATTGATTTGTTTTTGTGTGCGTGTTTGTGTATTTTGGCTTTATCTGGACCTCAGCCAGATAGTTTAATGATAGTGCTATCGAGAGATAATTTTGAAGCCTTACTCTTTACTTTTTTCTCCCCTCCATAAGATGCAGATTTTGGGGTAGAAGTGTGTTTTGAGATATAGTATTTGGAAATGTATGAATCACTTGACATGCTTTTAATATTCAGAATAATTTACAGTGAAACTGAATTCTCAACAACTAGTCATGTCCTTTATTGAATATCTCCTATTTTTACCTAAGTAAAATGTAAATTTATCAGGTTTAACTTGTAGGATACTTTGAAAATATATTTTAAATGTTGGTTTCCTACCAGTTTAATTTTTAATTTGGAAAAATTCAATTCAGTTAAAAATAAAATTTAAGTGTGTAGTTTAATAACTTAGTTTTTATCTGTTATTATTTTGGTCCAGATCCACGTTGTAGAATGTCGCTCATATAGAGTAAAATGTCATTGACGCCAAATAGGTTGGAGTAATTTTTGTAATCATCCTAGTGAGACTTCTGTGATTTTCGATTATTTCTTGAGCCTGTTGTTTTGGGCAAGTGTTGCCTTGTGCTTTTTTTATTCTTTTTTTCTTTTTTTAAACTGTGCTCGCCGGTATGATTTACATGGAGAATAAAAGCTGTGGGTGTTCATTAGGAAGAAAAAAGATGGAAGGTAGTAGGTTTGTTTGGAACGTATTTTCAATGATGTAAACAAACAAAATCAAAATGTCAGCTTTACAAGGACGAGTAAGCGTGGTTAACAAGTACGTACAATGACAGGAGAGTGTCAGGACTGTGTCCGTTGCTGACACTCTTTCCATGCAGAGGTGTGGGAGGGCTGGAAATCTGTAAAGTTGTGGGACAACACGCTCTCTGAAGTTCATTTTCTAATTATGATGCATGTCACTGCATTTGATGGGTAACATCTTCTCTCTCAGGTTACTTTTTAAGATAGATACTGTATGTGTGTGGTAAAAAATTCAAAAGGGGTAAAGTTACTAGTTCCTCTAGCCTTGCCCTGTCCTCAGAAGCGACGGCTGACGCCAGTTCCTTCAGTATCCTTCCTGAGATTTTATGCAGATACAAGCATGTATGGGATATGTGCATATATTTTATTTACAGCATAAACAGCATCCTGTGCCGTCTCCCCATTTCACAACACATCTTGGAGATCATTCATTTGGCAGATATGTATTAAGAAGTGCCTGGCTGGCATAGATCCTGGGAATACAGCAGCGAACAAAACAGGCAAGATCTCTACTCTCATGGAGCTCACATTCAAGTAGGAGAGATAAACACACACGCGGAGAGAATGAATGAGTATTAAAATAGGGTTATTTTGTGGGAAAACATGACTGACCTAGGTGCTTAGGGATGGTCTTGGAAGCAGTGACTTTTAAATGGAGACCTGACTGACAAGAAGAGCCCAGCCAAGGGAAGATGGGCAGAAGGAGGCTCTGGAAGCTAAAGAAATCAGTATGGATGGGAGCGTGGAGGGGGAAGGGGTTGGACAGGCAGGTGCTAGGTCAGGTAGGGCCAAGGCAGAGGGTTTGTGTGTCATTTTAAGAATGATGAGAGGCCCTTAGAAGGCTTGTTTATGTGCCTGTTGTGTGAAGAGCATGATAACTGCTTTAGGTTTTTGAACAGGTAATGGCTTCTGTGAGTCTGTAGACTGTCGATATTGGGGCACACAGAGCTGCTTACTAGTCCATTGGAAGGACGATGGGGCATGTGCTTAGTCCTCTTTGGTTGACCTTTGTGAACAATGCTGTAATGGCACTTTCTGTGCATGCGTGTGCATAAATCTTGTTTAAACATTGTTTTTTAGGGCAGGGGGAGCAGAGGGAGAGGGAGAGGGAGAGAGAAAATCCTTAAGTAGGCTCCACACCCAGCATGGAGCTCAACGTGGGGCCTGATCACGACCCTGAGATCATGATATGAGTCAAAATCAAGAGTCAGATGCTTAGCCGACTGAGCCACCCAAGGCGCCCCTTGTTTAAACATTTTAAAAGTAATTTTTAAAAATGTAGAAGCAGAATGATTGTCATGAAGGAGAACCAATGATACATACCTGAGCTTTGTACTGCTAAAATATGTTTTGCAGAAGACCAAATATTTCTATCCTAAATAGCTTGAGGGAGCCGGGAAAAGGTCAGAAATGTGTAACCCTGGTAACCAGTGTTATGTGAACATTTTTGAGTCTCTCAATCTAGTTTTCTAATAAAATTAACTTTATTGGGTTGGGGCGCCTGGGTGGCACAGCGGTTAAGCGTCTGCCTTCGGCTCAGGGCGTGATCCCGGCGTTATGGGATCGAGCCCCACATCAGGCTCCTCCGCTGGGAGCCTGCTTCTTCCTCTCCCATTCCCCCTGCTTGTGTTCCCTCTCTCACTGTCTCTCTCTCTCTCTCTGTGTCAAATAAATAAATAAAATCTTTTAAAAAAAATTAACTTTATTGGGGCACCTGGGTGGCTCAGTTGGTGAAGCATCTGCCTTCTACTCAGGTCATGATCCTGGGGTCCTGGGATCAAGTCCCTCATCAGGCTCCCTGCTCAGTGGGGAGCCTGTTTCTCCCTCTCCTGCCCCCCCACCCCATTCGTGTACACTCTCTTTCTCAAATAATCTCAAATAAATAAATAAAATCTTAAATAAAACAAATAAAATTAACCTTACTGAGATATGATTTATGTGTAGTAAAATGTACCCATTTTAAGTGTACAGTTTTAGGTGTTTGGCACATCTATACAGCCCCTCTAAAGAGGTGTTCTGGGCTCATCTTGTCCTTTCCCTGCCCGAGCCCCATACCTGTTCATTTCTCCCAGGAGCTCTGGTTCTTCCTCGTGGAGAACAGTGTTTGAAACAAAGATCTAGACACTCGGTGTGCTCACTGCTGCCAAGGCCTCATTGCTTTTAGGTCCTGTCAGTGGACTGGCTTTGGAAGTCATGTATAAATGTGTGTGTGTGTGTACACACAGGTGTCTGTGCGGGGCATACATATCTGTATGTATTTCTGCATCTCTTCAACTGTAGAAATACCTTCCAGTTATTTTGCTTACTTGCTCAGTCCCCTCGTATGTACAACTTTTCTGTCTATAATTAGCCAGGTTTTTGCTCCAGGACTTGTTGGCTTCCCTTTCCCAGCAGCCAGACCCGGCTCAGGGGACAGGGAAAAGATGAGGGAAGGGAGAGGGGGAAAGGGAAGGGAAGGGAGTGAATTTTTTTTTTTTTTTTAAGATTTTGTTTTGTTTATTTGACAGAGAGATTGGCAGTGAGAGAGGGAACACAAGCAGGGGGAGTGGGAGAGGGAGAAGCAGGCTTCCCCACTGAGCAGGGAGCCTGATGCAGGGCTCAATCCCAGAATGCTGGGATCATGACCTGAGCCGAAGGCAGACGCTTAACGACTGAGCCACTCAGGTGCCCCAGGGGAGTGACTCTTATCCCAGTTACTCTACTGGGTGAAAAGAACTGAAGGAAGGAAGGGGCCAGGTAGAATTTTAAACTTGAAAATAGTCAATTTCATCAATTTCTCCTTCTCTTTTTGTTTCTGACTTTCATGTCACCAGCTAAGTTCATAAAAGTATTTACAGTACTCTTTGTGCCTTTTGTTTTGTTTTTGACATTGGAATCTTTAATCCACCTGAAATTTACTTGGGGGTGTTTTAGGATCTAATTCTATTTGATGTGTCCAAATGGATAGCCAGTTATTCCAACATTAATGTTCTTTCCCTGTCTGAGGTGAAATGCCGTCCCCATCGGATCCTGCTTTACATTGTTGTTTTCCTGTGTTCTTAGGTCCCATTTATCTGTTCCTTCCACTGTATGCTCAATAGTGGGATAGCACCTCACAGGGTGATTGTGAGAGTATCACGAGAGAAATGCGCATCTAGTGATTAGTAATGGGTGGAGAAGATGTGGTTTATCCACACTGGAATATTACTCAGCCGTAAAAAACAATGAGATCTTGCCATTTGCAACAACATGGATGGACCTCGAGGGCATCATGCCAAGTGAAATTATGTCAGACAAATACTGTGTGATCTCACTTATATGTGGAATCTAAAAAACAAAACCAAGCGCCTAGATAACAGAGAACAGATTGATGTTTGCCAGAGGCAGGGGGTGTGGGTGAGGGAAATGAGTGAAGGGATAAAAGGAACAAACTTCCAGTTATGAACTAGTCACGGGAATGTGACGTGCAGCATGGCTAATAACACTGTAGTGCATAGTTGAACGTTGTTTACTTACTGTGGTGATCATTTCACAGTCTGTACAAATATCAAATTATATTCTCCTGAAACTAATGCAATGTACGTCAGTTATACCTCAGTAAGAAAATGATTAGAGCTGGCTACTATAGTCAACACATATTACCCATTGTTATTAGCATCTCAGTGGAGAAGGAATCAATTATTGAAATAGTAGGAAAGTAAATTGCAAAAGAAACATTAAAGTATAGTAAGAAATACTGGCATCTCTTTTTTTCCATAAAAACTCAGAACTTCTCATTTTTGTACTATGCTTATGGAATGACAACTTGTATTCATTATAGACAGATAAATTATATTAAAAAACACAACCAAGGTTAGGTGAAGTTCAGTTATTTACAATAACAGGTGTTCTAGATTACAGAATCTTTGAGAGCAGACACTATATCTTATTTCATGTAACAATGTGTCTCGAGTACCTCAGCACCTCAGTGTGCCAGGCATGGAGTTCTGAACCAGTTGTAACTGGACCAGTCTACCTGGAGCTGCTTGCCGTCCAGCTGAGGAAACAGACATAGAAGCAAATAAATATAAATACTATGAAAATGCTAATATATATATATGCCAGTGTTTTCAGTTGTTCCATGGATATGGAAATATTTATGTCAGAACTGTGCATATTCGCTGAGACATCTCCCTAAACATAGGATGGGAAGATGAGAATATTTATTTATTTATTTATTTATTTTTTAAAGATTTATTTATTTATTTATTTATTCGACAGAGATAGAGACAGCCAGCAAGAGAGGGAACACAAGCAGGGGGAGTGGGAGAGGAAGAAGCAGACTCATAGCAGAGGAGCCTGATGTGGGGCTTGATCCCATAACACCGGGATCACGCCCTGAGCCGAAGGCAGACGCTCAACCGTTGTGCCACCCAGACGCCCCAAGATGAGAATATTTAAATAGCGTTTTATAAAAAAAAGATTTATTTGCGAGAGAGCGAGCGAGCGTGCAAGTGCGCGCTCACGTGAGTGGGGGTGGTGGGAAGGGCAGAGGGAGAGAGAATCTCAAGCGGACTCCCTGCTGAGTGTGGAGCCTGAAGAGAGGCTTAATCCCATGACCCTGAGTTCACGACCTAAGCCGAAACCAAGAGTCAGACGCTCAAATGACTGAGCCCCCCACACGCCCCTTAAATACTCTTTTCATGCTAGCTTCCTGTGAACTACATCTCAGAGTACTTACATGTGTTGTTCCCCTCCCCCCCAGTCCTTGTATGCTGCTGATCTCAAGGCAAAAAGCCACATTTTGGGAATACTTTTGTATATTTTCTGCTGTTAAATACTTTCACTCCATATAGTCCACATTTAATGCTGAATAGTGAATGTGCGCTCACTACATAGTAACAAAACGATGGTAATTTCTGCACGTTATTTTAATATTTTCTCTGGATGCTTCTAATTCTGTGACTAAAATCATATAAAGAATTTATGTTTTTTTTTTAAGATCAAATTAATGTATTTTGAAATCCCAAGTGTCTGTTCTATGTATATTCCACACCTATGACAAGATGAGTTTAGCCATTCACTTGTAAAAGAGAAACACATTGTCAGGGGCATGCCAGCTTTGTAGCATACGTTCTATTTTTGCATGCTAATGGTGTGAAAAATACCAATTACTGAAACTCTGGGAAGAATGAAGTTACTTGTAAACCTAGTATGCATGCAAAAAGGGCCATCTAAATCAAGACCATATTAGATGCAGTAGACCAGATCTGTATAACATAAACCTTTCAAGATCAGTGTAGCTTAAAAAAAAAAAATTCTAAAAAAAAAAAAAAAAAAAAAAAAAAAAAAAAAAATTCTGTGATTTGGGAAGGCAGCTTTAACAAAACAGTATTGTTGAAAGTAATGACAGGGAAGCAGCTGTCAAACACATCTGACAAACACGTACCTTGAAGAGACTGTGGAACTTGAAGTACCTTAGTGAGTGACCGTTACAGGCCTTGTTTCTAGTACATTTTTAGTAATACTTTAATGCATACGAAGCATTTTGACAAGTGGAATCATGAAATTTCTAAAAATTAAAAGCCTAGACAAAAGTACCAGTTCAGTTGGAATGAGCATCATGACACAGTGTTATATGTCGATTACATCACAGTACAGCTGGAAAAAGAAAAAACTGGTAATTTCAGAACTTGATAAGAGTGTCATTGAGATTCTGGAATGGGGCCTCCTGAGAAAGAGAATGTATTCGGGGCCACTGACATCCTTAGAAAGTCGTCTTGAGGAGGAACAGGGAGAGGAGGAGCTCAGTGTGTGCGGGCACTGCTGGGCAGAGCTGGGGCTGGCTTCGGGGCCTCTGCTGAAGTCCTGCCGCCATCACTTGCTGGTCGGCTGCAAGGGCACCTCCCCTTTCTGTGCCGCACGCTCCTGAGCTGGGACGAGCTGGGACGTGTGCAAGGTGGATGCCCTGCGGGGTTGTGGGAGCACAGTGGGCAGGTACGTAAGAGATGCGCAGGGAGCGTCTGTGTCAGCAGACCTCCTCCCTCCCTCCTTCTCTCCCCTGCCTACCCCTGTTCCCCCTTCTCAGTGTTGTCATCTTCCCACGTGTTTGCAGTTCCACCAGCTCCCTTGTTCCCTCTTTCTCTTTTTCCCACTTTACCCCAAGATTTATTATGTTTTTAAATTTCCCAGTTCCTATCCCTTTGTCTGATAGGCCCAGTGGCCATGATTTCTTCTTCCTTTTGGGGCTCCTGGCCGGGTCTTTGCGTGCCTTCAGCGGGGCTGCAGAACCCCTGGATTGTACACAAGATTCTGTGAAGATGTATTAAGGGAAGTTTCCATAGTTCTTGACCAGTTTCAGAGGATTTCATGAGTTCTCCGGATTGAAGATGTCCTCCTTCCCAGATGATTTGTTAGGCCTCTTTGCAATTTGCCTCTCGGGTGTCAGGGGACCTCTCTACTCAGGAAGGTGCTCCCCACTATGTTCTGGGCGCTCAGGGAGGACAGGAGATCCGTACCATACAAGTATAAAGGGACTTAATTATTCCCCAGTAATTCACTGTTACATTCCTGGGTGTGCTTTAATATTTGAATGTAACAGCTTTGCTTTTAAAAATTTTAGCAGTGTTAGGGATATAAAAAGCATTCTGTAGTTATTTTCCCTGTTTCAAATATTCCTAATAAATGGCCAGCTCCATTTAAAACAAAGTAGATAGTTCTCATTTTAATTGCATTTTTTCCCACTTGGAAAGAAAAGCATTCATATTTTTGAAGCTGATTGTCCACTGGAAGAACATTTTATTTGGAATCAGTTATAAATTGATTAGAAAAAAAATCAGATTAACAGCATTTGGGTTTCTCGTAAGCCTTTGAAGGCGGATAGGTCAACTATTACAAAACAGTAATGTAGACTTTTAGTATATTTTTTTCTAGTTGGCCAAAGTGCCGAAGTTATTTTCTTGACTAAAATCATCATTCACAATACTCATCATGGTAGCTTGGAAAAGTTAGACCTCCTCCAGGAGGAGAAGATACCCAAGTGACACATCTTATCACATGTCAGAGTTGAGAGAAGAAAAATATTCCTTTGAAATTAGCGCTGCTTTCATCTCTGCACTGATAATTCTGACCTCAAAAATAAAATACCCATTTTCAATGGTCTTAATTCTACTAGGGAGTAATCAAACCAAATTAACAAACACAAGCCCCTTACTCCCTCTTTTAAAAAACTACTGGTGATCAGTCCTGGCTTATTGTGTGGAGCTTAGCTAACAAAATTAACCGAGGGCCTCGAAGGTGCTCGCTTGGGCTGTGTAATAGTGAATGTGGCACAGAAGGTCCTTGCCCTTGAGACAGACATGTATGTGTGTAAGTATATGTCCTACATATGTTCATATACAGATAACCTCAAGTACAGTGAAGAGATGAATAGGACCTGAGGAGAGGACAATCTTTGCTTTAAAATGGCGCCTACAGTTAGTTATTTGGCAGAGAAAGTGGAGCCTTTCATCTAATCTTGATGATTAATGTCTTTTCTGTGTTTTAATAATGAAGTCGGTGCCAGGCCATGATTTGTGGCAGTTCAGAAAAGAAGCTTCAGTCATCCAACAATATTTGTGCCTGGAAACAGAAGATTTGCCCTGGAAATGCAAACATGTGGATACATACGCAAGAGGTGTTGGCCACAGCCTGTGCAGCCGGGAAACGGATGGACTGTTTCTTGTGCCCCCATGTCCCTGATGAGACAAGGCTAAGTCGTGGAAGCTGGTGCCCCTGGAGCTGCGTCTTGGAGACAGCTCTGCACTCCAGTCTTTGCTGACCAGTGTAGTCTGGGCCTTTTCACTGTTGCTGAAATGGGGGCTTCAGTGCCTTCCCTCTGGTTCATCAGAAGAGATCCTGTTGTCCAGCCTAAATTTTCCAATTCACTGTTTTGTTTGCTTTCCTTTTTTTTTCTTTTTTTTTTTTGTATTTGACTAATATTTTGCTTATTCAGAAGACTGCTTTGAAAGCTGAGCATTGAGGTATAAGTGGGGATGCCGAACTCCTTTCGATGAACAAAATTTTGGGGAGTAGAATGGTTGCTCTCGAGCATTAACAGTCCAAGCATTAACAGCCCAAGGAACTGGGGCAGTTCTGTGTAAATCATTTTCAGATTTGTTTAGGGGGCCCAGGGGCCCCCCAGACAACCCTCAGGGCTGCCAGCAAGAGCAGGTTTGCAGAGGTGGGGGTGGGGTGGGGGGGTTCTGCCCACCCCACTCCCCTTAACTAGGGAGCTGCTACAAAGCGAAACAAAGAACTTGAAAACAGTGGACAAGTTCTTGCTTCTTTGTCATGGACCCTTCCCAAGTTAGAGCATGCTCACCAGCTCCTGATTAGTCCTTGCGTGTGACAAGGAGCCGCCACAGGACCTCTTCACCCTGGCTTCCCTGTTCTGTCCTCTGCCCTTCTCACACAAGGAAAGTAGGGAAAGGAAGTGTAACAGTTGACTTTCACACTGTGAGAGCGAGGAAAGGAAGAGCTGTTAGAAGTGATGGATTTAGGGGCGCCTGGGTAGCGCAGTCATTAAGCGTCTGCCTTTGGCTCAGGGCATGATCCCGGCGTTCTGGGATCGAGCCCCACATCAGGCTCCTCTTCTGGGAAGCCTGCTTCCTCTCCCACTCCCCTGCTTGTGTTCCCTCTCTCGCTGGCTGTCTTTCTGTCAATTAAATAAATAAAATCTTAAAAAAAATAAGTGATGGATTTAAACATTAATTAACGTTTGAAAGCCCTGAAAGATACTCTTCAATTTTCTCACTAAATGAAAAACTGCCTTCTCTTCATTAAGAATATGTATAGAAGTAACCAACGCTCTGAACTATTTAGAAAGCAGCGGATTTTAGCCAGTAACGAGTCTTAACTTTTGCAGGATCAGCATGTGGAGATGGTTATTAGGTGCCCGCAGATAGATGCACAGGCTGCCTTGGTCAGGCCCGGTCTTCATTAAACCAGGCTGTCCTGATTTTTGCAATTAATTTTACTTTGTTGCTAAGTGCTTTTCATGCTTAGTGAAACAAAATTTAAAGAGTTGACTAGCTTAGTTTTGCAATGTGAAATGTTTCCTTTTTTTTAATTTCAAAACACATTTTTTTCTCCCCACCTTTTGAAGATATTTTGACTAATTCAGATTTTGCATAATATTAAGAATACCATAATTTATAAGCTGTAAGAGTATGTGATTTGAATGCTTCCTACCTAATGGGACTGGAATTTTTCTCCAATTACGGGAGAGGCAGACCATCATTCTCCAGTTTCAAAAACAGAATGCAGCTGGCTGCAGAAGGAGGGCTGAGCTAACAGAACATTTAATATTTTGAAAAATATGTCCTGGGGGAAAAGATTTTTTCTGTTCAAAAAGATACTAAGTTATTTAGCTTGGCTGCTCCAGGGTGTGAATATTTTGAGCGCCATGACTGTCATTTATTTTTTATTGAGTTCAAATGGAAAAATTGAAAACTTTATTCTGACGTGTAGTCCTTTATTAGATCTCATATAAACCTCTGGCTGCAACGGCCAGCGCGCTCCTGTGATCTGCATGCACACATTCCACTTCCAGGGGATCAGTGTTTAATTTTCAGAATTCTCAGCAAATAGCAGAGCTGCAGCCAAAAATTCCTGCACTGAGACTCCTTCCGGCCCAGATGAAACTAATAATTCCCGGCTGTGTTGCTGTCACTCATTATTAATCCAGGTATGGCTGCTTACTGTTTTTAATTTTCTTTTTCTGAACCCAAAGGCACTGTTTGCCTTTTCCCATGAGAAGACGTGATCCTGTGCCGGAGATTCCAGTGGCTGGAGGTGGAGGCCTTCTCTACCCTGACATAACTGGGGTTTGTTGTCGGACTCGGGTGTGGGCTCACTCGTAGACACGGTACAGGGGAGGATTGGCATGGGGCAGGGGTTTCTAGAAAAACGAGACTGTGTTGGGGATTGTCCCTAAGGTTTTGAAGCTGGTGTGATGAAAAGCAGCTCTCTCCTACCACAAGGTATTGACTCATGCCACTGGCCATTTTGGGACAGAATGTTGAGTTGGGTGAACAGTATGTTAATGTTTATTACAAGTTACAAAAATGATAGAACTTTGGGAAACATTCAAAATGCTATCACCATTTAACATTCTGTTAAAATCAGATCAGAATGTATTCATTTCACATTTTAAACTGTATTAACGGACACTTAAAAACGGTGTGTGTAGCGTAAAAATCATGGAACTTGGAATTGGGCAGTTTGGCTTTGTCTCAGCTGGCTCTGTGACCTTAGGCCAGTGACATAAGATCTCCGAGTCTTAGACTTTTTTTTTTTTAATAGCATGCCAGATTACAGAGTTGGTATGAGGATTAACGATATGGTAGGTATAGGGTGCCTATATAAGGCCTAGAGCATATTTGGTACTCAGCAAATGATCCATTATATATTTATTATGAATTGTCTGTCTCCGTCCAGTCTGTCTGCCTGCTTACCCATCCGCCTGCCTACCTGCTTGCCTATCTATTTATATTTATCTTACAGATCTTTTTTTAGGCTCCCCCCTCCTTTTTAATCCAGCTATATTCTGGGGGCGCCTGGGTGACTTAGTCAGTTAAGCATCTGACTCTTGGTTTTTGCTTAGGTGATCATATCAGGGTTGTGAGATTGAGCCCCACATCAGGCTCTGCGCTCAGCATGGAGTCTGCTTGAGATTTTCTTTCCCTCTGCTCCTCCCCCTACTTGTGCTGTCTCTGTCTCTCTCTTAAAAATAAATAAAATCTTTAAAAAAAATCCGGTTGTATTCTGCTGAAATTAAAAATGTGAAAATATTTAGCATAATGGATAAATGTATGAAAAATGAAAGGTTATCTCTCAAGAGGCTTCTAAGATTACATTATCTTCCTGTGACTTTCAGTCTGCGGGTATGTCAGCCTCCTAAGAGTAGATATCTCTCCCAGGGAGACTTAGTCAAGGTCACAGAGCAGTGTAACTGCAGCTACTGCCTGCTAAAGGCAATATATAGAACGTGTCTTCTAGCTAGCACTGGAGCAGCAAGTTGAGAAGCCATAATCATCAAGAGGTTTCTTAGCGAGCAAGGGAGTGTGAAAAGAAGGGAGCTAGTTCTGGGATTCAGATAGTTAGCAACACAGGTCAGTGTGGTAAATTGACCACATGCTCTGTTTTCTGCCCACTCTGAACTCTCGCTGAACCGACTGTAATGGAATGGAGGGTGACAACCGTAGAAGAAACTTGAGCAACATTTTGGAGGCTGGATCGTGGATGGACTAGCCCTGATGGGCTCAGCAGAGCAGAGAAGACTGAACAGGGTAGAAGCAAATAAGAAGCGAGTAATTGAAGAGCACGTCCCTGGAGGCCACAGACATGGGGGGCTCGGGGTATCTTGAAGGGCAGGCATGCTGCAGGAGCTGCAAACAGAAGAACTGTTTGAAAATTGGGTTCCTGGGCTGCATGTGGCCAGGGAATTGCCTTTTCCCACTCCAGCAGAAGATGAGCTGTATTTTCAGAAACCTTCAGTTGGGCATAGTTAAGGACAGGGGTGAATACTGCAGTAGGTTTCGGGTATGTATGAGTGATCTAAACCAAAAAAGCTCTGTTCTCGTGGGAGGAGATAAACAATAAACAGTAGATGTAGTAAAGTGATTTGCATAGGATGTTAGAAGTGATCAGTACTCACGGAAGGAGAATTTAGAATAAGAAAGTTGTGAGTGCTGGGGGAAGGGTTGTAGTTTAAAACGAGGTGGCAGAGTGGGAGTCATTTGAGCAATGCATCAGGAGAGGGAATGAGCTTTGCGGATTGGAGGCGGGAGTGTTCTGGGCAGAGGAACAGGTAGTGCAAAGGCCCTGAGGTGGACGTAAGACTGCAGCAGCATGGAGGTTAGCTGGTGGAGGGGAGTGAGAGATGAGGTCAGAAGTACTGAAGGGCCATGGGACGGGCAGTGGAGATCATGTAGGGCCTTGCTGGCTATTGTAAGGACTTGCTTTTTCTCAGAATGGGTTTGAGTAACACAGTCTGACTTAACGTTTTTACGGAATAAAATCAGAGTCGCATACTGAGTTGCAATGTTCTCTGCCCAATTTTGGCTAACACACAGGCTGCCAGGCTTATTCCCACCCTCTACAGACACGCACGGGAGAATGGAGGCTCTCTCTCTAGGGGAGAAGAAACAGTTCTGCAGTCGACATACGGCCACTGCTTATGTCTCTGCTGTCTCACTCTTAACTCGGACAGACGTGCTGGAGGAGAGTCTCTCACATGAAAGAACCCAAAATAGGAAGATTAAAAAAGAATGTGAAAGGAACAGAAACAATAAAGGAGCAAAAGACATTTCAAAGAAACCATAATTAAAATCCTCAGAGATAAGAGAAGATGCTGTGTCTGTGGAACAACAGAGGCTCCAGGAAGGATCATTCACAGAATAAATAGGGCTTTTGGATATTGGAAGATTATTAATTCAGTGGAAGGGCTGGGACGTCAAATGGAGACTACCTTCCCCAAAGTAGGTTTCAGCGGGCAGGGAGGTAACAAGGTGCAGCTAGAGGGAGCCAGACTGGTGTTTGCCCGGCAGGAGGAGGTGCAGGACGGACAGGAGGAGCTCCAGGATGGACAGGACAGGAGGATCCCCAGGACAGGTCCTGGGGCACTGCTGTTGTCCAGGCACGGGTACTCTAGACTCTAGCTCCCAGGAGGTTGGGAGGTGTTCACTGTCCAGCGTATGCATGTCACAGGCCTGGAGGTGATGTCACTGAATCATCCTTGTATTGAGAAGATGCACAGAAAAGTAGGAGGCCACAGATCAGAAGGAAACGTTGTCAAGAAGGGAAATATGATCATTGTTCTATAAGCAAGTCCTTTGGGAATAACATTTAGGTACTATTTAGTTGTAATGTGAACAGTACTGGTTTAGCAAACAGGTGTAGTGTGCGGAGAAGGGGGAGGGATGTTCTGGGGAGCTACATCCATATTGTCTGTGTGAAGTCTGTACGTAATGCCTGAGGTAGCAGGAGCATGGGGCGCCCGGCTGGCTCCGTGGTGGAGTCCATGATTCTTGATCTTGGGGTTGTAGGTTCGAGTCCCACGTTGGGCATGGAGTCTACTTAAAAAAAATTTGGAAAACAGGAACATGTGACCTGCAGATATCGAATGAGGAGAAAGTGTAGCAGAAGCAAGGAGGGGCAGGGGTCCACTTTTCCCCCCAGTAAGGGCCCTGTAGAACTACTTAAAACTATGTAAATAGGTTGTTTTGATAAAAGTAAAAATTAAATTTCAGATATTTGATGGAACCAGGCTCCATCCATTCCTACACTAAGGCCACACTTGTCGCCAGAGTGTGGCTGTCCCTGGGCCAAGGAGCCCTCCCTCTGGGACAGCCCCTGTCTCTTTCTCTCAGCCTCCATGGCTGCGGTCCTGTCTTCTGAATCACTGTGTTCCTTTAAAGACCTTAGTACAGTCAGTCACATCATAGCCCAGCGAGTGGCTGGGAGCATTCCGCTCCTAGTTCTCTGGTCTGTTTTGTGGTGACTTTTCATTTTTGTCCCGAGAGCACCCCCACCCCCGACTTACAAGCCATTGGTGGTGGTTTTATTGTAACTTCCAATTACTGATAACACATTTCACTGTAGAGAACCCTACTAGTGCTTTGCCTGTGGTTCCAGCCGTTTACATGTTCTAGACCAGAAATTCTGCGATACCAGGGATTATGTTGTTTATTACTGAGTGTCGCAGTCTGTGCACACGGGAGATCCTCATGTTTGACCGAAGTTCTCCTACGCTGTGAAACGCAGATTATGTAGTGTGTAAAAGCATGGCTTCTGGGTCAGATGAGCCTGGCTTTGAATCCATCTGTCGCGTCCTGGCCTGGTCCCCTCCTCTGTGTCAGGATGTGATGCGGGGAGGCGGGGACCCCACTCCGCACACAGCGCGTGCCAGAGGCTGCTCACGGTGCTGTTTCTGCCTTCCTGCGGGGCCGTCACTGCCTTGGCAGTGGTCTGGTTGTGAAGTCAGCTGCTCAGCACGTGTTAGTGACTCTCGGGCACATTTCTTCAGCTGTCCTTCTGGTGGAGGTCCGCACCCTCCTCTTGCTGAAGTACTCTCTCTTGGCTTCCATTTAACACCGACAAGCCCTCTCCTTCCCAAACATTTTACCTTCTCACCATGCCTTGTTCCTGGTCATCGTCCTACTGTTCTTTCACAATTCATTCACCATAGTGAATGATTAATTTGGCATTTAAAAATAATATTTGGTGTTAGTCAAGCCACACGGCCTGAATTCTCTAGTAATGTTATTATAATATAGATCGTGTTGCAACAGAAATATTTTGAAAGCAAAAATTCTGCTTCTCAGGTGATAGATTTATTTATTTTTAGGAATGTTAATTATAGAACTTCTAGTACAGCAGGGAAAATGTTCATGTCCTTCACAGTATGTTTTCCTTGTGAGGTATTTTGGCTGCATTAGAAGAGAGTAGTAATAAGATAATTTTAGGGGTGTCTGGCTGGCTCCGTCGGTAGAGCATATAGCTCTTACCTTGGGGTTGTGAGTTCGAGCCCCACATTAGGTATAAAGATTACTTAAAAAAATAGAATCTTAAAAAAAAAGAATTTTATAATTTGTTTTTCTGAAAGGCTGAGCGATCCTTGACTGAGATGTCCTCAAGGGTTGGAATCTGTGTTCTGTTCATCTTTGTCCACTGTGTGACATTTATGAAGTCTTCACCATCAACTGAAGGACTACATTCATGAGTGGATTAACTATAGTGTTTCATTTGTTTATAACTTTTTATTTTGATATAATTTTGAACTTTAAGAAGAGTTAACAAAATAGTACAAGGAAATCCTATATACTGTTTACCCAGATTTACCAATTGTTCACTAAGTTTAAAATTTTTTTTTTTTTAAAGATTTTATTTATTTATTTGACAGAGAGAGAGACAGCCAGCGAGAGAGGAAACACAGGCAGGGGGAGTGGGAGAGGAAGAAGCAGGCTCCCAGCGGAGGAGCCTGATGTGGGGCTCGATCCCAGGACCCCGGGATCACGCCCTGAGCCTAAGGCAGACGCTTAACGACTGAGCCACCCAGGCGCCCCTCTAAGTTTTAATTTTTTTAAAAAAGATTTATTTACTTGAGAGAGAGATTGCGTGTGTGCTCATGTGGGGGTCTGGGCAGAGAGAGAGAGAGAGTCCCCAAGTGGACTCCCTGCTGAGTTCGGAGCCCAACATGGGGCTCGATCCCAGGATCCTGAGATCATAACCTGAGCCGAAGTCAAGAGCCAGACCCTCAACCAACTGATCCACCCAGGTGCCCCCATTTTTAATTTTTTATATATATATGCATAGTGTTTTTCTGAACCATTTGAGAATAAGTTGTTGACATCATGGCCCTTTACCTCCAAGTACTTCAGTACATAGTTCCCAAGAAGTCCATTTTCTGATCAAGTGCAGTCTGCTATGTTTAGCCTTGATACACTACCGTGTGCTCCCCTGCAGTCCACGGTCTCAGTGTGTGATATAGCCGTTTCTTTCCGGTCCAGAGCCACACGGTCCACGTAAGTCTCACGTCCTCCTTGAATTCAATCTGGAGCAGTTCTTTAGTCTTTCTTTACTTTCTTGACCTTAATTAACATATTTTGAAGAGTAGAGGTCAGTTATTTTTTAAAATAGTCCTCAGTTTATATTTGTCTAATGTGTCCTCACGATTGGATTGAAGTTTGCTAGCTTTGGTAGGACAGAGAAGGGATGTTGTGCCTTCTTCGTACCTCATTTTAAGAGGCGCGTGATGTCAGTACGGATATTACTGATTTGTCAGTCGGTTAGCTTGGATCCACCAAGTTTCTCCACTATGAAATTACTGTTTGCCCTTTGTTATTAATATGTAATTTGTAGGGAGATGCTTTGAAACTATAAATATCTTGTTCCTCATCAGACTTTCACTCGGTAGTTGTAGCATCCAGCCTTCCAGCCTTCCCCATTTGTTTGTTGGTATTAGGCTCTAAGAAAGAGCTTCCCCTTTCTTCCTTTTTAAGATTTACATTGGTTCATAGATTCTTGTTTTATTCAAGGAGTTATATTTCTTACTGTCATTAATTATTTTGGTGCTTGAGTTTTTCCAGCTTCAGTCTGTGGGAGCCCCTACCTACCAACTATTCCTCTGACCTTTGGAAATGTCTTCATGATTCTTCAAGAATTTCTTACTTTTTTTTTTTTTTAAAGATTTTATTTATTTATTTGACACAGAGAGAGAGATAGCCAGCAAGAGAGGGAACATAAGCAGGGGGAGTGGGAGAGGAAGAAGCAGGCTCATTGCGGAGGAGCCTGATGTGGGGCTCGATCCCGTAATGCCGGGATCACGCCCTGAGCCGAAGGCAGACGCTTAACTGCTGTGCCACCCAGGCGCCCCGAGAATTTCTTACTTTTTGATGTAACAAAGTGTTATAAGTTCTTCATGTACTTTCTTTGCTGCAGCCTTGGACTCAGCCTTTTTCTAGGGCGCCTTGGTTCCTTTTTGTGGAGAATGGTATTTTAAAAGCAAGATCTGGGTGCTTGGTGTGCACATTGCTATGGATATGTTGTTGGCTAAATTAGATCCTGTTAGGTCTCAGCTGTCTCAGACTGAGCCAGAGCATATGCGCACCTGTGTGTGTATTATACACCTCTGTCTGTGTCTGAGTTAAAGCTCTGTATCTAAGTGAACGGTTACGTCATTTCATTTCAAACCCAGCAGCCCACGATTCGTTCTAGTCTCAGTGTGTTTGTAACCCCCAGCGGGGGGAACCTGGCTCCATGGTGCTGTTCCGTGTCCCTAGTATCTTGTCCACGCCTTGGCATCGAGTGGTAAATCCATGGTTTAAGGATTTGGATGAATGAATGGTTACAGTGTTATCTCTGTATATATTCTCACTGCTGTGACCAATACTTGGCATGAGGTGGAATGGTAAATAAAATTTTATTGAACAAGTGGTTCTTTCCTCTCCAATATCTTCCTATTTTACTTTCAAACCAGATGAGATATGACTCCATAGAAATACTCTTGTTTTGTTTTTGTTTTTTTTTAAAGATTTATTTATTTATTTATTTAGAGATCACGAGTGGGAGGGGCAGAGGGAGAGGGAAACAGAATCTCAAGCAGACTCTGAGCTGAGCATGGAGTCCGACATGGGGCTCGATCCCACGACCCTGAGATCATGACCTGAGCCGAAACCAAGACTGGACATGTAACCGACTGAGCCACTCAGGTGCCCCAAGTACTCTTGTTTTTTTGCCATTTAAAGCTTGAATCCAGAGAAATCATTCAGTTAATAGGAACGGTCATTTTCCATTAAGAAAAAGTCATAAATAAAAATAAAATTACTCTGTAAGAAAAACAGTGCTTTTATTTGAAAAATCTCAGATTCGGGCTGCACCACTGAAAAAATTCCTGTTTTTCTAATTACAGAAATTGTAGCTTGCAGAGTCTGGCACATTTTTCACATTTGTCAGCTCTGGCGACATGAAGTAAGTTCTTCATCTGAATTCTATTCCTACACCCCCACTGTCAGACAAAAAGAATTTCCATGTCTCTGCTGCTTGTTATTAAGTTGCTATAAGAAAGTATGCTTGAAGAAAACTTATGAGCAAGTGGTTAGAAATTTCTGATAACCTTCAGACTCACTGCCAATTATATTAACTGTGAGTAATCTGGGGACAAAACAGTAGGCTTTCATTCACCTATGCCCTCAAAGGTAGATTTACAATTTAGGACAGCCGTTAATGACGTTCCTTCATGAAGTGAATTTTTTTTTCTTAAACCTCAGGAAATGCCTATTTTTGTCTTGATGTGATTAAAACTAACAACTCCTTGCTCATAAACTCTTATTTTATCCTTAGAAACTTGTTTAAAAACTACTTTATCCTTTTATGTATTTGCTTTTTCTGTTTACCTAGAGGATATTAAGTGTAGCATATGTATTCTAACCTCCAGGATAGAATTCACAATGTAATTTCTTTTTTTTTTTTTTTAAAGATTTTATTTATTTATTCGACAGAGAGAGAGACAGCCAGCGAGAGAGGGAACACAAGCAGGGGGAGTGGGAGAGGAAGAAGCAGGCTCATAGTGGAGGAGCCTGATGTGGGGCTCGATCCCATAACGCCGGGATCACACCCTGAGCCGAAGGCAGACGCTTAACCGCTGTGCCGCCCAGGCGCCCCCACAATGTAATTTCTAATGAGTCATACCACCAGAAACGTAGAAAAGAAACAAGCGGGTTAGTTTTATGTTCAGGAAGACTTCTCCATACTGTTGGTTGGGAATTGATTATTTTTTGTTTTAAAGAAGTTTTCTGCCAACATGGTTTCTTTAACCCTTTACAGAAACTTTTTTTTTTTGTCCCCACACTTAAAAGGGAGGAGTGCCAGGAGTCTGCATCTTTTAAAACTAAGAAAAAGCAAGACATTTAAAGCACTTCATTCTTGAAAGCCCTTCCTATTTAAAGAAAAACTAAATAGCAGTTTACACAGTCTTTTCTAAGATTAAATGTTTGAAAGTAAAGTTTTTTGGATTTCTTTCATTCATTCATTCATTCATTCATTCATGAGAGAGAGAGCGCGAGAGAGAAAGAGAGCACATGCATGCGACCAGGGGGAGGGGCAGGGGGAGAGAGAATCCCAAGCTGACTCCCCACCCAGCACGGAGCCTAGCATGGGGCTCGATCTCACGACCCTGAGATCATGACCTGAGACGAAACCAAGAGTTGGATGCTTAACCAACTGAGCGAGCCATCCAGGCGCCCTTGGATTTCTGTCTTTGTATAGACGTACAAAGCTAAAATCCCAAAACAGTTGTTTAAGAAATACTTCGTGGGTGGGGGGGGCGGTTAGAGTGTTGTTGTATCATAGATTCCCTGCTGCCTATTTCGGTTGGTCTCTAGAAAAAGAGATTGCTCCAGCGTCAGCCTAGTATTACTGATTTATCCATGTGTTCATGGCAGTAACTGTTAGAGGCAGGTGTAGTTGGCATATTTCCAAAAATGTCTTTGCAGTTGTAGCCCAAAGTTACTTTTTTGTTTTCTCTTTGAATTGTCACTTCAGGACCCCCTATTGGGTTTATGATAATGCAGTGTCTTCTTCAAGGAGTGGGCCTCCCAGGAACTGGACCCTCATGAGGACTGGCAGGAGTTACCCAGGGAAACGAGTGTTTACCTTCGTGGGTCTGGCCCTGCCTGCCCACCTGTTCCTTGACTTAAGTAGAAGGACTGTAGGGAGAGGTGAGCAGAGGGACCAGTGGGGGTCTTTCTCCAGGCTGGCTGTTTCCCCCCCTCCCAACTCTCTAGGCGCACCCTTATCTTTTGTTAGTGATGGCTTTGTCTTCACTGCTGTCTCTCACAGGAGAACATGGCCTCAGAAATGGGACCCATGCAGTGTTTTGGGGTTCGTTTTGTATTTCCTTCTGTTTCACTTGTTTCTGAGTGAGACAAACATCAAACAAATTAAGATGCAGGTACATTTCCATTTCACTCATGCACTAAAGGTTCCTTGTGGATGTGAAGTAACTTCTTATCACCCTTTCCTATAAATTTGCAGTGAGCCAAGCCTTTCTTGCCAGTTCAAGTAAACACGAACTTCCCTTTCTGTTCTTGAGAATGCAGCAGAGGGTGCCTGGGTGGTTGAGGCTAGGACTCTTGATTGTGGCTCAGGTGTTGATCTCAGAACTGTAAGATCCAGCCCGGGGTGGGGGGGTGGGAGGCTCCACGCTGGGCATGAAGCCTGCTCAGGATTCTCTCCCTCCCTCCCTCCCCCTGTGCTCTTGCTCACTCACACACACTCTGTCTCTCTCTCTCTCGCTCAAAAAAAAAAAAAGAACACAGCAGAATATTTGTAAAAAATGACACATGAATCTTTTAACAGAAATACATTAAAATTTAACTGAACCAAGTCTAGTTATGGAGGTGCCAGCTTGAATTAGAAGACATTCTGGGGGACAAAGCTGTGGGTGTATGCCATCCCAGCGGTGGGGGGCCACCACGGGGAGCCCTGTGTCTTTCCCACAGTTATGGCCCTGGAACAGCACAGTGTCTGCCCAGGACGCTGGACATGCTTGATGAAGATCATTTAATGAGTGAGTGAATCCTAAAACTTTGGGGTACTTTTTAATTTTTTAAATAAAGAAACTTAATCTAGAAACCGAATGGCTGGGGTGAGAATAGAGCCAGATTCCCAGTAGCCATTCAACACTTACTACATTTTTTTTTAAAATTAATTTTATTATTTTCAAGATCTGTAATAATTGGAACTGAGCCAAACATGTATAATAATGTGAGATTTTTAGTCATACTTCTTCAATAAAATGACCAGTATAGTTGTGATTAGCGTGTAAGTTATAAATAGGTAATTATAATGTTCTTATGGAAGTACTTAAACAGTTTGCTTTTTTGAGTGGTTAAAATATTTGTTCTCTTCATATTGTTTGCGCTGTTAATTTGTTAGTAAACTCTTTGTGGGGGTTGCACAAAGGTTCTTTTAGTAAATTATCTTCTCTGGGTTGTAAAGCCTGCATTCATTGAACAATATAGGACCACTGATTTTAGTATGAAGGGACTAGAAATTATCTAGTTCAAGCAGTTCATTATTTAGAGGAGGAAATGGCCCTCCAAGTAGTTATGTAACTTCTCAGTGTCACATTGGTGGCTCATCTTAAAACTGGAAGTAGAGCCTGGGGTTTATGGTTCACTGTCCCGTGTATCTTTCTTGTAAATAATAGACTTCTCACTACCATGCAACATAAGTTAGTGTCTTTCTGTGCAGATTTATCTAGACGGTATGTTAAATATGTTCAAATATGAGACATTGAGGGGCAGCCTTACATGTAAAATTGGGTTTAAAAAGCAGCATTTCTGTCCTCCCTAGCACTCATGGAATGTGGGTTGCAAGAGGGGGTTAGTGAGAGGGAGGCCCACAAGGAAGGGGTTAGGGTCGGCAAGCATTCAGGAAGAGTCTGAACGTTGGTCAACAGAAGGGAATAAAGGTAGTTGTGTGGGCATCACAGAGGCTGTGTGCGCTCTGCGTCTATGACAAAAGGCATAGCCAGGATAGTAGTGAAAAAGACAAGTTGCAGAGTAGTATGTATTATCCTATGAAAAATAAAATAAAACCCTGCATATGTATGTTTACATATTATGTATCATATGTTTCCATATGAGGAATGTAGGGATATAGACACCATGTAATGTATATACATATATGTTACATCTGAGATGTTTCTCTATCTGTGAATGAGTGTGGAGCATTAATTGTCTCCTGTAGTGGGATCTGGAAACCTTGTCATTTCTTTCTTTGTTTATCATTATATTGTTTAATTTGTTTGAAGAACCATCTGTTACTTTTGTTACTAAAAAGACCTAATAAATAAATATTAAAATCAACCTATAGCTTTATGTCTTTATGATTTTTTAAAAAATATGGGTTACTAGGGTTACTTGGGTGGCTTAGTCAGTTGACCACCCGACTCTTGATTTCAGCTCAGGTCATGATCTCAGGGTTGTGACCTCAAATCCCACGTCGCGCTGTGTGTGGAGCCTGCTTAAGATTCTCTCTCTCTCTCTGTACGCACCCTCCCCCCGCCCAGCTCAGGCACGCATGTGCTCGCTCGCTCTCAAAAAAATATGAGATGCTTCATGAATTTGTATGTCGTCTGTGCATAGGGGCCATGTGATCTTTTCTGTATTGTTCTAGTTTTAGTGTATGAGCTGCTGAAGCGAGCACTGATGTTGTTGGTGGTGAGTTTTTTTTTTTTAAATGAACTTGTAACAGTGAAGTCAGTTAGTAGAATTTCCCATAGAAGAAAATCACAGATTACCTGGCTACTGGCTGGGTCTGTTTGGATGGTTTCTAATACACTGAAATTCTTCAATAATAACATATACAGAAAAGCACATCTTGAGGATAATTTTCAGATGTGCTTTCCCTAAGATCAGATTTTTCAAATGCTTACATTCTTCATTCACGTAATTTTAAGCATTTACATAATTCATAATCTTTTGTATTTAGCAGTAAACTGATTAGTATATTTACCAATAAAAGATGAATGTTGTTTCCATGTGAAACCAAGGCTAATAAATTCTCATGCCCATGGTTTAATGAAGACTCAAACCTTCCTTTGTCAAGAAATGAATTGCTTAGCGTAATTACAATTTTCATATAAAAAGAGAACAACGTAAACTCTATGCATTTGCAAATTTTCTTAAATTCTAAGTCTCTGAGCCTTCAGTAACTCCAAATAAGTGCAGATACCCTTGTAATTTTCCAACAGAAGGGATGCCTCACACCCTAAGATATTGTTTGTTTGTTTTAAATCACAGGTACTAATAAAAGAAAAATATTTTTAAATGTAAATATTTACTGGAAGTTTGTTAGTCATAGGTCTCACGTAGCACTAACAAAGCCATTATTCACACAAAACTTAAAAACTAGTCAATTTTAAAACTTGAAGAAAAATACTGGTAACAATGTGAGTGTATTTGGGATGGAGAAAACAAAATGTTATTAACGCTTTTCTTGGCTAAGATCTGTGTGGTATAATCAGTTGGTCTTGTGGCAGACTTTTATTTTTTCATTAAAGTAGCACAAAATTAGTATCTTTAAAAGACCATGAGAGTGTAGCAAGACTTGACCCAGCGCCGCCTGTGGACAGGGGGTTCTTTCTCTCCAAGGAGCTGCTGAAGCCTCCGGGAGCCACGAGCCACTGACGCACGAGCTCATAACTGAAGGGCTAGCTGACTGGCGCTATGGAAGAGCAAAATAAATGACACAGGATGGAACAATCCTAAAGAAAAACAGGTCTTCTCCTTGATCCTTCTACATTTTGAGGGATCGGAGCACCTAAATTCACAGAATAGCTTCACATGAAGCTGGTGCGTCGAGCCCCTGAGGAGGACCCCCTCCACTGCCGACACCTGCTGTTACTACAGCTGAGCGAGAATTAGACCATTGTCAGGCCAGAGGAGACCATGACTGTCGTTTGCTGATTTTGTGGCATGGGTGTGGTAAAAATGGAAAATGGGAGAGAATTCTGGGCTTTCATGGGGTGGGCTGCTGGGGCAGTTAGCTTGGGCCTTGCACTTAGCGCCTTAAGTTTACACTGTTGGCTTTATCTCCAATTAAGGTTATATGTAGTTGTATGTTTTTTGTCTCTGTGTTGAAAACATTAAACTATAGAATACACTATACATTATTTTAACTCTGTTTTGGCTCTTTTTTATTCTTTTTCCATATACTTGGAGCCTAAAAAGAGTGGAAGTGGCCAGAACTTCTTTTGGCCTCTTAGAGGGACAAGGACCACATGAGGCAGGAAATAGTATCAGAAGACAGTTGGTAGATGCTTGTCATTATGAATTAAAATGAGGAGTTCCTGATCTGGCTGTTGCATTTTAAGATTGTACATGAACTTAAAGCTTGTCTGGAAGAAAAAAAATATGTGAAAACAGCCAGGAGAATTCTGCAAAGGAGAGTCACCTACCTAGCTATCTAACTTGATCTATCAGATAGCAGAAGGGGATATAACCTCTTGTCATGAGAATGAAAAGGTATTTTTTATTTAAAATTCTTAGGATAGGGTTGCCTGGGTGGCTCAGTTGATTAAGCATCCAACTCTTGCTTGATGTCAGGGTCAAGAGTTAAAGCCCTGCATTGGGCTCCATTCTGGGCATGGAGCCTACTTGAATGAATGAATGAATGAATGAATGAATGAATTTCTTAGGATAGTCTCTGACACAGAACAAATGTTTTAATAGATTTCCTGTTTGGACACTCATTTTATTTCATTAACATTAATCACTTGCTCTGTGTATATGGGAAGAGGTTTGGTTGATCAGTGTGGGTGGGGCCAGAAAAGACTCAGCTTCTGGCCTGTATAATGTGATGTATCTTTAATCTTTAATCGATTAAAATGAAAGGAGTACCCGCATGTTGGGGAGCAGGTTTGCATTGTCTGTGCTCGGATTCTTCTGTGCACACCGGCAATTTCACTTTTAGTGAGTAATGCAAGAATTGAGGGCGCTGACTTCCCATGTAATCGAAAGTTTCTGTATAACATTTGACTCCAAAAAACTTCACTATGAATAGCCTCCTGTTGACTGGAGACCTTACCGATATCTTGTCTGTTAATACATATTCTGTATATTGTATGTATTGTATACTGCACTCTTACAATACAGTAAGCTAGAGAAAAGAAAATGTTATTAAGAAAATCACAAGGAAGAGAACACATACAGTCCTGTGCTGTAACATCTGTGTATGAGTGGCCCCGTGCAGTTCAGACCCGCATTGTTCAAGGTCACCTGTCCGCTGGAGAACTGCCTGCATATACGGGAGACAGAAATAGGTTCATTGCAGCACTATCAGTAGTTGTAAAATACCAGAACTCCTCGATGTCCATCGAAAGTGGTAGGAGAGTGAGCTTAATGTCTCCACACTGTGGAATAAAACTTAGCAGTTAGAAGAAGGAGGTAGAGCTGTGTGTGACCAGGGATCGCAGAACCAGCAGCGAGCCAACACTTGGGAGCGGTGCATGTGATGTGGCGGCATTTATAGGAAGTTTGAGGACATGCGCGAGGGTACCTTGTTGTGTATGGATACGCATGGCGTAATAGTCCAAGAAATACTTGTAAATGAAGACCCCAGATTCAGGATAGTGGTCACATGTTTAGCGTGAGGAAAGGGAATAGAATGTTCCGCAGGGGAATCCACTTGCAACAGTTTATGGGGGGAAAAAGGCAGATAAGACAGAATTTAAAGATGTGTCTAAAGCTAGGAGGTGAGAGCATGGGCACTCATTATATCCATCTCTTTTTCTTCTTATATTTGAAATACTGTATGTGCACATAATTAAGGTAAGTACGTGGAGATAGCGTAAAAGCAGCAAGGAGAGAGGCAGTGTGACCCCTGGAGTCAAGAGGCATGGGTCTGTCCTCTGCTTCTTTGGACTCTGGCCCTTAGCACGTTGCTTTACCTCTGTGAGCTTGTGAACTCATCTCTAAAGTAGGGATAATAATACTGCAGGGCGCCTGGGTGGCTCGGTCAGTTAAGTGTCTAACTCTTGATTTCAGCTCAGATCTCAGGGTCGTGAGGTTGTCGGGCTCTGTGCTGGGCATGGTGCCTGCTTACAGTTCTCTCTCTCTCCCTCTGCCCTTCCCCTCTCCCTTTGCTCACATGCACACTCTTTCTCTCTCAAAAATAAAACAATTTAAAAAAATAGTATCTCTATCCCAGTTTGTTAGTAATTAATAGCAACCCTAAAGTGCATCTTATAGCTGTGGATGCAGAAGTGCCAAGAACTGGGAATAAGGTCTGAGCAACAGCAGACGTCATCCTTGCCTTTCCAGCACTGTGGAGTCTGGTGGGCGAGGTAGATCATCAGTTAATCACACGCAGAAATGTAAACGACACCTGTAATCTGTGTCTTGAAAGACAGGTGCAAGTGTGATTCCTTCTAATAGGGGATATTATGGACTGCACATTTGTGTCCCCCCAGATTCATATGTTGAAACTCTAGTCCCCAACGTGATGGTATTTGAAGATGGAGTCTTCAAGAGGTAGTGAGGTCTTGAGGGTGGAGTCCTTGTGATGGGATTAGTGCTCTAATAAGAGACAGGAGAGATCTTGTTTCATGCCCCCTCCTATGTGAGGAAAACAAGAAGGGGCTCTCACCACAACCCCCTTCTGACACGCTGGCACCCTGATCTGGCACGCATGTGAGCTGGTTGGGGAGGTCCTGAAAGGCTTCCCTGAGAAGTGCCTTAGGGCTGGGCTTTGAAGAAGAGCAGGAGCTCAGTAAAGAAGAGAAGGTAGCATGCTCCAGCCCGCAGGCACAGCCCTGAAGTACTGCCAGAGGGTGCACAGCCAGAGAGGGAACCCAAAGGAGGCCAGTGGAACGGGGTGCAGAGCTCCAGGGGGAGGGGCCGAAGACGAAGTTACAAAGCTACAGGCCAGCTGTGCAGCACTCTGAAGGCCCAGCTGGGTGATATGGGGAATGAGAAGAGCAGTGAAAGACACTGTCCGGTAGACTAGAGTCCCTGAAAATCAGGGTGAACGGAAGACATTCTTGAAGGATGGTTTGGAAACAACTAGAAACAATGGGGCATTGTTAGGAAGTCTTACAAACTGATCTGTGGAAGGGCCCAGAGTAATCAGAGCAATCAGAGTTTAGATGTGCTTCTTAAGACAAGAGTTGAGAGGCGGAAAGCTGCATCCACAAACCCGTGGGTAGTTTTTTGAAACAT
Organism: Ursus arctos; assembly: GCF_023065955.2. Taxonomy (NCBI): domain Eukaryota; kingdom Metazoa; phylum Chordata; class Mammalia; order Carnivora; family Ursidae; genus Ursus; species Ursus arctos. Next base: position 8,755,945 of record NW_026622874.1, on the reverse strand, counting down.
CTGAGATTGGAAAAGAGTTTTGGTCCTCCCTCCCTTAGTCCTTTGTGCCAGTAGCTGTTCACCCTAAGGGTCATCATCTTTAAATATAATAGAGTGCTTTGTTGTTCACTCTATTATATTGCCTAAGTTTACACTGTTACACAAACTTGGAGTTAAAGCCTAGAATAAATAGCAAACAAATACCAAAGAACTTAACAGTATTCTAAATAGAGGGTTTGGGTATAACCGCTGTTACCAAAATGACAATGCTATTCCTACTCATTGCCACCCCCAGGTGAAGTGCTTAATAACATTAATGTTTTAAGTGTTTTCCAACATTCATGAGTTAAACAAATACTTGTTGAGGGTTCACTGTGTCCCAAGCACCATGTGTGGTGGGCGATTGATGGATGAGTTTATTGGTATGCTGCTTCCCAAGATCACTCCTTTCCACCCACCCTCCCTGTGGAGCTGCCTCCCTCCCCCACTTTCTGAGTCATTTCCCGTGTCCTCCAGCAATAAAGGCAGCCAGAAAGAGGAGAGAAGGGGAGAGGGTGTGGGCTAGGCTCCAGACACTGGTTAATAAGAGAAATAGATCTCAGTCCTCATTGGTCACATTTAGAGGATGCTAAGGAACCAAGTCGTTGTGAAAACTGGCAGGTAACAGGAGAGAATCAAGGACTTCAAGTATAAGTTAAAAAAATAGAGACGTACAAAGACAAACATTTTTTAATACACATTTGACGTTAAATTCTGTTATAGGAATGGACCTTTATTCAACTGGTTCCCAGTTGATGGAGAATGTGTTTCTATTTTCACCTCTTCTTCCTCCTCCTTCGATAAATAGAGAATGGTGCAACAAATGTAGTTGTTTGTATTATTTTGATGAACTTTAGGTTAGTCATAGGGTAAATTGTGGCAATGGGATTTCTGGGTTAGAGGGTATTTTTAAAGGTGTATTAAAAATATTAATAACTATTACTGTGTTTCCTCTGGAAAGGTTTACTCACTGTCAGCGCCTACAGGGCTGACGGTGTGCACCCCCCACACCGATCGTTTGTCCGCAGGGGTGTCAGCAGGCTTGGATCTAGCCTGGGTGGAAGGAAAAGTAGCATCTGACTGTTTTGATCTGAATGTAACTTAGTTATCAGTAAGTTAATTTGCCTTTATTATTATTATTTTTTTAATTTCACATTTTTTGGCTAATGCTTTTTATTCAGTTCTAATCTGGAGTCCTTAAGTTTAACGCTTTGGTTGGCTCTGGGGTGCCCCGTGTCTCCCGTTACACTTACAGCTGTGTGGCTTCTAAGTTGGTACAGCGGGTGCTACAGAAAGGTCTTCATGGGCGCTCTGCTCTGTGATGAGCTTTACGGTGAATCATATGATATTCTCAGCACAGATACTCTACGTAAGAGAGATGGGACTTACAATGAGCAACTACAGCACTTTCTGGGAAAGTATTTTGGTAAACTCTGAAGTCATGTAGAAATAGAATGTTACACTTTTATAAGTTTACTTTTGAGAGCAAAACCTTTAAGTGTTCTTTTTAATTCTTAAAAAGATCTTTTTATTTTATTTTATTTTATTTTAAAGATTTTATTTTTATTTATTTGAAGAGATAGAGACAGCCAGCAAGAGAGGGAACACAAGCAGGGGGAGTGGGAGAGGAAGAAGCAGGCTCATAGCGGAGGAGCCTGATGTGGGGCTCAATCCCGTAACACTGGGATCACGCCCTGAGCCAAAGGCAGACGCTTAACGACTGTGCCACCCAGGCGCCCCTTTTTATTTTATTTTTTAAAGATTTTTATTTGAGAGAGAGAGAGCACATGTGTGGTGGGAGGGGTAAAGAGAGAGGGAGAGGGAGAATCTCAAGCAGACTCCCCACTGAGTGTGAAGCCCAACTCAGGGCTTGATCTCACGACCCTGAGATCATGACCTGAGCTGAAACCAAGAGTCAGACGCTTAACCGACTGAGCCACCCAGGCGCCCCCTGATTTTTAAAAAGGGAGCTTCTGTACTCTTGAAAAATTAATTTCAGGAAAGCTGATTTGTGTCCTTTAGTATTAGCTAGCATTGTGATTTTATGTATAAGAAAACTAAGTGTAAATACTTGCTTTCTGGAGTATAAATAAAAGCATTTTAATTACTGTATAAGATTTTTAATTTCTGTAAAATGCAGTTGTCTGAATTTTCCCCTATAGATCACAAAGAATATTTGAAATACAAAGTCATTTTTTTAGGACATTAAACTTATCAACAAAAGGAGAAGACAAAAAGCAAACTAGTAATACTGTAATTTCATCAAAAATGATGAGATTGATATCCATGAAATACATGCACCAGAATGCTGAGAGAGCATCCCGGCTTTGGGATCACAGGTGATTGTTGTATCAGTGTTCGTGCTTTTCTGCGCCGTCCGGTGTTTCTTCAGTGTGCACGCACTGTGTCCGTCACCAGAAGGAGAGCGGACGGTATTTACTTAAAATCACTTCTGTGACGTCTTCCCATGTGAAGGTACGCAGTCCTCCTCAGCCTTTCTAGCAGGAGAAGGCTGTTTGTTCCAGAGAAGCACGGAGGTTTTCCAAAGAGAGGGCAACACTTTCCTGTCTGAACTACTCCGGAATAAAGCTGTTCTGGGGCAAGTGTAGCTTTCCTGAGTGTGGAGAGGGGGCCGTACGGCCTTCTAGAAGAGCCGCAGGAGAGCGTGCCAGACAGGAAAGCTGGTTTGAACTCACTTGACTTCGAGAACACTCATGGGCCTGCTGTGTCCTACTACAGGGAACTGCTCCATACACTGTAGCACTATTGACGGAGAACATTCCCATTGTTCACATCCATGGATTTTAAGGAAGGAGCGGGATGTTCAGACAAGTGCTTCTATCTTTTCTTCTTGAAGTTCTCCTTACAGTGCTGAGGGAGGAGCCACTTTTGTGGCTCCGTCGTGGGTTTATTGACAAAGTCAGCTGGCATTGGGGTATAATTTGAGTTTGTAAAATTAGCAACACAGTATTTTCAGTCATTGTACCTTTGGTTTTGGTTTAAAGGAAAAATACTGCTTTGACACTCTTTAATTCTAGATTTTGGAAGGGACACAAAAGATGCTCCTATTTTGGAAAGAGTAGACAGGAACAGATTTTTGAGTGAGTGCCTTCACATATATTTACGTGGGTTTATGTATCCAACATGTACACGTGAAATAAGACTATTTTACCAAATTGAAACGTTTGAGAAGGTGGTTAAAGGAAATTTTGAGGTGTGGGGACTTTAATAATTAACATCTAGAAAAACGACTGCCTGGGTGGCTCAGTCGTTAAGCGTCTGCCTTCGGCTCAGGGCGTGATCCCAGTGTTCTGGGATGGAGCCCCACATCAGGCTCCTCCGCTGGGAGCCTGCTTCTTCCTCTCCCACTCCCCCTGCTTGTGTTCCCTCTCTCGCTGGCTGTCTCTCTCTGTCAAATAAATAAATAAAATCTTTAAAAAAAAAATTTAGAAAAACAGCATTTCCTTCTTTTCTATAGAAGTAGAACCTTGACACATCTTAAAAGGAAGCACTATATGAGCAAACAAGGAATTGTCTGACTTCCTTCAGAGACTGACATGGAGAATTTTCAGCTTTTCTTAATCTTTTCCATCATGGTCTCTTTACCATATGTGTTCATGTCGTGAGATAATCAGGAATAAAATACTTGTACGTTGCAGATCATTTAAGATAAAATGTGCATTGCAAATAAATATAACGTTATTTTGTAATGATTTTTCTCAACTTTTAATGTTTAGCTTCTAAATTTAATTCCTCCTTGCAGGCGTGTGATTTTCTCTTTACTACTCGAGGGCCATTCCAATCATCTGCACCACAAAGGAGCGTTTTCTCTTGCTAGTGTAGTAATCTGGGAAGGGCAGATATTTGGAAGAACTCCAGTCCAGTGGCAGAAGGAGGAGATTGACATCTGGTGGGATCTTGTCTTGTCTGCCTTACATTTGAAATTATCTTTGTCCAGAAAGGGAAGAAGAAATACTGCAAATTTGCAGGTTAATGCAAAGGGGCCACATTTTTCTCTTTCTAGCTTTGTGAGTGGACAAAACTATTCTCTGTATGTTTCCTTTGTTCTAGTTTTAAAACTTCCTACGTGTTCCAGTTTTAGGGCAGTTCCCATTTGTCTGACTTGGCTTTCCATGGAATTTGACAGAACAAAGAAAACATTTTATGATGAAATTACATAAATTCCTTGTGTTTCTGTGACAGGCCAGATTCACTGGACATAAATGATGATGGCAACAATTGACAGTATGTTAAACATCAGCTTAGGGGATCTGTATAGATAACAGGAAACTAATATACAGTGGAGAAATTAAAAATATCAGAGAAGATAAAAAAGATAAGTTTTTCAAAGGAATTTTTCGGAAAGAATGTCAACGTCTGTCATATGTAAAGGCTTTACCGAACTAGGTCAGATTATGACTGGACCAGCCTTTAGGAAAGATGTCTGTGTCCGTACAGCAAGAAGACTTGCAGGAGGGTACCGCTAACTAAAGGAATGCCGGTTAAAATAGGGCAGGAGAATAATTTCATGTCTTTTAAACTGTCATTTTTTGCTTTTTAAAGAAGAGAAGGCCCAGTCCTGATAGTCAGGTTGGAGGATGCGGAGGGCAGTTTAAGCACCATAAATACGTTCATAGCCTCTGGTCCGGCAATTCCAAGCATAAGCATTTATCTTAAGAAAATAATTTAAAAGACTTAGACACAGCTGCAGAAATAGAAACCTTTTCCTGCAATAGAAACCTTATTTTTCCACCTCCCACAGTCATTGTTTAGTGACAGAGTGTGCGGGAGTTACAAGACATAGTCGCTCAGCCACAAGCACGCACAGGGCTGTTAATCTACAGATGCACTTGTACACGCGCTTGCACGAGGCTCGCTGGAAGTACAGCCACGGCTCTGGAGATGGGCAGTGTGGAGGGTCACGGTGCTATATTCATACAACGAACCTGGACGGTATGCTAACTGTGCTTGGAGGTAGACAAATGCCAGATGCACTTGTGCCACCGTGGGGGATAGTCACACACCGTAAGGGGTTAGGGGCTCTGATTGTAAGGAGAGCCAACAGAGTGATGGCTCTGAAGACAAGGATCCGTCGTGTCTTTCTCATCCTGGTGCCCCAGTAGAGGACCTGTCCTGCAGCCGGCTCTCTGTCAAGGATTCATGTTTCGTCCATCACTCTTTTCTCTAAACTCTGATTGCTGCAGCGGGCTTCCAAACTCCTGCCAGGTGACTTCACCAGAATCACTTGAGCCATTTAAAAACATAAATGCCTAGGTCTCTGTTCCCTGGAACTCTTACTCATCCATGTGGGCCTATGTTTTCCAAGTTTTACTATGAAATAATTTTAAACCTTCAAAAAACTTAGAGGGGCACCTGGGTGGCTGAGTCAGTTGAGCATCTGACTCTTGATTTCGGCTCAGGTCATGATCTCAAGGTCCAGGGATGGAGCCCCGGGTTGGGCTCTGAGCTCAGTGTGGAGTCTGCCTGAGATTCGCCCTCTCCCTCTGCCCCCCACCCCATCCCCATTCATGCTCTCTCTCTAAAATAAATAAATAAAATCTTAAAAAACAAACTTAGAGAATTCCCCTTGACCCTTCACCCAGCTTTTCTTCATGTTATCCTATGTAACTATAGCACAATTATTAAAACAAGGAAACTAACATTGTCATAATACTACTAACTGATCTATAAGCCTTATTGGCATTCTGCCAGTTTTCCCATTTATATCCTTTTTATGGCCCAGAATCTGATCTAGGACCCCACATTGCACTCAATGGTCTTGTTTTCCCAGTTTCTTTGAGTGTGTGAGGATAGCTCCTTAGTCCTTATCTTCCATGATGTTGGCAATTTTGAAGAGCACTTTTTTTTTTTTTGGTAAGTGTCTCTCAGTTTGGGTGTATCTGATATTTTCTCATCATTAGACTGAGGGTATGCATTTGGGGCAGAAATACCACAGGAGAGAAGCTACACACCTGTTAGTACATCATATCAGGGGTATGTGATATCACTAAGTCTTACTACTGGGGATGGTAACTTTGATTTCTTAGTTACAATTGTAACTTCCAAGGGTTGTCAACCCTTAGTAACTTCCAAGGGTTGTCATGAGGGTATGAAAGTATACACACAGTGTTTATCAGAACTTTACTCTGTAAAGTTACTATTTTTTCCTTTGTAATTAAGTATCTTGTGAGGAGATAACTTTGCAAATATCCTGTTTCTCAACAAAAATTGCCATTAGGCAGATAGCATAGTAGTAATTCTTGCATCAAGTGCATCTGTGGTTTGAAGACTTTGCAAATATCCTGATTCTCATCAGACCTCTGTGACTCTTGCCTGCCACAATTATTACTATGGTATTTACTTAATTTTTTATTTCTACTATTCCTTCCACATGCAATAATTGGAAAATGACTATAAGGAAGAACGGTCCCTTTTCCCTCATTTACTTATTTATGTCAGTATGGCTTCCGAAGTATTTATTTTACTCTGTGGGTTTTCATCCAATACGATCATTAATTTATTTTCCTGCTCAGATGGTTGCAGCCTTGACCATTGTGAACTCCTTTGAATTAGCTTTTGACTTTCCACATTTTTTTTAGCACGTTTATACTTTGAGACATCACAAGATATTCTAGGCTCGTCTTCTGTTTTTCCTGCAATGGCTGTAGAGCTGCAAGGCTTTCTTGTACTGGAGACTGATATTTAGAAACCGAGATCAGGGTGCTGGACATGCTCCCTGCTGCTTGGGTGTCTTTGCTTGTAGGCCCTTCCAGCTGGACTGAGCTAGTGAATACACCTACGCATGTTAGCACAGCTGCACACATTTGTTTCAGTATCTACGTACCACTGACTCAAATCCCGTAGGACTGGGTTCTTTCTAACGTTGCCCCCTTTCTTACTGGTAACTTGTTTCTCCAGCAGTGAGAGACTTGGCTCCCATTATAATACATTTACTTGTTTGTTCAAATCTTGTAGACACAAAAAGCAGTGACTCTAACTATGGGCAGTTTTGTCCCCAAGGGCCATTTGGCAATGTCTGGAGACGTTGTCCGTTGTCACACCTCGGGTGGGGGAGTGCTAATGGCATCTGGTGAGGACAGGCCAGAGAGGTCCTGACCCTCCTACTGTGCCCAGGATGGCCCCACAACAGAATTAAATGGTCCAAAATGCCAGTAGTGCCTACGTTGAGAAACCTGGGGCATCAAACAGTTTCAGAATGGGCAGCCTGTACCCCTATGAAAAACACATTCTTTGTGTAGTTACTTTTTCTTTAGTCTTAACAGTATTCAGTCAAAACAGTGTTACTGAGTTTATTAGGACCAGTTCCTTCCTCCACGTCCTTCAGTGTGGTTGTGATGCACTCATCACCCCATTAGGGGCCTTTGTTACTGTTGTACTCATTTTGGGGTTTGGTTGATTTGAATGTGTGTTCTAAAAGTCAAAGCTTATCCAAAAGTGTGGATCTGTTTTTACAAGTTCGCCAGATGATTCTGATTTTCACCTTTTTTCCAGAACCGGTGGTGTAGCTCATGGGCTTTGAAGTCAGATCTGAATTTACATCCAATCTCTTATCAGGTATGTGATGTCAGGTAAGTTACTTTCCCTTCCTGAGCCTATACTTCCAAGGGTTGTCATGAGGGTATGAAAGTGTACACACGGTGTTTATCAAAATGTCTGCACAAAGCGGGAGCCCAGATGAGAGCTGTGTTCATTCTTTCATGTATCCATTTAACAAATACGTTGTATTGCTACTATGTACTTCTTCCCCAGTGAGACAAAACAACTAAGACCTGGCTCTGCCTTTGAGGGGCTCACGTTTTAGGGGGACTCTTGGCGGTTTTGCAGAAAATACAGTGGCCATTTCTTACATTGATGTGCAGTATAAGAGACTAAGATGAAAGTAAATCATGATTTTATGGAAGCTTTTCCTAGAAGTCCTAACGGGTGTAGACTGTGTATGTATATCTCTGGTGAGCTATCGTGATAAAAAAACAGCAGTCTAGAGAAATAGATCGTTATGTGTCTCCGTCTCTCTCAAAGAGAAGCCATTGCAGCCTTCTAGGGATGTCTGTGTCAGACTGTACGAAGGTGAACTCTCTAGTGAGCACCTGTAGGCAGGTGTTCGGAGTTCTTGGATGCTAGGCATTCAGGTGATTTTTAAAATATATGTGTAAACGTTTTCAAGCAGTGCTTCTCAATTTTAGTGTGTATACAGATCATCTGGGGATTTAGTTAAGCAGAATCAGAGTCAGTAGATCTGGACTTGGGCCTGGGACTCTGCATTTATAACAAGCTCCCAGCAGATGTAGCTGGCTGTGGGTCACATTTTGAGCAACATGAGTTATTGCATGACTTTGAAATCATATTTTCTGGCTTTGAATCCTAGTTCTTCAACTTACTAGATGTGTACCTCTTATTAGTGATTGATTTCACTCTGAGCATATTGCACCTCGAGGTTATTAGCTATTGAAGTGGATATGTTGAGCATAGCAACATTCTAAATTCGCGGTACGTGAAGACAAACCTCTAATGACTCACTGGTGGAATCGAAAATCATGATTTGGTATGACAGTTAAAGATGTGCTTCTTCCATTTGGATCCACATATTATCTTTGAGATTTTCCTTCCCCATGGTGACAGCCACTAAAACTAAGTACCTAAAGAAACTGAAATTAGGACCAGAGTTGTGTTGTGTTGTGTTGTGTTTTTTAAGTAGGCTCCATGTGGAGCCCAGCTTGGGGCTTGAACTCACAACCCTGAGATCAAGACCTGAGCTGAGATCGGGAGTCGGACACTTAACCAGCTGGGCCACCCAGGCACCCCTGGTTTTTGTTTTGTTTTGTTTTAAGTAAGCTCTACCCCTTAACGTGGGGCTTGAACTCACGACCTGATAACAAGAGCCGCATGCTCTACCGACTGAGCCAGCTAGGCGCCCCAGGACCAGAGGCTTAAAAAAAAAATGTGTATATATATACACACATATATAATAACACTGTTCTCACTGTGTTAATATGTAAATAATAAATAAAAATGTTTTAGTGAAACGGTTTTTGAACCCTCAGTATATAAAACAATCATGTATTATTTACATTGTCCTGTTAACAAATTTCTAATTTGTGTGTTTTTGAATTTAACGAAGTTTTTGGTACAAAAGTACATTTCTGTAGTTTATATTCTAAATCAGACCTATGTGCTCAGGAGCACAAGGGGTGGAAGAAAAAAGTTTTGATTTTACTGCTATGTAGCGGAGAAAAAATGCCTTTCTTGAAAACAATAGTGAGGGCACATGTGACTGGTTTGCCACGTGGACTAACTAAAGAGCCCCTCAGGGTGTTTCCAGGGTATCTGACACTGGAGATCACTCCAGGTAGTTTAGCTGGAATTGGGGGCCCTTCACTCGGAACCAAATGTCTGGCAACCCAACATCCCTCCCCTCCCCAAAACAGAGGGTAAGGGAGCTCAGAATTTAGGTGACAAATTAGTGTATTACATTAATTAAATGGGACTGACCTAGTCCCAATTAACGAGAGTTCCAGGATCTTCAAAACAAAATAAGTATTAGAGGTTTATGGCGTAAGTATGAACGGATTAGCCCACACTGTGGCGAGATGAGCTGCCTGGGGTCTCCCTTGTTCTCGGTCTTTGCCTAGACATTTCCTGCTACCTGAGCCACAGTGCTAGGCTTTTTGATCTAGAAACTTTTACACTCTTAAAATTGGTTGAGGACCTCAAGGAGCCTTTGTTTATGTGAGTTACAGCTATCAATCTTTACCACAGTAGGAATTAAAACAGAATTTTAGGGGATGCCTGGCTGGCTCAGTTGGTTAAGCGTCTGTCTCCAGCTCAGGTCGTGATCTCAGGGTCTTGAGATTGAGCCCCGCCCCACCAGGTCAGGCTCCACACTCAGCAGGGAGTCTCCAAGTTTGTGTCTCCCTCTGACCCTCCTACTCATGCTTTCTCTCTCTTTCTCTAAAATAAAGAAATAAATCTTTTTTTTTAATTTAGTTTTTTAAAGGGAGGTGTTTCAATAATTGCTTTTACTTTTGTTGGTTTTTTTTTTTAAGATTTAAAAAATTTTTTTATTTGAGAGAGAGAGAGACAGAGCTCAAGCAGGGAGAGGAACAGGGAGAGGGAGAAGCAGACTCCCCGCTGAGCAGGGAGTCCGACATGGGGCTTGATCCCAGGACCCTGAGATCATGACCTGAGCCAAAGGCAGACGCTTAACTGACTGAGCCACCCAGGCGCCCCAAAGAAATAAATCTCTGAAAAAAAAAAATATATATGTGTATATACACACACACACATACACACACACAGAGTAACATTTTCTGCAATGAAGTGATTCCTAATTCGTGTTACAAAATTGAATAGATCCTGTTTTATGCCATCTCACGCACACTCAGCGTGATACTTCAAACAAAGTGCACCATGATGTTCTGGTATGTTCTGCCCGATGAGAAAGTGTGAAAACCCCTGCAGCGGGCAACTTGGGAGGCTCTGTTTAGGCTTCATCTGCTATGTGTGATGTCGCCTGTGGAGTCCCTCCCTCTCAGCTGTGGGGAGACCTCTCCAACTCGGACACTGGAGCTGATGCTCACGCTCCTTTGACGTTTCTCCTCCAAGTTTTCCTGATGCTGGTGGCACTGAGAGCGAGGGGCTGGGTCCTCTAGTTGTGAGTGCTGGGAGAACATCAGAGGCAGGACGGGGAGCAACGTTCCCAGGGAGCAGCTGCCCGATTCAGGTATTTAATAGCTCAGAAAGTGCATGCTGAGCACCTGCTATGTGCTAAAGCACTGAAAAGGTCTGAAAACCCTAAGCCTTAACCTTTAGAGAAAGCCACACTGGCGGTAGGAAGACAGTGCTTGGATTTCTCTGGTAAATAACGCCTGCATTTCTTCCTCAAGGAGGACTGACTAGGATAGGAGGCAGCTGAGCACAAACGTGGCTGGCTGGAGGCCAGCTCTTTGAAGTGCCTGAACTTGTGGAGACTCGGTCTGTGGACCCAGCGGTAGAGGAAGCTGCATCTGCTTTGATGTCGGAACTGTTGTGAGACCATCTGAGCTTGCGCTTCCTTTGAAGAGAGTGACTCCAGGCAATCTTGGTGTACATGGGGCCAATCAGGTGACCTAGAAAAGCCTAGAAAGAAAAACCCTCTGCCAGAAGGGAGTTGAAAATAGCTGCGGGTTATTTGAAACATCGTGTTTACTTAAAGAGTTTCGAGAGAGATTATTTGGAGTTAATCTAGTTTCCCTACAGGCAGAGGGTAAGTTGCTGAAGAGGATTCCTTGCTCCTCCTGGGAAGGTGGGCCGGCTGTGGTGTGCCCGCTGAGGCCTCTGGGCACCGCCTGTGTCCTTGCAGACGTTTCTGGGCGGATGAGTGCACAATTCTGCACACACTGTGGTTGAGATGTTTTAAATTAAGGGTTTCGAGTGGAAAACGTCCTCACAGAAGCTGACAGCGGATGGTTCTGTTCAGAGATGCGGAGTTATCAAGTTTCTCTTTCCCGAGGTCAGGTTAATGGGAAATCGGAAACCAGAAGCTGGTTGGTGTTACCCTCTCACACCTTAAAACCTTGCTTGTTAAGACAGGAGCATTTTTTAAATACTTGTTTGAATACGTGAATTACAAGCCTTATTTTCCTGCAGCTTGTCATCCTTCAGAGTGGCTGTTCTGATCGTAGCCAGAGCATCTGGACGTTTCTCAACCAGTTGAGAGCAAAAGAAACCTGTCGGAGTATTTTCTTCTCCCATTACTCTGACACTTCTAGGTCAAAATACTTAGTAGTTTCAGGCCTAACAGTTTCCTAAACTAAGTCATTACTTACAAATACCACATTGGTCTTTAAGAAAATTTTTAATCTTGTCTTTTAAAAATTCAGTTTATTTAAACTAAAAGCAACAACTACTTTTCTCCTATCCTCTGCCTCCCCCACCTCTGGCAACTACTGGTCTGTTCTCTGTACCTGTGAGGTTGGGGTATTTGTGTGTTCGTTTTAGATTCTGCCATTAAGAGCTATCATATGGCACGTTTCTCTCCCCTCTGTCTGATTTATTTCAGTGACCATAACACTCCTCAGGGTCCATGCTGTTGCAAATAGCAAGGTTTCATCCTTTTTTATGGCTGAGTAGTACTATTACACACACACACACCTCTATCCATTCATCCATCGACGGACACTTGTGCGGCTTCCACATCCTGACTGTTGTAAACAATGCTGCAGTAAACATGGGGATGCAGATATCTTTTCAAGTTAGTGTTTTCATTTTCTTCACATAAATATTCAGAAGTAGCATTGCTGGATCAGAGAGTAGCTCTATTTTTAATTTTTTGAGGAGCCTCCATACTGTGGTCCACAGTGGCTGCACCAGTTTGCATTCCCACCACAGTCCCCCTTTCTCTGCATCCTCACCAACACCTGTTGTTTTTTATGTTGTTGATTTTAGCCACGCTGACAGGTGTGAGGTGATACCTCCCTGTGGTGATTTGTGTTTCCCTGATGATCAGTGATGTTGAGCATCTTTTCTTGCGTCTGTTGGCCATCTGGATGTCTTCTTTGGAAAAATGGCTATTCAGGTTGTCTGCCCATTTTAAAATCAGATTTTTTTTCTTTTGAGTTGTGTGAGTTCTTTATATATTTTGAATATTATCCCCTTATCAAATGTATGATTTGCAAGTATCTTCTCCCATTCAGTAGGCTGCCTTTTCGTTTCGTTGATGGTTTCCTTTGCTTTATTATTTATAAATATCACATTGCTTTTGTTTTTAATATTTTTGTGCTCAGAATAATGATGTCTTTAAGAATGGAAACAGCTTTTGTCCTAACTTAGCAGGTGGGAGTGGGGTTCGGAGGTCACAACAGCAGGAAAGTGACACTGTTGACCCTTTATTATCCGATTGTTCCAGTCGCTGATCCTGGGTTTTGATAGGGCCTCTCCTGGGGCCTTGGCTGCTTGGTCTTCGAAATATTGATTATGGAACTTGAAGGAGTTCATAGTTTGGGGTGGATTTGCAAAGTGGGTCTGCCTGAATGTGAGAAGCCCAGTTGTTTCATTGAAGACCATTCCTAGTAGATGGTTTAGCTTTATGGACTTACCCAGAATGGTCACAGCGTGGCTCTCCTTGAGTTTCCCCCCCTCACTGCTGAGTGATGTGTGTGCAGCACAGAGAAAGGCCACTGGTACAGTTTGATCTCAGCTGGAGAGGCAGTCACAGTGAGCCCCCCTGTGTGACACAGGCTGCTGCATGGGCATGAATGGCACAGAGCAGGTCCTTACATGCGTTTATGGTATTTACACACATGTATGGAACAAACCATCTTGGAAAGAGTAAAATTTCAAGCCGTTACATGTGTTGGACAAGCCAATCTTAAGAAAAAGAGTTTTTTAAAGTAAAATTTTTCGTGGTAGTTTATTTAATGAAAAGAGTTAAAAATTCTACTTTTGGGTTTTTTTAAAAGATTTTATTTATTTATTTGACAGAGAGAGAGCACAAGTAGGGGGAGGGGCAGAGGAAAAGGGGGAAGCAGACTCCCTGTGGAGCAGGGAGCCCGACTTGGGGTTCCAGGGCTCAATCCCAGGACCTTGGGATCATGACCTGAGCCGAAGGTGACTTAACCGACTGAGCCACCCAGGTGCTCCCTAATTTATTTATTTGTTTGTTTATTTATTTATTTATTTATTTATTATTTATTTATTTAATTTATTATTTTTCTTAGTTAAGTTTTTTTTCTGAAGCAAGGGCATGCTTGGTGGATTGTATTTTCATGCCCACAAGAGCAGTAGGGTCTCTAAAATGTTGAGTGTTTGGCTGTTTTTATTGTTGCTATCCATTGAAGGTAACAGGCAAACCAGAAGGTGTTCTAGCAATCCTTATTTTCTCCCACAAACTTCCACAACATCCACAGGGCTAACTTTTATCAGAACTACAAACATTTTGAAGTTTCTTTTTATGTTATTTTAGTGATAACCTTATCTTGAATCACTGCTTATGTTCTGTGTTTTGGTGGGTTTTTGTTGTTGTTGGAAAGACTTCTAAGAGATTTCTTAGTTTTTTCGTTGTCTACTTGTTTATAGCCTTGAAACCTTTTAGATAAGTAGTTTGGTTTTTTCTGAGATTCTAACTCTTGTTAAAAATACATTTTATACTTCGAGTCATGTTTTTCTGATTATGGTATGTTTTGGAAAACAGTGTCAGGATCCTTTCTGAGGTCAAGAATTTTTACCTTAAGAATGAGGGGAGAAGAAACGTCAAAATCCAAGTAAGCAAGTATTAGATGTCTAATCCCTTGAAAACCAGAGTTCTGTTTGGTGTCCAGTTACCTTGTCTGATGAGCTGATTAATGGTAGGGGGTCTGTTTTTCCCCAATAAGTGCTTTTCTGCAATTCCTAAAGATTGCTGTGCAAAAGGAACTCCTTTGAGAGATTTTCTGATGAAAGATGACAGAAGGCAAACACTAGCACTTGGGACACTATCTCTTATTTGTGTGGTACCATTTTTCTTCCAAATACAGTTTTGAATTGGCTTATCATTTTTCTCAGAGTCATAGCCATATGTTATTACAACTATATGAAATGTATGTGCTTTGGGCAAAAGGCCACAGGAAACATAGAAACAAGGAAAATCCCTGTTCTGTTAGAAACTTAGGATAATGGGTAAAAATAATTTTTAAAAATTTCGCAATGTTACGGGGCACCTGGGTAGCTCAGTTGGTTGAGCATCGACTCTTGATTTCAGCTCGGGTCATGATCTCAGGGTTGTGGGATCGAGCCCCATGTCAGGCTCCACGCTTCTCTCTCCCTCTGCCCCTCCCCCTGCTCACTCTCTAAATAAATAAATAAATAAATCTTTTAAAATTTTTCTTAATGTTGCTAGAATTACCTCAGCAATATGTAATAGTCTAAGGAAGACACTTTTCATTTTTGACACTCTTGAAAAAAATATTTTGGCCTTCTCCATTTTGCTGTTTCAGAGCAGAAGTCTTAAGAAAGTACTGAAAAGTTTTATCTTCAGTCCATAAATTTAAATCATTTTGAAAGCAGTCATACCTGAGAGCTTTACCTTTTGAGTTCTCTTGTTGGCAAGCATTCTTAAATTTTAAATATCAGCTGGAAAGCTGAAGTAAGTTGATGTTAATGTATTATTACTAAACAAGATTTCCTTTAATATATAGAAGGTTACAATTCTCAGACTTTTACTGTTTTTAAGTGATTATGGCATCCTTATAATGAACTGCCTGCCATATTGAATAGGCTCATTCAGTCATTTATTCAACACGTAGAATTCTCAGTTGCTTTCTGTGTGATTGTGATGTCGCACGCTGGAAACACAGTCAGTAGTGGGCAGAGCAGTCCTGGGTTCTGCTCTTAGTGTTTATTGATGTGCTAGTTCACGGCCCATGGGCCATGTACCTGGCACTGTCCTACAGGCTAGGGTCATGCTCCCGTGGAGGAAGAAGCAAGCAATAAATAAGTACATAAATAGGTGATTAAGTTAATTTCAGATAGGGATCAGTGCTTCAAGGCCAGGGAGAACTAACTGTGGACATGGACTGATCTATTTTATAGCCTAGAGATGCCATTACAATTGATCACACAGATAAATACGATAAATGCCACGAAGGAAGAATGGAGTGAGACCATGTAAGTGAGGGAGGTGGGGACTAGTCTATTTTGAGGGAGACAGGGAGGACTTCCTGGAGGAGGTGACGTTTGAGCTAAGATGTGAATGACGACTAGGTGTGTCAGTTTCCGAGGGGCTGCTATATGAAGTGCCACAGACTGGTGGCTTACGCAATAGAGATTTATTGTCTCACAGTCTGGAGACTAGAAGTCTGAGATCAAGGTGTACCTTCGGAGGTTTCCAAGGAGAATCCTTCCATCCTGTCCCCTAGCTTCTAGTGATTTGCTGGCAGTCTTCAGCGTTTCTGGCTTGTAGACACATTACCCCTGGCTCTGCCTTCATCTTCACATGGGCATTCTGTGTGTGTGTGTGTGTGTGTGTGTGTGTGTGTGTGTCCAAGCTTCCCCTTATATCAAGACACCAGGCATATGAGCTCATCTGAAGAAATTACTCAGTATCGACCCTATTTCCAAATGAGGTCATTCTGTGGTGTTGAGGTTGGGACTTCAGTGTTTGAATCTGGGGGGACACCGCAACTCACAACACCAGCAGTTGGCCAAGTGAAGAAGGGGAAGAGGAAAACCTTTTTCTCCCCAGAAGCTAGGACAGCATGTGAAGGTCTCGTGTTGGAAAGAAGCCTGGCTCACTTACAGACAGACTTGGGAACCAGTGCAGTGAGGTGGCCCCAGGACATCCCATGTAGGACGGGTGCAGAGGCCGCGTGGGCCCTGAGCATGGCCTGGAGGAAAGCGGGATTGCCTTCTCCAGGTGCTGATATCCAGCAGACAGAAGTTTGTATCTGTTGGTCAGGAGCAAGGCTGCGGCCGCCGGGTAAGACCTGGGGGTTGGGTGTTCTGGGTCAAAGTTCGGTAAATTCACTCAGAAACAGTGTCTCAGGTAGAAGGGCTGGGCTCCTTAGAACCTGAGGAGAACCTGCATTTGAGGAAGAGGTCAGAACAAGCAGCCCACAGAAAGGCAGAAAGAGGTACCGGGATGGAGCCCTGCTCAGAAAACTGAGTCAGAGGACTGGTTAGTGCAACAGGTGCTACACGAAGTCAAGGAGGAGAGCTGAGGTCGGAGGTCAAAGACCAGGCTCTGTAGGAGGTGAGAGTAGAAACCTGGCTGTTGTGTGCTGAGAAGAAGCAGGAGTAAATCATTAGGAAGTGTCTTTATTTCATATAGTTCACATTTATACTACAGCATAAAAATATATAGTAAATGTATTGAGCACTGGCAGTGGAGGGGTAAGGAAGGCAGCACCCAGACGTGGTGGCAGACGGCACGATTGGAAGCCGAGAACAGGAAATAAGTGGGGGGGGGGGGGAGGGGGTTGGACGATGAAGATAACTAAGAGAAGGGTTTCCTTGCATAATTTATGTCCTTTTTCCCAGACCCCAAATGGTGGGGAAATCAGGAAAATAGGGGAAATACTGTAACTCTCCTGTAAGAAAAAAGGTTTAGCAATGAAGGCAGAGATTGCTGATTCAGAGGGTCCCACTGACATCAAGTTCTGAACGAGAGCAGGAAACATGCATACAGGTGTCATGGGCCAGGGTGGATGTTCCTGGGAACCCGGACAGGTTCGTGCAGGAGAGATTCACCCTCTCCCTTGGGGCTGTTACATGTATTTGTGTGTGTTCTTAGCCATATCTGCTGCTAACAGTGAGTCATTCTTGCAAACGAAATAATTATTTTTTAAAAAGATTGTATTTATTCATTTGAGAGAGAGAGAGAGGGAAGCAGGTAGAGGGAGAGGGAGAAGCAGACTCCCTGTTGAGCAGGGAGCTCGATGTGGGGCTCGATCCCAGAAACCTGGGATCATGACCTGAGCCGAAGGCAGCTGCTTAACTAACTGAGCCACCCAGGGACCCCACAAAATAAGTATTAATACGTTCATTCACATAGTTCATCACTTTGTATGAATCTAGGGAGTGGCGTTCCAAGAACTAACAAGTACTCACACAAACTGGAGGCTTGGACCTGCGGTTCTGTGTCACGCCGGTTCCCCTCTAGGGGATTCAAATGACGTTATTGGAATGCTACCTCGTTATGTTTGTTGATGGTTTCCAGGGCTTGATACTTGCTACAGGCTGCAATTATTGTCAATACTTGAGTAGAACAAATGCAGAGAAGGTGAGTGTGGCTGTGGGATTGAAACTGATCTGTAATCTGAATTTGCAAAGCAATACTGACTCATTGGCAAAACCAAAATCAGGACAAGCAGACAAAATAATTCACGTTAAAAAAGGAAATGGGTGTGGAATTTGAGAAACAAAACAAGTAAATAAAGAAAAAAAAGGGACAAAGCAAGAAACAGACTCTTAGCTCTAGAGAACACACTGCTGGTCACCAGGGAGGAGGTGGGTGGGGGATGGGGGAAGCAGGTGATGGGTATGAAGGAGTGCACCTGTTGTCATGAGCACCGGGTGACCTATGGAACTGCAGAATCACTGTATTGTACACCTGAAACCAGTATTGCACTGCATGTCAACTATACTGGGTTTTAAGAAAACAAAAAACGGAAATCAGTTTAAATGAAGCAAAATACACCAGAATGCCCAGCTTGGAGATCATACCATCTGTGCAAAATGAAAGAAATTTTTCTGTGTCTGGTCATTTGTCATGAAACAGAGATTAAGACTGTCACTCTTTTGTGTGTTTTAAAGTTTTCATTTAAAAAATGATAACTTTTGGGGCACTGGGTCGCTCAGTTGGTTAAGCACCTGAGTCTTGGTTTTGGTTCAGGTCATGATCTCAGGGTTGTGAGATTGAGCCCCAGTGGGGCTCGAAGCAGGACCTACTTGAGATTCTCTCTCCTTCTCCCTCTGCCCCTACTCCACTCACCCCCTTTCTCCCTCAAAAAAAATGATGACTTTTGGGGCCTTTGGGTGGCTCAGTCAGTTAAGCATCTGACTCTTAGTCTCAGCTCAGGACTTGGTCTCAGGGTCATGAGTTTGAGCCCCATGGTGGGTTCCACGCTCGGTGTGGAGCCTACTTGAAAAAAAAATGATGACTTTTATGTATCTTTTCATTTTTAAATGATTTTGTTGGACATTTGTGTTATGTTCATTTCATTTACTGTTTTCTATTATTAGATGTCTATGAGGTGTACAGATCATTTTTACATGTTATTGAAATATATAACAATATATTGGTTAATAATAACCATGCCTTTGTTATTAAATCTCTTGTGTTACAGTAAATTTCTGAAATTTTTAATGTAAGTCTATCTTGGAAAAATTATTCACTGTGTATAACTTCTGTCACTTGTTATTTTAAACATAAATGTATGAAAAATACAGACTAACGTATGGTATTGAGAATTCTTGGGGATTCCAGTTTCTGGTCTAAGATACGTCAGGGATTCACCACCTGAGACACTGATTTGACCCAAAGGCTAAGATGAAGGACACAGGTAGAGAAACCAGCACCTGAGTGGGGACACCTCTTCTTTCCTTTTTTTTCCTTCCTGGGAAGGAACAAAGGATGCGTGGAAATGTAGATGAATTTCGAAATCTAAAAGAGGCTTTCTGTTTTCTCTCTAAAGAAGGAGTGAACTCATCCCTCTTGATTATGATGGGCAAGCAGGCTGGCCTGGGCAGCCAGGGCGGTGTGGTTATAGTTCGGAAGAGCTGACCAGGGATGAATCTGAGAGAGCACCGTCCAGTTGAAGGCCAGGGGAGGCATTTTGGGGAAATTCTGAAAGGCTTAACTGATGACCCTTTGTGGAGCTAACCCCCTTGGTGCTTTTTTGCCTCTACACTCATTCCAAATAGTTAACTGAAATAACAGTCTACTTAGAAAACTAGTTCAACACATTTTAGTGTTACCTTGGCTTATATTTATTGTTTTAAAAATAAGCGATCTTTTTTTTTAGGATTTATTATTTATTTGAGAGAGTGCGTGTGCATGTGAGTGCTTGCAGGTGTGTGCCTGGAGGGGAAGGGCAGAGGGAGAGAGAATCTCTCTGAGTGCAGAGCCTGACACGGGGGCTTGATCCCATGACTCTGAGATCATGGCCTGAGCTGAAACCAAGAGTTGGATGCTTAACCAACTGACCCACCCAGGCGGCCCAATAAGGGATCATTTTTAAAGAACACCGAAATACAAACTTTTGCCATTTTTCTCAATCTGTTACTATTCCTTGTTGAAGGAATACATCAGCATCAGTGGTTGGCCCTGGTTCTGACTCCTTATACCAAGACAGAGGAAATAATGTGCAATTCACCTCTTCAAGAGAGCATGATTGATAGACAAGCAGGTAAGTAGAACAGAATAAAGAGTCCAGAAATAGACCCACACATATATAGCCAACTGATTTTTCAACAGAGGTGCCAAAGTCATTCTGTGGAGAAAGACTAGCTTTTCAGCATGTGATGCTGGCTTAACTGGATCTCTTGGGGGACGGGTGAAATAACCTTGATCTCTGTCTCACGGCAAATACCAAGGTTTTTAGAAAATTGATCGTAGACCTAAATGTTGTAAAACCTAAAACCAAAGCTTACAGTGTACTTGGGGTAGGCAGAGATTTCTGTCTTAGTCCATTCAGGCCCATGTAACAAGGTAGCACAGGCAGGGGCGGGTTACTGAAAACAGATTTCGTATCTCACAGCTCTGGGGGCTGGAAGTCCAGGATCAGAGTGCTGGTGTGGTCGGGTGAGGGCCATCCTCCTGCTGGTGAAATTCTCATTGTGTCCTCATGTGGCAGAGGAGCTAGGGTTCTCTGTGGACTTCCTTCTGTGAGGGTGCTAATCCCAGTCGTGAGGGCCTCATCCACATGACCTGACCACCTCCTAGGGCCCCGCTTCCTAATACATCACATTCAGATGTAACAATGAATTGGGGGGGTGGACACAAACATTCAGACCATAGCAACTTCTTAGGACAAAATCACCATTCATACAATTTAAAAAATGCTTTGATAAATTGGACTTCAGGACTGTACATGTTTCTGGCCTTCAGAAGTTACTATTTAAAAAATGAAAAGACAAGGCATGAAGTTGGACAAAATATTGGTAAAACAATGTGTGACAAAGAGGTTGTATCTAGAAGATTTAATGAATTTTTACAATACAATAGTAAGACGATTTTTTAAAAATGGGCAGACCTGAAAAGACACTTCAGTTATTTAAAATTCTCAGCGAGGGGGCTCCTGGCTCTCGATCTCAGGGCTGTAGATTCGAGCCCCATGTTGGGTGTAGAGATTGCTTAAAAATAAGATCAAAAAGATAAAATTCACAGCAAGATACCACTTAGAGCCAGCAGAATGGCTACAATTAGAAAGACGGAGAAGAACAAGTGTTGGACAGAAAGCAGAACGAGTGGAACATTTTCGACGGGCGTGAACGTGGCGTCATCGCTAGCACGACAGCCAGTCTCTGAGTAACCACACATGCAAGTCCAGAGCTGGACGCTGACCCAAAGCAAGGGAAAACAGATGTCCATGGGAAGACTTGTGCATGAACGTTCACATCAGCTTTATTTAGAATCCACAAAAGCTGGAAACAACCTACGTGTGTATCCGCAAGAGAACGTGTAAGTGCAGAGTCGGGAGACAGGCTAGAGGGTGCAACGTGTTCTGTAGCTCGAGTCCAGTAGCGATCACGTGGACGAGTCCACCCACTGGTCCAAACTCATTGAAATCTGTACATTTTATCGTGTGTAACTGATATATCAACAAAGCTGTTTAAAAATAAGAACATGAAATTGTGTTTTAAATCATTAAAATATTGTTAGCATCTAGTTTTATGTATTTGTTAGAAAGCATTTGGTCAGTTAAATTTACGAGGAGCCATTCTGGATTTCTCTGGTGTTGTATTAAACCTTCGAGGAGGCCGTTCCGTGAGCCGGTCATGAATAGTTTAATGCTGCACCTAATAGTTGTGGTGTGATTGAGAAATAACGAGGTCTGCCCCGTTCTCTCCGGGAGAAACTCCTTAACATCTGCAGCTCTAGCTTTCAGTTGAGTGGCTTGTATTTTAACACTCATACCAGTGTTACTAGATTTACTTTCCTGTATCTTCAGAGGCTCCAGTACTTGGTGTCTCAGTTAAACTACACGTGCCTTAAAAACATGAATCTGTTCATTTTGGATTTCCTTTCGTGAAAATACTCCACATTGTGTCGGCTGAGTTGTGAGAGTGCGCATTCTCCCGTCTTCATCTTCAGGCCCCAGTCAGCAGCGCCCACCTGCACCGTCCTGCTCTCCTGCCTTGTGTCTGTGTGTCCTGCACAGACATTGTTGGCATCTGATTTTCACTAGCGCAGTTCTTAGAGGAAAAACATAAGCTTGCTTATGAAATGGTCTTCTTTGTAGAGTTCTGGTCACTTTTCTCCGGGGTTGGTTGTAGCTTATAGCACATGGAAGAAATTTAACTGCAGGGATATAAACATGTTTTTGAGTGGAAAAACTCTGTACCAGTTGATGTATTATAAAAGTTTAAGGCAGTATCAAAATGTCTTTTTCAGAGGCGGTGAGGGGAATTATTTTTAAAAGACCAAGCTCACACAGCAGTTGGGGAAGGGACGCACATACGGAAGTATCAACTTGGTTTTTATGTGGCATAGAATGCTCTTTGAAGAGGAAGAGTGATTCTGTTGAAAAACAAATGAAACTTCTTAGGTAATTTATA
Source organism: Ursus arctos (assembly GCF_023065955.2). Classification (NCBI taxonomy): domain Eukaryota; kingdom Metazoa; phylum Chordata; class Mammalia; order Carnivora; family Ursidae; genus Ursus; species Ursus arctos. The sequence goes on along the minus strand of NW_026622874.1, from coordinate 8,733,676 downwards.
GCTTTTGAAACCTTTCCTGTTTAATTTTTGGTTTAATAATAACAAAAAATCTTTTCAATTAAAAAAGTGCCTAATACTTTAAACCATTTTCTTTAAAGATTTATTTATTTCCTTGAGAGAGAAAGAGTGAGAGAAAGTGAGAAAGAATCTCAGGCAGACTCCCTCCTGAGCACAGAGCTGGAGGTAGGGCTCCATCTCAGTACGCATGAGATCATGACCTGAGCTGAAATCAAGAGTCAGACGCTTAACAGACTGAGCCACCCAGGGGCCCCCTAAACCATTTTCAAACGTGGCGTCTCTCGTGAGCTCCCCAACAGCCTGCTGGGGTTGGCAGGGAAGGCACAGTTTCCATTTTTAATAGATGCCGTGTGAGGTTGCATCCAGGGTTAGGTTATATAATACACGTTATATTACTTTCGTTCTCTTATATCTCCTGATATCGGAGCTTGAATTTTGGACTAGTTTAAATTAAACAAACCAGTTGGCGTACTTGGGCCCTGATCTGGTTTATCTAAGTACATAACTAACGCTGAAATAGTTTAACTTTTGTGACATTTAATCTTTGATGCTTCTGAGAAAAGATTTTAATATCCTTTTAGAAAATAAGTTGCAAATACATTTTTGAGCAGCTTCTATTTGAAATAACACTTGGCGTGAATACAGTCTTACTTTTTCAGTTGATTCGTACGATAAGGCCACAAGAAAACCAAAGTTCACAAGAATTATGTTTCATACAGTCTTTCCACCGCCTGGTGCTGTCTCCTGCAGTTTTCAACCTGTTAGTTGTAGGGGGTAGAAATCAAGAAAATAGAGTCTTCAATTCTAACGGTAAGAGGAGATCTATAACAGTTTTAAAAGTGACTTTCTTTCCTTCAGTCTCTGCCTTCAGTGTCTAATTTTTTCAGGCAGGTGTCAGATGAAGACGAGGAGGATGTCTTCTTAGTTGAATTATTATCTGTGATTTCTAATTTGTGGGCATTCAATCCCAATTTTTATGTTGACCAGGTTTTCAATAATAAAATCTCCATTTTAGTTATGTCCTCATCGCAAAGAGTGAGGGCCTTATTTTATATTGTCTGGCTTAAAGGAATGAGGTTATTTAACTGGAGCAAGAAGAGATTTAATGTTAATTTCTATGTAGAGCTGTTGCCGTAATCCAGTTTTTCAGAAAGTAATGGTTTTTACACGCCCAAAAGTTTTCTGACTTCGAGAGTTCAGTTAATTTTACTATAAAGTTTAATAAAAAGTACAAAATATGCTGTGTTATTAAGTAAATTAGTAAGATTAATTAAACCAAGTAAAATTCAAGTAGTTTAGTTCCTAAAACCCTGATGGGGCTGACGTGTTGGAAAGCGTACGTTGCCTTAGGAACGTGAGTCCTTAGGACTGACCTATCCAGTGGGTAAGAGTCTAGGCTCTGAGCTAGTTGCTAGGCTTTAATGTCAGTTCTGCAATGTTGGCAGATCTTCGTTTTCTCATTGATGAAATGGGGACAATGATGGTACTTGCTTCTCCGGGGAAGAATGAGGATTAAACAAGGTTTATTTATGTGAGTAACTTGGTCATCCATATATGGTCACACAATACAGGGAATTTGGATTATCTATCTCAGTAGATGAAACAGGAAACAAAATCTAGTTGGTGAGTGACTTTCAGTTCATTGTACCCTTCATTTGTTGTTGTTCTTGGCTTCTGTTTTCTTCTGTTGGGGATCCTACTGAGTAAGGAATTAATAGGAATATGGAAAAGTCGCATCCTTCAACAAGTTTGCAAACTGGATGATCTATCACTGGGTAGTGTGAAAGACTGAAACTTGACTGTAGTTATGCTTTAATAAAAACAGCAATAACCAAAATAACCCGGAACTTACTTTTAAAAAAATGCTACTTGTTCTAGAGCAGTTTTAGTTTCATAACAAGATGGAGAGGGAGGTAGAGAGACCTCGAGTGTGTCCCCCGGCCCCACGCATGCACAGCCTCCCCCACTGCCAACAACCTCCCCAGATGGGACACTTGTTACAGTGGATGGACCCACACTGACACATCCTAATCACTCAGAGGCCATAGTTGTGTCCACTAGGGTTCATTCTTGGTGGTGTGCATTCTGTGGACTTGGACAGATGTATCATGATGTGTATTTTTCATTATAGTATCACAGAGTGTTTTCACTGCCCTCATAAACCTCAGTGCTTCGCCTCTTCATCCTTCCCTTCCCCCTCAACCCCTGGCAACCACGGATTTTTGTATTGTCTCCATAGTTTTTCCTTTTCGAAAATGTCCTATAGTTGGAATCCTATAGCATGTGGCCTTTTCACATTGGCCTCTTTCCCTTAGTAATAAGCATTTGAGATTTCTCCATGTCTGTCCATGGCTTGAAAGGTCATTTCTTTTTAGCTCTGAGTAATGTTCCATTGTCTGTGTGGACCTCCGTTCATTTATCCATTCATCTACTGAAAGACATCATGGCTCCTCCCAGAACATACTTTTAAGGCAGGATAGTAATTCACCTGAAAAATTAGAGGTAGATCAATATGGAAGTAGTGAACTGTGATCTCAAGTGATCCCAGTGTGATCCCAGCAAGCTAACTATGATCTTACTTGTGATCAAAGCTAATATTATGAGGACAGAGTGATGAGAGGGAGCCGAAGTTAGGGGCTCTGTCTGGAAATCTGGGCATGAGCTGAGGGGAGATTTTATATTTGCCTTGTTGTTATTTTTAAAACAAAAAACTAAGCTTATTTGTGAACTGATGGGGTGAGCCAGTAGAGAGGGAAGATTTTGCGAGAAGTGCTGGACAGCGTTCTGTAGCGTGCAAGGGAATGGCATCTAGGGCACAAATGTAAGGTTAGCCTTACGCATGAGAGTAGCTTATCTCTAGGAGAAGCCAGGTGTCAGAGAGCTGCCCTGCGTGCGGATGCTGCTGGGCCCCTGGCAGTGAGGGATGCTGCTGGTTGCTCATGTATCCCCAGGAAACTAGAAACCCAGGTCGTTGGCCCAGCACAAGGATGGGGAGGATTTGTCAGAGGTTTAAAGAGCTGGGACCAGGTATGAAACAGTCGTCAGAAAGGAAATGCTCGCAATGACTGCAGACAAAGGTAGGTTTCCTTCCTAAGACTAACAGCAGACTTACTAGCAGGTGCCAGAAGGCTGTGGGCTAACACCTTCAAAGTGCTAGGGGAAATAATTTAAGAGTAAAAGTGAAAAGAAGACATTTTGGGATCTGCAGAGACTGAGGATGTATACTATCCATAGATTTTTGCCAAAAGAGCTGCAGAACCATATGCTTCAACTAGAAGGAAATTGAACCCAGATGCAAGCGTGAGAGGCAAGAATCAATACGAGCAGAGAAGTGGGTTAGTATTTTGGTATATCTAAAGAAGCGTTAATTGTAAAAGTAAATGTTAAAATGTAACATTATATATTTAAATATACTTGCTAATATTACAGTGGGAAGAATTTGGAGCATATGCTTGACTATGACAAATTGCTTCAGTTACTGCCCTTCCCCTCTGAGACTAGTGAAGACACGGAAAGCCCCTCGAGCTCCTGTCCCTTAAGCTGCCTTGTATTTATTGCCGTTCAGAGATGGTAAGTGTAGTGGGACCTGAACTGCACTGTGTAAAATAGAAGGTGCCACGGTACTTGCCATTACCTTCCAAGTATACTAAACATTAATACTCTAAATCCTGGATTTAGCAGATGCCAAAGTCATTCCCAGGCTCCGGGATGTTTGTGCAGAGAGTGGGAAAGAGCGCCGCTTCTGTGCGTTGGAAGCTGTGTTGGGTGCTCACTCAGCACGAGACAGCAGCGTGAATAAACATCGAGTTTGTGCTTAAATACATTTTTTATTATCCTTGTCTCCTCCACTGTTTTGTGTTCAGATCAGATAAAACCTAGCATGTGTGCTGTGTTCCCCACAGTTCAGATCCCTTTAATGGAAAAGTCTGCCTGTTCCTTCCTTCAGGAAGGGCAAAGCTGATAGGCTTTGGGCAACAGCTGAAAAATATTCTCATGCCCTTTATGTAAAGGGTTAAATATCTTTAGAAATAATTGCAGGCGCTTATGTGGCTCAGTCGGTTAGGTATCCAACTCTTGGTTTCGGCTCAGGTCGTGAACTCAGGGTTGTGAGGTTGAGGCCTGCATCAGGCTCTGTGCTCTGTGTGGAGTCTGCTTGGGATTCTCTCTCCCTCTCCCTCTGTCTCTCCTGCTCCTGCTGTCTCTCTCTCTAAGATAAATAAGTAAATCTTAAAAAAGAAAAAAGAAATCACTTGAGACATGGAAGGTGTTTGATTACCTGCCAGTGTGAGGTTTTTAATCGGTTTCATTTTTCTAAAACTAAAAAGTAATCTCCAAGATTGAAGTTTCTGAATTGTTAGATAGAAAATAGAATTTTGTGGGAGTTTCCTAAACCTCTGCTCATAAGCGATCATCATAAGTTGTTACTAAGCCATTTGTTCTGAATGGTACCAAATATGCTATTTGTATGGTAAAATATTTGTAGACTTTTATCACCTAACACATCACCATTCTTGATGTTCAAAAAGGCTAGAAGTTCATTCCCGAAACCTTTCCTCTTACTATGATAGTTTATATTAAGCTTAGAAAGGATAATTTAGCTAGTTCAGGGACTTTTACCTAATAAAATGACTCCTAGTTACTTGATTATATTATGGAATATTTTACCTTTTTAAAATTATATTTTACTATGTTACTAGAAAAACATAAAATATACTCATGTTGCAAGTGATGTTTGCTGGTTATGCAAATCAGATTATTTCTTTTGAGACTGATTTTGTTGAGTTTTTAGATGAAGATTTTATTGTTAATATATCTAAAATAAAAAAGGAATTAAGTAGCTAGCATAAACCCTTTCAGGGTTAGGTAGGAGCATAAAAATACAAAAATAAGATGTATTATGACATATGAAATGTTCTGTGGGGTTAACATTTTATTTTACAAATAGTTAAATAATTTAAGAAATATTTTTTCCCTTCAATGTTAATACTAAACCAGGCTAGTCTGAGATACATATTACTAATGCTCAGAATGGAAAATATACACCTGCGGTAGAAGAAAAATGTCATGGTAAATATGTTTATACAGCTGTGTGGTAATGTCAGTTATTATGAGTACATTTACAGAATCACGTAACGAGCCTCATTTTCAAACAGCCGTTAACTTTGGCTTAGAAATGCTAATTAAAGAATAACTTCATTTTTCAAATGCAGACTGAATAAGCAATATATAGCATCATTTTAGCTATCCACAAGCTCTGAGTGCATAAATTTGATCATGAGTAGATGTTGCCTAATTTCTGAGGAAATAGAGACTTTTTGTAAGACTGTTTCTTATTTATAACCTATGCTTTCATTGCATACGATGCCCACTCTTAGTACCAGACTGAGTTTCCATTAAACTTTATTGCACTTACATGGGCTCTTCTGTCATGCTTTAATAAAATTATAAAATTGACTTAATTGGGTCTCTGTGAAAGCTTCCTTTATCATTAATAATTCCATTTATTCCATGGGCTTATTAGTTTTGGATAACTTGAATGACTTCATTAAGATTAGCACAGGAATATGAATAAATATTATTTAAAAATTAAGCACAAGTAAAAACAAATTTAAAAATATACTCATAGTACTTTGAGGATTAGAAAAATGTCTATTTGGTTCAAAAGAGTGAGTAAAATGTTACCACTAAATATGTATTGCTGTGGTGTTGTCTGTAAAAATATTCCATCTGAAACATTTAACAGGCAGTGAGTGGTTTCATCTTTTTGTCTAGATCTTGAGCTGTCCTGCGCCATTAAACTCCAGAAATACCAAGATGGAAGGCTTATTTCCTGCCCTCAAGTAGTTTCCTTCTATGTAGAGAGAATACCCAGCATCAGTTTGTAATTTCCAGCAATTACTTTTCTTAAGCCTACAGCGTGAGGTTGCAAATCTATTTAGCATATACATAGTGGAATCTTTATTATACTCGTAACTCTTTTTACAACTCTTTAAAATGGATACTAAGTTATAAGAGGGCCAGGAAAGAGACTACAGTAGATACACTATGCATCCATTTCCACTCCTGGAAAAACCAGTTCAAAATGTTTTGGAGGACTTATTTTTTGCTTGTTTAAACAATTTAATTTCTAGGACGGAGTCTTAGATGGACTCTAAGACGGAGTCATGGGGTATTTGTTGATTTGAGGTTAATTATGGCAGGTTTGGACCTCAGTATTTTTCACAGCACTAAGTATGGTGACTCAAATATTTATTGAATTACAGTGAATAAATAAGGAATGATAAAAGAGTGACCATTTATTGGCAGATAAGGAGAGCCTTCTAGCAGAGTGAGATCTGAGGTGGCCAGAGCTGTGAAAGGGTTTGCTTGGTTGGGCAAGAGAAGAGGTCGGGATAAACAAGGGATCTGATTCACAGAGGGGCGAAGGTAGGGAAGGGAGTTGTTTTAGCTTTCATGTGACAGCCCTGGTTATTATATTGATGTCTGGCCTGAGGCGGATTGGTTGAACTGTGTTGGATGTAGTGAAAGGGGAAAGCTAGAGCCATGGTTCTCAAAGTATGGTTCTCCCAAGTAGCAGCTTCAGCATCCTCTGGGAGCTTGTTAGAAATGCACATCCCTAAATCGGGATCTGCTGGTGAGGGACAGCAGCAGCCGGGTTTTAAATGGGCCTTCCAGGGGGCGCCTGGGTGGCTCAGTCATTAAGCGTCTGCCTTCGGCTCAGGGTGTGATCCTGGAGTTCTGGAATGGAGCCCCACATCAGGCTCTTCTGCTGGGAGCCTGTTTCTTCCTCTCCCACTCCCCCTGCTTGTGTTCCCTCTCTCGCTGGCTGTGTCTCTCTTTGTCAAATAAATAAATGAAATCCTTTAAAAAAATAATAAATGGGCCTTCCAGGGATGCTGGTATAAGCAGGCTCATCAGGGAACAGCCTAGGATCAGGAATTCTATAGAAAAGATGACCACTGGGGTCATTTCTGTCAGAGGACAGGATGGTTTAAAGATCTGATGATTTAGCACAGCTGTCCAGAAATTATTAGTCCTCGAATGTAGTTTTAAAAGAAAGAGCTGTTTGTACTTTGATGGGGTAACCACAGGCTTTCAGCTTTGCAGGTTATCAGTTTACCTAGAAGTAACCAGAGACTTCTTTCTAAAATCCATTGTCAATATATCATGTGATAGTGGGAATGAAACTAGCTCAGACCAGAATGACACACTTTCGTGTTATGTGTTTATTCTCCTGGAAGGGAAAACTATCAATCAGAGCAGCTGTGTGATGCCCAGTCACAGCTGGATATTCTTAAGCATTATTTATTTTGAAATCAATAACTTAATAAATTTAATTTCTCCATACCAAAAATATTTCAATGTAAAATAAAGGGAAGCCTTTTCAAAAATCAATTGACCATTTTCTCCTGGTCAGTGCTGAAGACCTCTGAAAAATTTTTATTCTTTGACCTTTCTTTTCTCTTTCTTTCTTTCTTCCTTTTGTTTGTTTATTTATTTATTGAGAATTCCTGGGATTATTACTCTTCTCTTTGTGGTGTTACTACGCTACACTTTGCAAATGTGTTGTATCCTGATGGCCTCAGGATTGGTTGGGAGGCACTGTTTTTCCTTACAGTATATACTTCCTACAAAAAAGCTTCCTGGGAGGGCTTACTGCTTTTTTTTTTTTTTTTTAAGATTTTATTTATTTATTGTAGAGAGAGAAGGAAAGAGAGGGAGAGAGCACATGAGGTGAGGGGCAGAGGGAAAGAGGCAATCCCAAGCAGACTGCTCACCGAGCACAGAGCCCAACGTGGGGCTCGATCCCAGCACCCCGAGATCATGATCCCAAGATCAGGACCCCAAGATCAAGACCTCAGCCGAAACCAAGACTCAGACATTTAACCAACTGGGCCACCCAGGCAGCCTGGGATGCTTTCTTCTGAGAATGATGTTGGCTAAATGGATTTGAGCCGGTTCATGTTAATTTATGTTTCAGATCCAGGAAACATTTTTCTTATCATGTCACCAATAATACATGATACGTAGAGAACAGAGGAAGTCAGGAAGAGATGGGTCAGTACTGTATTTAGTGTTTTATACCCAGTACTCACTGGTGTTCTTAGAACTGTTTCAAGCTCGTTATGAATTATACAGGAGATTGTCACATTCAGGTGGCTGGCATAGACACGGCTATTTTTAATCAAAGCAAATAAAACGTGTATGTGTATGCCACAATGACTGTTAGTGCTGTGCTGTGATGGTTGAAGATTCCATCGACATTTGGGTGTGTGCACTTACTTTGTGCGGGATATTTATCGAAACCCTATTGTGTGTGAGGCACCGCACTGGGTGACAGGAGAGTCCCCATCAGCACCACTCCAGCTCTGTAGGCCTTGTTTTCATCCTCTACATGCCAATGACAGAACAGAAGAGAAAACTGAAGAGACATGGCCAGCCTGAAAATCAAGACAAACATCTCAAAGGACCCATAAGGTGATCAGAGATAGGAAGTTGTGATCAGACTGGAACTTGGAACTGTGAACCAGCCAGTCTCCTGGCCAGAGTGGAAAGATGCTCAAGAGCTCCTTGGCTACTGCGCAGGGACTGGGGCAATGGAGCCGGGCTCCTTGCTTGGAGGAAGGAGCAGAAGCGAGAACCCTTCCCCCTCCCGATTTCCATCACTGTTGCTACCAGACCCTGAAAGTCGCCAGCTCTGCCAATGTGTTGGGGCCATAGTGTTATTAGAAGTTGTGAACCAAGGGAAGAAAGTAGGATAAAAACATGGTTTGACCAGAAACCAAGGCAGAGTGTCTGCTGGTTCTGTGCTATTCCTGATACCACCACAGAACTGAAGCTCTAAAATGCTAATATCTCCACTTATAGCAAGTATGTGAACAGAGTCAGGCTGGGAGAGGAGCTAAGTGCAGGCGGCCACAAATGCAGTTGTCAGGAGAAAAACAAGGTTGGAAAAAAAACCAAAAATGACCTCCGTTTCAAAAATGATCCTGCAAACCTAATTGCCAAAGCATCTGTTACGGAAGACAGATCAGACACTGGAACATCGAATCCACCATTGGAACTCTCTCACGAAGATTGTAGGGAAGCGTGTCTGGGATGCTCGGTGAGCAAAAGGTCTGTCACCCGACCCCAAGGCTTCCAGAATCCGTGAAAGTCAGGAGGCAGCAGATCAAACGTACTCCAGGGACCAAACGGCAAGAAAAGGCAAATTCACACGTGAATTGAAACACTGTAGTAGAACTACCTTAGACGCAGAGAGAAAATAGTACAACGACCGGGGGAAAGGCTTCCCCTAATAGACTTGTCCGGGGCAGTGAGATTCCAGAAGACAGGGAAGTAATAACCCGGCAGGGCTGAGAAAACAGAACAGCGTGCGTAGAATGTTGCACCCTCCTAAACTATTGTTCAAGGATGAGAACAAAATTAAGAAAATTGAAAATAGAGTGTTTACCATTCACATAACCTCCCAGAGGAAATACCCAAAAACAGAAATCAACAAGAAGAAAAGTTACCCCAGAGGGAACACATGGGTGAAATTCGACAGTAGTACGGGAGGGGAGGAATACGTCAGAGGAGTGGGAGTCAGGCCTGCCTTTGCGAATGTGTGAACGTGATGTGCAAAACAGCAGTAATTCAGTTACTCCAACTACGAGAATGGAAGCCCTTACGATCCCGCAAATATCCAGTACAGACACAGAAACTAGTTGTTAGGCAATCAAAGGAGAGAAGGGTCTCTGTGAGTCCATAGTCTTAAAAAGAGAAAAAGATTTAGCCGTGCCTCGAAGAAACAGGCGGCATTCAGCTTCGCTGCTCTCACAGGAGGCTGAGCACCGAGAGCACAGGGCATGCACGTCATGAGGTTCAGGACTCATGCTGAGGGTAGTTTGGCCCAACGTGAGGATTTATGTAAGAAAGTGGTCGAGGAGGCGCTTTTGAAATTTTTGGAGCCCTTCTCATGGGCATGGGAGTGTCTCTGTATCAAGAGAAACGTGTTCATCTCCTTGTATTATTTTAACTTACGGTTAAAACCTATTTTCTTTCCGGGGCACCTGGGTGGCTCAGTCGTTAAGCATCTGCCTTCGGCTCAGGTCATGATCTCAGGGTCCTGGGATCAAGCCCTGCATCGGGCTCCCTGCTTAGCAGGAAGCCTGCTTCTCCCTCTCCAACTCCCCCTACTTGTGTTCCCTCTCTCTCGCTGTGTCTCTCTCTGTCAAATAAATAAAATCTTAAAAAAAAACCAACCCTATTTTTCCTTTGTCCCTCAGGTGATCCTCAGACTGAACAAAGGCTGCCTAGGGATTAATATAAATCAAGGTTGTCCTAGCAGCAAAGAGTATCTGCTCTAAATGGAATCCTGTTGCTGTTTCTCTTTGAATTGTCTAGAAGATAATGTATCTGCAGCAAAGGGCCTGAGATAGCCTGCATTTACTTTGCTCAAGGGTAACGCTGGGGAGAGCAAGGGCTAAGGAGCTGTCGGAGGAGGAGGGCAGCCGCACCTGATGGCTGTTTGTCTCCTGCAGGGGGAAGACACAGACCCCTGAGGGACTGAGGTGGCCATGCCAGCCGCAGGGAGTAGCAGGGCCAGGTGCCGTGGCAATCCTAGGACCCTGCTGAGTCTTGACTTGGGATCCCCGTGGTCCTCTGTGTTTCACAGGCTCTAACTAACGTGCCTTAACCACGGGCCTGGTGTCTAGGATTATGATGGGTGTTAGGGGTCATAGGATGAGAACTAAGTTGGAATCTTGAGAAGAACCACAGTGCGTGAGAACACTTACATCCCTGTGGTGACTCGAAGGTTTGCCCCGGGACACGGTTTGCTCCAGTCTCCTTCTGCCAGTAAATTTTTGTAGGAGCTAGGATGACCTCTCTGTGTTCGATTATGGCACAAAACACCCAGATTCCCTTCTGCCTTCCAAAATTCAGTGGCATATTTTATCCTCTCCCTTCGGCTCCCCATGTCCCTCCCAGATAGCCCAAGTTCTGCCTTGCTGCCCTTCTTCCCCTGTATTTGGTGAGTACGTCTTAAACTCACCACCTCGACGCTGTGATCATTGTCTGTTTCCCATATGCCTTCACCATTTTGGGGGGTTGACCCCTATATCAACCACGCTGTTCTTTCTCACTTTTTCTCTAGGCTCGTTAGACAGCCCAAGAATGAAAGCCAGTCGCGCAATATTCATAAGCTCTGGTAAACTTTTGTTGAACTTGTTTGGTTATTTGAGGTTTCACTGAAGAATGTGAGCTAGAAAAATAGCCGAGTGATAGAGAAGTGCTTTCATGTCTGAGTATTGCCGTGCGCGGGAACGGGGGGGCAAGGAGGGGGCCCAGCTGCCAGATGCAGCCGAGTGATCTTGGACCGCGAGACATTTGCAGGACTCTCAACCTGCAGGACTATGTGTTTATAGCAGGAATGCTGGAAAAAAAACCAAAAAACAAAAACTAAAAAAACTGAACCATACTTTAAAGTGGTGGAATAAAGTAGAAAGTAGTGATTAGAACTTAGCACGTTAAAAAGATTTATTTCAATGCTGTGTAAAGTGTTGCCCCACCCTGTCTCTTAAAAGTTAACCTCAAACACGGTCAGAAATGAAATATAAAATTAAGACAATCATTTGATAAAATATTAAAAAATTAAGCAAAGAAATTAATGTGTTAAGTTTATTTTTCATGAATAAAATAATTAGCTTTCATATATCAAACTATTAGCTTGTAGGTATCGATTGAGAGTGCAGGTGTTAACCATCAAGACCTACATTATCCAGTCTGAACTTCCAAGTTCAAGGGCTTATTTGAAGAGGAAGTTGATTCACAAAATATTAAAATAACTTGAACTATATTTTTTATTTGCTCAGAAATAAGATTTTACCCTGTAGGCTTTTCCCCCCTCTTTTCCTCTGCTTTTATTATTTAACCTTTCATCTTAAAAATGAAGTCACAAGATACTAGGTTTAAACATTCAGTGAAAGAGCAGATGAAACATGAAATAGCGATCTGTTATTAGCATCTGTCTTTCGGATAACTTTTATAAAATTTGAGGTTCATACACTCCTTGTTCCTGTATAATTGGTCTGCTCCCGATCCAAGTGGGGATAACTTGTCTTATTCCCAAATCCGTACTTGAAAGTAGGAGTACTTGATTTTTTAAGAAATGCTCTGCATAAAGCCTGGGTGAGGCTTGCTGTATACCTGATGCTCTTGGTTTCTCCAACCCAGGTGGGTGTAGACTTACTCTGATGCCTGAGATCCAAAGAAAATCATGAAAATCTTCGGGCTGTTGTAAAACCGCTTGCCCCTCTATTTGAAGTCAGTCTTGATCAAAGACACCAGGATTTAAGTTTTTAAAAGGAACTTTTAAAAAATAAAAACTCTTTTAGGGAGACTGCAAATCCATAGTTGAACTTTTCAGATAGAGCACCAGAATCCCGAAGTGAAAGTGTATTACTATCTATAAACTCAGTTGCCTTTTGAAATATATTACACCAATGGGATATTAGTTTTACACTTTGAAGTTGGGGTCAGAAAATTTTTTTTTCTTGTGACACCGTGAGGTCTGTGCATTATTATTAAGATTCGGGTTTCTTTGGACCAGCTCGAGGGGCTTTGCTGTAGAAACGAGACGAGAGCACCAGCACCTCCTCCTTCAGTACTCTCACCCCTGCTTCCTCCTTACTCCCTTGAGAAGGATACAGAGTTACTTGTCACTGAGAATAAGCTCTGTGAATACTCCCCCCTCCGCAAGAGATAATGCTGAGAGAGCTTGTGAAATTTAGTCTTTGACAGTGTCAGAGGAACTTAGGGTCATAGGAGCAAAGACTGAGCATCTTTTTTTTTTTTTAAGATTTTATTTTTAAGTAATCTGTACACCCAACGTGGGGCTTAAAGTCATGAGCCCTAGATCTAGGGTCCCATGCTCCACCCACTGAGCCCACCAGGCACCCCAAGACTGAGCCTCTTTCGTGCTTCCTGGCTTCCCAGAATCTGAGCTCAGCCACAGTTATCCTGGACTCTGTCTCTGTAGCCATCATTGCAAATATAACCAGAGATGAGGAAAAACAGTCATTCCCCAGAGTTAGGTTTCTTTGATCTAAGTAAAAAGTACATTTTAGCTTTAGGGATCATTTTAGAGATTTGTGACAGTCCCACTTGTTTCTATACAGGGCTTCTTAGCTTGATCCTTGGTGCTGGATTTGACTCCTTGCAAAGCCAGCAAGCTGCAGATGCCTGTTACTAAGGAATTCCACTGGCAGGGGCAGGAATGAACGCTGAGTTGCCTAATATCCCATAGGGATGGCGTGGGGGAGTGCACAGTGTTCCCGGTCTGTGGCTCAGGGCGGTGTTACACTGCTGTGTGAGGAATGTGGCTTGAGGTTATTAAGTAGGGGATGCACTTAGATATCCCTGGATATCTCCAGGAAGGCAAAGACTGTTCCATGACCGGACAAGGCAGACGCCATAACTCAGGAACAAAGCACATAACTCACTGGTTCCATTTCTCCAGTTCCCCCATGTTTGTGTTTGTGTTTTTGTTTTTGTTTTTTTTCTTTCATCTCTCATTGTCCGGTGACAGATCTTTGCAAATCTAAATACTGACTATTACTAATGACATTGCGATGACCAACGCTTTTCTGTTTCTTTTTAAGGCAGAGGTCATGGTGCTGGTAAGCTGTTGTTAGCATAACTCGAAACTCTGATGCAATGACCGGCTTCATAAATAAAGTATGTCCCTTATGAAGTGACCCCGGCCCGTCTCCTTGGTGTCTCTGTGCAGATGCAGTGCTTGAGCCAAGGCTTGTTACATGTCTCCTGGTAATTTCCTTACCGTTAGGTTGTGAGGTTTGTTGCAAGAAATAGAAATGTTTGTATTCACTTTAAGTATTTTCCCACTACATTTTTGTCAAGAGTTTTGTGATCTTTATTATTCGAGAACCTAGAACAGGTTAACAGAGTTGTGGCTTTTTCTTCTCTACAGATGCCGAGGGTTGAGGATGCACCAGGCAGCCCCTGTAGGTTTTAGGGCCCCCTTCTCCTCCCCGCCCCCCCCCCCCCCCGTCACAGCATTCTGGGTCTTTTACGGATGCCAGAATACAGCAGCACATGTCACGGGGCGTACGTGCTGGCCTGGGATGGGCGTCGGGACACCTGCCTTGTCGTGGCCACGCTTCCCAGCCGCTGACCTGGAGCTCTTACCAGTCTGTACCTGCGAGGTCCATCCTGGCTGACAGCCTGGAAGTCTCCCCACCAGGGACGGTCGTGGCCAGCTAGGCTTGCTTCAGCGCATTCACCTTTGGGGTTTGCAGCAAATGTGCCAAAGATGGCTTGTTCTCAAGGAGCCTCATCGTGGACTCATCGTGGACTCATCGGGGAGCACACCGACCACGATGGGTTCTGTTTCCATGCTTTGAGGTGGCGTTTGCTGAGCCCAGTGACATGCTGTATTTAACATGTTAAGAAGCCCTTTTACCTTCCGTGACCTAATCCTAGTTTCTGATGTACCCCATTGATAAACATATTCTTTCAGCCAGGCCTATGATTTGAGTCTAACAACGCTGCCATGCCGTGATATATCAAAAGATTTTAAGGAAGCCAAAGGAAAGTATTCTAGCGTGTGTCTCACAGTCTTGGATTCTGATATGAATTAAAGACCCATCTCCTTCTTTTGTTATTACCTCCTTTCTTGTTAGGGGCATCTCACAGAACTTTTTTCCATATAAACTACTCTCCGAAGCCAGACATGGCACCAGTTTCATAATTTTGGACTATTTGAACTTCTGAATCACTGATGAGTGTGTTTTCCACATAGGAAACTACTCCCACTGCATTTGTGAAAGACTCCTAACGCTGTTTTCTGTCTCAGAGTTTGGGTAGTTTAAGGTTCTTTGCTTGCCAAAAATAATATTACCACACATTACAGAAAGGATAAATAAATAGGACCAGGACTCTCATTTACTTTCTTCTGTACAACTTCCTCTTAGGTCAGAAAATGCAGTGTGTCACCATGTCACTTAATGGGAGCCCTCGGCAGCGATGACAGGTGTCTGTATGCAAGTGACACATCTATTTTCCTACAAAGTCTGACTTTTGGAAAATTAACTTGCCTATATTTTTATTTCACGACATACAGAAAGTAAGTGTAACTTTCTCCATAAATATTAGAAGTCTGGCTTCTAATCAAAAATTTCAGTTTATTAGTCATAATAATCAAATTATTAGTCATAATCCCATTCTTAATCTATGCATACGACGTTCATTTAGATTTATTTAGACTTATTTGGTAGCAGTGCAGCAAAAACCCTTAAAATAATATTCTAATTAGATTAAGAGTTAAGACACAGTGGTCTTCATTCGAGGAGTGTATCTCATACCAGGAGCATCTACTGTGAAAGTGAAGTATCTTCCTTTGAAATCCTATATCGCAAACCAAAAGTATTTTGGAAACTCTCCAGAGCCCATGGGTGCATTATGCTTTGCCTTTAAATCATCGTGCATGACAAGATTATATTCTTAGATGATCTGCAGTCTAGTTATTTTGTTATGGCTGAAATGTTCCAGCTTGTTTTTGATATGAAACTATCAACTCTGGGCCTCCTCTCCTCCTCTGAAACGTAACACATTCCGTATGCTTTCGGTGGGAGGAGGCTTTCCTGCTGCTAAGTGCACTGCTCACGCAAAGACAGAATGCTTACCAGAATTCCTGAAACCCAAACCAAACTAGCCTACCTGAGTTGGTTTTCACATTTCAAATGTTTTTTAACTTTTGGTTAGGTTAAGGAGGGCTCAAATTTTTGTCTATTTTAGTATTGCGTGGTCAGATTTTTTTTCTCCACAGGAAAATAGAAGACTACCTTTTGTCTGAAACTTAACTAATAATCTCGTTGCGTTTTGCTTTAAAATAGGTACCCCAGCTTCTGATCTTCACTGAAATCTAGAGGTGTATAGATTAATAAGTAAATTTCATCCTGATGATCGAAGTGCCTTCTGGATTATTGATGAAGTGTGCATAGTTTCCTAGTGTTGAGTCAAATCAAGCAAAGGATGTAATGAATGAAAACTAAGACCTTACAGATCCCCTCGTTTCCAGGACACTTTATCACTTAGGCCAGTATAAGACCAATTGGCAGTTAAGCAGAAAGTGAAATTATGACTCACTGTGAGAGAAAACTTTTATTTGTGTTCATTGTTTAAGAATATTTATGCTAATGCCAAGGAAACCCTACCTTAGAAACAAAGTAAAAATAAACTTTTAAGACTTCCCAAGAAGAAGCTTGCATATTGGCTGCTGGCATGACCTCCACTGATTTGGATAAAAGTATGAAAAGCCAATCACTGATATTTCTTATGATTCAGCAACAGTTTACTCCAAATTTACAAGCAGACAACAGTGCAACATATCGCAGTCATACTTAAAATATATTGAATCTTGGCTGTTTCTTTCACTGTAGAAGTGGTCCTTGGGGCCCATAGAAATCAGCAAGAAAAAAAGATTTTGTATACTGAGTTTTATTTTGCATTTCAAAACCACATTTATTCTGTTTAACGAAGTAGTAGTAATGTAATTGTGCGATGGTAACAAATTATAAAACATCATTTGTTCAATAAATATTTGTTGGGTACTTGCCATGTACTAGATCTTCTGGAGTAGTGTACAAATGATGGTGACAGAGTTTGTGGGGTTAAGTATAGATGAAGGGGGTGAAAGAGATATAAAAATGACCAAGGTAGGGGCGCATGGGCGGCTCAGTCGGTGAAGTGTCTGACTCTTGGTTTCGGCTCAGGTCACGATCTCAGGGTTGTGAGATTGAGCCCCATGTCGGGCTCTGGGCTCAGTGTGGAATCTGTCCCTCTCCCTCTGCCGTAAGAGAGATGCCGGGATCATAGAACTTGGAGAAGGAGGAGAGGGTTCCTGGCCGGGTCATCTGGGAAGCCTTCTTGCAAGCACGTTACCCGTCATGTGTTGTGAAGAGTGGATGGGATGTGGCCCCAGGAAGGGCAAGCAGAGGCCGCTGCGGGTGAAGAAAAAAAGGCAAAAGCACTGAAATGCCATGTGTGGGCGCATGTGTTTGGAGCACATTCTGTTTGGCAAGAGCACTGCGTAGGAAGGGCCATAGTGGAGGGTCTTGCGTGCTGGCTGGGGACTTTAAACTTGACCTCGTGTGCCTGGAGCAGCCACTGGTGTTTCCTGGACTGGGAGCAGCATGGCCAGATCTGCCTGTTCCGATGGAGAATCTGGAAGCTCCGGGTTGCCTGAATGAGGGAGAGCACGGCTCAGGCCGCAGCGGTGGTTTGAGGGCAGACCGGGCAGCCTGGGAAGGAGAGGAGGGGCGTGCACAGCAGTGGCTCGGTCTCGAGGACAGATGAGCACGGGCAGACGGCCGTGTGAGGGTCAGGATGCCACACAGGGCAGGCGTTCAATAAATACATATTTAAGTTAAAGTTCAGCACTCAAGTGACTGAGAGGATAAATAAACACAGGAAAATCAAGAGGCTGTCTGAGGATGTTGAGTTAATTATACAGTAGTCCCCCCCTTTCTTGGGTTTCGCTTTCCGCATATTCAGTTCCCCGCGGTCAGCTGTGGTCTGGAGGCAGATGACCCTCCTGCTGACGTGTGACCAGAGGGTCAGGGGCGGCCTGGCGCTGTGTCACACGCCCACGTCCTTCACCCCATGCCATCTGCCCACGTGGCATCCCATCCTCACTCCCCGTCACAGGAAGAAGGTGGTTAGAGGGAGAGGCCATGTCCATGCGTGTCTTGTGATGGCTCCATCCTGAGTGTGTGTGTGTAGGGATGGTTACGTAGGGTCCTATACTGTCTGTGGTTTCTGGCGCCCATGGGGGTCTTACACGTGTCCCCATGGAGGGGGGGGGTGACTGTATTTTAGATTAGTGAGTTTGAGCTGCTGGCAGGACACATATATTGAAATGTCCTGAGGCAGCAAGAGCTGCAGAAATGGAACTTAGAAATGAAGTTCAGGGGCATCTGGGGGCCTCCGTCGGGGAGGTCATGATCTGGGGGGCTCAGGCGGGTGAGCGTCTGCCTTCTGCTCAGGTCATGATCTCAGGGTCCTGGGATCAAGCCCCACATCGGGCTCCCTGCTCATCGGGGAGTCTGCTTCTCCCTCTCCCTCTGCTGCTCCCCCTGCTTGTGCTCTCTTTCTGTCAAATAAGTAAAATAGAAAGAGGAAAGAAAGAAAGAAAGAAAGAAAGAAAGAAAGAAAGAAAGAAAGAAAGAAAGAAAGAGAAAGAAAGAAAGAAAGAAAGAAAGAAAGGAAAGAAGAAGTTGAACATGGATGCAGAGGACATTAGAACGGCAGAGACTGAACAAGAAGAGAATCTTGCCAGGGACATTAGGAGGTGAAGAAATTTAAAGGAAGTGAGTATTGAGAAAGGACCATCAACTTTCATTTCTGAAGGAATCGTTTGGTCAGATGGTGGGTAGGTCTGAGAGGGGGTGAGAGAGGCTGTCTGGGAAGGAGAGGAATGCCAGATCAGCAGCCTGAGTGCCAGCAGGCCACAACAGGGTCACTTGTCTCAGTTGGGGGGGTACAGGTGGACCTGGGAGGGAAGGGGGACTGACACACGCTGCTGGGCCGGGCCGGGTGTACACTCTGCCTGCTCTGTGCACGTACGTGTGGCTGCGGGGCACCTGCTGAAATTCCAGTTTCGTGGAATTTTAATTTAAATGTAAATTGTCACATGTGGCTTGTAGCTCCCTTATTGGGTGGCAGAGATACAGTGTGTAAGTAATTTAAGAAAGTGAACCAGACACTGTGAGAGATGAGGAGGAGTTCCCAAAAAAGTTCAAGGGAGAGATGATAACATTTGAAGGAACCCGTGGCCAAATAGTTCCATTATTTTCCATGAAAGAGGTAACACTGTGTGCGAAGAGAGTGAAGTAGGGAGCACGGGAAAGGTTTCCAGCAGCCCCTGCGGGATCTCAGAGAAGGCGGGTGGGTGGGTAAATGTCAGCAGCAAGGACAGAACAGGCCACTGGAGGTGAGAGTGTGCGTCGGGTCAGGTGTCTGCTTCCCTGTCTGGGGGCTTTTCAGTAGGGTTACCAAACTTGGGAGAAAACCAGCGGAGCAGGAGATGAAGTGGAAGGGGGGCCACAGAAAGGCCGGCACGGGGAGGGTAGTGAACTGAGTGAGTGCCGACCACAGACTGCAGGTAGAGGTGTGACGGGGTGAGGGCCGAGGGCTGGACGGCATTGCCAAGATGACGAGCAGACCGTTGGATGTCAGACTGAAAGGTAAGCAAGGTCATAAGACATCTGTTTGTAAGAGTTGTCAATTTTGGTGGCAGGCTCATCAACAAGAAATGGGATTTTAAAAGAAGCTGTTAACATTAAGAAATCTAAGTGTCCGGTGAGAGGAATAAGCGAGGCCCATGTTTTGCTTTTGCTCCAGTTTGCTTGCAGTCTGGTCTTGCTCCATTCTCACCATGTCTGTGTCGAATGTAGATTTGAAGAGTAAACCTGGGACTTATTTTATCCGTCTGCAGTAATGCCCAAATTCATAAAAACTGAACTCAGAGCCAGGAAGGATCTGCGAGACTATCTCGTGCAATGTGTGGGGTCTGTAGATGTGGGGGCGGGGGGTGATAGTTGAAGGTCACAGAGCTGATGGGGGGCACTGACCCCCAGTAGCAGCGGTGACGGGGCAGCCGCATGCTCTGGGCTGAATCCTCAGTGTGTCCCCAACAATATGCAGAAACATGAAAGTACGATGTGGAGTATTACCTTCAGAACGTCTCTATGATCCCCTTCTCTGGATGGGTCCTTTCAGATGACTGTGCTGACCTGGTGCTTCACCGTGTCGTGCCTGCTGTGTGGCACACACGGACGTTAACGGATGGCAGAGTTAATAAATGCAACAAAAACTGGAGCGACGTTTTGGACTTAGTTCCAGTGTGAAAGAGTTTGTTAAAGCAGACCCGTCTTCCCTTTTCGGCGTGCCCCGTTCTAGGCTTTCCCGGCCAGCTCCTGCCTCTGTCCTGTCTCACACCCTCCGTCTGTCTAGTACTGGAGGAAGACAGATATCCCGATAATGTGACCTCAGAAAAAAAGGATGTTGTTTTCAGAGAACATGAGAACTTTGTAAAGTTACTAGCACTTCGCTTTTTACTCTAAGTTGTATATTGAGAAACATACTGAAACTAATCAAAATAATCCTAATTGTTATTTATAAAATAGTAATGTCCACATGACAATACCCGAGGGGTACTTTATATTGTCTGTTTTCACATGGACCCAACATTTTTAAGTAAAGTAATTAAATATACCAATCAGTGCTTTGGTTAAAAACATAAATAAGAATTGGCAAGTTTATGAGTTGGACCAGTTCAGGTGTTCGGTTTCTGTGGCACCGTAACTAATTTAAAGGTTTCTTGAGGTAACTAATGGATCAGCAACTCTAGAACCTTTGTTTGCACTTCTTGCAACAACAAGCACAATGCAGCGAGATTGGCTGCTTTAATAAACTGAACCAAAGTCCAGTTCAAACCATCAAAGAATGGTAAGATACCTTCGTGTTCATTGTAGTTCTTTTTTGGAGAGTTTTTTGGTCTTACAGCATTTGGCATCTGTATGATGTGGGATCCACATACCCTATGATTTCAGAGACCGAATGTTTTAATGTATTTACTTGAGTAAATACTTCTCTTCTGTCTTTCTGTCTTTTTCTTCCCAGGACTGGCTCTTCTGTATGTAAATTTAGAGGATACAGGGAAAAAGTTACCTTCCTACCCTTGAGGGACTCATACGTTCCCTTTATTTTTTTCGATGTTTACAAATATTTTAATTTTAATTGAAGTATAATTGACACACAGTATTATATTAGTTTTGGGTGTAGAACATAGGGACTAGTGTCTTTAATATGCTGGTTCTCAGAATGTGGTCTCAGATCATTAGGGTCTGCATTGCCTGGGGACTCAGGCCCCAGAGGCTCAGGATTGGAGCCCTGGGGGAATGGGACGCAGCAGTCTGCCTTCTTCCAGCCTTCCTGGACATTCTGACGCTTGGTAAAGTTGGAGGGCTTCTGGTCTAATGGCTGAAACTTTGTACTTACTTTTTTTATTGAGATAAAATCCATATTCCAGAAATTCACAAGGTCATGCGCCATCACCACTGTTGAATTCCAGAACATTTTTATCACCCAAAAAAACTGCATCCCTGGTAGCAGTTAACTCCCTATGTCCGAATCCACCCCCAGCCCCTGGCCACCACTCGTCTGCTTTCTGTCTCTATGGATTTGATTTTTCTAGACGTTTCCTATAAATGCAAGCATGCGGTGTATGACCTTTCGTGTCTGGGCTTTCACTCAGTTAGCGTCCTGTTTCCCCGGTTCATCAGTGTTGCCCCGTGTGTCGTTCATCTTTGTGGGTGGATAACGTTCCATTGTGTGCGTGCAGTCTTTTGTTTGTCCATGCGTCACTGATGGACACTGAGTTACTTCCTTGCTGTTACGATTACAGTGCTGCAGTGAACACCCATGTGCAAGTGCTTGTACGAACCAGTGTTTTCAGTCCTCTTGTTGTTCGCGGAAGTTCTATTCCTCCCGGTCGCTGCCAACACCAAATCAGGGAAATGCAGGATTAGGTGCCTTTGAGCCTTGCTTCCATTTTGGACAACCAGTCAGTACATGACCTTGTTTTGTGTGTTCCTGTCGAGAGACACGTTATCTAACGTGTATTGTTGGTTCGTGGACATTGTGCTCACGGGCGGCAGCACTGTAACTCGTGCTTGACGGAAGTGTACCTAACACGCACATCACACCTTCTTGAGCTTACCAACAGTGGGCACCACTGCTCACTGCTCTTTTAAACAGTGACCTTTCCAATGAAAAGCACAGAAATGTGAAAAAAACATGGCACTAAATAGAGAAAAGAACACTTGTTTACCACACATGAGCTAAAATAAGAACGTGACCGTGTTCAGTGTCCCCTTGGGAGCATGCGTGTTGAAGGACTCAAATTTTTCACTACGCTGCGCACGCATGTTGGAAGTAATGTGAAGCCTCTGCCAGGATGATTTGGGCTTATGAGTAGACTGGAGCCAGTAGGCGAATTTGCAAATACGGAATCCATGAACACTGAGGATCCACTGTGCTAGGCGTGGCACTGCTGTCCCACCCTGACTGTGCCTGTGTCATTTGTTTAGGGAACCCCAGACCTGTTTCCTTCCCTCCCTCCACCTCCCTCCTTCCTCCCTTCTTTCCCATTATAGCCATCTTAGTGGATGTCCAGTGGTATAGGCGTGCTTTTATTTTGCATTTCCTTAATATTAGTGATGTTGAGCAACTTCTCATGTGCATATGAGCCATTTATACATTTTCTTTGGGAAAAATGTCTATTCCAAAACTTTGACTAATCGACTGTATTACTTGTCTCTTTATTGTTGAGTTGTGTTTTCTATATTGTGGATACTAGCCTCTTAGGTACATGATTTGCAGATATTCCCTCCTCTTCTGTGAGTTGTCTTTACTTTCTTGATAATGTTTTCGATGTATGAAAGTTTCTTTAACGAAGTCCTATTTTTTCTTTGATTACTTGTGCTTTTGGTGTTAACTTCTTTAATTTTGAAAGTATTGTCTTTATATAATCAGTACAACCTGTTAAAAGAGTTGTTTACACATTTTTTTATTAGATTGTGAAGAGTTGGATTTCACGGTTTCAGTAAATGATTGCTTATTTGCCAATGGCTGGAAAGTATTTGCAGATATCAGATATTTACAAGATTTTTAACATTGTGGAATTTAAAATAATGACATCATCAGGGCCACAAGTCTATAAAAAGTAGTGTCAAAGTCATTTAACACACTGCTATTTTGCTTAGGAAAATTGAAGGGAAACACATATCACTGCTTTAAATAATACTTTCCTCTTTAATAAAGAAGACTCTGCCTCTTAAAAACTCTGAACTTTCTGCCCCAAAAGTAGAATCTCAAGAGCCATTCGTGAAAAAACATAAGAATCCGGAACTTGGAAATAAACAAGGTTGGTGTTTATTTGTGTTAGTTTAAATGTAGTAGCCCTATGTGTCAGAAAACTGAACCTGTAACACTGAAGTTAGCCTAAGCAAGCAAATAATATCAGCTAACATGGCTTTAATCTACTAAGTAACTTTAAATCCAAAAGATCAAAGGAAGTTATAAGTAAAAACAGTCCTTGTTGCAATTTCCCTGGTCGAAGCAGGAAAAGGCTAGAAATTACATGTCACCTTCATATCCTGGCTCGCTGACCTTGTGCTCAGATCCAGCCCCTGTGTGCCAGCTGTTCCCATTGCGGAGACCCTGCCCCTGGGGGGAGGGGGAGGTGGGAGAAGGCGCTCCTGTCCTATAGGAGCGCAGACGCTGAGAGTCCCTGCCCCTCACAGGCGGAATTCAAAGCTCTCTGCATGTGCTCGCACTCTGTCCGCCCTGCTGCTCCTGCAGCTCTCGCTGCCGCTGTCCCTCGCAGAGCGCAGAGCAGATCGAGCCGGCACCGTTCTTCTTTGCATGTGAAGGTAATACATTTACTCATGCTTCCGATGTGTGAACTTGTTGTTTTGAGAATTTATTTGAAAATGGAACTTTGTTCTCTGCTTCTAGGATCGAATTTTAATTTCATCTCAGGTTTTTTTCTTGGTGTGAACTCTGAATGGCATCTTAATGCATTAAAATCTTATGCAGTTCGTTTGAATTTTGATCTGACACAGTAAGGTAAGGTCAGCCGTTTCTGGGGTTTAATAATGTGCTTTCTTTAGCAAGTCGGGAGGAAACCTCAGATTTAAAGTCGTTTATGTCGTTTCATGCTCTGAGAGTCTTTTTTAGCCTCTCTCTAAAGGAGAGGATTTTGAAAATCCGTGCTTCTCTCATTACTAGCTGGTAGAAAACTAGGTGTCGAACCCTAGGAATTACTTTACTCACTTGTGTGAATTAAATATCGTAAAAAGATGGTAAAGTATTAGCATCTTCCAACCTTAATGGAGGGAAGTCTGGTGAAGATCTCTGCCTCGGAACTAAGGGTCCACCGCGCGCTGTCGTGGCCCTGCTCATCTTAACGCTGTGTGCAACCTCAGGCCGTGTGACTTGATGACACGTTTCAGGCATTGTAATTGGATTTACCACTCCAAGTGGAAGTCAGAATACGTGGGCCACATGTACGTGTTTTCTTTTTTATTGAATACATTTGACATTTATCATCGTGTAAATGGAAAGTGTAGGTGTGTTAATTTGGTACATTTATATGCTGTAACGGTGAATACTGTTGCAGTGATATTTAGCACCACTATCCTGTTACATAGTTACCCCTTCTGTCCAGTGTTGGGGTTAGTGAAGTTTTAGTGTCTTGAGCAGGTTCGATGATGGTAGTTCAGCGTTGCTGTGTGGATTCATTGCCCTGCGGTGAGTTCTCTGGCTTGTTTCCTGCCCGTTGCAAGTCTGTACCTTACACAACTTCCATCTTATCCCTGCCGTGCTCACTTCTGCTTAAAATAGAATGGATAAATTCTATGCCACTGGCAGGAAAATTTGGACTGGTTTAACTTGTGAAAAATTTGTATGTCTGAGAGTAAAATGTAAATTTTAAAGAAATTAAGCAGATAAAAACTTTGTCAAAACTGAGGTATTTCATGCAAATCATTGACCATAAATGAGTTTCTTCGGTGATAATGCAAGAAATTGAGAGCACACTTCACGATTTGGTAAAATTTTCTCCAACAGGTATTCTCGTTGAAAGAAAAAGAATGAATATGTCCCTTTTACCCACATGAAGGTTATTTTCAGTCATAGTATTTATAATTAAGAAAACTCTCGTTCCCTTTGAAGCCTCAGGAGTCACTAAACTATGTAAATAAAGTCCAAACTAATGAGTGTTTCATTGTGGACAGTGAATTAACTGCTTCCCATGGTTTTAATGTCTGCTCACACATTTCTGCTTCTTAAAATGCTAAAATAATCTTTTTGCATTATGTTATTTGTTTTTACACTTTACATCTCTAGGCTAAATGCTTTCATTGCCAGTCTCGAACATTGGAGTATTTTATTAGATTACACTTGATTTGTAACTTCTTGTGTTAACGTACATAGATAAGGCAGAGTGTTTTCATATATCTTCCACGCTTCATCTAGCTTCCATCTTAGATGTGAATTATAGGATTGTGAGCATGAACTGTTTGCGCTGATCATGAAAAATGTTGAAGTGTCTGAAATGGTTAACCTACAAACCAACTTAGAAAACAACATGTAAACCTCACCGCATCTAGAAAATGTGTATCATAGCACCGATTCATTCCGTATTTTAACCTGAGCCCATTGTCTGTAGTTTATACTGAACCAGTCAGCCCTTGTTGGCATCCGCTGGGGAGCCCAGTCCTGTGCCTTTTGCTGGCCTGGTGGGAGCAGTGCGCCCGCCACGCCCGTAACCCAGAGCGCGGCCGGCAGCCTTGGCACACCGGCTCTGTGAACGCTGCCTGTTCTTTAAAACAGCGAGTCCCGATCACACCCTAACACAGGAAGTACATGTGGGTGTTTCGGACTGGACAGATGAGGTGCTTAGCCTGTCAGCCTTTTTGGGGGGAGAAACATAAAACAAAGTAACTCAGGTAAAATTTAGCGAAGCAGGACTGGGAAGAGGGTGGCCTTTTTTGGCCTCATCTGGATTTCTGCACTTGAGCGATTTGAGTCCCAGGAACCAGGCTTGTACTGTGCAGGTGCACGTACGCAGATTCGGAGAGAAACATTCACAGTGAACACAGTAGCTGTTAGTAAATGCTTGCTGAAGAAGGACCTTCACCTATGTCAGTGAAAAATGTGATTTGATTTCCTTTGTGGGCAAACGAGGATCCCGCATGGCGGGTCACTGTGACTTCAGTTCGTCTGCTGCTTGCGGGAGAGCAAGTAGAGCTCGCTAGCCTGTGTCAGTAAAGACAAACAGCTTTGTGAAGGTCACACCCAGGTTCTCATGAAGAGGGAGCTTACTGATCCAGTGCAAGGAAGAAGAAAAGTCTATGAATTTTTTTTTAAAGATTTTATTCATTTATTTGACAGAGAGACACACAGCCAGCGAGAGCAGGAACACAAGCAGGGGGAGTGGGAGAGGAAGAAGCAGGCTCCTAGGGGAGAAGCCCGATGCCGGGCTCGAGCCCAGGACTCTGGGATCACGCCCTGAGCCGAAGGCAGCCGCTTAATGACTGAGCCACCCAGGCGCCCCCAAAAGTCTATGAATTTGATGTTTTCCTAAGCTTCAGGTAAATCACAGAGTTCTTTAAGTAAAAGGGTGTGTTTAACCACGTTTCATACAAGGACCCGGAGGGGTTGCTTGGTAGAGTGAAGGATGCCCTTGAGACGGTTTGCTGGACTCTGAGGAAAGAGCCCATTTGGGGTGATGGTCTAGGAGATCGGATTTGCTGCTCCGACTTCACAGAACAGCAGGGTGTGGAGCCTGCTATCAGACACGAAGCATTTGTGGGGAAAGCTTTGATAATTCCAAGAGTGGTGTTAAAAAACAGCAGTTACCATCTAAACCAAACAACCCAAGTCCTTTATGGTGATTGATCTCAGTTTCTGCGTTGTGGAAGACATTTGAAAAATTCTCTCACATTCTTTTGCCTCACAATATGTGGGAGTAGAATTTTCTTGATTTGATTTATCTCAGTGACGTGTTTTTCCTTTGAGCTAGCTGCTCAGTTTTGCGTTTCTGAGATGTGTGAAGTATTAACATTCCTGGTGTCTTCAAGCTTCCTTGTGATCTGTTCAGCACATCAGTTAAGCTCGGTAACATGATCCTGTTTCTGCCAGGAAGAGCTACAGTGGCCCAGAGAAATCGCCAGGTTGCAAGGTTGCCTGTTTTGTGATTTTACTTGAGACAGTAATTTCAGATGAAATCTTATGGCCTAGACATAGACCTATCATCGGGGGGGGGGGGGGGGTTGCTACTTATGGCCAGAGCGTCCTGTCATTCTTATTTGTCAGGATGTGAGGCAAGATGCAGGCCTGGTGTCTGAAGGCTGTCTGATCCAAGAACTGGAACGTTTAAGATGCTTAAAATGCAGTCACATATTTTTTTTCCTTTTCTTCTTTCTTTTGTTTTCTTGTGTTTTCTTTTCTTTTTTTTTTGGTGGTGGGGATACAAAACTTCAGGGAACATGCTCTTTTAATACGAGGGCTTGGGACTTCATTTTGAAGATTGACAGGGAGTTGGGGATATGATTTTTCTTGAGGGTTAAATAAACTCATTAGTCAAATGGGCTGTATCCTAAACTTCCGTGGGTCTGAGGCCACGCGATGCCGTGTTTCACCTTTTTACAACGTTGATGCATGTGAATTCTGCCCTGTTGTCTCTTAGACTGTGTGACGAAGGCTCTCTCCTTCCTGTGCCCTCATCCCCACCCTTAGAACTTCAGAAGTACTCTTCACTGTTACAGAAAGAGAAGTAGAGATCATCTAAATGCTTTAAAGCGCATGTCACGTGGCGTACCAGTTCCAAATGTGTTTGCATTTTAAGCAATATTTTCTGCCTGTGAATATTTTGAGTGACCATTGGTTGCTCTTACAACCTGATCAGCATTAATTAATAAGAAGTATAAATCAGTGATTCTCAGCCCTAGCCACACATTGGAATCATCTGAGGAGCTTTTAAAAAATGTTAATGACCACAGTCTATTCCAATATGAATTCAGTCAGAACCTCTGGGGCCAAGGCCCTGGGTCTGTAATTATATATATATATATATATATATATATATAACTAAAGTGATTTTAAAGTGCAGAAAGGGTTGAGAGTGCTGTAATAGACTCATAACTTTGTGAACATTTGTTGTATGTATTACATTCCCTCCAGGACTTGTGGCCAAGTCTAGACGCTGGTCGTGGCCGGCTCCTAGGTTAGATGAACCCTTATAAGAGGGCTTTCCAGAGCTTTTGTCAAAGACCTTTGATTGATACTAATAACGATAGAAAACTACTCTGGTTTTATTTTACATAGTCTTAGTTTTACCCATGAGCTCATGTGAAATTGAAACTCAGAGATACAAGTAGCCTTTGTTTTTGAAGGGCATAGATGTGTGGAGACGGCGCTGTATGGTGAGCGTGGGGGAACGTGGTGCATATCGTGCAGACTGATAATTTTTGTGGATAAACTTGGAAAAGGGATCTCTGAAAACTGTCCTCATCGCCGCAATGCAGCGATAGTGCTCATGAAATAGGAATTTCAGGAGACAAGTGTTCATGCCAAAAAGATGTTCTTGGCTATCATGTATCCCAGATGTAAAAGATAAGCTTTATTTTACATTTCTCTTCCCAGGTAGACCTGTTACCAAAGACACATTGGACATAGAACACACGAGAAAACGGAGATTGGTGTTTCTGCAGCCCAGAAAGCCCTGGCGCCTGCCCGTGTGGGTCTCTGCTTGGACCACCAGACTCTCAGCTGGTGATAGGACTGCTTCCCAAACTCAGGGTTTTCAGACTTGCTGTGACACCGTAAGATCTGCCTAAGGTTATTTGGCTCTTGTATTTTTTGGTTGTAAATCTGAGAGGGAAATTTTATCAGAACACTTTTTTCCCTTATCATGAAGCTGTTTGTAAATACGCATGAACAGTTGTAATGATGAAACATTTAACATTTATAGTTTATTGATGTCTTTATCAGTATAGACTGTGTGTATTAAAAGAGGTTATATAAAAATATTAGATAGATTTCATTTTCAAAGGTGTGTTTGTTATAAGTCAAAACTACCTTCTTGATAATATAAATTTATTAGAACATAGTTACGTTTTCATTGTTAAAGAATCTGTGACTCTCGAATTTCCCAGACTCAGTTTGCTTCTTCGTGGTGTGGGGAGAGCATAGTAGCACCCAGGGGGCTCTCATGGAACGTGTGCTGAGGGGACAGGTGCTTCAATCTGCACCACTGTCTCTCGGGGAAGAAGACCTCGGATATATTGCTATTAATGAGTAAGGGGAGTGATAGCAAAACTCCCTTATTTTTGTATAGTTCTTTGTAACATATGAAATCCTCCTCAGTGATTAAGTGAAGACATTGCTAAGTGTTCTTGTTGAAGGAGAGCTTAGTGGTAGGAAGTTCATGAACTCAAACAAAAACAAGAAAATTTAATTTGTCTCAGAAGGGGAGAAGATTCTGTTTCCTCATGTACACCAGTCTTGTCAGTTCCTCCACAAGCCTGAGTCTTTGATTAAAGATACAGATTTTGCTGTCAAGTCCCAGTTGTGTTTTGAAATTGTCCAAATGCTGCATGACAGCAAAGTTCAGCCTTGCTTTTCAGGTTTGCATAACATGATGCATGGGTGGAAAACACTTCTTATCAGTGAAATATGTACACTCTTGGATGCTGAATTGTACCTTTTAAAACTGTCTTGGGAAATTTTGAATTCAGAGGCTATTTTTCATGCAGACCTTCAGGCTGAGTTTTGTATCCATAACCTCCAGGAGTCCTCTCAGAGCTCTCGGAGCCCGGCCCTGTCCTGGAGGCATCTTGAGGTACTGGGCGAGCCTGGGCGGGCTGGTCTGAGGCGGACCCCAATCGTGTGATTTAGATTAGTTGCACTTCAATACTTTGAACCCTCAGGTTCTCTCTAGTGGGTTTAGTGATATCTACAAAGAGGTATTGTAAGGAAAGTGCTTGACACAGTGAGATGACAAAAAAAAAAAAACACAGTTTTAATAGCCCTTTAAGAGGCAAAACATCCCTGGAGACGTGGCCTTCTACAGGCCAGCTTAGCAGCCCCGCTACAGAGGAGCCTACAGGACGACTCCTTGTTGATGTCCCGGGTGCAGCTGGAG
Organism: Ursus arctos; assembly: GCF_023065955.2. Lineage (NCBI taxonomy): Eukaryota > Metazoa > Chordata > Mammalia > Carnivora > Ursidae > Ursus > Ursus arctos. The sequence continues at coordinate 8,703,882 of NW_026622874.1, read as the reverse complement.
AAGCTACTTACACTCTGGCCATAGCACCAAGTAGTGATAGTTCGACTTGCTGCCGGTGGTCAGAAATGAGGCCATCATTCGGGATGAGCATCAAGCCATTTTAGAGGAACGATTTCATGTTAAAACAAGTTTGATAAATAATGGACACAGGTAACTGAACACCTTTGTACCTGTGTCTTTATATATCCATCCCCTAATATCTGGTACCACTTGAGGAAAAAAAGACTGTCTCACCCAGTTAACGGGACATGGTGCTTTAATCCGTATTTTTGTGAGTTACACCAGAATGATTAGAATCTATGCCCGTAGCACTTTAGTAAGCTGTGCTTAAACTTAGTTACCAACTAGAACCTCTTAAAATGTGTTACTTTTTAAATCTGCCTTCATCGGAACAGCAGGCCTTTGTTTCTGTCACTCCCGTCCTTTCCCTGCTTGACCCACGCTGCTTGAATTGTGTGCCTTTTGCCATAACTGAGGGCTGATTCTCTGGTAGCCTCCTCACCGAGTCTGTGTGTTCCAGGGACCAGCAGTGTGGGCACATTGCTGGAGGCTTGTTGCCCCACTCCGGGTGCACTGGATCTGAATCTGTGTTGTAGCAACATCCCCAAGTGATCCTTGTGTTTGAGAAGCACTGGATTAGTGTTTTGTGTTTTACTTAGTGGAACTGTGCTGTGGGAAGCATCACTCCTTTGAAAAAGGCTAGAGCATGGGAATGCGCTAGGGATCCCATCTTGCCACTTACTGTTCAGTTACGTGATATGGATCTGATGAAGCCGAGGGCTGTTCTAGAACACGTGATTGAGCTTACAGAGAGTCCTTTAACAGAAAGCCCTGAAACCCTGGGCCTTGGGCTTCCTGGCCTACCATTTGAGACTCCATATCTCCAGTCCTCTTTAGCAAAACGGACTGGCGATGCCTGCCACACCTGTTTTTCTAAGAGTCGAGTCAGGTGGGATCCTGTGTTGTGAAATGCTGGAGCTGTCGATGGGGCTGGGGTGGCACTCCTCCAGCCGGTGAGCCCTGCCTTGTTAGAGGTTGTGCTGGCTTTGCTAGAGGTCATCATGGTGATTGGAAGAGGTCTGTGTATTCTCTTCAACATGGCATTTAGATTTGAACCTGACAGTTTTCTGACCATGCTTGCAGTCCTGACCTCCAATTCCAAATAGCTACAGTGAGGATTTCATAGCAAAGTTTTAGATGTCTCTGTGCCCTGCTGGGCACCTAAATAGCTTGATTGCATCCTTTGTGACGCTGTGTCCTGTAACTTATTTTGTGCACAATATGTTGATGAATAAAGTTTTCATAACTCAAACAGGTCCTACTGTGGTTATACGATAATATATTCAATGAGATACTACTTTCTTTTATTTTTATTCATTAAAAAAATATATATATATATTTAAAGATTTTATTTAATTACTTGTCAGAGAGAGAGAGAGAAAGCTCACAAGCAGGGGGAGGGGAGAGGCAGAGGGAGAATCGGGCTTCCCACTGAGTGGAGAGTCCGACGTGGGACTGGATCCCAGGGCTGGATCATGACCTGTGCCAAAGGCAGACACTTAACTGACTGAGCCACCCAGACATCCCTATTTCCTGTTTTTTAAATATAATTTCCTTATATTATAAAAATATGTATTACTATATTATCATATTTAATTATACCAATTGTGTATATTATATGTAATTATATATTCTATTATTCTAAAGCTTTAAGTTTTCTGAGTCCCAAACCAAAGTAGGAGGCGATCGTGTGGTCTCTGTAATCGCATGAACTCCGATGACTTTTCTCTCTATGTTGAAACATGAGTGAAGGGTCTCTGCAGTGTCTCCCAGCTCCCTGTGGAACTGGTCATGGTTCTGTTTCTTGGTTCATAGATTGCTTTGGTCCCACAAATGGTCATGTGTGTTTCCAGAAACCTGAATAGAACCCTGTCCTGAATACTCTGATATCATCTGTTCTTGCCCCTCAGCTTCCATGTTCATTTCCTTTTTCATCCAGTTATTCAGTGTATTGTGCAGGGTGTTATTGTAACACAGCAGATGCATTTCCGAAGATAATGTAAAATGCATCCCACTGAATAGATGTTTAGTTATCCTTCAAAGTAAAATAACTTTGTTTCTGTTTTTACATTTTAATGATAATTACCTTTTGTGCAGTGTTAGTCTCTGTGCTAGAGACTTTATATGTTTTATTAATATTTTATTACTATAAAGAAGACACAATTATAGCAAAAGTTGTTAAGTGCTACAGAAAATGAAATGTGGAAGTCTTCTCCACCCTTCCAAAATTCCCAGTCCAGCTCTCCAGCAGGAAACAATGTTAGCATTTTGTATGTCCTTCTAGAAACTATGTGTATCCTAACCATATATATGTATCTCTCTCCTTTTTCAGTGAAATGGATTCATACAGTATAGGCTGTTCTGTAGCTAGGTTTTATTTACACATAAAGATATACTTTGGACTTCTTTCCATAGTAATATAGCCTGATCTAACTCATTCTTCTTTATTGTGCAGAATGTCCAATGTACAGCTATGACAGAATTTAAGTCTGCTATTGGTGATATTTAGATTGTTTCCAGTTTTTGCTGGTACGAACAGTGGGGCAGTCTGTAACATCTTTCTCTGTACATTTATCTTTACACATTTTTCAAGTATATTCAAAAGATAAATTCCTAGTAGTACTGTGGTCAAAGGATAGGGGTATTTAAACTTCTCATTAGGAGTGCCACGTTGCTCTCTTAGACAGTTGTGCTAATTTGCATTTGAAATTTAACTCTGAGAAGAGCCAAGAGTGGATGCTGTAAAGTGTAAATAATTTGATCCACGTTCTCAAAGGTGGAAAGTAGTTAGAGTCAGCTTTCAAACTCAGATTCACCCACACTGTTTCTTCTAAGCTAGATGTCTCAGTTACTGTTTTTTTTTTTTTTAAAGATGTTATTTACTTATTAGGGAGAAAGAGAACACAAGACGGGGGGCGGGTGGGCAGAGAAGAGGGAGAAGCAGACTCCCCATGGAGCAGGGATCCCGATGCGGGACTTGATCCCAGGGCCTGGGATCAAAACCTGAGTTGAAGGCAGACACTTAACCCACTGAGGCACCCAGGCGCCCCTCAGCTGCTATTTTAAAGCATAGAGATTATTCCTTATATTTTTATATTCTTAACAGGCAATCAGGCAGTTATGATAATTCTTCCATTATAAATACACATTCCTTTATGATTTTGTATATTGATTTTATATCCTGCAAGTTCATTGAATTCACTTATCCTCAGTTTTGTGGTGAAGTCTTTAGGGTATTCTACATATAATATCATGCCATCTGCAAAGAGTGACAGTTTTACTTCTTCCATTCTGATTTGGAGGCTTTTTATTTCTTTTTCTTGCCTAATTGCTGTGGCTAGGACTTCTGATACTGTGTTGAATAAAAGTGGTGAGAGTAGACATCCTTCTTTTGTTCCTGATGGTAAAGGAGGAGCTTTCAGATTTTCACCATTGAGAATGATGTTAGCTGAGGGTTTGTCATATGTGGTCTTTATTATGTTGAGGTATGTTCCCCCTATACCCACTTTGTTGAGAGTACTTACCACAAATGGATGTTGAATTTTGTCAAAAGCTTTTTCTGCAATTATTGAGAAAACCATATGATTCTTCTCCTTCATTCTATTAATGTGGTATGTCACATTGACTGATTTATGAGTGTGAAACCATCCTTGTATCCCTGGGATAAATCCCACTTGACTACGGTGTATAATCCTTTTAATGTATTGTCGAACCCAGTTTGCTAATATTTTCTTGGGGATTTTTGCCTCTCTGTTCATCAGGGATATTGGCCTGTAGTTCTGTTCCTTGTGTGGTTTTACTGTCGGGGTAATGCTGGCCTTGTAAATGAGCCTGGAAGCTTTCCTTCCTCTTCTAAGCCCTTAATGGTGGTCCTGTGAGATGGACATTGATTATTATCCTGATTAATACATGGAAAGACCTGAGGCTCAAAGAAAAAAGAAATTAAATTTTAAAATGTAATCAGAAGATGGTCCTTGACCAAAGGCCCTATGACCCCCCAAACTGCCAGAGCACTCGAGATTTAAAAATGCTAGAAGAGGTGAAATAAGGGGTGTGGGATTAGTGGCTTTGAATGTATTGATATTGGCGCATTATGTTCATGAACAACAGGAAAATACAATTTCTGGCCATGGGGCCCTGTCACACCTCAAGCCAACAGTAGCTCAGAAACAGCTTTCTTTTGGCTGCCTCTGTGTGTGACGGCCCTGGGGAAAATGGGTGATTTACAGTTCACTGCATTTGACCCAGAACTTTCCTTAGACCTCACTGCAGACATAATCAGTGGCATCACATCTGTCAGGATGGTTCCTTTTTATTATGTTGACTCTTCCTCTGTCTCAGCTGCTTTTCCTCTTAGCTCTCTCTGTCTTAGGCTCAGACCACATTTTTTTCTTACCTGCCCCAGTTCTAAAGAACTAAGATTTTCTCTGGAAGGCCGTGGGATCCATTCTTGACTTCAGATTGAAACTTTGCTGTTTTCCTGGCCAAGTATATCCACCGAACTTAATCCACAGACATTTCTTAGAATAATTTTTTCCCCGTTTTTGCTTTTAATTATTTTCTGTTTATAATTCACAACCTTAGTCAATTTGCTCTATTTTATGATTGAAGAACCTGAATCGTAGACGCTCATGTGACTTCAGACGCCAGCCAGCCAGAGTTCAGATGACTGTTTGCTCTCCACTAGTTCCCGCTCCATCGGGAGAAGTCTCCAGTGTAAGAAACAGGTTCTGTTCCAAAAATCCATTTGTAGGTCATTACTTGGCACTTGGATTGCATTTTACCGACGGTGGGGGGAAATGTTATAACCGGTGATTAGGCCCCTTGGCCGGCCTACAGAAGTCTGTTTAACTCTTATATAACCACCTAATGATGCATTTGCAGTAAAAGTAAGAGAATGATCGTGGGATTCTGGTTACAAAGAAAACTCTCTTTCCCAGGAAAAGCGTCCAGTCGGAAGACAGGACACAGAGGGAACTGGAGAGTCTGCAGGGACATCAGGGGGCTGGGAAGGCTGCTAGAGGCTGGGACACTGTCTAAAGCCCAGTTTGTTGTTAAAACTTTGAGGATCTGGGTGGTTGTTAGACACTCGGCGCCCTCATAACTTCCACAACAGCTGTGATTAGCATCGACAAAATAGATTATCTGAGAGGATATTAAAGAACCTCACAGTAAAAACAAACCAGCAAATCAGAGAAAACATTCCCCCTTTCGTCCTCCAGGTGGTGAGGTCAGTGGAGCTGGTTCCCTGTTGGCCCACGGACCCCATGAGCTGGGGCAACCGGACTGAGTTCTGGAGAGAAGGAGTGCGTCCCAGTTGGGGGGAGAGGAGCCTGTGATGTCTGTGTGGAGTGTTTGTCCACGGAGTATCTGGCTCTGGAAAGTGACCGCATTTATGTCCTGTGGCTCGTTCTCCTTGCACGTTCTAGGCTGCCTTGCACTTCAGCCTACAAACAAGCATCTTAAATTTCACTTGGCTTTGGAGAAAGTGTAGTGCCTCTTTAGACGCCCCCGCCCCTGATTCGTGTCTCATTGTCCTCAGACATTTGCATGCAGCTTTTTTTGTTGTTAGTAAAAGGGAGAATACATTCAGTGAGAGGAAGCTGTGGTGACAGGGTGACAGAACCTCCCTGAGGCGCTCTCAGGGTGAGATCCCGCCTCACTGAGAAAGCGAGGGGAGGCCTGCCACTGCGCCTGCCCTGCCCTCCCACTGGGCAGGTGACACGTGGGCCTGCCAGCGCCCTGTGCCCGGTGCCTATCCCCAGAGCGGGAAACTGCCTTTACTACGACGCTCAGGATCTCTCCCTGTGGTCCCTGCAAAGGAGGGTGGACCCATGACCACTTTCAGAAGTGGTAAGACAGGAGGAGAGAAGTCACCATGACCCGGTTTTATGTATATTCTGATGTTTATAGATTCTTTGTCTTTCCACTAGGATAATTTATAAAGAAATTGTTTGGGGTCCATGTAATTCTTCCATCTCTTACGATGTAGAATTTGTGCGTGTGTTTTGAGGAGTCTTCTGTCCCAAAGGTAAATACAGTAATGATGCTGAATTCGTGCCCAGTGTCTTCTGGGCGCCAGCCTCAGATTGGAAGTGCGCATCGCTGTGGCGCACTCTGCTCAGAAATGCCCCTGCCGTGGGGCGTGTGTTGGGTGAGAATGCACCCGGGGCCCTTCCTGGTGGCCCTTCCTGGTGAGGCCCAGGTTTGCCAGGTTGGCTGACCATGTGCTCAGACTGAGCCGAGGTGGTTTCTTCTGCTGCCTGCGTGTCTGCAGGAGGCTGGGAGACACCTGGGAGAGACTGGTCTGGAGGCTCTTCCGTCTGCTTCGAGGACTGCCCTGCGGGAGGGGTTAGCAAACCACACCGTCTCTTGCTGTTTTCTTGTGAGCTTTCACGTGCGGGTTAAACAGACCGCGGGCAGTGGGTGGCGCGTTGTTCTTACTGCAAATTCCCCGATTTGGTGTGTGTGGTCAGAGGTGAGGTGGGTGAGTGGGGAGGGAGGAAGTTGTGTTTGCTTTCATTTGTTGGTGGGACAGAAACATGGTACTGGTATTTTGACTGTTAATTTTCCTTTACATTGAAGGGCCCGGACCTTCTGGCAAAAGGAAAAAAGTTAAGAACAAAAATCTGATTTCAAGCAAATCCTAACCATACTATTATTTTTCTCATGTGCAAGCAATGCTACATAACACAGAAGACAAAGTAATAAGTTCTTGGCAACTTTCGTGGCATGCGTGTTCATTTTTTAAGCATTGTAGTCATCAGTTGAGGGGGAAAAATGGTGTCTGATATCTCGATCGCAGCAATTCTTGGCTTAGCCGATTACTTTTTATTTTCTTTTGTTTCTTCTTATTCTAGGACCTGAGAGACTTAGGGGGAAAAATCATATTTTCTTGAGATTTTTCTAAGACATAAGACGTTCTTAAGATTATTCAAATTATTTTAACCTACACAACTCACTGCCCTCATGACGGCCCTTCATTTTGTCCTTACTCCTGTGTCCTAACACCTCACGCCTGGGGGAAGAGTCACAGGGCGATGTTGGTGCCCTCTCTGTCCCCATCCTCTCCTAAAATGTGCTAAGTCTTACCCCATACTTCACACCAAGGATGAGGACGGGGAGAGAAGGACTGAAAGCAGAGGTGGGGAGGCGCAGGCGGGACGGCGGCTCTGCGGGTGCACCGAGCAGCTGTGGGGCCCCTTGCAGAGGCTGATGGGTTCCCCCGTGCTCTCGACTCCTTCCAGTAGCTTTCCTGTCTTGTCTGCATCTTTGCCTGCCGGCCTGTCACTGGTTGGTTTTGTATCATTTTCTCTCTTAGGGCCAAGAAATTGGAACATGGCCGTGAGCAATGGAAACAGCGATTTTGTGGTTCTGAGCAACGGCAGCATCGCAACCAGTGCTCCCAACCCTGGCGCCCTCACGCCCTGTGATGGGGACCTCGCCACCCAGCAGCTCACACCCAGAGAGGCCCCGAGAACAAAAATGAGTCCGAATGGATGCCTGCAGGTCAATGGCAGTATGAAGTCCTCCTTTCTGCCCGTGGACAGCCACCAGAGAGCACCCGCGATGCTGTCCCCGTGCTGCCACCCGTGCCCGTTTCATCAGCCCCTGGCCGGCCAGAGCAGTCACCCAGAGGGCCGGCCCGAGGCTGGCCCAGCTGCGCCTTCTGCTCTGGCCTCGTGCTGCATGCAGCCACACTCCGAGTATTCTGCACCTCTGTGTCCCAGCCATTCGCCCGTCTACCAGACTGCGTGCTGCCTGCAGCCCTCTCCGTCCTTCTGCCTGCACCACGCGTGGCCCGGCCGTTTCCCACACCAGCCCGTGCAGCAGCACGCGGCCGGCTTCAGGTGAGTGTGCACGGGTTCTGCTCACCTTTGCGCCCACCCAAGTCTGCAGGGTGCCCGACTTGTGTTGATTTCCCCAAAAGGAGGAAGATACATACGTCAGAGAAGGAAAACCAAAATGCACATGAAATAATGTGTCTCTGTGTCATCCGTTGATAGACCCTCATGTGCTTTCTGCCTGCCTGCCAGTCGGTTTGGTGTCCCTGGTGACCTTGACTTACCCGTAAAACTATTACTGTCAGTTGCAGTTACTCCTTGTGGGGAATATGTCTGTGTCAAGGCTGCCTAAACAGGAGTCTTGATGGTCCTCAACCTTTATGACAATGAAGCAGTTGCTTCCTCAGGCTTCCCAGCGGCCATGTCCACCAGCTGTCCGTGTGGTTTGGGTGATCATTCAGTACATTGAGGTCAGACCTTTCCTCATGGGGGGAGCCTGTCGATCTGTAGTGTAGGTCTTTGAAAACTATGTTTTATGAAGCATTTTTGGGTCTGGTAGACAGAAAAGCGCTGGGCACACCTGTGTCTTGGCCGGCTCCCACCCCATGCCAGCGCGTGCTTTCTGCTCAGTGTCTCTTCCGTTGTCTCCTCCACGTGCACCGCAGGTGAGCGACATTGGTGTATTTTATGAAATACTAAGTGCTTTGTAGAGACCAAGTATCAGTTCACATTTCAGGTAATGAGCTGTCAGTGAGCTGGGAGAGCACTCCCCTTTTCTGATGAGGATATAGTTTACACACAGGGAGATGTGCCAGTCTGAAGTGCACAGCTGGATCGGTGTGGACCCTCATGGTCCACACCTGGCCCACTTGGAACGTTTCTTTCCGGGGTGATGGAGAACGTCCCCTCCAACCGCCGCCTCCTCGTTCCTGCTGTCTTCACCCGACAAGGTCGCTGTTCTGAGCTCTGTTACTGCACGCTGGTTTTGCCTGCTCTGAAAACTCGTGCGAATGGAGTCACACAGTACATGTGTTTCGTGCAGTTTCCACTCAGCATAGTGTTGGAAGACTCGTCTAACTGTGCGTAGTTTTCCTTTCTGTTGCTGAGCCACAGTCCACTGTGTACCTGGGACAGATTCACTGTCCCCTCCAGTGTCTGTCAGACCTCCAGTTGTGAAGTACGTCCTGGGGACGTCGCGTACATACGGCGTGCTGACTGTAGCTAAGAACACTGGGCTCTGTATTTGGAAGTTGCTAATAGAGCAGATCTTAAAAGTTCTCATGGCAAGAAAAGACTTGTAACTGTGGGTGGTGACAGATTTATTGTGGTGCTAATTTCACAATGTATACAAATATCAAATGATGTTGAAACTAATATAGTGCTGCATGCAATCACAGCTCAGTAAAAAAGGAGTCAGATCCAGGCAGAGGTTAAGTAATGGATCTTTTCACCTTCATCAGGTTCGGGTTGCTGTTGACATGATCTGGTTTCACTGTTTTAAAAAGAAGGCAGAGAGAGATGGGGAAAGACAGCGGGGCTTGGGAACCGGGGGACATTCCTCTGCAGCGTGTTTCTGCAGTTTCTAAATACGTTTTCCACGTCAGAAAAGCCACAGAACTACGGGAAGGACATGCCAAAGCCATTTCTCAAAAGGCTTGTCCTGATAGCGTTGTGCTCTGTGACCAGCTCTAGGCTCCTTCCACTTTGAATTAAACCGTGGAAGTAGTTGACTTTGAAATTGAATGGTCATTGGTATTGATGTTTTTGAATCATCAGTTACATGGTTGTGGGTGTGAGGGGAGACAGCTAGTTCTACATTTGGAGGCTGATCCCTCATTTAAAAACTTTTAGAAAATATTAAAGCTATGGGTAGAAAATATTAAACCAATTCTTTATGGTAGGCATGTCAATATTTTCAGGACTTTAGCTTCACATTTCTCAGAAACCGATTCTTAAAAGGATGAGAGTCCTATGTACATACACTTTAAATAGGACAGCATTGGGGTGGCTCAGTCGGTTACATGGCTGGCTCTTGGTTGCAGCTCAGGTCATGATATCGTGAGAGGTCGTGAGATCGAGCCCCGCAGCAGGCTCCGTGCTGGGTGTGGAGCCTGTTTAAGACGCTCTCTCTCTCCCCCTCTGCTCGCCTGCTCTCTCTCTAATAAACAAGTAAATAAATAAAACCTTTAATAAAAAATAAGACAAATGGAATGGCATTAAAAAACAGATAGGGGCGCCTGGGTGGCACAGCGGTTAAGCGCCTGCCTTCGGCTCAGGGCGTGATCCTGGCGTTATGGGATCGAGCCCCACATCAGGCTCTTCCGCTATGAGCCTGCTTCTTCCTTTCCCACTCCCCCTGCTTGTGTTCCCTCTCTCGCTGGCTGTCTCTATCCTGTCGAATAAATAAATAAAATCTTTAAAAAAAAAAAAACATAAAAATGCCATATTTGTCTATCAAGAAAAGTTGTAGAAAAAAGTGGAATATTACATGAGAAATTTTTTATATTTAGAATTTTTCTCTAGAATTTGAGCCTTTTGATCAACTATGTATTACAGATGTAGAACCTTTTACAGATGCCTGTAAAGGAGTGTCTGTTCGCAGTTGTGTCTACCACATACCTCACTGTAAAATGTGACCTGCCAAAGCTACTTCCTTATTTTATACATTCGGTTATTTGTATGATCAACAGTATTTACTGAGTATTTACACGTGCTGACCATCACAGATGTCATTCTGAACGAGGTGAGACTGCGAGGTGGTAGGAGGGAAACAGAAAGGCCAGCCTCCAGCCATAGCTACGAAATCATGAGACGTGTTTCCAAGAAGGAGCTCATGGGCTGCGGGTGAATAGAAGTCGCCAGTGCGCGGACAGGAACAGTTTGCACAAAGACGTGTGTCTGCACCCGCGCCACAAATGGGCCCACCCGGCTGGTGCTTGGGCTTGTTTTTTTTGGATTTCATTTGTTTATGAAACACTTAAGCCATAGAGAATGTTTTAAAGGGTCAGTCAAGTAGCAACTGTAATTTTATCCTGGCTCATTTGCGCTGCTCTCTTTCCTTACCTTCTCTAAAGTGATAGGTTCCGTCTTATCCCTTCTTGGCTCTTTAGGCTCCAGCGCGTCTCTTGAAAAGATTCATTAGATCAATCACCTGTGTGTGCTTTTTTGCTTTGTAACATTATCTGTTAATCTTTTGATCACTAAAATTAAGATCAGTGCAAGAATCATGGTAATACTCTATTTTAATCCCATTTATCACCAAATATGAAGTAGTTTACGTAGATGTCATTTTAGGCTTCCCAGTTCTTCATTTCTAGATTCCCATCTTCATGCCCACAGTCTGGCCCTTAATTATGGGGTCCAGTTGAGAACACTAAGGAATTCAGAAAGGCAAAAGGTGATGTCTTCCTACCAAGAGACAAGGCATACACCCGCTTGGCCATCTGAATCACCTGGGGAGTTAGACATTAAATAAGTACGATAATAATGATGTTTCCTTTGCAGTAGAAAAAAATAACTCTAGGCAAGCAGAGGGGGGAAGGAGCCCTGTGGGTTGATGAGGTGAGAGGCCCTCTAACTGACATGGGAGGGCTTAGGGTGGGTAGGGGGTGAGGGGAGTGGGGCGGAGCATGGAAAGAGGAGGGAGGGAGGGGACAGAGCATGGAAGAGGGAGGGGAGCAGGGGTGGAGCATGGAAGGGCTGGTAGGGGAGCAGGGGCAAACCATGGAAGGGGGGAAGGGAGAGAGGCGGAACAGGAAAAGAGCCCCCTGGAGCCTCTCACACTCCACAGGCTCTGGTTTGGGGTCCTCTTACTGCCATCCGAATGGAAGGGTAATGGTGTTGTGACACGATTAACAAGGAGTTCTGTGTCCAGAAACAACAGACAGATTTCCTAATGCAAGGTCTGCAAAGACCTGTTCTCAAGTGCGGCAGAGGAAGCCATGAATGATGCTTGGCAAGTCCCGGACTCCTGATCATGGGGGGAACCTGTGATGGTTCTGGGTGCCTGCCAAATGCAGGTTTACTTCCCGGAAGGTGGTTTCGCAGACAGATGGTCACTCTGAGTGCTCCCCGGGGACCAGAGGCTCGAGAGCTGTGCAGTTGAGCAGGCGTGGCACAGAGGAGCCCATGAAAGGGGCTGACAGTCAAGCACACCCTCATTCCTCCCCCGAACATGGTGCCTATGCCATTTGCAGCCTTCTCCTGCCATCCTTCCTGACTCTTCCAACGTCTGGCTCACTTGCTCAGAGGTGTTCATCTGTTTGCTTTTCCCTAGGGTGCTACTCACTTTCAACTCTTTTTCTTAACAAAGTAAGAAGTGAGAGCTCCTATGTTATGTTAGGAGAGAGAATTGACCACCTGAAATCTGGTTTCTCTGTATATGGTATATCACAACACCCGGGGGCCAGATGATGGCTCTGAGCGCCATTTTCCAAACTATCTTCCTGTGATGCAGATGCTCTGCGGTGATCCACCCTTTTCCCCTTTCCTGAGCCCTGGTGATTGAGTTATTTCTATTTAGTTGGGAAATTTGAAACAGAAATCACATTGAACACTTCATTAGCCCTGTGGCATGAACCTCGCACTGACGCAGATTGCAGTGTCTGTGAGTTGCGCCAGTCACTAGACTCAAACCAAATGCCTTTTCTAAGATGCTGGAGCGATGAGTGGACAAATTCAAGGTTAGTTATTCCCTTATGCAGCAAGTATTCAGTGAGTACGTACGTAATGGAGTCAGGTGCTGAAAACAGAGGTAAAAACGGCATGGTCCAGATCATAGTTGTATAAATTCTTCCCTCCTGTTTTCCTCTCTTACGATGACAGTTAGTACTAACAGCGACATAATCATGAGCCTTTACTTACTAATACAGATTGTGGGACTGCTGGGCAGGCATGTTGCGGGAAGGGATGGTCACACTGCGTATATAGACGTGCGCTGTTCACAGGGCCCAGCAGACTTCAGAATTCGGTTCTGAGTCCTACTGGGTACTGTTCATGTGCCCGGGGGCCACCCATGCCAGTTGCTCCCATACTGGACATTTCCATTCTGGCAGGACGTTTTCCTGGGCAAGGTGGTCTCTTTTCTCTCGGAGCAACTGAAGTCCCTCCCAGCTTCCGCGGCTGCAAGTGGAGCGTTAGCGATGTAGAGCGGCAGCCATGTTTGACAGTGAACTCGTGACTGTATCACAAAGAAATAGCAAAAGATACAATCCCTTTTCTTCAAAAATCTAAAGGAGTAAAGCCCTATACTATAAAAAATTGTAGTGGGTCAGTATCCTCGGAGGCCCCAGTTACATCCCACAAAAGCCACTGCCACATTATTTAGATGAGTCTGAAGGCAAAAGGATCGGCGTATCTAATTTGTAGCCGGCAGATCTATGATACGTCAGACAGAGTTTTTCTGGGGGTAGGGAGACAGCCCTCCTTGCAGGCACCACTGGCCCTACTTTACGACTCGCGTTTCTCTTTTCCAGCCCTCTCTCTCCCTTGCCTCCCCCCCTCCAGGTGAGGGGTAAGCACGCGGCTTCGCTCACACACGCCCGTGTGAGCCCTGGTGCTGCCACTTGCTGGCTTTGTGTCTCGGGCAGGAGTGCTTCTCTCTCAGCCTTCTTTTCTGTCTTGGCAGAGACGGGAGTAAGTGTTCCTCTTTGGGTTGTGTTCTTTCTATTTCTTCTCTTTCTCCTTGCTGCTGTTCTTCCCTCCGTTCATCTTGTTTCAGAAATCAAGCTGCGGCTGAATGCTGGCGGAAATAAATACATGATGTATTGCTTTTCACTCTTATCCCTCCGCCCCGAAGAACAAGTGTAGCACACGGCCCCTGGCTCGCCGTCTGGACAAGGAGGGGACTGTTGAGAATAAGCGGGTCTCTCCTGCCCGAGAGACCCAGAGCCGCTGTACTAATGCTAATATATCATCTGATTACATGGTTAATTTTAGAAGTCTGGTAAGATTTAATCTTGATTTCATTGAAACCGAAGTTTATTTTTAAATTCCTTAAAGTAGTCAAAATTAACTTTTAAGACAGGATAATGTTTGTAAAATCTAAAATGTTCCGAGCTTGCTTGCCAAAGTCAGACTGTTTGGCAGTCAGATGGGCTGAAGGCCTGTTTTATGGTAAGACTTCTCTTAGAGACTAATGTGTATAAAGGAATGGATTTCAGAGGGTGCCGTGGAATGCACATTTCAGAATTTGGACCTTGGTCGTCTTTTACTTTCATAGTAAATGTCAGCAAACAATGCCCTCTTTATTTCGTAAAAGTAATTAATATGACATTTTGGAATGAGGTAAACATGTTCCTTCTTCACCTCCTTTCCATGTCAGTGAGAGTTGTTTAGCAGATACTAGAGACTGAAGAGGAAAAAAAAGAGAAGTGGTTCAAATGTTCTCCTTTTCTTTTGGCTAAAAAAAAAAAAAGTTTAAAGAAAGGTAAGAAATTCGACCATCAGTAAACCCTAATGAAAGGATCAGGTACATCTCAGGAAGACCCCAGTCGCTTGCCAAGGGCACCCTATTTCCAAACTTAAGAGGGTGGCTAGCTGTCACTTAAAAGAATTTACATAACTTAATGTTTATTAGGAGCATTTTGATTGCTGTACTATTTTGTGTTCTTTTCAGCAAATTGACTCCATAAAAATGCATCTTTTTTTTTTTTTTTTTTTTAAAGCACAAACCAGATCTCTAACCAGTTAGTTGATATTTTGGATATGAACTACGCCTGGAGCATAGCTGGAACTCAGTAAATATTTGTTGAGTGAATGATCACAAAACAGTAATTCTTGGAACATATTATATAATGAAAGTTCACAGAGTTTAAACTTTTTAAGGAAACCTCATGAAGTTAGACCGGTCACTGGCATCAGGCACCGTGATGGTCTCAAAGGGTAGAGATGATTGGAGCAAACGCAGCTGCTCTCCAAGCACAGAGACAGAGTCTAGAGAGTCATGTGAGTCCCAGAGAGGGATTTGGGGGCCTTGCCTAAAATGCACACAGCCTGCAGCCCCGCCCCACGGGAGCAGAAGGCCTGGAGAGCTTGGGAGTGGGGGGTGGGGGGTGGCTGGCAGGAGCAGGAGGTCTGGAGGGGGTGGGAGTGGGAGCGTGGGGGGGTGGCATGTGGCCTCCTTTGTCTGGAAAAGGACCCAGAGGAGGGGTGACAGCACGTTGTGCTGGGTGCGTTCATCTCATGGGATCCTGGAAGCACAGCACGCTGTGATGGTCCGAGGAGACTGTTCCCCCGAGCAGCGCATGCCCAATGCAGTGTGAGCGTCATAAAGAACTTACTGTCTAAGTACTCACACACAGAAGCTGTGTACTTCTCGTATCTTGGATTCACTACCTTTCCCTGGGCCTGCTGACCCGAGTTTTGGTACTCCTGTGTCTCTCCAGGGCCTAGCACCGTGCCTGGCATTTAGTAAACACTCAAATTAATTGTTTAACAGGCTAATAAATAACTGAGCATCCATCAAGTCCTTCTTGTGCAGAGCTTATTTTTATGTGATAATTTGATAATGAAAATCAGGAACCATTGGTCTAATGTAGTAAGATATTTTCCCAAATGATGGGGGAAGACACCACAGGTTCTTTTTCCCTAAAAACACTCTTATTTCTGTTGTTTGGGTCTATTTGGGAGGATACTTCCTTCTGTTCTTTAAATCTCCCTGCAAATGCATTGGTTCTGACTTTTAAAAAAAATTGGGGGTACCTGGGTGGCTCAGTTGATTAAGTGTCTCTTGGTTTTGGCTCAGGTCATGATCTCGGTTGGGGTCCTGAGATCAAGCCCTGTGTCAGGCTCCATGCTCAGCGCAGAGTCAGCTTGAGATTCTGTCTCCCTTCGCCTCTCCCCCTGCTCTCTCTCCCTTCCTCTGTCTCTCAAATGAATAAATAAAATCACAGACTCATTCATAAGGAGCAAAGGGAAGACATGTAGAGACCTGGGCCCTCATACAGCGCCCACGGTGCCATCAAACTTGATCCTGGAGCCCCTTTGAGAAAGTCAGGTGGGGCCAGGAGCCTTTGCTCTGGAAGTCGGCCAGGAATAACCTTTCTGTTTGCTCGGCTCCAGCCCCCTCCAGGATATTTGCAGGTCTCGTAAGAGTGAGTTTTTAAAACTGGTGGATGAACCATAAATTCCTGAATTCTTTGTTCATATGTATTTTGTAAATTTAGAAAGCAGACTCAAATGAGAAGGTGCAGGTCCAGATGTGATAGATCCCTTGTTCTACGTGGATTTGCGAGTTAGGTGGTTTGAACAGTCCAAGGCTCTGATCGGTTACCGAGTAGTTTGAGGTTCAAGCATGATGCTTTCTCCAGGAATGTGAACAGTTTACCGCTTCTAAGCACTATTCTGTGTGTCTAGTAAGAAGCAAGGATTGACAGTTAGCACATTCATTCCTTCAGACCCTATTTGTGTGTCTGTGGTCGCCTGGGCCTGCCCACCTTCCCTTCCTGAGACACTGCTTTCATTATGCCTCTCGGCCCTGGCTCAGGGATCCTTCACGGTTTCCCCAAACTCCTTGACCTGGCACTGGAGTCGGGGAGGGAGTGTGTTTGCTGGAGGAAGGAAGGGCGGTAGTTCAGGGAAAAGTCTGTAGCCCTGGACAGGAACAACGGTGACAGATCTCAGTGAGTGAGATGACTGTAACAGGTTTTCTTCCTGCCATTCAGCAGTTTAAATAGAAATCTGGTTAATGATGGACTGGGTCTTTGTTCCCACTTAACAGATAATTGAGACTTAGATCATTTTTGGGGTCCCAGCCAACACTAAATATCCTGGGTCTTTATTTTTTAGGTATTAGCCTAGGAGTTTTTAGTTGTCAGCCATTGACCACCATAGTGACCACCAGAAAGAAGAAAAAAAAAAAAGATTTCATTGTAAAGCAATTCCTAGGAGACATGCATTTAAATGTATTATCCGATTGATAAAATGTCCCCCTCGCACACAGAGTAAAACCCCACCTTGAGCTCCACATTGTACTGATTCTTTTTCTTATTGTACTTTCTTACCCTCACCTTCTCCCAAAGCACATTCTACGCGAGCAGCATTCGCGTCTGGTGGGTATTTTGGCTTGAGGATTTTAGACTTCATTCCAGCATTCCATGCTCTTAAGTTAGTTAAGTTTAATAAGACTTTGCTGGCTTTCTGTGAGCTTTTCTTGGATCTCTTATTAGTGATTATTATTCACATCTTACTAAGAAGAGTATATGCTGTCCTCTTATTTAGCGTGTTTGGTGTGGGACTCACAGCAGTAGTCTGGCATGGAAAGGCTCACATTTAAGGGCAAGTGCTTTATAATTTAGTGTAATGTTAACTATAACACATGGCACTGTTTGCTTTGTAACCTCCAGCTAAACTGTGCAGGTGTAACTTCACGGGCCGAGGAAGAATGTTTTCTTTTAACCAAAGCTACTTTTCAGCTATTGAAAAATAGTTGTAATGAACCAATTGTGTTTATCAGTGTTCTAATGTCTTTAAACAGTTTCCTTATTAAAACATACGACATTCTTGGATTCCTCTTTTGGGGTGTGCATTGCATGGGACCAGAGCTGTGTGGTATTTTGACCTTAGTTACTGCCCCTCCTCTTTCCCCCTTCTAAGTGGCAGAGACAAAATGTGTTTGAAAATGAATTTCCCATGCCCCGCTTCCCTCACCTTTCAGTGAGCAGCCCAAGAGCTGCCTTTTAACTAGCAGTCTCTAAAGAGGAGATAATTAATTAATAATAGACGAGGAAGTGACATCCTTCCCCATCGTCCCCCAGTTTTGGCTGACACAATTCCTTTCTTGTTTACTGAAATCACTGGGGAAAAAATAGCTTTATTTCTTGCTTGCTTCTCAGGACCAGGCTCTACTAATAAGAAATTTCTTTTTAACTTAAATTGGAACTCAAGCTGTTCCATGAAAGTGAGGTTTGTTCCAGCTTATGGGGCTTTGAGTCTGAGTGGGACAGACAGAGAATCACGTATATTATGCACAAAACATACTTTTCTCTTGGAGCATCGCATGGAAATGCCTCCACAGTCACCAGGCTCGGTTACTATTGGAGGCCACTATTCTCTCACCCTTCCCTCTGCATCCCCACTGGACAGACGTTCGTAAGTGTCAGGTGTTCCTCTTCTGCCAGTTTTGATTAAGTTGGCCTAGGGATTTTTAAATATGTTCAAAATGCACATTTCTATCATTGTGTCTGCTGAATCTTTTATTACATCTCTGCAAAATTCTTAATGTCTCCAGGGGAAAACTGCAAATAATTTAACAGCTCAATTGGAGGTGGGATTTTCTCAGCTGATTAGTAGCCACTAAATGCTTCCCTGGGCTTTCAAGTGGGTAGAAGTGAAAGACAGCAAAGGAGATTCAGGATTCAGCAGCGAGATTGTCCATAACCAGACATTTTAGCAGTTCGGTCATTTCGAAAAACATGGTTTATTTTCTCCCGTAGGCTTCCATTTCCTGTCAGCCATAAAGCAAATATAAAACTTGTATGTTAAAAGTGTAGACATTCATTACTGAAGGTAGAAACGGTCATAATCAGGAGTCTAGATGTATCTTAGATGTAAATTCAACATGGTTTGAAATAGAATTTTAGCGTCACGTAGTTTACAAGTAAAATATTTTATTTTTCATTAGTTAAAAGAACCAACCTAAGATTTTGTGTTTAAAAATCATGATTTAAAAGAAAAGCAATTCTTAATCATTGTGAATCAAGTCTATAAAACATAGAGTACACTCACGTGCATTTCATGGTGCCACCAAGGTGTGAAGATGGGAAGAAATGAAGATGGTGGTCAAGAGCCATGTCTCCCCTTCTCTGACCTGCAGATGTAGGCTCTGTGTGGAAATACAATCAGCTACTAATGACTTCTGTGTTAATGACCTCCTGGAATATGTCTGGACATGTGCACAATTAAGACTATTTAGTTTCCCATCTGCATTGCAATTTAGATTATATAGCATTCAAATTATTTTTTAATTCTGCTATCACATGACTATCTCCTTTATGTAATGTCATAACGAAATTACATTTCTGAGAATTTTAATAGTAAGCTTTATCACTGTTACAAATTCTCTAAAGTAGTCCAAAATAATGAATAGTAGTCTTGAGTAAATGCACGACTGAGTAAAATTCTTTGAGTTATGAGATGGGACGTGGTTGTGCATTGTACCTGTGTCTTTGGCAAAGAAAATGGATTTCAGTGGCATAAAGTCTCAAATTTATAACACTATTAAGGTTTTATCGAAACCCTTCCCATATACCACCTTGTGCTATATTTTACGCACGCTCTCTGATTTAATCCTGGAAACGGCCCAAGGAACTCGGAGCTGTTGCTCATCTCTACTGCCAGATGAAACGATGAAGTGCCGTTTCAGAGACTAGGTGGTTACAAAGTGTGGGGCTTGGGGTGAGTCCTGGTCTCTGACTGCGCAGCTTTTCCTCTCCCGCTTCTGCTGCTGCAGCATCACAGAACAAGGTGTCTTAGTGTCAGCGAGGTTCGAGACTCAGTTACTGCTGTGTCGTAACCTCCGTGCAGGCTCGCCCTGGAGATCACAGATGACATGCGGATGATTGACCTCGGCTGCAGGAGGATTTCCAGGCCGGGAGGCAGAGGAGGCTCCTCACGCGCCTCTCGCACAGACCCAGAGAGTGGCTGCCTGATTTCCCTGCTGTCCGTATCCTGGGCACCCTGCACTCACACGCAGTGTTGTTGGAAATGCCAGTGGTAATGAGTAGATCTCGCAGGTTTTAAGGGCAACACGGCCTTTTTGGAGGAGCTGTCTGGACGGAACCCTCTGCTTTAGATGTCAAGCTGCCCCCCACCCACCGAGGGTTCTGGTGCTCCAGCCCTGTCTGCTGGGAGAAGCGTGTCCTCACTGCAAACCCTTGAGCACGCTTCCTCGTGCACCTCTCTCTCCAGTTTCCTCCTCGGGACTTAGCCTCAACCGCTGGACGCGGGTAGCTCACCTGCTTCTTGAGAGAACAGCCGAGGCTTTTGCCACCAGCCACATGGAGTCCTGGGTCTGAATCCTGCCCTCCACTCACCGACTGCAAATTTGGGGGGTTATTATCCTTTCTGTGTCTCTGTTCCTCATCTCTAAAATCTCCACTTAACCTTTCAGGATTGTTTTCAGAATTAAATGTTTTACTATGTCAAGTGCTTGGGATGTCATGTTTGACACGTAGTGCAGTTCCTGTCACTGTGCTTTTCCTTCCCCCCCTTGCCTGTTAAAGATTTCAGATCCGGGGGGCGCCTGGGTGGCACAGTGGTTAAGCGTCTGCCTTCGGCTCAGGGCGTGATCCCGGCGTTCCGGGATCGAGCCCCACATCAGGCTCCTCTTCTATGAGCCTGCTTCTTCCTCTCCCACTCCCCCTGCTTGTGTTCCCTCTCTCGCTGGCTGTCTCTCTCTGTCGAATAAATAAATAAAATCTTTAAAAAAAAAAAAAAAAGATTTCAGATCCGGGGGGCCCCTGGGTGGCTCAGTCGGTGAAGCATCTGCCTTCGGTTCAGGTCACGATCTCAGGGTCCTGGGATCGAGTCCCACGTCGGGCTCCTTGCTCGACGAGGAGTCTGCTCCTCCCTCTGCCTCTGCTGCTCCCCCTGCTTGTGCTGTCTCTCTCATTCTGTCAGATGAATAAATAAAATCTTTTTTAAAAAGATTTCAGATCCCCATTTCCTGCCTGTATCTCTCATGTGATGGATGTCTCTGTATTCACAGTAGCATGTGGGATGTCTTCCTTTGAATATTCTGCCAAAGTCTCAGAGGAGAGCGCTTTGAAACCCTTAAATGGAAGCCCATATACTTTGTTAATTAGACACTAGTGAGCATAGCTTATTGTAACTAGATATTATTGGTTCGGACAAGACTGAATTTTGGAAGAAACTAAAATGTCAGGAAACAGAATAATATGGATTTTTTTAAAATAACTTATTCAGAAGTAGCATAATGACAGAAAACTGAACCGAGAGTAGCCTTGATGATGAAGGTGTGTTGCTCACCAGAGGCAAAGGACCAGTGAAGACTCGTCTCTGAGCCACCCACTGAAATGTTACTAGGGCTTCATTTTTACGTATTTTCCTAAGTTCGAGCTAACCTGAATTTTATTCTAAGTTTGTCCTTAAACTTTTCTCTTTGGCTGTCTTTAAAAATAGGCAGTCCTTTAGGCAAAGCTCACGTATGGTAACAGAAGCCCGAACGCTGTTTACCTGGGGGGGCAGGATATGGTGGTCGATTGGAGGGGGCACCGGCAAGCCTCCTGGGCTGCTGGGGAGAGCCTGTATCCTGACTCGAGTGGTAGGTGCACAGACGTGTGCGTGTATGAAAATCCATCAGGCCGAACACTTATACTTTGTGCCTCTTACTGACGAGCTGGGTGAAATAGGAATGAGGTAAGGGGTTTGAAAAACTAAAATTTCCTTTCCTCGTTTTGGAACACAAGGGACAATATTCCATTCATTCTCACGTTCCTGGTTATGCTGTGGGAGAGGGTGGGAGGCAGGAGGAAGGTGGGGGGTGCTTTCTGCCGAGTCGTCTGTGTGTGTAGATCAGTGTTTTCCTGGATTTGAAGAGAGCACACCACGTGCTCAACAGCTGCGTTTTTGTTCAGAAGCTGAAGCAGAGAGTCTTCTGTGACACGATTACACTCTTGCCTGGTTTGCTTTCCCACTGGCGTCTCTGTCAGCCCCCCTGTCTGTGCTGCTTGAGAGTAGACACTGTGCTTCTGCCTTTTCCTACTCGACAAGTATGTAGCGAAATGGAGTTTCTAGGGTGGAGAAGACATGACAAAAGGAATGATTTAGTAATGCAGAGAAAATAAAGAGCCATCCGTGGGGAGACAGTAACGCATCTTTTCCATCCCTCTGCCAAAGGTCTTACGATAGAAGTAAGCCAAGGTTATAAAAAGATTTCAGTTTTCCATATGGAAGAGCCAGATTTAGGGCCAGGAAGAAGGAAGAGAGAGGGTGTTTCTAACATATCTGACATGAGAGAGTCTACATACGTAAGCCTTTTCTTCCAAAATACCTCATCCTATGACATAAGTCAGGTTCGGGGAAATTTACTGCACTCAGTTGACTTAGAACAGAATGTGCGTTTACTTTGTGAGAAATCTCTTCGTACGGGGAAAGCACAGGGAAGTCTGGCTGTAATTCTGCCTTTGGGGCTCATGCCGTTATCCTGTTAGGAAGTTGTTCTGAGTGAGCTGAAGGCTTTTGAAATCTCCTTCAGGAACTAGTTCTGAGCTGTAATCTGGGATGCGCACATCCCTGGAGAACTGAAGTTCTCTAGCTATCCCTGCTGTCCTCTCACTCACCGGAGTCATTGTGAAGTCACAGTTGCAGCAGTAACACCGTAAACCCATTAGTTCTCTAAAGGGAGTAGGATTTCCTGAAGCCAAAATAACTAAAACAAAGCAGTTCTGTAAAAGCCTCAATCTGTGGATCCACCCGGACAGATGAGACAGACCTCCGTATACATGAAACCTCACTGACGTAAAACCTCTTGGTGATTCCATGGGCCTCTGACTTCCGCCCAGCTCCCATTCTTAAATGGGGCCAAGCATTTGCTTCTTCTGACAAAAGCCTGGAGGAAGTGGGAGGTGGTTTCCCAGCCCAGCGTCCCCGGATCTGGCTAAGAGTGGGCACCAACTCACTGAGAGATTCTTCCCCACTCGTGTAGCCTACAGAGGCCATCAGTCAGGAGCCACAGCTGTCACCATTGATGATGGACCCGCGCAAACAACTGTACACATGGTGCCCAGGGGGCCTGGGGGCGTCAGCGGGCGCACCGTGATCAGCTCGCTGTCGTCACATGTGTTTTATGAAAATGCACATTTAGACCCTCATCTCCCCCAAAAGCGGGGCTTTGGAGAAGAAGACAGCCAAAGCATCACAGAGTAATAGGGCTGGACTCGGTTATTCAGGGGAAATTGGGAAGAACACTGACATCTGGGTCAAAGGTCACTCTTCAGGGGTAAAAGTTCCCCAAATTACAAAGGACAATTGCAAGTACGGAAATTTTAAGATGCATGTCCAAAAATCATGTTAAAAACAGACCATTCCACAAGTAGGAAAAATAGTTTCCACAACTGTGATGTTTCATAGCCGTGAACAGGGTCTCATATGTGAGTAGGAAAGATGTGTGTGCACACACACGTGCACTTGGACATGCCAAAGAGAGAGGAGTGTGTGATTACAACCGTGTGTATATATTAAATAAATGATGATAAATCCAATGGTACGCTCTATGGCTATGAAATGTCATGTTTTCAGAATATTTTAATTACTTGGGAAAAGCTCATGATCTGAGGTGATGACACTCAGAGCCAGTGTTCCCTAACTGTGTGCATGTTCAACGTGTAGATTTAGGCACAAAGGGGAAAATACTGAAAAGAAATAGATCGAAAAGAATGTAGAGGTTAGATCTTTATATTGAGAGTGTGGATGATTGCTTTTCCTGCATGATTTTCCGCATGTTCAGGCTTTAAAAAAATGAATGTGTTAGTTTTATAATCAGGAAACAAAACCAACATGAAAACAGAAAATATCTCTCTCCCTCAAAGCTTTGCTTCTCCTCTGAAAGTTAACGTTCCGGGGCACCTTGGTGGCTCAGTTGGTGAAGCGTCTGCCTTCGGCTCAGGTCATGATCTCAGGGTCGTGGGATTGAGTCCCACGTCAGGCTCTCTGCTCATGGGGAGCCTGCTTCTCCCTCTGCCTCTATCCCTCCCCCCACTCGTGCTCTCTCTGTTTCTCTCAAATAAATAAAATAAAATCTTTTAAAAAATAAAGTTCCTATTTTAGAATGGGCAAAATTTATTAAGTGAAAAGCCCATCAAAGGTAAGTTTTTTAAATAAAAAAATGAATATTTTATGCTGCCTTTCTGTAATAGTAGGTGGGAGACTTGAGAGAGGCTTCTGGAAAACCTGAGCGCTCTTGCACATCTGCTGCACTAGGGACACCGCTGCCCTCGAGCGTCTGGGGTCCCTGCAGTCTCCCTGTGACACCCGCCCGCTCAGGTGTGCTGCTGACCTCATGGTTCTCATCTGCACGCTTATCTGAAGCCAACAACGCGGGGAGCCCTCTTACAAAGCCCTTTTTAGCACTTTTTTCATTAAACCATTTATTTAGCCATTTAAAAATATCTATCTCTCTTCGTTGTTCACATAAAGAGTCACCATTATTTTTAAAACATTTTAAAACATGAGTTCTTCCCTCCCTTGTGAAGGATGGTTTCCATTGATTATTCACATGAAGTATTTCAGCTTAGAATTTTGATTAGGGGCGCCTGGCTTTCCAGCTGTTGCCGTGGTTTGGCGTTCAGATACCCAGATGGTGATCCGAATGATCTGAAGCTCCACAGATTACAGTAGCGTTTCAGAGCAGGAAAGGACCTTAGAAATGATTTAATCCAGCTCTGTTTATTGTGCGTATGAAGAGGCTGAAGCCAGAGAGCTTGGGGCCCACGGTTAGCACCCCATTAGTCACAGGCTTCCTGACCTGTCATCGTGGTCTTCTTGTTACACTGGCCTCAAAATACACGTCCAAACTCTGTTCTGTGGTGTTTGGGTATCATTGGCATAGAGTCTCCACCACTTGAGTTGAACACAGTGGCCTAGAAGCTTCTGCCTAGCGGCCATGGCGCCTCTCACTGCGGCCTGAGAACAGGTGGGCCCCGCCACGCCGGGGTCTTCCTCATGTTTCCTCAGAAAATTCCCATTTGTTCTCAGTTGAATTCTTTTCAGCTTAGTTGATTTTTTTTTAACCTTGGACTTCCAGCTGAGAAGAAATCTCTTTTCTATCAGTATTATTTTTACAAAAGCTGACCTTGTTTGAGTTTTGCTTTGATCTTTATTTATTAGCTCTTTTGGCAGTGGAGTTACGTAATTTTAGTTTCTAAGTTAAAGGATAAATATGAGCAAATTTAGTTAAGAAAGCTCCGTTTCTCTATATACTGGTGTTCTTGAAAGTGTAATTAAGGAATTTCTGTGGATGGCGAGGACCGGCCTGTCCTCCTGGCCAGTGCAATGAAGACGTCACAACAGCTGCGAGGTATAGGTTACGCTGTCGCAATTCATTTTGATACAGTGGATTTTTATTATTTTTGTAACTCCCCCTCAAATTTTTTTTTTTAATAGCAGGTGTGACTTTTAACCTTCCACACTCAAACTTGGGCGATACTGAGTAATTTGGTAGGGGCAATGTAATCCAAAATATGTGGGAAATAAATTTTAAGAAAGGTTAATGATGTCTCTTGTAATTTTGAGCTCAAATAATAGTTTTTATGGTGAACCAAATATGGACAAGTCAAACTCAAAACTGGAGACCTGGAAAACTTGGAGGGAGAAGGTGACCAACAGGTGAGTGAAGGACATTTGTGCTTCTGTTGTGGTCTCAGTCTCACCCGGGAGGGCCCTGTCCTCACAGTAAACCCGACGACTTCGACTTAAATTCAGATATCCCTTCACGGAGGTCGTGATTCACATACATGCTCTTATTTATGTAATTTGTATAGTTTGTAGTGAAAATGCACAATGATTTTACTTTTTTATAGATCCATAAAATTTTGCAAGTGAGAAGCGTTTGTGTGTCTTGCTTAATTAGAGTAATGAAACATATTTGTTGAACCAGGCTTGACGTCAGTCTCAAAAACGTACTTATGAAACTACGCCCTCAACCTCCAGACCAATCTCTCAGACAACCCCTTTGTCCAGATTGTCACTAACTTCACTTCTGTGGGCCCTCCTGCTGTTTTTAGTTCATTCTGTAAAGATGTTCAGTGTAGTTTTAGGCATTTCCGATTGTATATGAATGTTGAACAGCAGTGAGTGTGGAAGTGTGTTCTGCGGTACGTAGGACAGATCACCCGGCTTTAGTCATTTCACCAGAATGTTTTCTGGTCGTACCATATATATTTATGAAAATACGTACTAATCATTTTATTCCCATATTTGTAAGATTCTCAGAGGCTTTCTGGTTCATTAAAGGGAGACAGAAGTCATTCCGTGTCTTCCTCCCAGCACCGTGCTCCGGACCATGCACCAGCTCCCACCCTGGGCTCCCTGTGTCTTTAGTGCTTCTCTTGCGGTTCTGTCCCCGTGACGTGGCTCAGTCTGTTCGGGAAGGTCCTGCACGATGTGTGAAGTTTGCTCTCTGAGCCCTACCTGCCCTCCAAGACCTCGCTCACATTTTGCTTCTCGTGCCCAGTTTAGTGCTACTCTCTGGATAACTCTGTCCTAATCCTATCTCCCTGTTCCCCGCCCACTCCATGTTTGTACCATACCTTTAAGTTCTGCTGCTTTTCTTGTAGTATTCTCTGTTTTTGTCTGGACATCATTTTCCTGGCAAACTGCCTAAAGCAGTGGCCCCGGCTGGGACTGTGTAGTTCCTGCCCCGAGGCTACTGAAGCTGGTCCCTGGTGAGGAGCCTGGGACCCTGTTTCCATTAAGCCACCAGGGGATTCGTTCCAGTGATGATCAGATTACTCATCACTTAAACTGCGCAGTAAATGTTTGAATTGAGCAGAACTATCAACTTTGTATTAAATGGATTTTAAGTTCTTTGAAAATTATGATCTGTGTGTAGTGTTACTTCTTTTCATCTAGTTTATAGTCAGGATTCCGTATCAGTGAGAGAAATTTTCAAATAAAATACTTCAGTTATAAGTACTTAAATGAATATATACACAATTTCTCTTTATAAAAATTCTTTTCACTTCTGTTTAATTATGCAACTAATTCACAAATACATTCTCATGAATTCAAAAATACAAAGTAAAACTCATCCTTGATTCTTTCCCCCGGTATAAAGAGAGTTCCCCTCCAAATGTTTTAAATACATTTACATATTTAGGGGACTGACTCTTGGTTTCAGCTCAGGTTGTGATCTCAGGGTCTTGAGATAAAATTCTGTGTGGGGCTCCGGGCTCAGCAGGGAGTCTGCTTGAGATTCTCTCTTGCTCTGCCCTCCCTTCACACACACACCCCCTTGTGTGCCCGTGTGTGCCCGTTCGAGCTCTCTCGCAAATAAAAAAAGAAAAACTTTTTTTAAAAAGACAATTTCCTCTTACTCAACCATTTAATTTAATGTATGCTAAATGTCTTCGTTAGCATTTCTGAAGTGCTTGGTGTCTGTGAGATGCTCTTTAAAGGCTAGTCCTCATGGCTGCCAGCCCTTTTGTCCTCCCACCTGGGTCATTTTGTGCTTTGTGTGGTAGTCAGGACTCCTCGGTGGTTAACAGCACCAGGCATGAGATGACCTGCATAGAGGGGTCCAGCGAGCGTTCGAAAACGCATCACCCAAGCACACCCAGCTCTGGTGCGTGAATGGTGGATGAAAGGCTGGCCTACGGGGTGCTCATTTCATCTTCACGGCAGCGCCCGAGGGTCCCCATGATGATCCGCGCAAATACTGGAGGACAAAGAATGCTTTTGTTTTTGTTGGAAGTCTTTTAAGAACGCTCATCAGGGTGTGGATTCTTTACTTTCAGACACTTTCTTCCTCACATACCAGCACTGAACTGAAAAGTTTTTATTTGCAGACTGCCCTTTTACGAAAAGGCAATATGGCACAATCCAGTGGGACAATTGAGACAAAAATGTGCTACTTTAGGCAGCTTCTTACTTAAATTTGGCTACAGCCATGAAGCAGAAAGTATATTTCCTTCAAAGCATATTCATTGTTCAGAAATATACGAAGCTTATGTCCATGTTAACCAGACTTATAATCATAGTGCAATGAATCCAAATATTCCAAAATTCCAGTGAATCCAAAAATTCAGGTTGTACTCCTGAAACTAATATTATATGTCAGTTATACCTCAGTTTTTTTAAAAAGAAGGAATGGAACAGAATGGAGAGCCCAGAAATACACTGAAGCTTATATAGTTAGTTAGTCTGAGAAAGGAGACAAGAACGTCCAGTGGGGAAAAGACTGTCTCTTCAACAGATGGTGCTGGGAAAACTGGTCAGCCACATGTAGAAGAATGAAACTGGACCACTTTCTTATACCATACACAAAAATAAACTCAAAATGGATTCAGGACCTACATGTGAGACCTGCAACCATCAAAATTCTAAAAGAAACCATTAGCAGTAAACTCTTTGACATCAGCGGTAGCGTCATTTTTCTAGGTGTGTCTCCTGAGGCAAGGGAAACAAAAGCAAAAGTCATCTATTAGGATTACACCAAAATAAAAAGCTTTTGCCCAGCAAAGGAAACTGTCAACAAAATGACAAGGCAATCTACTGAATGGGAGAAGATATTTGCAAATGATACATTTGATAAGGGGTTAATATCCAGAATATGTGAAGAACTTATACAACTCAATACCAAGAAAATCCCAAATAATTCAATTTAAAAAATGGGTAGAGGACCTGAATAGACATTTTTTCCAAAGAAGACATGCAGATGGCCAGCAGACACATGAGAAGAGGCTCAACATGACTCACCATCAGGGAAATGCAAATCTAAACCACAACGTAATATCACCTCACACCTGTCAGAATGGCCAAAATCAACAACAGAGAGATAACAGGTCTTGGTGAGATGCAGAGAAAGAGGAACCCTCGTGCACTGCTGGTGGGAATGGAAACTGGTTCCTCAGAAAGGTAAAAGTAGAGCTACACTGCGATCCAGTAATCGCACTGCTGGGTATTTACCCAAAGCAAATGAAAACACTGATTTGAAGGGAAACATGCACCCCATGTTTGCAGCAGCCAAGATATGGAAGCAACCCAGGTGTCCATTGATTGATGAATGGATAAAAAAGATGCTGTAGTGGGGCTCCTGGCTGGCTCAGTCAGTAGGGCATATGACTCTTGATCTCAGGGTTGTGAGTTCAAGCTAGGTCCACATTGGGTGTAGAGATTACTCAAAAAGAAATAAAATACTGCAGTTTAAAAAAATAATTTTAAAAAGATGTGGTACACACACACACACACTGTAATATTACTTAGCTGTAAAAGGTGAAATCTTGCTATTTGTAATGACGTGGATGGAGCTAGAGGGTATTATACTAAGGGACATAAGTCAGACAGAGAAAGACAAATACTGTATGATTTTGTGGAATCTAAAACACAAAACAAGAGCAGAAACAGACCCATGAATACAGAGGACAGGCTGGTGGTTGCAGAGGGGAGGGCACGGAGGGACGGGTGGAGGGGAGAGTGAGTTGCAGCCTCCAGGAATGGCATGAACAAGTCCCGGGAGGAAGGGCGCAGCGCAGGGAACACAGGCAGTGGTGTTGTCACAGTAAAGTGTGGTGACAGCAGCCACACCCGTGTGACCGCAGCTTAAGGCACATACTTGTCCCCTCACCGTGCTGTGTGCCTCACGCTAACATCACAGCGTGTGTCAGCTACACTTTAATTTAAAAAATAAAAAATAAAAAGAAATATACAGTTTTCCCCCCATAGCTTGGATTTTCCCAACTGCTAAAAAGAATGACTTGGAATTTGTGAAACCTGACGCTGTCTCTTTGTAAATTGTGATATTCTGCAGCTATGTCAACAAGAGCGCTCTGGATGGGTGGATGGCGTGTTCGTGGTTTCCTAATCTCATTTTCCTCACCCTGCAATCTCCCACTCTCTCCCAAACATTGTTACAAAAGAGAAAATGCAAGGGAAACAAAGAAACACCGTTTGTAGCTTTTCCACATTTTTTTCTGTTTCTTGTTAACTTTCCTCTCATACTTCTTTTTTTCTCTTACCTTTTATAAAGACTTCCCTTGCCTCTGTATCTGTCTCAGCCCCATCATGGGGATTCCCCCCCTCTCTGTACCTCCCTCCTCCCGTCCTGAGAACTTCACGGGCTCATCAGTTGTGCCCTTGACTGAGGGATGTGCACAGGGCACAGTGTGCTGGTGGTTCCGGTCCCAGAGCGGTCCCAGAGCCACGGTCCCCAGCTGTTCTTGTTCTCAGGTGTGAGGTGTCGGCAGCCTGCTCCCAATTTCGAGGAGTTACAAACTTACAAAGTGCTTTCTTACGCAGATTGGAGCTTTGCTTATAAAATGTCGCTGTCACCCACTCGCGCACAGAAGTGCGTTCTGGAGCTGGTCCTCTGGGAACGGTGCACAGCCCAAGCTCATCTCTGGGACTGCGTCACGAAGCAAATGCCATCTGCTTTGGGGTTTTTTTTTTTCTGTGTTGAAAGAGGCTAAAAACCTAACCAAGAACAGGGAACAAAGATGTTCCCACCTGAGATTATTTCTGTTTGGTTTTTGGCATGAGTTTTGACCATATGGTATTCAAGGTGCATGAACTGTGGAAAAGACTATTTCGCTCTGTAGTAGAGATTGGAATTGTTTGTTTTCAGAGTTGTTATTTATCAACCCAGGACCGAGGTTAGGTGAAAAATCATGCTGCAGGTTGTATTAGATAGAGATTAAAAGCAGCAAATCGGAAAGATTTTCCAGATGGAGGAAGACGGCTTCTGGGGGGTGGAAGTGCGGTGGGCGCCTTGCTGGCCTCCTGCGCAGGTGCTCTCTGGTGAGAGGTGGCCGGGCACCGTCGCCGATGGAGAGTCAGATGGGCCTCCTGTCTACCTGTCGTCATATCGCTTCAGACATCTGTTTGTTGTGTCAAAGGGATTTCATGTGTCCCCAAGAGGTATCTTTGTGGTAACCCGTTTTCCTTATCCAACAGATGCGGCCTTCTCTACTTTCCCACATATCACACAGAATGAAGTCTTTATTTGAGCAGAAAGAATGTGATGAGTCTGTGGGTGTTTCTGACTCTAGGGAGTGAACTAGTCATAGATCCATGAATGTATCTGTTAAAAAAAAAAAAGTGAGTGGGGGTGAGTAGGAAGAAAGAATATTTACATTTGTTACGACCCAAAATGTATATAATATCATTTCTTTGCAACCGCTGAGTACGGTCTGCCCCAGAGTCATGGCTCTGAGGGTCACAGACCTAAAGACAACAAAGTCTGTTAGGTTCTTATGGAAGTTCAGGAGGTGGTTCTGAGGGTGTATGACTTGAACACTGTGAGTAAAATATTAAGGGTTCATGTACAAGTTAAGTGATTCGCTTCTTTGTTCAGTGCCTTACTCTCCCACTCTGGGAAAGTACTTTTTCTCTTCAGGCTCATCAGTAGCTTCATCATGGCTGGTTGGGTAGCATATTCTTTAAAAACCAGTCTGTGGAGGCACCAAAACCCACCAGCGTGTACACTTTAAATTGATTAATTGTATGGTTTGTGTATTATAGCTCAATAAAACTTTAAAAACAAATGTGTAATTACATTGAAAATACAGTGTTCTGGTTTTGGGTAGCCTTACCCCCAAATTCAGTATTCTTCATAACTTCTTGAGTAGTAGCATTTTTAACGAAAGCCCCTTTTGAGCCCTTCACCCACTCCGTGGTGTCGCTCCTTTCCTCCATGCGCTCGGCGCCCCGCCGGCTGCGTGTGCGAGGGTCCACGGCATCCACGCGCGTCTGCCCCGAGCGTCTGACGAGTGTGCTTACCAAGCCTGTGCATGCCAGCTCTGCCTATTTTTGTAATTGTGTCATTTAATTCAAAAATTTTTTAAAGATTTTATTTATTTATGTGACAGAGAGACAGCCAGCGAGAGAGGGAACACAAGCAGGGGGAGTGGGAGAGGAAGAAGCAGGCTCCCAGTGGAGTAGCCCGATGTGGGGCTCGATCCCAGAACGCCGGGATCACGCCCTGAGCCGAAGGCAGACGCTTAACGACTGCACTACCCAGGCGCCCCCATTTAATTCAATTTTAAAATAATCCATTTGTATGTCCACGTCCCGGGCAGCCGCTCTGACACCCCCACCCCGGTGCACCGGGGCTCCACCTGCGTCTCCGCCTTCCCACGTGCACCTGCTCGGGAGGGTTAACAAGGAAGATGCTAGGAGCACATAAAAAGCCTTAATTTTATAATGCCTGTTTCTAATTGGTTTACCTTTGGTTTTTTTCAGACCATGCAGACCTTTCAAGTTGCCAAGAAGGTAAAGTAATCCGTATCATCTCATTAATGAAGTTACTTGCGCACTTTCCTCTTCGGTACTTTGTTCACGTTTTGCTGCTGTTTCTGCCTCCCTCGTTCGTATTTTTATGAAGGAAAGGTACCTTTTCCCTGACTTGGCTGCTTGAGTAATCATCTCTCCCCCAAAGAGGGTTTGAGATAAAGGTAGATTTTTAGTCTTTAGATTCTGTTTGTGTTTAACCATTTATATTGGCTCCTTCCTGTAGCGGATTCTTTCCTTCCTGTGTTATTTGCTGAGGACAGAGTCACTGCTCTGCCATCTGCCATGAGTTGAGTTTGTAGCTCTTTATTTCAGAGGTTGTCTGTGTTTCTTCCCCAAAATGTGGTTTACCGTATTAAAATGGAGGTATTCTTTTATGTGGAAATTTTGAAGTTTTATCTTTTCAGTCGAAAAGCAAAATTTTAAAGGGATAAGCGTTTCTTAAAGAAAGCCTGGTCTCATGGGTGCTGTAGGCGACTAAGCGGTCTTTGAAACTCACCTGCGAGAGAGGTGCTGATGACTGAAGCCTTAGCCTCTCTTTCCAATATAATTACTACATAAATTTTCATTCATAAATTCCCTTTCCACTTAAAAATTATTTATTTTTTAAAATTGTATTACAATACACACAGCATGAAATCCGCCATTTTAACCGAGTGTAAGTTCGCGCTCTGCGGTGCCGAGTTCGAGTTTCTGTGCGGCTTGGCCACAGTCACCTCCAGAATTACCTTCGTCCTGTAAAAGGGAGACTCTGTCCCAGCTAAACAGCCACTACCTGTTCCTCCTACCCCCAGCCCCTGGTGCCACCGTCTACTTTCCGCCTCGATGAATTGTACCCTGCCAACACCTCCATGAGTGCAGCCCCCCCCAGCGTTTGGACTGGGTGGTTCCACTCAGCAGGATGCCCTCCAGGTTCCTCCAGGCTCGTCCCTGCAGTGGCAGAACGTCCTTCTTTTTGAAGTCTGTCCATTGTCTGGATAGACTGTGTTTATGGCAAGAGATAAAGGAAGAGGTTATACAAGTAAATGTGGCATGTTAGGAAAATGAATTTCCATTTTTCTACAAATAATAGAGCCCTCTCTAATGATAAGCCTTCTGCATTTTGAAGACATTCATTCATACATATTTTTTTCTGTTATTAGATTGGTGTTTTTACAAGTCCTAATGTCTTCTTTTCAGTACATACACATACAAATACAGCTTCTTCAAAAAAGCCTTTCCTGATTCCCTTCCCCTCGCTGGAAGTAATCTCTGTTGAATTCACAAAGTATTTATCTGTATCCCTCTAAAAACACATACTTCTTTACCTGGTTTTGTAAGTATTTGTAAAGTTGTCTGATTTTCTGTATCAGGTTCCATGTCCCTTAAGGGCGAGATTTGCGTCTGCCGCGTTTTTACTCCCAGACACCCGCACCCTTATTCTGTGATGCTAATGACATTGACTTTATTACTTCCAAACAAAGAAAGAGTTCTGTATCCTGTGTTCTTCTAGGAAGTTCTGCAAGCTTCAGTCAGTCCTCCCACTAAATTGATAGCCAATGCCACTGGGAAAATTATGATTAATAACATTTTGAAATGCTTGCCCTTAAAGGACAAGGGGAATAAGGAATGGTTAAGAGAAACAGAAGGGAAAAAAACAAGGAAAAAGAGATTTTTGGGAAGAAAGGGGTAGTAACTCAAGTGTTAAATACCACTCAGTTCAGGGAGAATGAAAACCAAGAGAGCTGGTCTGTTGGCTTTGGCAGGTTCGAGAGAGCACAGCCGGGCAGCAAGGGGTTACAGGTTGGGTGTTCAGTCAGGAAGGGGGGCCTGGGTCCAGGGCACTCAAACTGTGTGAAGCCCGGCTCTCTGCTCCGAGGGAAAGGAGAAAGGAGAGCCTGTTTCCAGAGGGGCCGGGAAGGGCAGAGGAAAACAGCTTTGTGAGCTAAGAGAGGAAAATGCCCTGTGGAGGCCCATTGTGGTACAAATGGCCTATTTAGAACTGGCCCCCACACTCACCTTGGCGCCCGAGCAAAATTAACCTTGAAAGACGCTTCTTGCCTTTGTTCGGACAGTTACTTCTGCTCTTGTCCCAGGCTAAGCCCGGCAGTAAGGTGGCTGGGATCTCTGAAGGCGTGGGTGGGATACTCGTGAAAACTGCAGTGTGCAGACAGCCTGAGCTGCGATGCCGGCCGCATGCCTGCGCGGATCCCCAGCTCAGCCACAACACGTGTCCTGCACCCTGCCGCTTCCGTGTCCCCGTGCTGTAGAAGGGAGTACCTCTGACCCGTTTCCTCCCTGGGACTTAGCGTCCTGCAGGGCCTCAGGGTAGAACTCCTCCCGGTCACTGGCTGGGAAACCCTGGTACAGAGGCCGACAGGATTTGTAGTTATGCTGTGGTGTTGTCTAGAGGTTTCCAGAATGAGAGCCGGCACAAGAAGGACAGACTATGTGACATGCAGGAGGTCTTATCCCAGTCAAAGCAGTGGGTCTTTTGACGCATCTGCTCCTGGACACGTGGTTCACTTCTCAGAAACGTAATGTGCAGATACTTACTTCTTTTCACTCAGGTACGATATAGGCCTTGAACCCAGACTCACTAGGAGTGGAATTAGTGAAAAATGTAACAATGACATTTATAGGCCATATTTAATTTCCTTTGCTTCTCTGGTTTTCCTGCTTTATTAGATTTTTATCTTAATATTACAGCATTGTCTGGGTTTCATATTGTACCTGAGACTTCTGTTTCCCACATGGTGCCCACTGCTGAGCGACATCCAGCGCAGGCAGCAGTAATGCGGTATCGAGGAGAGACCCTTGTGGGCCTCCCCCCGCCGAGCTCGGCGTGGTGACTCCTTGAAGTGTAACAGTGTCTCTGGGAGAGGTTCCGCCGTGAGACACGCACTGCAGGAGGAGGGAGTTGTAGCACCGTGACGCTCAAGGGGGTGGAAAAGCGTGCAGCGATCACTAACGCCGTGAAGTTTCCATGTGGAGTCTGGGCACACACATGGCCTAGGGCAGGGCTGTAAAATCAAAACCAAATGTGCTCAAGGGAAGAAAAAGCAATGATTGAAGGGGGTGTTAAGGTTGCATGTGTGTGCCGACTTTTCAAGAACACAAAACAGAAAGTCATTATCTGGGGAAATTAACCCACAGAGAGAAAAAGAAGCACTTGGGGGCCTACTGCCCTCTGTTGATAGCACCTTTGTATGTAAGAATGCAGAACTTGTGGTCAATTTGGAAGAAAATTGATCCATTTAAAATAAAGTGTAGGGAGTAATTGTCTAAGCCTGGGGCCATTTTCATTTCGCAGCACTGATATTTTCAAAGTCTAAAATGTAAAGGACTCTTTTTAAGGCTGAAGCCAGGAACAGAAAGTCTCAAGTGTGCTGTTGACAAAGGACTAGCTTGCTTCCACACTAGTTGCTTTCATCCTGAGTTTGCATTTGGTGGAGGAGGAAACAGAGTCAAGGGGTGACTATCAGCACTGGGTGTGTTCTGGAACAGTGTGTGCATTTGAACAAGCCCAATCAGTGTCTGTGATTTATATGTTTTCATTACATTCAGAATAATGTTCCAAGGATCATTCCATCTTATCTAGCATAATTTTTCCCGAGTGAGTTATTAAATTCAGGATTTGCAGGCTTGTGAGTAATGCTTAGACTTGGAGGCCTGTGGACATTGATGGTTTTGCATCATGAAATGAACTGTTAGTGTGGCTTAGAAATTCAGCATACAATGTGAATTTGGGGGAGCGTACACTTGTGGCAAGTCGACTTAGTCCTGATGTCTTTTGTTTCTCTCGTGTCTAGGGCAAGAGGTGATATCACAGTGGTTAGGAGGCCCCTCTCTAGAGCCAGACGACCAGGATTCCTACTTGTGACTTTTTTATTGGGCTGGAACTGACATACAGCATTGTGTTAGTTTCGGGTACAGCACGTGATGATTCGGTATTTGTACATATTGTGAAATGTCACCACAGCAAGTCTGCGTAGTACCCACCGCTGCACAGGGGTACGGAATTTTGTTTTCTTGTGATGAGATCCCTTAAGATCTACTTAGTCAGCCACTTTCACACATGCAGTCCGGTGTTGCTAACTGTAGTCAGCAGGCCGTGTGCTGCAGCCCAGGACACATGCTGGGCCAGCTCTGTGGCTCGGAGCACAGATCCAAACTGTGCCTCAGTGCGTCTTAGAAAGCCCTGAGGATTAAGTGAGGTGATCTGTGTAACGCGTAGGAACGACGGGTAAGTGCAAGAGATCATTCTTCCTCCTGAGACTACCTTCAGAAGAACAACACTGAAAAATCCTGTGCGAGTGTTCTCTTAAAGCATAATTATGCTGTATTTTAATTTCCATATTAAAATTTCATTTGAAGTAAATGCCCCCAGAAAGCCAGATCTGTGGTGTTGTGTGAGCAGAATGGAAACATGAGCAGCCTTGTCTTGGAGACAAACAGCAGCCTCTCTGAGTGACATTTAGAGCCACCAGCTTCATTAAACCCCTGGTCTGACTTGGAGAAATAACCTGCAAACATAGGAGTAAAGAGCCAGAAACAGCCATCACAGAGGTCAAGGGAGCTAACATTGTGGAGGATTTGAGAGTAATCGTCCCCAAGTGAAATGCTTCTTTTTTCTTGAATAAAAATTCAAGAAACCTGAAGTTAGCAAGATACATTTTTGAATTTTAGAAGAATTCTGTTCAGTCAACTTCTGTTGAGCACAGAGTTCATATCAAGATCTGCAAGTGTCATGACAGTAAGACCCAGGATCTTACAGAAGGGAGGGGCGCCCCGAAGAAAGGACTCCACCCTGGGGCAGGATTGGTACCAGGGAGGGGAAACCAAGGCCCAGCTGCTGAGGTTGGTTGGAGAGTGAAGGGAGGGGCAGGTACTCACAGGGCGCCTTCTGAAAGGTGCTGTTCCAGGTCCCAGTACTGCAGTAAACAAATCTAGGAAACAAGCACCCTCTCTCCTGGAACTCAGGCTGATGTGTTCATTATAGTTTCAGCCAGAAGGAAAGTGGCAGGTTTGTGGGAAGTTTTTGGTTTGGTTATTCTTAAGATGGCTACATGAGCCTGTTTGTGGGCTGAGTTCTTCTCCAAGAACTGATAGAGTACAAGGATGGAGAAACAAGTTCCAGAAGAGGCTGCAGGAGGATGGGTCCTCGGTTCAAGTACGTTTTCTCCTCACCTGGGGGTGTAGATTGTAGATCTTCTCTCCAGGAACAGACGTAGATGTGAAATGCTGTCTGTCTTATCATCTCACTGCATCTTTGATTGAGAAACTCCTGGACTAGGTCTGAACTAGAGGATTGAACACATTGCTCTCTTGGGCAGCAAAGCCTCTTGTTGCTTCTAAGTGGCCTCCTGTGTGCTCCTCTCTGCTCTGCAGCTACGCGTCCCTGATAGCTGACTGGCCCGTGGTGGTGCTGGGTATGTGCACTGTGTTCATCGTCACCTGCGCCTTGGTTGGGGTGTTAGTGCCCGAGCTTCCCGACTTCTCTGATCCACTGCTGGTAAGGAAAATTCAGCCCATCCGATTTCTGTAGCTGAAAATTATCTCAAGAAATTCAGTATTTCAATACGTGTAACATTATATATTTCAGTATTCCGTTTCTTTTAAAACCTTCTCAAGCCATCAGGAGTATGCAGCTCTCTTTCTAAAAAGTAAACCTGTGTCATCCTATTTTTGGGTTCTTCAGAGGTCAGGGAACTTGCTCGCCATTACAGACGTGGAAATTTTGCTTCTTGGCTCCCACATTTAAGCTAAAAGGCAATAAAATGGAGAATCTGCATTCCATAAAAATATTTTCATAAAGTCTTTAAGACTGAATGTCTCTTTATTCTTCCCCAGAGGAGTGAAAGGAATTTCAGAGATGGCAGGGTCTGTTTTTAAATAAATGTCCCAGTAATATGCTGTAACGTGTATGACATAATTTGATTTCACCATAATTTTTTATAACATCAAAGTAAGTATTTGTTAATTGCTTAGGTAAGATTTTGAAAGAGAAGCTTCAGGTACGATTATTCCTCTTTGCTGAGACGGGTCACACACCAGAGAACCAAACTGCCTTGTCGTGGTGAACGGTGGCTGCCATCTTGCTCAGTGCTGTTCATACCCGGGGCAGCTGCGAGGAGTGCCTGCGCTTCCTGTTGAAAGCCACACGTCGCCCCAGCATTGCTTTCCCAACCTGCTGTAACCATTCATAGCCTGAAGAGAAGTGCACTAATGGGAATTTGTAATATTTTGTCTCAGGGTTTTGAGCCAAGAGGGACTGCGATAGGCCAAAGACTGGTCACGTGGAATAACATGGTGAAAAATACAGGATACAAAGCAACATTAGCAAATTATCCTTTTAAATATGCAGATGAACAAGCCAAAAGGTAATTGTTTATTAACTTTTACACAAAACATTGCTTGATGAATTCCACTATTAAGGATTGCCTGAGCAAGATGATTAAATGCAAGTGTGTGGCTCAAAATCTTTGCCACTGAATTTGTTTACATTCTCGTTGTCTTTTAAGATTTTGTTGTATTAAGGTAAAAAAGTGAGGGCTTGGGGTTCTTTTTCTTTTATAGCAGTGTGAAAATTAATGTTGGTTGCTTATATTAATCCTTTTAATTTCGAGTAGTTCATGGCAGGTGTATACCATTACTGGTATGCTTATTGGCCTTGAAATAGCTAGTACTTTATTTATTGTTATGTTTTTATGATTGCATTATGGTTGACACACATAGTTTAGTGTCAGGTGTATAAGAGCAATTCGACAAGTCTGCACCCTACACCGTGCTCGCCTCCGTCTACTCTCTGCCGCCGTGCAACACTGTTACATTGTTGACCACATTCCCTGTGCTGTCACAAGTGCTTTGTTGAAGATCACATTGTCGTTCCATTTCAGCCATCGGGATGATAGATGGTCAGAGGATCATTATGAAAGAGAGAAAAGAGAAGTTGACTGGAACTTCCACAAAGACAGCTTTTTCTGCGACGTTCCGAGTGAGTGTCATCCTAAGTGAACAGCCCCTCGGGGCTCCTTGCGCTCAAGATGGAGCACAAGGAAATCGAGACCGGTGGGAGGATGTGCTGGGCACTGACACAGATTTTACATGATTTAACTTGTAGTTTGACTTCTCAAGGTCAGTCAGCCACTAATCTGAATTTATTTACCTGAGATTGAGTTAGACTCAGTTTTAAGGAAGATAAAAAATATTGAAAAAAAAACTTGACCTTGCCGCAAATTTCAAGTCATTTTAAATTTCTTACATTATTTAAAAATATATTCTCAGTGAAGTAACAAGTACATATTTTTGGATTGAACCCTAAAACAATCTATTATCAGAAATAAACTTTTTAAGTTTTGTTTCATTCAGAAAGCATATATAATAGCCTTCTCTGTGCCTGCCTTGTTGTTAGGCATTAGGGATAGAAAGATGAACAGAATACAGTCCAGAGGCTCATGGCTGGAGTGCCTCGGCGGCCAGCCCATCACGTGAACGCATGATGTCATGTCAGACAGCTAGACATGATGTCACGTCGTGGAGCACAAGGAGCTGCCATTTAGCTCCACAGAATGTGGCCTTGAAGAAATGAGGGCCCAGATGTGTATGAACTTCCTGAGGTCAGGAATCCAGAGTTTAACGTAGCATCGCTAGGTCTCCAGACACTGGCAGCAGGTTCACTAACCAGCATCTGCTGTGGGGTAGAGCGCGGCCTCAGGGACACTGGTGCGTGTGGAGGTCCAGCTAGCCTAGTCCAGCTTAGCCACAGAGAGCAGGCGTGAGGACCTACAGCTTCTCCTTCAGTGAATCTTCACACCAACGCTCTTTTGAATTCAGCTTTTTTAAATTGTTGTTGAAAATCCCCCTAAAATGTGTATTTTCCTCTCTTATTAGAGGACCTCACCGGACCTCTGATGTTTGGATCTAGCCAAGCCTGAGGCTCTTTACTTGGGACATTTCCACTGTGCAGTAACTGAGAGACAGAAAGTAGGAGATTAGGGAGAATTTTGTCCTGGTCCCAGGAAGGAACACACGTATCTTTTTCTGTGTCTTATTAGAAAATTTGAGCTCTAGTTGAATGTTCTGGCTGGTTTCTCTCTCTCAGCGTGGCACTATAGATTTCTGAACCAACATCTGTTGGTTAATATTGGAACCAGGATGAACATTAGCAAATTCGTGACATGTGGCCACGTCTGTCCCCGCAGCCCACACACAACACTCATCCCCTCGGCCACGGCTCCGCCTTGAGGAAAGCCGTCCCTGTTCCGCTCCGAGGAGGAAGTGTTTGTTCCATGGGCTTGTTGTACTC
Organism: Ursus arctos; assembly: GCF_023065955.2. Classification (NCBI taxonomy): domain Eukaryota; kingdom Metazoa; phylum Chordata; class Mammalia; order Carnivora; family Ursidae; genus Ursus; species Ursus arctos. Next base: position 8,663,790 of record NW_026622874.1, on the reverse strand, counting down.
TTCAAAATTAGTCAACATACGATAATGGCCATTTGGTGAAGAGAAGGGCTTACTAAAGAAAACTTCATAATCATGAATAAAAGCTCATGCTATAAAGCTTTATTCATAAATTTGTACAGAAGGTGCGTCCCCTCTGTTTTATCGTATGAAGTTCTTCTAATGGTGGAGGGAGCAGAAGCAGCCCTGATCGTTCTTTTTTCCTTTGTTCTCACACCTGTTTGAGAGAGACGTGCTTACAGATGAGGGGCCAAGGCTCAGAGGATCTGCTCGTCCCCAGAGCTGGGGCGAGGCAGGACCTGGTTCCACCACTTCTGACCCCAGAGTCGGGCTCGCCTATCCCACAGCTGGCCTGTGTTAGTGTGATTATCACAGTATTTATTCTAGACTCTGGTGGACCAGAGAGACCACAGACCCAGCCAGAACGTGGAGTATGTCTGCCACCCTGGCCCACTTTTGGTACCTGGTTGGCTGTTTTTAGTGCTTTTAAACCGATCACCTACCATCTTTCCTCCTTAGTTAGCTGCCCAAGAGAACACCCACTATTGATATTCCCTAATGTATCCTTCTTGGGTTTTACACCCCATTCTGGTGACGTGTTTCGAAATTAAGAGGGAAGCGTTCGATTGATTTTGTACTGAGTGTTCTTACGGATTACTGTTCCTAATCACAGTCTGATCAGAAATAGATCTGAGTTTTCAGATGTCGTGCATAGACAAAGACTTTGAGCAGAAACAATATTATAGCATTGGTTTATTTTTTTTCCTCCTAGAATTTATCAAGGAAAGGATCCCTGCTGCTAATGACTTGTCCCTGTGCTTCCCCAGTTTGAGTTGCTCCTGAATGCTGAGTCTGATGAAAGAAATGGACAATTATAAACCTTTTTCTTTTCTTTTTCATGTCACCAGGTGACCGATATTCCAGAGTAGTATTTACTTCAGCTGGAGGGGAGACACTATGGAATTTACCTGCCATTAAATCAATGTGCAATGTAGATAATTCAAGGGTATGTAAAGAAAAACTGATATGTGTTGAGAACGATAAGGTTATATTTTTACCAGTCCATTCCCTGCTGACCCTGGTGACTCATGCGATGACAGTACTTACTTGGGTCTCACTCCCAGGGACTACATGCCCAAGGCCGGCTCACACACTTGTAGACCCCAGGATCCAAGCGCCTCTGTGTGGCCCCGTCTTTGACACCCGCCGCCTTCTTCAGCGAAGAGCTCTTTCCTTCCTGCTGCCCCGTCCTCTGTTGCTTCATGGCTCAGACTTTGTCTCTTCTTTTCTTGGATGGTCTCTCTCCTAAGCTACTTGCAGTGTTTCCTCCTGAGGCCACTGCTAGCCTCTCAACTCCGCAGTGAACGGCTTACCTCTCTGGCAACCAGTGGGTCTCGGGGACAGATGTAGGGCTCAGGCTGGGAAAGGGGACATCCAGGGGTGCAAGTGTCTGTGTCAGTGACAAGGAATCCAGCCCAGATTGCCCTGAACTCTGAACACCTTGAAGACAGAGAATGCGAGACAAAAAGCCCTCCGCTTTCAGTCTCTGGAGCCAAAAGACATCAGCCCCAGAAGCTGTGAATTCGGCCTCCAGGCTTGGAAGAGCTGTCAGCAACGTGTGCTCAGAGGCAGATTCTCTCAGGAGACACTGCTGTCTGCTGTCACTGCTGCACCTGCCCAAGCCCAGGAACCAAGCAGAAAAGGAACTCGTTGTGTGCATAGCGTAACTCTAACGTGGGAACTCACTAGAAGCGGGAAGTGTAATCACACGCCCTCCTAAGAGCTAGCCTGACCCCTGGTGCAGGAGCTGGCACTGGCCACAGGGCTTCTCGGGGAAGGTCACCGGGTCAGCTCTCAGCGTGCTCACGCACACAGCTTCCCCCCTTGGGTCCCAGGCCTCCAGACTTTATTCTTCATTCTGAAAGACTCTGTGTGTTGCCTGCTGGTCCGGCTATCAGGATTTTCCGTGAGCTCCATCTTTGCTCTGCCCAGCTCAAACAGACCAAAGTCACCAGCCTCTCCACACAAACTGAGGTTCTTAACCACTGGTCAGTGTTTATCTGCCTTCTTGTCTTCTCTCCCGCAGCTGTCAGTTCGTTAGGCAGAGGCTCTGAATGTGTTACCACTCTCCCTGTGTAGAAAGTTAACTGTGAAGAAGTAAATACGGTACTTAGTATGTGCAGGACTTCCTGCTCGCCACTCTCCACCCCTCCCTGCAGTCAGCCCCTGACCTTGGCACTTGTGACGCGTCTTCACACTCACAGGAGAACAGTAACTCCACGCCTTCTAGGCCTCGTTTCTGTACCTTTGCTGTTGACCTTTAGACCTTCCCTCCCGAGTGGTGACCGACTCCACACAGCTGATTAGTAGCTGGTGGGTACTGGGTATTGTTGAGTTTGTCGGGGTGTGTCCCAGACACTTGACCGGTTTATTTCATTTAGTCCTCATGACAGTGTTATGAACTAAATCCTATTATTTGCTTGTGTTCTGGATGGGGAAAGTCCACACCGAGGGTAAGAGGCGGATGCGGGACTTGAACCCAGCCTCCCTTGAGTCTTTCCCATCATGCATCACACGCAGAAGAAACCACCCCTTTGCCCTTGTCTTGTGTCCTGTATGCTATTTCCCACTCAGAGGATCCTCAAAGAGTCCTCGCGGCCTCGAATGACAACAGTTGGTTCTGTGAGTGCCGCTGGGCTCTGCACGGACCCAGAGACTCTCAGGCCCGTAAGCAGCGCTCTCGTGAATGGAAGCAGGACATTGTTTCGTACACATGTGAATATGTATCAGGGGCTATCAGATGATAAATATCAGCATGAGTGGGTAGCTCACAAAAAGGCAGAGAGGGTAGTATAACTAAATTGAAGGGAGAGTCATGGGAGGAAAAGGTAAAGCCACGGTGTGATTTCTGTGCAGTGATACGTGCCCACAGTCTCCACGCTCACTGGTGGTGGCTGCACACCTGTGTCCCCCCTAGAGCAACATGGGATTTGCAGTCGGTGACAAAGGTCACAAATAGGGCAACAAGCTGGGGTTTTAGAAGAAGCCCGGCCTTCCCTTTTACTAAGAGGGGGAGCACCGTCTCTGTGGCCTCAGTAGAAGTGTGACGTCATACACAAAGTTCTTCGTTAACAGCATGTTCACGAGATGTGCAGTCATGAATCTGAGCTGATTTCTAAGCCACGCTCAGGCTGGTAGCAGGAGAGCATTACGGCAAAAGCTCTTTCTACAAGAAAGTAAAGCAATGAAGTCTAAGTGTGTGGCTTTCCAGTGGTCTGGCTTGACAGCATTTGCAAAATGTACAGACTGTGGAAGGAGCACTGTGCCCCTTTGTCTGAATATTTCCCTCTGTGGGCTCAGAGTCGGGACCGGATGGCCCTGAATTTGAGTGTGTGATTCCTGGCAGGAACACAACGGGCACCTGGTCCTCTTCTGAAAAGTTGAGGAACAGACCCAAGACGTGTCTGCATGAATGGTCAAGGCAGTTACAGATCCACAATAATAAATGAATAAACAGAGAGTCACAGCCCCAGATTCTGTCTCACAGAGCAGGTTATCATTTTACTTGTTAAATACTATTTTTACCAGTTGCACACACCTTTGTATTCCAGTCTCGGCCTCTGCGGTGAATGCACAATGATTCTCTCTCTTTGTCACAGAGAGGATGTGTCCCGTGACATCTTACGTGATAACTGTTGCATAGCAGTTCAGCCTGCAGATTATTACTGTACCCTTTTCGTGTCTCCCAGCTCAAGAACCTTTGCAGAGTGCTGTCTGTCCTGGTGGTGACACGAGTAAGCTGTGTCCCCCAAGCTACTGGTCAGCCTTTCCCTTCCCCTCCCCTGACCTCCTGCCGTCCTGCTCCAGCACATGGCTCTCAGCAGCCTTCAATGGATGGGACACATAACAAGTGATGCCGATCAGAGGAGCTTACCTGGGGAGCGATGACTCTGGAAGATGGCCGGCAGTCGGCACGGCGTCTCCGGCCAGACGTGGCCATTGTCACCTGCCTGTGTTTACAGCACATGGAGCCCCCTGGCTAAGTCCATTTCAGTTCATGATTCTGACGGGCTTTGGTTTCCAGAGCGAAGGGCTCCTGTTTCTGATGCTGTCGTCGCCTCCTTACAGAATGCTTGTTTTCTTAGATGCTTTCCGAAGGAGCCTCAGCCGACTCCCCTGATCTCCCTCCCCAGGGACGCACTGGCATACTGTACATTAGTAGCCAGAGTGTGTTTCTCGGCTCTTGACTCTGTTGGAAACCCTTCTCCCTGTTCCTTAGTCTTTGCGCTTCGTGGAAGTTAGAGCTCAAGGAGCAGCTTTGTAGAGGAGATTTGAAATTTAGTGCTAACCCTGTTTACTGCATAGCTTTTGTGGACACATGAGACCCCCCTGAAGTTTAGTGGACCCCAGAAATGTGCCTCCTGATACTTGTTTAAAGAGCACCGCCAGGCTGCTGTTGCCATCCCACCACCCTTCAGACTTGGGCACCCCTCCCTGCAAGTTTGTACAGACCTGGACACACAGTACACTCCTTCCCATGCTGAATCCTGATTTTTCTCTCTCACTGTGAGCAGCTCCGGGGCAAGGACCCCGTACCCTCCTATTCTTCGAGTGTAGGTGCTCAGTAAATATTGTTTCCTCTTTTGAATGGAAGGATGGATGGGTGGGTGGGTGGGTGGGTGAATGGACAGATGGACGGATGGACAGACGGACAGACGTGCAGATGGAAGGATGGATGGATGGATGGATGGATGGATGGATGGATGGATGGATGGATAGAAGTTTGGATGGATGGATGAATGGATGGATGGATGGATGGATGGATGGATGGATGGATGGATGGATGGATGGATGGATGGATAGAAGTTGGATGGATGGATGGATGGATGGATGGATGGATGGATGGATGGATGGATGAGCAGATGGATGGATGAGCAGATGGAAGGATGGATGGATTGATAGGTGAATAGATGGATGGGAACATAGGGCCTTCTTCCCTGAAAGCCTACATGGTCTCTTGGGCCCCATCCCGTTACATTCAGGGCGCTGGCATCAGCTTGTGGTAAAGAGTATCAGTCACGGTGTCTTCTCTGTCCTTATTTCTGACCCTTGTCAGAGTCCTCAAGGACTCTGTGGATGGTTGTACATCAGCCAACTCCACCTGTGAACTGAAGGACTAGCTCTCAGCGGCTTACTGGTTTCTAGTTTTGATAGCGCCTTTGGTCCACATTCATCTTGTCTAACTTTCTAATCTTGGGTCACACGCGCGTGCGCGCACACACACACACACACGCAAACCCTGCTACTATTTGGAAAGATTAGTCAAGGTCATTTCTTTCTGGGCTTTGGCTGGCACCCCTGTTCCCTTCATCGTTAGCATTTGGTTCTTCAAGCAGCTACAAGTGTGTTCCTCTGAGCTGGTGGCAGGCTTCGTGACCGACACGATCATTTTCCTCCATCTGAGAGTGTCCGACGCTATGGCTGTATCCCCTTTCTTCTCATTCACCAGGCTGACTCCAGGGGCTTGTCTGATACTTCTTTGTGGGATGGGAACTGGTTGTCTGCCATGAAACCCAGAGCAGTGCTATCCCAGGGTTTGCTGTTATTTATTACGCGGTTCCATTTCCCCTGACTTAGTATGTTTGTATGCTTTTACCTAGAAACAGTTAAATACTAATTATCCATATTATAAAGTGTCGAATAATTATTGCTCTTAGAAATGAGCTGAAAAATTAAGCCTTTGTTAAAGTAAATATTTTAGTATACTTGAATAATAACCCTTCTGGCTCATTTGTCTTTACCTTCAATAGAGTGCCCTTTAAAAATGCTTTATTATGGAGGTTTTTAAATGTATGCAGAAGTAGACTAGTATAATGAATCCCCACATGCGGGTCGCCCAGCTCCAACACTTGGGGTACACGGGCAGTGTTGTGTCCTCTGCATCCACCCCCAGGACTGGTCCCACGAAAGCAGCTTGACAGCCAAGCCTTCGAGGGGTACAGGAAACAAGGTTCTAGGATCATTCTAAGTTCCGGAGAGACAGTTTGTGTCAACGCTCCCTATGATTGAGAAAGTCAACTTTAATAAAGGCAGAGAGTAGTTTAATCCCAGTGGAGGAAACACACTCACGCCCTTTCTGAACTTTGGAGTCTCCTCCCTGGAGCAGCCTTTGGTAAACAGGAGTGGGTCGCCTTCTGCAGAGAAGCTCTCTGGCCAGGCTCAAGAAAAAGGGATGGTTCCTAAACTCAGCCTCAGGAAAGAGGGGCCACTGACACAGTTGACAGATTTGTAAGAAACTGTGAGGGCTCCGCCATATTCTAGCAACCCCACCCTCGGCAGTGGAGTAGTTTTTCAGTTTGCTGTGACAAGAGCAGCCAGAGAAGAAAGGCCTCTGGGAACAGCTGTAAGTGAACAGGCCTCTGGGAACATTGTCCACACCAGACCCAGAGCCGTCCTACAGCCACCAAGCAGCAGACCCCACGTCTCCAAAACCCGAGAGGGTTTCAGCCAGCTCCAGTAAGCTTTGAAGGAAGTGGAAGAAATCAACTCCTACTTCAGTATTTACTTGTTAATCCGATATGCAGACTGTTGTAATTTAGGAACCTTGCCACGCTCTGCTCGTTTCTCAGGAAACCATTGTGCCCTCGGTCTCTCGTGCACCCCTAACATTAGTGCACCGCACGTCACCTTGGAGCTCGCAGACAGCTTTCTGGGGGAATATCATCTTTGCTTCCAGCTAAGTTGGTTGAGATACAGTACCTTTGTTACCAAAAATTTCATGCCAATAACCAGAAGTTTTAGGCAAAGCTACCAATTTGTGTCCTCTATCAATTGGACAACTGTTCTTAATCCTGTAGTTTCTGTACATGAGCCCATGGCCTGTCCTTTTCATTGCCTTTTAAAGTAACTTGGAAAAGGCCTTTTTCCTAAAGAGGTGCTAATTTTGTGTCCTTCTTAAAACCAAACCAGCACTGGTGGTTTCACGTCCGCGTGTCCCCTGCACGCTGAGCAATTTGCTGTCTGGAGGGACGTGCTTGGTGGATGCTCCGCAGGGCAGGCTCTGGGGGATGGCCACCTGTGTCCCAGCTGACACCTAACTAAGAGGATGGCTATTTAACCTGCCCCTCAAGGCCGCCTTAACTCAGGCCTCTGGGTAAAGCGGTTTTAAACGCCGGTCTCCGCGTGTCTCTCTCTGCAGATTAGATCCCACGCGCAGTTTGGCGACCTGTGCCAGAGGACCACGGCCGCGTCCTGCTGCCCCAGCTGGACGCTGGGGAACTATATCGCCATCCTCAACAACAGGTCGTCCTGCCAGAAGATCGTGGAGCGAGACGTGTCTCACACCCTGAAGCTGCTGCGGGCGTGCGTCAAGCACTATCACAATGGCACCCTGGAGCCCGACTGCTGGGACGCGGGCGCCAGGAGGAAGGGGCAGCTCAAGTGCACGGGCGTGCCACGCAAGTGCACCAAGTACAACGCCGTCTACCAGATCCTACACTACCTGGTGGACAAGGACTTCCTGACCCCAAAGGTAGTCGACCCCGCCGCACCGACTCTCAAGTACAGCATGCTCTTCTCTCCCACGGAGAAGGGGGAGAGCATGATGGACATTTACCTGGACAACTTTGAGCACTGGAATGGCTCAGACGGCGTCACCACAGTCGCCGGCATCGAGTTCGGCATCAAGCACAGCCTGTTCCAGGACTATCTCCTGACGGACACTGCGTACCCGGCCATCGCGGTCCTGCTGGTCCTCCTGGTCATGTGCGCCTACACCAGGTCCCTGTTCATCACGCTGATGACCATGTTTGCCGTCATCAGCTCCCTCATCGTCTCCTATTTCCTCTACCGCGTCGTGTTCAACTTTGAGTTCTTCCCTTTCATGAATCTCACCGCGCTTGTTATTCTGGTTGGAATTGGCGCGGATGACGCGTTCGTCCTGTGTGACGTGTGGAGCTACACCAAGTTCGACCGGCCGCACGCGGCGACCGCGGAGACGGTGGGCATCACTCTGCAGCACGCAGCGCTGTCCATGTTCGTCACCAGCTTCACCACGGCCGCCGCCTTCTACGCCAACTACGTGAGCAACATCACCGCCATCCGCTGCTTCGGTGTGTACGCGGGGACCGCCATCCTGGTGAACTACGTGCTGATGGTCACGTGGCTCCCAGCCGTTGTCGTCCTGCACGAGCGCTACCTCCTCAACATGTTCAGCTGCTTCAAGAAGCCACCGCAGCAGGCCTGCGAGGGCAAGAGCTGCTGGACGGTGGCCCGCCGGACGTGCCACAAAGCACTGTTTGCCGTTTCAGAAGCCTCGCGCATTTTCTTTGAGAAGGTGTTGCCGTGCGTTGTCATTAAGTTCCGCTACCTTTGGCTGCTGTGGTTCCTGGCCCTGACCGTGGGCGGGGCCTACGTCGTGTGCGTGAACCCCAAGATGAAGCTGCCCTCCCTGGAGCTGTCCGAGTTTCAGCTGTTCAGGCCCTCCCACCCCTTCGAGCGCTACGATGCCGAGTACAAGAAGCTCTTCATGTTTGAGCGTGTCCACCGTGGGGAGGAGCTGCACATGCCCATCACCGTGGTCTGGGGAGTGTCCCCAGAAGACAACGGCGACCCCCTGAACCCCAAGAGTAAAGGGAAGCTGGCGTTGGACGGCAGCTTTAACATCGCAAGCCCGGCTTCGCAGGTCTGGATCTTGCACTTCTGTCAGAAACTGCGAAACCAGACTTTCTTCCAGCAGACGGAAGAGCAGGACTTCACGAGCTGCTTCATCGAGACGTTCAAGCAGTGGATGGAGAACCAGGACTGCGACGAGCCCGCCCTGTACCTGTGCTGCCGGCGCTGGAGCTTCCCCTACAAGCAGGAGATCTTCGAGCTGTGCATCAAGAGGGCCATCATGGAGCTGGAGAGGAGCACGGGCTACCATCTGGACAGCAAGACTCCAGGGCCGCGGTTTGACGTCAATGACACCATCCGCGCGGTGGTGCTGGAGTTCCAGAGCACCTACCTCTTCACGCTGGCCTATGAGAAGATGCACCAGTTCTATAAGGAGGTGGACGCCTGGATCTCCCGGGAGCTGCGCTCGGCCCCCGAGGGCCTCAGCAACGGCTGGTTCGTCAGCAATCTGGAGTTCTACGACCTTCAGGACAGCCTCTCCGACGGCACGCTCATCGCCATGGGGCTGTCCGTGGCCGTGGCCTTCAGTGTCATGCTGCTCACCACCTGGAACGTCATCATTAGCCTGTACGCCATCATCTCCATCGCCGGCACCATATTTGTCACCGTCGGCTCTCTCGTCCTGCTGGGCTGGGAGCTGAACGTCCTGGAGTCTGTCATCATCTCAGTGGCCGTCGGCCTGTCCGTGGACTTTGCCGTGCACTACGGGGTCGCTTACCGCCTGGCCCCAGACGCCGACCGGGAGGGGAAGGTGATCTTCTCCCTGAGCCGCATGGGCTCTGCCATTGCCATGGCCGCGCTGACCACCTTTGTGGCTGGGGCCATGATGATGCCGTCCACGGTTCTGGCGTACACCCAGCTGGGCACCTTCATGATGCTCATCATGGGCGTCAGCTGGGCCTTTGCCACCTTCTTTTTCCAGTGCATGTGCCGCTGCCTCGGGCCGCAGGGCACCTGTGGGCAGATTCCGCTACCCAGGAAGCTGCAGTGCAGTGCCTTCTCTCACGCCCTGTCCGCGACCCCTGCCGACAAGGGACAGAGCAAACCACGGGCCGTGAATGCTTATCATTTAGACCCCAGGGCCCAGAAATCCAACGTGGAGCATGAGTTCTATGAATTAGAGCCTCTGGCGTCCCACAGCTGCACCGCATCTGAGAAGGCGGCTTATGAGGAGACCCACATCTGCTCTGAGTTTTTCGGCAGCCAGGCCAAGAGTCTAGGGCTGCCCTTGCGTGCCGCTTACAGTCCAAGCTCCAAACCCGAAACCAGCTCCGCCTCGTTTCCGCCCGCTCTCGAGCAGCACAGCCTGTGTCACTTCTTCTCTCTGAATCAGAGATGTCATTGCCCAAACACCTACAGACAATTGAGCCCCGGCCCGCACGCCTGCCCACAGGTGGGCGACAGCCTGTGCCCCCGATGCGCCGCCACTGCCGCCAGCAGCTTCGTGCACGTGCAGAAGGGCGTGGTGCCCCTGCAGGCCGCACAGCAGGCCCCCGAAGGCTTCGTGTGTGCCGTCCCGCACATCCGCCACTGCCCCTGCCTGCAGGCCAGAGCCAGACGGCCGGGAGCGCAGAGTCCTCTGCCCACGGGCCTCTTCCTACACCCGGTGCAGCACATGCAGGCCCAGGAGAAAGTTGGCAAGGCCAGCTCCCACAACGTCCAGGGCGTGGAAGAGCCTGGTCCACAGACGCCAGAGCCACCGTCCTTTGTCCACAGAAGTCCCGGGTCCTTACAAAAACCGAACTGTGATCCCGAGAACGGCCAAAGGGGACTCTCCAGAAACAGAGACCTTGGGAACATGGAGGGCAGCGGAAGGGCCGGGAACAAGGACTTGGGTCCGGGGGCTCAGGCAGACGAGGCGGAAAGGAAAGCAGAGCCATGCCCATCACAGGACTCTGAACATTTAAATCAGAATGAACCAAAACCCATATTTAACCGTTGCACGGGGGACACTCGGTGCTGCGCTAACGACCCCCAGAGCTGTGGCCGAGGGGTCCGGGTGACGTGCGGTTCTGCGGGCCGTCAGATGCCAGAGTGTGAAGCCAGCGGTCCCCCTGTGCTGACACACTCGGAACTTTCTGGTGAAAGTTTGTTAATAAAAACACTTTAATAAATATAGTGTTAATTTCAGAACCAGTGCCTCTCAATCGTTCCTTTGAAATGGAAGTAAAATCCAGAAGTTTGGAAAGGGAGCCGCAAAATGCAGAAACAGGCTTCGCGTTGTTAAAAAATCATGGGCTATTTTTATTTCCTATATGAACAGTCAACACACTCACATATCATGTTGGCTGATGATTGGATTTTATATTTTCAAAAAGTACAAAGTTCAAACAGGTCTTATTTTTATCTTGATATCTGGCTTGACGAGTGCTGGTCAGCGTCTCTGCTGTGCCATAGCAGCGAGTCCCAGGTGCAGAGTCAGAAGCTTCTGGAAGCGCTGCTCACCTGATACCCTGACTCGGGTGCAGTGGTTAGGACTTTTGATCGCCAAACATAAACACTGATCCTGATAGAGACACTTCCGTTGGGATCCAGGGACTATACAACAGTAAAATTTATGTTAATTGCCACGCATATTAATGGTGCTTTCTGCCTATCTGCATGAGTAGAACTTACATGAAGCCAGTGACTCATTTAGATGTAAATCAGGGTCTTTCCACACTAGCCAAAACCCACGGGCCTTCAGGTCTCACATCAGGTCACCCAGATGGCGAGCGCGGCGTCCCATGTCAGGCCACGAGTATGTTAGTGCCCAGAGAGAACAGCACTGCACTTGCTGGGGTTGGGTGCACATGGATAGGCACAGGGGAGACAGCCCGCGGGCCCTGGAAGCTTTCGGGGTGGGGGTGTCCCATGAAACTCCACTCCCTCCGCCGTCAGACTGGGGCCTGAGGTACAGGATGGGGGTGGGGGGGCTCCTGGTGCCGCTAACACCCTGACCACTGAACCCGCGTCCCTCCCATTCTGCCTCTAGTTTGGTCCTCCCAAGAGAGCGGGTGGAAATGTTTTTAAATACAGTGTTCTTTCCAAAAGCAGTATTGCCTATTTTTTGAGAAGTTTTCCAAATTGGATCTGAATATTATTCTAGGGCCTGAAAAATGCTGTCAGGAGTTGGAAGGGACCTTATGGTTCCCTGACTCTAACACATTTCTATTAAGTAGCATTCCAGCTTCTTCGTTGTTCGGGGATAAGGGACTCACTACCTGACTCCCTTGCTGACGGCAGTCTGTTATCCTGTAGCTTTTCTACCCGGTGGTCCTTTTGTTCCCTGAAGTGAAAACACATGCCTCTGATCTTCCTGCCATGTGGTGTCCCTGGAGACGTCCTCCCACGACGTCCCTGCTCCCTCCAATTTTCCTCCTCCCGCCCCCAGCTTTTAAGCCATTCTGACTGAGTGCCTCCGGACAACCCCTGCCCGCATGGAGGCCCCGAAGAGGGGACCGGATGGTGCTCCTGTCTGTTCTCTTGGGGACGGAAGTACTGTGTGGCACAGACGTCACCGCCGAGCCTCACACAGCGTGGAGGTAACCCACCCGCTAGGCCTGGCGTGAGCTGCTGCTGAGCCGCCTGTGGGAGTGGGTTAGTCGTCCACCCCGAGGCTGAGGACCCCGCGTCCATTCCTGGTGCACTCAGCTCTGTTAGAGGAAGAGCGCAGGACAGAGAACACTTGAAAATAGGACTCCTTGTTTTTCCTCTGAAACGTGTAACCGTGAAGTTGGCTAGTGGAAGTCTGGTGACCCAAAGCAGCTTTATGCTGGCACGGACACAGACTGAGTTTAAGGGTGATCAGAGACACACTTCCGAACAGTCTTCCCTGACACAATGTCAGCGGTGCCGAGAAAATAAGATCAGAGAGAGCGAGCCAAGGAGGGAGGGGTCCTCTGTCCGCCCGGGCCCTCAGCCGGCTCAGCCGCCCGCCTGCCGCACCTGTTCCAGCTCCAGGAACCGCGGGCCCGTCTTTCTGCTGCTCTGCCTCATTACCCCCAACCTTGAGTGTGGCCGTAAACCCACGTGGGTCACAGCTTCTGACTTCGGGCTTTGAACTGACTGTGTTTTTCATGCAGGAATTCTTTAAAGAATTTGGTAGCTGGAACTAGAAATCTCTCTTTTTTTTTTTTTAATTACTCATTACCAGGCAACGAAGGGCCCCTGTTTCTAGTTTTGCCTCACAGAGAAATTCCATCCACTGTCCTCTTGTAGAGAATTGCAAAGCAGGTAAGAGGTTGAGTTACACAAAGGGGAAAGAGCCCTTTCCCTGTGAAATACTTATAGCTTGCGGGGGGGGGGGGGGGGGGGCTGTATTTCCGCACCATCCGTCCTTACGACAGAACGTACTTTCCAGTTCGAGCCCGTGTTCCCAGATCCGTCCCTGACTTCTTCCCTGCAGGGTCACGTCTTACATCTCTGGTTGATGGAAAAGCAGGACAGGCGCAAGCACAAAGCGTGTCAGAGAAGCACCGCATGGCTATCCCTGCTCCATTCTGCATCATTCTCGGTGTGAACTGATTGCCGCGGGCGGTTTGAAGATGGGGTCTTACAGAGGGTCGGGAGATGTTCCTGATTCACCGGGTCTCCCATGGAAACCATCTTCCCACCAGCAGTTAGGACAGTTTCTGAACGAAATACCAGGGAACCACGACTGAAAACAGCTGTGGCTTTTCTCTTTAACGAGGAGAGCCATTTTAAAAGAAAAAAATTAAGTCCATGTAAAAAAAATTCCTAAGACTCAACTGGATTTTTTTTTCATAAGATTCAGACACAGCTGTGAACATGAAATTTGTTGAAGTCATGAGGGGATTTTTTTTTTATATACGGAAGAAACTATCATGTTCAAATACCCTTTATACCATCATGGATCTTTCCAGAATGTATGTTGGCATTTAGTTTGTTACGTCCAATTGTCATATTACTCTGCAGTGTTTTTTGTAAAATAGCCACTTTCTTCAGTGTTTCATTTCCTATAAATATACGTTATATTTCCTATAAAAATACAGGAAAAAGGTAAGTAGTGATTATCCATGGTTGGTTGGTAGAATCTTGTGTCTTTTGTTCTTAACAGTGCTTTAACTGCCCAAATTTTGGATTTTTCATGAAAAAAAAAAAACAAGCCCCAAGAGTATAACTTCTGCTCTCATAAACTTTAGAAAGCACAGCGTGTGACGAGGGTCAGTGTGGTGCTCCCCCCCCCACTCCCCTGAGCACTCAGTGTGCGTGAGCACGGCAGCGGCAGCTTGCTATTGGGGACTGACGGGTGTCCGTGGCATATCAGCAAGGCCCCCCTGAGATCTGGGGCGGCTCGCTGTTTGGGGGAGGGCAGGGAGCAAAGCAGTGATGTTCTGCACTCAGGAGCGCTCTTCCTGGCCGGACACTCAGTAACCTGGAGAACCATCTACTTTGAATTTGAGTAAGACGGTCAGTCAGTGGCCCAGGTGGTTATGAGGAGCTGTGCTCGGGGATTTAAGCCAACGTTGGTTTACCGGTCAGCGCCCCCACTGTTCCCACCAGACACCAGAAATGGGACGCGAGTCCTGACTTTGGTGCCTGCTGTGTGTGAGGGTGGGAGCCCCGCCTGGGACTCCTGGTGATGTGGAGGCTACACTTCCTGTGCTCAAATCAACCGGAATAGCTAAACTTTGATGTTTGCCGTCCTACTCGCATTTTTTCCACATAACTTTATAGAACGTGATCTGTGCCGCCCTAAAATGTGAAGGGTGGACTGTTTTCAGCAGAGATGTTTGTCTTTGGAGCCTAGCAAGATTCCTACAGGATCTGGTTTTAATTTGTGACAAAGTGACAGCTCAGCCTTTATCCACTCATTGGACATTTTTGATCAGTGAACTCGACTTCAGCTTTCTGCATTTAAAGGGGAAAGGATTTGCTAAGTGAATCAGTCTGAAAGAGATTATAAGGGCCTGTTTAGCCTGCACAAGGAAGCCAAGCTCCAGAGTTCGAGACCCCGCTGCGAGCTCCCACCTCGCTCCCACCTTGCCGCCGCAGAGCAGTCCTGGTGGGGCATCTCGAGGCAAAACCTTACCAGATGCTTAAATACTAGTTGAGAATAGTAAGACAGCATCTATTTTTAAAGGGTCCTAAATGTGAATTTTGTGGGCTGCTTCCCACTCAAGCCCATTACCCCCCTTGGGCAGCTCTGGGGCCCACTGGCGACCTCTAGTTCCTGTGTCTGGGCAGCAGTTGCGGGCCACACACAGTGGCACCTTCGGGGGTGGGGGTACGAAGCCACAGCTTGTCTTTCCTTTAGCAGAGTCGCTCATGCAGAGATCCAGAGAAGGCTTTGGGAGCACGGAATCTCAGCCCTCACTCAGACTGACATCCAGGTGTCTGTTCCTTCCCATAATTGGACCTTGACCTTCAGTTTCTGGGACAGTGTGCGTGCCGGATGGGGAGAGAGAGGGACTGGATGATCGTGAGCGGTTGGATATTTCTGTCACAGAGCCCAGGCTTTGAATGGCAGGCAGGGGGACTTCGCTTCAGTGGGCGCTTCCTCACCAATCATGACAAATCTCACAGCACTTGACCACCCAAGAGAAAGCAGAGGTGAGAAAAAGCAAACTTGGGGATGAAATTCTGTCCCTCATCTAAATCACTGTGACTCGGAAAACAATTTAGGGACAGATCTGCCCTGGAAACAAAAACTGATTTTTCTCGTCTGTGGATTGATTGTTACAAACCACCCAGGGTGGGAGAACTCATCTTGATTCTTGAGCCCCTTCAGAGGGGGAGGGAGGGCTTTCTGTTCTTTGTGTTTTGGTGTCATACTTGGGTCTTGGGAGAAACAGGCAGATGGGTCCTTCATGCAGTGTGGCGTCCTGAGGGACCACAGAAAACCGCCCTGGGGTCTCTCTGGCACTGGCTTGCGGTCAGCGTCCTCCGCCCGGTGTTACAATCGCCTGATTACCTGTCTCCCTCGCTAGACTACCTCCTAGAGATGCAGAGCCTCTGTGGCACTCCAGAGCAACATGGCCTCACTGAGCACCATGGCGTGCAGGGCCTGGAGGACCGCCTCTGACTACCTACAGCCTCTGCCTTCAGGAAGCTTCTGCCCTTAAGAAGCAGAGCTGAAGCCCTCCAAGGAAAATGGGTTTGTAAAGCAGGTAACTGCACGAGAAGACTTCTGTTCAAGTGGGAGATATGAAGGTGTTGGGACGAGGGTTCGATGTCGTGAGCATTTTAGAATCTCCTGGTGTGAACAAAAGATGGAAGGATTTGGAAGACCCGGGCTGAAGAGCAGGCCCTCAGCTTCTGCACCTATACACTGAAGTTGGTGATACCGTCCTCACAGGGCAGCAAGGACTCGGCGGATAAGACACATGAGATGCTCCTGTGCCGAGAGCACAGCCCCATCTGGGGCTCCTCTGTCCTCACGAGAGCACACAGAGGTTGTTCGCCAGCTCCGCGTCACACTGACGCCGTCTGTGCGTCTGCCACTGTGGCAGTGGGTGGGTGTGGTGTAGAGAACGTGGGTGTGCACGTGCGGGGTCTCCAGTGTGGGTGTTTGTGCAAATACTACAAAATAATCAAGACTTCATCCCTCTCTAGTCCGTCCAGCTCCCTGGGATATCGCTGTGCTTTAATTAAGTGGCATTGTCTTGTGTTCCAGAAGTCGCATCACTGTCTCATCCACTATATTCTTGGGGTGTTCCTGGAGTCACCTGTACGTGCTCGTCATTTAAATTGAATCAACCTGCACTATAGGACGTCTGCCAAGTGTTGAGTGAGTAAGTGGACAAAAAGACAATGAATGGTTGATGTAATCTGGGCAGATATTTTCCCCTCTTCACAGATGATGGTGAAACCCAGGCTGAGGGACTTGGTCATTCAGTTGACAAAGTGCCAAGCTCGGAGTACAGGGTTTTTTCCATGAGATAAACCCACCATAATGAAGTCATTTTTAAAAAATGGTTAACGATTCCTTGATATTGTGTTGATTTTAGTGGGCTGTATGACCTCTCATGACACCATTACTTACTAGCCTGTTAATCTTTGTTTAGTTCTTAATCAAAGTAGATACACATTTTCCAGTTTTGTATTTGCTACTTGCATATGTGAATACTGCCGCATGTGTGTTTCATATTCATTCTGAGGGTCTCATAATGCTCAGGAATTGAAAAACAATACCCAAGACCCACAGTGGTTTTTCTGTAATGACCGTTTGTTGGGGACGTTGCACCCACTGGGGTCGCGGTCCACCCCTGCTGCCTCTTCCACCCGGCCAGCCCTGCCTCTTGTCCGCTGACTGGTGGCCGGTGGCTCGGTCAGCTTCCTGTCGAGGTTCCCATCAGATGTAAGGGTGAGGTGCTCTCTGTGCGTTCTTAGAGGCACATGGGCAGGGATCACCTGCCTCAGGTAGGCCTGGGCCCCTTCTCGCCACCATGGTGCCCATTGGCATTGAGGACCCCCTCCCCGCTTTCTCATGGGCACAGGCCCTTGGCATCCACCCCACTCTGGGAAATGGTTATCCAGAGTCAAGCAGGAAGCGGAGAGAATGGACTGCTCTTCCTTCTCTGGGGCTGGGGCAGGTTGGAAGGAATAATCAGGAGGCTGCCGGGGCACGGGAGGTTCCTGAATGAGCTGTTTCTTTCCGACTGGAAAGAAGGGACACCCTGACTGGTGGCACAAGGACCCTGCTCTGCCTCTTCTCTGGGCCCACAGCAGGAAGGCCGGAAGTGTCCCCCAGTCCCTTCCAGGCCAGGTTTGCAGGGGTAGCACGAAGAGAAGCCAGGGACCTGGGGGCCGAGGGGCTTCCACTCCAACGTCAGCCTCGCACCAGTGAGACCCGGGGCTAGTCGTCTTGTACATTTGCCAAGGGCATGCAGGTGAAGCCAGGAGTGTGGAGTCCTTTGAACCCCCAGCACCCAGGAAGCAGATCCTGGACAGGATCCAGGGGGCAGCAGCACTTGGTCCCTGTGCCAGGTCCCCCGACCCTGCTTCCCCGAGAAAGAGCCACCCTAGCCCCAGCACCGCCCCTGCCCGGACCAGCAAAGGCTGCTGGCTTCTGTCCACCACGCTCACTCACCCCAAGAAGGTATGGGCTTCCCCGCATTCTCAGGTGGGTCTTACCACCCCGGCTGTGTTTGGGTTCAAATGATGCAGCCGCCTTTCCTGCGACCTGGACAGTGGGCCGTTCCAGGGCCAAGTGTGATTGCTTTCGATGTCTGTCCTCAGGCCACGGACAGCGGGCTCCTGAGGGACAGGGCAGCCTGTGGACCCCACAGGACCTGGACGCCCCTCAGGTCAGAACCAAAGTCGTGTTCCCGGCCCCAGGACCTCGTAGAGAGAGGCCACCGTCCAGGCGTGGAGGCCAGGCGTCCCTGGCTTCTCCCAAAGCCTGGCCTACACAGTGCAAACACAGTGGGAAATGGGGTGCCCCACGGAACCCCAGGGCAGGCCCCCTGCGAGGCTGGCAGAGAACCATGGCGGCTGCATCCCCCGCTGCCTCTGTCATGTGGCCCCAGCAGCTGAGCAGCCCAGCCCCCAGTTCCCAGGGAGGCAGCTACTCCTGTCCCTCTGTCAGTCTGGAGGCCCCATGAGACTCCCAAGAGCAGGGAGGCAGAACAGGGAGTCCCTGGGACAGGAGAAGGCTAGGGGGGCAAGGGGAGGCCATGGTAGCCTGGGGTGACCCTCCCCTCCTCCACCAGGGATGGAGTGGGGGCTGGGACGGGGCTGACCTGAAAAACAGCTGGAGCTGAGGTGGTCCACTTGCTTTGGTTTCAGACTGTTAAGATTTCGGATTAGCAAGAGGGGAGGCCATTGGAACTTGCTGCCACAGAAGCTTTTCTCTCTCCCTGCCCCCGGCAGCCCCTGCCCCCGGCGGCCCCAGCCCTGCCCTTCCCCCTGCTCCCCAACCTGGGCTGCCCCCAATACACTGGTGCAGGATGCGAGCTCTGAGCTCACGTGGCTCCGGGGCAGGCGTCCTGGGAGGTGGGCTTCGGGCTGTCCCCGTGGATACGACAGTGGTTTTCAGTAGGTGACGGCACTGGGGTCCGAGCCAGGGGCACATCTGAAGGACGGACACTCCGGCGCTTTGAAATGCACACTGTTCTCTCCACTTATTCACACGTGCGTACTTGAACAGGGCCCTGTGCATCACGGGGGACTCGGGTATCATGAGGAGGTAGCCAGCAGTCATGAAACCTGTGTGCGGGGCAGTTCCAGAAAGTTCCAAATGTCGAGCGCCTTGTAATTCAAGGTGAGGTATGTGGGTGGGTGGCAGTGCGACTTCATGCCTTTTTGAAATCCAGAATCCCCACGGGAGGAGCACTCACCCTTGTGCAGGACCCCGCGTGATGCGCGTGCACGTGGCGTGTGGCTCAGGGTCCCCACGTGCCTGCGGAGAGCATGAAGACGCACTCACGCCTGGGTCCCTCCCGCACAGGTTCTGATTTTGCTGGTCAGGATGTGGCCCGGGCACCTGCGTCTTCTAATATCCATGGGCAATTCTGATGTGCCACAGAGCAGAGGGCTGCAGGCCTGGACATGACGCTCGCTGACTCCTCACGCTCTCTGCCCTTCATCTGAACCACAGTCAGGGTGGAGCCTCCAGCAGGTCGGAGGGCAGACTGCGACACCTGCCCTTTACGACTCAGGCATGGCCAGCAACCCCTGGAGAACCGAATTCTGCATGGATTTCACAGCACGATTCACAGAAATGTTAGCGCCCTCAGCGCAGAGCAGGCTCCATGGGCTAAGGGACCGGAGGAAGGTCAGGGTGGATGGGTCTTGAAGCAAGTGTCGTGGACGTGCGCAGAGTGGGCATAGGGTGACACTGCCCCATGGGACCCCCGGCCAGAAGCCATGGGCTCGCTTCCCTGGACCGAGCCCCACACCCAGTGCACTCTGTCTGGTTGGCGGGAGCTGCAAGAAAGGGACTGCAGTCCCCATGGACCGAGCAGCACCAGAGTCTCTGCGGGGCCTGTGGGCCTCAAGCCAGCCGGCGGGGTGTTAGGGAGAGAGGCGGTGCTCACCAGGTCAGCAGGGAGATACGTGGCCTCCCCTGGCACCACCACAAAGCCCACATGCGGTCCTGGGGCAAACAGACCAGGTGCCTGGAGCCTCACTCCCATACCACTGGGCGTCTGGCCTTCCCAAACAGCCGGCCAGCCTGACCCGCAGCAGAGTAGGGCCAGGACCCCGCAAGGATGCCTGCAGAGAGGGTTTGCCCTGAGGTCTGCAGAATTCCTTCCCCAAGGCCTCTGGGCTGGAAGACACAAGCGTCGGCTGTCCCCAGGCCTGGTGCCGACCAATGCATGGGTGTCGGGGGAAACGGGGCTCGAGGCCCTCTCTTCCTTTCACTCCTGCATGAGGGTATGTGGGGCAGGCACCTGCCACAGTGACAGTGCAAAGGCCCAGCCTACAGCTCCCGGGCTCTCCGAGGCCTGCTTGCCCATGTAGGGAAATAGGGAATAACAGGAGGAGGAGCGCTCGTTTTGGCCCCATGAGGCTCAGGTGCAGCTGAGGGACTTGCTTGAGCCAACGAATATGGGTGACAGGTTCCGCCTCAGGCAGAAGCTTCCAGAACCAGCACATGACTTCCTCCACTCTGAGTGGCTGCTCGGCAGTAACACCAGCCTTGATGACAGGTGATCAAGCCACATGCCCCAATCAGCCTTGGCCTCAGCCAGTGAGCTCTGCTCAGAGGCCATCCAGGTTCAGCGTAGACGCCAGTCCCGTCCCAGCAGCAAGAGGCCATGGTGGCTCATCTGTGCCATACCCCTTCTGGAAAGAGCTCGCTCACTGGAGCCGCCGCTGCTCTTGAGAGCACACAGTGGGCAGCGGGCAAGGGCAGGTGTCCGCTGTCTGGGACTCACCTTCTGGGCACATGGACACAGTGGTGAACACAAGGCCAGGCGGCGCTATGGGGGTGGGGGGCAGGGAGGGAAGCAGCCAGGGTGGATCGCAGGGTGTGAGCAAAGTTGGGTTTGGCGCTGAGGGTCTCGGGAGCTACTAGAGGGTCCACGGCAGGACAGCGACCTGGTCTGACTCAGGTTCACAGCTTCCTAGAGCTGTTGGCGGGAGACGGATGCCACAGCGACGGGTGACCCTGACCTGGCCGGTGGAGCCGATCCCACAGGACCTGCAGGGCTTGGACATGGGACGTAGGACAGAGGGAGCAAGGACACTTGCTGAGTTCTTACCTCGGGAAGGTCCAAATGCCACTAAAATCCGGATAGGAAAAGCGCCACACAGAAAAACGGGAGATGTTTTATTTCCTTAGTGGTTTTCCGGAGAGGCCTTTACTGATGAAGGGGTGGGGGACACAGAGCCCTGAGGGTTGGTCCTCCTCATGTTCCTGGCTTCCAGCCCAGAGGCCTTGCTGCTGCCGGCATCTGAGGGAGCATGAGGAGCCCTCCATCCGGCTCTGAAGGGCGTCCATGTCCTCACAGGAAGGACTCACCCGGCGGCCCCAGCGGACAGAACGCAGGACAGTATCTGTTCTGGCTTGCGCTCGCGGCTCCGCAGCGGGAGCAGCACCCCAGCCACCGGCGAGGGTGTCGGGGGCACAGTGAATGGGTTGTAAGCGTCCCTCTCGTGCCAGTTCCCACCCCGAATGTGGGGCTGGAGCAAGGACTGGCTGAGCTTGTGCACTGGCTTGATTTCCTCCTCTGACATCTGTCCTCCCAGCCTCCTGTCTTTACACAAATGCACAACAGGAACAAAACCCCCAGCTTAAAAATACAGGTTTTCCTTTTAGCGACCCAAAGAGCCCGAATGCCCTGCAGCCACTCGGTCCCGCCTGGTGGCTCCATACGTCCCGTCTTTGGTCTGTAGGGGCATCGGTGTGGCTGTGGTCCTGCCGCTGGCTGCATGGGACGGTGAGGTCGACCCTCAGAAGCCCTGGGTCAGGTCGGGCCGGTTCCCTCACTGCTGTCCGGCTCATCCTGAATCGAGAGGTGGTTTCGAGCCAGGAGCCGACCCTGGGCATGTCAGTCTTGCTCTGGGGTTGGCACTCGATGCCTTAACATTTCTCAGAAACATAAAGGAAGGTGTGAGCTTCCATATGTGTCAGAATGGAGCGCGGTAATGGGGGTGGGAGGGTCCACAGGGAGTCTTGGTGGCAGGGGTAACGGTGTTGAAGTCCTACCGCCAGTCCTCCAAACATGGCCCCGTGGAGTCTCGGGTGGTTAGGATGGATGGCCACTGACGCCAACCAGTGCAGGTCATTCTGGTGTTTACAATTCTCAGTTTCTTCAGAGGGAGACCAAGAACATTCCAGAACCCCTGCCTCTCAATTTGGCCCCTTTCTGTGCATTTGTTCCCTGGAAACCCCTCGAAGTCGGACGCTGTGGGAAGAAGCGCATGGTCCCCGGGGACTATCCTATGGGGCGTTTTGGCAGGTTGGTCTGACGTCTGGTTTTTGCAGTGTTGTCCCCACACTGGCCCTCGTGCTGCATTCTAGGGTGAAGGAGGGGCCTCAGGCTCGTTGCCGGGGGGTGGGGAGGGGAGAGCGGCAGCCACTTCCACGTAGCTGTGGAAGGCGTAGACACCGCCCCGGGGAGAGAGGCGTAGACACAGCCCCCTCTGCTAACTTGGGTCTAGAACTGAGCTCCCGACTCCCAGCCTCCATGATGGCACCCCAGACACCGGGGTCTGCCCGCTTGTCCGTCCATGCCGGCTCCACTCAGGAGCAGGCAAGGGACCTCCAGAGGCACCACGATCTGGGGTGAGAGAGACACCAAGAACCACGGGGGCCGGGTGACAGGTGCAGCGGGAGCCCGAGTGGGCGCCCACCCAGGGAGGCTTACTGGAGGAGGTGGCATTTCAGCCAGGTCAGCAAAGACAGCAGCTGGGCTATGAAGAAGGAGAAGGGGACCCACAGGTGGATGTGGAAGGAAGAAGGAAGAGGACAGTGGGGGCCATGGAGGGTCCGAGGGTCACACCAGAGCATTTCATCGGGGCGTGAGGGCACTGGAAGGCTGAGGGCACCACAGCACACGTGGCCGGCACAAACCAATGCAAGAACCACGTACTTCCTCGAATCCAACACTTTAAATGAGCTCGAGCGGCACCCAGCGCTGGGGCGGGGGCTCCAGGAGTAGCCTCCTTCCCCAGTTCTGGGCAGACTTGCCCTGACACATGTGGGACCCGGGGCAAGAGCCCACGTCTAAGTATTTGTTGCAAGAAGCCATAAATAAGCCATAAGTATGACGTGTTCTACTCTCCAGCCTTGACAAATGCACCCTCACAGCACCTGGAAGGCCAGGTTGAATTTGGAATTTTGAATTCTGTGCTGCAGAAGGTGGAGATGCAGGGAGAGCTGGCTGCGGTCCCCTCCCCTGCCAGTGGGCTTGCCCAGGCCTTGCGTACACCATGTGGACCCGCAGCCCACAGGCCTTCTCTCTGGCCCACTTCCTGCAGAGAGCTGCGTGGTGGCCGTCTGCTGGGAGAGACTGTCCTGGGGAGGGTTCCCATGCAAGTCCCGCAAGCAGCTCAGGGCCATCGAGGAGGGAGTCTGGGGTCCAGGGTCTGCTGAGCATGCTCCAGATCCTATAAGGCAGGGTGCAGGCTGATCATGTGGACCCTGCCCCCTGGGAAGGCCTGCGTCCAAAGGGCCCCCTGAAACGTGGGTGTCAGGGCTGTTATGGGATCTCTGGGCCTCGTCTGGTACAAGGAGAATGTGGCTGTCATGTAAGCAGTGGCTGACGTCCCTACAGAGGGTTTCCATGGGGGCAGACGCAGCAGCCGGCTGGAGACTGTGTCACCAACCCCGAGCAAGCCTGGTTGGGGGCTGAAAGTCTGGGAGGGGCTGCAGGCCCGGAGCTTGTCCTGGCCCATCAGGCAGCGTCCCTCTGCACTCCTGCCGCCCATCCTGTGCAGGGCTTGGCGGCTCTGGGTCTGAGCATCTGGGTAGCCTGGTGAGGAGAGCTCATGGGGCCTGGGAACCTTGAGAACGTTGATTCCATCTCTGAAAATTGAAGTATTTTCCCTCGGTTCTGTCTTTGGGAACACCTCCATGTGGGGTTAAGTTATGACGACATCCCAAACAAAAACAGCCCAACGCCCAAGAAAGCCCCCATGCAGTTTCTCCCCACCCTTCCTCCCTGCCTGGCAGCCCAGGCACCCTGGCCCCCCTGTTCCCAAGTGCCACCAGCCTCCCTCTCCGACAGCTTAGGCCCCGACACGTCAGCTGACCCATCAGCCAGCATCTCGCTCTGTCCATAGTTTGTTCCCTGCTCTTAATTTACCAACTAGTTATTACACGTGGCGTGTGTGGGCTGAGAGCCGGAGGCCCAGGAGGGCTCTGAGGGGCGTTGGTGGCCTGCCCTGAGTGGCACACCCCACAGAGATGCCCCGGCTGGGAGCCTGACCGAACCCTAGCATCCTTGTGCTCCGCTCGCCAACATGGAACGCAGGAACTGGGCATTGCTGGGGCCATGCCCCTTGCCATGCGGAGGGGCCACGGGGAGGGCAGTGAGCACCCAGGGCCGAACTCCAAGCAAGGTTCTAATGCCGGTGTTCTGATGTCTTGATGCCAAACACCTGAGGGGTCAGGTGATGGAGACTGCTTCTCCAGCGGCTGACGGGGCTCATCATCATTGCCGGCCTCCTCTGAGGGCCCGGGGGGAGGGGGGCTGGCACGGACCCCCAGAGCTTTAGGGACAGCGCAGAGGTGTGGAGGGTAGGGTCAGGTTGAGGCCCCAGTATTGGGTGCCCCCCGGGTGCCTGGAATGTCCTGCTCCCTCCAGGCCAGACCCTCTCTGGTCCCCCCACTCAGCAGCTGAGCCCGCCCTGCTCCTGCGCATCAACACCCCCTCCCTGCCGAGGCCCCCCCCCCGTCGCAGAAGACACGCCATAAACATCTGGCCTTGACCCTACATCTGCCTCCAGCCACGAACCCATTTCTTCGCTTCCTGTGACAGAATCTCCCAGTCCTTTTCCTTCATTTTCTGACCTCTTTTTGGAGACGTTCACGCACGTCAAGTGCATGAATCTCGAGTAGAGCTCCATGACGTGTTGAAATGTCACCCCCGCTGAAGCCAGCCGGTGTCTGCTCCGCCTGCAGAGGAGAGTGCTTCGGGGCTCCGGCTAACCCTCCGGGGACAGGGGCAGCAGCCAGTGGTCAGCGGCTGTCTTTGCGGGGCGACCACTCACCCGCAGCTTGGGCATTTTCACAGAGAGGAGGAGGTGCCCGGGGAATCGTGGCGAGGCCGCAGGTGTGTGCGCCGTGCCCCTGTGCGCTCTGAAGGCGCCCCAGGAGGAGGACAGCAGTATGAGTCTCCGGCGGAGCCTCTGCCTCTGGGCCCCCCGCAGGTGGGTCTGTGTCCCTGCCACCACGGCAAGAACACAGCTTATTCGGTTTTCCTTAAAATTCAGTGTTTCTAGGGGTGCCTGGGTGGCACAGCGGTTAAGCGTCTGCCTTCGGCTCAGGGCATGATCCCGGCGTTATGGGATCGAGCCCCACATCAGGCTCTTCCGCTATGAGCCTGCTTCTTCTTCTCCCACTCCCCTGCTTGTGTTCCCTCTCTCGCTGGCTGTCTCTATCTCTGTCGAATAAATAAATAAAATCCTTAAAAAAAAAAATTCAGTGTTTCCAGAATGTGCAGCTGCAGGCCTCGCTTGGATTAATCCTTGAAATCTAATAAGCAAACCATACTGTTTGGGGCTGTATTAGGAAATTCGGTGCTGAATCGAAAAACATATGCTATTTGATTGTTGGTCCTCCAGATCCACACTTAACGGAGCAGGTCCCCGTGAGACTTCCGCATGCCTCCCTGTCCTCAAGCGTGTTCCGCTCAGCGGACAAGTCCCCGTTCCAGAGGCTCTTCTCATGTGTCAGTTATTTACGTATTTCCCTCTTTGTTTTCACCCTTTTGTTTTTACTTTATGCTTCTCCTTGTACCTGGAGTCTCCGTCACCAGTCGTGTTACATGTCCTACTCCCTTGTCCCCATAAGCTGTGCCCGAGCCACCACGTCTTCACCGCAGGCCACTCCTGGATCTCATTGCTCTGCTTGGTGTCCACTCGTCGGTATTTTGACAGACATTCTCTCATAATATCTTCCAGAAACGTTACCTTCCCACTGTAAAACTTTCTGAGTGTTTGCCTAATGATGCTTCCATTTTGCACAAGAACGGTCTGCTGGCAGGTATTCAATTCTGGGGGCAAAATCATTTGAAGATGCTGCGTCCAGTCAGGAGGGAAGTCTGTAGCTTCTTTTTTTTTTTTTTTTTTAAGATTTTATTTGTTTATTTGTCAGAGAGAGAGGGAGAGCATAAGCAGGGAGGAGAGGGAGAGAGAGAAGCAGGCTCTGTGCTGAGCAGGGAGCCCGACGTGGGGCTTGACTCCCAGGACCCTGGGATCATGACCTGAGCCGAAGGCAGATGCGTAACTGACTGAGCCACCGAGGCAGCATCCCCCACGTGTGGTTTCTGTGGAGAACGTCTCATCATTGTTGGCTCTCGTTCTGAACGCCCGCAGGGGATGCCGCCTCCCCGTGAAGTCCTGGAACTACGCGCATCCGTGTCCTCGTGCGCCGAGTCTTGTCCATTCCTGCCAGCACTTCCAGGCCCATCCAGTCCAGGGTCTTTCCTGGACTTCGGCAAAATTCCTTTTCTTCTGGTTTGGTTGCGTGCTTCCATAGAGCAGAGTAAATTCTGTGTTCTGGAAGCTTCCACAGGTGTGAATATGCTCTGGGGGAGCAAACAGCTGGGTCTCCACAGATGTTTCTATCCATCCACTGGGGAAATGTGGCCAAAACGGAGGACAGTGGTGGAGGAGGTCTTCTGGAAGCAGGACTGGTTCGAGGTTTGAGGCGGGTGACCCCTTCACGACACAGTCCACAGTTTTTGCCCAAATGCAGAAGAGACTGGAAAATCATGGAAGAGTCTCAACGGGCTTTTGCAGCGCAGGCTCCAGGAGCCAGCGTCCCACAGGCAGCCCCACGGCGGGGGCACTCCTCACCACCCTTTCGCAGCACCCTCTGACTTGACCCACACCTGCTGTGGTTCTCCCCATCCCCATCTTCCTGCCATGTCTGTGGGGTCTGATGGGACCTGCGCATGTGCCAGCGGGCCCAAGGCGCCACCACGCCGTCCTTGCTATGATGTCTCTGTCTGCAGCTGTGTGAATCTCCAATCTTCGGAGTCTCACAGAAGTTCTGCTCTCTCCCAGCTCCCGATCCTCTCTGGCCATCAGGGGCTTCAACCCGTCCCTCCTTTACATAAATGTTAGAGACGACGTGGCAGCAAGCCTTGGTGTCCCAGCCACTCGATCCCACATCCGGTCCCATTCCACACAGAGCACAAATGCTACCTGGAGGAACGATGGTCCTGGGACACGAGGACATGGGAGAGGGTAGCAGGGAGACAGCATCCCCAGGGAAGGGGCAGTTTTGTCCCATGGAGGGTGGACCCCATGGGCTGGACTCTGGACGCTGGAGGAGCTCACGTGGGGGGGTATCCTGGGCTCTCTGGAGGTTGGGCAGGGTTGGAGACCCCACGAGGCCCCGTGCACTGACCTGCCCCCAGCGATGGTGCAGGGACGCCGGTGTCAGCTCCAGACCCTGTGTGGCTGTGTGCGCACAGGGGCACTTGAGGGAAAAACAGCATTTTCCAAGTGGATTTCGAGGGCTGTGTTTAGAGCCCATGGCCCAGCCAACAGGGTTCTCGGCGAGGTGGGTCAGACACCTGAATACAAGTGCCGCGCGAAGCCCCGAGGTGATGCCCCGGGTTCTCCTGCACCTGCTGCAGTTCCCCCGACCCCGTTGTCCTGTTGTGTACATGTGGGCCACCTCGTCCTTCCTGCAGCACGCACAGATGTCCTGTGACCGCCATGCAAGGATGGCACTGGCCCCTCCTTCCAGGACTGATGTGCCCATCGGCAGCAAGGCGCTCGGGGTCACCCCGGCCAGCAGCAGCTAGCCCGCCCAGGGCGGCTCCTTCTGTCCTACTCGGGGCCCTACCGAGGGCCCATCCACCAGAGCGACCGCCAGGCTTCTCAATGTTCTCAAAAAAAAAAACACAAAAAAACACTCCTGGGATTTTGACTGTGACGATAGATCTATTTAGGGAGCATCGACATCTTAAAAATCCTGAGACTTCCAGTTCGTGAACGTGATGTGTCTCCATTTACTTAGACGTTTGCAGTCCCTTCCTGCCATCCTTGGGAGAGACCTCGTGTAGAGTCTTGCACACGTTTTGTTGGGCTCCTTCCTGGATATCTGATTCTTTCTGATGTTTTTGTAAATGACACTGAGAAGTTTTCCGGTTCTCATTTTTTGCTCGTATATAGAAATACACTTCATTTTTGAACTTTGGCCTTCTGTCCAATGACCGTATTAATCCTGATCGCTTGTAGATTCTTTCGGACTTGGTGCACACGCAATCCCGCCATCTGCTCACAGGGACAGCTTCTCTGCTCCATACAGTCTCTACACTTTCTTTGTCTTCAAGGACGATGTTAGAGACATGGTGAGAGCGTGTCCTTGTCTCTCAACAACAGCGACAGGGGCTTTGCCCATGAGGGCACTTCTTGGGTGCAAGGTAACAGCCACTCACCACCCGTCTCTCCTGCTCTGAGACAGGGTGTGCCTCGCCTTGCGGGTCCTACAGACACTGCAGCCGTGTCTTCCCAGCACTGGCCTTTGCCTCTTGCATGGAAGGAAGGGAAGACAGCGTCACTACCTTGGAAATGGGGACACTGGGCTCAGCAGTAAAGGGAAGCAGAACTAGAATCAGAGCTGACATGTCTGCCTGCTGCCTGGCCCCCCAGGCCAGGCTGTCCCAAGACCACATGTGGGGCAAAGCTGGGCTTGTGTGTGGTCTTATGAGCTGAACTTTGGAGCTGAAATGTGCATGTTTCTCCCAGCAGCCCTAGGAAGAACACAGGCACCACTCTGCTGCTCTGACCCAGTCTGTAGGATGCAGACCTCAGTCCATGGCCGGGGTCTGTGGATACACAGGAGGGCTGAACGCAGAGTCAGTGCATTCGTGCTGAAGGAGAGTGTGTGCTTCCGGCTCTGAGGGGCTTAAACCGTTCGAGTATGACATTCAGGGAAAATCAAACCTCACATGGTTGGTGTCTTTCCAAAGCATCGCCAGTGGCCCCGATCGTGATGATGGTGGTGGCTGACCTGAGAGACACTGGCCCTGTTGGCACGTCTCTGTCCCTTCCTGGACTAAACGGAGAGCGGGATGGGGCTTGTCAGCGGTCGGCTCTATCTTCTAAGCCTCCGATCTGCTCACCGGTCACGAGCCCGCCAGGACCCACGTGCCAGCCTCCCCTCCCTTCCCAGCCCCCCCCCCCCCGGGCTGCCTGTGCCTCCCCGACCTGTGCTGTCCTTCCCCCCGTCAGCCGGTGTGGGGATCATACTCAAGACCCTGTGACAGTTTCCCATGACTCACAGAGGGCAGTGTGAGACCCTTTACCATAGCCGTCCCTCGCCGGACCAGCCGTCCCCTCGTAGCGATGCTGCCCCGGCTCCGCCGCCCCCACCTGCCCCACCCACACCCCACCTGGAGTACCTGTGGCTCCACGTCCAACACTGGGAGGCAACGGCCCCTGCAGCAGGGTGACCCCGGGTGTTCTCACTCCAGCTCCACAGCCGTCACCTATTGGAGTGGGCCCCTCAAACCACCCGTGCGCCCCCTTGCCTGAGTCTACTCATCACAGAAATGTGTCTGTCATGGTGATCGCTGTAAAGTTCCTCAGGTCAGGGTCTGCGACACTGTGTCCCGAACAGGGCACGTGGCAGGTGCACATGCAGTAAGTGTTGAATGAGCAGACGAGGAGTCGGGATGATGCCCGGGCCCGGTAGTTCCTGGGCCTTGTTGGAGCACGGAGAGAGGGAGGAAGCAGCGGCTGTCCTGGGGGATGGGCAGCAGACCCCAGGACGGTCAGCCAGTCTGCTCGGGGAGGCCACTCCCGCGGTGTTGGCCTAGCTGTGCATCCGACTCAGGGGCACAAGCCTGTGTTCCATTCACCTTAGAGACCTCAGCACTGAGTACGGGGCCTGCCGCGGAGGGTGCACCCCATTAGAGTTTCCTGGATGAATACATGATGGGCTGAAGGAGTGGCTGGCGTTTCCCAGCAATACCAGTTTTGTGGGCTGCCTACAGCCGCAAAGACACCAGGCAGCAGCGCCCTTGATTGGAAAGCAGCCAGTGGGCCTGCCCTCATCAGGAGTCTCCAGAGAGGCAACATGGCCCGCTTGGCGGGGTCCTCGGAAGCCTGCCCCCCATCGTCCTGGAGCTCTGCAAACAGGCCTGGGCTCTGACTCAGTTGCTGAGACTCCAGAGGAGCCCCTGCTCAGGATGAATAGGTGGGGACAAGCGTCATCAGGACGGGTGCTCCCGAACGCGGACAGTTGTGTGGGCTCGGGACACATAAGGAGAGCCGGCGACACCTCCGGACCCTGTGCGCAGGGGGTGGGGTGTGGGTCGGACAGCTACATGGGACCGTTCTGGATCCAACACTGAGTCCACACCTTCCCCACTTCAGCCCAAAAGGGCCAGCGGCCATCTTGTCAGGGGCATCTCAGCACCACAGCCCCCGTAACTGCCCCTCCGCCCCCCAGACAGCCCGCTCTCGCCCTTTGGCCCAGACTTGGACACCAGCCTCCATAGTGGCGTTTTCAGTGTCGAAGGTGTTTGGCTTGGAGCCTGAGTCTCCACTTAAATCAGGAGGACTCGGGCGACTCACTTCAACCTCCTTGACCCTCAGTTTTCTCACCTTCGAAGTGGAGACGTGGATTCCTGCATCCGAACATTCTGAGAAGTCTGTGTGACCTGCGGGGTAGCACCTGGCCAGGCATCTGGGAAGTTGTTCATCTCTACGACTGATGGAATTATTACCGCCCAGCAGATGTTTGCTGTTTGAACCGACCGGACGTGTTCTGTGCTCCTCGGAGGCTCACGGTCTGTCGGGGAAAGGTGTGCACACTGGCCTTCAGAAGACGAGAAGGGAGGCAGATGCTGTTCCATCCTTGGAACAGGTGGTTGCTTGGGGCCAAAGGTGGGGACCGAGGCCCCGGCTTACGTCCTCACAAGCCCAGGCCCGAGGCTACCTGTGACCTGGATAGGGAGGTAGTGGGATGGGGACAGGGTCCATCCTTCGCATCATTCCACCAAGTGCCCCATGAGCACCTGCGCTTCTGACTCATGCCCCTGCTCCCAGCGCAGTGCATCTACACAGCTGGCTTGCACGGTGTAGACCTTCACCCTGACTCTGGCTTCACCCTGAGGCTACCACTCTCAACACTGGAACTTGAGCCAAAGTCGGTTCTCGGGTCCTGCACCCCTCACCCCCAGACCCTGAGTCTCGACCAAAGGTCACCTCTGCCCCGCCTGGGCCTCCGTTCCAGTAGGAGCAGCGGCACCTGCTGTCCGGGGTGGGAACAGCCCAGTCCTGGGTCACGCACTCTCACGCGGCCCGACGGCCCTGCTAGGTTTCCACGTCACCTTCTTGGAGGCCTCTGAGACGGGGAGAGGCTGGGATGGAGGAGACCATCAGCCTCACCCTCGGGAAGACGCAGTAGAACACAGCCCTGCCCCCTCTTCTGCATCATTCACCTCCTGCTGGGGGACAGTGTGCAGGGACCTGTGACCTGAACCACGGAGGGCCGGCAGGAGACGGGGCTCGGGTGGAAGACAGGGCTCTGGGGACAACACCTAACACCGGAAGGAGCCGTGCAGACTTTGCATAGGAAATGGGATCGCCATAACGATGACTTCTTAAAGGATCATTTATCCTTAGCGTCTGGCTAAAACCCACATTCGCAGGTAAATGAGCAGACTTGCTGGAACTAACAGACGCTCACGGGAGCCAGCGCCAAGCGGCCGACACAGAAACTCTGTGTACAGCTCCCCAGATTTACCTGCTTCCAGCCCAGGCTTTTGGCTAAAAGTTTTTTCTTAGAACCAGTTAATTATTGTAGAATCCTCTTTCTGTTGAGTTAACAGACAGAATCGGAAGTAATTGAATTAAAACACTTTCCCTGAGACACAGTGAGACTGATTAACTCGATCGTCTTGTACTCACTGTTTTCTAGTCATGGAAAGCACATTCTCCTTTTAATTAACCTTCTGGGCTTTGTCGAAGCTCTAAGCCAGGATTTATCGGTGCTCTGCTCATGAGCAAACACCTCCCGAGTCCCCGCAGGGCAGAGGCCGACGGTATATGAGCAGGTCCAGTCCATCAGGGGTGACTGCTCGGCTCTGTCTGCGCACATCAATGAGTATCACCCACAGGGACCTGTGCGTGCTCTCTGTTCCTCACAGTCATGACACGACTGCGACCAGTTTATGGACATAGAGTAACAAGGAGGGACGAGCTTAGGAAAGGCTCACAGGGGTCTCCTCTCAGTGAATGTGACAGCTTCACCGTCTGGCTGCCAGTCTCACAAGCCCAGAGACATGCTGTCAGCACAGCAAGAGTGGCTCTGTTTCTTGGGGCAGACTCATATTCACCAAACTCATAGAGGCTGATGTATAGACCAGGATTAAGCCCTTAACCTCAGGGGTCTGCTGAGTTCTCTCCCTGGGGCTGGGCTGCTTGGGGAGCTGAGTGAGAATTACAAGGTGGTCTTTAAGCTTGGAAGCAGAGTTACCAGGATCAGGCTGAGACCCAGGGAAAGAGGGAAAAAGCTTGGATCATGGGTGATGTTTGGCAGGTCCCCCCAAGAAGGTAGGGCCATTTGATTTATTTATTCTTCATCTCTAGCACTTAGCACATAGTGGGTGCTCAGTAAACGTTTGTTGAATCAATGAATATGTCCCAAAAGGCTGATCCAGGTCCCAACAGCTGAGGGAATGGCTGTGTGTTCTGGGCATGCTTAGGGAGGACCATGTTGAGAAAGTGGGCACTGCGGGTGAAGGCTGTGGAGCCTGGCTTCCTTAGCCCAAAAACTTGTGAGGTGGCTGATAGGAGAGGTCTCGAGAGGTCATGAAAAATTAGTCCTGGATAGATGTTTTGGAACCAGACATGTGGGCTGGCCGGGCTGTTAAGTGGCCATATGCGTGGTCCCCAAAAGATGGTAAACTTAGGAGGAGCTGGGGCCTAAGGTACAGAAGACGGCTTGTCCCGAGCCCGGATAATGCTGGTGGTCACTGGCTTGAAAGAAAGCAGTGCAGCTAAGGTGGGCTGTCACCGAGTGACAAACATCAGACCCGCAGGCTTGCGGCGAGGGCTGGGCAACACGCAGCGCACAGGGGCATGGTCTCCATAAGGGGGACCCCACGTGCAGAGGACCCTACGTTCCCGTGGGCTATTGGCCTGTCTGCCCCAAGGCGATATCTCCAGGCTGGGTGGACCTCGGACTTCCTGGCCGGCCAGCCCACAGTGCCCGGGCCCCGTTCATCAAGTGTCTGACCAGCCGCCCCAGCTGAGACCGGAGCTTCCTGTCTTCCTGCAAATGACCGTTCCAAAGATGGATGTGTCTTTGCTGATCGTTAGAATATGTCCTTTATCAAGCAGCTGGGTGCTCTGAGATCGAGCCTCAGTATTTCTGAGCCCTTGGAAGCAGAGGCAAAGGGTTATTCTGGAAGTAGTTAAAATGTTCTCTGTGTGGATCTGAGGCTGCACCTCGGGGCTGGTTGGTTCATTCCCTGCTCTGGGAGCAAGTGACTCTGCGGCACCCGCTCTTTGTTCTGGGGGCAAACGGTGAAATGAACAGGATGAGCCCTGAGGCCTGGATCGTTGTTTGTTTCATGACTCAAGGCTATATGTCTCCATGGGAAGATTTTACGGTGAAAAAATCAGAGGCTTCCAGTCTCTACAAGAGGATGTGTATTGGAGGTAAGATTGTCAAGCCTGGGCTTTGTTTCCTGAAAATGGGCCATGCGTTAGGTGGCTTGTCTGCAAGCCCCCGGCTCAGTATCACATGCCCAGGAAGGGACCCGGCACCCCCGCGGGAGCCTTGCCGGCCAGCGGAGCTGCTGTAACTCTTTGCCAGGCCCACGGCCGCCTCACCAGGTGCCGCGATGGCTTCTGTCCCCGTCGAGACCACTGGAGACCTCAGTCACCCGTGACGTGTGCTCTCCTAGGAATGCTATCTGCGGGACAGACGCGCCTGAACGCCCAGTCTTTAACAGCCATGATTTCTCGTTCATTCCGCGGCCTGGTGAGGATGTTCCTGGTCTGGAAGTCCCCTCCCCGAGAACATTCAGGGACCCAGGCCTCCATCCTGCAAGTCCCCCGTGTGCTCTGCATTCAGCCTGTGGGTGGAGACAGACAAGGAAGACCTGTTACTGCCGTGCTGAGAACACGCACGTGGCCTTGCCAAGGCGCCAGGTGGGCCCCACGGAAACACCTGCGTGGGGCAGAGAACGGGAGGAAGGCGCCTAGGAGGGAGGCTGGGGAAGGTCCCTTCGAAGAATCCCCCTTCTGGGGTGGGGCTGCCTGGCGTGGCCCAGCTGAAGCTAGGTCTTTGGGCCTGAGCAGGAGGGCACGTGGGCCCAGAGCTGCTGTGCCACGTGCTCCCAGCCTCGCCTGTCACTGCAAGCAGGGGAGCCCTCGGGGAACGCGGCTCCTCTGCTCTCCTTGTCGCCCCACGGCCTCCCAGTACAGGAGGCCTCACCCACTTCCCTGAGGAGCTACGTTAGGTCAGCCAGGGGCAACTGTGGGCTTCTCCCCTGTCCAGGCCCCTTCACCTCAAGGAAAGAGGCAGCCCCCTCAGCCCCTGTGAGCCCCGGCCTCCCCGGCCCCTGTGAGCCCTGGCTTCCCCGGCCTCCACGAGCCCTGGCCTTTCCAGCAGTAAAGTACAGGTTCTTCTTTGAAGTCCCTCTGGCTCAACAGTTGTTGACCTGGGGCACTTTCGTCCCCCGAGGGGACATTGGCAAGGTCTGGAGACAGTTTTGGTTGTCACACTGGCCACTGACATCCTGCACGCACGGGGCAGCCCCACACGGGACGGTCCGGCCCGCGGTCACTTGTGCTGAGGTCGAGAACGCCTGGTTCCTGCCCCGCAGAGATTAGCCTGCACGAATCTGGGGTTGCTTGAGACATGTGATTTCTGTGCGTTTGGTGCGCTAAAGGGTTCTGCCATTGGCCATCCCTCAAGTAGCTCCTGGGACCCGACACCAGCATGTCACCACAGCGGCTGTGTTTCGGGACCGAGCCCGAGTTCCCTGCTGCGTCCTTCCCTCGAAAGGACTGAGAACTGAAGCAGGAACGTGAAGACGGTGTGCTGGTTTTCCACCGTGGAATTTAGACTTTTGTCCCCAAGTGTTGGTGGGAGGGATGGTTTGCTCAGAGCACCCCCCCCAAACATTCCTCCCCGTGTCCCCTGGGTCTGAGACCACACAGCTGTGACACAGACGCCTACGCCTCCCTCCCTCTGGCCCTTCACCTTTACCGAGCACCTGCTACAGGCCAGGCTCTGTCCCACGCGCTGGCCGTGGGGACAGGGGCTCAGACAATTATGCTGCCGTCTTGAGAACATAAACATATCGTTACGGGCAGTTTATCTTCACAATCAGGAGCCCTCGCGATGGAACTCAGTGTATTTTGCCCCAATGTCAGTGAAGAGAATCCTTTCAGATGGTCTAGTTGAGGGATCATAGACCATACACTTTTTTTTTTTTTTAGATTTTTTATTTATTTATGTGACAGAGAGACAGCCAGCGAGAGAGGGAACACAAGCAGGGGGAGTGGGAGAGGAAGAAGCAGGTTCCCAGCCGAGGAGCCCGATGTGGGACTCGATCCCGGAACGCCGGGATCACGCCCTGAGCCGAAGGCAGACGCTTAACGACTGCGCTACCCAGGAGCCCCCTAGACCATACACTTTTGCTACAAAAATCACAGATTTTTAGCTTCCCTGTTCTGGGAGTCCTCGGGAAAGCGTCCCAGCCTTGTCCCACTGCCAGCCTGGGGAAGTGGCCCCGCCAAGTCCGGGGATACAGAAGACAGGGGACTTGTGGGGGCAGAGGAAAGCGCCAAGACTTGGCCAATTCCTCCCAGGCTTGTAAAATTCCAGGGCCAAGTCCAAGCTCCCAAAATAGAATGGACGGAGAGCAAACTTCCTGGCTTTGGAGGGGCCCCAGGGCTGCTGAATGGACTGTTGGGTGCGGGAGGGGGTGTGAGGGTGGGCGGGTGGAGGGGCCCGAGTGACCGCAGGTGACCACGGCCCAGGGCCCTGGGAGCGGCAAGAGCCCCACACCCCTGTGGGTGGTCACTTCTTTCTTTAGCAAGAGACAGTTTGCTTTCTGTGGTCTTGGGCAGGAGCAAATGACAATGTGGCTGTGGGCTGTGCAGGGCCCAGTGACACGTCTGTCCCACAGGCCGGGGCGTGGGTGCTGCGTGTCCATACAGCGGGCAGCGAGAGACACATGCCTGGGTTGGCGTCTCTGTTCTGAACACAACAGTTCATTCACCCACCGTCCTCAGTAAGAGGCTCTTAGTTCATCAGCAGCGTGTTAAAAATTTATAGCTCAACGATGAGCCCTTACATGCATATATTCTCTGCTCACAATTTGTCGGGTCGAGTGAAGGCTATTGGTGATGCGTTCATCATCTCTCATGAAGGTATCAGGCACCGTTAGATAAAAACAAGCATTAGATTAAAAAACAAGACAGGCCTGCAGAACCAATTTGCTCACTGCGAGCGGACGGGAAACACTGACTCGAATCCGCTAGGCCTTGACCAGCTCCCACATTCGCTCTGGGATTTTGAAAATCACCGTGTGGGCTTGCGGCCCATACTTCCTGCCATGTGCCTCAGTTTCTCTCCTTGTTAGTCCAACACAGACACACGGTTGGAGTTGAAATATCCTCAAAGATTGAAACAAAGCAATCACACCCACAAAACCCACGTGCTGACCTTCAGGCTCTGGAATCGCCTCCTGACAATGAGAACTCCCCCTCGTAGTCTGGACGCTGATGCCCCAGCGACAGGCCCCTCTGTCCTACACAAGAGCGGGGAGGCCGTCCCCCAGTGTGCTGGATTCCAGAACCATGCACACTCTCTTCTCCTGGTTCCTCTGGCAGGTGCAGACCCGGCCCGGCTCACTGCCTGGCGTGGGGCCTCAGGGCCGCCGGAGGACGAGCACTGCAGCAGGCCACCCCAGGGCGAGGTGTGAGATCTTCTCCATCCCTTTATCCCTCAGGAGTGCGACCACAGTCTTCCCAAGAGTAAGTCAAGCTTGAGCCTCTAGCCCACATGTTTCTTCAAGAGGACACAAATGTTCGGGGGCATGGCAAAGTGTGCCACGTGCATGCATGAGCGTGATACAATCTCCCTTTTGGTATTACGGATGCTGAGCCCAAGGCCAGCCAGCTGGCAGGGGCTGAGGCTGAACTGTGGCTGAGAGCTCCCCCTTGCCTCTCCCCTGCCCCAGGCCTGCGGCGTGCCTTGGGCCCACAGGCGTCCCTGAGCAATCCCTCCCCTGGCCAAGCCTTCCCTCGCTGCAGCCACTCACAGCCTCCCAGAGCCAAGCTCTACCCTGCACAGGCAGCCATGGACCTGAGGGAGCCGATGCATGTGGGTGCGTGGGGCTGTTATTGTTACTTGGGTCCTGATTTCCTCTTACCAGAGGCCACGTCCACACGGGAAAGTGCAGCCTTCCTGTTTGGAGCTGGGCGGCCATCAGAAGCAGCTGGCGGAATTCCTCCCCATCCCTCCTCCCGCCTTTGGTTTTCCGAGATTGCTTTAGAGTCTTGAAGATGAGTGGGAAAATCCCATAACGGCCCCCAAGAAAGGAAGGAAATCCAGAGCGGGCAAGCCTGGGATAGACGCTGTCCCAGAAAGTCCTCCCTTCCGTCCTGCTGCGCTGGTCCCACGGGCAAGGGCGCAGCCTCACGCCAAGTGCACAGCCCGGCCTGGGGGTGGTGGGAGATGAGGGTCCTGTCGGCACATGGGCCTCGCGTGGGGGCTGCTGGCCACAGTGACGGACGAGCGGCTGGCGCAGAGGAGGCCTGCTGCCTGGCATCCACCTTCCGGGTTCCAGGGGAGGTCGAGGTCCTTCCGCATTATCCACACATCATGAAACTAATTCATTTTATTTAACTTCTCACTTGCTGAGCAACTATTACACAAAAGCCAGCCCCACAGAAGGGTCTCTGAGACTAAAGTGAATGTAAGTCCTTGTCCTCAGGAGGACAATGGACACATGGTGCGGAGGAGAGCAGACATGTGGCGGGGAGGACCACGTCGATACAGAGCTAAGGTGGACACAAAGGCCAGGGCACAGGGAGGAAGAGGAGCCAAACCCACAAATCTCTAGGCCCGAGGTGGTGCTGGACAGCCCCAGGGGCCACCCCACACCCCACACCCCAAGCATCAGGAACCAGCTCCGGCTCAAGGGGACCCTCTGTGGGGCTGCAGGGAAGGGGTCCGGGGAGACTCTCTTCCCCTCATGAGCATTCGGGTGCCCCCTCTGCTCTTTCGAGTACTGGTGGCCTCCCGGGTCCACACAGGGATGGGATGCGGGGAGGAGGGAGGGAAGGAGGGAGTCACGTTCCCCCCAAACTGGAGACCTGGAGGCCAGTGTCTGTGAGATGAGGTAATGTCTGCAGCTGCTCTCCCGTGGAGACGGGGCACGCAGGGCCGTGTGCCCAGCAGGCGGTCCCCACCACCCCCGCACACCACTGTCTCCCTCCCTGAAGTTCTGCAGAATTTCGAGGGGCAGAGAGGGAGCAGGAGGGGTGTTTACGAGGCCTTCAGGAAGCCTGGGCTCTGTCCATCCAGCCCGGTCTGTGACCTCACTCAGCCGCCTGCCTGTGTCAGCTGCCAGCTTCTCCGTCAGGGCCGCAGGGAAAGGGGGTCTCAGTGGGGCCAGAAGAGGGGGATGCAGAGGGCTCGGTGTGTGGGTCGGGGAGTGGATGTCAGGGGCTGTTCTGGGGACCGTCTGCATATCAGGCCCTGTCTCGGGATGGGACTTGTCTGCCCTTCCTCATGAGGGTGCAGCCCCACGAGCCGTGGGCCTGTTGAGTCCACGGAGCGTGGTCGTGGCAGGTGCCGGGACCTACGCAGCCCCTCAGAGGAGAGGTGGGCATCTTAATACCTTTCCTGGAGCCTCCTTCCCATTGTCCAGACCCTATTCAGTGGCACTTAGCATTTTGCATATCCTGACCATCCTCGTTTTGCGGGTTGGTTGCTGGGCACTGTTAAGAAGTGGGCTGGCAGAGTGAACCCTACCTGCTCCAGCGCCAAGTTAACCAAGTTAATGGCCAGCTGGTTAGTTGGTTGCACATGGCTCGATGTGCCTGGCTGCGATTCTCACACCATGGAATGGGACACCGTTGGCATGGCCGTCCCACTGAGACGGGGTGGAAAGGGCACACAGCTCGGGGTCCTGCACCTGTTGCCTCTCACACCCACATTTACTCTCGTCCCAGCCACAGGGACTGGGTTCGGGCCTCACCCTCCTGCAAGAAGGCCACACCCAGGGCGGCCTCGCTCCACTGAGCAGCAGACAGGACAGGCCATCTGGACTCGACCCGGCCACCGTGCAGCACAGTCTGGGGTCTCTGGCCTCGAGCTCCGGTGTGGGGGTAGGAACGGGGCCCCACAGGCCCTTCTTCTGCAAGAGAAGCCACCTTCCCTCTGACCCCAGAGTAAGGACCGGGGAGGCTCCCTCCTCACATGTCAGAGATGTGATTTGGGGTCAGTCAGCTCCGACTTTCCTCTTCCCTTTCCATTCACTGGTAAGCAGTGTTTCACTCTCCGTAGCCTAGAACTCCTGACAAAAAAGGCAGAGGTCTGAGGAAACGGGATCTGCCAGGGTTACCAGAATATTCCCAAGTTTTTATCTGCCTGCAGCCTTGCTGCCCACAGCAGCAGGCGGGGCTACGGCGGGGCTATGGTGGGGCTATGGTGGGACTACTGTAGGCTGGCCAGCTCCCCCTGGGGCCTGGGGTCTCCTCCTCCACAGACCATCACCTGGCCCAGCCTGAGTCAGAGTGGATTTCCCACAGGGCCAGTCTGGGAGCTCACGTCAACAATGCTGTGTGTGTGTGTGTGTGTGTGTGTGTGTGTGTGGTGAGGGAGGCGTGTGCATTCATTTGGTTGCTGGCAGCGGGAGAGGCGGCAGGAGAGGCGGTGTCCCGGGGACAGGCAGGACTTGGTGGCGCCAGGTGGGAATTCCAGGCTCTGGGCACTGTGTCCTCTGACGTCAGTGGCAGGGACCCGCGAGATGCCCTGGGGCCGGCTCCTGTGGAATGCTCTGGAAGGCGGTGGAGCAGAGCGGAAGGCCAGGTCTTGGACTGAAGCGCCAGCCTCCCCGTTTCCTGGGCTGAGGTCCTGCAGCGCCACCTGGGAGCGGTGAGGGGAGCAGCCGCCAGAGGCTGCCCAGGGCTTCTGTGAGGTCCGTGGGGGTTGCGCCTGGCCCAGACGGGGCCCCCAAGTGACCAGAAGACCCCATTCCCACCCACCCGCCCTGTTTTTGTCAGAACAGCTGTGCTGTTAGGAGGTGACAATTACTGGAAGAGCCCCAGCGTTGGAACAGGGGAAAACCTGGTGTCGGCTGTCTCGTCTTGTCATAGGTGAGGAGCCCGTGGCTCAGACTGTCTTCCCGGCCAGCCCGGCAGCCCTCCAGCTTGTGGGGACCCCGCCTGTCTGCAGAGCCAAGGCTGGGCACCCGTGGGGCCCAGGGAGCCCGGACAGTGAGGTCGGCACGCATGTGGGGACGGGGCTGCAGTGGGAGGTGGACACCAGGGCTGGAGGCACCTGGTCCAGGAGAGAGGCTGCCTGCCAACCTGGTAGATGGCAGAGGGTGCGAGCTTGCAGTGGACTCACCCCAACCTTCCTGGGCCCAGCCGCCCCCCATCCGCCGCCTGCCCTGCGTGGTGTCTGGTGTTCCTCACAGCCAGGCCTCCCACCACCATGTCTGTGTCCAGGCACTTGGTTTGGCGGCTTCCCCTTACCGAGCGCCTGTGCCCCTCTGCATGGCGACAGGAAGAGCTGAGGCCTCACATCTGCCAACTGGTGTCGCAGGGTGGCTTCTTCTGAGGCTCAGAAGGACAAGGTGCTCCAGGCCTGTCTCCTGAGCTGCCTGCGTCCCTTCCTGCGGCACACCTGTACATGTCCCTGTCTGCAGA
This sequence comes from Ursus arctos, assembly GCF_023065955.2. Taxonomy (NCBI): domain Eukaryota; kingdom Metazoa; phylum Chordata; class Mammalia; order Carnivora; family Ursidae; genus Ursus; species Ursus arctos. Next base: position 8,623,134 of record NW_026622874.1, on the reverse strand, counting down.
CGGCCCCTTTTCTAAGGACAACTGTCAAGGTCACACTCCGAGGAACATGTAGATTTTGCAGGGGACACGATTCGGCCTACGGCAGTGCATAGTTCTGCTCTGGCGGCCCCTGCGCGTGTCCTTCTGCGATCTGGAATCTGACAGCCCAAGGGAAGGAACGTTCCAGGGCAGAAGATGCTTGGAAGCTTGGGGAGCCGCGTGCAGGTGTGGGGGCTGCGGGGGCAGGACGAGCCGCTGCTGAGGGAACGGAGACACTGACACGGGACTCAGGGGGAAGTTCTGCTTTTTGGGGTGTGAGGACACTTCTCCCCCATCTCCTTGGGAACCCTTCAGCAAGGATTCCCTGGTTTATCCCCAGGTTGGAGTTAGATTTGTGTCAGGGAAGCGACATGAGGATGCCCAGTTTGGCTCAAGGGCAAGACCAAGCACTGCTGGGGGGCCCAGAGGCCCCAGCAAACCCAGATCCTCCTCGCCTCTCCGGGACCAGCGCCGGCCCTTGTCCTGCACACCTAGCGTGTGTCGTCCCAGCAGGCTCCGCGGTGCTGCGTGAGCACCCGGTCCGTGCCCTCTCCATCCGCACCAGCAGTCTGCGGCCTCTCGGGTCGGCCAGGACCTGGTGCCTTTCTCCTCTGCCCCATCCCGTGGCACTAAGTATGCCACTGCACACAGCAGGTGCTCAAAGCCCACTTCTAGAGGCCAGACCCCTACGGTCCCCAGCAGAATCCCCTCCCGAAACTGGTGGGTTTGGAAGTCACTGGAAGAGCCCCGTGTCCATCCACAAGGCTGTGGCCGCTGCTCCCCTCGCTCTCATGCTCGGTAAAGGAGAATTGTGGCCGAGGCATTTGGCGCTGGAGGCAGATCTAAACCAGGCGGCTGTTTTCTTCAGGCGCCAAAAAATGGAATTTGCCTGATAGTGTCTGAGAATCTCTTCCCACTTAATAAATTCTGTTTGACAGGGATGCTAATGGTTCCAGGGACGGCGTGTTGGAGATGGAGCATAGTGGTCAGAGGACAAGGGGCTCACGTCTCCCAAACCAGCTGCCTCGGGCTGTGAGCCAGACCCGCCGACTTGGGGGTGAGAGTCTGTGGCTGGAGCAGGGACCCCCTTGGGCTGAGGGACACACAAGGGGGGCTGCAGCCAGGGGACGTTGCAGAGGCCGGGAGGGGCTGGGGGAATGCTCTCTGAGGCTGCTCCAGGAAATCAAGTCTGGGCGGCCCCTTGCTGCCAGAGCACCATGATGATGAGCATGGCCTCACCATGTAGGGAGCTGGCGCTGCTGAGGGCTCTGGCCTCCGAGGCCCTGTGCCTCGCAGTGCCTGTGTGGGGAGCAGGAGGTGGGGCCCGGCCAAGGGTCTGATGGGAAGGAGAGCCGGCTCTCCTCTCGGCCCGGTGAGGCCATTGGCAATGCGTACCTGCTGCTGTGTGTTCCACGTGGCACGTTCCCGCGTGCACACAATGCTCCTAAAATAAGCTAACATCTTCCAGTAGGCCCATCCCACACATCGTGTGTTCATCGGCTGGTCCCTAACACCTGGAGAGAGCAACCTCTGTACTTCTCACCACAGTCGCCACGCCCATCCTAGACGGGGAGGCCGAGGCTCCAGGACACTGGGGCTGCCTGAGGAGCAAGCAGTGAATGGCAGAGGCAGGTGTGTGGCTCCGGGGGCCCCACTCGCATCACCGTTGTGTGCAGCTCCGGCTGACCGGATGCCAGCTCTGTGCCCAGGCTCATATCGGCCCCGCGGGAGCGTCCAATAATTCCCGGAGCTGCGCTCTCAACGGGTATCTTGCTTCCAAACCCCAGGTTCCCAGTACCTCTGGGCCCTTCCCCTCCTGGGGGTGGCTCACGCCAGACCCCACACCCTAACCCAGGCCAGCCTGGCTTTTCTTGTTCGCTTGTTGTCATCACAGTCTGTCTAGGGACAGGAATCAGATCTGCTGGCCTCCTCGAGATCCAGCCTCCCGGCGCTTGGGGTTTGACTGTTCCTGCCTTCAAATGCAGGCTTAAAATACCCACATCCGTCCAGAAAAACTCTCGCAATTGTCTCCGGAGTCAGCTAAGGTGTCTGCAGGAGCTCGGGTCTTTGAAGGCAGCTCAGGAGCGTTCTCTCTGCTGCTTCTTCCTCGTTGAGGCTTGTTTTTAATGAAAAGAAATGGCAGCTGGCAACATCCCTAAAGCTTTTTAGTGGGGATCCTATAATGAGGTTTGCTTAAGTTCTGGGTAGGAAATGTTTCCTCCCCAGGCTCAGATGCAGGGTTTTAAACTTTTGTGATGTCTGCGGTCGCGTCCCTTTGAGCCAGCTGAGTCTGCCTCTTCAAAGATGGCAGCCCAGCCTCGCCAAGTCTGGAGTTTACGGCGCCGCTGACGGCCAGCCGCGCGGTGTAAAAATAGGTCAGCGTGTTTTCTTCCCTCCCTTTTAAAGAGCGAAAGTGTGTGTGTGTGTGTTCCAACATCCCGTCAGTCAAAAACAGTTGAAGCAATTTTAGCTCACTTTTTCCCCAAAAAGATTCACTTCAAGGCTGACTCAGATTGTGGAAGACTTCAAGGAAAAATTTTTCCATGAAAGTGAAGTGCAATTAACGAGGAGGGAGCTCATGGGAGAGAGAATTCCTCCGTGTTCGCTGAGATGCCTGTTCCCTCCACATCCAGATTATTAGGAGAAGTGAACGTTTCTTTCCATGACGAATCTACGCGGCTTAATTTTCCCAACTGAAATTTTAAGCCAGACGAAATCGCACACGTGCACACATGTTGTTTGAAGGGACTGATGAAGAAAGTTCCCAAAAACACGTAGACCAAGGAGCCAGCGCGGCCAGGAGCACATCCGCTGTGGGCTGGGAGGGGATGGATGAGAGGCATCCACACTGAACAGCTCACATGCTTTTTACGGACGCAGGGAAGCAGCTGGGTCCACAAACACTGCACTTCATCCTGTTTCTCCCGAGTTCGGGCGCGTCACCTGCTCTAGGCTCTTGGCACAGCCCTGGATGCCTTGGAGAGGCTCCTGAGCCATGTCCTGCCCTCCTCCCCTCACCGCCCTGTGCTCCACGTTTGTCCACACCCCTGTTTGTACCCACCCCCAACCAGGGCCCTCCCCTTAATCCCTGGTCCTCAGCTGTCCCCTCCTACTAGGTCTCCACGGGCACATCAACACTCTCAACACTCTTCCGTCTTACAGCAAAGCCAAAACCTTTTCTTAACACATCTCCCTCCTAAACACCTGTCTTTTCTGCCCTCCACAGCCAAGTTGTTTCCGAGAGCAGTCTCCACGTGTTGTCTCCACTCTCTAGTACTAGTCATTCCCCAAACAACTGCCCTCTGCTTCCTGACACTGCTCTGAGTACATCAGTGACCTCCACAAGCCAAAGCCAGGCCCTTTCTTATGGGATTTCTACATAGCATTTGACAGTGACCATCTGTGTGTCCATCCACCCATCCATGCATCCATCCACCCATCCATGCATCCACCCATCCTTCCATCCATCCATACTTCCATCCATACTTCCATCCATCCATCCATCCATCCATCCATCCATCCATCCATCCACCTATCCACCCACCCAACCTTCCATCCACCCATCCTTCCATTCATTCATCCATCCATCCTTCCATCCACCCACCCTTCCATCCATCCTTCCATCCATCCATCCTCCCATCCGTCCATCCATCCGCCCATCCATCCACCCATCCATCCTTCCATCCACCCATCTTTCCATCCATCTTTCCATCCATCCATCCATCCATCCACCCATCCATCCACCCATCCATCCATCCTTCCATCCATCCATCCACCCATCCATCCTTCCATCCACCCATCCTTCCATCCATCCTTCCATCCATCCATCCATCCATCCATCCATCCATCCATCCACCCATCCGTCCATCCATCCGCCCATCCATCCACCCATCCATCCTTCCATCCACCCATCTTTCCATCCATCTTTCCATCCATCCATCCTTCCATCCTTCCATCCATCCATCCATCCACCCACCCAACCTTCCATCCACCCACCCACCCAACCTTCCATCCACCCATCCTTCCATTCACCTGTCCATCCTTCCATCCACCCACCCTTCTACCCACCCTTCCATCCATCCTTCCATCCGTCAGTCCACCCATCCTTCCATCCATCCATCCATCCGCCCATCCACCCACCCACCCATCCATCTTTCCATCCACCCATCTTTCCATCCATCCTTCCATCCATCCATCCTTCCATCCATCCTTCCATCCACCCATCTTTCCATGCATCCATCCTTCCATCTGTCTGTCCATCTATCTTTCCATCCACCTATCCTTCCATCCATCCTTTCATCCACCCATCCTTCCATCCATGTACCCTTCCATCTATCCATCCGTCCATCCTTCCATCCACCCACCCTTCCATCCATTCTTCATCCATCCATCCACCCATCCTTCCATCCCTCCATCCGTCGATCCATCTATCCATCCATTCATTCACCCACCCAACCTTCCATCTGTCTATCCTTCCAACCACCCATCCTTCCATCCACCCACCCATCCATCTACCTGCCCCCCCACCGCACAGTTGCCCAATATGTCTCTATTTTTTGAACCAGGCTCCTGGCTTCTATGCTGCTGCTCTATCCTGGTCCACACCCACATCTCTGATCCCTCCTCCTTAGTGTCCTCTCTCCGTGCCCTTTCTTCTACTTGCCGCTTAAATATGGGTGTTTTCCAGATCTCATTCCTTGACCCCGGGGTTGCTCATTCTCCACGCTCTTCCACTCTGCCTCAACTTCTCCCTTGGTATTGATGATGCCCAAAACAGCATGTCCAGCTGGGTCTCTTTCCTAATATCCAGAAGCCCCCCAGGCACTCTGGCATCAGAGCCTCTGACTCTAAGTTGTCATCTTATCTGCAGACCACTCTTCACTATGTGATCAATGAATGGCCCCAGAATCCTGGGAGCATCCTTGACACCTTCCTCTCAACTTCAAATCTCGCCCAACTTCAAATCTTGCCCTTCTGGGTGAAACAGCAGGATTCCACTAGTGGACCCCTAAAGCCTTGAAAGGATGTAAGGGCTTCCCCAGCCCCACTTCCAGTCCACTCATCCCAGCCTGCCTGCTTCTCACTGACCCCATGTATAGCCCCTTTGCTTTGAAGCGATACTGGCCAATATGTAGTGAGTGCCTACTGTGTGCCAGGTGCTGAGACAAGCCCCGTATAGGTGCCACCTCACTGAATCCTCAGGAGCCCTGTGAGCTCGGCACTAATATTTTCCTCATTCTACAGATGGAAACACTGAGGCCCAACGTGGTTTTGGCAGGGCCCTTCATGGGGGAGGCCTCCTGTGTTCCCCAGCCTGCTGTGTTCTCATGTGCCCCCAGAGCCCCAGCCCAGCTCAGAATCTTGGGGTCCCGCTTGCTGGGGCCTCATCTTTTTTGTCCTCATCCCTTTCTGCCTGAGTTCCTAAAATATAATTAAAACTTTTTAAAGTCTATTCACTAAAATCCACTGCCCTCAGGAAGTGTCTTTGCAACCTCATGAGCGTCCTCCTCATGCAGCAGGAGAATGTCTTAAAGCACTGATCCTGCCATGTCCCTTCGAGCTTAAAACCCTTCAGTGACGTCTGTTTGTTCTTACAACGAGTCCGAGGTCACGGCGGTTTGTCCCACTCCCCAGGCAGTCCCAGAGGCGCATGTGCCTCTGCTCTGGCCGGCCCCCACAATGCCCCTCTTTCCTTCCTTCTACGTGCATCTCTTGTGTGTCCCAGACCAGCACCTGGCAACTCGAGAGCAGAGATGAGACAGTCCAACCAGCAGACAAGCAGCAAGACCCCTGTTCTCAAGGGCTCCAGACATGAGGGGAGAGCAAGGTACAAGAGTGGGACAAGCATCACAGTGAAGGGGACGCCCTCCCAGTTCCACATCCGTTCACTCCCAAAGATTCCTCAGGGGGCTGGTCTGCTCCCTTTGCCTCCGATGCACCCGACCCCTCTGCCCACCTCCTGGTCTGTCTTTATGCACCCAAGGCACTCAGGTGTGGGTCTCCCCTCCAGGATGCCTTCCGGCACCCCTGCTGGAGGCTGGCGGTGCCTTGGATGCATCTCAGGAACAGCCTTAGAAGCCAAGGCACGAATTCTGAGTTTTATCCTAAATGCAGTAAGGTCCCATTTCGAGATTTAAGCTGGAGGGTGACAGGATGGGGCTTATGGCTGGAGGGTACTGGCTGCTGTGCGGAAGGCTGAGGGGGCAGGAGGAGCACCCAGAGCCAGGATGCCAAGCCCTGGGGCATGCTGGGGCCCCAGGCTGCTGATACACATCAACGCCTGGGCCCCACCCTATGGCTCTCCAGCTGATCCCACTGTCCAGGAGAGGTTGGGATCCTTGGGGTGGAAGCAGTGACCCTCCCGTGAGAACCACCAGGGGGACTTGCGGACAAAGCCCTCCAGGGGTCCTGATGGAGTGTGTGGGGGATGGGGGCTGGTGTGAATGGTTCTGGAAAGTTCCATGGTGACTGGGCCCCGGGCCCCGGGCTGAGAACCAGAACCAAAAACTGGGTGGGGAGGATGGGAAGTAGACTTGCAGATTTTTAGGCAGCAGTATTCTTAGAGCTGGTGACGGGCTGCTTGGGAGGGTCTGGGGCCCAGACGGACCCTCCTTCCCTGACGCGATCAAGGACACGCCACCCCAAGGGCCAGCACAGTGGCCAGCTGGCTATTTTGAGTTGTAGGCACTTGAAGGACAGCAGGTGCAGGGAGAGGTTTCTCTGAGGTTCCTTGTCTGAGGATGGATCCTCTGAACAATCTCAGGTTTCACGACCGCGTCCCGGGAGGACTGGCTGGGCCACAGGACAGGGGACGGGGTGCCGTCGACCCTGGGCAGACTTGTCACAAGCTGTCATTCTGCCACCAGGCTTCTAGGGCCCGGTCCCTTTCCTACACATCACGTTCCCCGCCCCCCACCCAGGAGTCCTGCACCCTCCCCTTTCCCCAGAGTGACATCTAGGCCAGAACTCTGGGCCACCTCGGGAGCGACTCAGGTGCCCTGGGCGTTGTCCACGAAAGCGTGAGGTCTCCGTGACAATTGTGCTCATTTGTCTTTCATTACAGGAGTCTCCTCTGGGAACTCAGAAGGGGGGAGGGACATTAGTTTTCCTTCCCTAGAGGGCAAGTGTGGCCCCTCTAGGCTGGGGTCCACCTCCCGGCCTTGGCCCTGACCCTCTGTCTGCTGCCGCTTCCCACAGCCCCAGCGGCGGAGAACCGCTGCTTCCAGCTGGGCCCCCGTGTGTCCCGCTGCTAAGAATGTCAGGTGCCGAGTCTCCTGATGTCTGAGAGACCCAGGGGCCTCGTTCCCGTGGGGGCGTCTGGGCCCAGAGAAAGCACTCTGAGGCTTGCCCAGGGACATGGGAGCGGAAAGGGACCTCGGAGACCTTTTGGTCACCATGGGGTCGGGGGCATGTGTGGCAGGAGGAGCGTGGGCTCGGCCACAAGGCAGGCATTTACTGTTGCATCGTCCATTCTGAAGCATGTTTTCATAGTTAACACTGAACAACCAGGATGCGTTATACAATCGGCCTGTGTATTAGTGGTTCATCAGATAAATGACAGTTGGCGGCATCTCAGATGAGATGGCATTATTTCACTTTTATTTTTATAACCAGCTCAGAATTTCATTGACAAGGATGGTCCAGCGGCCAAGTACACGGTCACCTGGTTTCGCTGGGATGATGGAGGATCTGCTGACTGAGCTGAGCTGAGGTTGTGGCGGGGACCTTCACGGTGCTCTGAAGCTTCGGTCTGTTCTTACGTCGGAAGTGTGTGTGGAGGCAGTGACCCCGGTGGTGACAGGTGGCAAGCCTGCTCCCGGGCTCTCACGTGCTATGGCTGACACTAAGCGGGGGCTTTATTCCTGCCGGAACGGGGGATCTAAGCCAGTCGGGCAGCCGTCTGGGGACGACCCTGCAGCTCTCTGCATTGGCCCCTGCAGTGGCGGAGAACATGGAGCGATCGAAGGAGGTCCTGCCTCCCACCTACTATTTTCTTTAGGGGTGTCCTGAATGACGGGTTATAGGCGGCCCCCATGTGGTTTACTTCTCGGCGGGTTGGGACCATTAGCACCAAGCCTGCCAGCACCAAAGTCAAATTTTTACACATCAACTGCTTTAAACACAGTTCAGCTAAGTATATATGTAACCAGTTAAAGTCTGCCTGCCTTGCATAACGGGTAACTCACAAAACTGCACCCAACAGCTGCTGGCCATCGATCTTGTGACCCCGGGGCCACAGGAGACCCCAGACCGCTGCTGCCCTTCGGAGCTCTCTGCCGAGAGACCCAGCCTGGATGTGAAGGCCCTCTGCCCCGAGCCACTGTCTCTGCAAGGTCGGCTGGTGCAGGGCTTAGCCTCCTGGGGAACCGGTCCAGGCACCATCCCAATCCAGCATGTTGCTCGCGGCTGCCATCTAGCGGTCACATCTGCTTCCTCCATCAACCCGGACTCGCCACACACAGGGTGTCCGGTGTGGAAAAGCAGTACAGCTCATCGACCTAGCTTCCCTGGGCTCTGCACTGTGAGGGTGAAGCAGGGTGGCTGCGAACGCCTTCGAAATGCCACTGTTTTTACTGAAGGACATAATACACGCAAGAGTCAATCCTTGGATACGTAGGAAGTTCTGAAATGGAGGAAAAGAGCATAGCTTCCTTACTGTAACCATAAGGAAGTTTTAGACTGCAGACAGGAGGAGGGAGCACGCAGGGCTCATTGGTTTTGTTGCCGGCCCCATGGGCTGGTCCCCGACAGTCCCAAAGGGACCACCGTGCTCAGGAAAAGGACCCTGCTGTCCCTGGCAGCAGACACCGCCCCTCAGGGAATGTCTGTCTTAGGAGACGCAGCAGCAGAACAAGTGAAGACACCCAGGGTCACCACGCCTGAGCAAGACGCCGAGTACCCAGACGGGCTGGGATAACACCATACAACCCTACCCTTCGTCCCATAAAACAAATGAGGAAACAAACTCAGAGGAGTTCTCTGATTTGTCCCAAAGTCACAAACGAAATCCAGGCCCCACGTGGGATTGAAAAGCAGGGTCTGAAGAACCCCGGTGTGGGCAACTGACTAGCTGAACAGGTTGCTTGTCCCTCGCGGGTCTGTGTTTCTTCCTGTGGATGCGTGGAAGATGGCGCGGTGCTTGGGGCCATGCGTGGGGGTGTGTCCACCCGCCGCCCGCTCTCAGGGCCGCCAGCAAGGAGCCGGGACGCCAGCAAGGAGCCAGGACGCAGCAGGTGCAGACAGGCAGCAGACGCGGCCCAGGCACCTCGCAGAGTGGACGCTGGCAGCCTTTCACACCTTCACCTTCGGCCACCCGGCTCCTGATTGTCCTTGTGCTACTGCAAGGGTCCGCAGGAAAACAGGTGGAAGGACGGCCACCACAGGCTGGGGGCCAACAGAGCCTCACGCCCTCCGCAGCCGAAAAGTCATCACAGCCATTCTGGAAACTGCTGGGTGGACACTACTCTGCGACCCTTCACCCCCGTTATTTACCCCGGAGCGATAGGAGCAGGTGCAAGGAGGCTGCGAAGGAACGGCGTGCAGCAGCCCCGGTCTGTGCGTGAGGACGAGCCTCAGCGGGAGACGCGACAAGCGCCTGCTGGTGAATCCATAAGATGCGTGAAGAGGAACAAACTGCTTGATGTCCAGCCAGATGCAGGGGGTTAACTGAATGACTGTGTTTACATGAAGTTCTACAAGGCTCAGCTCACCTGTGTTGGCAGGAACGCTGACCCTGGCCGCCTGCACTGGGGCAGGGGTGGGTTCTGCAGGGAGGGGGCAGGAGGGAGCTCTCGAGGCAACGGAAATGCTCCCCGTCTTGACTGAGGAGGAGCTCACATCGGTGCCGACGTTCGTGCAAACACATCGAAGTGTACAGGTGGGATCCGTGTTTATGTTAGAAAGAGAACAGCCCACGGGTTTCCATCTCAGAAAACAGGCTGGTTTTGCCCCAGAGCCCAGGGATGGGTGTCCAGCCGCACGGAGTTGCGGAAAGCTGGCGGCCCGTGTGCTCCCTGGGCTCCACCCGGCCTTGATGCACGGTTATTTTGTGCTGGAACCTGCTCCTTGCTTTTAATTTGGAAGTGGGGGGTCAGCAACAAAACCCCCAAACCTGGTGCTCCAAGCAGTTCAACAACGCACAGCGGCTAGGATGCTAAGTGCAGAGTGCTTTCCGCGGCCAAGTCCTCAGAGGACGCTCGCTGGAGACTTGGCCCCCACACTGGCCTCCCTCCCTGTGCCTGAAGGTCTTCCTTAGAAGCACGTGGTGACTCCAGGTCCTCTCCAAAAAGGTCCTCTTGTTTTCAGTGGACTGGCACACAGAGACCCTGGTGACTTACTTTCGCAAACCTCTCCAGGCTTGGCACAGCCCACAGGCCTGGATGACGCTGGCCCTGTAACATAGCGGCCGCGGGGAGAGAGCCAGGAGCGATGACGGCCAAGGTCATTCAGAAAAACCGCGAACACAGCCTCAAGTGTTAAGCCCTCAGGGCTGCTTGAGTGGCAAGTGCAGGTTAGGGCAGCGGGAAAACTCCGACGAAACACCTGCTTCCTGCAGGGCCTGGGGCCCCGAAGAGACATGATGTCACTGAGATTTATCGAGTCTTAGGGAGGCCACCTTTCTAGGGAGGCGAGGTGCCTGCCCTCGGAAAAGAAACACAATCTCCAGCCCAAAGTCAGGAATAAAGCCGCCTTGTCTCGGTGGCCCGGACCACGGTGCCAAGCGGGTCCTGCAAATGGCCCGAATGGCCCGTAGCACTGGCATGTCCAGCTTCCCTCGGTGTCCCCGTGGAAGCAGCAGGACACCTGCAGACAATCACTGCTCACTTGTGCAGGTCTTTCTTCCGGCATTTCCCTATTTCTAAATACACACGCAGAATGCTGGCTCTTGACTGAACGTTCCAGACGTTTTGTATCGATTTTTTATTGTGGTTGATGAGCATGGATCTGTCGGAACCTCGTGCTCCCTGCTTCCGTTCTCCCAACAGACTGCATGATCGCAAATGTTCAGCCACATCTACGTTATGTCACACAGAGACTACACTCTTCACTACAGATTCGCGTGGTTGAGAGGAAACTTTCAAAGTCAAGTGTATTTGGAGCAATGAGTCAAATTCCCTTAGAAGTTTCCAGAAGCCCCAAAGAAGAGTCTAGATTTTTCCAGAATAGCCTGTCTTACATACAGCAAGCTCTTGCCAGTCACAGAGTGACTGTAGTTCCTCCCGCTTGAGAGTGACCCAAGGGACCTCTCTACAGACGGTGATACTGTGACATGGGACGCACGCGCAGCAGCTCGGCAAGGAGCTTCTCTGCCGACTGCCCCGCGCCCACGTCACAGTCCCAACGCGACACGGCCAGCTTTTCCTCCCACCAGCTCTTATGAAGTGACACTTGGAAAAATGGCCTGAAACAGAATTCCAGCTGTTGGGTCTGCTGCTGGGATGGAAGGCAAGTGAAAAGAATTTAAGAAAGCTTGGAGTCTTTGCCGGAAAAGAGAAATTCAGGAATAAATTAGAGTGGCCTGTTCAGTTCAACGGTGGCTAGGACGTCTGCTGCGAACGGCTCCCCGTAAACTAGGACAGAAACCTCAAAAGGTGCTTTTTAAATGTGTTTCATTAGGAAAATTACTGCTATTCGGGTTTTTTAAGTAAGATGATTACAAAGGGTTGTGGGATGGACTCCCTCCTTATATCCCAACCTACTGTTCCCACAGATATGCTCACATTTGTCCTTTACAGGTCCGGGTTGGGCTTGGAAAACAGTCATGGGGACAGTCACTCAAAGCAAGGGGGTACCTGGGGTAGCGCTGCCCTCGGAGCCTCCCACCCCGCCAGGACCAGGGAATGCCTTTCTCGGTGGTCCTGATGCGAGACTAGTTTCCTGCAGCATGGGAGAAGCATGGCTGCCCCACGGGGGCAGGAAGGTTTGTCCTGAGTCAGTGGCCTTTTACCGTCTTTCTGATTCCTGGTCACAAGTGTTCCTACAGCAGTGCCTTAGTGTGGTGGCTGTTTTCTCTCGCTGCATTTCCTAGTACAGTGCTCACGAGAAGCTGCTTCTGGCTGTCTTCCTTCTTTATCCCTTCACCCCCATCCCCCTATGCCCCCCTCCCCCCACCCCTTCATCACCCCATCTCTCCATCCCCTCCATTCCCCCACTCCTCCATCCCCCATCCCTCCATCCCCCATCCCCTACTCCTCCATCCCCCAACCCTCCATCCCCCAACCCTCCATCCCCCATCCTTCCATCCCTCCATCCCCCCACCCATTCAACCCCCCAATCCCCCTACCCCACCCCTCCACCCCTTCATTCCCCATCCAATCTCTCTGTCTCCTCATTCAAGTGGAATCCCTCGCTGCTCATCAAGGCTGTGACCATCCCCCCATCCAGGAGCCCACACCATGCTGCATGGTTTGAAAGGGGTCTCAGGCTCCTAGCCCTTCTGCTCCCCACCCAGCACGTGCTCTGGCGTGCCTGCCCTGTCCCTCCCAGGAGTGGGCATTGACATCAGGGATGCTGGGCTTACAGCACACTTCATGCATGCACCAGGCCCTTACTAAGCATGTTCGATGGACCAGACACTGTATGGGTTGTAGGATACAATGATGAATAAGACAACGTCCCTGCCATCAGGGGCTCACATGTAGGCCGGTGACAAAAATCTGTAGGGTTAGAGGACTGGGCAGCTGTGCTAGGAATCTCTCCAGCCAGGTGGGGATGAGGACGGAGAGAAGGAAGTCCTTCCCAAAACCACAGTCTGTGATGGCCAGTGAGGGTGGGACATAGAAGAAAGGTCTTCCCACAGAGCTTGTAGTCCAGAGGGGCAAGCAGCCAGACAGGCTCACAGCTCTCACAGGAAGTCATAAGTGCCTGTTTTAGAAGAACAGGTAAGGTGCCGAGAATGTGCACAAAAGAGAGAGAGGATGCTGGGTTGGAGGCCTCCCAGGAGGCGGGGAGGGCTGGGTTTTGAAGAACACAAAGAATGGATGCACAGAGCCAGGAGAATGTTCCAAAAGGAAGAGGTGGAGTGGGAGGATGTGTGTTCTGGAGGAGTCGGGGCCGGGGGCATAGGGACAGGAGGGACATTTGGAGCTCTGGGCCCCAGGCCTAGGGGCACCCCTCAAATGTGGCAGCCAAGCTGGGGCTGCTGGGTTGAGGGGGGGCTGTGTGTGAAGCCACGGGGCAATATTCTGGCACGCCTTCCCTGGTTTAAATTTTCTTAATACTTTTGTGGAAAACATTTCTGTATTAAAATAAACATGCAAAAAGACAGAATGCAAAATATATAGAGATATCCTTTAAGATAAAAAAATACAACTTCAGGGAAGTTTCAACTGCCTCCAGAAGGCCCCTCTGTGTGTGCACACCCTTGTGACCAGCAAGGCAACTAAGGGAAGATCTGAGAAGCCTGACGTCCTTGGTAGATAGCACCAGGCCTGCAGATGAGAAAGCAGGCCCAGAGAGGGTGTGTCATGTGCTCGAGGTCACACAGCCCCTGAGCCCCAGAATCAGGCCTGGAACCAGGCTCTCCGTGCAGCAGCCTGCACAGCTGATGAGCGAGCAGGGTGTGGGAGACAACGAAGGGGAACGCAGGCCGTGTGCAAAGAAGAGCTCACAAGGAACACGGAGTGCACTATGGCCACAACACCCAGGTACTCTCCCGCTGGCTTCCGTGGGGCCACCGCTTGCCCCCAGACAGTAGGGGAGGCAGGAAGCACTCCCTCTTTCCTGAGCTTCCTCCTCAGTGTTGTTCTGCAGAGCACAGGGCACCCCTTGCCGATCAAGTGAGCGCCAGAGAAAGGCTCTCAGCCATCTCGGACGCCTCTCCCAGTGGGTGCCCTTCCCACAACAAGGGCGTGTCCTGGGATTGGTGCAACCGGAGAGAACAAGATTCCTTTCCATTTCGGGGTCAGTGAGACAGGTATCACATGGCTAGGAGAATCAAGAGCTATGCTGTGTTCCTAGCAGGAAAAAAACCACTCCAAAACAGGACCTCAAAATGATAAGTGTTGTCTGTGGTTTGGGATTAGCTGAAAATGCTCCTTGACTAGGAGATGGCCGCCACAGTTTGCAATGGGATGCTACCGTCCCTCTTGGCGTCCTTCCCTTTCTTCAGAATGTGCTGAGAGAGTGTGTGAAGGAACCAGCCAACATCCTGGAGATCCTCGGGCCACCTCAAGTACTGTCGTTTCCGCACGAACCCTCTGATGCACTGATGCTTCATCAGCTCATACTGGGATAGGGACCCGACGATCACCAGGATGAGGGCGCCGTCCAGGTCAGACACGCACCTGTTCTGGGCGTAAGTGAAGGCTTCCAGGCACCAGCCGTCTCGGAGGAAGTGTCTGCTCACGAGGCAGACCACCTTCCTGCTGCCCCACACGGCATCCTGGATGTTGGCGATGTGCTCCCGCCCCGGTACGAAGTCTCTTTCTTCAAAGCACAGGTTGAATCTGTTCTGGTCGCTGTACTGAGCATCCAGGTGTCTGAGCAGAGCCCTCTGCACCCACTCGAAGTCTCTGCCGCTGAAGCACAGGTAGGCATCGTATTTGTACGTGTCGGACTCGCAGCGCTCAGCGTAGACCGTGGGCAGCAGTCTGTGGGCCGCCCTGTAACAGATGAAACAAAGGCCCTGGAGCTTGGTGACCACAAGGATGGTCACGAGGAACAGAGTCAGAGTGACCGTGGATGAGATGAAAAGGGAAAACTTTATGACCTTCAAGACCTCCTCCTCATCGCAGCCCTCCATGGACACAGAGGAGAGGGGGGTCCCCGTGAGCTCGTTGGGGTACATGCAGTAGATGTCTGCACGAGACCCAAATACAGTGACGTTGGTCTGGTTGAGCCAAGTGATGAGAGGACGGAGGTCACACTCACAGATGAACCTGTTGTGCGTTATGTCCACGGCTCTGAGGGATGCAAACAAGTCGGGGTCCAGGGACAGGAGCTGGTTTCTGGACACGTCCAGCACCTCCAGGTTCGCAGGCAAGTCACCAGGAGCAAGAGCTGTCAGCCTGTTGGAGTTGAGGTCGAGGCCCCTCAGCGCAGTCAGATCACTAAGTGCCCCCGGCGGGAGGAAGATCAAGTAGTTGTTGTTCAGGTAAAGGATCTGGAGCCGGGAGAGCCCCTTGAACACATCCCAGCAGAAGCCGGTTTCCCAGGCAAGCTGCAACATGTTTCCTCCAAGGAAAAGCTTTTCTAAGCTGCGGCTGCCTGTAGGGCCGTGAGCTCGGCTGCAAGAGGAAAAGCGATTTTGATTCAGAATGAGGACCTGGAGGTCAGGGACCTGGAGGAGGAAGTAGAGATCGTCCAGATCTTCTAGCCTGTTCTCTGATAAGTGGATGAAGTTGGCTTTAAGTCTCATGTTCGGCAAGGTCACCAGTTTATTGCTACTCAAGAAGATAGTGTCTATGCTTGGCAGGAAAGAAATTGTTTTAAGAGCATTGTCCCGGAGATCCAAGGTGTGTAATGTTTTCAGGAACCTGAAGGTCTGGTCCTGAATGATCCCAATATGATTGTTTTGAAGATCAATATAGGCTACCTGAGGGAGTCCATAGAAATCGGAATTGTAAAGCTCCCCCAGAAGGTTATATGACATGTTAAGAACCTGGAGGCTGTCAAGGCCATAAAATGCTTCTCCTGCAATCCTGTTTATCTTGTTGTGGGCCAGGTTCAGGAGCTTCAAGGCCTTGAGGGCCTCAAAGAGTCGGAAGTTCAGGGAGAAGATAAAGCCATGGGACAGATCCAGCTGCAGCACCGCGCTCCCGGCCAGGCCGGCAAACGTGTCCCGGTCGGGGTCCCTGATGTTCTGGAAGCCAAACCCGGGCCCCATGATGTGGTGGGCCAGAACCAGCGAGGAGATCCGGCTCCCGCTGATGGCCCTGCTGAAGTTCCCTGTGATGTCCGCCGTCCAGCCATTGCCAGAAACGTCCAGGGTTTCCAGGACCATGTCTGTGAACGGGTTCATGCACGCGCCCCAGTCCACGGAGACCCTACTGTACAGGTGATTGGCAGCGAGGTTGAACAGGGAGAGGGTTTTCCCTTGGAGCGGCTGGAGCTCCTGTTCACACACGATGGGGATCTGGTTGAGGGAAAAATCAATGGACTTCAGGGAATTCAATTCCCAGAACGAAGGATGAAGCTTAAGGCTACGAATCTCATTTTTGGACAGGTCCAGGCGAGACAAAGACTCTAAGTTTCTGAAATAACCATCTTTTAATATAGTATCAGACAGACCACAGTAGAAGAGTCTTAGTTCAAGCAGGTGGGGCAGCCCCTGAAAAGCATCGGGATGCAGGAAATCCACCTGACTATTGCCCAGGTCCAAGACCCTCAGGTTGGGCAGGTTTCTGAAGGCTTCTCTGCCGATGGTGAAGGGGGTAAACTGAGTCCCGAGCTCCAGCAGCTGCAGCTGCTCCAGGAAGGGGAAGGACGTGGCCGTGACAGTCCGGATATAGTTGAAGCTGAGCAGGAGGACCTGGGTGGTGCTGGGGACCGGCGGCACCTGGGTGAGGTTGCAGGAGCGATACAAGGCCCTCTGACCGTCAGAGGCGCAGGAAGGCATCGCAAGCACAGGGCTGGCCGCAATAATCACCCCGAACAGAAGGTCCAGGTGGCCTCCCATGATCCTGCGGGGAAGGAGGGAGGATGAAAACACAGCCGTCCCAGCTCAAGGCAACTCACCCGGGTCCCTGGGACTCAGGGGCTCCCCCATGACACACCCACTCCCCAAAGCCCTGTGGGCGTAGCCGTGGCTAACCTGTCGGTGTAGATGGCGCTCCTTGCTCTGACCTACACCGCAGTGCTGCAGAGTGAGCACTGTTCTAAGTACCTCAGAAACACTTGACCTTTACAACAAGTCCATTTCTCATTCATTAGTTCATGCAATCGCTTATTCAAGATTTGCAGAGGAAGTTGGAGACAACAGCAGGTAGAGACACATTTGTGCTTCCCCCCCCCCCAAGCCGGGGACCCCTCCTCGCCCACTGACAGCTCCGTAGCTGCTGCCCAGCTGCCCTGGCCAGGGCATGAGCCTGTCCACCCCTCTGCCCTCGCTACACACACACGGCACGTCGCATCACACAAACGCTGGTCCTTCTCGTCACTCTCCAAAGCGCCCCCTGGGTCTACCACGGCCTGTGTGATGGCATGAGTGGGCGTCAGTATAGGGTGTCCATACCTGCGTCTGGCTTGTGTCCCCAGCCCTGCACCTGCTGGTGAGGGGTCCTGCCTCTCGTGTCCGGGGCGCATTCAGCCTGCTCTCAGTGGAACCTCCGAAGGGAAGGGAAGACCCCGTGGCTCAGAGGACAGAGAATGGGGTGAAGGAAGGAGGGGAACAGGAAGCAGGTGCAGGTCTGCACAGAGCGTTAACCCGTGGCCACAGCGACAGCTTCCCGTGGGGCTGGACCACGGCTCTGCAGAGGCTTTGCTCGGCCTTGGGGCTGATTTGTGGTGGGGTTTCCGTGGAAACCCTGAGGCTAAGACACACAAATTACGGCAAATCAGAAGTAGGTGTGGACCCAGAGTTGACCCCAAGCATCCGAACCATGCATTTACTAATCATGGGGAATAACTCGCCGAGAATGTTGATCGGGGCTGCTCATTTCTCCACTATTCCTGCCCGAGGCTGAGGCTGGGGCGGCAGCAGCCGAGGCCCTGCACCTCCCGTGGGCTGCTCAGCCTCCAGCGGCCTGGAGATCCCCCTGCCTGGCTCACTTCTGGCCTCTCCTTGCACTCCCCAGGCGGCTCCCCTCCTCCCCACTTCCTTGGTCTACCTCTGCCTGTCTTCCCAGCATCATCTGGACAAGTGTGTGCCACACGTCCACCATGTGCTGGGCGCTGTTTGGGGCACAGGAGGGGGTGAACAACCCGGCCACACTTGTCCTCGCGGGCTTATGTTCCAGTGCAGGGAAGCGGGGAAGGGGTGACACCCAACAGAAGGAACATAAACTGGGAACATGGAGACGAGGACCGTGAGGGTGGGGGGCTACCAGCTATTTGTACAGTGGCCAGGAAAGCCCTCCCCGATGACATTTTATTTGAGCAGAGACCCAACCAAGGGAAGAACAGGAAAAGGAGAGGCCCAGTGTCTGGGGTGGCAGTTCCACCACATGGGGTCCTGTCTGCCACCCCAAACTCTGTCCAACCTCAGGGCCTTGGCACATGCTGCTTCCTCTCTGCTGCTCACATGGCTGGATCCCATGTCGACACTTCCTCAAGAGCCTTCCCACACACTCGCTATTCGCAGTAACTCCCCTGCCCCCTGACTCTCTGGTAACCACCTTGCATATTTCTTTGAAAGCCACGATCCCAAGCCCTTAATTACCTCATGCAACCACTGGTTTCCTTATCTGTTGTCTGTCTCCCTGCTCAGCTACGTTCACCGTCAGCGCAGCAAGCGTTAGGAAGGATGCGTGCTGCTAAAAAAGGAAAAACAAAGTGGAATGAGTCACCCCGCCGGCAAAGAAACATCAGGGTATTTGATGCTGGAGGAACTGACTCTGTTAAGAAGAAAACTGCATTTTATCCACAAAACATCCCGTGTAGCACAGGGGCTCCCGACGGGGAAGCTGTCTCTGCAGGAACATCCGGTGAGCACGCAGGGGGTTTTGGGGTGTTTTGGTCATGAAGAGGAGGCGAGGGGAGCCCCCCAAGGAGCGGGGAGGCTCACTGGGCGCCCGTGCCTGGAGATGTGCTGCCAGGCAGCCCAGGGGGCGAAAACCATGCTCAAAACCAGCTCAGAGCCTGACTCTCTTCTCGGGGCCAACAACGTACTTTCTGCACTGTTTTACTATATACTGAGTTTTCCAGGCGTGTGACCACTTGTAACTCTGGGGAAGATCGGACCTTGTTTGGTTTGCAGCTTGATGAGGAGTTACTGCCTATTTCAGAAAATCCCTTCATGGTGCCCAGGGCCCCCAGGGGGGCGCCTGGAACCGTGTGTGTGTGTGTGTGTGTGTGTGTGTGTGTACACGTGCATGTGCGTGCATGTGCATATGTGTGCGTGCACACACGTGTGAGTGCACGTGTGTGCATATGTGGGTGTGCATGTGTGTGCGAGTGTGTGCACACACGTGTGCGCCTGTGCGTATGTGTGCGTGCGTCAGTGTGCAGGTGTGTGCACGCACGTCTGAGTGCACGTGCATGTGTGCGCATGTGTGTGCCTGTGCGTGTGTGTGTGCATGCACACGTGTGCGGGTGTGCACGTGCGTGTGCATACACACGTGTGTGAGCCAATTTATTCGGCCCTCATTTCTAAATGTCAAATATAATTTTACAAAAGTTAAAGAAATGTCCGTTGAATATTTTCCTACGTCTCTTAAATCCAAACTTATTCTTTGTATGTGAGTGTGAGAGTCCAAATCACTCATTTTGTCTCCTCGTGTGGAGCTCATATTAATTCGTCAAAAATGACTTTCCCTTTAATTTCTTTTGGATATTCCTGCTGGGACATCATATTGATTTCTTTAAAATGATGTGTATGGTAGATTCGATTAGATCTGTGATTCCATTTCAAAATGGAAAAGTTTGGTCCTTTAAACGTTTGTTGTAAAAAGCTGCTTTCATAAGCTCTGTGGCCCCGGGTAAAGCTTCCAGTCCCTTCTTTCCATGTTCACTATAAGTGCCATGGTGATTAAAGCCACATAATCTTAGGTATGATTTCCACGCACATAGCTTGTGGCTCTCTCTCTCTCTCTCTCTCTCTCTCGGATTATCAGACTGACTCACAAAAGCAAAACTGCCACTTTCTTCCTCGGTGAACTTCTTTTGGATTCAGGTGGGCCTTGGAGCCAGTGACCTTGTATTTACAGAAGAGACACCTGCGTTCTGGGAAGTGGGGTCCAAGTTAAGAGTGATATCAGTAGAGAAAGTGGGGACTGGTCAGAAAGCAGAAATGGGTCAGGACAGGTGCAGTGTGACGGCCCCCTGGCAGCCCCAGCCCCGCGTGGGCACCGGCTCTGGGACAACACCGTCCCTGTCATCCCGATTCCTGAGCAAACCAGCCTGGGAAGGGCAGCCTGGCACCTTCGCGGAGACGAGACGAGAGATGGCAGTTTCCTGCGGTGACCCTACCTCGGGCTCTGGGCTGTGGTTCCAGAATCTCGTGTGGCTCTGGCGGCCCGGGCTGAGCCACACGGTGGGAGGAGAGGATCTCAGGAGGCAGATTCTCCTGGAGACACACACAGATTCTCAAATGTGCTTTGAAGGAGGCAGGAAGAACACTGAGGATGCAGGAGACACGTGGTTGGGGAAGACCACACTCTGTGTCCTGCAACCTTCTTCCCGTCTCACGGTAGGAACAGGGCCCTAAGGCAATGCGCAGGGACACTCGAACACCAGCCTCCCTGAGCAGCCGCAGACCACACTCTACAGTCGTTCTTAAATACTTTGAGGTCACGAACCCCTTTGAGACTCCGATAGCTCTGATTCCTTGACCTCCAAAAAATGCACATACACATCATCTTCGAGGGTACATGGACCTCCCGACGTCTGCTCCTTCTAGCCCATCACTCACACGGGGACAACCAGCACATTTCATATTCCAGAACAGGGCTCAGAAAACGTTCTGCAAAGGCCCGGATGGTGAATATTTCAGGCTTTGCAGTCCAAATACCACAGTTTGCCAAGCTTTGTTCTAGAACAGAATAGAAACTTTGATTTCACCAATGAGGATTTTCAGTGAGTGTAAGATAAACACGTTCTGATACTGAGCCACCAGGATTTGCAGGAAGAACTCACTCGGCCCCCAAGCTGCTGACAGTCTTGCAGCTGCTGTTTTGTTCAAACATTAGAATGAATTCTCCTCTTATGTAACCAGACAGAATAATCCCCGCAGAGACACGCAAGCGAGAACACCAGCTCAGAATAACACAGCTGAATCTCCTAGTTTCGGTTTTGCCTTTTACAGATGACTCCTTGCTGGCCCCCAAATGCATACCCTGGGCTAGGGGGCTCGGCCCTGAATTCGTGGCGATAACGAGTGATACACGGGAGCCCCAAACAACACGCTCCAAGATGCTGAGTTCTCCAGTCCGCGGTACAAACAGTGAGGTGGGTAAGGCCAGCTGAATGGGTAGGTTTTAAAGAAAATTATTTGGGCTTATGTTGTGTTACAAAGATACCATGTAGACCGATTTTCATATGAAATACAGAAAGGTATGAAACCCTACATTTCTACCTCTGAAGGGGGCTTCGGGGGTCAAGTTCCAGGACAGGTGAGCCGACAGACGCGGGGAGGTGGGACCCCCCAAGCGGAACGGCCTGGAATGTGAGCCAGAAGCCCACATGGGTTGAAGTAAATATGTACCAGTCGTGTCATAGGGCACATCGAATCTAACAATGAGAACCAGGCTGTTAAGTTGCCCCAGACGCCGTCAGACCTCCACGAGATGGGCGGCACGCAGCACGTGGGAGCAGGTGTGGACTTCGGGGAGTCCAAGAGAGAAGACCAAGGGCCCCTATCTGGGGTGGAGCGGAGGGAGGGGGAGGGTGCGTGCATGCGGAGCAAGTCCCTGAGGACGCGAGGAGGATGCACTGGCTTCTCCCCAGGCTCTGCTGCAGAGAGCAGCCACCTAGTGGTTAGGGAGCGGCGGGTGCAGGACGCGGACACGCGTTGCTGAACTGTTACTGAGCAGATGATGGCCAACGGCTGACCCTGCTAACTGCTCCGGCATCAGGCAATATGCACGTTCCTTCCTCAAAATCCTGTGCTACGCAAATTCGCACAACAAAAACAGGGGCTTCTGGGGAAAGGGGCTAGCGTCCAACACTCAAAAGCTTCCCCAATGGCACCAAAAAACCTGATAAAGAGAAGGCAGCGCAGTTGTCTGGATGTTACGCGGTGATGAAAGCTACAGGGCAGGAGACCTCCTTCACCTTGATGGACGCCCGAGGCCGCGTCCCAGGCTTGCACTGAGCTGCACGAGGTGGGGGGCGCAGGTGGACAGCAGTGACAGCAGAGGTGGGTGGGTGTTCGTTCAAAACACACGTGGGGAACCGGGGTCCCTGACAGGTTCTCAAGTGTGTCTTTTTTATTCACATGTGGGGTGGCTCAGGGGGGCACAGTTTTCTCCATTTAAACCTAAGAAACTGTCCACAAGCCCGCGTGAAATTCACATTTCCTAGCATGTGACTCCAGCAAACTCGTTATTCAAAGCACGCGTTAGAGCAGCACTGGCTGTGCTCCAGGTCAAGGCTAATGGTTCCAACTCTGAAGACAGAAGCTGCCGTTCTGTCTGGGAGCCGTGGCAGAGCCTGGAGAGCCTGCAGGACAGGCTTGGGGACCCGCTGGGGCCGGTGGGCCGACTCAGGTCCCAGAGGGTCAGGGACCTGGGTGGATTTACTCCCCAGCCCTGGGGAGCTCACGCTTCAACCGGGGAGGGACAAGCAGAGAAGATCTCACCCGGGGCCATAGGTCAGAGTCGCCGCAGGAGACTGGGGGCGAGGAAGCCCAGGCCTCCCGTAGACCAGGGACAGGACACAGCCTTACAATGGGCCTCTGGACTCTCAACAAATGTGTGACCTTTCTGCACATGCAAACCAGAGACTCCCTGGTGTAGACGAATGGTTCTTGAACTTGGCCATACTTCAGAATCACCAGAGACGTGGGAACAGTACAGGTGCCTGGGTCCCATCGGAGAGATGGTTTAGTCGGTCTGGGGACAGTGGGGGCGTCCGGAGGGGCTACATCGCTCACTCCAGGGGATTGCAAGCACAGAATGTCAGCTAGGCTAGCCTCGCAGCTGCCACACCCACTCGCCCCAGAACCGCCTCGGGCACTCGACACGATCCCACTCTGGGCCCGTTCCCACAGGGACAGGACGCAGGAAGAGCAGCATGGTGCACTACCGCCGAGATGGAAGCAAGCCATCGTCCATGACAGACGAGTAGGTGGACAAAACGTGGCACACACACGTATGATTCAGCCTTAACAGGGAGGAGACTCCGACGCCTGGTGTGACCTGGCGAACCTCAAGGACATCCTGCTCAGTGACATGAGCCAGTCACAGAGGCCAAAGACAGCGTGATTCCACAACTAGGAGCTAGCTGGTGTCTGGGCTCTGGGGGCAGCCAGAGCGGCAGAGTCAATGCATCTCAACACTCCCGCCAAGCGCTGTTAATTACGATAATGAGACCAGAGCGAAAAGGGTCAGCAGCTCTCCCGTTTGAGAATTCACTTAGCTTTGATCCCAGCCGTTAGCAGAGCGGACACCCTTTCTTGAGCTAATGACCGGGACAGCAGACCAGCCGGCCTACGCTTGGGTGAGTCCTGGGCACGTGTCTCCACACTTAGCCCCGGGCAGGGGGCTCCTCGATCCTTCACAGGTAACACTGGTCCTGGGCCCTGGGCAGCACCTGGGCATCTGATCTGGGCTGCAGCTGCCTCTGGCGGGTGACGGCTCACAGCAGGCAGGCGCGGAGGACTCGCCGAGAAAAACGCTGACTTCATTTCCAAATGGGGATTGGGAGAGCTTCTCCAGAGTCCATGTGGCAGTGAAAATTCCAAACTGAATCCAAAGGCAAGTGTGGAGGGCTGGATGAAGCCTCGAGGCCAGGACACTGGGTGGAGTCGAAGGACACATGTGTTTACGAGCAGAACACGGCATCCTGCGGACACAGGCCTGCCAGGGGGCACCAGGGAGGCCATGCTGTGGCGAGGGCCACATCCTTCTAAAAGCCATCTTTCTGTAAATCAGAATTCCGCTCCTGTGGACAGGCGTTGTCTCTGGCTCTCTGCCATGCCACCTGCAGCCAGGATATACCATGTGGGCAGGTGTCCCCTGAGTGAGTGAATTTGCCACATCCTGCCACTGGGCCGTCCCTCCTGCTCCGTGGTCCCCCCAGGCACTGCTGCCCGCATGCTGGGGCCTGATCTGCATTCCCTGAGTCCCCTGAAGGGCCTGGTCTAGGCAGAAGCCGGGTCCTGGTCACGTCCCTCCTGGCAGGGAGCACTGATCTGTGAGCACGACACCACCAGCATCTGACGGTGAGTCTGTGCCTTCTTCCTGCTCATCTGGACACAGCTGGAAGTATCCTTCTGGACATCTGTGGCACCAAATTCTGAGCTCCTTCAAACTGGCCCAGCCCTGTGTCGTGTATTTCTGTCTTCAATGTACATATTCTTCAAACCTAGCGAGGTGGGCAAGGAAGCCTCCAGTGTGACCTCAGTGCAGCTGGTGGCCAATCGTTTGAGGTTCACCCCAAGTCCCTGCCAGCATCGACTCCCCTCCCTTCTGGTCATGGCCCTGCCACCCCCACCCCGCCCGGGCAATGCGGGGACTTCCCAGCTGGTCCCCCACTGACACGTGCACCCCTCACTCAGCTACCCAAGGGAGCCAGCGAGCACAGCTCTGGTCAGAAGCCCTCACTGGCTCCTTCTGCCCCTGGAGGTCACACTCTTTGGGGCAGAAGGCTTGGGGTCCAGGCGCCGTGGACTGTAGATGAACTCAGGCCAACCCGCCCTCCTGTACGACCATGCAGTCTGGGCCTCTGCTCCAGACCTAGCCTGCCATCCCAGGACCTGGTCTCCACCCGAGTTCTCTGCTGGGGCTGGACCCCGGGCTTGGAGTGCTTCTGTCTGTCCCAACGGCCCAGCCAGTCAGCTCCAGCTGACTCATCACAGGCTGCCTGAGAAGCCAGCCCAGCAAGCACACAATCCTCACACCCCATGGGCATGTTTTCTCTCCCCGCCCTGATGTGCTGGTCACACCCCCACGACAGCATATTTATTATGTGATGCCTTCCCCCCTTGACTGCACAATTCTTGAGGGCAGGGACCCGGTTTTTATTCATGCTGTATCTCTGAAGTAATGCAGTTTAAACACCCCCGCAATATTTCCCACTAATACTCTGAAGATTCATTTCCATCAGGAGTACTCACCTCCCAGGCCTAACACAGGGAGCTCCTGACACGGCCTCTTCACTCTAGGGGCCCAGGCCCCTGACTGTTCCACGACTTCCGTTCCTGAGACCATAGGAACTTCATTAGTGACAATGGTGGTCAGTGTTAATTTGGTGAATCAGGAGAAAAGGCTTTGCTTTTCCTAAAGGAGAGAAGCTAATTAAGGGGGAGAAACAGAAAACATTACGCATGTGTTTTTCTTTTCTTTTTTGTTTTTTAAAGATTTTATTTATTTGTTTATTTATTTATTGAGAGAGACAGAGAGAGCATGCATGAGTAGTGGGGAGGAGCAGAAGGCGAGGGAGAGAAAGAATCCCTAGCAGACTCCCTGCTGAGCACAGAGTCCAACGTGGGGCTCGATCTCACGACCCCAAGATCATGACCTGAGCGGAAACCGAGAGTCGGAAGCTTAAACAACAGAGCCACCCCCACGCCCCTGTGCACCTGTTTTTCTGTGCCATACAGCAATTGTCTTCGTAGAAGAATTTGAAACTCAGGTGGGTCTCTTATGGAGCGGAATTTTAATTGGAAAAGACCAAGACCATTTTGTGAGTCAAGGCACGTGGCACTTCAGAGCTGAAGGTCCTTGGAACTCTCAGGCCCAGCCCCTGGTTCAGAAGGTGGTGACAGAGCCAGGCAGACGGGCAACTCGCTTCCTTGTGACTCTAGAGAGGGAAACGCTACCCTTTCACAATCAAATGCATTCTTTACCAAATCACTGTGGTGCTGAGGAAGGGTCTCCGTGGGACCTGAACGTCCCTTCCGTGACCTCGCCGTGGGCATTTGGCCACGAGGCTCAACGAAGCACAGGATGTGGACAACGCTCACTGCTCCACGGGGAGCACAGGACTTGAGGTTTCTGGGGCAAACAGCTAAGGTCACCACCAGACTGTGACATTTCTAAGCAGTCCGTCTGAGTGAGGGGACACTGACTAGGAAATCATCAGGGCTCAGATGGAGGACGAGGGGTCTTGCCAGTTGAACTGATGTCTGGCACTTTGCATCACTGCAGAGGTGACTGCACTGGTGCTCAGAGAGGCGAGGCGCTGGCTCGGGGTCACACGTCCGTTAAACTGAGGGCGGGGCTTACACCCAGCTGTAAATTTAGTCCTCATTTTGATCTTCCGAAAAAAACCCGGATGGAATATACCGGGAAATATGTACAGAGGTGAGAGGGTGCTCTGCACGGGAATCACCCGGAAATGCTGCTGAAAAGCAGATTTAGTCCGCAGGCGGGGCTGGGAGGTGAGACTCTGTCTCTGGAGCAAGCCTCCGGGTGATCCGGACGCGGCGGGTTCACTGACCACAGCCCGAGCGGCAAGAATACTGACCTGTCCTCTGTCACCGCTCACTGCTCGAACAGATGCTGCCCGATCACTTCTGAGAACGGGCCACGTTACTACATTCACCCCTAAGTCTTCTCAGCCCTGGAAGGTGTAGCACCAGATGGTTGCTAACGGGGATCAGTTGAAGCCTCTGAGGCGGGGGCCGGACAGGCCACGCAGGTTTACAAGCAGCACAGCTGCGGACCCAGGTGCGCGGGCGCTCCCCCCGCCGACCGGCAGGGGGCGGCAGAGGGTGGACGCCAGGGGTGCAAGGTGCTGGCGCGCTCCGAGAGCGGGCTCGCCCAGGATGGGGACGTCTTCTTCCAGAGCGCGCGGGGCTCAGAAGGGATTAACCACCCGGCCCATGCGCGCTCCGAACTCTGCATCAGTTTTGATGGGCCGGGGGGAAATCAGAATGAGGACCAAGTTTGCGGCTGGATTCAAGTCCTGGCTCCCAGTTCAATGGCTGTGTGACCTTGAGCAAGCGCCTAGCCCCTCTGAGCACCAGCGCGAACATCTCTACACTAGGGACAGAAACAGTTCCTACTTTCCTTGGGGCCACTCCAGTGCCCGACCCAGAGAAACCAGTTACTGATGCGTAAGCCTCTAATATTTCTTGCTTAAGTACAGAAACATCATTTAACCAAGTGCACCTCGCCAGAAATGCCCTCCCTTTAGGAACCACTGAAGGGGAACGCGGAGCAGGAAAGGGAGTTTCTCCCTATGCTGGGGCAATCTGCTGCTTCCCTCTTCTGCACTCACCGGAAATTATGTAAAATCTTGCCTCATTGCGTTTAATATCTTCAGGTGGCTGTCTCCCCAAACCACAGCGGCATCCAGAGGCACTGGTATTCTGAAGACAGTATGTGGAAAACCCAACAGAATGGCTTCTCTTCCGTCTGTTCATTGCACATTCCTCAGCACAGTTTTAAAACATCTGATGGAAAAAAGTAATTCCATTTGAGTGATTTTTAAAGACCAACAGCCAGCATGATGCCTTTAAACTTTGCGAAAAGCGAGCTCGCCAAGGAACTGATTCTCTCTACCTGTCTGCAGGTTCACCAGTACTCTCGGTTAGAACATTCACATCAGACGCTCTGACAGCCTCCCCGAATGCAACTCAGATGGCCAAGCAAATTGCCAGGACAGAGGGGCAAGCAACAAGGTCGGGAGCCAGAAACTGTAGAAAGCTGGGAAGCCCCACATCGCATCCGAAGTAATGACAGACAATCTGCTCTCAGAGCTGTGGAAATCATCGGGATTGTGATGTAAACTGAGGCAGTTGCGGGGGGGGGGGGGGGGGGAGGCACAGGGAAGGAAAACCTATTAAACTATGATGCGTTCACGGAATGGAAATGTGAGGAGAGATTACACCACACTTGAGAAGGCAAGGGGAGGAGGGAGTCTGGCCAGGAGGAGGGGTCCTACGTCTCCCCTCCCACGGGCAGAGGAGGGAATATTTCACTGGTGGCTCCCCAGGGACTGGGGGGAGGGGGGCCAGGGGAACAGGCCCTGCTGGAAGTGCGTGCTCTTGCACTGTGCCCAGCCTCCCGGGCCCCAGGGACGTTGTGAGGGTGGGATCGGCCCTGGGCTGGGTGCCAGGAGGCTGGGCTCCATTTCGGTTGGGGTAGACTTGGCCAGAGACTTGGCTGTAACTTGCTGTGGGTGGTAACTTCCAAGATGCAGGAGCCCAGGGCCAAAGCCCTGGGCTGGGAGAGGGGAAAGCCAGGTTCTGGTCCTCCTCTGGCCACCATCTGGGCATCCTTGATGAGTTTAATTTCCTTTGTCCCCTTTCTGAATGTGCATCATAATGAGGGTGACCTGGAAGCCAGGTGTGTGGCCAGAGTGTGCCTGGGAGTAGCTTGCAGGGTGTTCCGGCTTAAACAGGGGTCAGATCTCTTATCATTAAGACAAATGAAATCTTCTCCTGATGCGACCACTCTTTCCTTCGTGGCCAATCCCTCAGACATGGAGCGTAAGGACCGCCCTGTGCCTCCACTGCCCATTGCCTGGCCTCCACTGGCCCCACGGCTTCCCCACAGCTCCTGCTGGAGCTCGCCGCCTCCTCATCGATTCTGGTCTGATCTGCCCACTCTCTCCTGTAGCACTGATACGTGGGCCCGTTTCTCCTTGAAATACCTCCTGATTTGTCCTCCTTGACTTCCCTCCAGTCTTTCTGTCATCCTGTTTTCCAGCCGTTCCTTCTCCTTCCCCCACCCTCTGGCTCGCAGGCTCTCACAAGTTGGACTGTCCCCACGACTCACGCTCCCAGGATCTCTCTCGGACCCTGGCCTCACCTGGACTCAGAGTGAGAAGCACCTCAGTGGATCTGTCCCCGACTCTCATGACACCACCTCCACCTGCCTGGCGGTGGTAAGTTGGCCTTCCGCTTTACTCTCTCGGTCTAACTCATCACTAAGTCCCACCTTTTCTCTTCCAAATGTCTCTAGAATTATCCTTCCTTCTGCATGTTCATCGCCCTGGTAGGCCCCAGCTCCCAAGGAGGATGTTAGCCCCGGGGGTTCATCAAGACACACCCAATCTCTGCCTTCAGGGAGCAAAGGTCCTGAGCCCGGAGGCAGTCAGGCAGGGCGTGATGAGGTTATAGGACCATACGTGGTGCCACCGGGCAGATGAGGACACACACCCAGCCTGAGGGGACCTCTGCAGGGGACATGGGCATGGACACTGTTCTGAGGGACAGGAGCAGTCAGCCAGGGAGAGCAGGGGGCAGTCCCCGCAGAGGCTGCTAAGCAGCGCAGTCAAGGGTGGGGAGGGAGCCCAGGCCCCCAGGACCCGTGGGTGGAGTGGCCCGGAAGGTGCAAGTGTGAGCTTGTGGGATGGGTGGGGCTGGGGTGGATATTCTCCAGCCAAGAAGGACCTGCGCTCCGTCCTGGGGGCAGTGGGGGCCGCTGGGGGTTTGGACTCCTGCCGCTGCACTGAACACAAATGCCTCAAGCCCTCTGGGATTTGGCCCCACCAAATTTATCCAGTCTTACAGTGCCAATAAGAATGCTTAGCCCACACCTTCCGCACCGAGTAGGCGAGGGGCTTCCCCGCATCCCGTTTGTGGCTGGGCTGCAACCAAGGATTATTTACTAAACTACTGCTTTGTGCAGGACACCAGCGTTGGCTCAGATTCCCCAAATGAGGGAGACGCAGCCCTGCCCAGGAAGTGGGGCAAAGACCCCTCCCCTCTAATAGGCCGTCCAGGGGACAAGAGCACTGACAGAGATCCATGCAAGGAGCAATGGAAAACGGAGGCGTTGTTCTCCAGCTCTGCCTGTGGTCTTCATTGGAGAGGGTGCCCTTTGACATGCTTCTTAAAAAACCCTCAGAAGATTCCCCAACAGGGCATCCTGGGTAGGAGAGCAAGCATAAGGAGAGTGAGGCACGCAAAAAAGACCCAGTCAGAACCTTCTGGAAGATCAGCGTGTCAAGGGACACGAAGACAGTAGCCAGAGCTGGAAAGGGAGGCAGGGGATCTAGCAGGCAGTGAGTGCCTTTGCATATCCGAAGCCTTAGAATATTATCGTTGGGCCTTCTTCCCCTGCCAGGCCCAGTCCCTGACTGCCCTTTCTAAATCCCAAGAAAGACAAGTAGTTCCCCAAGGCCCTGAGGTCTTTACCAGCCTGCACTGGCTGTCTTCTTTGAACTAGCAGATGACAGCACGCAATTTCACACTTAGTGGCTCTCATAATTGCACAGGTGCTGGTTTGCCTCCCCCCCCCCCAACCCGGGAGCCTCTGGAGGGCAGGAACAGTGCCACAGCCTGGAGTGGGCCCAGCAGAGCAGAGTGGGGGGGGGGGGGGCTGCAAAGCTAGCACGGGGGGTCACTGGGGGTCACCCTAGAATGCAGCCGGACTGAAGTCTGGACCCGCCAGCTGCATTCTTTTCCACGAAACGAAGCACGAAACAGACACATCCAGACCCAGGAACTGCACATCCCAGGGCTTTCTGCTGAGTATGTGAGCGGGCAGAAACAACCAGGCCTACTCTGATCTCCACACTCAGCAAAGCTGAACTTCCCAGTGCACACGCAGACCAACAAAGGAGGCTCTGTGATGCTGGACACAACTTCCTGAGAAGTCTTTCTTCCAAGAAAACAAAACCAAAAACCTGGCAGGGCCAGCTTTGCATTCAGACCGTGGACTCAACACTCCCTGCTTTGCTGAGAGCTGACATGCTCAGGATGATCCCGAGACAGCACTTAGCATGGGAGGACCTCGGAGGCTGAGAGGCACAGGTGGCTGTTAAAATGTGCGTAGTAATTAGCTTTGGCCTGCGCCCTTCCCCTGGAACCTCCTGGAACCTGCTTGCAATCCCACAAGTAAGGGATTAGTATGCAGCATCACAGACCTTCTCCCAGGGCCCTGCCCCACCATGTGCCCTGGAACTGGCTGTGCCGGGCTCACCAGGAAGTTGCTGGCTACTATCTTCTACCCAGGAGAACAAGGGTGAAGCAAGTCAGGGACCCAGGGGTACTGGACAGATTTATCAAGGCTCAGCCAGGCTGAGTAAACGCAGGGAAAAGTGATTGCTTGCGGGTCACTGTGCAGGACGGGCGTGTTCGAGCACGAGGTGACTACACAGCTAAACCACGGGGAGGAGAAAGCCCCTGCCAACGAATCCCACCCAGCATGGTCTCTGCGGGTAGGCTTCCCCGGAGCAGCGCATCCCTCCCCTCTAAGATCAACCAAACCCACCCTCACGCCTGGGAGGATGTCATTCCAGCCGTGGTTTCCCCTGTGTTGGTCGGCAGATTGTTGATAACGTAAAGGCAAACAATATTTACCGTGGAGGCTGCTTTCCCGTGCTCTGGGTGGGCAGGGCTCAGGCCTGTCGGGCCGCTGGGCAGCGTTCTGGGGTTTCCACGGCCCTGCGGGCGTGCCTGTCTCCCTTTTCCAAGACCGTGAAGCCACTTGCCCCTCCCAGGTTGGGACGAAAGAGAAAGTGACAAAGTCTGACAACGTTCCAAAGGTGGGGTGCGAGGGACCTCGTCAGAGCCGGGGCTTTGCGGTGGGCCGCCCGCCGGACAGCAGCCCGGCACCAGCCGGCCACCGCGGGTCCAGGAAGGACAGCCCCAAGCGGCTCGGTCCCTGCCCGGTCCACTGCCCGGGGTCCTCGCCCACCTCTGGGGAAGGCTCCCAGCTCAGCCGGCTCCCCCACGCGCTCCTCCCAACCCCTCCTCCCGGAAGGCCCCAGGCCCCGCCCACAAGCCTGCCCCAGCCCCGCCCCCGGACAGATCCTGCCCTGCCCGCCTGCCCCCGCCATCGGCCCGACCCAGGCCAACGACCAGGCCCCACCTACTTGCCGGCCCGGGCAGGCCCCGCCCCGCGGCCCGGGTAACCTCTTTCAGCTCATTGACCCTTGGAGGGACCTCCTGCTCCAACCCCCGAGCCCTTTGGACGCGCCCCGGAGGCTCTGCGGCTACTGGGACGAGGCAGAATGTAGGGGAATCCGTGGGCGTGGGGGCGGGAGGGTGGGACGCGCAGGTGCTGGGTGCTTGAGGCGCCCGGGAGCCAAGGGGAAGAGGCCACCCCGGGACTGTCCTTGGGGTCATCCAGGCCAGCGCGGCCGCCCCTCCTGCTGGGTGCAGAGGAGACCTGAAGTAACCGCCCAAAGGCACAGCCAAGCCGGAGAGGAGGCGCTCCCGGACTCCCTGCGCAACGCTCCCTCCCCTTGGCCAAACCTCCAGGCTGGTTTCCAAGATCTTGAGAGACTTAGAGCAGCAACGGGCGGGCGGGGCTGGGGCTCATCCCAGGACCCTGAGATAATGACCTGAGTGGAAGGCAGATGCTTAGCCCATTGAGCCACTCAGGTGTCCCAATACTCTAGATTTTAATGGACAAATCAAGTGACAGTCCTCAGCTGGGAGCGGCAAAGATTTTGGTCACCAGCTTCTCCCGAGCCACAAAGAGAGAGAATGGGAGCTCTCACTCAAGGGGCACACATGAGAAGACCCTAGCTGTTCTGGCCATTCACGTGTGAGTTCTCGCCACCCCAGTGACCTCCTCTGTCCAAAGACAGGGCCACGGAGCAGGGCCTGCGTCCCTTGGAGCCAGGAGCAGCGCTGAGGAGAGGGCTTGGCATCCTAACACTGCCTGGGGTGTTCCTCCCGTCCCCACACCCTCCTGGGATGTGCTGCTCATTCATGTTAGCCAGTAAGCGTCTTTATGCTTTTATGAGCCAAGCACCATGCAGGGTGGGTAGGATAGGATATCCATAGCTGACGTTTACGGAGTGCTTACCATGTGCTCTGCTCTGTTCCACATGTGCATTAACTGATTTAATCCTCACCCAAACCCTACGAATCAGGATGACTGCCATCCCCATTTTACAAATGCGCCAACTGAAGGAAAAGAGGTTGTTACTTCCAGGTGCTCCTACAGCTGGTCAGTGACAGTCAGGATCTGAACGTGGGTCACTGGGCTCCAGAATCCTTCACTGTCCTGTACTGACATCACAGTGACAAACAAGCTGGACAACATCCCCATGTCACAGAACTTACCTTCTGGCTCTGGAGATGTGGAGCAGAAGACAGGTGGGGGCAGGGCTCAGGTGTGGGCTGGACCAGCGACTCGCTTCTCACCAACAGAACGCGGCACAGGTGCCCCTCCTGAGAGTAACTCACAAAATAATGTGATTTCCACCTGTTCGCACCTTCTCTCTGGCCCTCTCACTGGGTCTCTTAGGAGGCCAGCTTCAATGTGGCCCCGTGGCCATGTCCCCATAGCAGGGGGTGCAGGGGGGCCCGCTTGCCAATCTCCAGTGAGGATCTGAAGCCTTAGTCCAACAGCCTGTGAGAAGTGACTCCCGCTAACAACCCCCCCGAGTAAACTTGGACATGAATTCAGTCCAGGTGAACGCTGACATGAGATCACAGCCCCAGTCAGCGTCTGGATGGCAGCCGTGGGAGGGGCCGGAGCCGGAGGACCCAGGCAGCCAGGCCCAGAGTCCTGGTTGTTTTAGGCCACTAAGTTTTGGGGGTTTGTTATACAGAACTAGGTAACCAATACAGTCACCACATTGGGAATCACCCAAATGTCCATCAAAAGTAGAATGGACACATAAACTGCAGATCAGTGACAATCACACAGCGGAGTGTTCAACAGCATCGAAAAGGAATGAGCTACAACTATATCCAACAACACGGATAAAACGTGGAGCAAAAGATATACACATCTATAGATATCACGACCCAAGAGAATAGATGGATATTATTTCATTTATACGCGATGCAAAATAGACCACATCGTGCTGTCGAGTTGCATGCAAAGAGCTGACAGGGTGCTTTACACGGCCAAGCCGGCATCACGGTGGAAGTCGGGGGGCTGGAGGGAGGCAGCCCCGCTGGGAAGGGCCCCCACCGGTCTCAGAGGCCGGGGCCTCGTTCTGCGTCCTGACCTGGCTGCGGGTCCCACGGGATTTGCGTTATGATTGCTCATTGCAGCGTGCTGCTGTGTTTTATGCGTGTGCACGGTATTTCTCATTACAGAATTGTAAAAGGAAGAGTCACAGTAAGTGAACAGGAAAGTAGGAAAACCGAGAAAGAGGAGCTAGGAAGGTCGCCATCGTGTGGATCCCAGGAAGGTGGGCGGGAAATTAAATTCCACAAAGAGCAAAGTGTCCCACTGGATGTGGCCCGCTGCAGGTGCGCTGTGCTGGCAGATCTCCGACGGGCCCTAAGATGTCCACGCGCAGGGCACCCTCCCTTGTGTGTGGGAGGCCAGCGATGCCCCCGGGGGTCGTCTGTCCCTAGACCAGGTCAACACTCCATCTAGCAGACAGTGCAGATGTTCACCCGCGGGCCTTGAAGAAGCAAACCACCTCGTTGTGAGCCGCCTCATGGAGGGGCCACGTGGCCAGGACCTGAGGACGGCCCCTAGAGCGTGAGTGGTCCCACCAGTCAGCAAGAACGCAGGGGCTTCCACGCTAGGATGGAGACCGAGCCTGCCAACAGCTCCAAGCTCCGGAAATGGACACAGCCCGGTGGACACCACGGTTTCAGGTTTGTGAGGCCTGGAGCAGGGATTTCTGACCCGTGGAAGCCGTGGGACAGCATGCAGGGGCTGTTTTCAGTCAGCAGGTGGGCAATCGTTACACAGCCTTATCTGCACCTTTCTGTCCCTGGCCTGGCTCTGGGTACCACTCGCAGCGAATGCTCTGCCCCCGCTGGCGGGAAGAGCGAGCCGAGGCTGGTGGAAAGCCCTATGGCCTCACTGCGCCCTCGGCTGCCACGCTTGGGGACCACTATAGGGTGCGGACTTTCTCTGCGGCAGCCCGCGAGGGCCTCTGGGCTTCGGCGGAGCCACTGCCATGCCGCGTAATCCCCAAGTCCTGGAAGACGCTACGGGGATCTGGGGTTGTCCCCTGTCGAGGGGACGCACAGGGAGGGCAGCTGGGACGGCCTGTCTGCTGCGGGACTCAGACGTCTGAGGAGTAAAGCGTGTTTAGCAGACCCTGGGGTGAGGTTATTCTTGGCTCTCTGGGACCGGCATTACCGGAGAGCTCAGGGACGCATGAAGCCTGTGCCTTCCTTGGTTTAGCCCTGAACTACAGAAGAGCCTCTGGCCGGAGCTCCCCCTTAGGAGAGGAAGTTGCCCTATGCGAGTGGACATTGCCTATTGCCTGTCCGTCTGTGCTGGACCACGGCCTCTGGGGCTTCGGGAACACCCCCGCTGGATCTGCAGTGCCCTTCCTCCCCTCCTCCTCCTTCCCCTTTTCTTCACCGCCTTCCTCTTTTTGCCAAAGCAGAGTTTTTTATTTCGAGGAGCCTGTGCGGCTAGCCTCTCTCCTCTCCACCAGAGGCCCAGACGTGGGCTTTAGACCCAGGGCCCTCTGGTCCCGGGGAGACGTGGTCGCTCCCTCCTGGGCCCCTGTTTCCTTGCCCGCCCCCTCCCACCCCCAGGTCCCCATCACAATGGACGCCTTCCCCCCCATGGGGGGGGGGGCTAGTGAGCGTCCAGCAGGGGGCCTGAGCAGGTGGCCCCGTGACCTGCCCACACACACTGCAGTTTCAGGCTAGGCTGCCAGGCTGGGGGGCGGGGAGGGTGCTGGGTTGTGCAGGCTTCTGACCTCCCGGCTCCTGGGGCACGACGGGTGTGTCCAGGGGAGACGCTTTCCTGGCAGCTCCAGTCCTGAGAACGTGGGAAGGTGAGCTGTTCCTTTTTCCCTTCCTCTTCTGGGCGGGGGGACAGGTAGAGATGGACCCCGAGTCCTCGCTTCACCCACACTCGATTCTCTTCTCCACACGCAGGCTGGAGAACATCCTTCGGTGGCACTCAGCAGTGAACGGTGTTTCTGTTGACTTCCTTTGTCCCAGAAGAGGCAGCGATTCGGCCTCCAGGCCATGCTTTGCGACCAGCAGAGCACCTGGATCAGGTCAGACCCAGAGCTGCCAGCCGCCCGCCGGGTCAAGCTTCCCGCACCAGGCAAGGCAGCGCCGGCTTCCTCCCACAGCCACTGAGGCTCCCGCACACAGAGAGGGTCGTCCTGTTTCCTGACAGCCAGGTCCCCGTCGTCGTCCCCATCAGCACTGCCCCGGGCCAGGCCCTCCTCTCCTCTATTCCCTCCTTGACAGGCATTCACCGAATCTCTACTCGGCAGCGCTGCGGGCTCCAGGCCTGCCAGCCCCACGAGCGAAGCCCAGCTCTGCGACCGAGATGGATTTCTGTCTAAGCCTCAGCTCCTTATCTGTGAAGTGGCAGGGTGATAATAGCCATGTTACCAGGCTGTTGTCAGGATTAAAACAGCATGTGGCCTGAAACCGCGCAGCCTGGCGGGTGGTGGGACCACGTGGCTGTTGTCATGGTGACGCGGGAGCGGAGGAGCCCCGCCTGTCACAGGACCCTGATGCCCACGCACGCAGGCCACAGGACGCATGCCACAGATGCGGCACAAGAGAGCATAGGGCATGTGGGTTCACAGGCCGCCCTGGGGGCACAGCTGGACTGGTTCTCCATCGGCCAGGTCCTGCCGTGGTCAGGCCTGCCACCGTCACTGCCACCAGAGGCTGACCCCGCCCAGGTCACTCTGCTGGGCTGGTCAGAGACTCGGGAGTTCCACTACTTAAAGTCTTCCAATGGCTTCTCCTTGTCCCTGTCCCCCTGGTAGCCTCCAAATTCGACTCCTGTCCCCCTGCCTCTCCTGCTGTTCTCCTGTCCTTCTTCCCAGCCTTTGTGCCTCCATTTCCCGCTGCCTGCTGCTCACCTGGAGGACTCCGTCCTGCCTGCCTCCCACACTGCCTGGTCAGTGTGCACTCATTCCCGCACACGCCCGTCACTGTGGACAGTTAGCTGTGTGTCCGCTGTGCACTTGCTTAGCACAGGAGCGCCCCACTCCACCCAAGCCCCTCGCCGTGGCCAGCCCGTGGCTGCCGTGAGCACACGACTAAGTGGAGGGGTCTCTGTGGCCAGACCCTCCCGAGCCCCATCCGGGCCTCTCGCCTCCAGCCACAGGCAAACCCCCAGCCTGCTGTCTTCACGTCCCTCCTCTTCGATAAGAGCCCATGGCTCGTTGCATCTGAAATTGTTCTTATTTCATTTAAAATGATTGTTTTCATTTCAAAAGTGGCACCTGGCTACTGTCAGGCTGGGAGTTCCAGTACAGTGAGGAAGGGACCACGTGGGGTTCGTCACCCATCCAGTTATAAGCACTGCTAACAGATGATTTCCTTTCCAAGCTACTGGCTATGCAGTCATCACGTGGCAACAGCAGAATTGGGTAACTTTATTTTTAAGAAACAACCTTTGCTCCCGATCGTAAAAGTGGACACATTCACTGCAGAGTATTACAGAAAATGACAACGTAAAGCAGGAAAACTTACTGAGATTCTCCTACGTGCCCACATTCTTTCTGCACATGCATGCATGTGCACGCACACACACACCCGCACACACACGCCATACGTGGCACCTCCTTGCAACCACAAAACAAATTCAACGTTACCACTCATTAAGGAGAATGGACTATTTTATGGAACACTTTATTGGAAGACAGGAAAGAGAATGCCACCGTGAGAAACGTGTCTGCACTCCTGTCCGAGGTGCCTCTGCCCGCCACAGGGAGTGGTGTCCAAAGGGCAGAGCAGTGAAGCCAGGGGTGCAGACCCTGCTGCCAGGGCAGCCTGGCTCAAGCCCCACGTTCTGCTACTTCCTGGCTGAAGGGCCTCGGATGAGTTATTTAACCTCTCTGCGCCTCACCTATGAAGGGGGGTCATGATAGTACCCGCCTCACAGAGTTGTTTGTACTTAACATGCTTAGAACGGCGCCTGGCGCATAACAAGATTTAGCACATTTTATTCCCATTTAGCCTCCCGGAATGCTTTCTGTGTTCTGGAACAATGCAACGACCACCTGGTTTTGCATCTGCCACTCAGCAAACAAAGGCCACATGGGTGGGAAATTTACAACTACCAGTGATGGCAACTGCCTGTGTGTGCGTGCGCACCTGCGCCCGTGTGCGTGCACGTGCGTATGCACTTGTGCACGTGCGCGCACATCACCATCAGAGCAAACTTCCCGGACACGTGAATATCGCCCTGGAGGGGATCTCTGCGGCCTGGGGAATAAACTTCAACTTTGTCTCGTCTCCTCGCTCCTCTCCTGAGCCGTGTGTGTGTATGTGTGTACTACATTGTCAGGGCCACACTGCTTATACTCTTTTGAAGGAATAGTTAACATAAAAGAACATCCACACACTTTAGATAGAAGATGATACAGAAACTAATCACAGTATCTGCTTCCTGGTATTATTTTTTAAAAATAAAACAAAAATATTGTACCACTTTCGATGTAGAAAAATCACTACTAAACTTCCTTGGTATTGTGTAGCTGTATCTGAAAAAGCCAAAATAGATTCTTAGGTAATCCCCCGACAGAGCCCTCCGCCATCCTAATGGTTTAGTGCTGCTCGTGGCTGCTAGAGAAAACAGCAACAACGTTCCTTCAGGGCGCATGAGCAAGGGAGAGGTCCTCCAACCAGGGGCGGGTGCGCGCATGCGCTCCACGCACAGGGAGAGGTGCCTCCAACCACGCGCGGGGCATGCGCTCCACGCACACGGGGAGATGGTTCCTCCAATCAGGGGCGGCGTGTGCGCTCCACGCACACAGGGAGAGGTTCCTCCAACCACGGGTGGCGCGCGGTGCATGCGCTCCAAACCTCCCGTGGCTAGAGGTTCTCACAACCAGGGGCGGTGCGTGCGCTCTACGCTACACCACACCTGAAGAGGTGCTTCCAGCCACGGGCGGTGCGTGCGCTCCACGCCGCACACGGGGAGAAGTTCCTCCAACCAGGGGACTGTGTGTGCACCCCACATCACACCGGCTGGCGCTGGGAAGGACGCGGACTCTGGGGAGGAAGAGGTAAGGAGGCTCCGCGCCGTTATGCTTTGCGTCGGGAAGCCATTATTGACTACATTACTAAAATTGGGATCCAGGTCTAGCGAGAGAGGACCCATAAATACATTTGTATGGGACTTCACCAGTCCCGTGTTCCAGATTTAGCTCTTGGTTGAATGGGACATATGTTTATGTAAATTTTACCGGTAAAGTTATGTTTTCTATGCCCATACATAAGAATATTTTTATACAGAATATTTTTATACCACGTATCACAGGTAAT
The DNA here is from genome assembly GCF_023065955.2 of Ursus arctos. Classification (NCBI taxonomy): domain Eukaryota; kingdom Metazoa; phylum Chordata; class Mammalia; order Carnivora; family Ursidae; genus Ursus; species Ursus arctos. The sequence continues at coordinate 8,584,271 of NW_026622874.1, read as the reverse complement.
TTGGCTGGGAATATTCTTGAATTCTTCACTCAAAGCGCGCTGGAGGTAACTTTTAGAAAATAGTGTTGCTGAGAAGTCTGTAACAAATGGATTTTATTTCTTTGCTTATAATGCAAATTTAAAATTTTCCCTTTTCTTGGAATATAGTATTTTCTTGCATTTCTTTATAATTGAAAACTACTTCCAGAATTTTTCTAGAAATGTGTCGTCATTGTTTTTGCCCGGAATCCAAACTGTGTCTTGTACTTCGGATGTGGGCTGTGTTAATTCTGCCCTCAGTCCTTTCTGTTTGCTGCAACGTCGTTTTCGGGAATACCTCCGTTCCCATGCTGGGGTTCCATTCTCTTCTCTTCCTTCCTTCCTTTTAATGAGAGAGGGAGAGCGAGCAAGCAGGGGCGGGGGAAGGGGCAGAGGGAGAGAGAAAATCTCAAGCCGACTCCATGCCCAGTGTGGAGTCCCATGCAGGGCTCAGTGCAGGGCTGGATCCCAGGCCCCGGAGACCATGATCTGAGCCACAGTCACTCAGCCGACTGAGCCACCCAGGTACTCCTCTCATTTCTGCTCCTTGGAAGGTAAAGACTCCCCCTTGTCCCGCCTGCTGACTCATATCTGAGGCTCTCTCACTTGCTGCCCCCAACTCATAGCGATGGTGTCTTTGCTCTTCCCTCCGCTTTCCGAAGTGCTCCTCAAGGCGTCTTCACCTTCCTTAGTAGATCACAGTTAGCTCTGCCCTTTGCCCACACAACGCGGCTTCCCCCCACTTCTTAATGTGAAGAGTTACCAAATTCAAAGGCTACAAGAATAATACAGCGGTCCTCACATAGATTCAGTAATCATCAATGTTTTATTTATTTGTAATATGTGTGTATTTCAAATGTTGATCTGTCTGAAAACAAATTGCAACTATTGTAACATGCCCCCTTGCATCTCTTAAAAGGAAATTCTCTTTTTATGATCTCAGTACTTCATCACATCTGAAAACTAACAATAATTGCCCAGTATTCAATAACCAGTCCATATTCAGACTTCCCTGCCTGTCTCCCCAGTGCCTTCCCCCCAGTTCCGTGCGTGGTCAAAGTTAGCACATCACTTTCCGACGTTGGGCCTCGTTAGTCTTTAACCCAGAGCAGCCCCTCCCTCCCCACTCTTTTCCAGGATGTTACATGTACACTGTCCCACATTCGGGATTTGTCTGATGTCTCCTCTTGGTGTGTTTAGCTTATTCCGTTGTCCCTGTATTTGCTGTAATGCGGAGCTAGGTCTGCAGGCGACCGTCGTTATCCACGGTGTTCAGTGTGATCTCGGTGTCAGGGCGGGAAGCATCGGGCCCTCTGAGGTTAACGAGCCATCCATGGAGTGATATTTGGCACCAGTGTGAGTTTTAACATTCCCGTGGTATGTTTCATTTTGCTGTAGGATTTTCTCATCGTCCCTACAAGGCCTGTTGTCTTCATCCTAGACAGTTTTCCCTCAGCTCTGCTTTATGAGGTCCTATCCCATACAGAATACCGAGTAGGCTTTCTCAGCTTTCCTTTAGGTTTCTATAGAAAACCGCTGGTAGAGATTGGGACGTTGTCTGAGTCTTCGGGTTTCCTGTGTCCCACAGCAGGCTTCACAGTTGCTGTGTGGGGTTTGCTTTACTCCTCCTCGAGGGGGCAGGGATCAGTCCAGCTGCAGCATGTGTCCACAGAGGGACATGTAGCTCCTCTGCTCACTTACCTATGTGTCAGTTTCCCTTTCTAGATTCATCTCTGGGCACCAGGTCAGGGGCAGAGCTGCCAGCCAGATTCCCACGTCTAGCGGCTGTCATGCCTCGATTTCCCTGGATGACATGTGTCTTCCCCAGCCTATTCTGTGACGTATGAAGGTCCCATGCTCAGAGCCACTGCTCCCGGGGGGGCTCCCTGACCTGTGTCCCTCCCTCCTGCCACCTCTGGCTGCCTGCCCCGTCGGCTTTGGGCACGGAGTCTGTGAGCAGATACATACAGACAGAGGGCTGGTCAGGAGCATGGTTCCTTCCTGCTTCTAATGGAGCTGCTGGTTTTCTGGGCCATTGTGGGTTTTGTCTTTGGGAATCCAGGCTGGGCAGTGGGGGAGGGGATGGGGTCTCACATCTGCCTCTGGGCTCCCCCATCCAGGCTTATAAACTTTGTGGTTAGGAATGGTGATAGATTGACTGTTAGACCTAATTTTTAGGTTTCATCTAAGTCTCCATCTCCATCCATATTTTAATGGGAAGAGGGGAAAGTCACGTTGGTGAGTGACACCCAGGCTACCCCGAACCATGTGTCTGGCTGTGAAGGCCCTTTGGAGTCAAGGCCCCTCCCGTAGCAGTCGGAACAGTATCTGGCTCATTCCTACCTCTGTCCAGAACCCCTTTCCCCCGCCAGCCTCACCCTTACGCTGTCCTTAGCTTCCTGGTGAATGGTTTCTTGAGGCTTCAGTCCCCCCAGAGTCCCTTTTCCTCTGAGTCCCTGTGGCACGTGGTGTCTGAGCTCTCATTCTGTTCCATGCCCACGTCTTTTGCTTCCCGCTGTCGGCTTGGCCTGCAGACCAGGCTGGAGCCCTTGAGGTCGACCATCTAGACTCCTTGGCACAGAAGGCGCGGTGCACAGGTGTGGAGCGTGTGTGCCTCGGACTTGTGTGTCGGAGGCCCAGGAGGGGAAACAGCCGATGACGACCAACTCAAAGACAGCCTGGGGTTCCCGCCGTGAACAGTGCTCCTCCTGTGACCCACAGGCTGTGTCCCTGCAGCCGCCACCACGTCCTGTCCCCACACGCCAGCCCATCGGCCCCGCACACCCTCCCCAGGCGCGTCTCCGTTCTCACAGCTTGGACTTGATGTTCTGGAAAGCACAAAGACTGGTGTGTGCGCGTGCGGAAGTGGGTTTGCTCTGTGCCGGGAATGCCCTGGGCCCCTGGGACCGTGGATTCCGGGTACCGTATACGTGTGGAAGCTGGCTGCCCTCTTTCTCTGTCTTATGCTGTCTGCGTGCCCCGCTCTCCTTTCTTCCTCTGCGTCGGATACTTCAGACACGCTGGCCGCTGGACGGGGATGGTGGAGTTTTGTGGCTTCCAAGGGCTGTTTCCTTGACCTTCTGAGTAGTCGGGCATAAAAAATTCCAGCCCGTACCAGCGCTGTTGAGGGTCTCCTGCACGCGTCCTCCACGCTGTCCTTGCTCGCACACTCACCCGCCCGTCCGTGCAAATGCTTTGTAAATGACAGGGAACGGCTGGGAGTGTTCACTGGGAGTGTGTGTGCGAGTGTGCGCGCGAGCGTGACTGCAGCCACCTACCGGTTACACGACACACACAGAATGGAGGTGGGAGAAAGGCTGAGGGAGGGGAGGCGCTCTGACGTGCAAGTCGCAGACGACCAAAATGTGCTTTCACCACATGAGCTGTGTTCGTGATTCCCACGCGTTATTCTGGGGGAATTCCGTTCACTGTAGCCTTCGGGAAACCCGCCGTAATTCCCCGCGTGTTCACGTCCCCCGGTGCATCTCAGCTAGAACGGCTTCCCCAGGAGGGCATCGGGCTCTGGGGGAGCCACCTGCTGCCAGCTAGGAGTGGGACGCGGGCGCCCAGGGAAGCAGCGACACCAAAGGTCTGCTAACGGCAGCAACGCCTACGTGGAACGGATGTAATGTGGAAGTATGGCCGGGGAGGGGCGCTGCCGGGAGGGACGGTAAGAGGCTGCAGGACTGTCCTTGGAGGGTGGCCGGTCGGTCCCTGCCAAGCCAGACGACCATCGGGGAAACCACTTGTCACTCGCAGTGCGGGTCAGCAGGGCTGGTGAGGGGGCGCCCCCGGCGCAGAAAGGGGGAGGCGGAGACACAGCCCTGGAGGTGCTGCTGCCAGGGGCTCTCAGGACAAGATGCCACGGGTGGGTGGTTTCAGCAGAGGTGCCTCCGGGGACATGTGAGCAGAGGTGCGCCTTTGGAGGAAACAGCCTTCCAGACGTCAATCCAGCACCATGTTCCCTGTCGCACCCCATCCTTGCAGCCGGCCCAGCTCATCAGCTGCGGATTCACAAGCCCTCCCCGGACCCCTTGGGCCCCTGCTTGCCTGGAGGGACACAGGGCCTGTCACGTCTCAGCCTCTCCTCTCCCCAAACCTCTCAGGGGCCGGCTGATGCCCAGCGTGGGGGGGACAAACCGAGTCCTCAGAGGAGAAGGGCCATCCTGAACAAAGAGCGGCCTTCTGCAGGTCCAGACCTGCCACGGGTGGTCCTCGCCATGCACCTCGTGAACTTTAGGCTTTCTGTCTTGGGAGGCCCCTGGCCGCCCAAGTGTGGGGGGCTCCCCTGGCCTGTTGGTTGCTGTGGCCAGAGGCACCTGCTGCCCTAGGGGCCTCTGTGCTGCTCAGGACTGGCTCAGTGGGGGAAAGGCCGGCCCCTCTGCCTCCCATCCACACCGTTCTCCACCAGGCTGGCCCTGCAGACGTTCGCTTCCACCCTCGGGATGTGGTCCAGGCATCTTAGCTCATTCACATCCCAAAACTCTTGCTACGCCCCGGCCCGTAAAAGGAAGCACAGGGTTTCTTAAATAAGGTATGAAAACCCTGTACCTTAAAGAGAAGAATTGATGAGGGATTTGACTACATTAAGGCAAAAAAAGCCTTCAGTTTTCATATGCTTCTACTTCATCGTAAATAGTGAAAACAGCAGTCAAAGACGGTAAGAATGTGTTCGTAGTGTGCACTGCTGAGGAAAGCTTGGTGTTCAGGACGTCAGTCGTGCTCTCTGACCCGTAAGACAGAGACAGAGAACACCACAGAACGATGGGCAAGGAACAGGGATGCGGAATTCCCAGGAGAAAAAGCATCGACGGACAGTAAACTTGTGAATTTGTGCCCAGCCTCCCTCGTGATCAGAGACATCCGACCCAAACCAGTGCGATGCCGCGGCGTCCTGCTGGGAGACAAGTGTCTCTTCCCATCCCGACGTTTGCTTCAAGCGGGGCAAGCCCCCCTCCATATCCACAGCCTCTCATGCTGCCCCCTCTCCTCCCCGCGGAGACGGAGTGACTTGCCTGGTTGGCAGCTTCGGCTCTCATTTTTCTCCTGGGTGGGACTCACGTCAACGGGACCCAGGGTGCAAGGAGTTTGGTCTGCCTCTTCCCCCTCTGCCTGAACCACACGAGCCAGCAGCCCGGGCAGCCGTGGTTACACCCAAGTGCGTGCTCTTCTGAGACCAACCACGCTCTTCCTGGCTCCCACTTGCACCCGACTTCACCGCTGGTGACGGTGATGTTGGTCACCCATGTGCCCAACACTCCATCTTATTTCTCGAGTGGCTCGGTGCTTGGGCAAGTAGAATCGTCCTACCAGCTGAGCTCCCCCCAAACCTACCCATCAACTGGCAAGAATGAAAAAGAAAAACCAGAAAACTAACAATTCCAGTGTAACGGAATTGTTGGCTGACGGGCCTGGGAGGCCGGTGGTGAGTCGCTGTGGAAGTAGAGGGCACAGCATGCCAACCTGGGCCTGGACGGGGTGTGGGAACGCGGCCGCATTGCCCCTCACCTGCGTCTGCGTGAGAGCCCAGGACGTTTCGTTCTTAATGAGCCCAGACGCCGCCTAAGACCACCTCCCCCAGACCCTCCAGGGAACTTGTACATTCTTAGTCTTTTCTGACACAGTTTTAGTGCTTCAATTTTTTTGTTGGTGCTTAAACCTTTTTTTGAAATAATATTGACGTGTGGATGGTTCCACTGCAACACTACTTCTGATTCTCAGAGACTGGGAGGGGCTGAGCTACCAAACAGAGGGAAACCAGCTGAGGAAATTGGGGCACGTTGACATCCCAGGGCACACGCAGGCTTTGGAGATGTTCTTGGAGAATATTTGAGTTTGTGAGACACAGATCTGTATCTATATGTGGAGAAATATGAATTAGTATATTGCGTGTATATATCTGACCCTGTCCTGCCTGCTGGGTCTCTGAAGGGGAAGCCATGTATCTAACGGTCTCCCTGGGTAGACTGTGTGCAGAGAGCCCCCCATGGCGTGGGGCGCTGGCGCGTGGACACCCTGCCTTGCAGGAACCTCCCAGACCCCCACGGCCTCTCACACAGGCGCTATTCAGGCTCGCTGCCCCCACACTTGTCCCCACACGGCCGCAGCACAGCCACGTGCCCTGGACACTCAGGACCGTTGGAGGAGTCGTCTGGCTGCCCAGACCAGGGGGAGCTTTCAGAGGCGCGGCCACTCCTCAGAGTCTGCACGGGGCGGGGATGTGCTGCACATGCCCCTTGTCACCACCTTCCCTGGGCGGGGTGGGTAACTGGTGGGATGGTTGAGGAGGCCCACCAGCCGGGGACCAAGGATCAGCAACAGCCAAGTGAGGAGCTGTTGGGGGGGAGGGAAGGAGCCCCGACCTGCAGTAGAGTCAGAAACCCCCAGGCTAAATGTTTGCTGGGCGTCCCTGAGCTGCCCCCAAGTGCTGGCCAGGTGTCCCTGCAGAAGAGGCAGAACCCCTCCTTCCCCACGTGGCAGGTCAGGCCGTGGACACGAAGACCCTGGGGCACCGGGGCCTCAGGAGGAGACAGAGGTCTCCTCACTTCGAGGACTCAAGGGCAGCCCTCCTGGCAGCAGAACATTGCTGATGATGGGATTCGGACCTGCTTCCGCTATCCTCCCGAGAGTATGAGAATTCATTTACGGACATAACGGTTGTGGGTGGCAAATGTGGCAGCCACAGAGACACAAGCTTTGTCCCCTCTCCATCACGTGCCTGGCCTCTGCCACCACCGCCTCTGACCCCTCTGACCCTGGCCTCTGCTTGGAAGCCGGCCTCTCCCATGCTTGCCCTCTCATTCCCCTCCGCGCCCCTTCACCTCCACCTGTCGCTTTCTGGACTGAGTGCAGCGTGTGGATGGACTGCTGGGCCGGGGGCCCTGGGGGCCGCAGACCCTGGCGCAGATGCCCTGCTGGGAGATGGCAGGAGTGGGGTTTCCAAAGCAGGGTTTTCTGTTGTTTTAAATTTTCTAACCACAGAAACATTAGGAGTTTCATACTGTCGCAGAGAAAATGGAAATATGATTTACACCTCACAATTTATGGACCCAATTTCATAGATATTTGGTACTTCTATCATGAATCTGACAGGTATGTATTCTCTTTTCCCTTAAGAAGTTGTTGAATGTGGAGAGAAACGACTTAAATGTGATAAAAATTCTTTACTAAAACCCCAGATCAAACATTTTACTAAATGGAAAAATGTCGGAGTCGTTCTGTTAATTCAAGAACAAGGTCCCGGGCCGGCTCTCGCCACACCGGGCTGACACGGTGCTGGAGTTTTTCACTGGTTCTGTGAGATGGGGAAGTGAACCCAGCAGGGTTCACTCTTCATTTGCAGACGACTGGGAGCATACCTAGACAATCTATCAAGTTTTATTACAACTGGTAGAATTTGGAAAGGTAGAGTAATAGAGTTTTGATCCCATTCCTAAGAGCAACAAAGCTATACACTTTCCAAGGCTGAGAAAGCTATGCTACTTCTTCAAATAAAAGGACAGAATTGAAGCGAAGGACGTGGAGCTGAACCGGCATAGCTGGAGATGTAGGAGATGGTTTCTGTGCAGAGAGAGTATCAGACATGTGCCAGCCCTTAAGAAACTAATATATAAACTTAGTGCAATTACAATTAAAATGCTTTTTAAGGAAGATTTATTTATTTGAGAGAGGGAGAGAGAATCTTCAAGCAGACTCTGAGCTGAGCACAGAGCCCAACGTAGGACTCGATCTCAGGACTCCGAGATCACCACCTGAGCCGAAATCAAGAGTGAGACGCTCACCGACTGACCCACGCAGATGCCCCTAAAAATACTACTTTCAAGAACTGGATAAAGTAATTTTAAATTTAACATGGATGAAGTAATACCAGGTTTCAAAAGGTCAGAGAATATTCATGAAGAAAAGTGGGAGGGAGGGAGGACCAGCTTCAGTAAATGATACGATGCAGACTTTGCATTCTCAGTGCCTGGACAGCCCAGGGTCGGCGCCAGAGCCGTGGAGGGACACGGACGAGAGAGCCCAGCAGGAGCCAGACCGCGACGGTGTGTCTCCAGCCAGAAGCAGAGGTGGTTTACTTAAATTGTACCCACACAACTGTTGATCCAAGTTCAAGAGAAACAGGAAGAGACCCGGCGCTGACCATATGTAAGAACAGGTTCTATAAGGAGTTAAGTGTTTGCATCAAAATGAAACATGAAGGTATGAGAATAGGATCTCGGGGCATGTTTGTAGAAGCTCAGGTGGGGGAAGTCCTCCTAGATGAGGAAGGAACCTCGTGAGCCATCAAAGGGAAAAAATATGTTAACTTGTAAGAATTAGACATTCTGTATGACGGGGGAAATCCAAAAGCAGTCCAAGAGCGAACAATTGATTAGGCAGGGTATTTCCGTTGGGTGGATAGAGAGGAATAGAGAGCGTCCGTGAATTCAGTGGATTTTTTGAAGATAAATCCTAGTAAGAAAACTGTGAAAAAGGTGACCCAAGAGTCCAGTAAGCACACAAAAAGAACCCAGTCTCACTCCTCACAAGGTACAGGTTAAACGAGGTTTTGGGGTGACCTGCTTGTCCCCGTTTGCCTGGAACGTCTGGGATTGGAAGCCCCTGGGTCCTCAGAGGAGGACGAAGAGCCTGGAGAGAGTCCAAAGCCCGACTGGACCGAGCGCTTACCTGGCGAGATCATGTTAGCACAACCCCGTGCTGCTGGGCTCCATCAGGCCCAGTGTTCACCCAGCATTCATGTGGCGTGTCCAGCCCCCCGGCAGACAGGAATGCAGTCTGTGCTGTGGGTGCTGGGGAGGCAGAGAGGCAAGATTTGGAGGGTGTTATGGGCTGAATGTGTGCATGCCCCTAAAATCCACGTGGTGAAGCCCTAACTTCCAGAGTGATGGTATTTGGGTGGTGTAATCAGGGTTGGAAGAGGTCGTGGGGACGGGGCCCTCGTGACGGGACCCTTACAGTGTCCTCATACGCACAGACAATAGCGCTCTCTCTGCCAGATGACGAGGCAGCAAGAAAGTGGCCGTGTGCCCCAGAAGGAGGGCTCTCCCCAGAGCCCGCCACGTGCCACACTGACCTCAGACTCCTGGCCTCCGGTGCTGTTCAAGCCCCCCGTGTGGCCCATTTTGTTAATGGCTGCCCAGGAGGGGACTTGGCTCCAAGTCCAGGGAAGCACTGACTGCTCAGAGCCCCCTTGTCAGGGAAGCAAGTTCTCGGGCCTCAGCCAGACTTTTCCACGCAGAACCGTGGGGGAGGGAGGCCAGCTGATGGTTGCGCCTGCTCCCTCCAGAAGGCACTCCTTTTAAGCTCTGCCTCACAAGTCCCGTGCAGGCCTCCCCAGCCCGCCTTCTCTGGAGACACGATGTTGGGCTGTCGGGGACCCAAGGCCCTGGGGGGCTGGAGGGTGGAGCATTGGCATTCACGGCTGGGTTTGGGGGGAAATGCACCGGCCCCTGCTGGCTTCACTTCCCGAGGCGGTGGGGCTGTGGCGGGGAAGGAGCTCCAGCAGAGGAAGCTCCCCGCCCCCTCCGCCCCAGCCCTGCACAGAGGAGCCAGCCATGTGGCCCCCAACGGGCTGCTGAAGAGCTCAGCCTCCTCCCATCTGCTCTTGAGTGAGTAAGGCCCTGGATGGCAGGCCGCGCCCCTGCTGTCGGCAAGGCCAGAGATGGTGCCTCTTATCAAAGCTCTGCTGGCAGGAGAAAGGGACGTGTCCCCGCTGGGGGCTGCAGCCAGTTGCTCCAGACAGAAACGCCAGTCTGTGGCCTTCCTGGGCTCAGCGGAGGGAAGGCCGAGCTGAGAAACTCCGTGGACGGTAGTGTCTGCTGTCCTCGGGGACAGACACCTGTGTCTCAGCTCAGGGCTGGGCTCGGGGCGATGCCAGACTTGCCAGACACCCCATTAGCAAGGGGGGGGGGTCACTGACCAGCTCCAGGCGTGTGTGATGGGTAGTCTTATGTGTCAACGTGACTGGGCCACAGGGGGCCCACATACTTAGTCGCACGTTATTCCTGGTGTTCCTGGGTGGGGCTAACACTTGACTGTCTTCCCCAGAGGGTGGGCCTCGTCCAATCCGTTGAGGCCCGAGTAGCACACAAGGCTGACCATGCCCTGAACGAGGAGGACTCCTGCCTGATGTCCTTTGCATTAAGATGAGGCTCTTACTGGTCCCACAGTAGCCGCCAACCTTCGGACTTGAACAGGGACACAGGCTCTGTGGACGCTGGACTTGCGGGTTCCATGACTGTGCTAGTCAGCTCCTTACGATAAACCTGTCTCTCTGTGCGTGCCCCACGGGCCCAGTGTCCTGACATACGTAAGTGGACCAGTCCTGCGTGTGGAGATCTGGCTGGACGCCCCCTTTCAGCTGCCTCTGTGCTCTGCATGGGGGGCCCCGGGCCAGAGGGGGGGTGGAGCGGTGAACAGCAGACCAGGCGGGGGGCTGGCGGCAAGGAGCTTGTCGTGTGTTGTGGGGGAGCCCCACATCCTCCTTACCGAGTGGGGCTCGGGGCTCGGGTCCCACCGCTTTCCTCCCTCTGCATTTCCCCTTGGCCGGGTGGACTTGGTGCTGTTTGAGGCCCTGTCACTCCGGTGGCTGAATTCTGGGTGCTATTCTAGGCTTCTGGGGACAGCTGGAGGAGGGAGCCTCAGGGACGAGGGCAGATGAACACGGGGACACGGCAGACAGAGCTGCCCCACACTGAGGCAGGGCACCATGAACACTGTAACGTCTGCACAGTTCCCCCTAAATTCAATGTGCGACATTGACTAGACATGAATCTTTTTTACAGATTTTTCTTTTGAGGTAAAGGTACTTAAAATGAAATGCTTAAGTCTAATGTATTGAGTTTTGAAAAAGGAAAACAGCTGCGTGATCTGAACCTTGTGAGGCTGGAGAGAGTTGCCCTTTGCCAGAACGTTCTCTCCCACCTGGCCTCAGCCGATGCCACCTCCCAGCCCTGGAGGCAGCCAGGGTCCTGGTTTCTGCACCCTCCTCGAGTGTAAGCGGAGTTGTAGGCTGAAGGCTCCTTCCCTTGAGCGCATCTTCGGGGTTCGCCCGTCCTGAATGAACGACCTACTGCGCATCGGTAGCGCCTTCCTCCCCACTGCGGAGGGGCACCCACTGTGCGCCGGTTGCCCGCTCCTCTTGGCAGGCACCCGGGCTGCTCCCCGGCTTGGCTCTGGGGACGACAGTGTGTTCACAGCTGTGTTTTACAAACGAGGAAAGTGGTGCAGCCGTCTACGTGACCTACTGAAGGTCACGCTGCCCATGACGGCAGGGCCTCGACCCGAACTCCACGGCCCGTTGCCGCCACAGCCCAGGAGTCCTCCGCGCCCCTGTGTCTGGCTCTCGCTGGCCCGGGACAGCTTGGTGTTGCCGTGCCGCGTGCTCTGCGTTCGCCGCTTGCCTGTGCGTCCGGGCGGGGCATCTGCGGGGTGGCTCTGAGCCCTGCTTTGCTGTGGAGCAGTGAGGTGACCTTGAGCACACACCTGACCCTGCCTCTGCCTCCACTTCGCCGTCCGTAACCGGGTGCTCCCAGATGCCTTCGCGGGTTGTTTAAATGAGCTGGTTGTCCGCGCAGCCCTGCGCCAGGCCTACGGTGAACCACGGCGGGGGCGGGTTGCTGCGACTTTGACGGATACGGGGTTTGCGTTGTCTGTGGGCCAGATCCCTGTGCGAGGGGAGGGACCCAGCTTTCCCTCCGGCTGCTGGTGAGGCCATCAGCTTCATGCAGGTGTACCTGTCAGCATCCTGCCTCGCGGTGTCACCTGGCTCTCCCGGGAAACTGCCCGCCCTCACAATGGGGTCAGCAGCCCCTGGGGCAGCTCTGGACCCCAGGCGGCAGGAGCCAGCGGGCAGTATGGCTCCTCCGTCCCAAGCTTGGGGCGGGGGTTCCCAGGCAGGTGCTCCTGGCACTGCAGAGGGTGGGCCTGCGCTCCCAGCAGGGACATCTCAAGAACAGACCATCACCTCTGCTCCGTCTCTCCTCTGCTGTGTTCTTCCCAAGCCCTGTTCCTGTTGCTTGTCTGCACTTCCCCACACCAACCACCTGCAGACAAGCCCTTGTGTCCGGCTGAGGAAGTTCTGTCCTGCACAGGCTGGCAGGGAGGGCAGACGGAGAGCCGGGGCCAGGGGGCACCTTCCATCTGGCTGCTGCAAGCCCAGGTCCCTATGAGGCTCGAGGGGCCCAGCCACTGAGTCCTGAGAGGAGGGCATTCGGTGTCAGGATGGGGCTGATTCTGGGTCTGTGCTAAGGCATCGCAGGCCCTGAGGGAAACAGATGGTTCCTTGCAGAGTGAAACCCATCGTCATCATATGATGCAGCTGTCCACCTCTGGCATACCCTCGGAAAGACAGGATGTGGGGTCTGGAAGAGCTGTCTGCACCCTGTGTTCACAGCAGCCAACGGTACAAGCAGCCCATGTCCATCGATGGATGATGGATAAACAGTGTGGCACAGACGTGACAGGAGAGCATTTGGCTTAAAAAAGAAGAAACTTCTGCCACACAGACAAACCTGGAGGGCACTACAGGGTAGTATCAGCAGAACATTTTGGAAGAGAGCACATCCCACATCTCTGCTTGGGGTCTGGACAGCCCTGGGAGCACAGGAACGTTGCCTCCCTAGTTCTGAGAAAGCAGGTGAGGAGGGGGCCAGCCTCGCCAGGACACTTCCATCCCCCCCTTGCACCCCGTCCTCCCAAGCTGGCAGCCGGGGTCTGTCAGGGGAGGACCCAAGAGGCTCCGCTGTTTGGGTCTGGGGTCCTTGGATCACAGGATGCAGCTCCCCACTCCGGGATGGGGAGACACCCCCTTCTGGAGAGGATAGATTCGTCTTGGAAATGTCTGACTTGCCCATATGAGAGCCGAGTCTGTCCCCAGACACACTCTATGGCAGTGCACACAAACGTCTGCTATTGGCAGTCATTCCCAGAAGTGCGGGATCATTCATTCATTAGTTCACTCAGAGAGCTTTCACTGTCGACCAGGTGGGAGACAAAGAGCTGGGCCCCAGGAATAGCTGTGATGGGGGCCGTCCTTCCCCACCTCACGGGGCCTCCAGTCCAGGGCCAGAGCATGTGGGACAGGGGTGGCACGAAGGTGGGAGAGGCCTGGCAGGGGAGCAGGGTTTCAGGCACAGAGGACAAGAAAGACCTTCAGGGATCCTTAAACTGAGAGCCGAAGACCCAAAAGGGAGCTCGGCAGAAGGGGCAGGGTGGCATGCTCAATGCCCTTGGGAGGGGCTTCTGGTGTGTAGGTGAGAGGGGGCCATGTTCCCATTCTGAGGGTGCGGGGGGGCCCCAGAGGATCTGAGGCAAAAAACTGGGAACCATTCCTGCCACTGGCCAGGAGGTTCCGTTAGTGGCAGCAGTCACAGTGGCTGGTCAGGCCCCTGTCCAGCCTTGCTGGCTTCCAACACGGGCTCCCTCCCTGGCCCAGCCGGCCTGGGGGGCTGAGCCTGCTGAATTGCTTCATATTCCAGGGGCCTCTGGGCTCAGAGCCACATGGAGGCCTCGGCGTCGGCAGTGTGGACGCAGGTGGAATTCCGGGGGGGTTCCGAATTGGTCTCACACCTGATTCTTTGAGCAAGCCCGCCTGGGGCAGCGTCCCACCAGCAGTGTCCCTGTGACCCGGCGTCTTCCAGCGCTTTGGGCTGAGACTGTGGGCTGATGGGGTCAGCAGCTCAGCTCACCTGTGCCAGGACCACTCCCTGACCCGCCTTCCCCCTCTCGTGTGCACACTTGCACGCACAACGCACAAAGTCTTGGAAGGTGGGCTTTGGGTGTTGTGCTCACAGGCTCCCGCCTCGAGCAGCAAATGCTGCTTTTACAGGAATCGCAGACGTGACGGAGGGAGTCCAGGGCTGGGCCCAGAGTTCTCTACTCCATCGCTCCCAGTATCACTCATTCACCACTCGGCCTTCTTTGGATATGCTATTATTTGCTGAATTTTAAAAGTTGCTTTGTTTAAAATGAAATGTGATTTAAAAAGGGGAGTGTATTTTATTGTACACATGGAAGGCTAAAAAGCAAAAACCTAAGTCTCCAAAGAAGTCAGCCCGCGGAGCGTGTAAAATCGTCTGTGTCCCTTAGCAGGTAGGTGTACCCACCTGGGGCTTTTGCCTGGCCTGGGGACACCTGGGAGGAGCCCCAGCACCGTGCTGAGCCCTGGGGCATGAGTGCCCACCACGGGCAGGATGGACCCCGCATGCCCCTTGTGCGGCAGGCTGACCTGAAGATGCGGGTGGCCTGCCGCCCGTAGGTGTCCCCGTGGGGGGCTCAAGAGGAAGGGCTCGGCCAGGGAGCAGGCGGTACTGCTCTGGGAAGGCTTCCAGGGCGTGAGGCTCCAGCTGCCTCCCAAAGGGTTCCAACGACCCCAAGATCGTGACCTGAGCTGAAACCAAGAGTCCAACGTTTCGGGGCGCCTGGGTGGCTCAGCTGGTTCAGCGTCTGCCTTTGGGTCAGGTCAGCATCCTGGGTTCCTGGGATGGGGCCCCACATTGAGCCCCACATCGGGCTCCCAGCTCAGCAGGGAGTCTGCTTCTCCCTCTCCCTCTGCCTGCTGCTACCCCTGCTCATGTTCTCTTTCTCTCAAATAAACCCTTGAAAAAGAGTCCGGTGCTTACCCACTGCACCACCCAGGCACCCCCAGAAGCTGGAAGTTCTAAAAGCAGGGCTGCGTCAGCCAGAGGGTCTTACCAGCTGCTCACCGGGCAAGTTTGGGAGCTGCAGGCAGAGGGGGAAGGACTTCTGCTCGAAGTCCTACATTTAGTGACAGAGACCCAGGAACCGGGTCTCCTGGCTTCACCAGACGAGGTTTGTCTACTAAATAGAAAAACCACGGGAAGGGCAGCAACATGTGATTGAGCGAGGGCGAGGAGCTGCACCTCAGCGTGGGGTGATGTCACTTGGTAGGGGCTCCACCTGATGGCGCGGTGACGTCACTGGGTGGGAGCTCCACGTGACTGCGCGGTGACATCGCTGGGTCGAGGGGCTCCAGGCCGGATGGAGGTGGGACAAGCATGGCAAAGGCTGGAGAGACAGCTCAGGCCATGGGAAAATGCTTGGTTTCAAGGTATTTTGGTTTAATAGGTTTTTTTGTTTTGTTTTAGCTGTTATTATGTAGACGCGTGGAATGGTTTCCCCATGCGCCCCAGGGTAGTGGGGAGCACTGCCGGGGATGATGCGCTGGGCGGTGCAGCGAGAACCCGGCGTCTCACTGTCGTCCGACCGCCTCCACGTTACCTGGGGCTGCGTCTCTACTCTGGGCGCTAGGGAGGCTGATTGAACCACGGAGCTTGGAGGGATGTGGGGGTCACCCCGGCCGCCCGCACCCCTCAGTGAGATGGCAGGCCCGCCATCGTGGGGCCCTTCTTACGAGAAATGCAAAATTGCACCTGCGGTACAAAAATGAGTGTTTACTTAGAATAAGAAATCAAATCCTGGATTTCAATAAGCTGGCCACACGGACGTCACAGAAGTAACACACTGAGGAATAACAAGAGTCTGTAAATTATGATTATTAATTATCTGCTCACAGTTGTCCCTTATACTCCTGTCTACATGCTGTGGCCGTGTGTGCTTGACTCTCTTTCTAGGACAGTGATTTTCTCTCATCATCTTCTGTAGAGAGAATACAAAGGTAATTCTTTATTTTCTGTAAGCATGCTTGACCCCAATTTGTTTTACCCTCAGTAGTTTGAAAACGTATTTCTTCTGGCTTCTCTGCTTGGTGTGGTGATGCGGCATCTGAGCCGCCGCTGCTGTGCGGGGGCGTGGGGGGGCGCCCGAGTGGGGGCTGCTGTGCGGAGGGCGTGGGGGGGCGCCCGAGTGGGGGCTGCTGTGCGGAGGGTGTGGGGGAGGGGCGCCGAGCAGGGGCTGCTGTGCGGGGGTGTGGGGGGCATCCGAGCAGGGGCTGCTGTGCGGGGGTGTGGGGGGCATCCAAGCGGGGGCTGCGCAGCTGAACCGGCGCCTGGCAGCCCCCACCCAGAGCTGCCGCCGCGTTTCGCTCTGCTTGGCTCCCCGGCGTAGCCCCAGCAGCTGCAAACGCTCCTCCACACCCCTGCGCACTGGGAGCCGTGCTCTGGCGGGTCTGCTCCCATGCCGCGGGGGCAGGTACTGCTCACACCGCGCTCGCTGCTTTGCATTTATGGTCACGATCAGACCTGCGGCTCTACCTTCTTCTTTAATGCGATCGAGAAAAAAAAACCATAATCATGTTATATGTTTGTTTTTAAAATGTTTTCATAATTGCATTTCCGTGTGACTCACTGATTTTTGTGTTGTGCGTTTAGAGACATGATTCTGAGGGAGGCTCCAGAGGCCTCCGCAGGCGGTGGGGGGGCCCAGGGCCCTGATTCAGAGCTAGAGTGACTGCGCCAAACCTCGCCGGTGTCCGTTGAGTGCGTGGCATGCCCTCACGCAGTGTCTCTGAAACCATGGTTTCTCACCTCGGCACTGTGGGCCTTTGGGGCGATTCCTTGTTGGGGGCTGTCTTGGGCATGCAGGGTGTTTGCAGCGTCCCCAGCCTCCACCCCTGGATGCCAGTAATGCCCCCCCCCCCCCCGCAGTGTGACAGCCCAGAATGTCACCAGCCAAATGTCCCCTGGGGTGCAGGACCCCCGCCAAAATCCCCCAGGCCAGATGCACCGTTGATTTGAGGATCTGTGATGCCTCCACGCGGGCTCTCAATGAGGCTTTTACACAAGCCTGTTCTCGTTAGGACACCAGATTTCAGTAAGTTCAGGATCGGGAGGGGCTGGTCTCATGGCTCAAGGTTCCCCAAGAAGCCCCATGTGGAGCGTGCAGCTCTCACCACAGTCACTGCCACGGGGGCTCCTGGGTGGGGCAGAAGCAGGGCTGCGGTTGCCCCAGAGGAGCAGCCAAGGCCAGGACGCAACACCCCAGCAGGGCAGGGGCTGCGGGAGGGCCTCACCCAGCCTCAGAGGATTCCTGCGTCTTGCAAAGGCCGAGAGAGCAAGTGGCAGGGACGCTGCCGCCCTGGAGGTTTGGTTTAGGGGCGACAGGAGACGCAGAAGAAGGGGCATTTCTGGATCCCCTTGGAGTACAGAGGACACAGAAGGCAGTAGTGGATGTTTACTCCAGGTAGGCCCTGCTCCACGGCCCATGTCATCACAGTGTTGAAGCCAGAGAAGAAATGGAGGCCGGGGCCGTTCACAGCCTCACCTTAGTGAAGGGTGTGAGGCCGAACGCTGTGGTCTTGCCTGGCGTGGATCCTGTAAGGGACTGGGCGGAGAGCCCAGCCAGGACACGCACAGCCCAGTACCCGCCAGGCCCCCAGGAGCCCGAGGCTGACATCACTGCGCCCACGTCAGGGGTCCACAGGAACCGTGGGAGGGAGCACTTGACCAGAATGGAGAGGGCAGGTGTGTGGCCAGTGGACGTGGGAACTCCGTGCTGAGTCAGGCCTCGGAGGACCAGGGACCAGCGTTGCCATGGGCTCTGGATGCATCGATGTGCCTCAAAGCAGGGCAGGTGGCTGGGCCACACGGAATTGTGCATTGCAGGTACCCAGGGACCGATTGCTAGCCCAGCGTGGAGACGGTACGCTGCCTGCATGGACGCCACACACTCTGCATTAAGTTTTATGATTTCGGGACCCGCCCTCCCTGACAATCGACTGCTCTCCTGGGCCCTGTTCTGCCTGCTAGACCGGGCGTCTTTACTGTGGGCTTGTGCCTTTATCACCTTGGAAATGGATGGGCATTAATTTTTATCTCTTCAGTCCAAGACAGACTGTAAAAGTAGCGAGCGGGTTAGTGTTAATCTACAGGGCTGCCTGTGGAGGTGATCTGGCTCCTTCGGAGTCCCCAGGGAAATTCCCGAGGATGTCCTGCCTTCCCTGAGCAGACGCTTCCGGAGCATTCAGAGGATCAGACACTCCCCCCTGCACGGAAGGCTCAGTTACGGAAGTCAGGGAGGGGTCCTGGGGGTAGGGTCCAGGGGAATAGGCGTCCCACCTTCCTGCCCATCCGCTGGGGGTAGCCCCCAGCACAGGACACCTGCAAGCAAGCTCAGGGGCCGCAGGGACCCAGGCAGGTGAAAGGTGCCTGGAAATGACCCGTGACGGCCTCACCCACGCTTGGCGACAAGGGGAGAACAGCCACGGTTCACCAATGCCTGCTGGGTGCTGGGTGCGTGCCCGGCGTTCACTGTCCTCGCCACAGGCCGGCAGGGAAGGCCGAGGGGAGCCCGGCTCTCACTTCTGCATCGGAGACAGCGGACGCCTCGGGCAGACTTCACAGGGCAGCCCGGGTCCTAGGCTGTGGGCTCTGGCCGCAGGCACCTCCCCACCCGGGGCAGAAGCATGGAGCTGGGGATGGCACTCTCCCCGGCCCCAGGACACGGGCCTGACTGCCGATGGGTCCCCGACATCAGAGTCAGAGGGCCTTGCAGAACTTTCACATGAAGCCAGGACCAGGACATGTGGGGATGTCACGAGTGTTCTCTCCTGCCACACCTCACGAGGATGGAAAGTCATGGCAAGCAGCGTTTGTGGGCGAGACTGCGGCCAGAAGGTAAAGGGACTGAGGGGTCCAGGTGATGCCCTTAGACTCTGAGGCCCAGAAGCAGGCACTTCCTTCCACAGGGCCGCTATGCTTCCAACACTGTTGCCACGGACACCTGGATGTGTGTGGCACCTCGCTGCCTGTCTCCAGGTGCACGGGATGGAGCGGCATCTCTGTGCTCGGCTCATGGGGAAGGGGGGGCTGCTCTCTAGTTGGGGAGGAGAACAGTTCCCGGAAGGAGGCGAGGCCAGACGCCCCTTCCCACCTGCCCACTTCCAGAAAGTGAGAGGCCTGCCTGCTGCTCTCTAAGCCATGCTGTCCACTCAGGGACCCGGGAGGGAGGACAGGCGCAGGCGTGGGCAAGGCCTGGCTCCTGGGGCGGCTGCCTGGAGGAGGCCGCCCACTGTGGACCCTGGACCCCCCCCCCCCCCAGCCGCCCACGCCCTGACTCCTGGCAGGCCAGGTGCCATTTAAGCACAAACACTTATGAAAACCGGCTCCTTCCATGCGGCTTGTGATGCGGTGTCCTGCCTGAGTTCTCAGGACTGAACACTGCTCCTCACGCCCGGGGCCCTTGCTGCCGCGGAGCCGCTGCCCAGGCCAGCTTGGTGGGCACCTCGCAGCTGCCGCCTTCAGGCCCCATTCACGGCGGTCACTGCCCCTCGTCTACCTGCCCGACTCCACAGTTAAAGCCACGCTTCAAACTGTCGTTTTGGTTTTAATTTTTAATCAGTCTGTGTCAGGATAAAACAAACAGGATTTGACCAAGCCTCTCGCGCTCTATCAATTTTATGGATCAGAGTTTTGTTTATATTTGCCTAAAGCCCAGAGGAGGAAAGAAATCCACAGATCAACATGTGTTTGAGGAGACACTTCAGGACTTGGGAAACATTTTTGTCAATCATTTTCTTAGGAACAGCACCCGGGGGGCCCTCACGGTAGGAGCGGCTGGAGGGGAGAGCCGGAGAGCCGTCTGGGCCTGGAGGCCGGCCTGTGCGCTCAGCGGACAAAACAAAGAAGAAAATCCAGCCTCATACTTTATTTGGAGGAGAGTGTTTACAGAAACGATTTCTGTTTTGCAAAATAAACGTATGGCTGCATTCTGGGAGTGGGGGCAACATCGTTACAGGTGATGGGGGACTCGCGAGACACATGGTCAAGGGACACCTTAAAATGCCAAACAGAACGTTACCTTGTGACTCTGTCCACCAGGAGATGCGCCCGAGCACATTCGACCATCCGCAAAGTCACGAGACTTACCTGGAGCACAATCCGTGCGCCAGCCCGTGACACAGAAAACCACTGTGTTTCTCCAAAGGATGGCTCAGAGCTTATCAACTGCACTTGTGAACCAACTTCCAGGGAGCAGAGTCTGCCCGTGTCCTTCCTTTCCTCTCTCCCGCATTGAGTACCGTGTCTGGATCAAGGAGACGGCCCCCACGCACCCGGGAGCCTTCCACACGGCGGCCACGTTGTGTGGAGCAGACCGCAGGGCGAATCGGTGGGGGGCATGCTTGCAGAGGCAGCAGGCAGTGCCCGCAGCACAAGTCACGGGACACGGGGTTCAGCAGGACACGTGTGGAGCCGCCCCACTCTGCGGCAAGGATGCGCTGGACCCCTTCACAAGGAGCGCCCAGGCCCCCTCGTCCCTGTTCCCTGCACGTGTGGTGCAAACCGCTGCCAGCCGCAGAGTCGAGCCCAAGATGCAGGATGCGAGTCACGGTCCCTGTGTAGGTAAGCTAGAAACCCCCCACGCTCTGTCCCTCTGGGGCCTCACGCCGAGGGGCGCGGTTCCCAGCCCCGCAGGGGCCGGAGAATCTTCGTGGCTTTGCTGGTCATGGGTCTTCTTCCATTAAAGGGATCTCTGTGAAAGGAGAGATAGTTACTAACTTAGCCGCAAGCATCAGGGATTAAAAGCTTTATTAAAATATCTATAATTCCTGGTGTCAGAAGAAAATGTTAAGTTCCACATACCAGTTAATAATCACATAAACCATGTCTCCATATGACATCTCTTTGCTGGAAAATTTTGCACCAAGTTCATGAAAAATAAAACGTTAAGACTTTAACCACGTGTCCTCGGGCTCAAGCCAGACAAAGGGCAGGATTCAGGGACACGGAGGCAGCGGGCATGCAGGAAGGAGGCCGGGCTCTGGGCGACTGTGGCCACCGCTGAGACTGGCGCTCCCACGTGCATGGGGTGCTGTGAGCCTCTCTGGGGAAGCACCCTGGTCTCTCCTTTGACCTGTGAGCTGCAAGCGTCCAGGCCCACGTGCCTGTGATTTCACGCCTGCTGAGAGTGCCCCACGTGCACACAGCTTCTCCAGGGCCGCCTGACCGCGTGCGTCTGTCTCCTCGTGTGCACGGTGACCCTGTCTCTCAGTGCCTCCAAAGTCCCCTCTAAAGCAGGGACGGGGAAGGAAGCATCCTGGTGCCCATGGAGGCTACGAAACCAAGCACGGGCCTGCGCAGCCCTCCCGCTGTGGACGGCGTGGTGCCTCCTGAAATCTCAGCTGCGGGCTCATCACAGGGACGTGACAGCCTTGCCCAAGGCCTCACACGCAAGGAGAGCCACAAGAGTTCAGGCCACAGAACAGTCAGGTGCCAGGCACGGGGCAAACACTCACCATCTGCGATGTCGATGCCCGGGCTGGTGGACGCCACCTCTCCCGCCGTGCCGGCCCCTGTGTCAGTGCTGTCGGAGCGTGAGCCCCCCAGGCACAAGGAAGGTGAATACAGGCTCTGGAGCAGCTCGGAAGAGCCTGAGCCACCGTCACAGCGCTCTGGCCCCCCTGAGGCCATGTCCGTGTCCCCTGAGCCGGGGTATGCTGGGGGGCTCTGGTCATCCACAGGCAAGGGGCAGCCCTGGCCCACGGAGGCCAGGTACCCGGGGCCTGACACCCTCACGCCGCCGCTCACAGCCTCATCGTAGGATGGAAGCATGACAGGCACGCCGTCCACCACCACGAAGTCCGGGTCGCTGCTGGAACTCCGAGGTGGCCCCCTGTGCGAAGGAAAGCAGTGCCTACCGGTCAGACTGCACGTCCCCCCGGACTGAGGCCACCAGTGACCCCGTGCAGCCCTCCGCTGAAGAGCCCGCATGGAGCTTCTGCGGGAGGACCAGGCTCCTTCCCGGGCCTCCTCTGGCTGCCAGCGCTGAGCACCACGGCCATGCTCTGCCCTCGGCATGCTCCTCTGTCTTGGACCCCGTGCCCCCCTCAGGCTTCCTCCTTCCCATCTCTGGCCCCCGTCCACTGGGCCCCCGCAGGACCCCTCGCAGAGCCTGCCAACATGCCGGAAGCTTCCATCCTGCTGTCTCTGTCCTCACCAGTACGGCTTAGTGATCAGGGCCCATGTTCCGTTGTGAGTAATTACAGCGTCTGAAGGCGGTCCAGGGGTCACAGAGAGGGGCTCACCCACATATCGTGACTTCTGGCGCATCAGGGCACTTGGAAACAGCCCGAGCAGCCATTTCTGCACTTACACTTAGGAGGCGGGCTTTAGGGCACCTGCAAAACAAGGGATCTTTAAAGCGATCCCCAGACTCTTCCATGTGAGTTTTTAGCACTCGAGCACTTGTGTTGATTATTCTCTAGTTGTTCTGGGAAACTGCGCTCAGCTGTCCAGATAGAAGACCGTATTCTTCCAGGCAAGCCCAGGGTGGACTCTTGCTCAGGCCACATTGGTGTGGACGCTGGAGAGCCACTCAGCGCATGTGCGGGCTGAGCACCACGGCAGGGCCACGGACAGGGTGCTCCCCGGGAGGGAGAGGGCTGGCTTGTCCAGGGCACGCAGATGAGAACCAGCAGCCTCTTGAAGGTTCACAGGGAGCTCGCCCTTCGTCCCTGCCCTGCCTCCTGGGGGCATGGGCCTTGTTCCTTCCTCCTGCCTCTCTGGAATTGCTCCCCAAACATCTGCAGACTTGGGCCTGGTGCTGCCCTTCCCCCAACGCCGTGTCCATACATGGCATTTCCTTGGGCTTTGGAGCCCCTGCTGCCAGCACGCCGCGTTGAGGGTCTGGAAGCGCGAGGTCCCCAAGAGGAGGCCAGCATGGGCACGGGAGCCCGAAGACGCTTGGGGCTCCATGGAGTGAGGTGGCTGGAGGCGGCTGGTGTCGGGGAGGCCTGGCCAGGGCCCTGTCCTCCACCTCCAGATGGTCACACACTCATCGCTGGTTCTCCCAGCACGCCTCTTCCCGGGAACGTGGCCGGCCAGCAGCCGCCACGGGGGCTCTGTTGGGGCAGAGGAGCTGGTGTACCTGCTTCTGGACGAGCTTCTCTTCCGTGGTGACCGCAGGGAGGACGGAGGCATCAGCCCTGAGCCTCTCTGTGCACCGGTGAGGGGAAGACGAGTGGGTCCTGCCCCCCTCCCCCATGCCTCATCTAGAACCCTGTCTCCTCCCAGAGACTTCCAGGCAAACTGTGCTTGAACCCCTGCTGCGTCACATGCCTTCGCCGTATCTCCTAATTCCGTGAATTTCTTATCCTCCCTGTGGGCCACGTGCACATGGGGGTGGTGGGAATGGAGCCCTAGGGGGCCCTGCGCATAGCGGCAGCCCCGACTCTGTGTAGCACTTCTCCACACCCCACAGCGCCTGGGGCTCACAGGAGGGGGGGAGAGGGAGGAGAGCCCTGTCTAGCACGCGCTCTGACCCCTGATGCCTCAGAGCGCCCCAGGAGCGTGCTCCCTTCTCTCCCTCATCAGCCCCGCCTGACCCCCGACTCTGCTCTCAGCACCCACCCGTGGCGTCGGACCCCAGCACTCACCTGGTGGGAAAGTGGGCCTTGAACTTGGTCTGGAACATCCTGGCCAGGATGACCAGCAGCAGCACCAGCAGCACGCTGGTCGCCGTGAATGCCACGATCTTCCACGTGGTCAGGAGGGTCTCGTGGGTGCTGGGCCACGTTTGCTCTGCCGGGGAGAGAACAGAGCAGCGCGTGAGGCTTCCAGACTGGGACGGCCCTCTGTCCACTTGCTGGGTGCCTCTGGGGGGCTCCCCACACCCGGACCCTGCACCCCGTCTGCAGCATGGCCTCTGCAAGGCTGCCGGCAGACCAGCAGGGGCACGCTCCCCATGGGGCTGAGAGCTAGTGCCCAGCTGGAAACACCCGTGCTTCTCCGGCAGAGAATGGGGGTCCGTCTCCCCAGGGGAAGCTGTGCTCGAAGTGTGCCCGGGCCGGGGGGGTGGAGAGGTGGCTGGCTTGTGGGCTGGGTTGAACAAAGGGACAGAGGGGTAAAGCGGTGAGCACTCCGTGGCCCTTGCTCCCACCGTCTCTGGCCGTGAGCACACCTGCCAGGAGGGGCAGCCGACAGCCTTCCAGAGCGATTCCCATCCCTGGGGCCCAGGCCACCCTGTCTGCCACCCCCCCCCCCCACCGTCCTCCCTTGCTTCCACCACCTCCGCAGGCATCCTGCTCGGGCTCCCATTGCCGTCCGAGGGCCTCCAGAGGCCCCACGTCACTAAGCGCTGCCCCCACGTACAGGGGCCAGGAGCTACTGCTCGGGCAGGAAACGCCGGGGCGAGCAGGCAGGGCCGGGTGTGTGGGAGACGGTGGGTGGGTGGGTGCTGGCGCCCTGGTCTGCACCCCGTGCTCACTGCCCTGGGCTCCCGGGGCCAGCGGGAAGGCTGCTCTGCTAGTCATCTGTTATGAACCGAGGAGCACCCACGTTTGCAACTGGTGTATGCGTTAATGAGAGCAGGTGTTCCGTGGGATGCCATCCTCTGTGTTCTGACACGTGTCCTCACACGGGAGACAACGGCTGGGTTTGGGTCACACCCGTGGGCTGAGGTCCCTGCCAGTGGGAGGGACAGGCTGGGGGCAGACAGAGGCCGCCGTCCTTTCTGCCCCAGGGACCAGAGCTCAGCTCTCCTGACCGTGTGACAGGGTCTCACAACGATGAGTCCCTGCACCATGGCCCTGAGCCTTGCATGGGGGGCAGGGACGCGGCCGGCGGCCACTGTGTGCGGTGCAGCCCCGGGCCATCCACGCTCACCTGACTTGATGCAGGAGACCTGGTAGGAGGGAAACCACTCCCCGTACTGGCAGGTGATGTACTTGTAATCACTGGTGAGGCTGTAGCCGGGATCGCAGTAAAACTCCACCACGGTCCCGTGGTTGTAGCGCTCGCAAGGCCGCGGGTGGCAGATGAAATCGCCGTGACTCACCGTCGGAGGCAGCGGGCACACTGGAGCGGCGGGAGAAGAGCGCCGTCAGCACCGCGTGCCCGCCCGTGGGGCCCGTCAGAACACAGGTCCGGCGGGAAGGGGCGTCTGTACGTGCGCCACCAGACCTGCGACCTGTTCCCCGCGGGGTCACCAGGAGCCCGCTACACCTGCCGAGCAGCTGCGGCCGCCGCACAGCGCTGCCCACTACCTCGTAAAGCGGAGGTTCGTCTTGCGCGGCAGAGCGCGTGCCCGCGTCGTAGATGGCGTAAGCGACTGTGTTAATGACGTACACCGTTACCTGCCCGACAACCAGGTCGATAAAATTAGGATGTTTATGGAGGAAATCCTTACTGACGGGAACCCCTAGCCCAAGCCTGCTTCCGTGCTGTGGCAGTCGTCTGGGGCTGTCTGCATCCCTGGGTGTCCGCATCCTGATACCCACGTGCCCTGTGTTTCGGCCACCGCACACAGTGTGACCTCATGCAGGTCACGTCACCTCTCCCGGCCTTGAAGTTCTTCCCGGGATCGTGGAAGCTTATTCTACCCTCCATGATTTACAGTTTTTCTGATTCTTAATATTTTTCAATTTTAGGGGAAAAGAAATGTTTTCAGTTTCCTCCCAGGACTCGGAACCACCAGTCTGCGTGAACATCCCCAGGAGACAGAGCACAGACTCTAGCATGGCCTGCTTTACGTCCATACCTGTGGAAGCCCCCACGCGCAGGCCACGTGTGTAGGGAGCCCCCGGAGCCCACTAGCAAGATGGGCCCGCCCGCACAGAGCCATCTGGAGGCCCCTACAGCCTCTCCCCCAACCCTGCAAACAATGGGCAGTGAGATCTCGTGGGCTCTTTGCAGAGCTGGGGGAGCGGAAGCTCAGGGGCCTTGGCCTGAGCTCTGGCCCAATGCCTGGCTAGCTGAGCAACCCCAAACAAGCTGCTTCTCACCTCTGAGCCTCAATGTCCTCACCTGTAAAAAGGGAGGGTTGAGGGGCTGTTCTGACGTAGTGTGAGTGGGCAGCCAGGGATAGCCAGGACCCGGGAGCCTAGAGAGAGGGACGATGGCGCAGGTACCGTTTGCGTGCTGACGGAGAGCGGCAGCAGCAGGCCCCATTGCTGTGCAAGCACACACAGCAGCTCTGTTGCTGGGTCCCCAGCAGAAGCTGGAAGCGGGCAGGTGCGTCCTATAGGAGCCAGAGCCGGGGAGACTCCAATACCACCCAGGACGCCCCAGGACAGAGGAGTGGGGGCACCACACTGACTTCCCCACCTGCCCAGCCTGCAGGCTCTGTCTAGACAGGGGAGGGGGAAGCCAGGCTCTGTCTAGACAGGGGAGGGGGAAGCCAGCCTGGCAGGGGCCTGGGAGAGGCTGCCTCTGGGGCTGTGCAAGGCATGGTTGGGGCCTGAGGTCACAGGCCCGCTGTGCCCCATGAATGTGGTGTGGCATCAGGTGCAAGCAGGCAGGGTCAGGAACTGAGCCCCAACTTTGAGGCTGAGGGGTGGCAGCCGCCTTCCCAGAGCTGCCCAAGGGGTCCCATCCCTGGCACACTGCCAGCTCCACACTCTGGGTCTCCACACACTGGGACTCACCACCTCCAGGATGCCCTGAAGCATCCCTGGTGGGTAAGGTGGCCAGCCAGGAGGAGGGAGAGGACAAGGCAGCAGCCAGTCCGGAGACCTGACAGAGGCGTGGCAGAGACCTGACAGAGGAGCCCGTGGGAAGTGCCTTCCCTGTTGAACGATGCCCTGCACCCCAGAGGGACAGTGGATGGCCCAGTGGGGAGTATCCATGTCTGCGGCGAGGCCAGCCTGACTGTGACCTCTGCCCAGGTCTCCCCTCCACAGTCCAGAGCCCCCACGGCGCTGCACCCAGGAAAAAGGCCCCTTCCGTGGTCAGAGGCACACGGGGCCGTGGGACTCTCTCCCAGCAGGCTCTCTGAGCAAGCCCCAGAGCCACTAGGATTGGAAACTACCAGAGTGTTTCCAAGGCCCAGGGAGCTGTGGTCTCAGCAGCATTCCCCTGCCTTGGCCTCAAGGGCAAAGAACTGTACCCATCACTCTATTAACCCCAAGGTACAGGGTCCCATCATGTGCTACAGAATGACCGGGCTAGACTGATGAACCATCCAGCGGGGAAACGGAGGCAGCATGGCACAAGGGACAAGGGCTACAGATGTCCCCAGACTTACATGCAAATCACAGCTCTGAGCTGACGAGCTCCGGCATGTTGGGTGGCTCGTGTGAGTTCTTGGGGTTTTAGCTACGCCATCCGTGTAACGAAGAGAATGATTCCTAACTCCTCGGGTGCCTGCGAGGATTGGGAGGAGCACGGAAGCTGCCGGAAGCTCATGCCCAGAGCAGCCCGGCTGGGTACCGCCAGGCCCTGAGGCAGCCAGGAACCCCGCACGCACACGGTCTGACGCGTGTCACGGCCACATCTGCTCCGAGGCCATGTGAAAGCCACGCCCGGCAGAGGCTTCAGTCCCGAGCCCGGCAGCCGGCTGCAGGGGCAATCGCGCACGCCCCGAAGAGATCTTTACCTTTACACCTTGCAGTGTCTCCGATGATCGCACCCGAACGACCATCAGCTTTGTGGCCAGGGAACCCCCCTGACCCATGTCCCGTCAGAGACCGAGACATGACGGAAGCATTAATTATAACCTAGTGAGCTGCAGGCCCCTCCACTCCATCCTTCTCCGACAGGCAGACGCATCTACGCAGACAGACGGCGCACACACCTGGGGCCTCACGCCTGTGGCAAGCATCGCAGCTCACCCACGGGTTCCTGGAAACCCTGTTAGTCAAAGAGCAACTGCGGGGCCCAGAGCTCCTGCTGGAGCGTCTGCCTGCCGAGACTCCGTGCCCATGAAAGCCCGTGGGTGCCGAGAACAGAGGCACTCTTCTGGAATGCTATTTTCCTCCATGTTTCTCATGACTCCAGAAATTATTAGCTACAGGCAAGGGTCTTGTGAGCCTTGAGGTCTGGACATCGGGTGGTTTCTGCTGAGACTCTGCCAGACGCAGCCACCCTGCCGTTCCCGTGTCACCGCTCTGTCCCCTGCTCGACAACGGATCCCTGCCGGCCACAGGGCTGCAGTGTCCTGCTTGCCACACTTAGTCTCTCATGCACCAGGCTAGGGCAGGGGAGCAGGGGCTTGGGGACCCCACCCCACTTGGGGCTGGAGACAGGAGGCAAAGGTCTGCTCCCCCGTGTCCCTCTGCCCTGCCAGCCTCCGGTCCTCCCCCACCTTCCCCCCTCCTGGCTCCTCCCACCCACTCACAGCAATTCCCCGCGCGAACCAGGCCCTCCCTCGCCTCCGTGGGCGTGAGGCCGTGAGCCGTGTGAGAGCAGGGCTATCTTCTGAATCAGTGCGTCTCCTGTCGCATCCAGCACTGCTCGCAAGTGGCAGTCTGAATGAGCGGACATGCACCAGCCTTCCCAAAAAGCCCGAGCAGCCGGCCCCTCCCAGAGGACACCCTCGCGCCCCATACCTGGTCCTGTTCTTTAACGGGAGGAAACTGAGGCACGGTAACAGTTTTATCAAAACCCCTTTGCCATGTGGACACAACGCAAATGCCTGTGCACGTTTTATGGACGTGTCTGTGAAGGGGCCTGGACGACGTCACACTCGCTCTGAGGAGAGCATGAAACACGGAGGCTCGGTTCCCAGTACGGTTCCAGCAGTGACACTAACGGGTGCGGCCCCCGCGGCAGCAGCCTTCCCGCGGCAGATGCAGAGCGTGATGCGGACGCCCTCTGTGGCCCAGGGACGACCTTTACAACAGAGACAGACCGTGCGGCTGGGGAAGGCAAGAGTGGGGTGCGACAGGGTTAGCCTCAAATAAGATGTGGAGCTGCCGATGTGGGCGCGGCGGATGAAGGTGGGGACACATCTGGCTCCTCCTCCGGAAGAAAAGCATAAAACAAACACATATGAAGACCCTTTTGTCCGGGTTGGGAAAACCTCGACAGACCTTTTTCAAAGGGCTGCTGATGGGTCTCGGACAGACCAGCGACCTGACTTCACGGGAGCACAGCTCACAGTGTGGCCCCAGCAGTGGCTGCCGTCCAGGCTCAGAGCCTGGAAATGTGCTCTTGGGTCCTGTGAGAGAAGGCGGCCTCACCTGCCCCTTTTACGGGGCGGCCTGAGGAGCTGGGAGAAATCAGACTCCCTTCTGCACATCACACAGCATCTCAACGAGCCCAGAAAAAGCAAGCGTGAGGGTTTAAGCCCAGGAAGCCCCTCCCCGGGTTCGGCATCTCCAGCTTGCCCAGAACGACCAGCAGCACCTCCCCGTCCCTGGAACAACCCCAAACACCCCACGTTCCCAGCGCCCCTAGAATCATCCCTTCCCCTCACCTGCGGCTCTGCCCCAGGACCAGCCCCGTCCACCCAACGGGCGAGGTGCCCGGTGGCCGGAGGGGCAGGTGAGTCAGGCTGGGCCGAGCTCAGGAAGAGAGGTCCTCTCACGGCGTCCTCGCCATCTGACGGAGATGGTGGTGGCCACAAGCCAAGCATCTCCTTGTGAGCCCTGCCAGCCGAGGGGCTCGCGTCACGTACAAACATAGCCCGTCTGTCTGCCAATCACAAGGTGAAGTTCCTCGGGGGTGTGGAGGGAGGAAAACGATTCCCAAGGCCTGGGGTTCCCTCCGCCACTCCTCAGGGCCACCTTGGGCCTGGGGAAGAAGCGTCCACCCTGCTGACCACTGCCTTGGGAGGGATGTGCCCCGAGGTGGGTTTTCTCCCTGTCCTTGGGCAAGAACGTCCCTCCTGCAAGGAGCCTTCCCCAGACACGGGTGCCGCCTGCTCTCGGGGCCTGCGGTGCTCGCGCGCCTGACAGACTGAAGGCCACGCCTCGTCCTTGGCAATCCTTCTGGAAGGTGCAGTGCACCAGCCCCTCCGAAGCTGGGGCTTCCCTGCGACAGGCAGCCGGCCTCGCTCTGTCCTGACGGGGCCACGGAGCCACCCCCCAGCCAAACCTGGCTTCTAGCTCTGTGCAGGACCCCGGCCTCTCCTGTGCTCACGACCCGGGGCGGATGGCCGGGAGGGCCCCAGGGTCGGGCAGCCCGTGCCGCGTGGAATTTGGGGTGCTGGAGGTTCTCAGAAGCGCAGCCTGTCTCCCCTCTGCTGTGTCGCTGCGGCATTTTCACTCGCTCACGTGGCCTCTCTCCCGTGTTCCATGCACCCAGGCCCCAGGACCAGTCTGAGGTCGGGGAAGGCCCACGAGTCCCACTGCTCGAGGCAAAGTGAAGCCCCAAGGAAAGGCTGCTGTGGCTCCAGGTAGAAACGGTGATTTCTCACCTCTTGTCCTGTTCTGTGTTGTCAGCACATGGCATCCACTCGGACGCAGACACGGGACCGATCACACCCCACAGCCCACACAGCAGATCTTCTGAACGAAGGGGCTTTTCACACTTTCGTCTTAACTGTGGTCTTTCACTCATTTAATTCATTTGTTCAACACAACATTTTTGGATAACCACTGAAACTAGACGTGACATTGGTCCTCACCCTCCTGGGAATTACACCGAAATCAGAGGCTAAGTAAGTAACCGAGGGACTATTTCTGTGGCCGGGTAAGGTTCCCCATCCGCTGAACAAACGTCAGTATGGCCCTCACACACTCACCAGGCCAGCTCGCTTCCCTGGAGAGGGCCGTGGCTGTGCCCCCCGAGAAACGGAAAAGCCCCAGACAGCGCATGGGCCCCATGACGAGGAACCGGGGGGACAGGCTGTGGTGGACCGAGCCCACCAGGGGGCAGGTCCGCGTGGTCCCAGCCCCTCGTGTGGATGTCGCAGGGACCCTGTGGTGCTTACATTTGCAAGTCGCCATGCCCGGGCTGGGGACGCCCGGACAGCGGGTAAAGCCTCACTTGCGCTGTGTCTGTGAGGGCGTCTCTGGAAGAGATTCACAGCTGAATCCCAGCGTGAGGAGATGGCCCTTCAGCGCGGGGGCATCCTGGTCATGTGAGGACCCAAACGGAACAGAAAGGCTAAGGGGGTGAATTCACTCTCTCTGCACAGCTGGGGATCCGTCCTCTCCTGCGTCCTCGGACACGGGTGCCGCTGGTGCTCAGGCCTCCAGACTCGGGCCGAGTCACAGCAGTGGCTCGCCGGGACCTCCAGCTGGCAGACGGCACATCGGGGCATCCTGGGACGTCCCGGCCTCCGTGATCTCACACACACACACAGAGTATGCGTATATGCACTGTGACCACGGATGTGCACACGGTGTGTGCAAACGCACGGACACTATGATTATGTGTATACGCAGCACATACCCCATACTGGGGTCATGTACACGGCATGAACACATACACGGGGGTTATGCATACACGGTATACACACACGCACAGGGACTAAACGCGTGCACATGCGGCATGGATGCACTGATGGGAGTCCACATATACCGTCCATATACGCGGAGTGACTGTACGTACACGGTACACACTGGGGTGCTGTAGGTCACATACATGAACACGCTCGTGGGTACACACACACGGTAGCACACGCACGCTGCTCGTTCTGCTCCTCTCCGGAACCCTGACACCACGGTTCCCCACCCGAGTCTCCAGCCCAGCCCCAGGTCTACAGGTTAGAGTCGCTCCTGCAAACGGAAACTGCCTGAGCCTCGCTGGGGACTCAGCTCGTCTCCCCGTTGCTCTCCCGCAGTCCCAGGCAGGCCTGAAGCTCCTCCCCTGGTGCCTTCGCAGAGTGGGAGAGTGGAAGGAGCCGCCCATCAGCGAGGCCTATCCGCGATCTTGGCCTGGCGGAGCCCAGGCCAAAGGCACTAACAGTGCGAGGAGCCCGGACGAGAGCGGGTGCAGTCTGGTGGCGGCTGGTCCCGCCACGTCCCGCGGGCCCGCAGGCCATCGGTGGCGCATGGACCGTGTGTGTCTAGTCTGCAACACAAGCAACCAATGAGAAACGGCTGTCGCAATCCGACCTTCAGGTTGACCTGGCAGCAACATCCAAGAGAGTTTTCCGTTTCTATCTATTAAAATACAATTTTTAATACTGTTGTATCTAATCATCTAAAGTGGGACTTCTATTCGGTTTTTGTCTTTTTTTTTTCTATAACCCATTTCTATTGACTTATACGGTTATCGGTCTATAACAAGTTAGAAAACAGAAACCACCGATTCTCTCCATGAGAACGTGAATGTACGACGCTCACGGAGCAGGAAGGGTCACCAGTGGTGTTGGGAGGAGTGTCCTGAGAGGGTCCAGCATGCGGGAGGGCCGATTTGAGGGCACGGCCTCAGCAGCTGCATCAGACACTAAGGGAAGCCCCCCACCTCACCCCGGGGCGGGCTCCTGACAGCCAGCGGAGCCGGTGTGAGAACGAGGTGGCCGTGGTGTCCGCCGTGGGTCTTCACTTGCCCCAGACCCGCGCTTTCCAGCTGCATCCCGACCACCAGCTTGCGACTCAGCCAGGAGCCTGCAGAAAGGCATCAGCTCCGCGCCATCCGGCGGAAGTCCCGGCGAGTGCGACGGTCGGGAAAGTGCGGCCCCAGACCCTGCGCTGGGCTGGGGAGTGTGGGGCCACGTGGGGCTGCGGCGGAAAGGCTGGCAGCTCCGGGGGGCGAGTGCCAATCATCCCGAGGCCCCGAGCATGTGGTCGGAGCGGCTCCCGCAGGAGCCAGGGGCACAGACCCTGCTGTGGACACGCACAGCATCACCAGGCCTCTGCCGTCAGCGGCCGGTGGGCTGCTGATAATGAGAACCGCCACCACACCAGCTGTCCCCAGTCCGCTCCGTGTCTGGGTCATGATCCCAGGAAGCCAGACAGAACCCCTCCAGGCCAAAGTCCTAGCTGTTTCCAAGGCAATGCCTGAAACTTCGCTTTCCGCTCACAGAAAATCAATGGGCATTACGCAGCACGTTATATTTTCCCCTTTCATTTTGCTGTAACAACGCGGAAGGCCAAAACACGTGTGGACCCGAGGAAGCGAACGGCGACAGGGCTGGGGCTCTGCTTTCCTCCAGGCTGCAGGGAGCCTGGCGTCGGCCTGCTCGGGCCGTGCCGACAGATCGGTGAAGATCAGTACTGAGCAGCGGCCCGGGGAGGGGGGGGGGTCCCGTCTGCTCCGCGTCAGGGAGCTGCCACGGCAGGGGGGGTCCCCAAAGAAACACACCACCCAGGAGGCGTGAGGACAGGCATGCGGCTTCGGGGTGGCAGGAGTGTGGGGCGGGCCGGGGCTGAGACACAGCGACACCGCGAGGAGCGTGGGGGGCGGGGGCGCTGCTCTGCTGGCCTCGGCTCTGGGGTTCTGACGACACTGCTCTTACCCCCTGGCAGCGACTGAGCGCCGACAGCCAAGTGGGGCACGGCCTTAGTCACCGCAGGGTAGACATGAAACACAAGACATCAGTGTGTCAGCCTCCTCATGTCTGCAAACCTTCTCCAAAAGAGGATTCCCCTCCAGCGGGAATTCCTGCTGGAACTGGGGCATCTTACTCTCCTGGAAGGGGAGGAGAGCAGAGGTGCAGGATGACAGGGAGAGTGTCCCACAGGCGCGGGAGTGCCCGGAGCGGGTGTCGTTGGCAAACCCTCCCACCATCAGACCCCGACCGAGCTCATGCTGCCAGGGTGTCGTGGCCACGTTCCAACTCTCCTTCCAGGGCAAAATGCACATCCTGAATTTTCTGAACTTCAAACTTCTCTACCACCGGTGCCTTCTCATTCGTGCTACCGAAATCCTCGCAGATGAGAAGTAAGTGCTTGGACAGTTCGCAAGCGTGGAAGTGACGGGCACGCTTCGCACCACGCCGTGGGCTCGCCCACTGTGGGCATGGCTCCATATTACACGCGGAAAATAAATAGCCACGTCCTCCACCGGCAAAGACACGTTTAAGGTTTATACAGTATGTCCTAGTGTTCTGAAAAACAAGCAAGCAAACTGCCATTCTGTGAAAAGGGTCATGTGCTCCTGACACAGGCACCAACCTGGGAAGCGCTGGCCGGGACGCTGTGGGTGCGAGAGGGGACACGGGGAGCCGGTCAGCAGCCCAGTCAGCAGAGCGCCATCGGCAGAGAGCGTGCGGGGCTGAGAGGGCATGACCGCCGGGGCTCCGAGACGGCCCACAGCAGCTGCACGCCGGCTTCAAATCCTGACTGGACACCCGGCTGCCGCATGACGTTCTACCTCCCGTCACTCTGAGCTGGCCTGCCCACCACCCCTGAAACAGGAACAGGAACACGGGCCCTGCAGCATTTCTACAAATGAGAAAGGACACCTGAGCGCTGGACGGCTACTGTGACCGTTGGCCACATGACAAGAGATAAAATGCAAGCAGCAATTCCAACCACAGCTCCGCAGGCCCCCACCCTGAGGGTTGCACGCGCACCGTCCCACCTGATCCCCACGACCGCCGTGCCTCATGCCCTCACTTGCACAGATAAGGGAATCAAGGCTCAGCAGGGTGTGGTCACTTGCCCAAGGTCACCCAGCAAATAAACAGCCAAGCTGGGATCTGACCGTTAAGTGAGGCTTCCCCGGAGCTGGGCTCCTTCCCGAGTCCTGCGTGGGGTCTCGAGTGCGCCCCAGGAAGGTCCCCAGGGCAGATGTCCGAGCAGTGATTTCTTCATCTGCCAGGCTGTAGGCTGTGCATGGGTGGGTCAGAAGTGGAAAGAGGGAGAGGAGGTGGGGAACCCCCCCTGGCTCTGGTGGTACAGGAGGGTGCCATGCGCTGGGCCCGAGGGCACGCTAGCCCAGGACAGGGCTGTGTACAGGGTCCAGAGGAGGCCAGCCAACGGGCTGGGGACACCTTAAAGATAACCTTTCCACAGGTGAAGGGGAGACAGAGGGTGTGTTTCCTCCTAAGCCAAAGGGAGAGCACGGGCTGCGGGTTGAATTGTGTCCCTAAAAAAGATACACCAAAGTTCTAACTCCAGGCACCTGTGGGCATGACCTCATTTGGAAACTGGGTGTGCTGCGGATGAAATCAGGTTATGGGGAGATCCTCCTGCAGGAGTGGCAGCCCTCATTCCACCGTGACTGGTGTCGCTGCAGGAGGGGACGACGCACAGAGCAGAGATGGCCACGCGGCCACCAGGACAGGGACTGCAGCTCTGGGAGAACGAGTGAGGGACGCCGAAGCCATGCTGGGAGCTGGACAAGGCAGGGAGGGCTCCCACCCTGTGTCTCCAAGGGAACACCGCCTTGTGGACTCTTCCCAGATTTCCAGTTCCCAGAAGGGCAAGGACATACGATCCCACCAAGTAAGTTACTCCGTACACGGGGCTTGGTGAGCCCCCGGGCGAGGAACACAAACTGTGCTTGGCCTGCAGCCGAGGCCAAGCCCCCAGGTCCCTGGGGAAGCAGCCCGCCTGACCAGGAGGGTTTCCTGGCTCACATCTGTGTCTTTCCAAAACAGCGGGACACCAAGATTTCCTTAAAGGGAAGTAAACCAGCTGTGTGCCTCCCAGTGGCCAGGCTGAGACAGGCTGCAGTGGGCGGGGAGCAGAGCCACCGGGGAGACGGAGTCCCAGGCCTCCAGGCCTCCCTGGGCCGTGCCGGCAGAAACCTGGTGGGGGAGCACTGTGCTCTGGGGACAGGCCAGAGTCACCCAGAGTCAACACAAAGGGCCCGTGTCCTGAAAATGTCCAGCAGAGGGGAGTGAGGTCCCCTCACGCTCCTCAGCCGTGGCGGGCTATGGAATTCCGGGCCGCCGTGCTTCCTAGAAATTTACTTTACTTCCCCAGTCAAAACGACTCCCCTCGGAGTAAGGTATCCGCGACATGAAAACACACACGGGTGTTCACTTGTGATGCCTGCGCTGGGGACGGGTTAAAAACCCGGATTCGAATATAACTGCCTTCTTTGTTCAAATGCCAGCTACTGCCCCTTCTTGACACCTCTTCCCCTGTGCAGAAGACAAGTGCTGGAAAGCGTGTTAGGATCTCATCCGTCAGACGCACCGGCCGGGACGTGCGCCGTGGCCACTGGGAGAAGGGTGAGTTGTCACTCTACAAATCCGGGCGCAGTTTAGAGTCAGGCGCCATCTTTTTGCAAGAACAAAACCAAGAACAACAAAAATTCCTCTTCCTGCACAAAAAGAGGAAACGATTAGGAACACGGATATTACGGTGATAGGCTGTATAGAAACGATGAAGATTTGAGACCCCAAGATCCACGCCGAAAGGTGGGAGGTGTCGATCTGCCTGTCCACCAAATGTCTGATCACTGGGGGGAAAGACAGGGCCTTCCGGCAACCACCTGTGACGGAGAGCGAGGGAAGCAGCCCCCCCCCCCATACCCGGATGCTCCCGGGGCCGCCGCTGCCTGCCCCGGGGACTGATCGCCTTCTGAGCTGTACCCAACGGCAAGAGGTTTTACTACCATGAAATGCAAGTCACCGACTTGGCAGAGAAGAAAGAAAGGAATTTTGCCTGGAGCAGCAAACGGGGAGATAGTCTGGAGTTTAGGGACAAACAGTGAGATTTTCACATTTATCTTGGGATCTAACTTCCGAGCACGAGGTCATCACTCCCTCGGCAGGAGCTGGTGGCTCAAACCCGGGGCACAGCTTTGCGGCTGTGAGCCCCACGCCCCTTTCAGTGACCGGACATCGCAACGACACAACATAAAGACCTCAGCTCCCACGTCTGCGAGCTTTTCCAAAATGAGAGGAGGCTATGAGGCAGAGCATGAACCGTCCTGCTGACAGCCATGAGCCCACCCGGGCCTGAGTCCCCGGGAAGGTGTGGGACTCAGACCCGTTCAGAAGCCATGAGCCCCAGGAGACGCCTACGAGCAGGATTCCCGCCATGGATGCGCGGCCTTGCTGCTAAAGGCTGGCAGCCGGTCCCTCCTGGCAACACCCGGCACAGGGCCTCGTCGGACCCTCAGCGCCAGCGGGGAGGGTCTCCAGTGTCTGATGTACTCACTGACCAGGGATTCACCCTGAGCCCCAAGCCCTGCATCTAAGACCTTGTCCATGAGGACATGAGTGAGGGGCCTGGCTTCAGACCCCCTGGGCCGGGCTGCCTGCAGGTGGGAGCCGAGGAAGGGAGGGCCGCGGCCGAGTGGGACCCCATCTCTGGGGTTGAGTCCTCCTTGGTGTCCCCTCATTCCCTGATTGGGTGGGAGAAGCCACTCCAGGATTCGGATGGTTTTGCTAACCTTTGCCGGTGCCTCTGAATTCGTTCGAATACGGTGGGAAACCAGTTCTCAGAGTCCGGGAAGGCTGGGGGGTCAGCAGCCACGTGTTTCCACCGAGGCTAGAAGGCAGGCAAGGTGCCTCGAGGGCTGCCAGCAGCTCAGGCTGCAAGCGGGGACCTGGTGAGCGAGGGTGCGGGAGCTCGGGGCTGCTGGGCGAGGGGCCACGCGGGGCCACGCGGCTCCACGGAAAGGAGCTGCGGGGGAGCCTGGGGGCCCGGTCCCCCTGGAGGAGTCGGAACAAGGCCTTTTGGTGCCTGAGCACAAAAGATCAGTGTTTCTGGATTCAGTACAGAAGGCGAAATGGATAACGAGGTTTCGTGATGCCACGGCACCGTCGGTTCTTGAGCAAAGAGAGACACGTGACGAGGAAGACAAGGGGCTCTGGCGGCTAAAGTACTTACTGTAAGAAAAAGGAAAACGTAAGCAAAGTGACCCCGGGAAAGGCGGGTGCCACACGCAAGCCGCTACGCTCCTGCCGCCATGCGGGGGTCGTGCGGGAGCCGCACGTGGACGCAGAATCACGATGACCGACCGCTGCTGGCGAACAAGTCAGCGAGACTGCTTGTCGTTCTGCTTTTCCTCCTCATCCTGAAGCCGTGCTGGGATCACAGCGCTGGCCCGGGAAGTCTCCGATGCCGGCAGAGGACAGAGCGAGGCGCGACGGTGCGTGCCACGGGGGCCGCGCACGTTCTCGGTCCCCACGCCACTGCTTGACGGGCTCCGGAGCCGACGTCCCCTGCGTGCGAGAAGCGAGAGCCCAGGCCACCTCCTTCCCAGGCCAGGGCCCACGTCTCTCTTCGCAGAGCACTGACAAGTCTCTCTCAGGTTTGAGAATAGGACCTAAAAAAATGCCGTCAGACTCTGACCTAGGGCTCTACACCACCCATTTGCTCCCGCCCTGGCAGGCTGGCGGCCGAGGGACAGGGACGGGGATGGGGACGGCAAGGGATCTCGCTCTCTGGTCTCGGAGTCCTTGGGAGGCAGACGGCGCTCGCGCTTTCCCGCGGCAAGCTCTTCCTTCAAGTAAATCTGGAGTGGAAACGCGGGGTGTGGACGAGCAGCACGGAGCACTGGGGCGGGGGCGCGGGGACACAGCCCGCTCCGGCAGCGCTTCCTGCCGAGCTCCCGGGCCTCGGGGCCTCAGGCGTCTGGGCCAGAGGTCGGAGCCGAGCCAGCCTTACCTGGCCCCGTGGAAGCCTTTTACAGCGGGGGAGACGACGAGAGGGGGGTGCAGGCGGGCGAGCAGATGAAACAGAAACCCTCCCTCCGTCTTCCCTTGAGCGGAAGCCCTTTTGCTACGCTGGGGAGAAGAGAGAGGAAAAAAGGGCACTCGTTGCTCTTTCCTTCATCTTCTGATTCAATTTCACACTGAATGCAGGGGCGGCAGGATCAGGAGTGAGTCTGCAGGGAGCGTGAGAGCCCAGGGGAGGCTCACGGGGACCAGCCGCTGGCCAGAGGTCTGGCTGGGTCCCTGCTGGTAGGACGCCAGCTGAGGGGAGCGCCGCCCTGGGCTTTAGTGCGTCCCCACCCATGCCAGAGCCTTCCCAGGAAGGAGGGAGGGAGGAAGAACACTCGGGCCATGCATCATCCCCTGCTGTGGACTTGGGCCAAATCACAGCATGTTATCCTCCCTCCTCCAAAACATCCCCCGTCATGGAGATCCATGGTGCCAGGAACAGCAGTGGAACAGAGAAGCTAGCACAGAGCCCCAGGGAGGAGCTCCGCTGGGGAGCGAGTCCTGGTTGCTCCACGGCAGGCTCCCGGGCCTGTCCTCCCGGCGAAGAGGGCGTAATGAGGCCTGGAGATGTTTCGAGGCCAAATGAAGATGTGGCGTGAAGTGCCTGGTGCCAAGAGACACTCCTTGCACCCCGTCCCTTTGCAGCCTCCCTGGAGCAGTGCATTCTGGGTCACACAACGTGGGGCCAGGAAGGAGCCTGGGGACCCAACCTCCCAGCCCCTTCCCTTTGCATCTGAGGAAAGGGACTCACGGAGCAAGGGTTAGAACCTGGACCTGACTTCCAGCAGGGGCGCTGGGTCCTCCAAGTGCCTGGAGGAGCTGCGGGCTCAGGGGGTGCGTGGGCAGGACCACCTGTGAGCCGGCGACCTTGGGCAAGGGTGGACTCCGGTGGAGCCTGTTTCCGCTCTGTCGGGTGGCTCCGCGCTTCTCACGACACTTGTCAGGATGAGCCATCGAGCAGTAAAGGCAGCTCCGCGGTGCCGGGCACAGCGCAGGCGTCCGAGGCCGCTGGGGGACTGAACCAAAGGACGCCGGGCTCCACGAGCTCCCGCTGGTGCCAGGGCGGAAACGCAGTGCCCCCAGCCCCGCGCTGCTCACAGGAAGCTGAGTCTCAGAGGCTGTCCTCCCTGGTGCACAGTGCAGGGGAGGAAGGACAGGACACGGAGTAGAGGGGACCCCGCACGAGGGGTGGCGCCCGGGCCGGGGTGTGGATGGCACAGGGACTCACACACCCCAGGCCTGGGACACGGCCACTCAGCTCTGTCCCTGCTGCTTCATTTCCGCAAAGGAGGCGCCGCGGCGTGTGGGATCGGGGAGGAAGGCACACCGGTGATGTCTGAGGCTTCCCACGTTCCGAATCCGGGACTGATGGTCCACACACGGCACTGGTCGATCCCGCGGTGACTCGGTCCTGCATTTCTGTTGAGCTACTTGAAATCCAATGTGGGAGGAGAGCTGCCAGTTAAGAAGGCATAGGATTCTGCACTTTCTTTCTGAGGACCGCCAGTGACGCTCCCCGGCTGGCTGGTCTGGCAGGGGTGGCAGGAGGGGCTCCAGCCCCACGAGGAGACGGTCCTGACTGGTTTGCGGGTGACATGTGACTGCATCCCAGACAACTCCTTCGTGTGCTCCAAGTTTTCCCGTGTAAGATGGGAACGACGCAGGCACAGGGGGGCTGGAACGGCCTGAGTGTATCCCGGACCCTCAAGGGGCCCTCGGGCGGCCCCCAGAGGGGCAGGTCGCACATGAGGCGGCCCTGACTTCCTGCTGCACATCTCCTCCCTTCACGGGTTCGCCCCTGCGGCCACGAGGTGCTTCCTGCCTGGGGAAGGCGCACCGGGTGCTCTCAGACCCCCCGGGTGCGGGTTTGGCTGGGCCGTGGGAACCCCTCCACGTCCACACTGGCTTTCAGTGTTGATCCTAAATTGGAAGGGTTTCCAGCGATTTCCTATTTGGCCTAACAGGGTTTTTCAGGCTCTTTCTTGTTTTCGCGCTTTCTCTTAAGAAGGCCACGGAGCTGCATGGGCCCCTGGGCATGGGCAGGTTCTCAGGAAATCGAAAGCTGCGTTCCCTGTAATCAGGTCTGAGACGGCGGGTTAAAGGGGGAAACCACTGCGGGCATCCTCAGCTGTGGGACCGGTCGGACGTAAAAACAGACTCCGGTGTTCGGCTTCTGACGAGCTC
The DNA here is from genome assembly GCF_023065955.2 of Ursus arctos. Lineage (NCBI taxonomy): Eukaryota > Metazoa > Chordata > Mammalia > Carnivora > Ursidae > Ursus > Ursus arctos. Next base: position 8,543,975 of record NW_026622874.1, on the reverse strand, counting down.
AGGCTTGCTTGTTCCAGGGAGGAAGCCTGTGGAAAAGGTCTGCGTAGGGGAGCCCCTGCCCAAGTCACGGCAAATGCGGCGATTTCATCCGTATTTGGGAAAAGCAAGCACAAGAACCCCCAGGTCCCCCACCTTCCCGGACGCCTGCGTGCCCACCTCCTTCTTGCTTTCACGGAGTCTGACACGCACGTTACATCAGACGTGCAACGTAGTGACCAGATAGCTACACACCGCGAAACGGCCACCACGGTGAGCCCGGCCCCCGAGTTCACGCGGGACCACCGGCTGTGTGTCCCTGCCGTGTTTACTTCGCACCTGGGCGTCTGCATGTCTCCAGCCCCTCCCCAAGTCCCCCCACCCCCCGCCGGCAACCACCAGTATGCTCTCTGAACCTAGGAGTCTGGACTGTGTTTGTTTTCTCGAGTGCCCATTTAAGTGAAATCATGTGGAATTTGTCTGTGCCTGACATTTTCCTTCGCGTACCCTCTGGCCCATCCACGCCGTCGCAAGCGGGAAGCTCTCCTTCCTCATCCGATGGCCCAGGAACAGTCCGGCGTACGCACAAACACATCCTCTTTATCCGTTCACCCTCCGACGGACACTCGGGCTGCTTCCGTAGCTTGGCTGTTGTAGACAACGCTACCATAAACATGGGGTGCGTGTGTCCCTTCTCATCAGTTTTCATTTGCTTTGGGCAAATGCCCAGTAGTGCGACTACTGGATCGTAGGGTAGATGTATTTCCAGGTTTTTTGAGGGGCCTCCATACTGGTGTCCAGAGTGGCCGCACCAGCTTGCGTTCCCACCCACGCCCCCCCCCTTCTCCGCATCCTCGCCAACACCTGGTATCTCTGTGCTGTTGATTTTAGCCATTCTGACGGGTGTGAGGTCGGGTCTCACTGTGGTTTTGGTTTTATTTTCCTGATGGTGAGCGAGGCTGAACCTCTTCTCCTGTGTCTGTTGGACTCTGTGTCCGTTTGCTAATATCCTGTTGAGGATTTTTACATCTACATTCATCACGGATACTGGCCTGTAACTTTCTCTTCTTGTGGTGTCCTTGTCTGGTTTGGGGATCAGGGTACTATGGGCCTCACAAAATGACTTTGGAAGCATTTCCTCCTCTTCAATTTTTTGGAAGACTTTGAGAATAGGTATTAAATCTTTGAAAGTTTGGTAGAATTCCCTTGGGAAGCTGTCTTGTCCTGGACTTTGGTTTGCTGGGAGGTTTTTGATTTCTGACTCAATCTCTTTACTAGTCATCAGGCTATTCAGATATTCTGTTTCTTCAGGATTTAATCTGGGAAGATTATAAGTTTCCAGGAATTTATTCATTTCTCCTAGATTGTCTAATTTGCTTATGTCTAATTGGTCATACTGTCTCTTATGATCCTTTGTATTTCTGTAGTATCAGTTATAACTTTTCTTTCATACCTGATTTTATTTATTTGAACCTTCTTTTTCCTCTTGGGAACTTGAGCTAAAGGTTTGTCAATTTTGTTTATTTTATCATAGAATCGCTCTTGGTTTCATTGATCGTTCTGTTGTCCTTTTAAGTCTCTATTCATTTATTTCCTCCCTGATCCTTTTTTTTTTAAGATCTATTTATTTATTTGAGAGAGAGAGAGAGAACACACGCAGGGGGAGCTGCAGGCAGAGGGAGAAGCAGGCTCCCTGCTGAGCAGGGGCCGCAACACAGGACTCAGTCCCAGGACTCTGGGATCATGACCGGAGCTGAGGGCAGATGCCCAATTCACTGAGCCACCCAGGTGCCCCTCCTCTCTCATCTTTGTTATTTCCTTCTTTCTACTAACAATGGACATCTGTTCCTTTTCTGGTTCTTTGTGCGGTTAAGCTCAACTGTTTGAGATTCCCCTTGCTTCCTGACGTAGGCCTGTACTGTCATGAACGTCCCGCCTAGAACCGCTCTTGTCGCAATCCTGTGCATTTCTGTTTTCGTTTGTCTCTCGTATGTTTTTATTTCTCCTGTGACCCAGTGCTTGTTCAGTAGTATGCTGTTTACTCCACATATTTGTACTTTTTCCAGATTTCTTCCTGTCACTGATTTCTAGTTTCCTACCATTCTGGTCAGAAAAGATGCCTGACATGGTTTCAGTCTTCTTGTGTTCACGGAGACTTGCTTTGTGGCCCAGCATGTGACATGTCCTGGGCAGTGTGCCATGTGTACTTGAGAAGAATGTGGATCCTGCTACTTTTGGATGGAACATTCTGTACATATCTGTTAAGTCCATCTGGCTGAATGGGTCGTTTGAGACTGGTCTTTCCTTACTGACTTCCTGTCCTTTCCTTGTAACTACCCATTGATGTAAGCGGGGTGTAAAGTCCCCCGCTATTACCGCACCAATTGGATCAACTTCTCCCCTTGGGTCTGTTAATATCTACTTTACATGGTTAGGTGCTCCTGCACTGGGTACAAATATACTTACAAATGTTGTATCTTCTTGCTGGACCGGCACCTTTATCATTATGTAGGACCCTTTACTGGGGCGCCTGGGTGGCTCAGTCGTTAAGCATCTGCCCTCGGCTCAGGGCATGATCCCAGGGTTCTGGGATCGAGCCCCACATCGGGCTCCCTGCTCCACTGGGAAGCCTGCTTCTTCCTCTTCCACTCCCCCTCCTTGTGTTCCCTTTCTGTCTGTCTCTCTCTCTGTCAAATAAATAGATAAAATCTTAAAAAAAAAAAAAAGGACCCTTCACTGTCCTTTGTTACAGCCTTTGTCTCAAAGTCTCTGATAGAAGTGTTGCTACCCCAGCTGTCTTGCTCTCCTCGGTGCTCATGCCATGTCTTCTTCCATCCCTTCCCTCTCAGTCCATGTCCTAACTTCTGAAGTGAGTCGTCTGTGGGCAGCACAGACAAGTCTCTTTCTTCAATCCATTCAGCTACTCCATGGCTCTTGGATGGAGAATTTAGTCCATTTATATTTAAAGTAATTACCAATAGCTGTGTGTTTATTGCCATTTTGTTGTTTTCTGGCTGTTGTAGTTTCCCTCTGTTCCTTTCTTCTCTTTCTCTCTTCCCTTGTGGTTTGAGAACTTTCTCTAGGGTTATGTTTAGATCCCATCCTCATTTTCTTTTGTGTATTTTCTATACATGCTTGCTTTGTGGTTACCATGAGGTTCAATGCATCATCCTGTATTTACAACAGTCTAAGTTCATAGCAACTTTAATTTGAATGCATTCCAGAATGCTACATTTTTACTCCCCCATAATTTATGTTCTTTGTCACATTTTACACCTTTTTATTTTATGTATCCCTTAACTAATTAGCATAGTTATACTTAATTTTGCTACTTTTGTGCTTTAACTTTCAAAATAGCTTTAGGACTGATTAAGCCACTACCCACTTACTCTATATTTACCCTTTTGAGTGAGGTTTTTACTCTCTCTCTTTTTTTTTTTTTTTTGTTATTAATTAGTGCAATTTCTTTTCAGCTTAAATGTGTCCTATTACATTTCTTGTAAGGCCAGTTTCATAGTGATGAATTCTTTTTAGCTTTTGTTTGTCTAGAAAACTGTTTATTTCTCCTTTGATTCTGAATGAGAACAGGTCAGGGCAGAGTATTCTTGGTTGAAAGTTTTCTCCCTTCAGCCCTTTGAATATGTTCTGCTGCTCCCTTCTGCCTTGCAAAGTTTCTGCTGAGAAATCTGCTTAGCCTTATGGGTTTATCTTGCATGTAATAAGCTGTTTCTCTCTTGCTGCTTTTAAGATTCTCTTTACCCTTTGACATTTTAATTATCATGTGTCTTGGTGTGGATCTCTTTCGATTTGTCTAATTTGGCACTCCCTGGGTTTCCTGGATGTGGATCTGTTTCCTTCTCAGATCAATGAAATTTTTGGCCATTAGTTCTGCAAATAATTTTTCTGCCCCCCCTTCTGCTTCTGTGACCCCTATAATGGGAATGTTACTCCACTTGATGTCCCAGAGGTCCCAGATGTTATCTTCATTTGTAAAACCTCTTTTTTCTTTTTGCTGAGCTGTCTGGGTGAGTTCCATTGTTTCCAGCTCACTGATCTGTTCTTCCCACTGTTGAGACCTCCAGTGTATTTCTCAGTTCAGGTCTTGTATTTTGAGCTCTGTGACTTCTGTTTGCTACTTTCTTGTTTTCTGTCTCTTTGTTAAAGTTCTCACTGTGTTCATCCACTCTTCTCCTGAGTTTGGTGAGTATCTTTATGACCATTTCTTTGAATTCTTTGTCAGGCAGATTATTTATCCTTGTATCACTAAGGTCTTTTCCTGAGGTCTTGTCTTGTTTTTTCATCTGAAACACATTTCTCTGTGTCCTCATTTTGCCTGACCCTCTGTGTTTGTTTCTACGTGTTAGGCAAAACAGCTACCTCTCTCACTCTTGAAGGAGTGAGGTTTGGAGGTGAGGAAACTTCTCATTCACCCTGCCCTAGCCCTGGGCTGTCTCTCGAACCTCTGTGACTGTTTAAACTGCCTGATCTGTTCTTGATATGTCCCCCCGTCAAAGGCGTGCCAAGATCTGTCAGTTCCAAGAGGAGGAATCTCATTTAGTACCTTGCTTTAGGCTGACTTGAAGCCAGCCCCTCAGGCAGCAGCTTCTAGAAAGTCTGCAAATACACACAGTCCTATGGGGCCACAGTCATAACCCTTGCTGGTCTCTAGACCAGGAGATGTGATGGTGTCCCCTGGCTGACACTGCAAAACTTGGTCCTTTCTAGATTTGATTCCATCTTTTTCCATAGATATCTACTGAAAGAAGGACTTCTGGTTTGAGGATCTAGTCCCCTAACTTAAGTGGGCAAACCAAAGAATCTTTAAGGGGGGGGTCCACAATCAAGGGTTCCAGGTTCCAAGTTTGAGCTTCAGCCATCTGTCTTCCCAGTGCGTGCTACCTGCCACAAAGGTGTAGTCACATGACCTCTACTGTTCACCTGCTCCCAGGAATGCCTGTCAGCAGATCCCCACCACCCTGCGCTGCTTCCCGGCCATTTGAAAACCTGAATGTAAGTAGAATGTTCTGGATACATAAGGCTTTTGGATAGTTCTTCCCCACACAGAGAAAGAGCCCTTTCTGCAGCCACTATATGCAGCATCCCTTGCAGCCCCAGAACATGGCACGTAGGGGATTCTGGGCAGTTAGCACCTCCTCCTAGACAGCCCAGGGCACACGCAGCCCCCCTATAATTACTGTCGCTGACTTCTTGGTATGCCCCTCGACATCCTTCCATGTTCCTTCCCTTCAAACTCCTGGGCTGACGCCCTCACACACCCTGAGGCACGCCGCCTAGGCGAATGAGCCCTACCGAACTTCAAAATACACAGCCTTCCATACGAGTGAGATGTGCAGACCTCTCTCCCAAGGCTCGAGTAGAGGCAGAAAACTTGCTTCTGTTGGTCTCTGGGAGAAAGAAACAAGACCCTGCAAACCCCCGTGTAGAAATCTTCAGTTTACAGTTGTGACATCACTTATGAGAACGGTCCTTCCACCCTTCCCAAATGCACACACACTCGTGTGCCCCTTGGTAACGGCAGCCGCATGCTGACGCGGTGCCGTCCGTAATGACGCTGGGCTCTGGATCTTCCCACTAGAGTATAAACTCTTCGGAGTAACAAATTACTTCTGGTACTTTCTTTGTCATTCCCCAGTGCCCAATCTGGTGCTGATTTGGACCTAGCAGGTGTTCAATAAACACAACCAACAACATAAACCTAGTCCTTAGCACTCTGTAAATAAGAAAATGCCCACATTCATTGTTAAAGCTTTAGGGTTTGTTTTTCTAAATATTTCTTGGATTGTGTGTGTGTGCATGTGTGTGTGTGTGTATGTGTGTGTAGGAGACAGGGAGGGCTGAATGCCTCAGGGATGAAGGCAGAATGGACAATGCTCAGGGATGAAAAGTACAGAGGCCCACAGCGAGCCAGGCTGGCAAACAGGGACCCGTGGAGCTCCTTCCAGGTGTATTTATATACACGCATCTATTTTTAAATGACGGAGCAACATTCTGGTTCAAGACTTGGTGATTTCTGGTGCTTTCTCCCCTGCCCCCAGCTCAGCTGCAGGGAACACACGCTCCAGGAGCGTCCGCTCTCAGTACAAGCGCACAGATGTCAGAACACACCACCTGCACCTTTGGGGAAGCTGCCAGAGCTGTTCCTTCCAAAGTATAAAGTCCTTCATGAAGCGAGGCATCCAGTCTGGGCTTGCTGACACATGAGGGTGGCAGCGGCCGCCCGACGCTGGTGCCGGAGAGGCCTGACCTCAGAAGACGCCCTGCGGCCCACTGAGGACAGGAGGGGCCATGCGGCAGAAAGAGCCGCCACAGCGCCGGAGACGGAGGGCCTGGACACGTCAAGTCAGTCCTCGAGGCGTCAGTCCTGGCCTGTAAGAGGAGACATAGCCCTGGCCAGGCTCTGCACTCTAACGGGGAGACATGGGGGGCCGGGGGCAGCAGTGAGCAGCCCCCAAGTGCCGCATGTCCCCTGCAGCTGGGAGCCCTAGAGTGACAGCAACTAGTCAAAAAGACGAACCCCTTCCTACGTTCATTCTTTCAATGTTGTTTGACTCTTAGGAAACGGCTGTCGAAGCACCACCTTGCTCCCTGCGGGGCTGTGAGGCGGTCGCCGCGGTTAGTCGGGTGAGGCACCTGCGTGACTAAGCCCGCGAGCTCTGACGGGACGGAGACCCACGTCGGAGTCCCAGCGCGCCCACTCCCTGCTGTGGGAATGGGTGAGTTTCTGGAGTTTGACAAGCCTGGGTTTGCCCATCCGTGAAGTGGGTCAACAACGGCACCTGCCTCACAAGGCGCCAAGCGACTCACGCGTCAAACATGCGGACGCACGGTGAGCTGTCAGGATTAGCGGCAGTTAGTAGCGTTGCTCGGCGCTTCCTCCCGTCGCGTGGGATTCCCCTTCCACACAAACCCTGGAACACCCCGGACATTCGCAACGAGTGTGCCCAGAAGCCTGGGTGCTGGGTTCACACGGCCGCGCCCAGATGCTCGCGTACTTAATGCGACTCTGTGCAGAATCCTGGGAGCAGTAACAATGGTGGCCCCCGATGCACCGGCCACCCGGCGTGCGCCCCGCGCTTCACTGAACACGTTACATTTGTTACCACGCTGGATCCTCACGGTGTCAGGAAGCTCGGATGACCATCTGCCCCATCGGACAGGCAAGGGAACGGGGCTGACAGCTCAGCAACACCCCACGGCAAAGCCATCATGTGGGGTCCCACGATGGGAGCCCAGCCAGGGTGACGTCGGTCCACGTCCTCGCTCAACATGGCACACTGCCTCCTGACCCTCTTGGTGACCCCGTCTCCTGGCTGTCAGTGGGTGTGGAGAACTTGGGGGTGGGGACCGCAGCAGATGCACTGGTGGGTCCCAGTGAGCCCCGAAAGGGAAAGGATGAAGCACTTCCACGGCACAGCCGACCAGACCCAGGCGCTCGGGGGTCAAATCACCCCCACAGTTAAAAGCCCCTGACAGCATCATGTTTCCCAGCACCATGCAATGATTTTCACTGGGACATAGAGAAAAATCGGATCGTATGTTAAGAAAGACGGGGAAACTGAAGGGGGAAGCAGGTGACGGATGTAAGGGGCAGAGTCCCTGGGGATGGATCACCGACGATGGACGTCCCGTGACAACATTTCACTGACACGACCCCACCTTTCAAAGACCACATACGATTCGAGTAAGACTGAAGAAACGCCACCTCCCGGCGCCTCTGGACAACCTTCCATGAACCCTCACCTGTCACCCTGACCCATCGTTCCACTTAGCCCAGTTTCTATCAAGCCTGGAGACGAAAAGATCCCTCAGTCCATGCTGTGCCCCTCGGTTCAGAATCGTGGTTTTGGGGTCTTTGCCAGCTTAGCAGTTCAAGGTCCCACAAGTGATTCCACCAGATACTTTACAGGGAGAAAGGAGATGTGAGATTATTCAAACACACGCATGTACACACGCACACACCCACACACAGGCACACGTGCACACGCACGCACATGCGTGCGCACATGCACACGCACAGACACACGTGCAGAGACATGCATGTAGACACACACAGCCACGCGCGCAGACACGTGCACACACATGCACACGCAGACACACACGCACACACACACGCACAGAGACACGTGCACACACATACACAGATGCGTGCAGACACACGTGCACACACGCACACGCACACATGCACACGCAGAGACACACGTGCAGAGACACACATGTACACAGAGCTGCACGCACAGACATGTGCACACACATGCACACGCAGAGACACACATGCACAGACACGTGTGCACACACATGTACACAGACACACGCACATGCACACTCAGATGTGCACACCCAGACACGCGTGCACCCTGACACACAGGCACACGCGCGCGCACACCAAAACCTGAGGGGAAGGCCATCGTGGCCTCTCTGGTGGCAGTCACCCTCGGCCACGGCCACGTCACAGCTCCCTGTTGCAACCTTAGCTTGCCACCCCAACGGTCAGTCTGTTTAATCTGTTCGCATCGTACTCTTCGGGCCCCACAAAAACAGCTCTCCAAGTTTCACAACGAAGCTCATCAGAAGGTGACCTTCTGAAGATCATTTAAATCAGACTTGACAAGATGTTAAAACAGGCATTGCAGACTGACAGAATCGTAGCCACGGCACCTTCCACCGAATCTAGTTCTGGCTTTCTGAGCAGGGAGACACCCCCACTCACTTCCGCCTGCCTGCGCGTCGCACATGGGGGACGCCCCCTCCCTGCGGGGCGGGGTCGCCAGATTAACAGGCGAGAGTGCTGGCCGCTCGGTTATGTCTGACTCACAGATTTACGTGAATTGAGTCCCATGTGATAGTTAGAGCACGTTCAAATCAAGAAATTAGTTGTTGTTTATCTGAAATGCAGCTTTCACCGGGCACCCGGGTCTTACCTGCCGTGTGCACCAGAAGCTCAACCCGGGGGTCTGGGATGGGTGGGGGCTGGGTTCACCAGGGCCCCCTGCTGCCCTCCCCAGCAGCGCTGCTTTAGGGGCTCCCAGCCCCTCCTGGCTGTCAGCACCCCACACAGCCCGTGGTCTGGCGTCTTCCCCGCTGCACACACACCCTTGAAAGAACGCCATGCGATTGGGTCTTGTTTCCAGGAAAGGCTGCAGACGGGCTCTGGGGGGCTCCCGACTGGAGCTTGCTCTCATCTTCCTCTTCCCCCTTACAGACCCCTCCCGCCCACCGTGCTCAGAGGCCAACAAGCACATGGGTGTGCTGCAGTCGTAATTCCAAGGCCTGAAAGCCAGGGCTGAGCCAGCACGCTCACCTTTGCCAGCAGGAGACCCCCCCCAGACTGGGAGGCCTGCTCCTGTCCCCGGACGCCCTGTCCCCTCGCTACTGCGAACTGCTGCTCAGCGTAATGACACACATTTGAGGAGAATGGGGAAGAAGGAGTCCTTGGCCTCAGGCTTCCAAGTGTGTGTCTGCAGCAAAGCAGCTACAGCGACGCCATAATACGCACGGGAACGGAGAGCAGCGTGGACAGAACTATACAACGAGGGGACATGAATGACGTCATAATGCAATCTGTTTTCACTTCGTGCAGAGAAAATTAATTTTTGAGGACATTTCACTTAACTTGGCAATATTTTGCCGTTTAATCTCTGACGCTTGCAGCTCCTCTTTTATCCCCTTTAAGCCTAGGACGGGGAAGCCCGTTCTATGACTGGCTGTACATCCCGCCCCTGCTCGGGGCCGCGTGCGCTCAGGGAACGAGAGCCATGCCGACCGTCATTCTCAGCTCGTCACCTCCCACAGAAACAGCCGCAGAACCACCTCCAAAGACTGAACGCGTTACCTTCCAGAGCGAGGCACCGGGGCGGGCTGGTCGACCAGATGAGGCTGTGCAAGCACTCGAGGCGCTCGGCCCCCTCCAGCTTGTATCCGGGGAAGCAGTGGTAGGAGATGACTGTCCCCACGGGGAAGGAGGTCTGCAACTCGGAGATGTTCGCGTAGCCGTTGGAAGAGGCGAGAGGTCTCAGGCAGCCTGTGACGGGGGAAAGAGGAGGGAGGGTCACACTCGGTCCCCTCCGTGCACCGACGAGACCCGCGAAGCCCTGGCCCCCTGCGGGTTCGCCCACCACAAACGTGACACTGCTTCTGAGGGCCGTTCTCTTCATGATGTGGACAGTCGGTGTCACGCTTGCACACTGCATGGAGAGACCCAAGGGAGCAGGGAGGAAGTGAGGGAGGCCGCAGCTGGGTTGGGGAGCTCCGAGTGAACCTCAGAATCACCTGAGGAACTGTTAACAGACACCACCCCAGCTGCGAGCCCTGGGTTTGTGCACAGCCTGGGCACCCTGTCTGTATTAAAGCTCCCAGGTGATTCTAACGTGCTGTTGGGGTCGAGAACCACTGAGGTGCCCTATAGGAAACATACACCCCAACTGTTTCAACAACGGGGAAGCCTGTGGGGTCTGCTGCGTGAACTGTGAGGCAAGCGCCTGCCCGACCTGCTGTGATGCCACGTGGAGATCGATTTGTGTTTTATGTGCGGTTTGTGTGGCTCTCAACCTTGAGGATGACCCAGGGAGAGGGCATCTCAGAACACACCCTGCTGAGCCCTCCCGCCGGGCTCCTGGTCTGGGTCCATGCGGAGCCCTAGGACGCGCGTGGCAGGTGCCGGGCTGGGCGCCGAGACCCCCCGCGGGAGGGAGTCTGCACAGCACACCCAGAATTCTCTGTGCTGTCCGCATCCCCACACTCCTGCTTCTGCAAAAGCTACCTTTCCATCTTGGGGCCTGTGCAGCCCGGGAATGTTCCCAGCAGCACGGAATCCCATTTTGTGTGGCCCCCACTGTGATCCGGGGGCATCCCGTCGGTTTCAGCGGTCTCACTGGAGGGAATAATGACCCTGCAGAGCTGGGTCTCTTCCCGGGGAGAACTAATTGTGTGTGAAGTAAATAATGTATAATGGAAATCCCTACTCCCCCTTCCAGTCGTCAAGCACAAATCACATCACGCCCACAGCAGCAGATAACAGAGCTCTGCTCCCGGGCTCACTGGCTTAGACCTTACGAGCTCCGCCGACCACTTTGGGCAGCGACCCGGTATGCGGGCTCTGTGTTTCGGGGCGAGACCAGGGTGAGGCCAGGGAGGCCCCGGCATGCAGAATTTAGGGAGATGCTCCCTCTGGGACTGACCGTGTCCCAGTGCCACAGAGATCCACAGACCCACCACCACCCAGACCACATCGGAGACACGTGGCCACGTCCTTTCTCCACGGCCTGACAGGATTTAACACCTGAGCTGAACACTGACACTGTTTATAGCAAAAGGGAAATGTCGGGGAGCAGGGAAAGGTCAGAAATCAGGAATAAACAGAATGTGTAACTGAGAAAAACAACACAAGCCTATTAACATGAACAAGTGAATGTATCAGAGGCCCTAAGCGCCGCTCAAACGAGTTGGCAGAGGGGACGGGGCCCACGCCTCCCCAGGGAAGGAGCGTCATCCCGGCCGCCCTCGTAGAGAAGCTGGTGTCGCCTAAATAAAAACGAACAGGCCACGGTGACAGCAGCATTGGGACGCTGCTCTCCAAAACACGAAGTCCCCACGGAAAAAGTGGCGTTGGAACAGCCCCCCCACCTGCCTGCCTGCCCCCGAAAGGAGTCAGAAAGGGTTATAACTCCAGGAGTGAATCAGGGAAAGAAAGACATGCTCCTCGGATGGAGACAGCCCGTCCGAAACACAGCAGCAGAAATCGGGCTTTGACTCAATAGTTGAACGTGATTTCTATTTGCACTTCGAGGCAAAGGCAAGCCGGCTCCTCAGGCTCTCGCCCCTCGATCTGTAGGTGCGAATGAAAGCCACAGGACGAGAGGTCATTCTAAGGGCCAGTTATGCTCCCCCCGGGGGCCCCAAGGTGTCAGGCCACCTAAGGCCACCAGATCCCTCACACCCCTGCTGTGCCGGGCAGCCAGGCCGCCTCCTGCCTCTGCGAGGAGACGTGGAGACGAGGCCAGGGCGCAGACGAGGGGACAGGGGGCCCCTAGGAGGACGGAGGGCGGCTGTGGGCTGCGGTGCTGTCTCAGGAAGCATGCCTCCCAAGCACAGCCGGCCGGCTCTGGGTGATGCTGACAGCCGAGCGCGGGGTGCCGGACAGAAGGCCAGGCAAGCAAGGAAAAGGCCTCGCCTGAGCCCCTGACGAGGACACCGCCATCAGGGATTTCTAAAGAAATAATTGGGACCAAAAGAGCTCGTAAAGAGGTATGCAGTATTTAGGAGACATAAGAGGAAGAAGGCTCTAGAAAAGCAGGGAGAACCAGAGGTAAGCGGGAATTGTGAAGGCAGAGGGGGCTGGCGTCAGAGGGAGCGTTCTTGGCCCCAGGACAAGAGCGGACCAGTGGTTCCTAATGTCCCCTCGAACACTAAGCCTGACCTCAGATCATGTGCCGACTGCGGGGCATCCCCGGAAGTGCCCCCAAATCACGTGTGTCCCAGGAAATGTCATCTGTGGCAGGCCACACGGCACAGGGAATTTCTGCAGAGATGCTCACAGGGGGCGGTGTGGGCGTCCTCGGTCCTCCCAATCCCGGAGCCTTTGTCTCTTCAAGGGGCCGCGGATCTTAAGCCCTCACAGAGGGAAATAAATTATTTCCAAGCAGGGGCACACACAGCGCTATCGGAGCCCGCCAGCTGTGACTCGCGAGCCCAGCGTTAACACTCGTCTCGACTGGAGCATGCCTGCACTCCGGCACAAACAGGCCTGCTCCCCTCTCCCCTGGAGTACGAATTATGCATTGGCTTCAAGTCACACATCAAAAAACAAAATCAGAATGAATGTGCATGCGAGGACTTCTTTTCACAAACAGGGCCCTCCACGTTGGCCCAGGCAAATCTTAAAAATGCAAGAGGATTAATATTTACTGTGTGGTTTGGATAAAATCCGAATTTGATTATTTTTCTGCTTCTCATGCATTATAAAGAGGAATGACATTATTAAGAAAAAACAGCCTCTGTAAGATTAGCCTTAAATATATCCTCACCACCACTGAAATAAGTATAAACGCTCTGCTGTTTTCATTAAATATACAATAGTTCATCATCGAGCTCACAGCCCGGTTACAAACGCCTGCTTCTGAAACGACTTTTGGTTTCTTAGCGTGAAGGAGAGTCCAGCGTCACTCGGGACTAAGGGATTCCGATCTATGCTCTCACTGCGGGCGCGTGGGGCTGGCGGGGGTCACAGGGAGGGTGTGGGGACTCCGAGACCAGAGCCGGGCGGGCCCTGCTTCCCTCCACCTCCCGTGCGAGAGACAGCACGTGCTCGCGGCTGCGCCCACCTTGACAGAGCGGCAGGTTGTCCCACGTCCCGTCATCGCGGCACAGCGAAACCATGTTGTACAGGTCGGGGTAGCGGATCTTGAACCCTTCGTGACAGGCGACGATCAGCTTGTCCCCATGTCTGTACGTCTTGTTACGAATCTCAGCATCTTCAATTTGAGGGATACGGCAATCTGCAATTGCGTAAAAAGGACACATTATTTTTTTTTAAATTTAAGCTGGTTGTGCTTCACAGCTTGGCAAGAAGGCTCTCGTTTTCAGGCCTGGCCTCAGGCTACCCTGTGATAAACGTCCTCACTTACTGCGAGGCCTGGATCCCGAGGACAAGCAGCAGCACCCGCTTTATTTCTTGGGGACAGAGGAGGAGGTGCCCAGATCCAGCCTCAAAAGGAACTTAACCTCCTGCCTGCGACCCTTCACACCTCGCAGCTGTCGCGCCTCGGGCGATTTTGGAGATAAGTGAAGGACAAGAGTTGGGGGCTCACAATGTCCCCATCTGGTGGTCCCACCCGGCCCACCGCCTCTGCCTGGGGGCATAAGGAAAAAAGGCCTTGCAGACCAGAGGGAGCTGAGCTGGGGCTGCACCTGCTAGCCTTTCCCTTGGACCTGACCCGCCCTACGCAGCATTTCTCTTCGACCTGACCCACTCTACCCAGGTATAACAGAGCAGCACTGCGAAGGCCAACACCGCACAGGCTCCCAGCAAGCGGGGCTGCAGCAAGATGCAGACTCGGGAGGGGAGGCGGGCGGCCGGCCGGGTGATGGGGGGCAGAGGAACAAGGAGTCCACACAGCAGATGATTAAGAGATAAAATAAAGTGGATAAATTATAACCCTCCGCCGCTAACACGGTCTCCTCCCAGGTTATCATGCAGCCGCCCACCGGAGCCACCAGCCCAGACCCTGTTCCCTCCGCCCACCTCTCACAGCACACCTTGTCCCAAGTCTCTGCTTTGCGTGTCTGGAAGCGGAAAATATTTATTTCCACTGCTGGAGTCCGATGGGCCCTGCCTTACAGATGGGTTGTGCTCCAAGCTTCTCCATTTTTTAAAACAAGGCAAAATCCAAGAACAGCATTTCGACAATCATACAAACTTTCTCCAGAAATTTCTCAACACTCTAAAAGGCTGCGGGCTTCTCAGCCATCCTGGAAAGCCTTCTAAATCCACCATGTGGTTGGCATGGTCTCAGTAGGAGCCTTGACCTTGGAGTTCCCCTAAGCTCCGAACTGTCTGCTCGGAGGCCTGGAGTCCCGAGGCCACGGAGGGAAGGCACCGCAGCCAGCCCGTGGCCGAGAACACAGGCAGCTTTAAAAAGAACATGTCCCAGGAGCTTCGATGTGGGGTTGGGACTGGGTTTACCGGGACTAACGGGGAATCTGACATCAGACTCTAGAAAACAGAATGTCAGCAATGGGGCAGCCTGGGGCCAAAGGGCGAGCACGGGGACACAGCCATCTGCTGCCTCCCGGGCTCATTCAAAGTCAAGGCTTGGGTGCGGCATCTGCCTTCGTCTCTGCGTTAGCTGGAGAGCAGGGACCGCGCCACCCGCGTTCTCCCACATGCCCTTGGCGCTCCTGGACGCCGTGCACGGCTGGTAGAGGAGAAATGCCAAGGAAGTGGGGCCCCGGAGCCCCGGGGACACCCCCAGTCCGTCCCTCTGCCCGTGGATTTCAGCAGGAAGCGTCCTCGCTGGAAAATTGTTCTGGTTCTAGTTCGACCTTTCGTTTTTGAGCTTTAGGCTGGGGAACGGGGTTTCCAACCGCTCACATTTAACCAATAATTTTTCTATCAGAATAGATAAATTCCCCCCAAAATCAATGACAGAATAATCCTGACCGGAGTCACGAGGGAGGTGACATCTGCACAGCACTTCTTAATGGAAAACGTGAATGACATTTTTCAGCATCGCTATGCAAGCACTATTCGCAGCAAATAAACACATTTATCAAGGCGCCCACCCGTAACACCCCGGCTGTAGATCGACCCCGTGGCGCTGATGCACGCGACTAAGCCACCGTTTCCCTGACTTCAGACTTGTCCAGGAACTGACGCAGGTCCTCAGGAGGCAGCCAGCGTCAGGGAGTAAAGTCAGCAGACCGAAGTGACCCCAGGACCCACGGGCGCACGGCCACTGGCCGAGCAGCGGCAGAAGCGCCCACGGCTTGCCGGCAAGGGTGCTTTCTCCGCATCGCGGTCGGTCATGCAGAGCGCCCTGAACTCCAGATCAGACGCCTGTGTCCACAGGCAGGAGCTGGGGTGCCGCAGGGCAGGTGGCACAAGGGTCCCAGGGCGCTACGGCCTCCCAAGCTCTGCTCATGGTGGAGTCACCACGGGGACCGGGCGCTGCGGGACAGGGACACATGCCAACCAGGGAGCTGGGAGCGGGAGCCCGAGCTGTGGCCGGGAGGCCAGGAGGGCTGTGCGGACAAAGGACAGAACCAAACAGACCAGCTGTAGCTTCACAGGGGCCGGCGCCCCGGAGCCGGGCTAAGATCCTTCCCGCCGCGTTGGCGCCTGACCCCCCAGCGAAGGAGGGGAGATCAGAAGACAAGCCTTGGCCCAGCCAGCCGTCCACAGCAGGACGTGACGACGCACCTCATTTCTCTGGAAACAGATCAGCCAGGATCTTCAGTGCCCGAGAATGAATATATAATCTTCATCGGTTCTGAAGTTTCAAACAGAAATAACACAAATTTCCCACAGCACAAGTGCATCCCGTCGGCAGAAAGAATGTTTAAAAGCCGCTGCAAAAACACCATTACCAAGGACGATGAACAAAGGCCAGCGGTTTCTGACTGTGCCGGGACTGGGGCCAGCGATCAAACCCGACGGAGACGGGCGCACACGGGCACTTTGGGGATGTAACTGAGGGATCGCAAAGCCTGCCCTTCTAGAAATCCTTTCTCCTAGCCCACCCCGTCACTGAGTCTGAGTCCCGCCTGTGTGACAGGGGATTTAATATAAATAAGCGAGAGGAAATATTATGGCGGTATTACACATTTATACCTAAGAACACATTAATCGATGACATTAGCACAGAGCAGGGTCCTAAGGAGCAGAAAAGGCAAAGTTTTAAGTATACGTACCACACACGAGATTTACTTTCTTTTTAAATGTCGGTTACGTGTGAACACGAATCTGATTCCTTCAAGTGCCAACTTCTGACACCCCTTGTCCCTCAGAAGTGTTTCCAGCAACGTGAATACACAGTACGCACTAGAGACGTGGCATTCGTATCCACGAGGGAAAGTGCCGGAAGGCCTGCTGTAAAGAATGCTGCTGGACTGCGTTTACTCCAGCAGTTGTAACGCTCAGTATTCGTTCACCCATCTGTTTCATCCACCCATCCATCCATCCACCCATCCATCCATCCATTCATCCGTCCGTCTGTCCGTCCGTCAGTGCATCGCCGGGCACCCAGCCTACGTGCAATATGTCCCGGGTGCTGGGAATCATACTCTTGCCGCACCCGCGTGGAGAAGGACCACTACCAAGTTAGCAGATGTGTGAGCTAGAGACCAACATGCCGTGATTGCCGCTCTGACAATCAGGTGCCAAGGTCGCAGAGACCGACCAGGGGCCCCTGGAATTCGGGTAGACAGGATGGGCACCCTGAGGAGATGACATTTCTGAAGCAGAGCCAAATGGCAAGAGGGCCTCATCGTGCAGATCTGGGAGAAGGAGGCTTCGGGCAGAGGGACAGCTGGTGCAAAGGCCAGGAAAACACGAGTGTCCTTAAAAAAACCGCACAGGAGGCTCCGTGTGTCTGAGATACAGCGAGCAAGGGGAGACGAAGGGCTGGTAGCTTGGGGCGTGCTACGTTATATAGTTATAGACAGGGCTGGAAAGAGGTTGTCTTTTAAATAAGCTTTCTGTTTTCCAGGATGATAAAACAACAGAAGGCCTTCATCTCTGGGCAATCGTCACAAAGCCTACTACTTGCTCTCTGCCTCCTGAGATGTTCCTGAGCTTGTCTGGGTTTTAAACACTGAGTATCTTGGGCCAAAGGTTTTAACAGGGAAGTCGATCTATGAAACCAAGTACAGTTTTAATTACTAAAACCTCATGGAAACCACAGCTTGCATGGGCTGCACATAAGCTGAAAATACTCATTTACTTTTAAAAACCTTTTTAAGACATTTTTTCATTTTCAAGAGAAAGCTTGTTTAACGTGCCAGATTGCAAAGTTAAGAAGAAGAACCACACGCCTACCTCAATAAATACAGAAAAGCTTTCTGCACGTGCGACACAGACTCCTAACTAAAACACGGGGAAAACACCTTCCCTACCACACATCTACCCAAACCCCACAGCACACGTTCCTGTGACTCGAGACACTGACTATTGTTAATTCAAGTATAATTGACCAGCCACATCCTATTGCATTCAGGCGTAACCACGGTGATTCCGTATTTTCAAACCTTCAGACTCGGCTGCCCGGGGAGTCCCCATCTGTCCCCACACACCATGGTCACAGTACCGCAGGCAGTACTCCCCGCGTGCGTTCCATTCCAGGACTCACCTCTCAGCTGGAACCCTCTTGCCCCCGCCCCCTGCCCCCTGCCCCCCGCCCCCCGCCTCTCCCACGGCTGCGATCTCTGCATTCACGGGTCTGTTTCTTGTTTGTTTCGTGGTTGAGATTCCACCTGTCACATGTATTCGTCCTTCTCTGACTTAGTTCACCTTAATTCTTTGTACTAATTTTGACTCTTTAAAAAAAAAGACCTTGAAAATGAAAGCAGAGACAGTGTGTGCTCTCAGCCCGGGGCAGCGTCCGCCCGCGCTCAGCGACCGCCGAATTCCGTGCTTCCAAGAGTTCCCTAAAGACGATCTAGGCTAAGTCCGAGTATCAGCTGTCAGGATTATGGAAGCTCCGTCCTAAGCCACAGTCAGGGGTGCTGTGTGGAGACGGAGCTGTTGCCCAGGACGGTAGGCCTCCCCAGCGTCAGCTCTGCCGGCTGCGAAGACACACTCAGCCACCTGCCGTCCGGCCCCGTTAACCTCCGAGCACTGTTCTCAACTCAAACGCGCCCACGCAGCGTAAACCAAAGCACACCGAGCAGACGCAGGCACTCTTGCCAGGGGTCAGCGGATACCGCGCCGCAGGGAGAAACTGTATGGTAACTGCGGGAAACAAATGTCCCCGCGCCTGTCACCGCCCCGCTCTGTCTCCCTAAGTGAATCCCGCCTGGAACAGACGTGACGGTCACCGAGCTGATCTGAGTAACACGCGTCTCTGCGTCCCCGCGCTTTGAGCGGTTCGTTTACTGCACTTTCTCCAGCACCGTGGCCGTGAGCGCGTGGCTGGCTGGCGGCGCAGCAGCGAGCAGCCCTCCTGTGACCTGAGCTGCTCTCCGGCCCTGACAGAGATGGGACGACCCAGGTTGCAGTCGCGGTAGAGGGGGAACACGGTAACTTGTGACGCCGAGCCGCCTTCGCCCCCCGCCCCAGCGGCGCCACCGTGCTCCCGCCAGCATGCCAGGTTGGCGGGGACAGTGCGGCCTGGGTCCCGGCCCCTGGGCTGGTGCGGCCTGGCCCCGCGGCCCCGCGAGCGGCCTCCACAGGCGGGGCGGGCACTTTACCTTCTTGCGCACAGAAGGGCTTATCGCTGGGGATCCAGCCGAGGGTTCCATTAAGATGTCTCACACACAGTCTCTTTGTAGGGCCCTTGAGCGTGAACCCGTCTTGACAGTGAAACTGGGTGACAGAGCTTTCAAGGAAACCCCCTCCGCCGGGCGTCCTGAAGCCGTTGTCGGGGACGCCTGGGTCAGCGCACACCTGAAGGTCATCGAACCCTATATCGACAGAGAGGAGAAAAGGTGCCTCTGAGTACGCTCTTCTGAGACGGGGACTCCCTGCATCGGGAAGCCACTCCAGCGGGACCAGAGCGTGCGCGTTCTGGCGGGCGCCACACCCGGCTTCTTGCTTAGAACACACCCGTTTGCGTCCTCTGTCCCACGGCCAAGTCAACCAGCCAAGACGGCGGCTCTGGGAGGGGGAGAGGAGAAGGGAGCCACATGGAGAACCAAACGGTGAGGGCTGGTACATGTGCGTGTGCGAGATGCTGCAGGGGATGAGGCGGGAGGGTCAGGGAGGAGGAGGCGGATTCTGAGCCCCCCCACAGGACAGACTGACGACATTCCAGGGACAGAACCAGGGCTGCAGGGCAGGCAGGGCTGGTGTTCTAACAGGACGGGCCTGAGCAGCGAACGCCCTTCTCCTCCCCACCCCTCACCCATGCCCCACCTGCCAGGCCTTATCCAGGCTCCCAGAGGGTCTGGGTACCTTCCTAACCCCCCCGCCCCGACCACCCCGTCTGTGTCCTGACAAGAGCACAGCCGCCACTGGTGCTGAACTGGGAGCCCTCCGAGGACAAGCCACCTGTTCATCTTTGTGTTCCACAGAATCCGACGTCGCCCTGCGTCGCCCCGCACACGTCCCAGGAAGGAACGAGGTCCCACGCAATCCGACGTCGCCCTGCGTCGCCCCCGCACACGTCCCAGGAAGGAACAAGGTCCCACGCAATCCGACGTCGCCCTGCGTCACCCCCGCACACGTCCCAGGAAGGAACAAATGAACAGCATTGGCAAAGGGTGACCCTCAAAAGCTGGACGACATGGAGGCAGCGCGGAGCCCTGGAGCAGGGCAGGCATCGTGGAGGTCCCAGATGACCCCAAGGGGAGGGGGAATCAACACCTGCTGGGGAGGGGGAGGACAGGAACGTGCTGGCTTCACATCTTCATTTCGCAGGGGAGCAGAGTGTCAGGTGCCCCCTCCATGGGGTAACGCCAGCCCTCACGGGCTGGCAGCGTCGGGTGGCAGGGGACAGCTGAGGCCCCCGGGGAGCAGAGAGCAGCCAGCCAGAGGGAGGACGAGCCTGCGGGGACGGTTGGGGCACGGCGGTGGGGCACGGCGGAGCTCAATCCAGCGAAGGGGCCGCTCTGCCAGGCTGCGTGCGGCTGGTCTAGGGAGGCCCCGGGGAAGAAGGCAGGGGGAGCTGGAGGCGGACCCTGCCTCTGACCGCTGTGTGTGGGCCCAGAGTTTGGACTTGATGCGGGCAGTGGGGAGGTGGGGCGGAACGGAGCCTTTTGCGCTGTTTCGGTTTTTTTACGTGCAGCAGACACACGCTGTGATGCTAGCGTGAGGCGCACAGCACAGGGAGGGGACAAGTATGTGCCTTACGCTGCGGTCACGCGGGTGTGGCTGCCGTCTGTCAGTACACTTTACTGTGACAACACCACTGCCTGGGCTCCCCGCGCCGTGCCCTTCCTCCCGGGACTTACTCATCCCATTCCTGGAGCCTGCACCTCCCTCTCCCCTCCACCCGTCCCTCCCCGCCCTCCCCTCTGCAACCACCAGCCTGTCCTCTGTATTCAGGGCTCTGTTTCTGCTCTTGTGTTTCAGATTCCACATTTGAGTGAAATCGTATGATATTTGTCCTTCTCTGACTTATTTCAGTTACCGTAATACGCTTTAGGTCCATTGTTACAAATGGCAAGATTTCATCCTTTTCCTGAATGAGTGATGTTCCAGTGTCACACACCACGTCCTCTCCATCCGTTCATCCATTCGTGGACGCTCCGGTTGCTCCCGTACCTCGGCTGCTGTAGGTTCTGCTGCTGTGAACGTCTGGATGCATGTATCTCTTTGAATTAGTGTTGGCATTTGCTTCGGGTAAATACCCAGTAGTACAACTGCTGGCTCGTAGGGTAGCTGTTTTTAATTTTTTGAGGAGCCTCCACACTGTTTCCAGAATGGCTGCACCAGCTCGCATTCCCACGAACTGTGCACAAACGTTCCTTTCTCCGCATCCTCACCAACATCTGTCGTTTCCCGACTTGTTCATTTTAGCCATTGGTGGAGGTGGTATCTCATCGTGGTTTTGATTGCGTTTCCCTGATGCCGAGTGATGTGGAGCATTTTTTCATGTCTGTTGGCCATTTGTGTGTCTTCTTTGGAGAAGTGTCTGTTCATGTCTTCTGCCCCTTTCTTGAGTGGATTCTTCATTTTTTGGGTGTGGTGTGAGTTCTTCTTATACTTTGGATATTAACCCCAGGGACTGAGAGCTTGAACAAAGCCACGACTGGGAGCAGACCGGTGTCTCTGAGCCACTTCTCACCCAGGCAGAGGATGGACCTGCACAGACCAGGCAGGAGGCGGGAAGACCGTCAGAAACGCTTCCCAGGCACCAGCGGCACCAGGATCCGGAGGACGGTTTGTGAAAGGCAGACCCACGGACCCAGGAGCTCTCTGGGTGGGTGGGAAAGGGCTGTCCTCCTGGAAAGCTCGCCAAATGGCTCTGAGCAGCCAGTCCGGGTCCTGAGAGGGCCAGCCACTGAGGTCTGTGGAGTCCCAAGGCTCCTGCTGCAGTCCCGGAGGGAAACGAGGGGCCAGACGAGGAGGGAGCACTGGAACAGAGACGCTGCAGGAGATTCTAACGACACAGATGCACGAATTCAGGGACAGAAGGGACGGCAGCAGCGGGGGAGGGGAATGAGTTAAGAGAGGCATCAAGGAGGGCTGCCGGTTCCGGCGCTGAGCCTGCATGCAGAGGGAGGGGACGTGGTGAAGAGCGGCCTGGGGACCCGCGGCCTGTGCGGATGGGGGGAGGTGGCAGTGAGTCTGAGTCCTCGGAACACCTGGGCCGGATGGGGATGAAGAGGGGGGAGCCGCAGGTGTACAGGCAGCAGCTGAAGGCACCCTGGGCGGCCTCCCAGGAACACACACGGGACAGGACGACACGTGCTCAGACAGAGGCAGCCACCAAGGGCGTGAGAACACAGGACGGCCTGAGCAAGGCCGGAGAAGCAAGGGAGGGTGTCTCAGCCCCCAGGCAGGCGTGAGGTGCGGCGCTGGCTGGGGCGGGAGCGGCCGTCTGTGGGAGGGGGAGGCCGCAGCAAGCCCGCGCTGCCCGGCACCGGGCTTAGTGGGGACAGGAGATCACAGGGCACAAGCCACCCCGCGTTAGGGCCAAGGGAGGGGCTTTCCCGTCACCGTATTAAAATCTGAGGATGAAAGAGGCCTGAACCTGTGTCCCCACAGCAGGGAGAAAGACAGACGGCAGGGTGTGTGGGTGGGGAGGGGCCCCAGCCCCGAGGGACCAGCTCGCCTCCCACTGAGGCAGGAAGCGGTTTCTCAGAACCCCTGCAGAGGGAAGGGTAGTCCCCATGACGGGTCCACCCTCCGGGATGAGCTCAGGGTTACCTCCCCAGGAGCCATCCCTCCCCCTGCACAGTCTCCCTTCCCATCAAGGCACCTGCGCCAGCGCTCCCAGAGCACCCCTCACCCTGGCCGCATGTGCTCTGCCTCCGAGCTTCCCCACCGGGCTGTGAATTCCGGGGCTGCAGGGATCACATCTTATTCTTCACTTCCCAGCACCCAGCGTGTTGTGTAGGGAGTGGGCGTGCCACACGTGCTGCTAATGAAGGACAGAGGGAGGGAGATGGAAGGAGGGAGGGAGAGATGGAGGGAAGGAGGGAGAGAGAGAGGGAGAGAGGAAGACAGGGAGGGAGATGGAAGGAGGGAGGGAGAGATGGAGGGAAGGAGGGAGAGAGAGAGGGAGAGAGGAAGACAGGGAGGGAGAGAGGGAGGGAGAAATGGAGAGATGGGGAGAGGGAGGAAGGGAGGGAGGGAGTGAGGGAGAGATGGAGGGAGGGAGAGAGGATGATGGAGGATGCATGGATGGATGGTGGAGGATGAATGATGGGGGACAACGGAGGATAGATGGAGAATGGTGGAGGCTGGATAATGGCTGGATGGAGGGTGAAGGATAGTTGGGTAGACGGAGGATGGACGTTATGATGGACAGAGGATGGCTGGTGGATGGGTGGATGGATAGACAGCAGAATGGAAGACAGGAGGATAATAGAGAATCGGTGGGTGGATGGGTGGATTCCACAGATGAGGGAGGCACGGTGTCCCTCCCTGAGCACAGACAGGGTCTCTCCTACACCTTCCCATCCTCCTCCCTTTCTCCCAACCTGAGTGGACTGAGTTCGTTAATTTTTTTTACAACCTTCTTCCCATCCACACGTGCACACACACCCCCCTCCGCAGCGTAGGGCCAGAGGTGGGTCTCGGTTAGGGTCTCTCTGGGCAGTCACACCCACCAAAAAATGAGCCACGCTGAACACCAATCATAGGCACAAACCCTCAGCTTGTCGCACCACCTGCCCCGGGCAGAAAGCCGTCCTGAGAGACAGATAACCCAGGTGAGAGCTGAGCCTCCGAGAGACCCAGCCCCGGATCCATCAGAAGAATGACGCCCACTCTCACAGTAAATGGAAAAGCTATGTTCTGAGGACAGAAGAATTTCCTCAGGGACCCAGCTCTGTGCTCTCCTTATTTATTCCTTCCCTGTCCCTGTCCTCGGCCTCCGAGGGACGGGAACCTACCCTCCTGGGCTCCAAATTCTACTTCACAATCCAGCAGCCAGCACTCAGGGAGGAGAACGGTTCACAGGATGATTTCCAATGTTTCTTTTGGAGGAAGTGGAAGGAAAACGGAACAGCCCATTAATAAGTCCTGGGAGGGGGTACCCCCTAACAGTTCCTCCTAAATTCAATCCAGAACACAGCATGCGTGTACAAGAGACATTTTACATGTCAGCTCGACTGGGCCCCGGGCACCCAGACATTTGGTCCCCCAATATTCTGGGTGCGTCTGCAGGGTGCTTCCGGATGAGATCACCATTGCAGTCAGTAGACTGAGTAAAGCAGACTGCCCTCCCTGATGTGGGTGGGCCTCACCTAATCTGTTGACGGCCAGAATAGAACAAAAGGTTGAGTAGGAAAGATTCCTTTCTCTCTGCCACATCCTCGCATCCTTGGGCTGGCACATCCGTCTCGTCCTGCCTTCAGACTCGGACTCGGGCTGGAGCGCACACTAGCGGCCCTCCTGGCCTTGAGCTTGCCAAGCGGGTCCTGGACTTCCCAGCCTATATACCTGTGTCAGCCAGGTCCTCGGTGTGTGTGGAAGAGAGAGCTCTCCTCTCGGCCCTGGGTTCTCCGGAAAACCCAGGTGCACGCAGTCTTCCTAAAGCTATTCCGGCACTTTAAAGATGTGAATGACGTGGATGCCAGCTGTCCCCACACCCCAGGGGACGCTATTTCTCTCTGGATCCGAGTCCAGGGAAGCGGCCTGCTGGGTGGGGGCAGCACCTGGGGTCTGGGGTCTGCACAGCCCGGCCCGGTCCCAGCCTGTGACGCCCTCCTAGGCCCCCCGTCTCCTCCCCCCTGACAGACTCTCCTGCCCGGCGTCGGTGCCCCCAGGAGAAGTCAGGGGTAGGACTGTAATTTGTACTCGGCTTCTGAGTGGAAAGCTAGATCTCCTCTTGCCCTTTCCTTCCGAATGAAAGCAGGGGTAGCGACAGGAACGCAGGGTCTTCACCCCCCAGAGAAAGGCATCAAAACCTCAGGCTCATTATGAGGGCTTGAGCCCTCCAGTCTAGGGACTTTGGAGTCTGTTGAAACCCACCAGACCGTTTCACTGCGAGCAATACAAGAAGTCTCTGCAAAGCATCATAAAAATGACAGTGGTGTGAAAGGCAATCTTTTGGCTCATTATAACTGAAAAGTCATATTCGAGAAAGGAAGACTGCATCAAATGTAGCCAAATCAATTTAGAACTCGGGTTTCCATTTCTCTGTAAACTGCTGGGTGAGTCTTTGGAGGAAGAAACAGAATAGAGACACGAAAATTGATTTTTTATGCATTTACTTAGGGAGAGAGTCCTGGGGTGGGTGAAGGAGGGGCATCCTTGCCAAGGCTGAAACACACATCTGCACATCTGAGCCAGAATCCAGAGCCTCCCGCCCCCCACACTCACTGTCCGTCTCACAGGGGCCATGGGACCACCGACAGGGCCGGGTCGGAGCCCTGGCTCCCTGGGGGGAACCGGGCTGGAGGGGATTGGGCTGGTCACCAGGGTGAGTGGCAGAACCGGGGCCACACGTGGCCTCGGGCTCACGGCCACTCCCACTGCTGCCCCAGAGGGCCTTTCATGGGGGTTGGGGGGCTCACACCTTCACGACTTTGCAAACCCTTCAAGGGAAAGGACATTTGTCAATGGTTTGGGGTTTCCATACCTGTTCAGACAGGACTGAGCAAACAGCCATGGGGAAGGGTTCATCACCGCGCAGGAAACAACCCTCGTGGTCCCCCCACCCTGATACCTCCTGGCGCACGGTCTCGGTGAGATGGGGCTGGGGAACCTTTCGTGTCACCGACACATGCTGACTCAGGGCACCCGACCCCGGGGCCCCCACTGACCACAGTATGGCGTAGATGACACGGGTGGTGAGAGCCTCGGGAGAGGCCGCAGCCCGGGCCCAGGGAGCAGCTCCTGAGACAGCAGCAGCCGGGCACAGTGCAGGACTCGGGCTCTCAGCGGCCCCGAGTAAAGGCAGGGAGGCGCAGTGACCCCACGTGAACCTGAGGCGTCCCTCCTGGCAACACGACGGCTCTCCTCTGGCGGATCTGAACACGCCAGCTTCCCCGACACGAAATCTGCTTTTTCTCATCACCAGCGAGGGGGACAAAGTCCCTGTGAGACCACCTAACCAAGGAGATGTCGTGGTGCCTCTGTGAGCCTCTCTACCGGGAGGGAACCCTTCCTTCTGGCATGTCAGGGAAGGAGCTTCGGAACGCCTTTCCTATGTTTAAGGACCCTAAGTTTAGGCACCCGGCTTGTTGAGTTATAAGCACCAACAAAAAGCCGCCGGGCAGGTCCTGAGGGCCTGGGGCCAGGGTCCCCTCTGACCCCCTCTGCACTGCCCTGGCTGCCACCTCAGTTTCCCCACCGCCGCAAAAAAACCTCCTGCTCCCTGAACAGCCTCAGCCGATTAGTCCAATGAACACGTGTACCGATAGCCCGTCTTATTCCAGAAACCAGGTGAGCTGGTGGCGCGTCTGTAACAAGGCATCAGCAATGACAAGACCCAGAGAAACAACGGAGAAAATGACATCAGGCAAACCTTATCCAGCAAATAAATCAACCCTCAACACCAATATTCTCACACGCAATGCCCCACGCTGATGGTGGTCGGGGACACAGAACCACGAGCTTGCCAGAAGTTTCCAGCCACCTCACAGCCAACCAAACATGACCTACACGTTCTGGAGGCCCGTCTGGGCAAGGTCAGGCTTGAACACTCAGAGGACCCCCCCCCCCGATGACAGACATCTTCCATGGAGTGCTGGAGGGACTGAGCAAGGTGACCCCAGGCTGCCGTGGACCGAGGAGCTGAGTCCATCCCGGGCCCACCACCTTTCCAGGAGAAGCCAGGGCGGGCCACAGAAGACCCTCGCTGGAGTCAGAATGCACGAGAAACAGCAAATTACCAATTTAACGCTGTTACAATTACAATTAAAATCAAGGGGAAAATGGAATTTGCTTTATAAAAATTCACTTATAACCTGTATTTCCATAACAAGATTGTTATTAAGTGGTTCTTGACCTTCTCTGCTCCAGTCTAAATAATTTCCATGTTTGGCGAAATTTCAGCTTTTTGTTTTTGAAAGGAAAAGGGAAGGAGGAGAGGAGGGGATTATTATAATCTATTTATACACTCCACGGGTCAACACGCAGTGCCAGGCACTGGGGGAAAGCTGCCAACAGGCATTCACTCAAAAACCACATGAGCCCGGACCCCCGAAAAGCGAGCTCCCATCGAGGACCATCAGGAGTTTATGACCTGCAAGGGCGTGGCCTTACAGCAAGTCACGAAATCAATGTTAAGGGTCACAATGGGCACTTTTTGGAAGCGAAATAAAAAGGCAAAGTCAGAGTGCATCCCACACTGTAAGGGGGAGAACTGTTTCGTGTGGTTTCGTGGCTGTTAGCCCGCAGTGGGAAATAGATTGGTTTCCGCGGTTCACGGGCAAAAAGGTTCAAAAGACACCACTTTAAGTACACTCTACCCTGTCGTTCTATTTGAAAACATAAATTTACTTCAAATAATGTGGATGCTCCAGGTTGTGGAGGGAGGCTGTGTGCTTTGCTTCCTGACTTGGCCATTTTTCTAGCTGTGTGGTCTTGGGTAAGTCACTTCCCCTCTGTCTCAGCCGTCTTTGTCTATGAAAGAGGCTCTGTAAGAATAAGCACCTGCTTCTAGGGCTACTGAGAAATGTACATAACGCAATGACTGGCACGTGGCACGCTCACAACAAATGCAGGTAAGCTGTTATGTCATGAATATTCAGCCAGTTCCCTCAAGAACAAAATCACATGGCTTCATAAAGAAGCAACCGCCTGATTACCTAGAACCACCTTCATTTCCAAAAACGTCCGGGCTCTTTTCCTAACTTACGCTACAGCTGTCTCTGCACATGGCTGTTGAATGTAAGAATGGCAGCAAATACTTCTAGAATCCCGCCCCTGGCAAACGGTCGCGTGTCACACAAAGCTCCGGAGTCTGCCTTCTGTATCGGGAGCCAGGCTTGGAGGGGACGGCGGTGGGCAGCGCGAGGCCGTGGGCGCTCTGCCACGGAGCAAGCAGGGAGGCTCCCCGTCCCTGGGCGCAAGGATGGGCACGCTCCTGGGGACCAGCGGGTCAGACCAAAACCAAACAGAAAACACGCAGAAAGCGCTTGAGCCAAAGAACAGGTTCAAGACAAATTTTCCAATAAGATACAAGATCAAAAATGCAACAAGGAAACGCGAGTCTTCTAAGTTAATTTTGCCTGTGAATTTGGTGTTCCGTCATGCCACAGTTCAGCACAGCATCCCTTTACATATTTCAGAGACATCTGGAAAAAAAGGGACGCTGATCACTGTTACTGTTTATTAGGCTGAACGGACTTCTCCCTGCAAAGGCAGGATCCCCTGGGGAACGCAGCCAAGACACCAGGAAGCGAGACCCGGCGAGTTCCCGCGGAGCCGCTTCTGTGTCCCCGCAGCACGGCGCACTGTATCACGGAAGATACACACCCGCCACACACCGCACACGCTTGCCTGGGGACACGGCGCCTGCCAGGCCACAGCCCGCGCCCGGCGCCCGGCAGGAAGGGGACTCTCCCCTGGAAACGGCGAGAACGCTTCCGTGTTTCAAGAAGTATCCCGAGATGAATACAAAGTCGGCAGCGTCTGAGTGAGAGAATGCAGCAGAAGTAAATCTTCATAGCACGATTTAGACTTGATTAAAACGCAGAAAGACCGCAGATGTGGAAGTCGTCGCGCTCCCCATTTGATGCCAAAACTGATATTTCCCCCTCTTGATTTAATTCGCTTTGATTACCCAATTATTCCAAAATCCTTTCACTCGGTTTCAGCGCCTATAAAACTGATAACGGCGCTAACTCATAACATGGGTTCCACTCCAGCCTCCGCACTGCTCCGTAAACGCGTGCCCGACGTGACAGAATTACCCCAGCCCGCGATACTACAATGCGGGGGAGAATAAGCCTTTCCACGCTTGAAATAAAGCAGCACAGAGCACCATCCGACAGAGCAATCGAGGGTCTCTTATCAACAGGAGATGGGGCACGGACACCTCGTGGTTGACGTAAACTTCGGGACTATTAGTTGACGACATCCGACGAAGATGTGGATAAATTACAAAACTGTAATTACAAATGGGGCTCCGTTCTAAAGCAGGTCCTTAGCAAATATAACGAGGCTGCCGGCTAGCCAGCTGTGACCCTGAAAGGTCGCTCAGTCTTCTCACTAGATGAAGGGGCTGGGGGACCTCTCAGAGCCCTTCCACTCTTACATTTCAGGATTTCTAGTCTGTTTCTGATGAAAACTGCTAACGACCTCCGAAGGCACAAACCCTCAGACTGACCTAGCCTGGGAGACAACTCGCAGTGTAAAAAAGAAAAAACTTCCAGAACACATTCGGAAAGGACCTGTGACTGCACACACAATGTGTATCACCGTCTCCTTTACAAGCTTATCTAAGTCAAGTGCGATCTTTATAAAAATATTTTAAGGGGCGCCTGGGCGGCTCAGCCGGTCAAGCGTCTGTCTTCGGCTCAGACCATGATCCCAGGGTCCTGGGATCGAGTCCCGCCTCGGGCTCCCTTGCTTAGCGGGGAGTCTGCTTCTCCCTCTGCCTGCCGCTCCCCCTGCTTGTGCTCTCCCTCTGTCTGGCAAGCAAATAAAATCTTTAAAAAAATATTTTGAAAATTACAAAATAATACACACATATGTATCAGCTGAAGCTTTTCAGCCACACAGAAGTTACAGAAATGTTCTCGCTAGAAGGAATCTTAAAATAAATCCTAAAATAATTTCCCTCATTTTATAGCCGAGAAATTTGAAACCAAAAAGTTTAACTAACTGCACAGGCTCACACGGCTCTGAATGAGGGGGGCCCGGAGCCCCAGACCCGGCCTGTACCTGCTCGGGGAGGCCATGGCCCGGCGTCCCCGCCCAGGGCACCCTGACAACACACCCGTTCCTCCAACCGCTGCCAAAACTGACCTCCAGCAACACACATGGGGGTCAGGGCATTAAATAGGAAGGATTTCATCTGAGTTAGGATGACAACACGAGTTCGTTCCAACAGACTTGCGAAGTCTGCCGCTCTGTCGTTCTTTTCAGACTAGAAGACGCACGAACATTACCCTCTGATGCTCTACTCCCTCCACCAGCCGCCTCCGAGCACAGAGCGCGAGGCCTTAAACAGCTTCCTGCCACAGGTCAACAGGGCTGCAAGGTAAACCGAAAACAAGGAGGTCGCACGGTACACACGTGCCCTCACGGTCTCACGGGTCCCTGCACGCCCTGCGTGTGGACTGCCTCCTTCCCTGAGCACCTTGCCCTGCGCTGTCCACCTGCTCACCACCAGCTGCCTTCGTCCCTGGAGCAGCAGGGAGCTGGGCCACGCGAGGGCCAGGGAAGCAGGCCTGACGTTGTGCTCGGCTTTGGGGGATGCACCCTGCACCCTCCAGGAGGCGCCAGGCCTGAGACCCGGGCTGGAGAACTTGCCGCACAGCCTGGGAGGCGACACGGCAGCCGCCAAGGACGGATGACCCAGCGCTCTCCCTGCTGGCCCCACAGGAGCCCTGGGTCACTGTCTGACCCAAGGACCGTGGAAGGACCGGGGGAAGGAGCATCTCAGATCCCCCAGGACAGGCGCACGCACACAGCCAGGCAGCTCCAAGGATGTCATGTTTAATTTAGAAAAATGCAGAACTCTGCCACTTCTTGGCCCTCGGACTCCCCACGGAGCCTCATCCCCGGTAGCTATGTCTGGCGGGAGCAGGGGGGCGTGAGCCTCGCAGCAGCTACTCCAGAACACGCCAGGCCCGGGCGAAAGGCGTCCCCGAGCACAAGACGTATCCATCCAGGGACCAGTCTTTTTGTCTGAGCAAACAGATCTTTGACTGTTCACAAAACACAGGGAATCTGGTTTCCCCACGTGACCTTGCACATCGGCACCACCAGTGTCGGACTGCCGAGTTCTAACCCCGTCCACCCATGAGCTCCAGCACCGGGGGTGCCTGGCACAGAGGGGCGGGCCTCCCTGGGGGCCCAGCAGTGGGGAGACGGCAAGCAACCTTCTCGGGGACAGGCAGGAAAAAGCTGTGTTCTACCTCACGAGTCCCGAGGTCCTGCAAGGCCACCCCTCTCTGCGGGCCATGCAGGCCCCGGGACGGTGCCGTTCTGCAAACCGGGAGGGCAGCTTGTCAGAGCAGACCCCTGCGGCCCCAAGCTGCGACTGTTCCCTCAGTACGGCCGGCCGCGGCGCTCTGGCCTCGGCAAGCCTGTGTGCTCCCCCTCATTCTCCTCCTGGGGCCCCTCGCACAAGTCCACACGGCACCTGACTCGCAAGCCTGTCGGTCACGCGGCACTTCCTCAGGAGCCCCTGCAGGGCAGGCGCCCGAACCACCGTCATTGCTACTGATCCGCTCACACCGCACAAGGTTCTGAAGATTTCCTGATCCGTAAACGTGGGTGATTACGGGACAATTCCCCACACAATTTAAAAAACAAAACACAAAATAGCATATGCATCATGGTCCTTGTTTTTAATATACAAATAGCATGGGGCACTTGGGTGGCTCAGTCGTTAAGCGTCTGCCTTCAGCTCAGGGCGTGATCCCAGGGTCCTGGGATCAAGGCCCGTATCGGGCTCCCTGCTCAGCAGGAAGCCTGCTTCCCCCTCTCCCACTCGCCCTGCTTGTGTTCCCTCTCTCATTGTGTCTCCCCCTGTCAAATAAATAAAATCTTTAATATATATATATGTATATATATATATATATATATATATACACAATTGCACGCACGTGCATACAAGAGAAAGAAGATGCCCAAATATGACCTGCGTTGTTTGGGGTTCAGGATTGATGGGGGACTTCTACAGCCTTCTTTATGCATTTCTGCATTTTCCAAGTTCTGTGTGATGAACGTCAATGATCAAGAGGCCCACGTTATTGTTTTAACGAACCCTGGCGACGAGGGAGTGTTAGCCTGGGGCAGGTGAGAGACGGCCCACGGGGCTCTCCGCAGACTCGCCGTTTCAGAGATGAGCAGAAGGAAACAAGCTCTCCCAGGGCAGCGTGAGCCGAGGACCGGCTCTGTGTTACAAGCTCTCCCAGGGCAGCGTGAGCCGAGGACCGGCTCTGTGTTACAAGCTCTCCCAGGGCAGCGTGAGCCGAGGCCCGGCTCTGTGTTACAAGCTCTCCCAGGGCAGCGTGAGCCGAGGACCGGCTCTGTGTTGCTGGGTATTAAATCCACAGAGGCTCCTGCCAACCACATAACACCCCTTTAGCGGGATCCCTAAATCACCTCCCTGCCGGAGGAGAGGCGCTGACTCCGAGCACCCCGGCCCTGCGGGTCCATGGGGAGTGTCCCCTGGGTGCCGGTACCGCGATGCTGTGGGTGTGGTTGGCAGCTCGCCTCCCAGGACGGGGGCCCGCACGCTGAAAACGGATGGGGCGCAGGCGGGGCCGGCACCCCGAGACCAGGAGAGCAAAACAGATGGAAGCCGGGGATAAAACCACCGCCTGGCCAGCATCGACAATGAACCGTTATGTACTATTCGGAATTACTCCATTTCTGAAGCTGTATTATAACTAAGCTGTCAGTGGAGTGAGCTGGGGAAGAAAGGAGACGGATCGGAAACGGTCTGACGAAATACCGCCCGTTCCCAAAACAAACATCCTTCTCTCTGATCTCGGCTAAACACTACCTTGGAGGATGAAGGGAAACGCTACACAGGATGTAGGGTGTTCTCTGCTCAGCCTGGGGCTGCGAATGAGCAGCTTTGCTTTCAAAAAAAAATCATAGTGGGGTGGCACAGTGGTTAAGCGTCTGCCTTCGGCTCAGGGCGTGATCCCGGCGTTATGGGGTCGAGCCCCACATCAGGCTCTTCTGCTGTGAGCCTGCTTCTTCCTCTCCCACTCCCCCTGCTTGTGTTCCCTCTCTCGCTGGCTGTCTCTATCTCTGTAGAATAAATAAATAAAATCTTTAAAAAAAAAAAAATCATAGTCACTGAAGGGCATCGAAAGATACCCCGTTCATCACAGACTTCCGCCCTCACCCACGGCGTGAAATGCCACCTTACGGGGTTACCGCAGGAACAGCGGGGGGCTATGCGAGTGGGAATACATTAATTTTAGATGAACACAAACAAAAAAAACGCAAGCAGGTATTTGTTGACTCAAACAGGCTCAGGGTGTTTTTGTTATTATTTTTCTTGCACAATTTCAGAAGATCCCCAAACCTCTGTAACATAGAAGCAAAGGAGGCTTTCCTTCTCTAGTGCCAAGACGCAGCCCGTAGCCTCGTCACTGGCCAGAATCCAGCACAAAGTGGGGGGATCTGCGCGGAGGACGCGGGTGAGCCTCCTCTGTCCTCGTTAAAAGAGCAGCATTCAGGGTCTGGGGTTTAGCGGCCGGCTGACCTTCCCCCGGCTCACATCACCTGCTCATTCATCTCCTTGCGAGGACCGCAGAGAGGAGCTGCCGGTGGTGCCCCCACCGCGACGGTGTTAATAATTAGAGCCAATGGCTGAGCGGGGAGCCCGTGCTGCAGCCGCACGGCTAACAGTTCGGTTCGTGGACACAGGTGCTCAGAATATTCCGGCCAACCTGAAATCACCGCAGGGCTCTGCTTACACTGCAGGGCCGGGATCCTGCGGCTCCGACAGCCGTACCTTGAGCTGCCATGCAAATGAGGTCGTCGTAATTTCGAAGAGGGAGAGGAAGAAAATGAAGCAGCTGCTGTTTAATTTTTTATGGAGCCTACAATTTGTCTCATTAGCTGGCAAATAGGACAGGCTGGGCTCGAGAGCAGCTCTGGCCTCAACTCTGCACGAGAAAAAAAGGTGATCCGTGTGGAATCACTCACTGGGCTTGGGGGCGGGTGTACCCAGCGGCAGCTAGCCCACTCCAGTGCCTCAGGGACACGTGACCGTCAGCAAATTACAGAAGCTTCCAGAGCCTTGTTACCTCATCTAAAAAAGAGGGATCTGGAATTACCTTGTCCATCTCAAATCTGGGAGGGAAAGGGGGGCCCAGGGAAGCAAGGACTCCTAACTGCTCCAAAACTCTGAAAGGCTATTCAAGTATGTAATTTGAGCGGGACCTGAGTGGTAAGCTGAGGCCCAAGGGCAGAGGTGAGGCTAGGACCCTGGGCCCCTCCATCTTCCCGGGTCTGCCCCCGCGTGTCCCCTGTCCCACCAGCCAGGCAGCTGGAGAGAGGGGCGATGACCGTTTCCGGAGTCACTGCCACTCAGGAACACGCTGTGTTAGCCAGACGCAAGTGGCGGCAGCCGACGGGGGTCCAGGGCCGCGCAGGGCCAGCCGGTGGGGGAGGGGGCACCAGCTGAGATGGGGGGCAAGCCGAGGCGGCGGCGGCAGCAGGACGGGGCAGGGGGCGAGCAGGAACCTGCCCCGCTTTGTCGCCCACCCACCCCCAGAGGCAGCCTCCAGGTCCCTGGGATCCCCCGAGGGACGCGTCTCTTTCTTACCCGTGGTGGTCCTCAGACAGCGCCCACGAACAGGGTGACCCAGGATGGGGACAGGCCACGTCAGAAACACCAGCCATTGACCGGGGGTCGGGCTGTGAGCCACGCGAGGTCAGCCCGCTCTCGGGGGTGGAGCGGGAGCTGAAGACCCGGGAGGCAATCAGCGGTGCCGGCGGGGATGAGGCCGCAGCAGACGCAGGTGCGCTCCCCCGGGGCTGCACGCGGAGCACCTGGAGGCCCACGGGTGCTGAGGACATGCACCTGGTGTTTGGGACCCTCCCCGCCATCGCCCTGCGTGCAGTTTCTCACTGGCCTGTGTTTACAACCGACTGTAATCCAAGCACCGCTGTCCGAGCTCCGTGAGCCGCGGGAGCTACGGAGCCTGAGGCGCAGAGGGAGCTCCCAGCCTAGAGCCGACCCGTCGGGGCGCGTGAAGTGGGGCCTCGCCCTGGACTCGCGGGGGCCCTGCCACTCCGGAGGGTGTTGGCAGGACGGACAGACGGGCCCCCATGGCGGCAGGAGGACAGACAGGCGAGCTGGACCTGGTTTTCGACTACGAAACGTGGGGCGGAGCTGCGGGCCTATCACCTCTCAGCTCTGCGACCTCACACAGGTCACCAAACCCTTCATCTGCCCAAAACTCAGTCTCCACACGAGGGTCACACGCAGCCATGAGGACGGAGTGAAGCGTCCCCCCAGGGCCCGGGTGAGTATTCAGCAGACAGACAGCCGCTCCAAGCTGGGGAGAAACAGGCCACAGACAGCTCCATGTAGGGAAATGCTCCAGAACCTTCCGACAAGCCCTCCCCCCCCACGGGCCACATCAGGGTCCCCCTCAGACGGGACAGTGAGGCCCAGCCAGGGGCTCCGGGACGACCGCTCGTCTCATGTCTTCTATGTTAGGCTGATAAGTAAGACTCATTTGAAAGAAGTTTCTGCCATTGTGTTTTTAGGTGTGTCTTAGAAAACAAATCTGTGTTGCAGCGGCTCCTCAGGCCCTGTGGACCCACGAGGTCGGAGGGGCCGAGCCTGGGGAGGGAAAGGCTGCCGGCCAGAAGTCGTTCTGGATCTGAATGTGGGGCGGTGCAGCCCGGGCCCCTCCCCGCATGACCCCACCCGGGCCTTGAAACCTGGCACGGGGCTGGGCTTAGAGGGCAAGGGGGCGCCTCGGGGGCAGGCAGCCAGGGACCCGGGAGGCGGCCTGGCAGGCAGCACGCATACCGTAGGGACGAAGGCCTCCCAGCCACGCCTGAGTCGGGATGTGTCAGTCTCAATCTGGTTCTGGAAAGATTCCGCTCTGGAATCCCACTCAGTCCATCAGAAGGGCCTCAGGAAGCACGGGGGACACAGACACTGCCAACAGCTCCTTCCAGAAAGCACATGCTTACTGAGCTTCTAAAACTCAAGTATCTGCTTCTCACGAGGCCAAGGCCTGGTTGGCTGCGGCCGCCCTGAGGTTGCCCTGACTTCACGGGAATGCAAGACTTCTGAATGCAAGACTCCTAAGCCCGAGGGCCCCACCTCCTTCACCGGGTGAGGCACCAGCCCCCCCTCAGGACACCCTCTTCCTTCTCTGCCGGCTCGCAAGCAAGCCCCGAACACACACACGGAAAATTCACGACCAGCCACAGCAGCAGGAGCCCGGACGGTCCGGTGTCACAGGCGCTGGGAACGGCTGGCTTCTCCCAGCATCAATATTCTTTCCAGTGGAAGTGTCTTCTCGCTGAATTGTAATCCACAGTTCTTCATGTCGTTCAGTAAGGAGCTCCACACCCGACATTTCCAACTAGCAAAGCAACTGAGGGTGTGAACTCGCTCAGAGTGCTGGGAGGGGGCAGTGGGGAGCACAGGAGCTCGAGGCGTGGCCAGCATTCAAATCCAGCTCGGTGCGAATCCAGCTCGGCCAATTCCTGGTGCCGGTGAGCCCTCTCCACCCCAAGGGTTCCTGGGACTCGATGAAAATGGGCTGGAATTCAGCCACTCTGTCAGGGCGGGATGTTTTTCTTTTTCTCTGAGGCTGTTCATGTTTTCCGAAGGAGGAGGAGGACCTCCACTGCCTCCCCTGGGGAGGGAAGAAAGCTGCCGTTCTTGCTGAGGTGGGAGAGCCATGGGGAAGGGTGTTGGTCTGGATTAATGCTTTCCCCCAAACCCCTACTTTGGGCCTGGTGCCTCTTTCCTGCTCTCTGCTGCACGTGGCACCCCCCGAATCTCTGGCCGGGGCATCCAGAGAGCAAAGGTTTGCTTCTGCCATAGGGGATGGCTCACCCCGAGGCCCCGGCCAGGAGAGCGCCTGGATCTAACTGTTCCTGCAGGCATTCCTGCCCCTCGCCTGCTCCAGTTTCTGCAGAACCTCCTGTGGCTCTGTGGCCCGGGACGGGTGCCCTCACCTTGCTCCTCGCGGCTCTGCAGACTCCTCAGTCCACCCCCCGCCTCTAAAAATTAGGGACCGTTTTTGTATTGTCACTTCTCCTGTTTTCTGTGTTGTGGGGGGTTTATGCTTTTTCTTATTCCTTAATTCTCATTTTAGTGGAGTTTGGGAAGGAGAAAAATCATCCGTGTGTTAAATCTGACGGGTTTAGCAGAAAGCCCTAATTTCATTGTAACTTCTTTCAGAATAATTTTTTTGTGTGTGGGTGATAGTACAAGATGCGTTCTGAGTGGTTTATAAGTGCAATCTCGCCGAATCCTCACGCTCGCGCTGGAAGGAGGTGCTGATACCACGGCGGATGGCTCTGCAGGTGCAAGCTGCCAGGGCTGGCGCGAGTGGCAGGTCTGGGTCCTCCCACAGCGACCCCCCGTCACCGAGGATCGCAGAATAACTCACGCGAGTGCCCACGATGTGTATTTGAAAGTCTCAGATCCAAATTACAGCCTTAAAAATGACTCACCTCTGGTTGAAACAGACAGACATTAAGAAACTGTGTGTTCAATGGGCCGGGAAGGCTGGCGTTAGGGAACACGGGCGCCTGGAAGTTGTTATAGATGCCAGCAGCGGGAAATACCCAATTTTTGCAAGAGCTCGCCGAGGTCATTTAATCCTGGTGGTGCTTGTTGGAATTCAGGTAGCGTGTCTGAATACAGATGTGTCATTTATACACATCCTGTAACATTTCCTGCAGGTCCATGTGTATGTCATCGCGAATAAAACAGGCTGCGCTGAGGGAGCCCAGCCGTGCTCCCTAACAGCATCCTCCCCGTGTTTTATGAGCCACATCTTACGTGTTTTATGGCTGCGTGTAGCATCCCCGACATGGTCCCCTGATGGCTGCTTCACGTCATAACCGGCACCTGACCAGGAGCCGCACTCGGAGGCTGGAGAACAGGTGCCTCCGACCCCACGGCTCAGCCCCGTGTGCGGCTCAGGCCTCTGTGGCGGGTGGGCTGGGGTTTCACGAAGCAGGATGCGGGCACCCAGGAGGGGATGGGAGGGGACGGGAGGCGAATGGTAGAATGTCCCTTTGGCTCACGGAGCGCTCTCCGGCTGCCTTGTCCGTGAGCAGCTGTCTCGTGACTTTACCATTGTCCTCAGTACAGCGCACACGTGTGCTTCAGTGTGTGCGGGGGTGATGCCTTGGGGAAGACGAGCAGGGCACGTGCCCTCCTGGCCGGGGCAGGGGCGTCTCGGGATCCTCGCCGAAGCCCTGTGGCGGGACCCGCCCCGCCGAGGAAGCACACACAGTGCTGTGAACGGCGGCCCCGTGCAGTGCGAGTGAGTCAGGCAGGCTGTGCTGGAAGTGCTCAGCCCCAAGAAGCTCGTCTGCCTCGCGCCGAGGACAGCCGAGGGCTTCGGAGCGGCCAGCGCGGACGACCGCGACCGCCGGGCCAGATTTGCTTTTGCTCGGCCCCAACCACTGGGGACACAGGGTCGTCTGTTTTTGCAGCAAACAACGGAGCGTGGCTGGCACACAAGGCTGCCTTAGAATGCCAAGAATAAAGAAAAAGGCAAAAACTTGCATTTGGACCCCAGGGTGGTGGTTATGTGGGAAGGAGCAGGTCTCCCCGCGGTGCTGGGAAGCCCCCTGTGGGGTTCAGAACCGGATCTGGGTTGTTGCTGCTGCTTCCCGTCGGGTGGTGGCATTACTTGGCCCTCTGAGCGGCTGTGATTACCACTGTCATCCGAGAAGAGCACGACCCTGGTGTGGGTGTCAGAGCAGGTGGCCTGTGGGCAGGGCTGTTGCGGGGCTCAGTGGAGCGCCCTGGCCGGCACTGGGTCCGTGGGACAGATGGCGTAGTTGGGGCACTTCCAGCAATGCCTGTGCCGTGGGGACCCCGGCCTGTGGGGACAGACGTGTTTAGGGAACAAGATCCCAGAACCGCCCTTCCGCGGCGTCCCTCGTTCTTTCCTGTCTGCCATGTAGCTGCCCCCCCAGGGACAGCCCTGTTTGGACGTGGGCGCCATCAGCCGGGGCGAGCACGTGGCGGGTGCTGTCGGCCAGCTCGGGCTCATCCCCTGCCCGCGAGCTCTGTGGCTCCTCTGGCTGCGGGCCGGCCTTGCAGGACGTGCGCGTCTGCTTCTCGTATTGCCGGTCAGGGAGTGAAAGGCGGTAACTGTGACACATGGCGTCATCGGCCGACGCTTCCTTAGCTGTCAGCGGACCGACTGTATTTTCCTTAGCGCGGACTTTATTTTCTCCTGGGTTGCTTTCTGAATGTCTTTGTTTAAACTTAAAATTTGATGAAAACAGGCAATGAGAGTCTTAGGAAGGAGTGCAGACACTTCAGGAGCTCCTGGAAGGCGTGTTAAGCAGGTGGGAGAGGGCAGGCCTGGGGAGCTTCCAGTCGGAAAATTTGCGGTTCCGAAACGTGAATGAGAACAGCGACCTGCGGCCTGGGCATCAGGCAGAGATCCAGCCCGTCAAGTTCGGGAACATCCACTGTTTCCCTGTGCTGCCAGGGAGCTTTTAATCTAGCGGTGCCAGCAGAGACACCTCACGACCTCTCGGCTGGGAGCGCGCTCGGGTCCAGCAGGTGCGATAATGAGGCGGGTATGGGTTGCTTTTCCAAAGAAAGAGAGTTGCAGTGGCTGCACAGAGGAGGAGTCCCTCTTCTCTGCTTTCCCTCCATCCGTCCATCTGTCTATGCCCATCTGTCCCTCTGTCCACTAACCATCCGTCCATCATCTGTCCACTGGCCATTCATCCATCCATCCATGCCCATTCATCCATCTGTCCACCTGTCCATCGATCATCTGTCCACTGACCATCCACCAACCATCCATCCATCCACTGACCGGCCATCTGTCCATCAACTGTGCGTCTACCCATCCATGCCTCTCTGTCCATCCATCCGTCTATCCACCAAGTCATCTTCTACTGGGCCCTTTCCAGCACAAAAGGCCTGAGGGGAGAACCTGGGGGGGCTAGAGGGTGGAGGGCAGGGGCGGGCACAGTGCACGAGGCTGCAGAGCAGAGAAAGCGGGAAGGGGAGAGGTCAGGCGTCGCTGCCCCAGGAAAGGGTGATTTCACACAAAGGTGTTTCCGGTGTTTTGGAAAGAGACTATAAACCATTAAGTCAGAACAGATAACCCATGGTTATTCCTGTTCATTTCCTGAGACCAGGAGCGCTGGGGGTGGAGGCCACTGATAACCCCAAATTCCGTTTCCATATGTTCCAGCCCACCCCCAGTCATAAATAGAAAGCTGGACCTAACCCCCCCGCCCCTGTACCCACAGATAAGGCTCCGAGTGGAAGTGAAACTCGCCCCAGAGAGGACGGGAGTGCTGAGAGGAGCAGGTGTCCGTGGAGGGAGACCCGAGAGCCAGGGCAGGAGCCGGAGGTCACAGCTGAACTCAGTACCCAGCTCCCGCTTTCTTGGCACAATCCAGAGACACAGAGATTTGGAGACCCGGAGCACGGAGTGTCGTGCTCACAGTCATCAAACCGAAGTAAGAATCCACGGAGGACCGGAAGGGGCAGACATCTCCATGACCAAGACGTGCCACGTCTGACCGAACGGCAGAATCCTGGTGCAGCTGGAGGAGGCAGCAGGTTGACCAGCCAGGGCTGCAGGGCGGGCACCTGAGGTCCAGCTGCTGGCGCGAGCCTGGTGGCACAGGCTGTTGGGTTGGTGCCAGCGAGCCCTGCAGATGCGCCGGGAGCCAGGGCGTGAGGGACTGGCAGGGACATAGGCCGAGGGTGGTGAGTGCCGGGACAGCCACATCATCGGGCCCCTTTCCTGCCAGCACCCTGACTGACGGCGGCGGGTGGCCAGGTGCAAACACACGCAGAGAGGTACACACGGGGCAGAGAGGAGTCCCTGGTGTGTCCCCCCAAGGAGGCAGGGACTGTTCAGGAACAGAAGGGGTGGATTCCCTCAGAGGGATTCACAGCTGTGCCCTGAGGACTGAGAGGCTAGCTCAGGAGGGCTGGTGGCCATCGTGGTCCTGGCTCTGCCACCTGCCCTGAGACCACGCAAGAGGCACGTAACATCAGAGCCCAATGCCTTATCCATACAGCGCAGGACACGAGGGGCGTAGGAAGGACTGAGTGCGACGCTGTGCCCGAGAGTGCTTGTAAAATCCTGGAGTCGGACAACTGGGGGGGGGGGGCGGTCAAAGAAGAGTCATTGGGCTGCTATTATCATGTCCAGGAGCAGAACTGAAAATGGCAGATTTCCTTAAAATTTTTAGGAGAACTCCCATTACTGACACCTACTGTGTCCCAACCTCGACCCCGTCCCAACCCCATCCCAAAGAAGGCGGCTCGCTCCTCGCGTCCCGATGCTGGCCTGGAGCCCCGTCCACCTCTTCCTGGCCCGTGCCCCTCGCGGGGTGGCGAGCGCAGGGCCTCACGCGTGCCGGGGCACAC
Organism: Ursus arctos; assembly: GCF_023065955.2. Taxonomy (NCBI): domain Eukaryota; kingdom Metazoa; phylum Chordata; class Mammalia; order Carnivora; family Ursidae; genus Ursus; species Ursus arctos. The sequence goes on along the minus strand of NW_026622874.1, from coordinate 8,502,939 downwards.
AGGAAGGACACTTGCTCTACTTTCCTTGGTGAAACCACAGGACAAGCTCAATGTGTAGTTTACACGAAAATGCACACATCGATGAAGCTTCATATACGTTTTGAGTTGTTTTCCTTAGAATTCTGTAGAAGCTTCCTAACTTCCACAATTAATCTCCCTGTCACTGTCGATATGTTTATTAGAGTCATGTCTCCCCTGAATTTTGTCGTAGGGCTCCATTCGATCAAATGACAGCATTATTTGGGAATTCTCTAAATTTGGAATTTGCTTATTGAGTTTTCTTAAATAAAATCTCTGCACGAGGGAGGGTGAGGAAGACAGGAGGGGGGGACGTGGGGTCATGCCACATCACAAGCGCTTTCAGCCCCGTCCTGGTTGGGGACGACTGAAACAAGCAGGCACGCAAATTTCCAAATGCCTTGGCTCGTCCCCCGTGGGAAGAACGTGGCAGAATGAGGGCAGAGGACTCAGGCCCATCTCGACTGCACTGAGGGAGGACCGGTGCCGGACGCTGTGCTGACCTTGGGGGCGGGTGCACGTTGATGAGAACAGCGCGTGCAGTCCTGCTGAGCCGCGGGGCTCTGCCAAGCGCCCACTGCCTCCTCTTCGCTCCATCATGTGGAGGCCGCACCCAACCTTGCGTCCCAAGTGCTGGTGTGGCGTCTGGGGGACGGAAGCCCAGACGCCCTCGTGGCAGCGGAGCACGGTACGCTGGCTTTGAGCTCTTCTTCCCAGAGTCTTTGCCCCGCGGTCACCAGGCGTCCTGCTGGCGCCGAGGGCCCGAGTGTGCCGCTGGTGAACACTTGGGCGTGAGGTCCCCCAAGCAGAGCCGCCAGCTGCTGGTCCGTCCTGAGTCTCAGCCTCGTGCTCCGTCCCATCCCCGGCCCGTCTCCTCTCCACGGCCACCCCCTGCACACAGCTGGCCCTCTGTTGTCAGCTGCCTTACACGGCCCCCGTGGCTCCCTTCACGCCACATGGCAGCCGAGAACCATACCCATCACTGCAGGATTCCCATTCCGTGGCAGACGTGTCCTGGGGAGGCTGAGACACCGGGGTCTCAGACGGATGCAGGAAGTAAGTGCCCTGAGCTGTGTCTTGTCGGGGCCCTGGCGCTGCCCCCAGCGCTCCTTCCCTTCCCCAGCAGAGAGGGCTCTCCACTCCCCTGCCTGTTGGCTGGCAGGTGGTACCTTTGTCTCGAGGCCCCCTTCCCTCTCTTAGCCCTCCTGGGGCTGCGCTCCTTACCACTGGGGACAGGCCGGGCTGTAGGGAGCGTGATTATAACGGAATGAAAATACATCCACTTAATATTTTCAAAATATCATTCCCATTGCACAAACGTAAATAAAACATGGTCTGTGTCCACGGAAATCCTGCTGCAGTCAAGGAGACAGATTCATAACCACAGGTTCACATCATATGATAGATGCATAGCTCCACTGCAGCCCTGCACGCCTCCCACACATGCGCACACGCCCAGGCCCTACGCTCCTGACCACACGCACACATGCACGCACACGCCCAGGCCCCGCACTCCTGACCGCATGCACACATGCACGCACACGTCCAGGCCCCGCACTCCTGACCGCATGCACACATGCCCGCACACGCCCAGGCCCCGCACTCCTGACCGCATGCACACATGCACGCACACGTCCAGGCCCCGCACTCCTGACCGCATGCACACATGCCCGCACACGCCCAGGCCCCGCACTCCTGACCGCATGCACACATGCCCGCACACGCCCAGGCCCCGCACTCCTGACCGCATGCACACATGCCCGCACACGCCCAGGCCCCGCACTCCTGACCGCATGCACACATGCACGCACACGCCCAGGCCCCGCACTCCTGACCGCATGCACACATGCCCGCACACGCCCAGGCCCCGCACTCCTGACCGCATGCACACATGCCCGCACACGCCCAGGCCCCGCACTCCTGACCGCATGCACACATGCCCGCACACGCCCAGGCCCCGCACTCCTGACCGCATGCACACATGCCCGCACACGCCCAGGCCCCGCACTCCTGACCGCATGCACACATGCCCGCACACGCCCAGGCCCCGCACTCCTGACCGCATGCACACATGCCCGCACACGCCCAGGCCCCGCACTCCTGACCGCATGCACACATGCCCGCACACGCCCAGGCCCCGCACTCCTGACCGCATGCACACATGCACGCACACGTCCAGGCCCCGCACTCCTGACCGCATGCACACATGCCCGCACACGCCCAGGCCCCGCACTCCTGACCGCATGCACACATGCCCGCACACGCCCAGGCCCCGCACTCCTGACCGCATGCACACACACGCACAAGTGCACACACACACATCCCCGGGCATCTGCCTTCCTCACTGCCCGCCGCACGGCATCTCCAGCCTCTGTCTCGCGTCAGTTATTTGTCTACGGACATTAGCTTCTACGAGGCAGGAGCCTCATCTGTTTTGTGGCAAAATGTCCCAAATTTATTAATTTAAAAGAAGCATGCTAAGTCCTTCCTGTGTTCCGAGCTCTGTATCTGAGGCCGAGGTTATAAAGATAAATAGAACAGTGAATTCTTAGAAGCTCCCAGTCCAGATAACGTTCTCTGCAGAACCCAAGAGATCTTAGATTAGAAGAAAGTACCTTTTATTTGCGCTCGTCTCCCAGTGAAGAGCAGCGTTCCCTTTCCGCAGGAAGGCTGCAAGTCCCTGCGACTGTCAGCAGCGGAAATCATGGCTGTTTTCATACCACTTGTTGTGAGTATCTCAAAATACCATCTATGCTCATCATTCCTTTGAAATTTGGGCAATCATTAGACCCGGCATTCATCTCATTACCTGATGTGTTAATAAAGGCGCACACACCACGTCACAGATCTGCTTTTAAAAATATTTTGATAGGGGCGCCTGGGTGGCACAGCGGTTGAGCATCTGTCTTCGGCTCAGGGCGTGATCCCGGCGTTCCGGGATCGAGCCCCACATCAGGCTCCTCCGCTATGAGCCTGCTTCTCCCTCTCCCACTCCCCCTGCTTGTGTTCCCTCTCTCGCTGGCTGTCTCTATCTCTGTCAAATAAACAAATAAAATCTTAAAAAAAAAATAAAATAAAATAAAAATAAAAATATTTTGATAAACGTATTTCAGTATGATCACTCCCCTCTTTAATCCTCTGCATTTTATGTTACGCATAAAAACATTGTATTGACGGGTCCATTGCCTTCAGCGGAATGCCACAGGGAGGGACCCAAGGCACAGAAAGATTTAGAACTCCTGGTCTCGTTGGATCGACAGACACACAGCTAAATAACTGTAGCAACGTGGCAGCAAGGCTGGCGACGTGAGCACGGCATTCGGAGGCTCAGAGGGAAAGGCTCGGCCCCGCACAGGGAGGTCAGAGGTGTTCCCAGAAGAGACAGGGGGAGCTCAGTAATGGTGAGGATGATGTCAGCGCGTATGGCTTAGCAGGTGCCAGGCAAGGTGCTGAGCGCCTCATGCATAATGTCTCCGAAACCTCCCATCAGCCCTGGAAGGCAAGCACCTTATCGTTCCTTTGATAGAGTAGGAAACTGAGGCCCAGAGGGGCTCACTGACTGGCTCCAACTTGTGCAGCCAGAAATGGGCTGGTTTCAGGGTTGAAGGCGGGTTGTACCTGCTGGTGCCTGGCTTCTCTCGGCCGCGTGTGCACTGCCCCCAAGATGCAGGAGGCATCTCGGGCCAGGGTCCAGGTGGGCACCAGTGGTCAGCGTGCAGCTGGAGGGTCCTTGCTCTTCAGCAGGGAGGGCAGCCGCCAACTCGGGTCTGGAGAGGTGAGGCACAGGGAGAGTGGGCTCCCGTGTCCAAAGGTCATGCTTGTCCCACCTCCCGCCCTTGACGAAGGAACCGCAGGGACCGCTCTCCTCTGTGCCATGGGACCCCACGAGGTGGGGGCGGAGAGAGGAGTTGGACTTGACGCCTGTGGAATTCCACCTACAGGTTTTAAGGACAAAATCGAACTCCTAGAGGAAGCGTTATAGAGAAAACACTCTTGACCACATGAAGGGCAGAAGGAAGTACGTCAGGGCTGGTGGTGCCTGGGCGCGCGCACGACGGTCCCTGGGTCCTGCCCCCGACCAGAGCGCTGTGCATACACAGCCCCCGTGGGTCTCAGCGGCAGTCACGGACGGTCAGGCAGTCTCCAAGCTGAGAAGCAGCATGTGAAGAAACAGGACACAGCACAGAAGAAAAACACGACCGTTCGTAGCCCCAAAGATAGGAGATAACGCATCCATGCGGCAAGAGAACGTAACCATGCAACGAGAGCAGAACGCCACTCTAACAAAAACAATTCAATAAAAATGAAGGGCTCCTAGTAATTAAAATATGGTAGCTAAAAAAACTTGACCAAAAAACATGGAAAAAAAGTTATGGAAATCCCTCAGAAAAGGAAACAAAAAGTCCAAGAGATGGGAAGTTGGGGAGGAAAGATAAGAACATTACAGGGTCAGTCTGGGAGTTCCAGCGTCCTGCTGACATGAAATCCTGGAAGAAGAGGGGAACAAAGAGGGGAGTCATCACAGTCGCAACAGCAGAGAGCAAGGGGCACAAGCGAGGGGCACGAGTCCCCCGCTGGACAAGAGACAGGCAACCGAACAGACCCCCAGACCATGCACAGTACTGGGAAATCTCAGGAGACCAGACATAAAGGAAGACCCAAAGCTTCTGGGGGCAGGAGGGTAAGTCACACAGGAAGACCGAGAACCACAATGACCCAGACTCCTCGGCGGCAGTTCCAGAAGCCGGAATCTCTGGGGTGATTCCTCCAAAACTCTATCAGTCACGTGCGAGGCGAGGAGAGAAGACACTTCAACAGTCAAATCCCAAAACAGTTACCTCTCGAACCCCGATTCAGGGAGCTCCTAAAGCATCTGCCCCACCAAACTCAGGGCTCATTCAAGAAATGGGAAGACAGACTCAAAAAACAGGGAACCCAGCACAGGGGCAGAGAGATCGCAGCAAACCTGGAGAACAGTCCTTCCAGGCCTGGGCAGGGGCCGGCTGTCTCCAGGAGGAAGGTGCCCGGGGAAAGCGGGAGCAATCGTTCACCCAACCGACCGCGTTCAACCACACAGAGCAGAGCATCAAGACAGACTGAGGGTCCTTCTAGACACTCGGGGAAGAATCAGGTATAGAAACACAAAATACGACATAAAGAAAACAAAAACCAACGAGGTGATGGTTAGCTCCGGGAAGAACACAAATAGTTAAAAAAAAAAAAAAGGGAAATGTTATCCACATACACGTGGCTCAGCAGTGAGCGGCACTGACCATGAATGGTCTGAACGAAACTCAGGAGGCAGTGGCCCGAGAGAAAGAACAGGAACCGGGCAGGGAACGGTCATGTCGTCTGTCTTACCAAGAGGAACACCCCAAAACCCCACAGGTAGGGTTTACGCATCAGGAAACGTGGGAGCCAACAGATGAGTCAGAAACACGGTGGCAGCTCAAGGACAGCTCGGGGCTCTCCGCCCGCTAAGTCTACGCCCGGGTCACAGGTCCATGCCTTCCGAAAATCCCCGCCTGTCTGCGGTCTCCCCAACAGAGTCCCGGTCACAGGACAGGCGTGAACCTGCCTCGTTCCTGCAGCATCGACGGAGCGCTTTCGGCGGACTTAGCAAAATGTTCTGTGAGAAACTGTTTTACGAGACAGACGCTCCCGACCGCGGACGGTAAAGCCCAAGCAGCCGCTGAGCACCTCAGGGAACACAGGATCTCCAAGCAGAAGCGAGATTGCAGAAGTGTCCCACCGAGGACAAGTGGGCCGACTCTCGCGGTCCTGGACGCGCTCCACCCACACGGGACGGTGGCGCGCACCGTGCTGTCACACCACTGCCTCGTCACCCGCTCCCAACAGACCACATGGCTCGTGTCCCGGGGGGCTCGGACCTCAGCCCTCCTGACCCCAAACCAAATGCCAATTCTATCCTGCCGACCCCAGCACAGCATCGGCACGTAGGAGGCGTTCAGAGCCCCGGGCCTGTGTCCCCAGGGCCTGTGTCCCCTCCGTGCACAGCCCCGAAGCTCCCCCTGGTGAGTGTGATGGCAAGACGGCAGGAAAGGCTACTGCCAGCAGCACCCCCTCCCAGCCCCACGCCAATGGAGGCACGCTCCAGACTGCAGCCGCCGTGCTTTCCTTAACCCCCACCCCCACCCACACTTCACGCACAAGGGGCTCTAGCACCCGGCTCCCGCCTGGCCTGGAACGCTCCAGGAGCCAGGCTGCACCTGTCCCTCGAGTGAACACCAGCGGAGCGTGCAAATGCTCGGCCATCCCGCCGACAGCTGGGGTCAAACCTGCAATGCCTGCGTACAGGTGAGGTGTGGGGGCAGACGGAAGGATCCAGGTAGTGAAGGATGGAGCACGGGGCAGGGGAAATGCACCCTCTTGCCACAAACGGGTGCTGCTCAGAAGACGGGAGTTGAGGGTACGGTCGCCGCGGCCCCCACCTCACCTGTGTCCACTGCACCATGCAGGGCCGCGGGGCACTCACGAGGAAGTGTGCACAGACAGAGGCAAAAACAAAGGCGGTTTAGCGTGAGAATGGCGCCAAGGGCACCAAGCCCCTTGAGAGAGATCCAGGGGCCCCTGAGAGAAGAGCCCGCCCCACGGAGGCCGCCAGCCCCGAGCAGGACAAGATCCGTCCCACCAGGATCGCTGCGCTCCGAGGGAACGCTCCAGCGGTTCTTTCTTTCATGAGGCAAATGGAATGAGTTCACTCATCCAGGGCAAATCCACACAGGCCAGTGTAAAAATTCAGGTTTCTCTGTTTGATTGGACATGGGTGGTGCAAAGGCTGGTATTTCCACCTACAGACGTCTTTTCCTAAAAGCCTGAGACTGAATTAACTTGCTGACCAGGGTCAGGCAGTGGGGCTCATCCTCGGTGGGACACTTCTGCAATCTCGCTTCTGCTCAGAGACCCTGTGTTTCCGAAGGTGCTCAGCGGCTGCTCGGGCTTTCCCGTCCGCGGTCGGGAGCATCTGTTTCGTAAAACCGTTTCTCATAGAACGTTTTGCTAAGTCCGCCGAAAGCGCTCCATCAGTGCTGCAGGAACGAGGCAGGTTCACACCTGTCACCTGTCACCACGGACAGTGGTGCCGAGGGGGTGGCTGGAAGCCCCTGTTCTCAGACTATCTGGGCCCCTGGCTCTGTAACCAGACCCACCGGGGCAGCACGGAGTATCCGGGGGCCTTCACTGCAGATGACCGGGGAGGGCTGTGGGTGGCAGCTGAGGCCACTGTCCCACCTGCAGCAGGAGGACCAGGGAGCGACCGGAGCCAGAAGGCGTCACAAGCAAATGTTTGGAGCGACTGGCCCATATACAGCGGGGAGGGGGGGCGGGAAGGGCATGCTGGATGCAGGGGACCCAGGCCCCGGACCTGGAGAGCTGGGCAGAGGACGATGCCACTCACGGAGGCGGGGAGCTTGGAGAGAGATGGTGGGGGAGTGGGGGGGGGGGGCGCCCAGTGGAAATGCCCAGCAGGGGGCACATATGCTGAGCAGGTGCAGGGAGAACTCCAAGTGGAAGGAGGACCCCAGATCTGGGTGCAAGTCGAGTCCAGGCTGCGTCGGCCGGCACGGTGGGTGACCGCGGGAGGCAAGTCTCTAGGAAGAGTCGTCAAGGGCTACAAAGAGCTCAAGGGCTTTGAGAACAGATGACTCCACGGTGTCTGTGGATTGGTGCTCACATATCCTCACAGCAACACCTCCCAGGAGGATTTCAGAGGCGTGGGGGCCGGAACCACACTGTCGTGTGCCGAAGAGGGAGCTGGAAGTGAGGAAAGAGACTGTTCTCTCCGGGTGTGGCTACTGAGAATAGGGGAAGGCAGGCCAGCAGCGAGCAGGGGCTACATCTGAGAGACACCTGCGGCCGTGCCCTGGAGGAACGTGTCCTCCCATCCCGTGACTGCTGCTGCCCTGGGACACCAGGAGCTTTGTGAGCCTGTGAGCGGCACGTCCACGGGCCAAGGAAAGCAGGGGCCAAACCCCGCAGGCCCTGAGGCCCGCCAACGTGTCCCTGACCCAAGGCACGCATGGCCCCCCTGCACTGGCGACAGCCCACAGTCCTGCTGCACGAAGCACGTTCCCTGGGGATGACTCCATGGCCCGATCCTGGGATGGCTCTGGATGTGACGTGGGTGTCTGCACCACGGCATTGTGTGTCCCATGAGGAAGAAGGGACAAGAAGCCAGCACCCACTGTGTGAGACCCAGGAGGCACACGCTGTCCATCGCTCCCCTTCCCACGACAGCCTGGCTCTGGGAAATCCGTCCTGCCTCTGCAAAGGACGGAGTTGGCCCTGGAAGCTTCTGGGTCCTTCCGAGGGGCCGCCTCAGCAGACAGGGGGAGAGGAGGCCCCCCTCCACATGGTGTGGAGCCAGCTGGCTCCATGATTGAAAACCACATCACCCTTGTGTTGGGGAAGAGGCAGGAATGCAGGCGAGTGCAGAGAAGGCCTCCCAGAGGTGAGCGAGGGGCTGGGAAGCTTAGTCCTTCAAACCCTCGCTCGTCTGAAGGCGTAACGTCCGCCCTGCTTGGACCTCCGAGGGGCTCCCCCAGGACGTGAGCCCACCAGGGGTCCAGCGGGAAGACCTCCCTGCAGGAGGTGGAACGCGGCCAGCTGCGAGCTGCGGGTGCTTGGAGGCGGAGCGCGCGGGCAGGCCTGCCGCGGAAGAGACTCCCCCGCCGGAGCACTGCGTAAATCCTCCCTGTCTCAGAAACGCGGAGGGACCCCGAGACAAGGGCGGGCGCGACCTCCTCCATCTGACTCCCGAGCACTGCTCGGCCTTCTGACCACTTGCGCTCTGCTCTAAGGGAGGGAACGAAAGCAGCTTTGACGGCTGAAATATACGCGTTTGTATGCACAGTCCTCCTCTTCGCATCCGGCGACGATCTGCTGTCTCGGGAGGTGCTGTTACTGTCAATGTGTAAATCCCAGAGGTACCTACAGGAACCACGGCCGCACCGGGCCTCCCTGGCCCGTCTCGGGGGTCGTCTGCCGCCCTCCCCGTCCCCCACTACCTCCGGAACCGGAGCGCAGAGCCAGATGCCTGTCGGGTACTTGGCAGGCCACAGGCACTGCCGCAATTAGCAAGCTGGCTCATGATTCAGCAGGAGGCGCGGGCAGCCTCCGCCGGAGCACAGCGGACAGCTTAAAAATAGCAAAGCCGGGGCCGCACCCGCCACCCTGAGCAGTGAGCAGGGGCTGCCGTCCAGCCCCCCCACCCCCGCCCAGAACGCCAGGCGCACAGGTGCCGGGGGTCCCACGTCCACCGATGAGGGTCTCCCTTCAAACACAACCAGCCTGCTTCCCCACGTCCCCCGCACCCGCCAGCCACTGCGTGGGCAGCCACACCCGCAGGGGTGGTCCCAGCTCCCCTCCCCAGCTAACGAGCCAAGAAGGGGCTGCTCTCCCCAGAAGGAGGTCGTGGACTGGTAGAAAGAGGAGGGCTTTGTGTTGAGAGAGGCTTGGGTGCAAACGTATTTCAACTGACACCACCTGTGTCCTGCCCACCCAGCTACCCCTCCCTGTTTGGGCCACATTCTGTCACTCCTCAGGGTCTCAGACGCAGGCGTCAAACAGCACTCTCGATCGCTAATTTGCTGGTCCCGCTAGGAGTAAACAAGGTAACGATGTGAGAAGCGCTGAGAAGGGCGCCGCATATGCGAGAGCGGGAAGCCAGCACCTCCTGCCCTTCGCGGCCCCTTCTCACTCGGGGCTGCGGTCTGGCCTGGGAGAGCACAGGCACCGTGGAGCCTCGGCCAGGAGCACACACAGGGCCTGGGCACACGGATCGGGAAAACCACTGCGGGCCCTCGGTGTCCTGGTCCGCGTCCCGTTTCCATCTCAGTCATATTCTCCAGGTCGGGGATATTTTCCACAGGAAAGCAAGACCCTCAGGGCTGATGTTGTCTTTAGAAATGCTCTCCCCAAGGGCACCTGGGTGGCTCAGTCGGTTAAGTGTCTGCCTTCGGCTCAGGTCATGAGCCCAGGGTCCTGGGATCGAGCCCCGCATCGGGCTCCCTGCTCAGTGGGGGAGTCTGCTTCTCCCTCTCCCTCTGCCCCTCTCCCTGCTCAAGCTCTCTCTCTCTCTCTCTCTCTCAAATAAATAAACAAGTAAAATCTTTTTAAAAAACAAAAGGAAAGAAAGAAATGCTCTCCCCCAGAACCGAAAAGGAGATTTAAAGTAACAGGAAGAGGCTGGCCGTTTTTCCGACAGTACTAATATTGAATGGACGTCGCTCGTCCCCAAATTAATCTACAAAACTAACAAAATGATTCTGAAACATGCACGGAAGAGTAATGTCATGAGACTAGCTGAGAGCACTCTGAAAACCAAGACTAATGACCGGGAATTTGCTCTCCCAGATTCAAACGGGAGAAGCAGTACAACAGTGGGAGCGGTGTCTGAAGAGACGTCAAATCAATGGCATGTAATCGAAGGAAACGGACCCAAACATCTAGATGGCATTAGTATATCACGAGGGGGGTATTTCGACGCAGCGGGAAAAGGACGGGCCGTTCAGGAAGTCCTGTTGGTACAACTGCCCCAGCGTTTGGACGAAAATAAATACCCCCCCAAACACACAGACGCAAACTTCCAGACTGCCCAAAGTTTAAACGTAACAAATATAATACGGAAATTACAGGTGGATATTTAAGCAACTTTGGGTTGGTGAGGAACGTTCTAAGCGTGACACCAGCTGGCGGGAACGTGGAGAAAAGAAGTAGATAGATTTTTCTTCATTAACAGTAAAATGGAAGCCAGTACTTGTAATATATGTGGAAAGGCAGATATTTGAAGTGTTTTTATAAGTAAATAAGAAAAAGACAAAAACACCAATAGAGAAACAGACGAAGACCATGAACTGACAATCTGCACCATTAATGCCAACGGCTGATAAAGACGGGCTCTCTCCGATTCGTGAACATCCTGCACCACCTCATGGCACAGGAGCTCAGCATGGGCGCCTCCTCCACCAGGAAGCCCGCCGGCACTGTCACACGGGCAAACCCTCGCCCCGGCTCAGCGCTAACCTCCCCGGGAATGCCCTTCCTGACCTCGTCAGCCCCCGGCCCATGAGCACATTCAACACCAGCCGCTCCTCCTCGCAGCCCTGTCTACAGCCAGCGATCACGCGTGTGTTTTCATAACGATCGGACTGTTTGCCCACTGGACACACTGCCCACTTCTCAAGCACTGAACACACAGCACGTCAGTTAACGTGCAAAGTAGAACGCTACAAAGTGAGTTAAAATGATGGTATAAAAGACTAATTTTTAAGAGACCACGAGAGACACCGTAATGTATTGTTAGGGAACAAAAGCAAGTTACAAAATCACATATATAGTGCCTTTTTGGGGAAAAAACATACACATGCAGAAGAGAGACGGGCATCTCATTTTAAGAGAGTTCATGTGACTAAATTTAAGAGTTTCTTAATTTTGCTTGTCTTAACTTTTCTTTACAATTTCAACAATGGGGCGCCTGAGTGGCTCAGGCAGTTAAGCGTTTGTCTTTGGCTCAGGTCATGATCCCAGGGTCTTGGGATCGAGCCCCGTGTCAGGCTCCCTGCTCAGCGGGAAGCCTGCTTCTGCCTCACCCCGCTCATGGTCACGTTCGCTCTCTCCTCTTTCTGTCAAATAAAGAAATAAAATCTAAAAAAAAGAAAATTTTCAACAGTGAATACACACCACACACAGCCTTTTTAATACGGGGAAAAGACTACAATCTCTAAGCCACGGGGTCCACCCGTGATCCCTGCAGGAGCAGCGGTGTCTCTCCACACAGTCCCATCAACGCTCCCCTGCCCTCATTCCCCCGACGGATGGAACGAGAACACGGCCCAGCCCCCAGGCCCGTGCATAGCTCCGCTCAGCCACCTCCAAGCCCCGGATTACCCTCTGCAGAAAAAAACTAAACATAAGGGCACTTGAAGAAAACCTCAGATTTCCACCAGGTAGTCAGAAAACGCAGGGCCATACCACGTTCTCCAGACCCCCGGCCGTCGAGTGACCTGGGTGGATGCCGCTCCCCCGAGCTGCCTGGGCTCCCGGGCTCTAGGAGGAGCCCGTGTGTGCTCGGAGAGGGGGTGGATTGCTTCCCAGTGGCTGTGCGGCCAGTTCTCCTGGTTCAGACGTTCAGCACCATTCCTTGTGCTCCAGGCTTGGCATCAGGGGTCAGAAGCAAAGCTGGCCACGCACAAACACCCAGGACACACTCTCTGTGGCCTCCCCTCGTTTGTGCGCTCCTCCTGGACTCACCTTGTCTCTTCCTCTACAGCTCGTCCCTCCTGCTCAAGGGACAAAGAGGACAACCCTGCACCAGTCATTCCCGCGTTCCCGACTCCGTCACTACTGTCCAAGAAAGAGCTGCGTGTTGAGGTCATGCCGGCGAGGCCGACTGAGGCGAGGGCACTCGAGCCACCCGTGACAGCGCCGGCCCCGAGGTCATCAGTGAGCTAACACACGTGCTGTGTACCTCTCACCCGTGTCCCTCCACCCCCGTGGGGTTCCACACGGCCGGCCAGCCCCCCTGCACCACACTGGCACCCCATCCACCTCTCAGAACGCCCCCTGGGTATTGTGAGGAGACTGAGGCACAGAGAGGCTCAAGGACGCGCCCAAGGTCATGGGCAGTGCCGCTGTGATTCAGAGGCAGGTCCCAACCTCCGTCTGGGGAGCCCCTGGCAGACCCCCAGTCTGCAGGCTTCCCTCTGGACCACGAACGCTGATCACAATTACTGCTGCCCAGGAGAGGACTCTACATCCACCTTCACACACACACACACACACACACACACACCATGTCCTCCATCCTCAGTCTCACACACCTGCTGGGCGGGTCCACCTGCCAGAATCCGGATATCTCAGGAGCAAACTCCCCATCTTCCTAAAATGAGCTCTGGTCTCTGACGTCTCCATTCCACGTACGGACTCCACACTTCTCCCCGCAGCCCACATGAGAACTCTGACTGCCGCGCCTCCCTCACCTTCCCTTCACGGCGTCTTCCTGGCTTCCCGTCCCCTCTGCTCCTGCCTGGACACCTGCTCGGCCACCGGCATCTGCCACAGCCGACTGGTCCCCATAGCCGCGCTTCCCAGCCTTGGGCCCAGGGCTGAGCTGGGCTGCGCGCCTCTGTTGTGGGTCCGCCCCGTGCACGGCCCGGTGTCAGCAGCACCCCTGGCTTCTGCGCTCTGGATGCCAGCTGCACACACCCTCCAGTGCCAATCCCAGTCACGATAACCACCGTGTCTCCAGACGTCGCCCAACACCCGAGGGCAAACGTGCTCCGAAGTGCGGCTCAAACACGCTCTCCTTTCAGGGTCCTCCAGGGGCTCGCCGAGGGCCTCCCGATGAGTTCTTGGGAAGGAAACGGTGTTCGAGAGATTAGGAAATGTATGCTTCCCGTTCATCGTTTCCTTTCTCCAGGGTTTTGGGTTTACCCACCCTCGGGCTGGGGTTCAGGGTGCGTGGGAAGAGAAGGCAGGGTGGCTGGCAAATCTCCAACCTGGAGGCTGCGGGGCCAGGGGCCAGGAGGGGACCCCAGCCCCACCACTGCCTGCTCGCCCGTCTCCCCATGCTGTGGTTTGCGGGTCTGAAATGGGGATGAACACAGTACTTAGGTCACAAGGTTAAATGAACTAACGTGTGGAAAGCACGTGAAACGTGTGAGAAGCAGCCAACTGATAAACACTGGCTCCTGGCCACGGCATTACCATCATTGTTGTCATCATCATGGCGACGTCTCCAGCCTCTTGCCTGCATGTCTCCAAAACACGCTTGCAGCTGAGGCCAGAGTAAGGCCCCCCGAGGCAGCGCCGAGCCTCACACTTGCCCAGGGATGGCGCTGTCCGTGTCCCCTGCTCGTCACCTGTGTTTCTGCTCCTGGACCCCACGGTGCCGCCTGCACTCAACACAGACCTTCTCCTGCCACCGCGGCAGGAGACAGAATTACCTCCCGACCAGGTGTGTCCCAGTCCCCAGGGGCCGAAGCCTCAGCTCGGGGTCCCTGGCAGAACCCACAGCATTGCCTGGCGCACAGTAAGTCCTTAGTGATTCTGACGTGAACACACTCTTTCCAACACTGTGATTTCTCATCCGAGACGTGCATTTCAAGGCAGAGCTGGACACTCGCGCTCACGTATTCTCGTAAGAGGACAGGTTTCAAACTCCCAGTTCTTACGCGCGAGGTTTCGGGAAGCATGGCCGTGACCACGTCTCTGCCAGTGCGCTGCACGAAGCCTTCATTCATAGTCTCCTGGAAATCAGGAATCGCTTCGTCACAGCTCAGCCTCGGCTTTGGAGACCCCACAGTAAGGCCAGTGAAACCCCACGGCTTGTGCTCGTGAGCGTGACGTTCCAGGGCGACGGGCTCCCCACGACGCCTGCTCCCCGCTCTCGGCATAAGCAGGTCTGGCTCGGGAACCGCACACACAGCACGGTGTTCACCAGCAGCCGGGGTTTCCTCACGCAGGCCTGGGGACCCAGCGCCCTGTGAGTTGGGAAACACGGGCAGCGCCACCAGCCACATCCCTGACACCCTCAGAAAGGGACCCGCCATGCTGGCCATGGGCAGCAGACTGCCGGTGCCCCTCGGCCGGGCCTCCAGGGGCTGGAGCCCCCAGACCCCAGGGGAGGGGACCCGGCGCACGGACAGATGAGGACACAGAGGGGCCGACATCCTCCATGAACAGCCACAGAGTAAAGTCTGCAAAAGAGTACCGGCTTATCTGAGCGTCCCCACAACTGTGAATGCGTTCGAGGGAAATTCAAGGGAGGACGCAGAGGCTCGGGAGCGCATGGAATCTATCACGCGAGGGGAAGGACCTGCTCAAGGCGGGCTGAAGAGGATTTGTGGAGGACGAGACGCACAGGAGGCACGGACAGCTTGCATCCACGGAGCTCGCATTCTGGCCCAGGCGCTGCTGGACGTGCTTTTCCACGTTTGATCTCATCTAAGCCACAGAACCCGTGGGTGGGTGCCACTGTGATGACCCCCAGCTGTCTGCGGGAGGACCCCCTGGGGAGAGGAAGTTGGGGTCCCCACCCAGCTCCACCGCCAACCCACTGGGAGACCCCCGGACCGCCCGCACACCGGTAATTAACACCCCCTCCAAGGTCCCCGCAGCACAGATGTGCGTCCAAGGCCCACACTGGGTAGACCACGGAACAACAGGGACATTTATTATGTTTCTAATTTTCATCATGGAAAACACAAAAACAAAAAACACGGTTTCCCCTAAGCAACGAAGCCATCCGTCTATAACAGGAGCATATAATCACACTTACAAAGCCCATAATGCTTCAATATGTCATAATGACGTGCTGAATTACAGAGATAACTAAGACAGAAGCATCACTTTTGCCCACTTATTGGAATATTTCTCATTCTGCCCACATTTTCAGGGGGAAAAAATAAAGATGAATATTTCCCACATGTGATTTTCTAGAACAGCACAGGCTTGGGGTCCTGTCTGTCGTTCCTCTCTGACTCCCACCCTGCCTGGCCCGGTGTCTCGCACATCATAACGGCTCAAAAAACGCTTGCTCGGTAAATGACCCCCCCTCTTCTGGGCCTACTTATTGTTTTGGTATTTATAGCGAACCCGCTTGATAGCCGTCCTTCTAAATCACAGGGTATGCAACCACCTGGCAAGGGGTTAAACCGCGGCGGCTCCGACGCCCCGGTCCAGGTGAGCCCGGCCTCTCCACTTGCCGTCCCCAGCACACTTTGGTCCCTGGCGCAGGCGTTTAAGTCCAAAACTTCAAAAGCAAGGAAACGGTAAGTAGGAGAAACAATTTCCCAACCCCCCGGACACCGTGTCCTCCTCTGCTTAGCCGCACGAGTGATCTGAGCAGTTTGCTCTGAGTCTGGGATTTTCTTGACCCTTTTGGGATAATGATTGTATCTGAGGATCCAAGGAAAGCCGCAGACCCTCCTCAGAGCAGCGCACACCCGCGAGCCTGCACGCCCGCGCAGAGCGGGGTGGGGTGTTCACACACGTCTGGAAGCTGGACAGCAGACAGGGGCTGAGGGCGCCCAGGAGGTGGTGAGCAGACAGGGTGAGCGCCGGGAGCTGGCCTCAGCTGGCCCCGCCACGGTCCACCCCGTCCGCCTGGACGAGGCCCCTGAGGCTCTCGATACCCCAAACCACACCCAGACACACAGATCAGTCAGACGCTCTGCGTGTTTCAACTCCGAACATCAGAAGAAGGAGGAGGAGGAACAAAGGAAACGTTTGGGAGAGAAGAAACTGCCCCATAAAAGATAAATTCGAAGCGACTTAAAATGCAATCAGAGCTAACCTCCTATTACTGTAGATGTTAACCCATCACTTCTCCGCAGGCCAGCTCAAGTAGTAATTCAATATTTACCTGACCTAAACCAGACGTGGCCCACTGGGTGGCCTGGGGACCCACTTGCAATTGATTTCTTAGTGGCCAGCAGCTGTAATCGAATCCTGGGAGTGTCTAGCAGTTGGCTGATTAGGTTAGAGCAAACATTATGGCCTGTAATTTGGGAAACTCTGCACATTTGAGCTCCCAGACATCCCTGGCCCCACATCAGTGTCTGCGTGGTCTGCACAGAGCAAACCTCAGGAAATGTTTGGTGAATGACTAAAGAGAATGCATGAACAGGAAAACAACAGGTTGTTCACCACCCCCATCTCTCTCTCACACACACAAACACACACATACGCACACACGCACACGCATGCCATTCTTCCTCAGAACTCAGCTTTGGCATCACCTCCTCCTAGAAGCCTTCCCTGCTCTCCCCTGGCTGGAGTAAGAGCTCTGGGTCCTCACGGTATCTTTTCATCAGAATTCACATTGGTCTGCCTCGGGTATCTGCTAAGGGCTGAATTCTGTCCCCTGCAGATTCATATGTTGAACCCGAAGCCCCTGAATGAGTAGAGATGACTGAGGTTAACGGAGGTCATGAGGGTTAACGGAGGTCACCTGAGCCACGACGACTGGTGTCCTCATGAGAAGCGACTTGGGAGCTTCCTCATTCCCCCCCTCCCTCCACGTACCACACACAGCAGGAAAGGCCTCGGGCGGCCCAGCAAGAAGGCGGCCATCCGCACGCCAGGAAGACAGCCTCACTCGAAACCAGCCTCGGGGGTCTGACCTACAACGTCTAGCCTGAAGACAGAGGGGAAGCCAGGGGCCATCCGAGAGGTCACGGAAGGGGTGGGAGCTGTCTCTGAAGGGACGGGGAGACCAGGCAGCTGGACAAGGGACGGAGGGTAGTCCAGGCCAGCCCAAGGAAGGAGCCGGCAGCTTAGGCCAGTGCGAACTACGGATTCAGGCCTAATTTGGGTTTTGCTCCAACCTTGTCTTTCCTGGTCAATGGGCTGTGCCTAGTGCATCATCCCTCCCTGGGAAATCTGAACCTGAATGAAGGTGTGGCCACCCTGCTCTTGACGTGTGGATCTCAACCCAGGAACGGTACTGACAACACAGAGTAGATATAAGTCGCAGGCCCGAGGAGAAACGGGCCTAGCACGGTATCTTGCGTTTCTGCAGAACGTAACGTGCACGACGTCACTGAGAACACAACCCCGTTCAGCAACAACACCGACACGGCAGGAACGAGAGAAGGCCAAGGCGCACAGTAGGTGAGATGCGGCCAGGTAGAGGGGAGGCCAGGCACAGCTGTCCGTCTCATGACAGCCCCCGGTGACCAGGCTGCCCGGGAGGGAAGGAAGGGAAGGTGGGAGGAGGAATTACCACCGCCGCTGACAAATGGACAAACCGACAAACAGGGACCTGCCCTGGAGATGGCCGCAGAGGCAGGCCAGGGTCGCCCCCACTTTCAGACACTATGTGTCAGGGAGCCCCCAAAGGGCAGGGTCCTTCGACATCTGCAGATGACAAAGGGCAGATGGAAGGTCTGTGCGCTCATTACCATGTAAATGAGAGCCGCTCTGAGAGCATAAAGGCCCCGCAGGAATCGCCTCCACTGAGTGTGCAAAGCCGCTGATCCCCCTGCACCTGAGGAGCCCTGCCCCAGACCAGACCCTGGCCTTGCACGTCCCTGAGGACAGGCCAGGCCACAGGCGGCTGCTTTCCCGAGGGGCCGAAGGCTGGAAGGCAGACACAGGATCTCTGGGCATTCCCGCTAAGGGCTGGGAACCCCGAGTCTCCAGCCCACAGATGCCCAAAAGCGGCAGCCCGTGTGCAAAGCTACAGAGGGGTTCTCGGGAAAGAGACCACACGCACCGGGTACCGGACATGGACAAAGCACTTGGTGACTCCCGGACCAAACGCAGCTCCCGCCGCCCCCCAGTGTCCCCTGGCCCAGCGCCTCCAGCAGCCGACGTGGCGCGCAGGATGGGGGACGGCAGAGAGGGACACGTGGAGGAACCCCTCCCCTGCTGCAGACCCTGAGCACTAGCGTGAATCACTGCCTGCACACGTGTGCAAGTTCTCCTCCCTGAGGCTTCTGTGAGCACGAAAATGGCCTGGGCTCAGGAATGGCTGTGGGTGTGTGTCCCCCCCCCCCCCCCCCCGGCACCAGAACCTTCTCCAACTCTAGAGGAGACTACTCACTGCTGGGTCGGAGCAGGAGCACCCCCGCTGCTTCCTGAGCTCTCACGGGGTCAGGCCCCACACGTGAGAACACTTCCACACCGTGCCCTGACGTGCCCCAGGCAAAGCGGAGAGAGGTCTCCTTACAGGCTGACAATTGTCACCGCTGTGTCTGGTGTTTATAAAACGTCTGTCCCCTGACCCGCCTCCTTCACGGGCACAGCCCACCCCCGAGAAGTGCAGAGGAACAGCCCACCGCCCCGATTACACATGAAGAAACCAAAGCCTGGCAAAGTCAAGTGACTTGCTTCACAGGTGACAGCGCTGGTCTCAGGGGGTGAGGGTGACAGAGGGGTCGCTCCTTTGAAGATTAACTGACAGCCCAAGAAGACTGTCTTTGAAGGACTGAAGGCGAGGGCTGCCCAAGGACTGAGCACGCAGTGCCCCAGCACCCAGGAGCTATGAGGAGCCCTGCCCCCACCACCGAGCTCAGGCACACGCACCCCTGCAGCAGGGAGCACACAGAGCCCCGCCCCCACTGTGCTGCACCACGTCTCCAGGAGGGAGGACCTGCCAACCTCTCGCTCCGCTCTCCCGGCCACGGCTCTGCGGCAGGGGAGCCCCCACACCTGTGCACAGGTGCGCCGCCCACCCCGCGCGCCCTGCCCTCCTTTCCCAGCCGTGGGTGCACGCATCTGGAATACAAGGTGCTTGAACATCATCCAGACGACGACGTAAGAATTAACCTCCTGCCCCCAGGTCAGAAGGAGCCACCAAGAGCCGGGCCGCATTCGCTGTGGCTGTTGTATTATTATTGCCAACACTGACGGGGAGCAAACGGCTCCGCCTCCGCCTCCTGACACGTGAGTGTGGGTGCTGCCCGGCTCCACCCTCCAACCCCCTTCTCTGCTCACCCGCCCGCCCCGGCAGCCCCTCCATGCAGCTGACACACAAACCCGCCACTCCCGTTCCGTCTCTCTCCCCTGCACCTGGTGGGCAGACGGCGCCCAAAGGGATGTCCTGCAGGCAGCGCCAGCCTCCTGGTCAACAGAGGCTCACCCGCGTCACTGCATGTGACCCAGCGGGGACTGCCAGCAGCTCCTCTCCCTCCATCCCCACCTGCTGCCAGCCGTCTTTGACATGCACCTGTTCCCCTCCACTCAGAGCCCTCCCGGAATCGTTCCCGGTTGGTGGAGAGCTTCCTGCGTCTGGAGGGCAGGGCTCTGTTCTGTTCCCCGCTTGTCCTCCCCCGAGTCAGCACCAAATCACCCGCAGGAACACAATAACACAATGAGCGGAGATCTCTCCACCTCTCCTCCATCCCTCATGTTGCTAAAAAAATCCCTTCCTGAAGCAAAGATCCCATCAGGTCCGGCCCCGACGACATGTGTTGTAGGCTCGTGGTGCCTCCAGGGGACGTGGTAGCGCCCCACCAGGGTGGTAAGGGCCTCGAGCAGGCCCCACCTGCCCGTCCAGCTTCCTTCCCTGTCTCTTCTCGATCTACCTGCTCAATCTGCCTGCCCTTCTCGAAGGCCGCCCCAGACGCTCCCCCTCGCTCTGCGGCTCAGCTTCTCAACACCTTCCCTGCCTGCAAACCTGTCTTACTGCTGGAGGCTTAGCTGGACCAGCCCGACCGTGGAGCCTTCCCCGCTCCTCCCCCACCCCAGGGTCTCTGCGACAAGGCTTCACTGTGGACACACCCTACGATGTCACCAGGGTGCTTCCGTGGGACTGCGGGTGCCACCGGCCAGCGCCACCGAACGTTCTGTGTATCTGCTCGGCTACACCGTCCCAGGCACAGGCGGCCTTATAAGCCCAGCACCGCGAACAGACCGAGCTTCCATTACTGGTCTGCTGGCGATGGTTTTGATTCCTCGAACACAGAGACGTCTGTTAACGCTCTCGATCCTCACAGCAACCGGGGAGGCAGAAGCGCCATTATTCCCATTTCACAGGTCGTAATAACGACACTGAGGCAGCGATCAGGGGGCCATCCCATAGCCAGCTGGTGGCCGTGGCAGGAACACTGGCCTTGTGTATTTTCTCCAGCTCTTGGCCTCAAGACCCACCAGTCATCATGACAAGCAAACGAGCACCTCTCATCCACGGAACAGAGGTGTAAACGCAAGGGCGACAGGAACAGGAACAAACCAAGTCCCCCATCACCATCCAAAGCGGAAAGCCTGGGCAAGGCTTTGAAGTCCACACAGCAGTTCAGAAGTGGGTTGTCCCACAGAAGAACCGCGAGCACGACCTAAACGCAGAGGTGGCCCCAGGCAGCCATCCGCCCCACGCTGTCATGCCAACACTTATTGTGCACACGTGTCTCCCGAGTGAAACTGTTCAAATGCATCGTGGCCTTGGGTCTGACTCTGAGACTCTGCATTAGGTCACAGCAGGGGTCTCACCGAAGGACTGAGGGCCCCTCTGGGGATCAACCCCCCGAAATCTATCACATTCCTACAAAATAAGGCTGTTTCTCACCAGGGCAGAATCGGCATCTTCTGAATTTGAGGGATTAGGGAACTCCGAGGTCCCTCCACATACACGGATCTGAATTTGGAAACCAGCCAGATCCATCCCAATGCTGGGCACGCACAGACGTGAAAGGATCCCCTGTAAGAATGGATTTTCTTGCTTTCTGAAGAGAACTTCCCTGTTCCTGGCTCCCCAGCTCAGTCACATACGTCTTTCCCAAATGCAGTCAGACCAAAGAAAATAAGATCTGTCTGTGTTTTGTTACTCTCGGGAAAAGGAATATAGCGCCTGAGTGACCCTCCCCATTCAGCTCTACTCCCACGCTGGTAATTCCAGGAGATAAAAGTCACCAATTTCAAACAGAAACATCAGATAACCAGGTCAAACCTTCATTTCCAAAAAACCTTACTCATCCTCCCTCTTGAAAAGCTCAATTTATTGGGATAATGATGAATGATCATTGATCAAGTTTACGGGCTCTGCAGCTCCCCTCCCTTCTAAGAACAAAAATCCATTCCTGGAGCCTGGGCCTGTGCGTGGCAGGTGCACGCGTGGTCTGCCCACAGCCCCCCTCCTGGGGCCACGGGGCCTCCCCTCCAGAGCGCAGCCACCGAGGCCCATCCACTAGGGTGCTCCCAAGTGCGCTGTCATTTCCAAATAACATCAGGAATTATTTTGTTTTACTTCTCTGATGTTCCCAGTTTACCTCGTTGAAGATTAATAAAGCAATTACAATACTCTCAATTAAGAAGCCATTTTAAAACACACTCTTAATTCCACTTTGTGAGCAACTCAATTATTTGTTTGTTTTTCTTCTTGAGTGGATAATTCCTCCTGTCCTACAGTACTACAGCAATCTTTTCCTCAAGGAAGAAAAAATGTGGGACCCAATCCTTCCCTAAAACTTAGCGTCTTCAGCTCGGACCATCAAGCGTGTCTTCCTGGACAGCAAACGGAGCCATCTCAGATGTCATCAGCTGCCACCAAACCCTATTCTTAACTCAAAGTGAACTTTCCGGAGGGAGCGTCTACTCACCCATATGACCCTCGGGCACAGTTACCCTTTTAATGCTTTGATATATACTAACAACGTTATCGCCGGCATCACACAATCGGGAAGACACGTGTCCCGGACGGGCCTGCAGGACACAGCAGGAAGCCTTGACCCACAGGCCTGGCTCCTAACCTGCTTTGTCTGACTATTCTGACACCTTAGGAGATCCACCTTGCTGAAGTTGTTTCTTCAAATTTAAAAAAGAAGAAGAGGGGAAAAAATAAAAATCTCATCGTACCGGGTTGTCAAAATCAAAAGCGGGGATAAGGTTAGTGTGAAAACACCTGCAAACAACACAGTGATCACTATTAAGAGAAGCTATTGTTGGCGCTCGGCCAGCACAGGGAGAAGGGCCTCGCGGAGGAGGGCCAGGAGCTGGAGGCAACAGGCAGAAGGTGGGGCAGGCGGACAGCCGCCTGCAGAGTCCCGAACTCCGTGTGCCCACCCTGTGCCCCTCAGCACGGCTGAGCCGGACGGAACACGTGCCCCTCTGCCCACCTCCTCACTCCTCGGCTGCAGAGCATCCCAGGGGCCTCACGGGTTTCTGGCTGCTTCTCCTCCTGCCTTCAGAGCTCAAGGCTCGGGCACTCGGGCCTTCACTTTGTCTTGGGTTGTGGGTTTCCGTGCGGTTCGTTTGCTTGTATGTTTTCCCCTTTTCGGTTAAAAGATAAGGATTCTTTTAATATCAGGGTGGGGAGGGCCAAAGTCCCTAAATGCTTGGTGACTGTGGCTTAAAAACTGTGGCTCGCCTTGAAATACAATAAAAAAAAGAAAAAAAAATGCACCTAGCAATAGGGATTTCCACACCTACAGGAAAAGCTCGTAGTGAAACAGATAATCTGGGTCGTGGGGCCTCACTCACCAGCTGGGCGACCCTGAGCGAGCTGCTGGATCTTCTGTGCCTTTGTGTCCTTCTCTGGAAGATAAGGGTCAGCCAGGGGCCGTGGGGACCCAGTGAGTTACTACGTGTAACGCTGAGCACAGCCCTGACTCGGAGCAAACGCTCTTCGCGTTCGCAGCCGGTAGCACGGCCACTGCCCATCACTCAGGTGGTGGCCGGTCCAAAACCCTGCCCCACCTGTTTCCAGGCGTCCATGGTTGGCAACAGGTGAACAGCTTGCAATTATGAGAATGGAACAGTAAATCGATAAAATGGCGTATCGGATATATGAGATTATGTATCTGGTGTATCTGTCCCTAAATGCTGCGGTCGGTTTGGGTGAAATGTGACCGAAAACAAATTAGAAAAGTTATTTTTCTGCCTCTTTTTTCCCTGAATTCAGAGACGAGGATCGCAGCGATGTATTTAGGTGTACCATTGCTATGCGTGGTTATTCCAATAGTCAAACACCGAACGGACTTGCAAAGTAAGACAAGAATAGAGAAAAATAGCCTGAGAAAATCACCTTTCTCATCCCCGACAATAAATAATGCTAAGTTTTACAATGAATTAAAAACATACATGAAAAAAATAATTTTATGCAAGCCTTTTGCATCTGGGCTTCTGAGAAGAAAGCAGCCCTTCCTTGTCGGTTTCCCGGGGAGCAGGACTGCATCCCCTGGCTGTGTATCCCCAGGGCATACGACAGGCACTCACAAAGACCAGGGCATAGATGCGAGACAGAGATCAGCTTTACGGAGAGGTCGGAACCCATCAAATTCCTGTAATCACAGAATCAAAGAGTGTCAGCGATGTGGGAAGGACTGAGCCAAGGAGAAGGTGCGCACCTGCCCAAAGCCACGTAGCTGTTTAGCGGCAGGGACTGAACTTGACCGGGCAGCTCCGTGAAGAACACGGCCCCTCGTGCTGCAGAAGAGCTTCCCGGGTAAGGGCAAGTCAGCTGGCCTTTTGGAAGCTTCTGAAATACACTTCCGGTGCCAGGAACAGAGACTGTGGGTGCTTTTCTTCGCATATCCAATCAATATTTACTGGCGAGAGATCTTCACCTACACTCTTCATTACCCGCAGGAATTAGAGAACCACGGCCGCCCCCCACCTCACCGCTCAGGCCTCCGAGAGGAGAGATTTGCTGCCTGCTGTACGAAATCCTTCTCGTGTCTCCGAAAGCTCTCAGATTCCACCTCGTGGATAAATCGAAAGAGTTTCCATGCTGCTCACATGTATTAAGGTGGCTGAATACGCATACTTTGTAGCTTGAGAAGTTGGGACTTTCAACTTACAGGTTAAGCGCAGTTTGAAAACCGTGACTTTAAGACATCGGGTTGCACGAAAAGCTCCCACTCTACCAGGTAAGAAAACCTTCTCGATGAAACTCCCAACGAGAGACTGGCATCTCGGAATCAGTGAGCCAGTCAAAGCATGTGTCCCCCGCTGCAGGCACACAGCCCAATGCCATGGCCACAACACCTCACGGAGCCTCACTCCCCCACACTGAGGGCTCTGACACACAGAGAGGGCAGCTGAGTGGGGGGTCCCAGGTCAGAGATTCACAAGCAGAAAAAGGAAACCAAGCACAGCTCGGATGGTATCACACACCTACCATAAACCCCTCAGCAAGTGCTCATGGCCTGCAGTGCGAGGTTCAGAATCCTCACCAGCTTCCAATGATCCTTATGATAGGGTTCCAACCTACTAGTCCTCCTTACTGTCCTGGCTCCCAGCGGGTCTGGTGCTCTAGCTCGGCCCTGCTCTCCTGGCTCCACACGGGTATGCTGTTCTAGATCAGCTTGACCCTCCTGGCTCCCTGTGGGGTCTGCTGTTCTAGAACATTCCCACCCTCCTGGTTCCCCACGGGTGTGCTGTTCTAGATCAGCTTGACCCTCCTGGCTCCCAGCGGGTCTGCTGTTCTCGATCATTCCCACCCTCCTGGCTCCCCACAGGTCTGCTGTTCCAGATCAGCCCTGTTCTCCTGGCTCCCAGCGGGTCTGCTGTTCTCGATCATTCCCACCCTCCTGGCTCCCCGTGGGTGTGCTGTTCCCACCCTCCTGGCTCCCCACGGGTGTGCTGTTCCCACCCTCCTGGCTCCCAGCGGGTCTGCTGTTCTCGATCATTCCCACCCTCCTGGCTCCCCACGGGTGTGCTGTTCCCACCCTCCTGGCTCCCCACAGGTCTGCTGTTCCAGATCAGCCCTGTTCTCCTGGCTCCCAGCGGGTCTGCTGTTCTCGATCATTCCCACCCTCCTGGCTCCCCGTGGGTGTGCTGTTCTAGATCATTCTCACCCTCCTGGTTCCCCACGGGTGTGCTGTTCTAGATCAGCTTGACCCTCCTGGCTCCCAGCGGGTCTGCTGTTCTCGATCATTCCCACCCTCCTGGCTCCCCGTGGGTGTGCTGTTCTAGATCATTCTCACCCTCCTGGCTCCCCACGGGTGTGCTGTTCCCACCCTCCTGGCTCCCCACGGGTCTGCTGTTCTAGATCAGCCCTGCTCTCCCTGAACAGGCAAGCACATGACCACCCCCACACTTTTGCACAAAGTGTCTCTCCCCTTGCAGCGCTCCAACCATCCCTCCCTCAGACCTCAGCCTAAGGGCCACCTCTGCTCTGGAGCCTTTCCTGATTTCTCCTCCAACCTCCTAGACCACCTCCAAATGGAAGTGGCCTCAGTAGCCACGGAACTGGCATTTTTGTGACCACCCACGGTCATTATTTTCTAAACAGTATGGCAGTAATTTAGGACTCCCTTCTGCTGTCAGTCAACATCGGCCAGGCATCTCCCGTGTGTCACGTATTGTGCTGAGCGCCTGAGACAAGAGATGAATAAATTCCGGGTTCCTGCCTTCAGTGGGCTTACAGTCCAGTGGGTGAGACGGCTCGATGAGGGAGGGTTATACTTAGCACACTGAGAGCCCAGGTGAGGGGACGGCCCAGTGACCAGGGAAGTACGAAAGAGATTCTGGCACTTGAAGTTGTTTTGAAGTGAAACTTGTTCACTGGGCAAAAAAAGAGAGAGGAAGAAAGGGTTGTTCTAGGTAAAAGAACATTGTACACAACAGCGCTTAACACAGGGTATGGACGGGCACTCAATATTTCCTGAATGAATAAAGCGAAGGCCTGGAAGATTCCGGTGCTGTCCACCTGCACTTACTGCGTGACTACACGGTTTCCGTCCACACACCAAGCCCTGAAATAAGGCAGCACCAACCCCGGTTTACCGACGGCGACGCTAGGCTTCCAAAGTCCAAGGCCCCAAAGCTATGGAGTCGCAGAGCCCCGGCCTGCATTCCTGACAACGCAGGGATGTGCTCATGAATCCGGCTTCGGGGACCGACTTACAGAGCAAATTCTGAGCCCTCTTCCCTGCAGGTAAACACCCAGCGGGTCTCTGGAGAGAGAGAAGCAGCTAAAACCACGCTCCCCGCAGACTCTGGGGACAGCGGGTCCTGTGTCTCCCCGCAAACTTGGTGTCAGTCCTCTAAGGGTATTTGGTCTTAGTGGCCCCAGATGAGGGCCATTTTCCCTAACTTACAAAAGACAACCTGGAAAGAGCCACCCAAAAGTCACCTCGAGCCAACTCAGGCTCCCAGATTCTCTCCTAGAACTCGGAGAATTGAAGTGAGTCTGCCGTTCTAGGACAAAGCGTCTCCTTTTTGACAGATTTCTTTCCCCCTTCATCTGATCGTCTTCTCAGTTTCTCCCTTTCTAATTTGGACTTTCTCTGTAATACACGCATTGGACACATACTTTTTTCTCCTAGCTCAGACTATAATATCTTACTATTGTGCTCTTTCTTTTCCTGGTGAAAGCAATCAAAAATGAAAATCCACAATTTAAAACAGTATCTATTAAGCATGCACCTTTTTTGTGAATAAAAAATAAAGGGGGCGCCTGGGTGGCACAGCGGTTAAGCATCTGCCTTCGGCTCAGGGCGTGATCCCGGCGTTCTGGGATCGAGCCCCACATCAGGCTCCTCCGCTATGAGCCTGCTTCTTCCTCTCCCGCTCCCCTGCTTGTGTTCCCTCTCTCGCTGGCTGTCCCTATCTCTGTCAAATAAATAAATAAAATCTTTAAAAAAATAAAAATAAAAAATAAAAGGAAAGCACTCTGGGAGGGCTGGTTTTCAGCTCTGTGAATCACGGGAAGATTATGCGGCCTCTGCTCCCCCCTGGGCCCTTGCATTTGGTAACTGGGAGCGATTCTGGGGTCAGAAACAACATGTTTAAGGACACCTCAGTCCAAAGCACCACTTATCAGCATGGTGCTTGAACCATTATCCACACATCACCTGGGAGCTTGCTGGAAATGTGGACTCTTCCACCCCTCACCCCAGACCAACTGAACGAGAACCGGCCTTTCAGTAAGATCTCAGGTGATGGTACGCACACCCGGGTCCTAGAAGCCCAGGTCTCGAATTAGGGGATTTGCTTTCATTACCATCCTGGAGCCACGACGTGAGTTTCTACCCTTAGAAAGAAGTCTCTGTATAGCGTACTCCCTGGAACCCCCCACCACCCTCTCCACCCAAGCGGTCTATCCACAGGGGAATCGTGAAATGATAAATCCTCTCCCAGAAATCACCCTCGCAGCCTGAAGGAGTTCAGCGTGAAACAGAGGTGGTGCTAGCCTTTCTGCAGCGCGTGAGCGCCTGAGAACGAACAGCGCTGAACCCACGGCTCACAGGCAACCCTTCCTCCCTGCTTCTCCTTCAAGGCCTGGATGCTGCTACTTGCCGTCTTCTCTCTCTGGAGAGAGGGGTAAGGGGCTAACGTGAGCCCGAGGGGGCCGGGCCATGCACTGAGCTCTGAGATCCTTCAGGAGAATCTCTGTGAACATGAACAGCAGAACCAGGAGCACAGCCCCGTTTGAGAACTCACGCGTCCAGGAACAGTGGGCAAGAGAACCCCAACGATCCATCACCTACACGGGAGAAATGGACCGAGGAGATGGAAGGATGGTATGGAGCTGGTTGGAGGAGTCAAAGCTAGAACGGGGGAGGGGGGAGCAAAGAAGGAAGGGAGAGGCCCAGCCCCACTCATGCTCTCCTGCCCACCTGCCCACCTGCCCACCCACCCGAGAAGCAGAGCTAACTCGGGAGCATCCAACCAGAGCCCCACAGGCCACACAGCGGCTGGCCTGGCCTCCCATTTGACCACGTCCTCTGTGAGAAGGACACCCGCCTCAGAGACGTTACTACAGAACTAAGAGCACCCAAAAAGTCACCCCTTGTTAGAAAACCAAACAAAGCCAAAACCGGGCCCCTAAGGCGAAGCAAGTATCCACTCACTAATTCTGACACCTGCACACCCAGAAAGCTCCCTTATGCTCCAGACATTCGGATCTCTGCACAATGCCCGAGTTCTGGATTGCTCTGCTTTCCCTCCCCCACGGTTACTAGTTTTCCCCTCATGTCCCTCCTTCTTCACCTTCATGCTCTGAAACAGCAATATTTTAAGCAGGAAATGGTTTATTTATAGCAATCGATACCTGCTTTTCCACCAATTATCATTTATTTATGTATGAACAGTAGTTCAACTCCAAAACATGAGTCTGCCCTTTCGCAGGTCCACATGAGCAAGCTTTCCCAGAAATCGGAACCGACAGCGATGAGCTCCCAAATGCAGCCCGGGACTCCATCCGTCCTCCTCCACCGCGGCCCACAGAGCGCCCTCTCCCAGAACCCAGCACAGGTAGAGTCAGCCACCGATGCGGACCAAGGCTATGAATTTTATTTCAGCCAGCTTCCCCTTCACACACACGCACTTGACTGTATTCCCCTGTAAATCAGACATGGAGAGGCAAAGCCATCCTCCAGAAGCACCCCTGCGGGGACCCCTCTGCGCCCCTCCCCCACACGCAGCTGTGCGGGAACACCCGCCTCCCGAGGAAAGACAAAGTTAACTTCCGGACAGACCCGTCCCTCCGCGCCAGCCTGGCCGGGTGCTCAGACCTTTCACACTCACGAGGGGGTAGGGGGTTGGCAACTTGCCCTGGCCCCTGTCTGACACCTGGCCTCTGTCCGCGGAGGGCACCGACACGCGGCAAAGGCCCACAAACACGCGCCGACCACAGAAACGCCCTCTCCCCCTCTGGCTCTCCGGTGGCCCAAGTGAGAATAATAGGCCGGCTCATAGTGCCCCCTTCGGAGGAGCCAGGGTGAGCGGCCCGTGGGCAGCTCCAGCCACGATGCGGCTGTGTGTGCGCCCGGGGCGCACCGCACGCAGGCATCTGGGGGAACTCCGGGGGTCCCTGCGGAGAGTGGTCTCAGACCGGCGACCTCCCCCGCGGCGCGGGCCCTGTGGTCACTCACCGCCCGTGAGCTGTGCGGGGCCGAAGCACAGCGCCAGCTGGATCCAGAGGACGGCGGCCAGCAGCCTGCGGGGGGGCGGCGGCTGCGGCGGCGGCGGCGGCGGCTGCTGCTGCTGCTGCTCCAGAAATCCGTCTCCCGGGCTCGGGTTCATTCCATGATGCATCTTTCGTCCACGCACCGCATCCGGCTCGCAGGCGCCTGCAACCGAGAGTGGACGCGGCGGTGCCCGGGCCGCGGGACCGCCCCTCCTCCGCCCCCCGTCCCTGAGGGAACCCCCGACCCCCACCAGCATCACCCTCCGCCTCCCACCCCTCCCCCGGCGCGCGCAGCGGGAGGCAGCGCCGCGGGGCGCCGCGCGGGCGGACGGCGGGGGAGGGGCGGCCGGGCCGGGGTCGCGCGGGGACCGCGGCCGCCAAGTCCGCAGCCTCCCCGCGTCTCCTGCTGGACCAGCACTTTTCCCCGGGCCTATACGTGTCACTCTCGGGCACCTGGCGGCGCGGCAGCGGGTCCCCGCGCGACCCCCTCGCCCCGGGTCCTGCCCCGGGGTCGCAGGGGTCCCGGCGCCGCGGCCCCTCCCCGGCCCGCGAGCTCCCGCGCTTACCTGCGGGGCTCCTCGGGCAACCTCCTTCCCGCCTCCGCCGCCTCCCCTCGCCGCTCCGACCCGCATCTGTGCGCGACCTCTGCCGCAGCCGCCGCCGCCGCGCGAGCCAGACGGAAGCCTCGGCGGCGCCCGCGCCCGCCCCCCGCCCGCGCCCCCCCCTCCGGCTCCCGGGGCGCTCGGGCGCGGGGGGTGGGGACGCCGGCCCGGCCGCGCGCCCGCCACCTGAGCTCGCGAGCGCGGCGGCGCGGACAGGAGCGGGAGCGCGCGGCGGGCGGGGGCGCGCACGGTTACGAGCCCTGCCGCCGGAGCGGGCGCGCGAGGGGGCGGGGCCTCCGCGGCTCCGCGACCAATGGGAAGCCCGCGCGCCTGCACCTGTCAGCCCCGCGGCCTGCGCGCCGCAGGACTAAGTCCCGCCCGGGAACCGGGACCCGCGTGCGCGGCCGGGCGGCCTCCCACCCCCGCGGAGGGACCTGCGACACGTCCATCCTCGATCCCCGCCAGGGCTCCGCGTGTCCCCTGGGGCCCGCGTGGCGACCGAGACTCTTCCCCCTCCCCGCGCACCCCGGCGTTTGTCCTTCGGGATCCACGGGGGCGCAGGTCCGAGGCCCGCGCCTTGGAGACGCCCCGGCCCCTCGGCCCCTCGTGGCGTCTGCGCCGTCTGCGCTGGGGTCGCTGTGCCGCGGGGAAACTGGGGGTGGGGGGCGGTCCGTGCAGCTGCGGAAGGCTGGTTACCCCCAGAAGGGAGGCCTCTGGAGGGGTGGGTCGCAACCCAAGGAAGTCGGGGTGTTTGCTCCCAGTCCTGAGGGGACTCCCGCGGTGCGGCGCACTTCCCCCCATCGCATTCTCGACCCCCCGTCGCCCCAGGTGCCCCGCCAGAAGCTGGCCTCTCTCTAGTTGAGGGGTGGACTAAAGAGGTGGTGCTGGCAGACGGCACTTGACAACCAGTGGCACCCCATCATTCCGCAGCAGTCTGTGCACTGAAAACCTTGTTTCTGATACCACCACCGAATCATCCCTTGCTTCAATCGGCTGTCTCAAAATCTCACGCGCTGATGGTCGTTCTGAAATTATAGTTTACTGTGTCTTTTACTGGGAGTAATCTTAAATTCTTTCAGGATAGGTTAACTTTTAGTAGGTAAGTCAAGCTCAGTGTTTGTATTTATTTGTTTATGCTTTGTCAAATGGAGATGGCAGCTTTGCACGTAGTAGGTTTGAGATTTTGACTGGCACAAGTTCATTCCTACTAACGCTGCTACTTTGGGGGGGTTGGCATCTGAGCTGGGCCCCCTCCCACATTTCCGAGGTCTTATAACCGACCTCTGCTGTTTGAATACTTATTTCATTTTTTTCTCAGTAAATTTTCTAAAGCTTTTCTACTAGCCATCAAATCAACAAAGCTGAAAAATATTTGACCGTGCACATGTTTTTACAGTAGTAAGAGATGAATCTATGTACTACTGAACTCTGTTCTCCAACCAAAGTGCAATCCATTTGTACAGAGACTATCAGGATTGAAAGGAACCCGCACGTTTTTCTGGTCCAAACACGGGATCTAGGCTGGAGTCCCCTGACATTTCTAATGAGCGGTCATTCGACCTCTTGGAATACTTCTTGAGGAAGCCTTCTATCTGCCAACAACTCTTAGAAAAGCCTCCCCGGCAAAGCTTGTTTCTGACCAGCACATGATGAGACTGACAAGTTATTTTGAATAATTTTCTTCTATTCATGCAACTTAAGAAGACAAACATTAGGGTGGCTGCCACAACACACCAGTTTGCGGGGTTTCTGCGGTACCTCCTGTGTTCGTCCGCTGAGGGAGCCCTAACCACATACCCCTGGGGGGGGGGCGTGCACAAGACAGGTCTGTTTTCTCAGTTTTGGAGGCTGAATGCTCACGATCAAGGTGTTGGCTGGTGTGGTTTCTTCTGAGGCCTCTCTCCCCAGCGTGAGGACGGCCACCTTCTTCCTGTGTCCTCCAGTGGTCTCTGTGTGTGCACCCTGGTGTGTCCCCCTCCACGTCCTCTTATAAAAACACCATTCTACCAACCCCATTTAAACATGATTACCTCTTTCAAGGTCCTCTCTCCAAATGTAATCACATTCTGAGGTACCGGGGGCTAGGGCTTCAACATATCAATTTTGAGGGGACACAATTCAACACATAACATCTCACAACAAAAATGAGAAATCCTACAAATGGGGATGATGAAGGGGAGGGAGATTAATCCATTGATTCAGGAGCACCGAGCCAGTGAAGGCCTCCAGTAAACCCCATGCTCCTCTCTTCCACTTCAAGGGTTCTACCAAATGAATTATCCTGAATATATTATAATATGTACTCTTCTCCGGAAGAGGAAGAGAATAGGGTGGATGGGGCGCAGGCAAGAGCATCACTGACTCACTGCTAAGTGGGAAAACCACTTCTTCAATCTCCCTTCTGCTCTCATACAGAATGTCATCTCCAAAACCAATGTCAGTGCGCAGAAGTGTTCACACAAAGCCTTGGGGTCTCCTCGGAAACCAGGAGAGCTCCACGGGCTTTTCTGGGGTGATCAGAGGCCCCCCTCGGGTTCCAGCCCTTTCCTCCACCTACAAAGTTCTTTGCTGTTTTCCCTCACTTTTCCCTTCCATCCCCCAGCCTCTCCCTGCCCACCCATGAGTATTTTTCAAAACTTACTTCTTTTTGGAGGAAAAAACTAGGCTTTCACTTCCAGTGGCCAACAGTATTTCATTCAGGATGTATTACTTGAGCACCAGCTGTGAACGGGGCACTGTACTAGGCGCTGGGGATGTGAGAGTGAACACAGACACAAAACATCTCTGCCCTTCGAGAACTTACATTCCAGTGCAGGAAGACATGCTGAGCCGACGAAGGAAAGCACTGGGTCTCTTAGATGCTAGGCAGAACAATAAATATATAATACGATAGATACATAATAAATATAAATAATAAACCAGGGAATGCGTGGAGGAGAGGCGAAGGTCAAGTCCAGGCTAAGTCGTGGAAACAGAGCGATCCCGTTCACGGCAACTTAGGACGTTACTCCTCTCAGCGTCTCTGCTCCAAAGAGTCACTCAGGGACCCGCATGCCTTCTGCATTGTGGCTCTGCCCTCCCCTAAGATAACATCTTCTCACATATAGTTGAAGCCAGGTCACTGGCACATCCAGGGTCCAGACTGAGGGAAAATGGTCAAGAAGGGAAACCTAAGGCAAACATTTCCTTTCAGGTGAGTGAGGAGAAGTTACCGAAATCACTCGCGGGAACCTGGTCACGCAGCTGTACCTGGTTACAAGGGGAGCTGGGAATGTCGTCTTTAGTGGATGACCAGAAAGAAGAAGAAGAAGCCTGGAGTGGTCAGGGGGGAGCTTCCAGTCCATCCCATGTTCTGTGCAAGGCAAGAGGTGGGATTTTTTAAATAAAGTAAACGGGGGAGCCCTCACGGGGGTGGGGGGCTTTCAAGGAAAGCCCTAGAGGAGGTAAAGGAGTGAGCCATACAGTTTTCTGAGGGGAAAGAATTTCCAGGCAGGAAACAGGAGGGACATTGGGGGGCTGGATCAGGTGGGTGATGGGGAGCCCAGGGGCCTGAGGTCGAGAAGTCGCCTGGCCGAGGGGACCTCAGAGGCCTTGGCGATGATCCAGCTTCTACTCAGAGTGGGAAGAGAAGCCATGGGAGGTCTGTGACCAGGGATCTTGAATAGGAAGGGGCTGCAAGAGCTGATGTCCAGCATTGGGGCGACGCCACCACTCTGTGCCCTGCGGTCCCTTCTGCCTCCTTCCTGCATCCTCTCAGAGCCCCGGGGCTCTCACCTCCACCAAGCACTTCCCACACAGAACATGAGACAGACCGCCAGTTTCCCAACACCCATCTTCCATCCATCCCCCCACGACTGCGCGTGGCACAGACTGTGACCAAGGCCTGCCCATGCCTCTGACTAGATCTCAAGTCCTCAGGCAAGAACAGTGCTCACCTGTTTGGTCCACCAATGGCTGAGCACAAAGCTGGGAACAGAGTAATCAGGACTGGTCTTTCTGAATTACTTAGTTACTGTTAAGAGCTCAGAGCATGCTAGAACATTAGCCTAGCTTTGCACGGATGCCACGCCTGAACACAGATCTAGAATTTTCAAAGCATCTGATGCGCCCTCCGAGTGGAGAAGAGCTACAGCCCAGGGTGGGGAACAGGATGAGTGTGCCCAGTCACCTCTCGCTCACTCTGCTGCCATGCAGTGTGTCCTATTGGGTACCGACACGTTCCAGTCACCGTGCTAGGAATGGAGGTTACCGGAGGGGAGGAGACAGTCTCTGTCTTCAACGAGTCTGCGGGAAGAGCTGAGAAATAAATCTGCACTTAGTGTCATGGGACAGATGTAAGACTGGAAGTCACATAGGACCCTGGAGACAACCCGACCCAGGATGTCATATAAGTGTGTGTGGGTGCGGGGAGGAGGAAGGGCAGAGGAGGTGCAGGGAGGGTCCCAGGCACAGAGAACAGCCCCTGCAAAGACCAGGAGGGAGGGTGGGGCCAGAGACCAAGGGCAGAATGGAGAAACCAGGTTGGGAAGCACCCGGAAAACTTTGAGAAGCACAGAGCTGCAGGGAGGAGGCTTAGCGAGGCATGTGGGGGAATGCGGCTTGTGACTGGGGTCTGTGGAGGGGGAGCCAGGAAGGGACTGTTCCCTGCTGGCCCGCAGATACGTGAAAAGCACGCAGCATCATTAATCCATCGGAGCACGCCAGTGACGACAGCAGACAGTTTCACCTGTCACGTGGACTACAAATACAAGCGTGACGATACCGGGTGTTCGGTGACAACGCAGGGAAAAGGGAAGGGGTGTAAGTTGCTACGTATTAACCATGTCTTTGTTTTCTGTGTTCTGCTGCATGGACACAGGGTGCTTGCTGACCCTGGAGACACAGCCCCTCCCGGGGCCAGCCGAGTCCTGGACGTAGTAAACCAGAGCCCACACATCCCACCACCACTGGCTCCCACACTCAGTCCCCGCCCCCGGCTTCCCCTGCCTCCCGGCCACCTGGGGCTTCCCTGTGTGCCCCTCAAGACTTTCGTGCCTCCTGTTTCTAGGGAACCATGAGTGTGACAATCTTTTTCCTTCCTGACAGTCATTTTCTTGTCTGCGCGTCTGAACACAGGGAACGGCAACATAGCCTGGGCACCCTTGAAGCTTGCGTGCACCTCGGAGGGGGGCAGACCGAGCCTCGGCTGCACGCTCACTGTCCCTCCTGGAAGGAGCCCCGGGAGGTAAATGAAGAGGATCACACCTGGGAAGCAACTGAGGCATGTCCCGTACCTGGTAAGTGTTCCAGACACGTCCACGGCAGATATCCTGTGATGGTGGGAAATTGGGAACAGCCTGGTTCAGGGGAAGGCACTCGGGGGAGCCCTGCAGACCCGAGGCGGGAGTTAGGTCTCCATCTAATTGATGTCTCCCTAACGGACGAGCTGAGAGAAGACGGGTCCAGTGCCACAGAAGCGGCTCACTCTCTCCCGGCCAGCCTGGGGCGGGAATGTGCAGCACAGGGACTGAGGAGCTGAAGTCGGGCTGCTCCATGCGGTCACTCAGGGGCACAGGCACAAAGCCACTTCGCTGTCTGCAGCTCATGACTTTCCGGAGCCTCTGGTCTTCAGCTGCCTTATAAGACTCGACGGTGGCAGGACCCAACACAAGTGACGCTCAGGTCAACGAAGGGCGGAATTCTCTGCTACTTTGAGCTCCAGACGAGAGAAGGTTGTCAGGCAGGGCCACACGGGGGGTTGTCCCCAGGGGCAGAGTCCCAACAAGCAGGAGTTCCAGCCTGCAGCTAATGTCTGGCAGGTGGGACGCAGTTAGCTGGATCCCATGGGCTCCCATGGATCAGTTCATCTGAATAATTTTTGAGGCTCTGGGACCTAGGGGTTACACCTGGTCCAATGAGAGCCAGTGCATAGCGCCCCAGAGTGTGGGTGCCCAGCGAGGGAAGCAGTTAGGGGTGTGGATTGAATCCACTGCTCGAGAAGGGCAGCGTCCCAAAACTGGGTCAAGAGAGCGCGATCAAAACATTTTTACATCAGGGGCGCCTGGGTGGCACAGCGGTTAAGCGTCTGCCTTCGGCTCAGGGCGTGATCCCGGCATTACGGGATCGAGTCCCACATCGGGCTCCTCCGCTATGAGCCTGCTTCTTCCTCTCCCACTCCTCCTGCTTGTGTTCCCTCTCTCGCTGGCTGTCTCTCTCTGTCGAATAAATAAATAAAATCTTTAAAAAAAAAAAAAACATTTTTACATCAGCCCATAGGAAGGAGGGTGAGGCGTGTGGGCCATGCTTACAAGTGGCCCCCATCTATTGTGCTCACATTCCACTGGCCAACGAGTCACGGGGTCCCACACAGATGCATAGGGACCTGGGAGAGGCAGCCCCGGGGACAAGTTTCTGGAAGAGAAGGAAAGCTCAGGTGTCAGTGGGCAATGAGCAGGCTCTGCAGAAAGGCTGTGAATTAATGTGAACTCACATGTTTCTTTGCTTTTCTCCCCCTCCCCACCCCCTTCCTCATTTCTGGTTCTCCTGCTCACGCACAGCCTCCTTCAGGGTGAGGCCCATCACGCTCTCTTGCTTTTGGTTCTTTCCCCAGCAATGAGTTCTGCGTCCCGTGGGATTCTCACCCAAACAAGCCCCGAGTCATCTCAACACACAAAGACTGCTGCCACTTGGGAGCCCGGCATAAATACCCGATACGAAGAACATCATTTCCGTGTTAAATTTAGATCACAGGGGTGGGGTCAGGGGTGGGCAGCAGCGGCAGAAATGTCCTCTGGGCATTTCGCCTTTCTGTTTGATTCCGAATTGGATACATTTGCAGTGAGGTTGAACTTTGACCTCTGGATAGCAACACCGGGTTCTTGGATTACATCAAATACTGCACAGCTCATGAGGTGGTTTCTCGATGTCGCGCCCTGCCATCGAATCTTCCCTCTCTCTCTCTCTCTCTCTCTCTCTCTCTCGCGGACCAGGTAGGGTAAGCCGTGCCTTCAGAAAGACTTCCAGTGGTTAATTATATTAAAAATGCTATTTTCCTGACTCTTTTATTTCATCTCATCTATCACCGCCTGGTCTCCTGGTTTCTGTAAGACTCTTCCCTTTAAAGCCACTGTCAGCGTGGCACGAACGCGGCCGTCAGGAAGGAGTGCTTCCTGTCCCGTGGGGTCACTGACCCGACATCCGCCCAGCACTCATTCAGCTCGGCTATGACCTAACCCTGCAGCCCTTGCACACGCAGTCTGTTTCTTCGGTCCGCAAAGACGTGTTCCATCCTAGTGTGACGGAGTGCTGCTGAAGGCCCTGGGGGTCCAGGACGGAACAAAGCAATGACGCCAGTCCCCCCAGAGCTCACCTTCCACAGAGGGAGACTGGCAGTAACTCACCCCGTTCCCCATGCCTCCAACCCAGAAGGGATTTCCTTTACCCGGGACGTCCCCGCTGTTTCAGGACCTTTCTTCTGGCAATTGCTGCTGTCCACCGGGCATATCGAAGTGGACGGAGAGCAGGAACTAGGTCTTAATCTTGATTATGCCAAGGGCAGGGCTAATAAATGATTATCAGCTGAATGAATGAATGAGTG
Source organism: Ursus arctos (assembly GCF_023065955.2). NCBI lineage: Eukaryota > Metazoa > Chordata > Mammalia > Carnivora > Ursidae > Ursus > Ursus arctos. The sequence continues at coordinate 8,465,426 of NW_026622874.1, read as the reverse complement.
TGTCTTTTCACAGAAACACAACCAGTGTGGCCAAGGCAGGCCCTGGACATACTTCAGTGAGTGATGGGGACAAAAGCAAGCGTGTCCACTCTCTCAGGGAACTTCCTGGCAGACGACTTGGTTAATATTCACGGAGCCCAGGGCGCCTGGGTGGCGCAGTCATTAAGCCTCTGCCTTTGGCTCAGGGCATGATCCTGGCGTTATGGGATCGAGCCCCACATCAGGCTCCTCCGCTATGAGCCTGCTTCTTCCTCTCCCACTCCCCCTGCTTGTGTTCCTTCTCTCGCTGGCTGTCTCTACCTCTGTCAAATAAATAAATAAAATCTTTAAAAAAAAAATATTCACGGAGCCCCCACGTGTAGCCCTGCGGTGGACCCATACCACCAAGGACAGGGGCAGGTGCTTTCGCTGGGCTTCGAGAGTCCTCGGGGGTGGGGGGCTGTCCATCTGGTCGGGGAGGTCAGGGAAGGCTTCCCCGGGACCAAGACTTGAAGAAGGAGCCCCGTTCCACGTGGAGAGGACAGTTACCGATGTTGCCCCGAACGGTGGCCGTGCAGAGAGTAGACCAAGCTGCCTCTGTCCACTTCCTGCAGACAGCCGCGTGGCCGAGACCCTGCCGCAGCTCTACGTGCAGACGCCGAGGCTGGAATTGTGGGGCGCTGAGGTTGCCACCCAGCTGATGACTCCGGCAAAGGGCTCACGTGCACGGCGTGTTACCTACACACACACTCAGCAGACCCCTCGGGCCAGACCCCCATGGCAGAGCGATCCCCCCTCGCTCCGAGCTTTCTGAAGAACACATTTCCTTTGAAGTGAAAGACCCCAGGCTCAATTTTAACCAACCAGAGAGGGAAAGACAGACTTTAAAAACTCCACGCTTTTTTTTAAGTTTTAACAAAGACCGTTCTTCTCAGAAAATACTCAACAAAATGTTGAGGATGAAGAATGACCCCAAATCGGGAACGTTATGATGTGCAGCTCTTCCCCCCCGCCAAGTTTCTCCTGGAAAAACCCCTCCCTACGTTTAGCATTACAAACTCTTTGTAATAAGATTTCATAAATAAGTAACTGTACCATTTTGTGTGTCTGGGTCACCGTCAGCTCTGGAAGTACTATTTTGACTCCTTTTCTTCACAAGAATTGGCTAATTACCATCTCCTGCTCTTAACTGCATGAAGGTGACAAATGTGAAACACATCAAAATCCTAGGATGCCGCTCAACCTCGAATGTCTAAAATCCTCTCCTGCCCTCTGGTCCAGACTCGATTCTGCAGCGCCGGGTCCGGTCCTCCCTCCGCCGCCTCGGGGCGCCCCGTCTGTGCCCCGGCAGAGGCCAGTCCCACCCGCGGGGCGGCTGCTCGGGTCCCACACGCGCTCCGCCTGCGGCGACCTCCTTCCACACGGAAGCTCACACGTGGAATGTTCCCATCGTGGGTAAGTGCTGGTCTCCTTGGAAACCTGACTTTCATAGTGCCAGGCTCTTACCCCACGATTTTCTTTTTTTAAAGAAAGAAGTTTACAGGCTACAATGTTCATTCTTCGTTCGGCGTGAACCTGAGGTTTCCGTGTACTGCCCTGGGTGCTCACATGACACTGTTTCTTCGTTACTGTTTGGTGGGTCCGGCGTTGTTAGCGCGTCCGTGTCTCGCGTGCACGCGTACAGAGTGGCTCTGCGCTGTTTGCAGAAACGGTTACTTTGGGGCATTTGTTTTCCTGGGTGAGGTGAGGAAAACGTGGGGCGGGCATGAAGGGCTGAATTCCTGTGAAACTGCTCCAAAGCTGCATTTGGAAAATGCATCATTTACCCTACCCTCCAGTCATTGAGAAAAACACCTTTGACCCAAATATCATCTTCTTAGAAAAGGTGATCTCAGAGCAATCCGATAGAAATATACCATGATATATATTACACACAGGGACAATTTTAAATTTACTAGCAGCCACATTAAAACAAGCAACGTGTGAAATTAACTTTTATAATATATTTTCTTTGGTCCATTTTTGTGTTCAAAATTGCATCGCAAGTACCCGGTATAAAAAAAGGTGTTGAGATAGTTTATCTACCCTTTCACCGTCAGTTTGTGGACTCCAGTGTAAGTTCTAGAACACCTGACAGTTGGAACCACCTCCAACCATCTCCGAGAACCAGGAGCTTTGCTGAGACGGACCTTGACGTGGCCAGAGCCAGCTTCCCAGGAGGGCGCAGAGCATACTCCCATTTCAGAGATTAATTTGAATTGTGTGGTCTGAGCACGTTTGGCGTATTTTCCAGAACTCTGACAAATGAAAAAAAGAGGCCCACATCTTTATTTGGCAGAAGGCCCAAATTCTGGGACCACCAGTGAACCGCACTGAGGATTTTTCTGCCAAATAAAAAGAAGGTCGATTGTTCCCGGTATCGAGGGAATGCCTGGCAGCTTCGCACTCACAATACAATCTCTTTCATCTGCTCCAGGGAGGAGCCCGTGGTCTCCCCGGGGGCTTCATCCAAAGCCTGCCCTCCTGTGCTGTGCTCCAAGCCTCCTTGGCAGCCCTCAGAGGAAACGTTTCCCTTCCAGTCATTCCCTTCCAGTTCCATGTTGTGGGGCTCACCTGCATCTCACCACCAAGACTGCTGCTCCCAAGGTCACCTCCACGGAGCCTGTCACTGCCACTCAGTCCTGCCCAGGCATGTCCGGGAGGAATCCACCCTCAGGTCCCGGTCCCTCGACCTCTGACCCAGTCCCTCCTCTCCCCTGACCCCTGTCCGGGTTCACCTTCCTTCTTGCTCACCTGGATTACTGAACCCATCTCCTCGCTGGCCCCTCTCCAATCCCCCTTCCTTCTCCCAGCTTGCCCTCCCCACTGCTGCCAGGCTGAGTTGTAAAATACAGACCCACTCAGATCACTTCTTTCAGTTTCAAGACACTTATGGACTCCTCCCCATTGTCTACACAGTGGATTTCCAGCCCTTTCTATAAGCAGAACCCCAATTCTCCTCAATGAGGTGTCACCGAGAGCCCCAGGATATAAAGCAGGGAAAGCGTGAGCTGCTCTGGGGGCAGAGGCGCAGGGACAGAGGCCTCTGGGCTGCCAAAGCCACCCAGCGGCCTGGGGCCCACGGCAGCTACCGGCGATCCTGGAGCGGGTTGGGGAAGCTCGGCTCGCCGGCCGGGCGTGGAAGGCCCCGTGGAAGCCGGGCACAGCCACACTCCTGGTGTCATCACCTGCACGCGCTCCCCCAGCACCCCCTCCCCCCAACAGCACACACGTGACCCCGATGAGCCAGGCGTTCCTGCGGCTTCTGCCTGCTGTGAACTCCTGCCCGTCCCCGTCCGGTGGGATCCCGGCTGCCCAGATGACCCTCTAACCCTGTGCCATGATGAGGTTAAGACTGTGCCCTTTATTCACTCAGCAACAGAGGCGAGAGCCATCCTGGGCTCCACCAGGAATTCCGAGAGCCCTCAGGGGGAAGCAATGGGCCAAGAGCCCTGAATTGGGAATTTGAGTCCTTGGGCTCTTGGCCTGCCTCTGCTCTGTACTTGGGTCTTTCCATTCAGCCCTCCACAGCTACGGTCTTACTGCTCTTGGCATCATAATAATGATGATTCTAGTGGTTTCTATTTTTAAGGCAGCAGCGACATGCCAGACACCGCCGTAAGCGTGGATTAACTCACTTTGCTTTACAGAACGAAGCACAGTGTTTACTGGACTGAACTCCCTCTTTCCAGTGACGTTTGGAGCTGAGATGCACGGATGCTCTCCTGCAGGGATGAAGCAGCCAGAACGGCGGGAGAAGCATCCAGTCGAGGGACTCTGTGGGTCGCAGCGCTGGCTAGGGCAGGGCTCCTGGCTCTCGGACGCCTTGCTGTGCCCCCCACAGCACTGCTTTGCTGTGACTGCTAGTGGCTGGTACTGGCCACAGCCAGGTTTCCAGGCAGGGAAATTTCCAACAGAGAGATAGTACACGTGGGTACCAGCATGACTCACTTCTTGCCTAAATAGATCCTGACTTAAAATTATTCCATTTCAAGTTGAATTTGATTTTTTAAAAAAGTCACCTCCTAGTAAAAATTGCCATCACAAAATCATTTTTCTAACAATGACGTGAGCAGCACCAATAGAAATGTCGGAGGCAGCAGCTGTGGGGCAGGTGTGTGAATGGGCCCCCACCCAGGCGGGACAGGCTCCCGGACAGGGCTCCGCTACCCCGTCAAGGCTGTACCACGTGGCCGCAAGGACAGGGCCACCACAGCCCTCTGGTGGACATGCAGTCATCACTTTCCTAAAGGCACTTCATCTCAGGCAGCTCAGGCGGCTACACCAGTGCCTACACCGAAACACCACAGGCTGGGGCTTAAGCAGCAGTTACTGGTCCCAGTTCTGGAGGCCAGGAAGGCCAAGATCAAAGCGCCAGCCCATCCCGTTCCGCGGGGGGGGGGGGGGGGGTGCTGAGACAGCCACCTCCCCGCCACAGCCTCACATGCTCCTCTTCCTGTGCGGACACCAATGCCACCGGGGGGCCCGACCCTCATTCTCTGACCCTGATTACCTCGCGAAGGCTCACCCCCAAGTGGTGTTAGGGCCTCCATCTAGGAGTGGGGGGCAGAGGGGGTGCCCCAACGTCAAGTGCGTGTCCTGAGAGTCAGCATCGTGGAAAACCCCTCCCAAGGACCAAGTGACCTTTGGGGAACTCCGTGAACCCAGCCAGGTCTCAGATTTGTCTCAAGGACATGTTATCAATTCCTACCGGGCCTGGCTGCCCAGGTTGGTGCAAAGCTCCAAGAAGAGGCCGGTGACTCACAGGGTGAGTCCTGCTGGGTCCTTTCCTTTAAGGAGTGACCATATTTGAAGAATATTGCCCAGAACTGCTTCCCCGTTGTACCCCAGACAAAGGAACTCGGCCAAGACCCACAACACAGGATGAACACGGCAGAACCTGCTTTTAAAATTACCCTAATTCCATTCTTTTCTTAAGCTGGGAAATCTGCAGAAACTTCTGTAAACCCATATATTCATTTAAGCCTTACAATTCTTAACTGAGGCTTAGCAGGACATCAACATAACATTTACTAAGGCATTGAAGTGCTAAGACCTTGGGGATAACTTTATCTGACTCTCAGGACAGCTCCCCTCCTCCATTCCCTTTTTCCAGAAGGTCAGAGACCACACAGGTGGAGAGTGGCCAAGAATGTTCAGACGCCTCTCCAGGATCATATCCAGTGCTTTTCCCCGGAGCCCGAGGAGCCTCCACAAGGAAAAATAATCTCCCAAAACTGGATAAAAGGGACTAAGAGCAATGGATGAGGGTTCAGCGCAGCAACTCGCGGATCCTGTTTCTGAAGTGTGCATACGACATTCATATTTTGACAAAAGCAGTAATTGCTACACTAGGGAAAAAATAGACGAGCCTTTTTCCTGTTCTAAAGTTTTAAAAAAAAGTAAACAAAACATACTCCAGCCTGCTAACTTAAAACGGCAAAAGGGTGGGGAAGCCTGCGAATGGAAGCCTCCCCCGCCGCTCACTCAGCACACGCACACATCGTGGAGGCGCTCGCACGTGGAGGCCCCCCCGCCCTCCGACCCCCTCCCCGGGGCACGTCGACCATCCCTCGCGTTCTATTCTGGAGTGACACCTTCACGCGGGTTTTTTCAAAATCCTGCTAGTTGAAGGTGTACAAACGCGAGTTCAGTCCCTGCCTGAAATACGGGGGCGGTGGGGGTGGCTTCTAGTGCACCCGCAGCTTTGGAGCCCCCTGATTCCTGCAGTCCCTACCCCGGCCGCGCAGCTGCCTGAAGGCCAGTGGCCAAGGCGCATTGTGAAGTGGCCAGAGCGTCACAGGCGCGGACCCCGGGGTCGGGGGTCGGAGGGCGGGGGGCGGGGGGCGGCGCAGCACCGCGGAGCCGGGACCCAAGCTCACACTCCAGGCGCGAGTATGGAGGGCTTGGGCCGCTTCTCCCCGCGCTCCCTCCTGGACCCGGGCGGGAAGCGCGCGTCGGGGGCGTGGCTGCGGGGGCCCGGGGCGCGGACCGAGCAGTGCGTGGACTCTGGGGCCGCGACCCCGGGCGAGGGGAGCGAGGCCGTGGCGCCCTGGCCCTACCCGCGCTGCGCGCCCACCGCCCGGCCTCGCCGGCGCAGGTGCTCCGACTCGCCAAGGGAAAGCCGCAGTCTGACCGACGTGGCCACGAGGGCCCCGGACCGTGCCAGGAGGTCCCGGCCCCGCGGCCCGCACCTGGAGGACGCCTGGGGCGAGCCCGGGCCCAAGCCTCAGCCCGGAGGCAGCGTGCACAACCCCGCCTGGCGGCGGCAGCCCCATCTACAACACCGAGGGCCTCAGCACTGCCCTCCGGCCCAGGGAGACTCGCCCCCGCCTTACCCCGAGGGAGCGTACACCCCGCTGAGCGGGACCTTCGGGATGGAGAGGGCGCAGAGCGGAGACCAGTGGGCGGTGCCGCTGTGCAGAGGTCCAGGTCACTGGTCCCAGTCCTCGGCTCTCTCCGAGAAGTCTTCCGTGCCGTCCCAGGAGTTCAGGGCTCAGTCGGCGTGCGTGTGCGCCCACAAAAGGGACGGCAGTGATCTGCTGGAGTCATTAGCCAGCCAGCTCTCCCAGCCCTCAGTCTCTAGCAAAGAAATTCAGAGCCCGCACACCCAGATCCTCAAGAGCAAGCTGGAGGAGGCGGTCATGTCCTCCAGGGACCAGAAGATCGTGGCCCTAGTGCTGACCCGGCTCAAGAAGGCCCAGAAGATGCGGGAGCTGCAGCAGCAGGCGGCGGCGGCCTGGGAGGAGCTGAAGCGCTCGGACCAGAAGGTGCATCTGACCCTGGAGCGGGAGCGCAAGCTGCTTCTGCAGGAGAGCCAGGAGCAGTGGCGACAGAAGGAGCAGCGCGTCCGACGGCGGGATGGCCAAGCCAGGACCGCTCCCAGGTCGGATCGTGCGTGCAGGGCGCGGCCGGAGAATCCGCAGGGAGCCCGGGCAGTGGCCGAGCCTGAGCCCGCGCCCGCGCCCGCACCCGCACCCGCACCCCGGAGGCAGAGCCTCGAGCTGCTCTTGCAGGAGCCCGAGAGGATGGTGCAGGGCCTGCGGGAGCAGGACTGCCTGCAGCTGCAGGAGAGGCTGGAGCAGGCCTCTCACCGGAAGAGCCTGCACACCCTGGAAACCCAGAAAAAGGTCCAGGAGACCAACCTCAGCTCCCTAGTCAACTACCAGGCCCGGAAGGTCCTGCTGGACTGCCAGGCCAAGGCCGAGGAGCTCCTGAGGAAGCTGTCCCTGGAGCAGAGCTCCCAGCGGCCCCACGAGGTGCCGCAGGGCCTGGTGAAGGAGCGCCCGCGGGAGCTGAGCGACAGGGCCCAGAAGCAGCAGGAGCAGGTGCAGCAGGCTCGGCGGCGCGCGCAGACCGCCGAGGCGCGGACGCGCGCGCACAAGCAGCTGCTGGCCGAGCTGGCCGAGCAGAAGGTGCAGCAGGCCAGGAGTGGCGTCCAGAGGAACATCGGGGACAAGGTGCAACACATCCATGAGCTCAGTGTCCTGCGGGAGAAGAACCATCACATCCTGAAGCTGAAAGCCGAGAAAGAGGAGAAATGCCACATCGAGGGCATCAAGGAGGCCATCAGGAAAAGGGAGCACAGGATGGAGCAGATCTCCCGGGAGAAAGACGCCACCTTCGAGGAGTTCCAGAAGATCTCCAGGGCCTCCAGGAGGGACCACGCCCGCGCGCTGGCCAGCAGCTTCTTGGACCGGAGGGCGCGCGAGGCTCCGCACGGGCCGGGGCCGCAGGGCTGCTGAGAGCTGGGCACGCAGGGGTCTGCGCAGGGACGAGGCAGAGGCGAGCGACCGGATGCGCCCTATAATCTCCTTGTAGCTGAGCACTGATTTGAAAAAGTATATAAAATAGCTGCACTTTCCTCTCATGAACTAGTTCATTGATTCGTGCGGGGAGCTGAGAGGGTTGGGGATAGAAATTTGTGCATTTTAAGAAAATGACTTGTAATCTTAAATTTCGATTTAAACACAAAATACTAGCTCTTCAGTAATCTTGGAAGCACACATCAGGCCCATTGTTGAGGAACTAGAGAAAAGTCTACAGGACGGGACGCAGTTCTGGGTAGTAAGTCTTTTCCTGTCCCAGAACTTACAAAATTATAAAGGGATGCTTTGAGGGATAATTAAATAATCAGTGTAAGGTGAGGTGTTGAGGTACTGGTCACAAGAAATCTCCGAAAAAGAAAAGAGATTGTGTCAATGTATGAGTTGGGGTGGGGGGTCTATAAACACGTAGATTTGGGAACTCTTAGTACTTCATCCCCTCTTAGGTGTTCATAACGCACCTGAAAGTTCTAAAGGCTCTGAAAAGGCCTGCAAGAAAGATATTTAATTGTTTAACCTAGAGTTTCTCACAAACCGTGGAGCCCTTTTGTCCTTGGATCACTCCATGGAATTGGTGTTCTGTGAGGTGTTTTTGGTGATACTGCAGCTTCTCTGCTTTGCCACAGCCCTGCTATCCAAGAGCTTGCCAGAATTTTCTGCTGATTCTTTGCGCACTCCCCCTCTTTAGGCAGTCCTATCCAGTCTTTTGGAACAAAATTCGATTGCAATCTATTTCTCTTCTGTCCCTCCTGAAGGAGGCGGGTGATGTCATCTGTCTACCCACATGGTGTCTAATTGACCTCACCAGCCCAGAATGAATGACTCAGCATGGTTCAGGAACATGACATTTTCAAATTAAGGAACCAAAAGCTGAGTAGGATTTAACCCATCACATCGCAAAGCTTCTCTCAAAAAATTATACAGGTTTTCTTCAAAGCCCCTAATGTAACATTTGTCTTTAGAATGGAGAGAAAGAGAATAAGCCCAATTGTCTTATTAGGATTTTTTTTTAAAGATTTTATTTATTTATTTGACAGAGATAGAGACAGCCAGCGAGAGAGGGAACACAAGCAGGGGGAGTGGGAGAGGAAGAAGCAGGCTTCCAGTGGAGGAGCCTGATGTGGGGCTCGATCCCAGAACTCCAGGATCACGCGCTGAGCCGAAGGCAGACGCTTAACGACTGAGCCACCCAGGCGCCCCTTATTAGGATTTTTTAAATGACATGAAAGGTAACCTGGCCAGGGATTTTGTTCAGAGGTCAGCATAAGAGTCACGTTCTCATCTTTGTTTGTTTGTTTGTTTGTTTGTTTGTGAGAGAGAAAGAGCATGGGAGTGGGGAAGGGACAAACAGACCCTCACTGAACACGGAGTACAAGGCGGGGCTCGACCCCACAACCCCGAGATCCTGACCTGAGCCAAAATCAGGAGTCAGTCCCTCAACTGGCTGAGCCGGCCAGGAGCCCATATTCTCATGTAGTGGGGATCAGACCCTCCCCCCTCTTTCGTGTCTTTCCCCTGCCTGGGGATCCCCCAAGGAGACCCTCCTCGGGCCCTCACTTCTTTGCTCAAAAAATGTCTGTTCATGGGGCGCCTGGGTAGCACAGTCGTTAAAGCGTCTGCCTTCGGCTCAGGGCGTGATCCCGGCGTTCCGAGATCGAGTCCCACATCGGGCTCCTCCGCTGGGAGCCTGCTTCTTCCTCTCTCACTCGCCTGCTGTGTTCCCTCTCTTGCTGGCTGTCTCTCTGTCATATAAATAAATAAAATCTTTAAAAAAAAAATGTCTGTTCATGTCTTCTGCCCATTTTTTGACTTGATTATTTGTTCTGTGGGTGTTGAGTTTGAGAAGTTCTTTATAGATCTTGGATACCAGCCCTTTATCTGTAGTGTCATTTGCAAATATCTTCTCCTATTCCGCGGGCTGCCTCTTTCTTTTGTTGACTGTTTCCTTTGTTGTGCTGAGGCTTTGGATCTTGAAGAAGTCCCAAAAGTTCATTTTCACTTTTGTTTCCCTTGCCTTTGGAGGCGTGTCTTGAAAGATGTTGCTGTGGCCAATGTCGGAGAGGTTACTGCCTATGTTCTCCTCTAGGATGTTGATGGATTCCTGTCTCACATTGAAGTCTCATCCATTTAGAGTTTATCTTTGTGTATGGTGTAAGAGAATGGTCCAGCTTCATTCTTCTGCATGTGGCTGTCCTATTTTCCCAGCACCATTTATTGAAGAGACTGTCTTTTTTCCATTGGATATTCTTTCCTTCTTTGTCAAAGATTAGTTGAGCATAGAGTTGAGGGTTGATTTCTGGGCTCTCCATTCTGTTTCATTGATCTATGTGTCTGTTTTTTTGCCAGGACCATGCTGTCTTGGTGATCACAACTTTGTAATATAGCTTGAAATCAGGCAACATGATGCCCCCAGGTTTATTTTTCTTTTCAAAGTTTCCTTGGCGATTCGGGGTCTTTTCTGGTTCCATACAAATTTTAGGATTGTTTGTTTCAGCACTTTGAAAAATGCCATTGGTATTTTGATCGGGATGGCGTTAAAAGTATAGATTGCTCTGGGTAGGGTAGACATTTTAACAATATTTATTCTTCCGTTCCATGAGCATGGAATGTTTTTCCATCTTTTTGTGTCAATTTTTCATAAGTGTTCTGTGGTTTCTAGAGTATAGTTCCTTTACCTCTTTGGTTAGGTTTATTCCAAGGTATCTTTGGTTTTTGTGCTATTGTAAATGGAATCTATTCCCTAAATTTCTCTTTCTATAGTTACATTGTTAGTGTATAGGAAAGCAGCTGATTTCTGTGCATCAATTTTGTATCCTGCCACATTACTGAATTGCTGTATGAGTTGTGGTAATTTTGGGGTGGAGCCTTTTGGGTTTTCCACATAAAGTATCATGTCATTTGCGAAGAGAAAGAGTTTGACTTCTTTGCCAATTTGGATACATTTTATTTATTTTTGTCGTCTGATTGCTGCTGCTAGGACTTCTAGTACTATGTTGAACAATAGCGGTGAGAGTGGCCATCCTTGTCGTGTTCCTGATCTTAAGGGAAAGGCTTTCAGCTTTTCCCCATTGAGAATGATATTCACTGTGGGCTTTTCATAAATGGTTATGAAATTGAGGAATGTTCCCTCTACCTCATAGAATAAATAAATAACTGTATTTTCCCAGATACACATATACCCTGAAGATCATCTATGAAACAAATAGAAGACTCAACGTGGAGAGAAGGCGGATGGGCCACTGGCTCAGGACCCAAGGAACTGTATAGAGCGAATGCCCTGGGTTTCCGTTCTAACCGCACGCACTCCGGACCTGGAGTGGAAGAAGCAGGCAACCCAGAAGCACCAATGAGTCTGCAGTCTCTAGCTAAACCAAGAAAAGGGCAGCCTAACAAGACAGAAAACTTTCAGACAGTAACTCCACTCCAGCCAAACACTGCAGCAAACGGCCACTGTGACCCCCACCCTACCCATGCCAACGAAGACCTCTGCCATCATCAGGTTGAAATAAGGAGCTCCCCAGTGTCAGTGGAGACCAAACAGGGAGCTGAGGCTTCCAACCACCACCACCACCACCACCCACCCCATGCCCACGACCCCCATGACCACCCACCACCACAACCACCCACCATCACCACCACCATCACCACCACCCCCATCACCACCACCATCACCACCACGACCAACTCCACCCACTGCTAACACCCACCTCCATGCCCACCACCACCATGATCACCCACCCCCACTTACCACCACCTCCCACTCCCACCCACCACCATGACCCAACGCCCACCACATCCACCATCACCACCCACCACCAATTCCACCCACTACCACCCCCACCCCATGCCCACCATCACCATCACCGGGATGACCCACCACCATCACCACCATGCAGTAACGGTGCCCTCCCTCTTCCTGCCGGGTGGTGTCAGAAAAGGCTAGTGGACAGTGAGCAGTTTTGTCACCATCCGTCAGCCAGGGAGTATCCATGAGGCCTCAAGGGGAGTGAGTACTCCCGCCTCCACCCAGCAGTGATGAGGAACCCCCCACAGCACAGGTGGCAACGGAGCTAGGATGAGAAACTGGACTTCTCGCTCCACCTGGCAGGAACGAGGCCTCGACCTCCCTCCTTCTGGAGCAGTGAGAGAGGAAACCAGATAAAACAGAAGGTTGAAATAAGATCTAGTCTTAGGAAACTCGAAATGACCAGGCTTTGACTGAAAATCACTTGTCATACCAAGAACCAAAAGTATCTCGAAGTGAAAGACAATGACAACACAAGGATGACAAGTGGGAGAAATAGCTAAAGGTTCTGCAGCAAACACAATAAAAATGCTTCTCTAAGCAATGATGAACACACTTCAAACAAATGAAAAAAAAAAACCTACTAAGTCTTGGCAAATAGAAAGTCTCAGCAAAGAAATAAAAGGTATAAAGAATCAGCAAATGGAAAAACATACAACTGGAAAACACAATAACAAAAATAATAAGCTCCGTGGATGGGTTCCACGGCAGAAAGGAGCAACAAAAGTCACGCAATCTGAGAAACAGAAACTTTGCTGAGGAGGAAAGAAAAGTAGCAGAGCCTTGTAGGTCTGTGGGCCTATCACAAAAGATCTATCGTTCAGGGTGGGAAGGGAGGAGAAAGCAGGCAGGGCTGAAGAACTACTCAAGGAAATAACAGCTAAAAAATTCACGAACTTGGTAAACGAACTAACCTTACATAGTCCAAACGCTGCATGAACCCCAAAAAAGGGTAAACCCACAGAAATGCATAAAGACGCATCATAGTCAAATTTCTAAAACTGAAGAAAAGAAAAAATTCTTTTAAAAAAGATTTTATTTACTTGAGAGAGAGAGGGAGGGGGAGAGAGCATGAGCAAGGGGGAGGGGCAGAGGGAGAGGGAGAAGCAGACTCCCCGCTGAGCAGGGAGCCCGACGATGGGGCTTGATCCCAGGACCCCAGGATCATGACCTGAGCCGAAGTCAGACACTTAACCAACTGAGCCACCCAGACGCCCCAAAAAGAAAAAAATATTGATCAAAAGAATGAGAAACAAGCCATAGACGAGAAGAAAGTATTTGCAAAATAGTGGCTATATATTTAATATATATATATTTAATATAAGAGAAAATCTCAAATTACTCATCTAAGCTCCCACCTCAAGAAAAGCTCCCACCTCAAGAAAAGCAAAATATACACGAAACAAGAATAAAATAACAAAAGAGCAGAAATCAAACTAAAAACAAAAGCAAAGGGGCGCCTGGGTGGCTCAGTCGTTAAGTGTCTGCCTTCGGCCCAGGCGTGATCCCAGGGTCCTGGGATGGAGCCCCACATCAGGCTCCCTGCTCCGCTGGGAGCCTGCTTCTTCCTCTCCCACTCCCCCTCCTTGGGTCCCCTCTCTCGCTGGCTGTCTCTCTGTCAATGAATAAATAAAATCTTAAAAAACAAAAAAACAAAAAAACAAAGGCTCGGTTCTTTGAAAAGTTGGATGAAATGGACAAACCTCTACAAGACTGATAAAGAAAAACAAGAAGACGCAGGCTCCGACATCATAAACGAAACCATGGTATCGCCACAGGCCCTAAAGACATCTGAAGGGTAATAACAGGGAAGGACGGCACACGTGTAAATGTGAGAACTTAGACAAATGGACCAAGTCCTCCAAAAACACAAGCTACCACAACTCACCCAGTACAAAATAGATCACTTAAACAGCCCATAACTGCAAATGAAATTCACAATTTAAAAACCTTCCCCCAAAATTTCTAGGCCCAGATGATTTCACTCAAGAATTTCACCAATACTTGGGGCGCCCGGGTAGCTCAGTGAGTTGAGCCTCTGACTCTTGGTTTCAGCTCAGGTCCTGGTCTTGGGGTTGTGGGGTCGAGCCCGGGGCAAGCTCTGTGCTCAGCGCTGAGTCTGCGTCCCTCTCCCACTGTCCCTCCCCCCGCTCTCTCTCTCTCTGAAATTAATTAAAATCTTAAAAAAAAAAAGAATTTCACAAACACTTAGAGAACAGACACCAATTCTGCACAGCCTCTTCCAGACAATAAAAGAGGGAAGGACCCCCTTCCCAGTTCGTGTCCGGAAGCTAGTGGTACCACGATACCCAACCAGACAAGGACAGAACGAAGCAAACCAAAGACCACAGGCTGATGTCCCTTACGAACGTAGACTTAAAACTCCCTAACAAAGCATTAGCAAATCACATTCAACAATGTATAAAGAGAATCATACGCCACAATGACATGGGATTTACTCCAAGAATTCAAGGCTGATTCGTTCTTTAAAAATCAGTCACCATATCAATAACTCACACGTTCATAGGCTGAAGAAGGAAATCACAAGAACATATCAACGGATACGGAAAAAGCACTTGACAAAATTCAACACCCGTTCATGAGTAATCCTTCCAGAAAAATAGAGGGAGCCTCCTCCACTTGGTAAAGAGCATCTACAAAAAATATACAGTGAGCATTACACCCAATGGTGAGAGAAGAATGCTCTGTCCCAGGATCAGGAGCAAGGAAGCATGTCTATTCTCACGGCTCTTGATCTAGGGCTGGGGGGGGAGGAAATCAGAGGTACGATTAGAACGGAAGAGATAACAGTAGCCCTGTCTGCAGATGACATGGTCATCTGCGTAAAAACCCTGAGGAACAGGCACGAATCTTCTAATAGGTGGGTTCAGCAAGGTCACAGAATAGAAGATCAATGTACAAAAAGCAGCGTCTTTCTGTATACTATCAGCGAGCACAGGGTCAAAGGAATAAAAATACAGTACCTTTCACAGTTGCCTAAAAACATACTTAGATGTAAATCTAACAAGACATGTAAGACTTGCCTGCTGAAAAGCACAAAATGCGGGTGAAAAAATCAAAGAAGACAGAAATTAACAAGGGGCCATACTCGGCAGAATAAAGATGTGAATTCTCCCCAAACTCAGGGACAGATTTATTGCCGTTCCCACCAAAATCCCAGGTAGGTTTGTTTGTAGGTATGGACAAGGCTAGCCTCCAATGTGCACATAATAGCTAAAACAATTTCAAACCAGGGAAGTGCAGCGAGAGGAGTCGGTCTACCCAACTTTATGGCTTAGGACGCAGCTGCCGCAATCAGGACCGCGTGATAGCGATGAGGGAACAGACGCATTCCTCGGTGGAACAGAGTAGAGACACCGGAAACAGGCCCACACAAATATGTCTAATTATGATTTTTGACACAGATGCAAAAGCGATTCAGTGGAGGAAGACCGTCAATTCAACATTACGTTTCTGGAACAAGTGGGTATCGTCAGAGAAACGAGAGAGACAGACGATAGAGATACAGAGAGAGACAGAGAAGACCTTCAGCCCAAGGGTCATATCTTATACAAAAATTACCTCAAAATGGATCCTCGTCTTAAATGTAGGTTGTAATACTGTAAATGTTTTAGGGAAAAACATGGGAGAAAATCTTCAGGATCTCAGGTTAGGTAGGTTTATTCGCCTTGGCACCAAAAACACCATCGATAAAAGAAAAACGTAAGTTGGGCCTCATCTAAATTAAAAGCTTTGCCGTGAGAAGGAGTGTTAAGAATGAAATGACGCGTTACAGAATGAGAAAATGCAAATTGAAACCACGAGATACCACTGTTCACCTACCTGAGGGGCTCACGTAGGAGATAGAGATGCCATGAAATGCGAGAAACCAGACCTTCCCTCAGAGGCTGCACGGGTGATAAGTGGAACGGCCTCTCTGGAAACGAGTTTGGCAGTTTCCTCAAACACTAGAGATGTTAACTCCCGCATGACCCAGTGATGGCGCTCCTGGCGTCTGTCCCAGAGAAATGAAGACATATCGTTCATACAGAAACCTATTCCTGGGGTGCCTGGGTGGCACAGTCGTTAAGCGTCTGCCTTTGGCTCAGGGCGTGATCCTGGTGTTCTGGGATCGAGCCCCACATCGGGCTCCTCAGCTAGGAGCCTGCTTCTTCCTCTCCCACTCCCCCTGCTTGTGTTCCCTCTCTTGCTGGCTGTCTCTCTGTCAAATAAATAAATAAAATTTAAAAAAAAGAAAAAAGAAACCTATTCCTGGATGTTCCTAACAGCTTTGTTCACACTGGCCCCACACTGGGTGAACCCGGATGTCCTTTGATGGCTCAGAGGTTAAACAAACCTCCCCACATGAACACCACCCAGCAATGCAAAGGAACTGACTTTAGACACACACATCAACTCGGACAAATCTCCAGAGAATGACACTGAGGGAAGGTTACGTACACAGTGGTGACTGAACTTCTAGAACGTGATGGAAAGGACAGGATCGCAGATGGGGAGGGCAGAGTAGGGCTGTCAGGGCCCGGATGGAGCAGAGTGTGTGTGTCCATGAAAGGCAGCCCGAGGGGCCCTTCTGTGATGAAAACGTGTTGCATCTGGACCATATGGCTGTCACTGTCCTGGGGGGGGGGGGAGGACTACACCACAGTTTACGAGATGTCATCATCAGGAAACCCCGGGTAAAGGGACCCAGGATCTCTCTGTAGGCATTCTTGAAACTGAACGTGAATCTACAATTATCTCAAAAGGTTTCTCAAAACAAAACAAAACTCACATTCTTTATCGCTGGAAAAACTAGCATTTTTGTTGGTGACAATGAGAACTTCAAAAATTGACCCCGGGATAACAAGATTTAGTAGAAATTTATTAACACGAGGTAAACTCAACAGTGGCTCTAACTGTGAATAGAAAGAGTTGTTATTGACTAAAATTAAATGATAGGACCGGATTTTCTTTACTGCTTAGATCTGTAGAATTTGGCCTGCAGAAATCGAATGTGGCAGAAATTATTCCCACAAGGGAAAGCCCACAGGAACAGAGGGTGTCATTGGTCACACTGGATATTGTCAAAAACACACCGAAACATAAATGCAATGAATCTCAATGCAAAGAATGTCTTGAAATTGAAAACAAAATTCAAAAATGTGGAAGCAATGACTGTACTTAGAAAACTGACCACAGAATTGAATTGGCTTAAAGGAGTTTGGGTTGGGAAATTCTCTCAACGAAAACGTACTAGCCTTGGTATTCTGACTTTCACAGTGTTTACGAACGGGTGGCTCTCGACTTACAGTGGTTCAACAGGAGTTTTCCGTTCTAGGATGGTGTGAAAGTGCAATGCAGTCAGTAGAAACCGTACTTCGAATCTTGAATTTTGATCTTTCCCTGGCTTAGCGGTGGGCAGTACGATCTTCCCCAAGGTGCTGCCCAGCAAACCGTGAGCTCAGTACGCTCTATCCAATGAATTACAGGACACATCTGAGCATTACATTCAACATTTATTATCAAATAGGCTTTGTATTAGATGATTTTGCCCAACTATAGGCCAACCTAAGTCTTCTGAGCACGTTTAAGGTCGGTGAGGCTAACCCAGGACGTTCGGTCGATTAGGTGTGTTACACATTTTCGACTTATGATATTTTCAACTGGTGATGGGTTTGTCGGGACGCAACCCCATTGTAAGTCAAGGAAGATCTGTACCTATCAGATCAAAACCGTGGGATCAAAACATCCTATTTTCTAGTAGCCAAACCTTATCGAATGCTTACTTTGAGCCAGGCACCTCATGCACACCGGACTTTTAAATTCAATTACCTTCTTTAGTTTTATAACGTCCGCGGCATAAGTACTATGGTATTTCACAGATGAGGACCTGAGGCGTAGTGAGGAGGAACAGGACCTCTGAGTGGCAGTGCTAGATTTGAACCCAGTTCTTGGTGGCTCCCTTGCTGTTTGCACGCATCCCATAGCGTCTCAGTGACAGCGGGGAGGACACAGGCTCTGAAAGCAGACTGCCCGTGTGCAAACGCACGCTGCATCACTTAACTGATGCTTGACCTTGGACAACATCATCACCCATGCAGGCATTGGTGTCTTTATCCATATAAAGGAAGTAGAGCATATAATCCGTAGGGCTGTGACAACTAAATGGCTTAACACGTGTAAGGGATCCAGAACAGTGGCTAACATACAACATGAACGCCACGTTTGCTTTTATTATGTAATATTTTCTTAAGGCTCGTGCTGGACAAATTTTCATTTAAAAAAATATCTGATTTGCAAGTACGCTCAGAATTTTGGAGGATGAATGGTAAAGCAACCTAACTCCTGTCAAGTCTTAGCACACCTGTGTCTTTTACTGCAGGATTTAAAGACTGACAATGGTATTAGTCGCATTTGAACTGAAAGACGTCAGGAGTTTTGAAGAAATTGCCTTTGGCTCTAGGCGATCTAAGTGTTTCTCCACTGACTGTGTAATTGAATTAATTCCACATCGGACCAGCTTTCACTAATGCTCTCCCTCCATACTGATCCTGTAGCAATTCTGCATGGGGGGAGGGGTGGGAAATGCTGACTCAGGTCCGTATTCTCAGTATTAACCCCTCCTGTGCTTGGAAGGTCACCGAGATGATATGGAACTGTATTCTTCTCCTTTCTGTATGTCCTGGATACACAAGAGTCAATGATGGGCTTTTTAAAAATTATTTTTTGAGACACGAAACATTTTCCATTGCTTTTGCCTTCTTCGAAACCCAGAAAGCTCTGGGTATTTTCCAGTTCCACGTCTAGTTTTTAGGGAGACCCAGTTCCCTTCCTCACAGCACTTGAAACCAGGATATTTCTATTTCCAGTTGAGCTTTCTGTGTCTCAAAAGGGACCATTGTTTCACTTTGATGTTGCAGATGTTTTAATTCAAAGGAACTAGGCGGTCAGATTTACTGGAAAGCCTACATTTTGAGGTTAAGCAGAGGTGAACTAATTCCTGAAAGGGGAGGAGGGACCCCTCCAGAAGATTCTGAATCTTACTTTCTCCATTAACCTCGTTATCACTTGTGCTGGGTGGACGATGGTGATGGCTCAAAGCCATGACTCTTCCGCAGCCTTCAAGATGGCAAGGGACAGAAGGTCTGGGTCCCAGTCATGGCACAGCTGGGGAGTCTCCTGCAGCAAGCTGAACCTAGGCTCTGGCAGTAACTACCCACTGCTTTATTATCATTTTGTAAAGATCTTCCTTAGGCTCCGCTAAGAACCGTGTGTTGACTAAGGCTACAGATCGACTCTCTCCACATGCCATGGGAGATGGCATCGCCGGCCTCAGGCTTGTGTGTTTCCTATCCGCAATCCACGAGGAGAGACGTCTCTGCCTCCAATATGGGAAGTGCCAGGGAAGACTTGGACTGGGCCAACTGGGTCCCAAGCCCTTCCCATGGACCTATCTCTGTGTCCATGACAGCACTGTAGCATGAAGCATTATACTTGGTCCAGCCTGTACGTGGGGCCTCTTGGGGCTGTTATGAGATGGGGGTTACTGGAGAGGGCAAGCATGTTCTTGAGCTGCTCAGCAGAAAGGATGCTGAGCTCTCGGCTCTCAGGAAACAAGCTTCGACACATGAGGTAGCCAGAGCCCAATGACAAGACAAGGTTTGGGAAAGCACATGCTGTGAGCAATAACTGCCATTTAGTTAGGCTCATTTTAATGGCAATGAAATATTCCCAGCTTTCCCCGAATTCCCTCTCCCTTCTATAGTGCAAAAACAGGCGCTAACTTGCACTTCCCACACGTTCAGAACAGCTATGTCCTTCATAAAATACAATGTCTTTGCATTGCTGGGGTTACAGAAGTAAGGGAAACTCTCTTGGAGACCCAGACACGCTCACACGCACATACACAGTCAGAGACCTGAGCAGAGTTGCTCTGAAAACATTCCAAATAACAGCATGTCAAAAAGAGAAGCTGCCTCGGAGATTCCCAGTGTAGACCAGGAACTGGAAGACAATGACCTTGGCCCAGCTCAGCAGTGTCCCTAGCTCCTGGCAGAAGCAAACACAACCCACACGGGGGGGGGGGGGGGGGTGCTCACTTCAAACTCCTGAGGTTTCCACAGATCAAGACCAGCCTAGCACGAGCTCACAAAGCCCATCACACGTGGAATCAAATCCTAATGAGTGATAATCAGCAGGAATAAGACAGATTAGGACCCATACAGATGTGAAATACTGGAATTCTTAGATCCAGAATAGAGAGTAGCCACCTACAAAATGTTTAAAAGAAAGCAATGGAATCCTGAAATGAGCAAGCAGAAAGGAATAGCAGATACGGTTAGGAAGATTTGAAAAAGACATAGAAGTTTTAGAAATGAAAACTATAGGTTTTGCTATTAAAAAAATAACTCAGGGGGCACCTGGGTGGCACAGCGGTTGGGCGTCTGCCTTCGGCTCAGGGCGTGATCCCGGCGTTGTGGGATCGAGCCCCACATCAGGCTCCTCCGCTGTGAGCCTGCTTCTTCCTCTCCCACTCCCCCTGCTTGTGTTCCCTCTCTCGCTGGCTGTCTCTAGTTCTGTCTAATAAATAAATAAATCTTTAAAAAAATAAATAACTCAGAGGGTGAGATAGGTAGCATATTAGACACAAACGAAGAGGCTCAGTGATACGGAAGATAGACCTGTAGCAATTTCCCAGAAAGCAGGACCAGGGAAAAGATGTAAGGTGCAAAAGAGAGGTTGAAAGGTAAGGAAGACAGAGTGAGAAGTTGCAATATCAAACCACAGTCCAGGGAGGAGAGAAGCAATAGGAGAGTGGCCAAATTTAAAGGTCCTTTTCTAGACCTCATGAAGGACATGAGTGCAAGGACGGCAGTTACCAAATAAGATGCAGAAAAAGTAAACCCAAACCTCGACACATTGAAAATAACATGCCAAACACCAAAGACAAGCCATAGATTTTAAAAGCATTAAAAAATAATGCGTCACCTTCAAAGGAATAACAGACTTAATGGCAATTTTCTCAACAGCAAAAACTAAAGCCATGAGACAGTAGAATAATATCTCCTGAATGCCGAGAGAAAAATCACAGTCGCCCTAGAATTGTCCACCCAGCAAAAATATCTTCACTCGTGAGACTGAGATAAGACATTTTCAGAGAAACCAAAACAAAGTTTACTACCAACAGGCATAAACCAGCAGAACTTTTAAGAGCTGCACTCCAGGAAGAAGAAAAATGATCCTGGAAGAAAAGTCTGAGATGCCAAAAAGTAAATAAGTGGGCAAACATTAACATTGTCTGTGACAAATAATACTAACATCTAATTCCCATGACTAACTTATGGAAATAAAAATGCTTAAAAGGAAAAAATTAAAATCCCGCCGGCCAACCGTGCAAAGGCTGAGAGAGGAAGTGGTTGTGTGGTTTGTGGGAGGGTTGAGGCATGAATGGTAGAGTTCAGCAGTTCTGCATGACAAAATTTCAAGCATCACCAAGAAAGAACAGAAATGGAATACAGCATAACTTCTAGACAAGTAGGAGGGAAAAAATGGAATAAGAATACAAATGAAAACGTGAAATTTTAATAGTCCAGAAGGAAAGGAAAAATGGTATAAATAGGAAGCGAAAAGCTACAAGACACTAGGAAGACATATCAGTCATCCCGATGAGTGAAAAAGGACTAAACTCACCACGTAGCAGACCAACATTGACACAGCAAATGTTTAAACAGTTCGGCTATGCACTATTCACAAGGGACACGTTCAAACATAAGGACAGGGAAATGTTGGAAGCAAAAGATATGTGAAGCAAATATTAACCAGAAGAAAGCTTTCTGCTGTTAGAAAAGGAGATCTTAGCAGATAAAAGCATTATATAGACAGAGTCTCTATACAACAAAGTGTTCCGTTCATCTGGAAGATAAAACAAATCTAAGATCTTACATATGTGTGTAAAGCAAAATTGATAGAACACATAGGGAAATTAAACTCGTCATCAGAGTAGGAGATGTTCAAGGTAACTCTTTTATTTGATGGGACAAAAAAACAAGTAAAATTTTAAACATGTGATATAACAAAAGGATATTTACCCAAGTCGACCGTGGAATACCAAATAAAGAGTCCATCACCGTATGGACTAAGTTCTCTAACCACAGTGCAATTATATTAGAACTCAAAGCTATAGGCTTAGAATTTTTAAATTCCACTTTTAAATACTTTGTAGATTAAAAAAAGAGAGAAAACATTTTTAAGATGGATTTACTTGAGAGAGAGAGAGTGCTGAAGCAGGGGGAGGAGCAGAGGGAGAGAGAGGGGAAGCCGACTCCCTATTGAGCACCAAGCCCAACGAGGGGGATGGGGGGACAGCAGGACTCGATTTCACAACCGGGAGATCATGACCTGATCTGAAACCAAGAGCCCCACACTTAACCCACTGAGCCACCCAGCAGCACCCACCCCCAGAAATTTTTGAATGTTAGAACTAGACAATCATGAAAATACCATGTCCCAAGGCTTATGGCATCATTAACTTTAAAAATAAAAACTGCCAGTTCTTTTACCAGCAAAAATTGGATTTATTTGGAAATAGCAGAGAATTGCAAACCCCAGCAAGCAAGCTATGCAATTATAAGCAAGACAGCAGAACAAACGAGAGGCTCTTGCATGGAGGAACGGAGGTGCTGTTGTAAACTAAAAGTCCGCGGGAGGAAACTGGGAGCTGGAAGCCTGTGGCTTCTCATTGGCTGGGCTGTGACGCTCTCTCATTGGCTGGGCTGTTGCTGGGGCAGGAGGAAACCTTCCTTCCTGTGATTGGGTAGTAAAGCCGTATCACTTGCAAGGTAGGTCTCCTAGGGTTGGGTTTGCAGTCCACAAGGAGTGCCCTGCTCCCCCTCAAATCAGATCTAAATGAGGTCTTGGAAAACGTGAAGCTACTAAAACTTCTAGCAGAATTGTTCAAGAAAGACAGAGATGCACAAATAATACTAAACATGAAAAGGGGGTATAATAAGCCCCTTGCAGAGAAGAAAAAGACAAAAGTATACTGTAGAGAAATTGTATGCCGAAGAAGGTGTAAAGATGTGTGAACTTAGAAGAAATGAACACATTCCTTTAAAAGCACCAACTGGAGGGGTGCCTGGATGGCTCCCAGGTTAAGCATCTGCCTCATGGGGACCTGGTATCGAGTCCTGGGTCGGGCTCCGTGCTCAGCATTCTCCCACTGCCTCCGCTCCCCCCAGCTTGTGCTCTCTCTCTTTCTCTTTGACAAATAAATAAATAAAATCTTTTTTAAAAAATAAAAATAAAAAATAAAATAACTCGAGAAGAAATAGAAAATCCAAATAGCTCAAAACCATTAAAATGTGTGAATCAATTGTTTGGTTTTCCTACAAAGAATCACCAGGCTCAGATGATTTTATGTAAATTCTACCAAACGTTCATGGACCATGTCAGTCTAATCCTATGCAAATCATTGGGGAAAAAAAGAAAAATAACACCCACCAATTTATTCTGAGCCCACGAAGACTTTAATACTAAAATTTGAAAAATATAGTGAAGAAAAATCATAGCCTCATTCATGAACATAAAGGCAATAATCCTTCATAAATAGCAAAATGAATTCTGTGCTTTGTGAAAAAAGATAGCACATCATGACTAGTCTGGGTTTATTCCAGGAATATAAGGCTTAACTTCAGAAAATCTATAATTATCATTCACTACATTAGCATATTAAAGAACAGAACAATACAGTTATTTCAATAGATGGAGAAAACACATTTGATGAAATTCAAAATACCTATTTACAATTTTGTAAAGAATTTAACTAGCTCAGAATAGAAAGGAATTTCCTTAATCTGATAAGGGGAGTCTACCAAAAACCTACAGCAAACATTATTTTTAATGCTGAAGGCTTTTAGATTCAGGGGGGAAAAAGAAAAGAAATAAAAAGTAGACGGTTTGGAAAGGGGAAAAAAGAAACCTCCACACTCATCATTCACAGAGGATGTGATTGTGCGTCGAGACCATTTTATCTACAACCTTAAAAGTTTAAGGATTCTTAATGACGCCGTTTGGAATAGCCGAGAACTGGAAACAACCGCGCGTCCGTCAGCCACACAGTCACACGATGGGATTCTGCGCAGCAAAGAGCAAGCGGACGGTCACACATCCTCAGCAACCCCGTGAATCTCACAAACTTAAAGGTGGGTGGAAGAAGGCAGACGCCGAAGCGCGCCCGCGGCATCACCCCGCTTACGTAGAGGGCCTGTACGGATGCAAGTGGTCCCTCCCTGGGTTCAGGCGGTTGGCTGGGGGTGCAAGGTGAAGCCACGGGGTGAAGTGCGGGGTGCAGAGTCAGCCCGTGCTGGGTGTACGCGCACGCTCCCCCCCCCTCCCCCGGCTCACTGAAGGTCCTGGGATGGGGTGACTGTGAGCTGTTTGCTCCACTGGAAAATGGGCATCACGATGGCGCTTGCCTTGCTGGGTGGCTGTGAGGTGAGCTGCAGATTTCAAGACGTGGGACCCTCCACTCCCCGGGTCTGGGCGGCCTACACCCGGGTTGTCCTCTCACGGAGGCCCCTGCCAAGGTCACAGGCACCATTGTCAGACGCTAGGTCTTCGAAGGGAGGTGCTGAGCGACTGACTCCACCCAACTCCTGCAGGGTCTCAGAACCAGGGAAGCGGTTCCTCCTTACCTCTGTGGTCAGAGCTGCTCCAGTCCAAGGGCGTGAGGGTTTGGAGCCGAAGGGCCGTGTCTGGAAAGCCGGTCCCAGCGCTCTCCCAGGGCAGGCCCAGCAGCGGCCACCCGCGCCCACTCCGAGGCACACGGGCATTGATGAAGGAGAGAACACAGCCCCCGGCTTCCCCCACCTCCGCTTTTCCTGCTCTTTGTAAAGGCTTCTGGAATAGATTTGAATCATACAGTCTTTGTACAATGCCTTTTCTGCACAGTGTTTCTTGAATAATTATTTGTGCTTAGTGTTTAAAAAATAACCTGGGTCAAAGAGAAGGAATGTAATGTGTCTGTTCAATACAAGCTATCTTAGTGGGAGCCCCCGAGCCACACCCAAGGAGGTAGACAGGGCCACGTAGATGGCGTGGACAGGGCCACGTAGATGGCGGGCACAGGGCTCTGGGAGGGAGACGCAAGCAGAGCTGGCAGACTTCCACGAGCTTTCCCGATGAGTGTCCCGAGCCTCCTGTGCTAGACAGGTCACCTGGGGATGCGGCAGGAGGACGTGAGGACATGAGAACCAGTGGTCAGCCCAAGCATCCTACCCAGGAGCCTTCTGCTGCACCCCGAGATGAGCCTGGGGCTTTCAAAGGAGTGACAAAAGCAGGAACCACACGCCTGGTTTGTGGCTTGCAGCATGAGGGGGCTGGGCCGGTGAGAGCGCCAGTGTGCCCGCAGCCCCAGACACAGCCGCTGTTCACAGGGCCCTGATCAGGGGCAGAGGCATGCTGGGCACTCCGAGTCTGACCCCCACTCATCTTTATAGGAAATCCACATGGGGGGCTGCTAGTCTCTGCAATGAAGACACAGAAGCTGCTGGAAGGCTCTGAGCCGTCAAGCAGCACGCCCCAGGCCCCCGAACCCACAAGTACAGGATTGGGGGCCAAACACAATCCCGGTGATTCCAGCCCCAGGCTCTGTTCAGGCTCTCATCTCTCCTCAGTCGACACCGGTTGGATTCCAACTAAGTTGTCTGTGTTTCGAAGGCAGGACTGTCTGCATTTCCTGAGCTCTCCTCCCAGAGCATCTGTTCTAGTGCCGACTGCCAATACGTGTTTACTGAAATTGAATTGTAACAGCTCTGAGCGAAGGTCCCTGCTGGCCAGGTCAAGGCTCCAACAGCTGCTCGGGGAGTGGCGTGCGAGGCCCTGACCCAGGCAGGTGACCTCTACTCTGGGGCTGGGGGGAAGTGGGGGGCTCGGGGCATCGGGCACACAGCCTCCCGGGGTGGCACACCAGTTCGTCCAACTGTGGAGAGGGGCTCAGGTCAGGCCCCCTCCAGGTGGCCCAGCAGGTGTCTGAGGCCCCAGGGGCATCATCCAGCCCTGCTGCAGGAATGTGGTTTGGCTTGTCTCAAAGCTTCCAGAAAATCATTTGAGAAGTAATGTTTGAGAGAGCACGGCCGCCCTGCTTGTAAGTCTCAGCATGTTCTCAGAAGCCTGACGTGCACTGTCTTGTAGAAAACTCTGTCACCAGCAACTTGCCCATGAAACCCAAAGCACACATCATGGGAAATGCCCCCAGCATTTCAGAGTGAGGCCTCCTGACTGCTGCTTCCTTCCAGGGACGAACGTGCAGGCTCCGATGTGACGGGACGGCCCAAACACACGGAAGTGCCATTTCAGGACTTGAGTCACTCTGAGTCAGTGATAAATTAATACCACCCTCAATCTTCCTGAGAATGCCGTCTTCACATGCCAGAGATGACGGCATCCTGGTCTAACTTCCTGGGTCACTCTGCCGATCTGCACGAGGAGCCCCCCCAGCCAGGCTGCAGGACAGACAGCTCCCCGCGGGGCACCTGTCCCAGCCCAAGCAGGCAGGGGCTAGCGGGATCTTCCAGGGGCCGCCGTGTGGACTGGAATGAACATCCCATGGTGCCCCCAGCTCCAGCACGAGTACCCTCCATTTCAGGGGCTTCCGTCTAGACCTCCTCCTCACGTAAGATCTTAGACGCCTGCACAGTGGCCCTCAGACATACTGGGGGAGCCCCCACAGCACTTATGGCCGTTCTATCCCCGTCCTGCTCCCGTCCTCCTGAAGTCTGCACAAGCATGGCTGGCACTGCCCGAGGGAGGGGTACCCTGGCGTCCCGGCCTCCGTGCACCGTCACGGGCTCTGAGGCGCCACGGCTTGGGGTGCGTGTGGAGGGTGAGTCCTGCCTCGTCACAGGGACACACGCCGGCTGCTGTCTTCTCAGACCCGTAGCCTTTTGTAAGAGACCATTCCTTCAGCCTTGTCTGCTGCCCTGTCCTGCTCAGGAGCCGCACAAACCCCAGGACTGACAGTCCTCGTGCAATTCAGCTCCTGCAAGAGGACAGGCTTGCGGTCAGATAGGCTCAGGGATGGATACCCGCTGCAGGAGTCCCTTGGGGTTCTCAGTTAGCAGGACTTACTTGATCCTGGCAGTTCAGAGAAGTGTAAACAAACATAGGCTAGAAAGTTCTTCCTCTCCGTAGAAAGCCAAAACGTAAATGTAAAGGGAACAATGGAGTGAGAGCGCCGGCACACGGCGGCCGTCATGAAATTAGGGATTTATTTATAATCTCACAGCATCTCTGCACAAGATACTCACTAATTACGAAGTAACTTTACAGAAAGGGGGAAAAGCCCCTTCAGAGTGGAGAAATCCCGGCCACACCACCTAAACCAAATGACGGAAGCTGCCGCTCCAGTCCGGAGACGGCGGGCCTCCCGACAGGTGCACAGACGGAGAGCCCAGCCCCTCCGCACATGGGGAAGCACGGGAAGCACAGGACCCGGGTTGGGGGTGCTCTGCAGCTTCAGGGATGTCCGCAGTAACTGAAATCACAGGAGGCGAAGGAGGCAAGGGGAGCCAGAGCCGGGTTTCCGCTGCCACGGGCGACATTCTCGGGAGAAGGTGTGCGGATAAGCAGGGGGGCCGTGGCGCGACCGTTCCAGGCGCCTGAGCAGAAAGGACGGCAAACATGGTAAAAGACCAACATTTATTTGAAAAATTTTTAAAGACCTACTTGTTTATTTTAGCAGGGTTCGGGCAGAGGGAGAGAGAGAGAGAATCTCAAGCAGACTCCCCACTGAGCCCGGAGCCCGACACGGGGCTGGATCTCACGACCCTGAGATCATGACCTGAGCAGAAACCAAGAGCCGGGCCACCCCCAACTGAGCCAGCCAGGCACCCTCGTTTACTTGAATTTGAATGAAATTCTTCGTCTTTAACTTCCCTGTAAATGGGAAACCATGTCAAAATTAAATTAAAAAAAATAAAAGTCCCGAGCCATCCTTTGAGGTGTGTGAAGACGTGTTTCCAGGGCACCCAGCCAGGGTCACGGGGCAGTGGTGGCTCCCGTCCTCTCCCTGGGGAGGTGAGACCTCTGTGAGCAGAGGCTCTTCACGGGAGCCAGTTCCAAACCTTTCCATGGCTGTGGAAATAGCTCAGGAAACGTTGTGGGCGGGGAGGACGGGAGTGGAATGGGAGGGGCGCGGGTCTCCAATAACGCAGGTCCTGTGCGCCCCGTGGGATCCTGCCCAGTGACTCAGGCTCAGAGGTGGTGTCTCACAGCACTAAAGATAACTCCAGGTGTGCAGAAGCTCACACACGCCGAGGGCACCCTTGCAGGCATCAGGAGACTCAGACCTACCCAATTACACTTTTCTTCACCTTCCCTCTGTGGGAGCACAGGAGTGTGGACAGCCTCACTGAAATGTAGGCAGCGGCGGCAGCCGAGACCTCAGGGGACAAGGAGGCCGTGCCAGGGACAGAGCGGTGCGGACCCTGCATGGCCCCCAGGACACAGGAGTGCAGCCAGGGACAGAGCGGTGTGGACCCTGCATGGCCCCTAGGACACAGGAGCGCAGCCGGCGGGAGCCGCGGGGATGCAGGGCTGGAATCTGCCCTGCGGGTGGAGAGGGGTCAGCCCAGGGGGCACAGGGCAGCCCCAGCGATGGAGGACTGGCTCTGCGGGGAAGGTTAGAAGACACAGGGCTCCACTCGCATTCCAGCCTCGCCACGTCTCCAGCGCTCGCCACTGCACGGGTGGCCGTGGGTCTCAGAGAGGCCGGGCTCCATGGAGACGTGTGTGGGGACGTGGGGCTTTCCACCCACGTGCTGCCCCCAACCCAGTCCTCTCACGACTTTCTCGTCAGGGAGTGATCCAGAAACACGGCAGCACGACCTGGCCAGAGACCCACGTCATTTCTCTCCCTCTCTGGCGATCTGAGCGCAATGAATAAGAATCTGTCATGTTATTTACGACAAAGTGCCAAGCGCACACTCCTGTTGACATTCAAATCTTGACTTAAATACCACGGAGCACGCATGCTCTCTTCAAAGGATTGCTCCCTGTAAGCCTATAATTCAGCCTTATCGCTACATGACCAGGTGTAATTTGTGGGACCAGGAGATTCATTTTCCCATTTAACGCGCGGGCTGGGGCACGGTAGCTGCTTTTGGCCTGCCAAGTCTAGATGTTTCCATCTTTGATCTAGGCTGCTGTGTGTTTGGGAGCAGTGAGAAGATAAACACATGCCAAGTGGGAACTTGTTTCAAGCCAGGAAGTCTCCTCCAGCAGCTGGTCCCAAGGCCCCGAGGAAGGCTGATGCGGGGAGTTCAGGCCCCGGCGGAAGCCGACTCCCAGAGATTCTCACCGGGGAGAATGCAGGAAGGATGAAGGGAAAGGAGCAGGTCCACCCCTCTGGAGGGAGGGAGAGGAGGGTCTCAGACATCCCTGCTAAGAAAGCTTCTGCCCATTGAGGGCGAGTCTCCGAGGCAGAGGCTCAGCTGAGGAGCGCCCATCCCGCAAGGACGGGGCGCCGTGGACCCCTCAAACTGCTGCGACCTGCTCAGCTGCCTCCCGCCCCAGGGAAGCATGGCCTGGCGATGTTGGATCCGTCCAGCTCGAGGTCTGCAGCACATCTCATGGCCGCCAGGCAGACAGTCTGCAAAAAGCCGTCTGAAAACCTGATGATGATCCCCGTGAACATGCTCGTGACTCAGTTGCCCACAGCAGGGAACCCTCCCACGGACAGACGCTGCGCGCCCGGCGGGCTCCTACAAACACTGGGCTGGTCCGGTTCCGGCCCAAACTGTGTCCCACGTACTGTTGGTGCTCCACAGAGTTTACTACGATGATACTAGTAATACTGGTAACAAATTGCTGCCGCCACAGAGAACAGACAGGGCTCCTGTGTTTGCAGGTGGGACGCCTTCCCCAGGCAGCGGCAGAGCCGGCGACAGGCGTCTTCCCTTCCTCTCACACGCAGGTCCCCATACATGCTGGCCGCTGGCCGCCGGACCTCTCAGTGAGAGGCACAGGGAAAGGGGTTGGGGGGGCAGGGGGCACCTTGGGAGACCACAGACTGGGGGCGCTCACTGCACAGCAGCCTCGGACCTGGGCCCTTGGCTTGTGTTCATTATCTGCCTTCCTCACCACTGTCCTGCAAGAGGGATCATTTTTATTTGGGAAAACTGGCTCTGTCAAGATCTCCATGCAAGAGGCAGAGCTGAGATTGGGCCCAGCTCCACCTCTAAACCCCCGTGTTGTTTTCCGTACCCTCTGGAAAGATGGGAAGCGGCTTCTGAGTAACCCACGCTGCTCTCTCTGCGACATGAGGGCCGAACTCTGTAACCTGCGGTCCGAGGCCTCCACGACCCAGCTGACCTCCGTCCCCTCCCCACCCAGGGTTCTAGCCTCGCCGCCCGCCCCCAGCGCCCCAAACCTGCCCGGCCTTCTTCCTACAGGAGCTGCTGGTGGGAAGGGGACAGTGAGGGTTATAGGTCTGCCTGTTAAGGACTCACTGGTTAAATCTTACGTTCACTTGTTAAGGCTGGGGCCAGCCCTGTGCTGTCAACATAGGAAACGCTCAATACGTGTTTACTGGCCAATTATTCTGTAAATAATCACCTGTCAAGAGGGTGTTAAGTGCAACACACTGACGACACCATGAAATTCAGCGCTGGTGACATGGGCCCTTGATCTAGAACGCCTCCCGACCACAGTACTGTCTTCCGACAGGACTGGCAGGATTTACAGGCAGGAAGGAATGTCAAATGACCCGCAGCCCTTTCTCTGGAACCCAGAAATCTCTGAGAGCCATCGCGGTGTTTCCCAAAGTTTTGTTGTTGTTGTGCATGTGCTTTTAACTGGGCTCCATGGTGTGGAGGCCAACGTGGGGCTGGATCCCACGATCCCGAGATCAGGACCCGAGCCAAGATCAAGAGTCAGACGCTCAGCCGACTGAGCCACCCAGGCGCCCCTTCCCAAGGTTTGAGGCAAACTCTCTCGGCAGCAAAACTTGACCTGAAGGTGTAGAACCATTTATAGCACTCATTTTCTTCCCAGTATGACGATTCCCATGCTTCGCTGCGGGAGTATGAATGTGTGGCCCACGGAGTGCTGCCCTGGCCCCTGCGTACGACGCGATGGGACGTGTAGTTTAGGAACCGAATTACCTTTCTACACAATACGGACAGTTCTGGATAAGCAACATGCCCGGCTCCCGGAGGTAGGGCAAGGGTAATACTCCTGAATCCTGCATCGTGTGTATATTTGCAGTCACAAGTAATAGATCATTTAACTCCAATTGGCTTAAATGCAACGGATAGATTCATGGAACTGAAAAGTGTAGAAATTCCGTGCCTTTCAGGCATGATGAATCCGGGGTCCACCAAGTTTAAAGCCTCTCGCCTCTGCCTCCTCGGTCTGTTGGATTTGTCGCTGGTGGTGTCTCCTCGGTCCAGGCCTCACAGGGGTGCCACACCCCGCGGCTCTGAGGTGGGGAGGAAGCGTGTCCAGGACTCCAGGAGAAGGGCCCAGTGGCTGCACTTGACGCCCCGCATTTGGGTGGTGGGCAGTGGGGGGGTGCACTGGGCTGGTCACCTTGGCCCAGGGCACGTGCACTACCTCCGGGACGAGGATGGGGTTGGCGGACTGGGCCCCCCAAACAAAAGGGGAGCTTTGGGGAAGGGGCAGCGGACACCGGGAAGCTAAGGGCCACCTCAGCTCCCCTTGTCATGTGTCTGACATGCTGCCAAGCACATTCAGGACTGTCAGCACAGACAGGTTGTGACGGCCACGTTGACAGGTCCCAGACCAGCGCTGGGACGCCCAGACAGCTGGTCAACCGCTATTCCTGGGGGTGTCTGTGACGGTATCTCGGGAGGAGGTGACATTTAAACCAGCGGACTGAGTAGGGTCGCTCTCCCCAGTGCGGGTGGGCATCAACCCATCCGTGAGGGGCCTGAATAGAACAGAAGGTGGGGGAAGGTGAATTTGCCCCCCCCCATGGAAACTGGAACACCCACCTGCTGCTCCCAACACCACGTGGCTGGTTCTCGGGCTTTCTGGCTCACTGACTGCACAGCTGCCCCCGCCGTGCTCCAGCTCGCACACAGCAGCTCCTGGAACTCCTCCTTGGCCTCCGCAGCCGTGTGAGCCGTTCTGAGACCCCACAGCCCCCCATCTGCCTGTCTGTATCCCAGAGCTCTGCTTCTCTGGAGAGCCCCAACTTGGGCACGGCCTTCACTGGGCGGGCAGCTCATCCTCCGCGGTGAACAAGAATTCTCCTGCTTCCGGCCATTTGATGTCAACCTCGTGCTGTGAGCCCACGTGGTCTCCGTGGCCTCCTCTCACGGTACTCATTTATCATACTAGTCGTGTCGGGCATCTGCGTGAGCGCAGTGAGCACTGAGCTCCTTTGGGCAGGCCCCTCCCTGCTCAGTGCAGCCTTGCAACCCTGAACCCGTGCCCAGCCTGGGCCACATGGTAGCAGGGGGAGGACTCGGCGAGGCAGGCCTTGGGGCAGACAGAGGGACACCGAATGATGCTCTCCTCACATGCTTTTCATTGGGAAACTTGACCTAAAAACACTGCACGTACCACCCTAACGTCAGGTGACTGAGGAGCAAGAAGCAGGGAGCCCAAGGTGAACTGCCTTAAACAGTAACGGTGATCACTGATTTACAAACAGGAAATAGCTCAGCCAGGGCAGGTGTTAGGAGTGACCGAGGATGGGAACTCACGAGCACCGATGGACCCAGTGTCTTCCGTCTGCTGCTCCATCTTCCCGAGACTGGCCTCTCACGGAGAGCTCTGGACACGGAAAACTGTAAGATATAGATGAAAGAAATTGAAGAAGACGCAAATAAATGGAAAGTAGCTTCTCTTCCTGGATTGGAAAAACTAACGTTTATATTAATCAATATTAATAAATAAACATATTTATTTGTTTATATATTTATAAATGTAAAAGTGATTACATATTTGTTTATTAATAAGTATGGAATTAATAAAATGTCCATACTACCCAAAGTGATCTACGGATTCAGTGCAATCCTTACCAAAATTCCAATGATACTTTTCATAGAAATAGAAAAAACAATGCTAAAATCCACAAACGACCCCAAATATCCAAAGCAATCTTGCAGAGACAAAGCCGGAGGCAGCACATTTCTTTTTCAAAGTGTATTACAAGCGATAGTCATCGAACCAGTGTCGTGCTGGCCTCAAAACAGACACATAGACCAAGGGAACAGAACTGAGAGCCGAGGATAAACCCAGGCATCCTTGGCAGGGGCTCCAAGAACACACACCAGGGAAAGGATGATCCCTTCAATGAATGGTGTTGTGAAAACTGGGTATCTACACGCAGAAGAATGAAATTGGGTCCCTGTCTTACACCACTTCCAAAAATTCACTTAAGATGGACCAATCACTTAAATGTAAAGCCTGAGAGGCGCCTGGGTGGCTCGGTCAGTTAAGCATCTGACTCTTGATTTCGACTCAGGTCATGACCTCAGGGTCCTGAGATCGAGCCCTGTGTCAGGCTCTGCATTCAGCAGGGAGTCTTCTCCTCCCTCTGCCTCTGCCCCTCCCCTCTAAAATAAATAAATAAATAAATCTTTTTTTAAAAAAAAAGTAAAACCTGAAGCCATAAATCCTAGAAGAAAAGAAAGGGGAAGAGCTCTTTGACATTGGTCTTGGTAATGATTTTTTTTTTGCATCTGACACCAAAACACAAACCAAATGCCTTGTGCACAGCGAAGAAAACAATCAGAAAAGGGAAAGGCAGCCTGCAGAACGGGAGGAAGTCCTTGCGAACCACACGTGTGAGAGAGAGTAGCATGGTGGTTGTCAGGGGCCAGGGGCTGGGGGGCAGGAGATACAGGGAGATGTCATTTAAAGGGTATAAACTTTCAGTTATAAGAAAAAGAAGTTCTGAGGATCTAATATACATCGTGGTGAGTGTAGTTCATGATGCTGTATGGTGTACTTGAAATCCAGTAGGAGGTCTTACGCTGCTTTCAGTAATTGAAAAAGGAATTGTGGGGCGCCTGCGTGGCTCAGTCGTTAAGCGTCTGCCTTCGGCTCAGAGTGCGATCCTGGTGTTCTGGGATCAAGCCCCACATCAGGCTCCTCTGCTGGGAGCCTGCTTCTTCCTCTCCCACTCCCCCTGCCTGTGTTCCCTCTCTCGCTGGCTGTCTCTATCTCTCTGTCAAAAAAAAAAAAAAATCTTAAAAAAAAAAAAGGAATTGTATGAGGGAATGGATGTAAATGATCATGCTTGTGTCCTCATCTCGCAGCAGATACGTGTGTGTATATATATGTATATGAATGTATCTCATCACGTTGTTACTACAAGTGTATGTAATTGTCCATGTCCGTTATACTTCAATAATAAATAATAAATAAAAATAAAGCTGGTAATAGGTTATTGTTAGAGATATAAACCTGAGACCCTCACTTAGGAATTTGGAAAATTTGTGCTTTTAGTTGAAGGAATTACAGAGATACAAGCTTCACAGAGGCTATTTAGTAAAGCTTGGCTTGCTATCATTATTTTTGTTTTTCTTCAGAACTTGAATTGTGACTTGCATATACTAAATAATATGAAATGCACCTGTATATTATTGTGTCCTTAATGGTGTCAGTAAATAGCTCTTGAGAGTAAAAAAATAAAAAATAGAAAGAAAGAAAGAAAGAAAGAAGGAAGGAAGAGGAGGAGGAGGAGGAGGAGGAGGAGGAGGAGGAGGAGGAGGAGAAGAAGAAGAAGAAGGAGGAGGAGGAGGAGGAGGAGAAGGAGAAAGAAGGGAGGGAGGAAAAAAGAAAAGAAAGAAAAATCAAAGGACTTGAACAGATATTTCTCCAAAAATTATCTATAAAAATGTCCAGTAAGCACATGGAAAGATGCCCCACATCACATA
This sequence comes from Ursus arctos, assembly GCF_023065955.2. Classification (NCBI taxonomy): domain Eukaryota; kingdom Metazoa; phylum Chordata; class Mammalia; order Carnivora; family Ursidae; genus Ursus; species Ursus arctos. The sequence goes on along the minus strand of NW_026622874.1, from coordinate 8,430,867 downwards.
TCATCGGGGAAATGCAAATCAAAACCAAGACACCACCTCCCTCCCACCCATTAGGATGCTACTATCCAAAAAAAGGAGCAAACAGGGGCGCCTGGGTGGCACAGAGGTTAAGCGTCTGCCTTCGGCTCAGGGCGTGATCCCGGCGTTATGGGATCGAGCCCCACATCAAGCTCCTCCACTATGAGCCTGCTTCTTCCTCTCCCACTCCCCCTGCTTGTGTTCCCTCTCTCGCTGGCTGTCTCTAACACTGTCGAATAAATAAATAAAATCTTAAAAAAAAAAAAAGGAACAAACAAAAGCAGAAAGCCACCGGGTTGGCGAGGATGTGGAGAAGTTGGAGCCCTTGGGCACCGTCCCTGGGAATGTAAATCAGGGCATCTGCCGCGGGAAACAGTGCTTCCAGGAAAAAGTAAAAAACAGAATGACTATATGATCCAGCAATCCCACTTCTGGGTATATAACCCAAAGAATTGCAAGCAGAGTCTCAAAGAGATATTCGTACACCTGTGTTCACAGCAGCACTACTCACAGTAGCCAGAAGGAGGGAGCAGCCCACAGGTCTCTCAGGGGGTGAATAGAGGAGCGCAGTGCAGGGTCTGCACACAGGGACTAGTCTTCAGCCTTAAAGAGGAAGGACACTCTGACCCCTGCCACAGCGCATGAACCTGGAGGACACTGTGCTCAGTGAAGTAAGCCAATCACAGAACGACACATACTGTGTGATTGTGCTTATATGAATTACCTAGAGTTCAAAGCATAGAGACAGAACGTGGAAGGGTGGCTGCTGGGGGGCAGGGATGGGAGCTGTTTGGGGGCAGCAGGGAGTAGGGAGCTGTTTGGGGGGGACAGCAGGGGAATGGGGAGCTGTTTGGGGGTGTGGTTTCAGTTGTGCCAGATGGAAGACTTCTGGAGCTGGGTTGCACAACAGCATGACTGACCTGCACCCTAGAAATGGTTGAGACGGCAAGATTTATGCTATGTGTGTTTCATCACAATTAAACGAGGGAAAAAAGGAGAGAAAATGAAGGAATAAAGCCAAGCAAACTGTGACAGCAGTTATGGCAAAACACCCACCTGAACCAGAGAAACACACACAGACTCGTGTTCTCGTATCTCCAAGTACAAAATAAGAAACAGAAAGATCAGTTGCAACATTATCAGATCAAACTGGAGGAGCGAGCAGGAAGTCAGGCAATTAGTAACTAAGCGCCAAGACGCCTCAGCGTCTGCAGAACGGCTCATTTGACCCTGCGGGCGGCCGTGTTTGGAACAGGGAGCGCTTCTGAGTAACGCTGTGGGTAGCCCACCCCGTGGCGTTTCCGATGGCACATGGTGCATTCCCGCGTCCAGACAGCTCCACGGCAGGTGCGCGGTCGTGTTCAGTAACCGTGCCCCTTAGAATCCCCGAAGGTGGGGCTCGGAAGACCTTCGTCGGCTGTGCACACAAGGACCAAAACAACCCCGGGCGACGAAATACTCCAAGTGGTAACAGGAGCCCCAGAACACACACACCGTGGTCACCGCAAGGAAGTGTGTGCTGCCGAGACAGGAGCGGGGGACTCACGCTCTTACCCTGAAAATCAGGAGGCGCAGGGAGCAGCTTGTTTCACTCTCAGGGAAGCCCTCGTATGAGCAAGTTTACCTATAGATCTGAATTATGTGTGGAATGACACCATAAAAACAGTGAGCTGCCCGGTCCCATCTGTTTATCTAAATAAATGGTATCATAATACCCATTTCTGGCGATCGCACTGAAGTTCATTGGATTGTGCAGGAGTTTATGAAAAAAGGAAGGATTAAAAATTAATTTATGAGGGGCTCCTGGGTGGCTCAGTCGGTTAAGCATCTGACTCTTGATTTCAGCTCAGGTCATGGTCTCAGGGTCCTGGGATTGAGCCCCGAATCGGGCTCCCTGCTCAGTGGGGAGTCTGCTTCTCCCTCTGCCCCTCCCCCCCAGCTCATTCTTTCTCTATCTCTCAACTAAATAAATAAAATCTTTTTAAAAAATTAATTTATGAATCATTTATACTATGCAGTTATACCAAAAAAGAGTTAATGACTTTTTAAATCATTTATTTAACAATTTTTGAGGATCCGATAGAAATTAATTACAAAGTACAAGAACTGCACGAAGACATAGAAATGTGTATGGCCCAAGCTTATGAACTCAGAGCAACAATTTAACTTTGGACAAGTGGGGTTTGTGTGATTCACCAGTGATATTAACCAGGACTAATATACGAATCCTAAAAACGATTATAGACCAGTAGGGGAACACCTGTGTGGGCGCACGGAGAAGCTTCATCTTTGTTTAGAAATACCCAACATAGGGGCGCCTGGGTGGCACAGCGGTTAAACGTCTGCCTTCGGCTCAGGGCGTGACCCCAGCGTTATGGGATCGAGCCCCACATCAGGCTCCTCCGCTAAGAGCCTGCTTCTTCCGCTCCCACTCCCCCTGCTTGTGTTCCCTCTCTCGCTGGCTGTCTCTATCTCTGTCGAATAAATAAATAAAATCTTTAAAAAAAAAAAAAAAGAAAGAAATACCCAACATGATCGAGTTTGACAGCATTCCAAATCCGGTCATATTATCATGATATCAGATCTATTGACAGGGAAAGGAAAAGTCATTGGATTTAAAGAACCCCTTACCCTGAAAGTATGATTTAAAGAGATCAAGTTCTATGGATCCTGGCTGGTAGCGAGGGGGTGTTTCCGCCAGTCGAGGAGTAAGAGACACCGCTACACCATTCACGGCCATGTATGGGATTCCAGCCAACTATGGAAATCTTGATTAAGATTTATATGCAGCCATTGAAATTAGAAAACAGATGTTGGAAAGTAAGCCCATGAACATAAGTTCAAGTTTCTGATTACAGATTCCTCTTGAAAAGGAAGAACTTATGTTTTATTTTCCAACCGTGAGTATGCAACCTAATGAACATAACCCCCTGCTGTTACCCCAGTGAGCCGTGGAAATAGTGTCATCTTCTCTGTGTGCGCAATGACGTCAAACGTGGGAGGAGGTGGGTCAGCTCATGGCGTGCATGTCACGTGGACCCAGGAGGGGACCCAAACCTCCACCCCAGAGCATCCCTGAGTGGGGTGACTGGAATCCTGGGGGCACGGGTGTCTCGGACACCCACCCAAACCTCTCGCCACCGTGCCCAGGGACGGAGTCACCCCAGGTCAGAGGCGAGCAGGTCTCCGCTTCCCAAACACCTACTCTTTCAGATGGAAGTTGAGTAGACTTGAACTCACACAACTCCTTACTGTTCTATCTTCCTGATGGTCGGCTGTCCATCCCTTCAGCTCCATAGAACCTGGGGCTGCATTTACCCTGAGATTTCCTGCCACAAGTTCAGAACGCAGAGCCTCGTTTTCTATCATTAATTCCTAGGATTGTGTGCTTCCTCATTTTTTTCAAGCAATTGGCTAATTTGGCTCATCAGAGAGAATATTTTTCAAAGCTCATACTGTTTTAATCATCCAGAAACGAAATGCGGACAGCCATCCCAGAGCTCCTGAGCCATGAGCCCCACGACCCAAGATGTGGGGTGGGGATGGGACCGGAACCTTCCAGATTCAAGCCTCCCGCCCTAATCCTTAACTCTCTTCTTAGACTTTCCCTAAGGTTTGAAAGAGAGCCTGATATTCCCTAGTCTCGGCCCCTGTCACGTGCTGGGTGTTGAGTGGCCTTGGGGATGGAGAGGCCACTGGAAGTGCCTGGTCATGCTTGTGGAGGGGGAAGGAAGCCACAGCAAAGGCTCACAGGGAGCTCTGGAGGCAGGTTAGCCCCCAGAGTCATCCCCAGCAGGGCCAGAGTCCCAGGCCCTCGTCCCCCAGCGTCACCCAATCACTGGTGCAGGCCAGCCCGGGGATGCTGTGAGCCTGGGCTGAGGGTGATCCCCAGCCCCAGCAGTAAACCTGCAGCCACTGCGGGGTGGGGGGAACATATCCTTCATCCCAGGAGGACCATCGGGCAATGCGGCCCAGCACCCACCACCATGGCACTCCTCCTGACCTGAGTCCAGCCGAATACATGCTCCCCAGCAAGGGTTTGGACCCCATGCTGTGGCTCGAGAAATAGACGAGCTGCCACCCACTGAGGAAGGAAAGTCACCACCTGGGACGAGCTGGTATTGCTCGTGTCATCCAAGTCCAGGAGGCCTGAGAAACTGAGTACTTTGCACAACAGGCCCACTTTGGGCTGGCTGGTCTGCAGCTCTCCTGGCCCCGCCTTTGCACTCAGAACTGAGTGTTTGGGGACCTGGCCGGGAGACATGTCCAAGGGACAGCCACGGCACTATGCCACACGGGGCTCCCTGGTTGTTAGCAATACAGCGTCCGGGGCCAAAGCCTGCCTCTGCCACTCACCATGGTTCTCGTTCAAATTACTGAAACTCTCTGTGTCTCGGTTTTCTGGTCTGATCAGTGGAGATTTGATACTTTGTAATTCAGAGGGTTGGTGGGAGAATTTTTAAAACTAATGCATGTAACATGCTTATAATGGTGTATGGCACCGTACTTCGGGGATTGCCCTCCCTCCAAGCAGGGCTAATGGACTCTCCTCCCGTAGGACTTCTCTGCACAAACTCCTCATTCAGCTGAGCGGATTTCTGATCGCCCTGCGCCTCCGTCCAGCTGGGGCGTCGCACCTCGTGGCACTTAGGAAGGGACTTAGTTAACTTGTTCCGGTGGCAAGATCCTCCCGAGGCTGGGTCTCTAGCAAGTCTCGGCCCCGTGGACCCAGAGCCAAGGGAGCCCCACCCACAGCTCAGCTGGCCCCCCAGATGGACGGGAAGGCAGCCCAAGCCCCTGGCAAGTTGGGCCTGGTTCTTTCTCCCAAGGCTGCGACCCAGGACAACACACCCTCCTCAGTTCCAGTCGCTGCCCTGGGTGGCACAGTGCATTCCCCTGGGACGAAAGCCAGGAGCCTCCTCCCTCCAGAGCCCACGGTCCTGACCATCAGGGACCTGCCGGGACTCATAGTCCCTCCTTCACACAATCAGACCGCTGTGGACTGGCCTCAACCCGCCCTGGTTCTGTCCCCAGCCGACTTGAACCAGCCCCTTCCCTCCTCTGGTCTCTGGAACATGAGCTAAGTAATCGCCAAGGGGAAGGACATCAGTTGACTGGATCAGTAGAAAAGAACAAAGCCAAGGCGTGCCCCCTGTTTCTGAAGTCCTGGCATTGTGGACATGTTGGAGGAGGGCCCCAGGCTGCAAAGGGTGGGGGACATTTGTCGGGAGGTATAGGAGGGAGACGCGGCAGAAACCAGAATTTTCATGGGAGCGTTGGAATAATGTAAGGGGAATAAACCAGTTCGGGCCCCGCCCCTCCCACCACACCTTCAATAATAGCCGATGGGCCTCAGCGGGCTCCGAAAGCACTCCTGGGCCATTCCCGCACCCCACTGCCTGCCCCCTTCTGCAGTCTAGCCCCACCTGTCCCCACGCAAGCCTGGCTTGGCCAGCCCGACAGACAGGTGCGAGCCCTGCTCTGGGCCCCTGGTTCACATGCCCAGCCGTCGTCCTGGGCCACGTGTGGAAGAGAGAAATAACATGACCTGTCTCTTGTGATGCTGACGCCGTCACTTCCTGGCTGAAAGGTAATGACTCCAGCTGCCACGGAGCCACTTGCCAATTAATTTTTCCTTATCCGAGGCCAGAATGGATTCCTCCAGGAAAGACAAGCCCTGGGTCGGGGGAGAGAAAGGGGATTTCAGGACTCCGTTGTTGTCCCTAATCCCCCTCCTCCAGGGAGCCTGGTTTTTTTGTCCCTCCAACAGCATTTCCTGGGGACTCGGAGACACTCGGCCCCTGGGTCCTCAGGCAGAATCACAGTGGTGTAATTGCTCGGCTGCACTTCAGTGTAAGCCCGACTCCCGGCCGCGGCTGTGGGCAGGCAGGCCCAGAATGCAAACGATATGATTGCTTTCATTAAATCATCCTTTTATGACTGTATAATTTCAGCAGTTAAAACCCTTACTAATATATTCTGTGAAGCAGGCTGAATGTTACACTAATGTATGGCCCTTATTAATTTTTGAAAAACAGGGGTGAAATCTGAATGACCTGCTCCTGCACACTTAAAAGCTCTGGGAAGGAGGAGAGAAAAAAAAAAAAAAGAAGTAAGATACAATTTTGATTAATGTAAACTAATGAGCATTCGTTGTTTCTTACTCCCTCTTCCCCACCTGAAAATTCACAATAGAGGATGCTAGCGGGCTTCTCTTGCGTGTTGCAAGCCCTCTTTTATTCCTGGCTTCTTAGGTTCGTTATCAGGAGAGAAAGAGGGAGTCTGCAGGCCTTTTCTTCACAATTAGAGAGTGAGAAATGTACCCGTCATCCGTTACTCCCTCCAAAAGGTCTGGTGCTTCAGCAGCCTCCTTGGTCTCAGGGAGCTCAGGGGGCCCCTCTCCGCGCCCCCAGGACCTCACCGTCCCCCAGGGGGCGCTGCTGTGCCCTATTCTTTCTCATGCCACCTGCAAGATTCCAAACCCAGAGCATCTCCTTGGTGCTGATACTGAAGGTTCAGTGGGAACTAACATGGGGATTATAGATGGTTTCAATTAGATCTGGAAGCGAGCCTCATCCCTGTGCTCATCGCCGGAGAAGTCAGACGTCCGTGCCTTAGAGTAACAGCTTCGAAAGCACACTGGGATGACCATGGCTGAATTCGACTCTTGGTTTGAAAAATAGCTCCTGTCTGCAGTGCGTGAACCATGTCCCTCTGAACAGAACCATTTCTGACACGGAGCACAGACCCCATCACGAGGAACCCCAGAGGGACTGTGTCTTGTTTCTATCAGACATTGAAGTAAGCAAACCGTGAGCTAGGGCTTTTGTACTGCTGTGTGCTGTAACGGACTGCTAGCCCCCCTCGTTTCAGTCTCTCTCAACCCCATTTTTAAAGTTCTAATAGGTTCCAGTCTTCATTCTGAGCTCGAGATCCAAAGCCATCAGTGGTTCCCCATCACCTAAAAATAAACGAGTCTATTATAGGTCCTCCTGGATGTGGCTCCAAACCCAGCTATCCTGACACCGTCTTCACTGTCCTCCGGCATTCACCTTCTGGTCTGCGTGATGCTCTCGATGCACCTACCAGGCTGAACCAACCCCGCCTCCGCTGTGCGCAGTCCCCCGCCTGCCCAAAGACACAGCACACCTGCCGTCTCCCCTTGAAGGCCTCCCCACATGCAAGGGACCCGTGTTGTCCGTGTGTCCGCATCTGTGTCCTGCAGACAGCTGTTGCACGGGGCAATACGCACTGTCTTCTCTCAGGGAAGGTGGCCATGGAACCGAGGCTGGTGGTCACCCGCCCCTGCCTGCCCTCCGTCTCTCGCGGACGGGAGCTGCTGTGGACACCCACACCCTCGCGCACATGTGTCCGGTGGGTCCCAGAGTTACACGAAGACCCTGGGGGGCAGGTGCGCATCTCAAGGTCAACAAAAGTGACAGAGAGAATGTCTGGTCTCCTGGCGTCACTGACCCAGAGCGTCAAGGAGGTCAGGGCCAAAGGGGCTTGGAACACAGCACTGGACTCCTAACAATTAGGAGAGGCCTTCAGGAGAGTGATAAAGTCCTCAAGCATTTTGGTGGAAAGACCCTTTTTGATTCATCCCTGAAAGTTCAAAGTGGTGTGAGGAAGGCTGCCTTATGTCACCGTACAGTTTTGTCTAACAATTATGCACAGAACTCTCTCCCCAGAGCTGTGTAGGAGGCCGGAACCGCGCCCTGGGTGCTCAAGGTTAAGAGCAGCCCTGAGTGAGCTCTCGGCTCCGCCCCCTACAGTCCACGTGACCTTGGTCAGGCCGAGTGACCTTTGCGCACCTCTGTTCCTCACCAGTAAAATGGAGACAATAAAAGCATCCACCCCACGAGACTAAATTACGTAACAGGCACAGAGGGGCCTGGATTGATGCCCAGCGTGTGTGGGCTGATGGATGCTGACCGTTTCCACTGTGACTGTTTCTGGAACGTGGGGGGCAAGTTCGCCCACTTCGGATGGCCCCTCTTGGGTGGAGTTGTAATGCTCCCGCCCCTCGCTTGCTGGACCCCGAGCAGGAGAGGCGACCGTATCTGGTTAGAGGTCTGGGACGCAATCGAGTGGGCCTGACTCACTGCGTCCTTGTCGCCTGGGGAGCCGGGTGGCTATCGATCGCGGCACCAGCCCTGCCCTGTGCGGAGTGGGACCGGGTCACTTTGCCGAATTTGAAGGTTCAGTCACAAGCCCATTCGCCCTTCCTCCAAACTACACCTTTCGCCCAACCAGTACTAATCGCCATATTTTGGGCTCATTCTGCCTATGTTTGTCTTATTTTCCAGTCAGATGAGAAGTTGGGCACAGGAGAAAGTGCTCTTACTGGAGGGCAGCCCCCCCCCACCCCGAGATCCCTGGCTGGTAATTCAGGTCGGGTTGCTGGACTGCACACAGATCCTAGAATCTCGTTTTGCGTCTGGAAATGCGGTGTCTCGCTGAGGACTGGGGGAGAACAAGCAAAGCCCTTTCCTTGTCCGGATGCCACGGGTCCTGCTACACGACTGCGCAGAACATCAGCTACACTTCTGTGTGCAGCAGGGGGTTGCTGGGGGGGGTGATACTGAACATACAGGGGACGCTCCCAAAATCCCTCCTCCAGTCGCCACTTCAACTCAAAGACCCTCACCCGCTGCTCCAAGGATACCAGCTCCGCGTCGCCGACCTTCTCCGGACAGAAGTTTGCTCTGTGCCTTGAGAGGCCGGTGAAGTGGTTTGATAGCCATCGAGCGTGCTTTCTGTTCCGTGGGACTTTGTTTCCCCCAACAAGCTGGGCTCCTCCGTCCGACCCCATGCACGGTCCCTCCCCCGCCCGCCGCTCCTCCTCGCCTGCAGCTGGGCGCCCGAGGCCTCCAGCGCCCTTGCCCGGGGCTGCTGCGGGCACCTGCCTCCTCTTCACCGGCCACCTCGGCAGGCCCACTTCCCCCAGCTCCCGCTCTCCGACTGAGTCTGATTTTTCTGGCCTCATCTGCACTTACTTTCAGCACGGGCCCTTGACACACTGACCCAGCTGACATTTGAACTCTGTGCCTGCCCTGCCTGGCCCACCGCTGACCCCAGCGACCAGACTCTGGACGCCTGAGCTTGCCCTGGTCCGCCCGTCCTCTCTGGCGCCGCATTGCCCCGGGGTCTATGGAGCTGCTGGTCCTCTCTGGCGCCTCATTGCCCCGGGGTCTATGGAGCTGCTGTCCTGCCCGGGGCCCCTTCCTGCGCCGTGACTGCCCACCCCCCCACCCCCCCCCCGCCTTGCCCACCGCTAGCCTCCTACACAGCTTTCTCCCGAAATCAGAAGGCCCCCAAAGCCCAGCAGCGCCTCCCAGTGGCTCAGCATGCCCTTTCTGTTATCATATCACTGGCTGCGCCCTCTTCATCCATAGGCACCTGAGAGGACCTTCTGTGTCAGCCTCTCCTTGGGAGAGAATTCCAGCGGCACGCCCGCTAAGCCAGAACCCGGCCACATGGCGCCAAGGGCTGATGCAGTTCCTTCACCCCAGCAGCGTCCGCTCAGGGTTCTCAGCTCTCGGACCCCGCTCCCAGAGCGACGCTGGCCCGGCCCCGAGACGCGGGCGGAAGGCCGCCAGCCGCACTCACCTCCGTGGGGCAGAGGGTCCTTCACCTTCAGCTCCGGGAGCCCCCGACCCTGGGAGTATGGGAGGCAGGCTCCGCATGGCCGTCTGGGGAACGGAATCTTCGCAAACAGCCCTCACCTGCGCAGCCCGGCAGATGGCTGGAAGCAAACCCCCTTCTGCCCAGACTCACGGGCAGCTCAGTCCTCCCGCACGTGCAGAACAGCTTCACCCACGGAGAGTCGCTGAGGGCGTGGCCACAGCGGACAGCGGCCCCTCCCCGAGCTTTGCTTGTGAAGGAGACCCTCCCGCGCCCTCCGCCGCACCCCCCACACCTGCTTCTCCCGGGCGTTGGGGCCATTCCTCCCTCTCGAAGATGGCCCACCTGTGCTCCGTGCCGGCCGCGACTGCCTCCGTCCACACCTCCCAAGGGATCGTCCGGGCCTGAGGTGCCCCCAAACTCAGAGTGAGCCCCCCACCACTAGTCCTGCCCCTGCGATCTTTTCCAGGTGGACTGACGGGTCTCCCACGACCAGCTCAGACAGAGGAGGAGCCGCGGGTAGATGAGGGTGGAAGGGAATCTGGTCCGACTGAGGCAAAGGGCTTTGGATGAAGGGCAGCGGGTGATACAAAGTCTCTCTGAGGCAGGAGGGGACGTGTCTCGAATCATGTCTCCGGTGGGCTCCGCAAACCTAACCGTGGAGCCTTGGTGTCTGGAGGGCCCAGAGACAGACACGTGATTCCAGGCAAAGCAGAGCGCGGCTGGCCGATGTGCTTCCAGGAGAGATCACCGTTGGCTACTCAGGGATCCGTCAGAGCCGTGAGTCTAATTAGCGTGAACAGCCTCTTCGCAGCAAACGCTAATGTGAAAACAGACGCGCGCAGGGAAGGCCCATGTGGCTAATTAGCCTTGTGAAAACAATGCTCCTCGCAGGGAAGGAGACCAGCAGCTTCTAAGTCTCCCGCCAAAGCAGTGGAGCTGCGGCTTCCCAGCAGGAGCGCGCCCTGTGTCTGTGCCTGCAGCCGCAAAGACGGACCGATGGACGGACAGGAGCCAGCCGCTCCTCTCATCCTCCCCAGAGTCGCCAGTCGGAGCTGGAGGGCGCTGCGGAGATGGCCCGCCGGGAAGACACCCTCGTTTTATCCTCTCACTTGGTTTGTTGGCTTCCTGGTAAAATACCTGTAAACGTGAACTCTGCCATTTTCACCGTCAGCAAGTGTCACATTGCTGTGCGGTCGTCCCCACCATCCACCTCCAGCACCTCCAGACATCTGCCCGAACAGCAACCCTGCTTCCATCGAACAGCTCCTCCCCCACCCCTCTGCCCCCGTGAATTCGCCCACTGCAGGTCCCTGTAGAAGGATCTGCCCTCTGTGTGCGGCTCCCGTGGCCAGGCAGGCATCTTCGAGCTCTGTCCACGTGGCAGCAGGTGCTAGACCTTCTGTCTTCAGGCTGGACTGCGTTCTGGGGTTTGCTGACACCACACTGCCGTCCATCTGTGTATGGACGTTGGTGTTGTTTTTCCAGCTTTTGCTCTTGTGAATAGTGCTGCTGTGAACATTGGTTTGCATTATATAGATTTTTAATTTTAATGTTTTGTTACATAGGTAACCTGTGCCTGTTGTAGAAACATCAGAAAACACAGATAAAAAGGCAAATCCACATAATCCTTGACCTCCACCCTGAGAGATGGCCCCGCGAACATTCACTATTCACCTTCCCAAATGTTCTCTGCCCAAGGGCACCTTCTCCTAGACGCACACGTGGCTGGACTTATTTGCAAACCAGACGGAATACACTATACAACCTTGTTTATATCCCTCGAATCTGATTCTCCCGTGTGTCTATGACTCCCTCTCTTGATAAATGACAGACACACAGACACATGGTTGGACACTTAGATTATTTTCAAAATTTTGCTATTCATAAGCAATGCCGTGATGTATCCTTGTACCCAAGTCTTTGGGTACAGCCTTTATTCTATGGTAAATTCCTCAGGCAGAGTAATTGAGGACTTCCTCATTTTACCACTAGGAGAACTGGGCCCTAAGAAGTAAAGTGCCCACACTTGCATGGGCGTGTATGGTCATTCACCAGGTGGTTCTTAGCCATCACGGAAAGGGTGCGTTGTGTGTTTTCAGAGCCCCTTTCTCGTCTACCAGAAACCAAAACCCTTCATTTCTTCCCGATAAGAGCCCTGCATTGTGCTGCCTCTCCCGAGCCCGCCCTCCCCAGGGTCCCCCAGGATCCCCTCTGGCACCAGCCTCCGCTGGGCGACGAAGTTTATAGGATCAGCTGGTCTTCCTGGCTAATCGGGGCGGACACAACACTGGCTAAGGACTCGAACGGCGGATGCATGCAGTTAGAATAAGCAAACCCCGTGTCTGATGCCTGAAATCCAAGGAGTGCTTATAGTGCTGTGGAGTATGTGTTCCACAAAGAATTGTTAAAAAGGGAGGATAGAGGGAGGGAGGGAGGGAGGGAGGAAACCAACCCAGTGTCTCATTCTGCCCCTCCTTCGTCCTGTCCCCCCATCCTGCCCCCAAGTTTGGTGGAAGTGAGCGTTCCTAAGGAAGAGAACGCTGAGGGAAGGAGAAATATGCAACCAGCTCAGTCTCTTCCCAAGCTCCATATTCATGAGCCGTGAGCTGGGAAGTGTGGGCATTTACTGGGCTTGGGCTGCCGTCGTGCAGAGCATTGTGATGAATTAGGGCGGTGATGAATTGAAGTCACAGCTCTGATCCACTGTGATGTTCCAGCTTGGAGAACTTATGGAGATAAAAGTGTGAATGTGTAAGGAAATGGGGGGAATCAATCTGCGTGCGGGAGAAGCTGGGGAGGGAGGACCGGCTCTCGGGACGGCCTTGCACCCACGAGCTCTGGCAGAGGCCTTGGCAGACGGGATCCACGGCTGCCTGGCATCTCTGGGTTTGGACAGCATGGTTCTACACAAGCTCTGTCCCCATAGCAGGAGCCTGGGGTCTGCTTCAGCCAGCACCGCGCACGCGCAGCTCCTGAAATCCGCCTGCTGCGGACGGGCTGGCTTCCTGCGTGCACGTAAACCCCCCCCCCCGGGGGGAGGCAGAGGCCTGCTGCGTCTCCCCAAGATGGTCTGTGCTCCCTGCTTGCCCCCCACCCTGACCCAGAGGTCCCAGCCCTGAAGTTCTTGGGGGAGGTGAGGAGGTCAGGAGGCAAGGGAGAAAATCAACTCCCTGAGTCCTGGTTGCCCCCTCAATGGGGTCCCGATGCAAGAAGGATGAAATTAGGCAGTGTCACGGTGCATTAACAGTCGACCTTTGCCCCCAGGCCATGAGGCAGACCTCCCAGGACCAGCAGCATCCAGGACGCAGGGATCCAGAGACACAGGAGCAAATGGAGAGCTACTCGCCTGCTTCCAGCCAGACCCCGTGCTCCTATGAAGACAGGCCACCCCGCAGCCGCAGAATGGGGGGCAGCAACCTGGGCCCGCACATCCATGTCCTGTTAGGCAGCCAGAGATGGGGGCAGGGACTGCAGCACCCCCAGCACTACCTTGAGCCCCTGCCAGAGCCCCCCACCCTGGCCAAGCAGGCCAGCCTTCCCCTACACAGCGCAGAGTGACAGGGGCGGGAGGCGAGGTCCCTGCAGCAAGAGGCACCCCAGCCGCCTGCCCCTGGAAGCTCCTCCACCATCTGTGAGCCCATGGGGGCCCCGAGAGCACAGGCTTCACCCTGGACTCCCTGGGTGTCACGCAGAACATCCGTGTGTGTGGTCTGTGCATGCTCACTCTCCCGGCTCCTGCGCCCAGGGCCTCCCTGCGGCCCCAGCAGCCCCTCTGCTTTGTCGGTCTTTGCGCCTCTTCCTCCCAGAAAGCCCGCAGCCCGCCAGCCCTTCACCTGCCTTTGGGGCGCAAGCCGCAGGACGGCAGGAGCTCTGCTGCTTTCTCTCTGACTCCAGGCTCAGGTTTGGTGCCTGACACACAAGAGCGTCTCCGCACGTAGGTGCTGTGAATACGCAAGTGAGCAAAAGAGCTGCGGAATGACGGAAGCACACGCCTCGACCAGAGATGAAGGGTCTCCCACAAGGGTGGCTTCTCCTGGCCTGAGAGGATGGCATCTGGACTCCAGAGGCCGTGGACTGGGGGGGTCCCGCACCTCCTGCCTGGGAGCCGCCAGCCCCACACAGTCGCAGGGAGCCCGGGGCTCTTCGCGTACCTTTCCAGACCAGGAGGTGAGGATTGCGAACGACACAGATGCTGCTCTTGCCGCCTCTCCCCTGCACTGCCCGTGACCGTGGCCTCCCCAGACCCGTCTCCCCTCACTCACGGTGTGAGCCTTTGTCTTCGCCGGCAGCAAAGTGCACAGAAACACCTCTCAGCGCCAGGAGGCGCAGGGCCTCGGCAAGGGCAGAGTCCTCGGAGGGCCCATGTCCTCAGGGAGCAGGACGGCAGAGGCTCCCCACCGTGCCTGCATGCCGGCTGCCCTCACCAAATACGGATCCAAGCGGCTTGGACAGCGGACGTGTGGTCTCGTCCGGAGGCTGGACGCCAAGCACGGTGGCCGCAGCGGGTTCCCTCTCAGGCCAGGGGACACCCTGCATTGAGCTTCCCCCGGCGTCTGGCGGTTTGCCGCATCTTTGGCGCTCCCTGGTGCATAGACGCCGCGCCCCGACGGCTGCCTGAGCCTGTGCGTGCCGGTTCTCCCTGCGGAGCGTCTGCGTGCAGAGTCCCCTCCATGGGGACAGCAGCCCCAGCCCAGTGCCTTTCCAGCTTAACGGATTCCACCTGCCGCAGCCCTACTTCCAAGTACATTCGGAGCTCCTGGGGGTCAGGCCTGAATCATAATCCCATGAACTTGGTGGGGAGCCCGTAACCAGCTCTCTGTGGAACAGAGTTGAGTCCGGCCGTGGCCCCAAGGCCTCCCTAACCTGTCAGGTCCCGCGGTCTCTCCCCTACGTCTCCCCCGTGTCACCTTGCACAGAAGTGGGGCTTCTGAGGTTAAGACAGGAGTCTTGCCTGTGTCATCCCACGCCATCCCCACAGCACCCTCGTGTGGGAGGCATTCTGTCTGCCCCACTGACGAGGGCACGGGGTCACACCTAGGGTGAGAAGGGGACTGAGGGACCGGAGCCTCCAGGGGGGATGGCCCAGAGGACAGGGGAGCGTGGAGGGTGCAGAGAGCGAGAGAAGGAGGAGGTGTGGGTGGTGGGCCGCAATGCCCCTGTGGAGGAACGTCCCGTCGGAGGAGGCAGCCTGTGGGAGGGGGTGTCCAGCCAGATGGTGGAGGCCGAGGACACCACCGCAGGGTGAAGACCCACAGAACCGCGGAAGCAGGGGGTCCAGGGGACCCTGTGTGGGCTGTGCCCGTGGCGGGCTGGAGCTGCCTTGTGGAGGTGAGTGTGGTTAACCCCTCTGTACAGGGAGGGGTGCTCCCAGGCGTGTCCTCCTCTTCCCCCAGCAGTGTGGCCTTCGTGGGAGCAGGAACCTCACTCAGTACAAATGGATGGCGAGTCACAGAACCGGGTGCTGCCAGGTGCGGGGAGCGGGGGCGTCCTGCAGGCGGGCAGGGACTCCTCCACGGCCTCGGGGTGGGGGAGGCCATGAGCAGCGCTCTGGCCCCTGCCCACACCACTCGGCAGCTCAGCTCTCTGTGTCTACCCCAGACGGCATGCAAGATTTTACTCCAGGAAAGGGTTCCTCTGCTAAAGGGAAGTGTAAGGACCCCTGAAATGGCCCTTTCCCTTTCCAGATTAGGAAAGTGATCTCCAAGGACACAACGGCTTCCTCTCGGGGCCACAGAGGAAGGAGAGCACACGAGCCTGCGCTGCGGGTCCGACTCCCTGCCCAGAGCTGTCTTGTCCCCTGGGGTTTGTGGCTGCAAAGGGAACACGGCCACCCGCCAGCTCTGTGGGGAAGAAGCCAGGCTGGCTCGGAGCAGCAGCTGCTCAAGGGAAAGCAGCAGGAACGGCCAGACTGCACCCCTGAGCACCACCTCCCTCCCCAGCCCGCAGCTGGAGGGCACATTTTGCCAGCTCACTTTTCCCTCTTGTAAACCTCTTCAAAGGCGTCAATAACTCGATTCCATCCTGGAGAGAGCAGAGGGCCCGGCAGCGGGGCTCCGCAAGCCCGTGCACTGGGCAGTTCGCCCCCGTGCCCGCCTGTCTCCACATGGCTAGCAAGCTAACAGTGGTTTTATATTTTTAAAGACTTGTAACACAAAGGAGAATATGCTGCAGAAGCAAGCGTGGCCCCATAGCCTAAAGGATTTACTGCGTGGCCTTCTACGGAGCCAGCTTGCCAGGCCCCGGGAAACACAAGTGCTGTAGATTATAAAATACCCACATTCCCACAAAAAAGATAAAGACACAGGGGAAGACTTGGGGGCAGACATTGTCTCCAGGTGAGACGTCTACCTTAGCAGGCGCCTGGTTTTCTCTCTCACCTGACGGCACCTGCGTGCTTGTCTGTGGTCCGTGGACGTGGTCCGTGGACATGGTCTGTGGACGTGGTCTAGGAAGATGGTGAGAACGACATCCCCTCACCTGAAATGAACAGAGATGGTGCCGCAGGGGTGGAGGGGTGGAGGGGTGTGATGGCCAGATTTACGTCTGCTTGGCTGGGCCACGGTGCCAAGCACGTCAGAGTGGCCTGGGATGGTGTCTTAACATTAAATGAGATCAACATTGAAATTGGTAGACTTGCCCTCCATACACTTGGTGCACCTAGTGCATCAGTCAAAGGCCCTAAGAGATAAAAGACTGACGCCCCGAGGAAGGGGGGATGCTACCAGCCAACGGCCAATGTCCCCAGGTCCCCAGAGTCTCAGCCTCTGCCATGGTGACTTGGTGCCTTAGAGTAAATACCTCTAACCCACACACATACCCACACGAGTGTGTGCACTCTGTTTCTCCAGAGAACCCCGACTTGGCCACATCTGGAATGTGCCCACTCCGCTGTCCCCAACACCCAGGCCCCGCTGCCACGCGGCTGCCCCGGCCAGCGCTTTGCCCCCTCACTGAGACTTCCTCACTGTGGTCCTGAGCCAATCGCCCCTATCAAGAGCCTCAGACACCTTGGGGGCGTGGAGCCGGGGGGGATGTGTTTTGGAAAATCCCCCCAAACAGTGCAACCGTGAACCCCCACCTCCCCACTGAAGCCCCCAGGCTCCGCTCCTCCAAGGACCCGCTGGGAACCAAGGGCCCAGAAATCCCCACCGCCTTCTGCTCGTCCGGAGTCTGCGGCAGCCACCGTTCATCCAGCCTTCCTGAGCCGTAGGTGTCGTTAGGCTCCGCGCCTTCCTCCTTCCTCTGCGGACGAGGCTCCATGACCCACCGCCACGCGCTCCTGTTCCCAGGTGGGCAGGCATATCCAGAGATGCCGCGGCCCCGCCTGCGCCACAGCGAATGGCCTCCAAAGGTCTCTTCCAGCTGGAATGGAAGGAAACGCCTCTTTTCTAAAGTCACTGTACAAAGTCAGAGTGCCTTCCCGTGGGAGCTAGAGACTTCCCCTCTGCCCCCCAGGAAGCCATTAACCTCCCTGCGTATGACGAGGGGCTAGGCAGTTTGGGAGGGGCCAGAGCCCTTGGAGAGCCCGGGGGGATGGCTGTGGGGAGAGCACCTCAGCAACACGGCCACCACGGGCACCCCGCTGGGACAGGGAGGGACCCCGGAGCTTGCTGGGCACACACTGCCCCCCAGGTGAGGTGCTCTGCAAGCCCCATTTCATGCAACCTCACAGCAGCCTGGGAAGGGGCGCTCATTGCTAACCCGTACGGAGGAGAGGGCCGAGGCCCAGAGAGGGCTTTTAGGCTTAGCTGCACAGGGCTGGCGGTGTGTGTGTGTGCGAGCCGGGGAGCCCTGCCCGCGCCCTTACCCGGCGGGCAGCCCCGCCCTCCGGCCGGACCTGCCAGGTGGGACAAGTCTCTGAGGCCATTTCTAGGGTCCCCAGCCTCCTTCTCCTCTGCCCCCCATCCTTTTCTCGGGCATGGCCTGGCCTGCCGCACAGTTGAGAGCCCAGCAGAGCTGGTCCTTTCCGGTCTTGGCATGCCATCTCTTCTGCCTCTCTACGGATCCAAGAGGAGGAGGGCCTCAGTTTACCTGAAAGCACCTGGGCACTGAGGCTCTTAGGAGCCGCGGCGTAGGCCAGGGTCTGGAGGTTTCAGCCCACAGCTTGAAGCGTGAGAAAGGCGAGTCACGAGAAGAACTGCTCAGGACAAGCGGGCACTCTCCAGACATTTTTCCCTTCCTCTTTCCTTTCAACACTTACGTTCCGTGATAGCCGGTGTCCCTCCTGTTTGCTCTCATCATTATAAAGCCCTTATTCCTTAAATGTTTGCTTAACATTTTTTGCAAAGCAAAGGAGAGAGCTCTACAGCCTCTGCAAACAACTGCTTCCCGAAGGCAAGGGAAGAATATACCCGAAGAAATGCTAAGTCCAGAGGCTCTGTGGTCCCAGAGCTCCTGGCTGAGCCCTAGAAGGTTCTCCGGGCAGCCAAAAGGCTGTGTCCTGGCCCGTTGCAGAAGACGTGCTACAGCTGCCTTGAAAACCTTCCAATTACCAAGCTGCTGGGGGCCCAGGTAGGCCGCGGAGGCTGGCAGAGAAAAGGTCTTCCCACCTCCCAGTTCATGAGGAAGCCCCCTCCTCCCACGTGTTGGTGCTAAGAGACAGGCTGAGGTCACGACGTGGGGTGCACACGATGGCGTTAGTGCCCAGACAAGAAAAGATGCCAGAGACCTTGCACTGTCTCATGCCCAGGCTCAAGCTGGTGCAGAGAAGGCCACAAACGCACGCAGCAAGGTGACCGCCGTCTGCCACCCGGGGGGAGAGCTCGCACGGGAAATGGACCTCAGCCTCCAGAACTAAGTGTCTGCTGTTTAAGCCCCTGGTCGATGGCGGCCCCGCCAGCTAAAGCCTGTGCTGGAATGAGAAGCCAGAGCCCAGATGGTTTTCCAGCTCACTGCATGCCTCTGCCTAGGGGAACACCAGGATTGACCACCTCAGCCTCTCTCTTCGTGACCAGTTTCAGTCTCCGGCCTCCAATCCTAGGCACTCTGACACCCCGACTCCTCTTATCATTCTACCCAAAATCCTTCTGTGGTCTGCCCCCCCCCCCCCCCCGCTCTGGCCCTACCACCACTACTGAAGCCCGGAGCCTGTTTTCCACATGGATGATGCCACAACCCCCTCCCCTTCTCCACCCGGCTCAGAGCTGGGAGCCGGCCGTGTTTCTTCCCGAGTCACCCTGTGGTGGTCCCCACACCCTCAGGGGATAGCCCAAGCCCCTGCGTGACCTCAGGGCCCTCTGCAAGCTGGACCTCCTGCCCTCACCCCACCCACACCCACCCTTACAGGGTCAAAAACTGTGCATGGAGGCAGGACCGCCTGAGAAAAAGTCCTGAAGGTGCGTCCCAGGCACCTGCTAGGAAGGGCCTTTAGCCTTAGAGAGAGGAGAGGGACAGAACAGCTGGTCAGCCCACACCGGGGCCCAGGGAGTGACACATAGGGCCACGGCGGAGGCCGGGACCCATGTGCTCTGTGGGGTCGAGGCTGGGAGCAGCCCGGTCAGGGACTCCAGTGCCCCTCCCTCCTCACAGCTTGGAGGGGCCTGTGCTGGGTTCCTGTCTATGGAGAGTGCTCACGTGGTGTTCACAACCCGGCCCCTTACAGCCTGCATGGAATCCTAGGGGCTTCGGGGGGGGGGGTCGTGCTTGCAAGACGACAGCACCTCCCTCAGCCGGGCCCTGAATGGGCCTCGACTCCCTTGTAAAGCCCGGTGTTCCTCTGGCTGAGCTTGCCAGTCAGCCCCAAAGCAAGGGGACAGCAAGGTCTCAGACACCTCACCTCGGTCTCCCCGATGGCGGGTGAGCCACTGGTTCCTCACAGAGCTCGGGAGAGCGGAGGGGCCGCCCCGTGCCCTCCAGGAAGGGTTAGCCCCCAAGCGAGCTGCCAGAAGACCAGACGTGGGACTGCAGCCGACGGCAGACCACCACTCCCACCAGAGGCAGTGAGGGGCTGAGGGCTCCCACCGTTGGGGCAGGACATGGAGCCGGTCTGAGGGCCGCGGGTGGGCCCCACCACGCGGGTGCGCGACAGCTCGCCTGGGTGCCCCGGGGTGGCCGGGACCATGGCAGGTTAGGGAATACAGCAGGTGGGGCTGGAGGGAGGGAGACGGGAAGACCAGTTGCAGGCCAGAACAGAAACCAGAGAACCTGGTGCCCCCAGGAGGCGTGGCGTCAGCGAACTACACGCAGCTCTGCATCCCTCTTCCTGCACCTGCTCGGCGGGCAGAGGTCCCACCCTCCCCCCAGTGCCAGGTCCTCATCAGAAAGCCCCAGAAAACAGTAACTATCTGCTTCCGTCTCAGGAAGTCTGTAAATAATTAATATTGCTGTCCGAGGAGCTGCTGTGAAAACTATTATTGTTCAGAAATAGGATGTCTCCGAAAATAAGTAGTAGTAGTATTAGTAATAATGTGTCTCCTGTCGCTGACCATTGCCAGAGTGTTATCTTATCCACGGGCGTGGCTGCTGGCAAGCTGATTAATTAGAACTGCATTTCTCAGACCTTTTAATTTAGATGTTAATAAATTCAATAATTTCATCCATTTATCAGACCAGATAAGATCCTCTGGGAATAACTTCTCATTTACCACAGCGACCGAAGAAGGCTCATCAACTGTGCTATGAACGCCTTGGACAGGAAACAATGAAATCACGCTATGAGCACGGTGCCCACGCAGGCCTCAGAGTGACCAGACCTGCTGCCCAGCCCGCGCACTGCCACAGTGCTGAATTAACATTCTGTAAGAACCCAATGCTCCCATCATCTGACTTCCTGTCTCGACCCAGCTGGATGGACCTCTTGATTTAATTGACTTTGCCACAGTCTGGAGCCAAAGGAGAGAAGATACAGAAGCAGAGGGACGGGCTGCCTGCCCCGCCCAGGCTGAGAGGCAGACCTTCCATGTGGCCAGTGACACTTCCTCTGGGACGGAGGAGCCCAGAGAGGAGCCCCCTGCCTGAGGTTGGGGGGTGCTTCTGCGACCCAGGGGGGCTGGCTCAGTCTCGGGGCCTCATGGCCAGAGAGCCACCCTAAGCATGTGTGCAGTTCCAGGCCTGGGTGGGGGTCTAGGCCGCAGGGCCAAGGACCCCGTTCTGGGCCCCATGCCTCCTGACTCCACCAGGAGAACAGAGACTCCACACCTGGGACCTCTGGGCTCTGCACCCGCGTCTGCTCCCTTGGCTGGTTTCATCCAAAGCCTGTTCCGGTAATAGACCAGAATTGTGAATATAGCAGCTTGAGTGAGTTCGGGGAGTCCTTCCAGTAAATCATCAAACCCGGAGGCAGTTTTTGGAACCTCTGAGCCTGGAACTGGTGTCCGAAGTGGGGGCTCTGTGGGCTGTCTCCTCTCAATCCCCGGTTGGCTACCTTCCGTGGGAATCAGGCCCTGATCAAATGCTTGGAAGGACTGGACAAGAGAGATTCAGGAGGCCCACGCTAGCCTGCCGGATCTCAGGTCTGTCCCCACGAAGATCAGGGCAGTGTCACGCTGCCCAGAGTCTGGAAACTCCAGAAACCACCGCTGGCACTCCCAGCTGCCCAGCAGCCCCGGGGGCAGGCGAGCAGCCAGGAGACAGAACCCACTAAAGGAACTCACGTTGACCAGAGCACACGCACCTGCCCCTACGCCGGAGGAGAAGGACGCAGGATTAAACCACAGCCAGCACTCTGCAAACAGGCAAGTCTGCAAACTGGCTTCTGGACCTCCTGACGAGGAGAGAGCCAGAGCGGGATGAACGGTGGCCCCCCAGGACCCCCCACCCCCGGAGATCTCTCTGGAAACACACTTCCTAATTGCCCATCACCAATCTGTGATGCCCTCCCTGGGGAGGAGGGGTTTGAGACTCCCGAGACTGCGTTTTGGAGAGCTCCGGAGTCTCCCTCCTCCTGTGAAGGCTGTGAGCATGGTCCACGAGCCTTGGTCCACGAGGCTCAGCCACAGGCACATATAACAGCTCAGATGCGACCATCGCGTGCAGGGATGAAGGCTCGTGCATCGTCCGGGTCTGCTCGTCGGGAGTAAGAGACTCGACCCTACGGCCTGATGTTCAGGTGGGGCTGGAGGTGGGCTTCTTGTTAGGATCCCTCCCTATCTCCAAAATCTGAAATGAAGGGAGAGAAATTAAAGGCTGAGTGTTCACGGGTAACGAACTCACTGTGTTTACTTCACTCCACTTTAAAAACTCTTGGCCTTAATGGTGGGGATTTCCAGATTTTTCCCGCTTGTCAAAACAGAAGAAGCTCCGTGGTGTTAGGAGCTATTGTGAGTTGGATACTAATTATTAATGCAGGTAATATACCTCAGAAACAGGAGATCACCAGAGAACTACAATTTGTGTAACAGTTTGCATGTGTGTGTCTTTGTAACCTGGGGCCCAGCACTGTGGGTACGGTGTGAGCTGCTGAGTGCTCCCCAGGCCCCGGATGGGTGTGTTTCCGGTCCCCTTGGGATGCTAACCTGCTAAGCGGAAGGATTCTGTTTTCTGCACATACCGGTCAGATGCCCTCAGCTTCGAGGACCAAACAGTAAGGACATCCGTCATCTCACAAATCAAGAGGTCTGCAGATAGGAAGTGTTCGGGTTGGCCAATTCCGTGTGATGGAGTCCTCAGCGACTTGCTGCCTTCCATGGCCCCCTGCACCCAGCTCTGCCGCCCTTGGGGTCCACCTGATCCTCCCCGCAAGCCGAGATGCTGCTCTTCTGTCAGGGAGATAAGCTTTCCCAGAAGTTCCCTGGGAGACCTCCCTTGCCGGGCCCTTCATCACGGCAGGGTCCCACGCACACGCGCAGAAGCCTGGAAGATGAACAGGGGGCCTCTTGGCCTCTGTCTCGTGTGGTGACCTCGACCGGCAAGGAAGACGGATGCTGGGCAAGGTTATCAGGTCAGCAACTGAAACCCAATAGCCAACGCTGCTCCTTCCTGAAGCCACAGCCCAATGCCCTGCACATAGTAGGTGTTCAGTAAACACAAGCAAAGAAATAAAACATCCAAGAGACAGCTGGGACCGGGGCTCACTCGGTTCAATCTCAGTTTCCACCTTTGGTGCCCTGACCCCCCGCCACGGGCCCCCAGAACCGGCCCCGCTTCCCTCACTTCCATCCTGACCATGGCCGGCCCCTTCCCTTCCATCCTGGCCATGGCTGGCATTCCTGTCTTTGTCATTGTCTTGCTCTCGAGTCTCGTGCAGGAGACTTGCCCAGGCAGGGGAAGCCCAGAGACACAGAGGGAGAAGAGCTACCGATGGGCAAACACCCGTCCCCGCAGACACGAGAGACTGTCCCAGGCGTGGCCCCAGGGTCTGCCTTCAGATCGGGAACAGAGAGGCCTTGTCCACATTCCTGGGCCCTGAGGAGAGCACTCCACCTAAAACGCATTGCCTGGTGTCTTTCAGGGCAGAGAACGCGGTCGGGAGGACCGTGCTGCCCCGCGGAGGCCCCCATCCCGCAAGACCTACGGGCAGGACGCCTCCGTTCCTCTCAAGATGCAGGCGGGACTCACTGAAATGCCACAGCTTCTCCAACCTGCAGTTGTCACGAAATCTCAGGGACCTTAGGACCCTGGGACTCTGACCCACTGGAGGTCCCGCCACAAGTCCCCGGACTTGGAGGGGGTTTGTCCGCAGTGGCCAGGGAGCCAGGGAGGCCGTCCTGCAGATGGCCCACGGGTCCGCCCTCGGGACTGGCCTGCCCCACTCCTTCACCCCAAGGCCACAAACAACGAATAGGCTTGTCGTCTGGGGAGATAACGTTAGCCTCATGATTACCATTTTACTAAATCAGTCGTTTTAAATTAATTCCGTTGCACTCTGGAAAGAATTAGCTCTGGCTGACTTTTCCGTTCCTGCTGATGATCGCGTTGGCAGAGTGCGGTTGCCAGCAGATCGAGCGGCGCGGGGGCGCTGGGGGCTGACGCGCTCGAGGTCCCTGGCCGAGGCGGGTGCCCAGGAGCCCCAGGGCATCGGGGACAGAGGCCGCGGCTGGGCAGCTCGGCCTCCGTTCCCCGTGACGTCTCGCAGGACACGGCTAAGAAGGGCCTCCTCCGTGGTTGGCTTCGTCCTCTGCCCTTTGGTTCCCTGGGAAATGTGTTCATTAACAGGTCAAACTGCTTTCCTCTCAATTCAAGAGTCACAGGGAACCATGCCCTCAGGGAAGGGGACAGGGGAGCGGACCTGTGGGGTCAGGACCCTGCGAGAGGGACCAGGCTAGCAAGAACCATCCCAGGAGCGTGGGGAGTGGGCCGTGGACACAAGCGGACAGTCACAGGCTTGCATTCTGCCTTGACCTCCATGATGGGCTGAACGTGTGTGTCCCCCAAATCCCTATGTAGGAGTCTGAGCCCAGTGTGATGGTCTGGGAGGGGGAACCTGCAGGAGGTGACCAGGCCCGGAGAGAGGGTGGAGCCCCCGCGGTGGGATCAGTGCCCTTGCGAAGGGGCCCAGAGCCCCCTCGCCCCTCTCTCCACCAGGAGAGCACAGGGGGAGGCCGCCGGCAGCCAGGAAGGGGGCTCTGCCCAGAGCCCGGCCCCCTGCACCGGACCTCGCGCATCCAGCCCCCGGATCCGGGAGAAATCAGCATCTATTGTTTATAGCCCCGTCCACCGTGCTTGGTGCCGCAGCCAGAGCCGAGACTGCCCTCCCATCTGCTCCTCACTGTCCTCAGCAGCGGGGGGAGCGAGGTGTCTGCTCAGGGGACGCCGGTGGGGCAGTCATGGGCTGCATGAATAGCCAG
Organism: Ursus arctos; assembly: GCF_023065955.2. NCBI lineage: Eukaryota > Metazoa > Chordata > Mammalia > Carnivora > Ursidae > Ursus > Ursus arctos. The sequence continues at coordinate 8,406,496 of NW_026622874.1, read as the reverse complement.
ACTGCCACGTGCTGGTGTGAACACGCGGGCCCGCTCATTTCCTGCCCATCACAGTCCTGTCAGGTCCATGTGATAACTATTCCCATTTTCAAGTGAGAACATTTAGGGACAGAAAGGTAAGCAATGACCAGGTGGCCCAAGGCCACAAAGCCACGAGTGGCAGAGTGGGAGGAATTGAATGAAGTGACACGTGACACGTTTCACAGAAATCCTGGTGTTTAGAAAAACTCAGCCACTGTGAGCTGTTATCGTTGTTAATTTTGTGCCTTCGTGGGCTGGAGAGGGAAGGCCAAACAGGGTGAGGATGTGGAAACCGTGCCCCCCTCCAGAAGGGACCCTAGCGTGCACGCTCCCGAGACCTGCCTGCCGACGTGGCCCAGGTGACCACCAGCAATCCAGGAGCTGCTTCCTCCAGACACTTCCATTCCCCACACACAGACCGCGGGAATCAGAGGGCTGGAAAGAAAGCGGCTCCGCGCCCCGCTCCCTCACACTGCTGGCGAGGAAACTGAGGCCTGCAGAGTCAGCGAATGGGGGCTGGACCTTTCCATCTGAACCGAAACCTCGCCCCAGTGGCCGGTGCTCACACACGTTCTCCACCCCCTTCGCCGACGTGCTGGAGATACCGTCTCGCTCTCTTGTGCGCTTCTGCTTCCCATCTGCTTCCTTCAGCCAGACTGCAAACCCATGAAGATGGAGTTCTGTCGGTGTTGTCCTCCGCCGCGTCTCCAGAGCCAAAAAGTGCCTGACATTTTGCGGCCACTCAAAATCTGGTGTTGAGGGGTGCCTGGGCGGCTCAGTCGGTTAAGCGTCTGTCTTTGGCTCAGGTCATGATGCCAGGGTCCTGGGACCGAGCCCCACGTCGAGCTCCCTGCTCAGTTGGGAGTCAGCTTCTCCCTCTGCCTGCTGCTCCCCCTGCTTGTGCTCTCTCTGTGTCAAATAAATAAAATCTTAAAAAAAA